>NC_052632.1:34227286-35427286 GCF_016161935.1 Mauremys reevesii
TGATGGTGGTCGGAGGAGTTCTTAGAGGGGTCACACGACCCACTTCTGGATGGGTCACTCCACCTCAGAACTCACCCTGACTGGTCAAATCTCCTCTCAGGGTGGTCCTTCTGGGATGAAACCCATCCTGATTGGTAGAGAGTGGTGGGAGGATTTCTGAGAGGGGTCACATGACACACCTTGCTTCAGTCATGTGGCCACCTTGACCCCGAGTTAAACCCCATGGGGCGGGACTTCTGGTGACAGGTGGGAGAGACTAAGGGGTCAACGGGTAGGGCTTGGGAGGGTCAAGGGGAGGGGTTAGGGTTTGATTGATGGTGGCGTTCCTGATAAATACCAAGATTCCATGGATAACGTGGAAAGAAATGTGGACTCGTTACCTCTGCACCAGGACTATGACTGCCCTATTGACCTACCACCTTGGTTGAAAGCTGCTTTTCCCTGTATTTATGCATTGTTGAGACCAGAATTAGTGGATCTCCCTGCATGCAGTCATGAAAACTGGTCCTAAGAGCAGGCCCTTTTGGGGAAGAAGAAATGTGGGACTCTGCTACGCCTCTCTTTAGACAATCAGCTCCTGAACAAAGTGATCATTTGAAAACATGACCCTCTGCTGCGAATCCCACAATTGTTGGCTCACAGGAAATCTGCAAAGGGTTTCATCAAACTTCATCTGCAAGGATTTCCAATCTAACCCTCGTTTGGCCAAGAGACAAATTGAAGACAGATTTCAAAACAGACGATGGACATTTTAATGGTCTGATATGCTAGTTGAGCTAACTAAGGGGCCCCTGACCTTGAAACACTTCATCAGTGATGTATTTGGGGACAGTGTCATCTATTCAGGTGAAATACGTCTCTTTTTGGAGAACCCAGAGCAGCAGACGCAGCACATCGAACCTGGAGAGGTTTCGGCAGCATGGTCTCAACACAGAATTGGAAAAGCGGAACCTCCAGCCAACTCTCCACAGAGTTTTGGGGGTACATCCTCTCCCCAGAAGATGTTACCATTGATGTAAATAAGGTGGAAGCCATTGATAAATGGGGCGGTTGGAAGTCCTCAAGAAGTGCAGCGCTTCCTAGACTTCACTCATCCTGTGAAATCGAGACGTGCTGGCTCTCAGTGATGCTTAGACGGAAAACCACACACCCCACACAGAGTTTGGAACCACCCACTGCCCAGTTGTCCTGAGGAGCCATGATGTCTCCAGGAGCTGGGTAAAGGGCACAGGGATCAGCCTCTCAAAGGTAGGGGAGGGTCATGTGAGGAGAGGGTCTAAGAGAGGAGGATCGTGGGGTAGGCTCTGTATTTGGGCTTGGCAGTGATCGAGAGAAGGGAGAGGGCTGTTAGAGGGCAATGCGAGGTGGGAGGGGGTCGAGATGGGGCAAGGCCTGAAAAGTTCAGCTGCTTTAGATCAACTGTGCCAGAGAATCACTGGTTGAAGTGACTGAAAGCTCTGAGCTGGGGCTGGCCAAAATCCTCCTTCTCAGATGGGAACATCCCAAAAGTCTGTAGAAGCTCAGCCTCTGAGGTGAACGTTGTGGCCCTAACCTGTCTCTGCTCTATACCTCACAGGATTCCAGCCGGCTGTTCCAATCCAGGAGGAAAACTGTGCCACCGAAGTCTCCCAGCACCTGGTCAGTGAAGTGCCACTTAACCCCGCTGTGATGCACAGACCTTGCCCTGGCTGGCTGCACAGGGCTGAATTTCACCCCGTCAGAGCGTAAGGAAATAATTGTCTGAAAGCCTTTTTCTTTTTGGATGTCTGTCTAGTGGGAAAGAACCATGGGGATTTTTAGCCTGTTTTGCTTCCTATTTCCTGCTGCTTCCCTGAACCCGCTTGAGGAGAACAGGCAGTCAACTGAAGTAGTAGGAGCCGAGTAGGCCCTTAAGATGCTGGTATCTTCCCTCATTCAGACCCTGCTACCAGCCTGCTTATTTGTCCCCTGCCACTCTAGCTGGCACAGAACAGCAGTCATGAGTGAAAGAAGAAAAGGCCCCTCTGAGGCAGCATTCAGAAAAAGAAAGAAAGCAAAGGAAGCTTTTTTGTCTACGCAGGAATGACACTCTCCTGAGATACATAGACACAAATTTTCAAGGTGAGCCTTCCGGCCTCAGTGAGGATGTGAGTGGTGAGGAGATGCCTGATCTTCCAGGTAGTCAGAGTGCAGGTGACCTGGCAGCTACTGCAGCATCCATATCTTCATCTCAAATGGATGTAACCATGCACATTCCTGAAGAAAAGTGTAGATCAGAGAAGAGTGTGGTGGAGGCACAAGAAACAGCTGCTGCTGAGTTTAGTTCCTTAAATCTAGATGATCCAGGACTGTGGACCCACTTGATCAGTAGCCTGAGGGACTTCCTTGTACTGCCTGGGCCACAGCAAGTGAAAACTTCATGTTCCCAAAGACAATGAAAACAGAAGTTTCCATCCAACACATTCCTGGTGTGAAATCCCCAATGGTGACAAGGTGAAGAGGCCATGGCTTATGTACTCAAAAACCCAGAATGCTGCATACTGTTTTTGTTGCAAACTCCTCCAGTCTAATGTTCCAGCCACACTGTGTTCTACAGGAACAAAGGACTGGAAAAATCTGGCTAGAAATGTGGCATGCAATGAGAGGGCAGCAAATCACCAGAGAGCATTCCATAGGTGGAAAGAGCTTGAGATGAGCCTAAGGTTAAAGGCCACCAGAGATGATGAGCATCAAGAGAAGATTGCATCAGAGTTCTGAAAAGGCTCTTTGCCATTGTGAGGGTGCTTGCTACCCAAAACTTAGCACTGTGCGGCACTTCAGATCAGCTGCATGTGCCAAACAATGGAAACTTCTGCATAGAACCTCCTCACCACACAAGTTCCCAATCCACCACCCTTTCTTTAATCCTCATAATAATTCATAATAAATAAATGACTATTCATCAGAAGAAAGAAAGAACATCCTAGTTCTTACATCTCCTGCTTTCTTTGTATGTGTCAGTCTTCCTTAGATCATAGGGGCTTTGTATCAGGGAGTGTCCTTATTTTCTGTCTTGTAAAGCGCACACTAGTGACACTGACCAGATAAATAACCATGCCCTTTGTCATGAAGAATGTTCTCTCAGTAAAGCAAGCTATAAACATTAGGAAATGCACAGAGAACTAAAAGGCTGCAAAGTGAAGCACTCTCAAGTTAGGAAATACCAGAATGAGCATTGCCTGTGCAACGTTGAAATGAGGCAGGGATCCTACAGGCAACAGACTCCTTCAATACCCAGCCCCATAGCAGAAAACCCTGTGCGCTGAATAAGGAAGGGGTCCTGTGGGAAAAATACTATGGGATCATGTCATTAAAGTCTGCATCATCCTGCAAATGCACAAGAGGACTGAATTGAGGGTGCCAGGGCAACACTTCTTTGGACATTTGCTAACCTGAGAATGCTTCACTTTGTAGTCTTTTCATCCTGTTTAAAAACCTTGCCTTTGTATTGCCTAATGATTTTATTGATGAAAGCAAATGTCAGTAACGTTAAATGAAGGGTTTTGTTTGTTAATTTCTTTTTTAATAGAAAGAAAATCTTTATCTCTGTGCTGTGTAACCTGGTGACCCCCCGCTCCAGCCTGGAATGGGGGTAGAAAAGCCTTGCAGAGGGCTGGGCTGGGCCAGGTAAAACCCTGGCTGATTGGGGGAAGTGGCTGCAGCTGGGGCCATGCCCCAAACTGAGCGACAGGGCCTTATACGAAGGCAGGGGAAGCTGGAAGGATCAGTCTGTCTCTGTCTGTAGAGAGAGAAGGGCCTGGCTGCAGGGAGCTAGAGACAGGATACCTGAGTGGAGCAGGGCTGGGGACAGGCAGAGGAGCTGGGGATCTCCAGCCTGGAAAGCCCCAGGCTGTGACCTTGCATAAGGCCAACAGGTCCTGGGGGTTGCAGAGGGCAGCCCAGGGGTAGGACAAAGCAGTAGGTCCAGACCCTCCTTGCCAGTGATGAGTGGTTGATACTGCAGCCTGCCCCAGGGTGCAGGGCTAGATGATGACTGGCAGTAGCCATATTCTGATGCGAGGTGGGAATAGTGGGTTGAGGTTCCCAAGGAGGGGAGACCCTGAGACTGAGGGGTTACTGCCAGGGGGCAGCACCCCTGCTAAAGTGGCACCGGCCAGAGGACAGGCAGATCACCAGCCTGCAGTGAGCGCTCTGGAGCTGGAATGAGCTAATTAGCAGAAGTCACCAGCAGGAGGTGCTGCGGGATGAGTCCACACCTCTACAAGCTGTTTAAACAATGAAGCTCTTACTCATGCGTTGGTTCAGTCTATATTTTATTGCCATTGTTATCTTGATGAAAATCCCGTTTCACCACTCAGTGCTGTGCTGATCAGAGTATTGAAAGTCATTAAATTAAACTGCATTAAAATAAAACTCATTTTATGCAACTGCAGGGTCAGTGAAAGTTCTCAGCTGTAACCCTGAATGGGCAAGAACCAGAGAAACAATATCCAAGAAAAAGAGTTGGAATTTTGCATCTTGTTTTCACCTAGGCCTTACTGAGGAAAGTAGCAAGCACCTGCCCTTTGCAAAGGAACACAGACCCGTACCGCAGCACAAACCCCACTGAGCACAGCAGGGACTGTCCCGGTTATCCAGCTCTGGCCCTGTTTCATTACAAACTTCCTGTCTGTGATGATGTTCTGGTAACAAGGGGGCAATCAGCTGTCAAAGGAGCTGTTGCCATGGCAGCCAGGGTGCTAGTCATTCTCCCCAAGTATGAAAATGGACCGGAGGGAGGGAGTGCTGAGTGGTGGGTTATCTCTGATGTCACAAGGCTACTGCTCTGGCAGCACCAGTGGGCAGCAAATGTGTGGTGTGTATGTGTGATTGGGGGGCGAGGCTTTGCCAGTGTTCCTGTTCCCCAAATTTCCTAAAGAAGCCAACAACATAACTACCCAGAATACACATTAATGATGATTCCACCCACATGTTAAGTAGTTGCTGAAATTTGATTCAAATCCCACATGGCATGTTTAGAAACAAGGGTTCCAAAAAAGGAAAGACCTCGTTAAACAGAAAATATTGATGCTCTGGTGCATTTGTGGTTGTGTTAAAATTGAATACTGTGACTTTAAATGTTGGGCAGGGTTCCTGGGCATGCTTGCATACTGGGGAGCTCAGTAGGGCAGCACACAATCGGGGCATAGCAGCAGCCAGTCAGCAGGTCCCCAGTGAGTTGTGCCTCTCTGTTATAGGCAGTAGCCTGCTCTCTCCTCTGACTTTTGGGTTCTTACGTGTTGTTGTTCTGGCTCCTAAGAAACAAATTAGCGAGACTTTGCGAACATCCAGCAAGAGTATTTTATATTTTCTTTAACTTGTCTGCTTGTGTGCCACAAACCATGAAAGGCACAATCTCATCCAAAATAAAATAAACGTATGAAGCCAAATGTCCTTTTGAAACAAAAAATGGAACCATTTCATTCTGGTCAGGTTGATCTTACTGAAGCACTTCACTTTTCCTTTCCCTTTCACAGGGAGGAGCCTAAATTAGGTTTCCCTAAATCCATGATTGGAATAGTGACGCAAAGCCTCACTAGAAGCCAAGCAGCTCGGAAAGAATGGGATGATCACAATACAGTAGAACCCTGTTTATCTGACCCTCCAGTATCCGGTTCTCCATATTAACCCAACAACCAGCGCACATCGGTCCAGAAGTGGGCGATCTTTCCTATGGTCCCTAGATGGTGCTGCAGCCTGGCACGTTCCCATTCATCCGATTATCCGACGCTTTGGTTAACTAATCCGGCCCTGGTCCCAACTCGATGGGATAAAGGGGGTTCCGCTCTCCTTGTGAGCGATTGTTTGATGCAGGGAATCTGCTGCTGGTGTTATTCCTCATGGAAAAGTACAAATTGCAAAACTGATGGGAGGGGCCTTCTGAGGTGGTAGGGAGGGGTCACGCTGTTACCTGCAATGTACACAGGCCCCACAGCAGGGACGCATTTCGGACTGTGCATATAAACAGCTTAAAAGTGCATCACAACAGTGAAGCCATTGTCAAGATGCTATTCTGTGAAGAGGATTGTAAGACAGTCCCTGTTCCTGATCTGAGGCCTGAATGCAATAGGGATATCCCACTCGAGAGCATTGAGGTGTGTGAAGGGGTCACCCTAAGTGAAAAGACAGAGGTCATGGCTGGTCTGCAAAGTGACTGGGTATTATCAAGCAGGCCGGACGCGGCTCACAAAAGTTGCCTAAGATGAACACTGTGGGATAACAACCTGTACCCAGCAAAGCATCCCACAGAACTGGTACATTGCAGCAGCAAGTTCATAAGGAGATGGCAAGCCTGCTTACAACACTCCTTCTCTTACCTCCATATTACAAGTGGCAAACAGAGGCAAAGGAAGACTAAACCCAGGGGTTTAAAAGTATTTAGGCCACATAAATCCCATGGATTTCAGTGGGAATTAGGAACTGAAATCCCTTTAAAAAATCGGGCCCAATGTGATTTGCTCAAGATCACAAAGGAAGTCTGCAGTGGGGTGGAATTTAAACTCAGACCCTCAAGTTTTAGGCGAGTGCAGTAACCTCTGGCATCCTTCCTTTCTCCTGTGTGTGTCTAATGACGTGTTTCTGTCTGTCTAGCCCCAGACATAACCATGTCTCTGTCTATCTAGCCACAGAGACAAATATCCATCTGTTTAGTGTCTACCTCTCTGTCCCCAATCAGAACCACCTGTCTCACTATCTAGCTATAAAAACACCTCTCCATGTGCACCTCCCTTTATTTAATTGTACAGGGATTTCAGGTGGGGGCTGTGGGAACTGAGATAATAGTGGTGGCAAACGGAAATAATTACAGTCTGAGCATCTCCTCTTTATATCAGCTCTAAGTTAAGCAACATAGTTCAGAAGGTAGTGGAACAAGCAGGGGCAGGTGTCTATATTGAAGAAATCACATATCAGTGCATAAAGGAGAAGCTGTAACACAGTTACTGGACACTGTTTTTCAAGGAACATGGCGCCTTCCTTCATTATCGGGCTCAAGTTCCATTTCCATTTTGTTTTCTCCTGTAAATCATACGATGATTTGCAGAAATTTCTGCACAATGACTTAATGAGTGAGAACTAGCTCATATCTGCACTCCAGTACTGATCAGAAAAACCAGTCCCCATATTTACATACAGTGAGGAATAATTTTCTGGTGTATTGTCCTCCTCAGGGCGTCCTTCACCCCCTTGTTCCTCAAACTGTAGATCAGGAGTTCATCATGGGGATCACAAGGGTATCGGACATGGCCACGATTTTCTCCCATTCCACTGAGCTGCCAGATGAGGGTCATAAATATGTAAAGATCAGGGTCCCATATAAGAAGGAAACGACAGTCAGGTGGCAGGCGCAGGTGGAGAAGGCTTTGTGCCTTCCTGCCGTGGAGCGGATCCTCAGGATGGCAAAGATGATGTAAATGAAGGGGATGAGGATGGTGAAAATGGTGCCTATGATTTCTATGGCTGCAAAGAGGAAATGCACTCGCTTATTGATGCGAAAGTCAGAGCAGGAGATTTCTTGGAGTGGGCGAATATCGCAGAAGAAATGATCAAGGACATTGGAGTGGCCGAAGGACAGACTGAATGCAGTACACGTATGCAGAGTGGTGTTGACACAGGCGCTTAGGGAAGAGCCAGCCACCAGCTGGAAGCAGACTCTCTTGGACAGGATGACATAAAAAAAGCAATGGGTTGCAGATGGCCACAAAGCGATCAGAGGTCATTACAGCCAGGAGGCAAAGCTCATTTCTGGCACAGAAGGAGAAGAGGAAAACTGAACCACACCCCCAGGGAAACAAATGTATTTACTCGTCACTAGGGAACTGAGCATCGCCTTGGGGGCAATCACAGAGGAGGAGACAACATCTAAGAGTGACTGAGGAAAAAGTACATGGAGCTGTGGAGTTGGGAGTCAACGCTAATCAACACAATCATCCAGACATTCCCACCAGCGTGCAGAAATAAATGGCAAAGAAGAACACAAAGAGGATGTTTTGCAGCTTTAGACTGTCAGTGATTCCCCGGAAAATGAAGCCAGTCACTCTGGTGCAATTTCCGGGAGCCATTTCTCCTGTCACTGTGCTCTGTGTCAAGGAAGAGGCAGAGGAAGGGATAGAAGCAATGGGTACCACAACAATAAATCTGATGTACAGTGGAGACTCGTGTTATCTCTTAAGAGATGCCGAAATAATGGAAATTCAATTTCACAGAGTTTCCAAAGCCCAAAGAAACCATTTTCATTATCTAGACCAGTGGATTTTTTTCTCATTTGTGGATGAATCCAAAATTTTGAATGGAGGTGGAAATTGTAGACACAATCTGTGGACTCTTAGGAATCCACAGCCACAGGTTGCAAAGCAGTGTTCTATGGTAACAACCACCTTTGGAGGACCCCTTAGATACAGTCTGTGGATCCTAAGGTGTTCGCAGATGATACATTCAACACCCCCAATCTAATCTAATTGCTTGTATAACACAGGTCATAATTTTTTTCCAATAGTTTTCATTGTAAATTAGAGCATATCTTTTAAAAAATAATCCAATCTTGAATTAAAAATTGTCCATAAACTGAATATCCACCACGACCCTTGGTAAATCATCACCCCTTGTTAATAGAGGGTTTTTATGTCGAGCTGGTCAAAATTCCCACCCATCCCCTTGGAAAGTGTTGAGCTTTTATGAATAAAACCCCAAATCCAAACTATTTTGGTGCTGGTCTATTTTGGCTGAAATCTGAAGTATTTTGGTTTTGAAATGGAACATCTGGGAGATGTAGTCTGGCCTATAAAGGAGAATGGAAGCCTGAGGAACTTCAGCTAGACAGATCAACATGTGGACTGCTCCGTGTTGAAGGTGTTTGAGAACAGGTCAGAGAAACACCCATCGGGATGTTTACTTGGTGTTACTTGGTCTTGCCCCAGCATGGGGACCCTGACTTGACTCCATGAGGTCCCTTCCACCCTACATTGCTAGGACTCCCTAATAACAATATTTGTATTGATTTTTGTTATTTTATTTTATTTGTTGTAAAAATGCTGACATTTCTATGGAAAAGTTCAATGCAAAAGAGATTTGTTTGTTTTTGTGGGAGGAGGGCAATTTTCATCTATTTCCTAGGAATGTAGTGTTCCCACTCACCGTAGGGGGTCTGATCCAAAACAGATTGACGCCAAGTGGAGTTTTTCCATTGATTTCAGTGCACTTTGGGTCAGGCTATTTGTTACTATCAGATTTAATCATCTTTCCAGCTAGCAGAGCGAGAAGCAAGGGAAGGTAATACTCAGTGTATTTGAACCTTCTGCACTCCCTAAAGGAGGAGATCTTCAAGGCAAAGAGATTAGTAAAGTTCACACCAAATTATAAAAGTACATGAACTCAAAGAAGAAAACACACGTCCTCTTTTACTGAACTATTCAGTATGAGATTTTGAATGCACTGAAATCGGGAAGTTGAAAGCAGGGTCTAAAATCCCATGATGTTTGTGACAGCTTAACCTGCCTTTAACTGATGAGTAGAAACAATATCTCTAACAAAATGGCACGACCAGTCCACTGGCCAGCTCAGTCAATGCAAAATACAGCCAGACCCACCCAACCATCTCTCTACATGGGCTCCTACCCAAAATCTCTTTAAAGGTAAAGTTGTGGAGCCAGTTCCTGAGCTGGTATAAACTCAAATAGCTGGTGGACTTTTCATTCGAGCACTTTAATACTTTAAGATCATTTTGGGTTAAAGTCTTGCAAATAAAAAATAAAAACACGGTAAACAATATATTTGCATGAATATTCAGTCATTTCCCTGAGATATGCATCTTCTGCACAAACTGGTCTTCTTTGGCTGCTTTTATTACAGCTCCTAGTTTTTTTTCAGATTTGCCCATCTATGGTTATGAACAAGGTCACCAGTAACAAAGTTCTTGCATTTCTCCATGAGACTAAGAAACATCAAAGATAGGAATCAAAATTTCCATATGGAAATGGAAGCATAAAGTCACACTCATCTGGAAGCCCCATTTCCTAGTAATGTGGTTATTATGGTACTAGATTTCTACAATTCTTTACCTTATCAATGTGAAAAATTAAATGCATGTGCGCGCGCACACACACACACGTTTCAGTTGTCCTGTTTGGACTAATCAAGTTTCACCATAATAGAAAACCACCAGAAAACATCAAGAAGAAAAACCATTATATTAAACAGACTATTGAAAATAAAGGATTTTTTCCACAAAATGGAATATTAATATCCGTTATCATTTACAGGTTTCAGAACTGATCCTAAAACATCATCAACTCTTACCTTGTTGTAACAACGCAATATCCAGAACACTTTCAAATGCCGTGTTCCCTTCTAACTGTGATGTAATGTGGGATAGAAAAGAAATTAATTCAAGAATCTTTTTCCGGTAGAAAGAGCCAAAATTGCTAGTAAAGTGAAAACATCTCATCTCTAGGTGAATCCCACTAATACTGTAGCTATTTCGAGAAAGTGAACTGAATGACAATGGCAGAGAAAAAGAATTACTTTAAAAAGAAGGAGGTGAGCGTTTGGAATTTCCAAAGGCTGCTTGCTTCAAAGCAATTGACAATTGCAAATGTTTGGGTTTTTTCCCCCAAATCAGCATTTTAGAAATGCCAACCACAAACAATGTAAAGTCAGCAATTGCAACTATAACTTTCTTCTTATGAAACTAAAAGGCCAGGTGTCCCCACAGCCATCTGATCTATGGCGGGGGGTGCTTGGAGTGGTAGATTTAAGCCTCATATTAGCACTCTAGCACCTTTCCATAACTAAACCAGGAGCTATGCGATTTATAATAAGTCAGTTAAACAAGATCCCACAAACTAGGAATAAACTCTGATTACATTCAATAACCAGCATTTTTGTTGAAATCAGTAAGATTATGTTAACAATGTTTCACTTTATATTAACTGAGGAGATATGAATGAAGAGCAATGTTAATCAGCAAGAGCTGAATTAAAACGGTGGGTGAGACCTCATGCCTGCTCTGGTTTCTTGCACAGCCTACAACTGGAGTTCTGCAGTGGGGAAGCAGAGGCAGCAACTGAGTTTGGAAAAGCTTCCACCTCCAAAGGAAAGGAGCCTAATGAATACTAAGTAAAACATATCTCTCTCTCCCATGTTCACATGCAGTATCTTATCATCCTGTACAACCTATGGCTACAAATCTCTATAATTTACCATGAGTGAGTGGAGACAGTGGGAGGACCAGCCTGTCCTTCTCAGAAGATAGTTCTTTAGCAGAGTCATAAAGCAGCTTCCTCGAGAATACCCACTGATCTCCACCTAAAGGGCCACAATGAATTGCAGGTCAAACAGCATCAAGATAGATTGTTCCCTTGGAAGCTAGGTGGGTCCAGATGTTCCTGTTCCTTCTCCCGCATCAAACTAAGAAGAAAACTCAACTATGCAAGAGAGATTTCATTCCATTATCGGTGTGTATCCACCCCGAACCCATGAGACTGTCCATGGGAGCAGAGAATGGTGCACTGGGGAAGCCAGTGCTGCCCATTCCATACTGTACAGTCTTTTTCACAATCTTCTCTCTCCAGGGCTGTCGACTGGGAATATTTCACCAGTAAAATTTTCACTACTCTGGAAAACTATCTTGAATAGTTGTGTATCATCTGCAAATTTCCACCTCAATGTTTACCCATTTTTCCAGAGATTCCAGAACACTGGAAAAGGGCAAACATAGTGCCCATCTACAAAAAGGGAAATAAAAACAACCCAGGAAACTACAGACCAGTTAGTTTAACTTCTGTGCCAGGGAAGATAATGGATCAAGTAACTAAGGACTTGGCTACACTTGACAGTTGCAGCGCTGGGAGTTACAGCACTGGTCGTACAGCTGTGTAGGGATAGCGCTGGTGTGTGGCCACACTGACAGCTAACAGTGCTGCATTGTGGCCACACTTGCAGCATTTGCAGCACTGTATTGAGAGGTGCATTGTGGACAGCTATCCCACAGAGCACCTCATCCCATTTTGGCGCTGTGGGTTGTGGGAAGGGGACGGAAGGGCGCGGGTCATTCTGCTTCCTGTCCCAACGCCCCGTGGTGCATCGCTTCACATCCCAGCAGTCACAGTTTTTCCGGCCATGTCTGGCGCCATTGTGAGTCTCTTGCTGTGTTTTACTCTCTCTCTGTGAAGCGCGATTTCTGTGGGAAATGGAGCCTGAGCTGCTGAGGACTGTGCTGATGAGTGTCGCCAGCACATCACGTTTGGCAGTTGAGCTATTCCTTCAGCTCCAAAGTGACAGTGAGGAGTTCGACGATAATAGCGAGTCGCCTGACGCATGTGACACTAAATTGCTTGTGGCATTCACGGAAATGCTCAGCACTGTGGAACGCTGCTTTTGGGCTCGGGAAACAAGCACTGAGTGGTGGGATCACATCGTCATGGAAGTCTGGGATGATGAGCAGTGGCTGCAGAACTTTTGGATGAGAAAAGCCACTTTCATGGGACTGTGTGCTGAGCTCGCCTCACCCTGCGCGCAAGGACACAAGATTGAGAGCTGCCCTGATGGTGGAAAAGTGGGTGGCTATTGCAATCTGGCAGCTGGCAACTCCAGACAGCTACCGGTCAGTCGGGAACCAGTTTGGAGTGGGAAAGTCGACTGTTGGAATCGTGTTGATGCAAGTTTGGGGCCATTAATCGCATCCTGCTAAGAAGAACTGTTACTCTGGGAACGTGCAGGACATTGTGAATGGCTTTGCACAAATGGGTTTCCCTAACTTTGGAGGGGCGATAGATGGGACGCATATTCCTATACTGGCACCCCCCCACCTAGCATCAGAGTACGTTAATCGGAAGGGGTATTTCTCTATGGTTCTCCAGGCGCTTGTGGATCACCGTATGCTTTCATTGACATTAACACAGGCTGGCCTGGAAAGGTGCATGATGCACGCATCTTTCGGAACAGTGGCCTGTTCAGGAAGATGCAGGCAGGGACTTTTTTCCCAGACAGGAAGATCACAGTAGGGGACGTCAAAATGCCCATTGTGATCCTTGGAGACCCTGCACCTGCTACTGCCTTGGCTCATGAAACCCTATACAGGGAAGCTTGACAGGAGCAAGGACCGGTTCAACTACAGGCTGAGCCGGTGCCGAATGACTGTGGAGTGTGCTTTTGGCCGTTTAAAAGCCCGCTGGAGGTCTCTGTTTGGGAAGCTAGACTTGGGGGAAAGCAACATCCCCGCAGTTATATCCGCATGCTGTACCCTCCATAATATTTGTGAAGGGAAGGGTGAAACATTCAGTCAGGCATGGACCACCGAGGTTCAAGTCCTGGAGGCTGAATTTGCACAGCCAGAGAGCAGGGCTACTAGAGAGGCCAAGCACAGGGCTACAAGGATTAGGGATGCCTTCAGGGAGGAATTTGAGGCTGAAAGCCAACAGTAAGGTTTGCTGCCTTGCACGGGAGTGAAGTGCAGTGGTTACACTGTTAGTAGGATTCAATTTTCCCTAAAATGATTTGCAGTGCCTGTTTCTTTACTGGGCTAAGGTATCTTTCACTTTCTGCAATAATAAAGACTATTTTCAAAGCCAAGAATTCTTTTATTGAAAAGAAAATAACTTCCTTGACAGACACACAACATTTTGGGAACCTAAAAGGGCAGGGGGGTGGGTTGGTGAACTGTACAGTCACAGGTTTGAATATGTCCTGTCTGGAGTGCTGTGCAATGACTGCTGCACTTCAGGGTGCATATACTGCATGGTGATGGGGGTTGAGTGCAGAGGGTAAGGGTCGTAGTTCTCAGGACTGGTTGGTGAACGTACAGGTGTTGGAGGCAGCTGGTGGAGGTAAGAACCTGGATGCTGGGGAAGGGGGTTTGGAGCTGACATTGGGGCACAAGGGAAAAAGCTTTGGGATGGGGGGGCAGGGGGGAAGCACGGTAGTGCTCTGCCTGCATGGCTACGAGTGACTGGATAGAGTCCGCTTGGTGTGCCAGGATTCTTAGCAGCTGCTTTGTGCTTTTCGTCCTGGCCACTGCGTTTCTCTGGCGGATCCTGCTTTCCCTTTCTCTCCAGTCCTGCAGGTTTTTACTCTCTCTAGCAGACTGATCCATAACCGCTTTCAGCATGTCCTCCTTGGTTTTTTGCGGCTTCTTTCTGAGGTTTTGTAGTCTCTGTGCAGTCAAGGAGACAGGCAGTCCAGCAGTCAAGGTCGCTTTTGGAAAGGCAAAAATGGCAACAGTTAACAGGGGTAGCATTGTTCATAATCCCATCCAGACAGTAATTCCCACACACTGAAGGAGTTTACAGTCTTCACTTTAGCATACTTTTCCCATACCAAACAGAGCACACATAACCCAACAGGAGCCATGAAATGGTGAGTAAGGGGGACTGATTGCTTCAGGGCTGTGCAGGGGTTTCTGTGCATTGGGGACAGCAAACAGCTACAGGGGGCATCTGCACTGAACAGTCTCCCAACATTTTCCACAGGAGTTAATCCTGGAAGATATCTCGCTGCTGCGGGTTACCAGGGAAGAGCGGGAAGGTCTTCTACAGCAATGTGGATTCCGCCCTGGCCCCTATGCAGCTTGTCTGTGTGCAGCAATGGTCCCCCCACCCCTCGCGGCACAGTGGCACGGACGCGTTAGCCTGACTGGGACAAGGACCGCAATGGCTCTCCCTATAAACTTGCGCAGGCACATTGCCCACAGTCTGGCTGAAACTTTTGAGGAGATTACCGCAGCAGATTACCGCGACGTGATATACCACATCAATGGGCTATTCCACATCTAGGCATGCATGCATGCAGCCTTAACCCCCCTCCTCTTCCGAAATATTTCCATCCTGAAAATAAAAGCCGCTTACCAGTAACCCGCTCCTCTGCTTGTCCTTCACCAAGTACTGGCTGCTGCGATTCGCTACCTTCCTCCTGGCTTGAGAAGAGCTCCTGGCTGCATGCCTCCTGGGACTCTGGGGTGTCTTCCCCCACCCCAGTACCTTCAGTCTCGGTTTCCTCCGTCCCGCCTCTCTCCTCCTCCTCCTCCTCCTGTCCCCCACCCCGCTCAGAAGTGTCCATTGTGGTCGTCGGATTGGCAGTGGGGTCACCCCCAAGTATCGCGTCCATCTCCCTGTAAAAACGGCAGGTCGTGGGGCAGCGCCGAGCGGCGGTTTCTGCGGGCTTTGTAATAGGCACTCCGCAGCTCCTTTACTTTAACCCTGCATTGCAGCGTCCCGGTCATGGCCCCTTTCCAGCATGGCCTTTGCTACCTGGCCAAAGGTATCATAATTCCTACGTCTGGAGCGCAGCTGGGACTGCACAGATTCCTCCCCCCAAACACTAATGAGGGCCAGCAACTCGCCATTGCTCCATGCTGGGGCTCGTTTGGCACGCGGAGGCATGGTCACCTGGAAAGATTCACTGATTGCACTCCACACCTGGCTGAGCAAACAGGAAGGGGATTTTTAAAATTCCTGGGACATTTAAAGGGCGGGTCACCTGAGGCCAGGGCAGTAGAGTGCAAACTGATGAGCAGAGTGGCTGAACAGGAATTCTGGGATATCTCCTAATACCCTGGAGGCCAATAACAGCGCTGGTATGTGGCCACACTTGACGAGCAGCGCTGCATCACCAGCGCTGCACTCGTTATTCCCCAAGCAGACCAGGTGTATAGCCAGCGCTGCAGCCAGGGAGTTGCAGCGCTGGATGTGCCTTGCAGGTGTGGACAGTTACTAAATTGCAGCGCTGGAAAACCTTCACCAGCGCTGCAACTCTCAAGTGTAGCCAAACCCTAAGGAAATCATCTGCAAACACTTAGAAGGTGGTAAGGTGATAGGGAATAGCCAGCATGGATTTGTAAAGAACAAATCATATCAAACTAATCTGATAGTTTTCTTTGTTAGGATGGCAAGTCTTATGGATAGGGGAGAAGTGCTGGATGTGGTATACCTAGACATTAGTAAGGCATTTGATATGATCTCACGTGATATTCTTATCGATAAACTAGGCAAATTCAACTTAGATGGGGCTACTATAAGGTGGGTGCATAACTGGCTGGATAACCATACTCAGAGAGTAGTTACTAATGGTTCCCAATCCTGCTGGAAATGTATAACAAGTGGGGTTCCACAGGGGTCTGTTTTGGGACCGGCTCTGTTCAATATCTTAATCAACAACTTAAATATTGGCATAGAAAGTACGTTTGTTAAGTTTGCAAATGATACCAAACTGGGAGGCATTGTAACTGCTTTGGAGGATAGGGTCAAAATTCAAAATGACCTGGACAAATTGGAGAAATGGTCTGAGGTAAACAGGATGAAGTTTAAAAAAGACAAATGCAAAGTGCTTCACTTAGGAAGGAACAATCAGTTTCAGAATTAGAAGAGACAGTCTAGGAAGGAGTATGGCAGAAAGGAACCTAGGGGTTATAGTGGACCACAAGCTAAATATGAGTCAACAGTGTGATGCTGTTGCAAAAAAAAATGAACATGATTCTGGGATGCATTAACAGGTGTGTTGTGAGCAAGATATGAGAAGTCATTCTTCCGCCCTACTCTGCTGGACAGGCCTCAGCTGGAGTATTGTGTCCAGTTCTGGGCACCACATTTCAAGAAAGATGTGGAGAAATTGGAGAGGGTCCAGAGAAGAGCAACAAGAATGATTAGAGGTCTAGAGAACATGACCTATGAAGGAAGGCAGAAAGAATTGGGTTTGTTTAGTTTGGAAAAGAGAAGACTGAGAGGGGACATGATAGCAGTTTTCAGGTATCTAAAAGGGTGTCATAAGGAGGTGGGAGAAAACTTGTTCATCTTAGCCCCTAAGGATAGAACAAGAAGCAATGGGCTTAAACTGCAGCAAGGGAGGTTTAGGTTGGACATTAGGAAAAAGTTCCTAACTGTCAGGGTGGTTAAACATTGGAATAAACTGCCTAGGGAAATTGTGGAATCTCCATCTCTAGAGTTATTTAAGAGTAGGTTAGATAAATGTCTATCAGGGATGGTCTAGACAGTATTTGGTCCTGCCATGAGGGCAGGGGACTGGACTCAATGACCTCTCGAGGGCCCTTCCAGTCCTAGAGTCTATGAATCTATAAATCCTGCCCCTCCGCGAACCGCTCTGCTGCTCCCTGTCAGGATGCAGCACTGGCTACATCACCCCCGTCTTCCTCTGAGATCAGGGACCAAAGGGGGTGAGACAAAGAGAGGAAGACCCCCATGGCAGGGGGTTCCCCAAGGCTGGGGGAGGGAAGAGCCCCCGAAAGGAAGGTAACTGTGTGACCTTGTTGGCAGTACCTCTTTCAGAGTCTCTGGTGGGGTTATAAGAGCAGAAGTTCTGCTGGTTTCCCTAATCCCCCTGCAGAGTCTGGGCTCCTGATAAAGCTGCCAGACAGCTGAGTGGGTAACCATGGCAGCAGGCTGGCTATGACCATGTGCACCTCCAGACCACCTGTTTGTCCTCCTTCAAGGCTTCACAGTGAGCCCCCTGCACACCCAAGTATGGGTCCCCTCCCCAACCAGCTGCTAAATCTTGCACATGTGGAGACATTTCTCCCACCAGAACTGTCACCTGCACCTCAACTGCCTTAAAAATATAGTTACTCTGCCAAATGGGAGGGGAACCCCAACATATGGGAGAGGAAAAAAGCCCCTAAATTTGTACAAGGGAGAGAACCCCCCATGCCTTGCAGCACCCCCAGATTCTGTAAGAGTTAGTAGAGACCAAAATATTATGGAGGCAGGAAGAGAGGCTCCTGCAATGGGGGTGGGCGGAGATTGTAAGGCTGGGTTGAACAGGGGGAGAAAAAAACCTCGAAAGTGTTTGTGGGAATCTGAAGGGATGAACCCTAATTTTGGGGGGGAGGGTGAAGAAAAGAGGACATTCAAGCTGAAGCCGAAGAGAAGAACCCCACAAGATTGAAAGGCTAAAAATATTAGAAGATACCTGAGAAGGTGAAGAGAAAGAGACCCCATGATATCTTCAATGGAAGACATAAGGCTAAAATGGAGTAAGGAAATCAAGAGAGACCTCCAAGGAAGAGCACTGAAAGTGGGGAAAGACCCTAAAGGAAAGAGGGGGCACCCCTGGGAAGTAATATGGGGACAGAGGAGAATTAATAAAGATAGAGGGGGCAAAAGAGAAAGAATTAATGAAATATAGAAGAAGTTTCTAGGGGCAAGCCAGAAAGAGAGGAAAAAGGAAAAGATGGAGGGAGAGTTTTGGGGGAGAATGTTAGGAAAAAGAAAAGGGTTAAACTGCAGAGTAAACACAGATATGCAAAAGACTGAAGGAAAAAGGAGACTGGCAAAGAGAACAGGAGAAAGAAGAAAATATCTGAGCAAAGAGTAAAACAAAAGAATAAATAAATAAATAAAATTAAAAAGAGGGGGAGACAGAATGGCACACAGGTTTTTTTTATTATTATTTTATAGTAAGTTTGATGCCAAAATGTAGCGCTTAGATACACATTCACTGTATGTTGCCAAATGTTAAAAATCATGAGTCAGGCCTCAGAATCTTAAACTGAGTATAGTCCTGTGACTGTCTTAAAAATCATGAGATTTTTTTTTAAAAAATGATACACTAAATTCCTTTTGTGTGTCTTCTGGTTTTTCAGATTTTAGGGTTCATACTCTCAGGCTGTCTCTGTAACCACAAGAGTAGAAACTTAGCTTTTTTTTTTAATGGAAAGTGTTACTTTGTCACATGACTCTGGGAGCTAGGACTTTACAAAAACATCAAATATCAAGAGATTTGTGATAAAACTGCAATGTGGCAACATTGTATATGTCACAACATGATGCTCTAGGGTAATGGGTCTCTGAGGTCTGACTGAGAATGGTAGAGGGCATTTGAGTCCATCATTCCTGAGATTAGCGGCAGGAATAACCAGATTTTTCTTTTTAACAAAATTTTAAGTGTAAAATAAAGGGTTTTCAGCCCTGATTTAACTGTAATCTGAATGCAAACTTAATCATGGAGCTGCTTATGCCTCTCCACACATTACCCCATCAACTCAAGTTGATGCTGGGTTTTAGAATACAGTTGTGTATGCATCTCTTGACAAATAATCATATATATTTGGGAGTCTTATGGTTTTGATGCACTTCTATATTAATATGTAATTTGACACATATTATCCACAAGTTATCCTAGTGCAGAACTCCACATGAACACCAGGAATGCTCTGATTATTCTAATTGTGTAGAATTTGGAGCTGGGACATGGCTAGAGGTGGGTAGTGGGAGTGAGGGGCCCAGCTCTGTGTGCGGTTTGGACTGTGTAACAAAGGGAGTGTGCAGCCCTCCAGTAAACTGCTGCCTGTGATATGTGCATGCAGCAGCATAGGGCAGGAGACAGCAAAGGAGAAACTTCCAACACATTAATGGCTTCTACAGTACCAACCAATGGCTTAATGGGATGGGAAGGAGACGTATCTGCAGAGGGAAGATACCAGCTACACACCCTGTTGAGCATTTACATAATTGGTTCCCAAACTGGGGGGGTGCACCCCACTGTGGGGGCGTGAAGAAATTCCAAGGAGGGCGTGAGACTACCCAGCCCTTGAGCTCCCGGCCGGGGAGGCTAGTCCCCGGCCCCTCCCCTCCTGTCCACCCTCCTCCGCAGCCACGCCACAGCAGCATGGTTTGGGCCCACCCACCTCCTAGGCTTTCCAATAAGCCAGTCCTGCCACTTTGAGTGGCCTGGTAAGGGAGAAGGGGAAGTGGGAGTTGGATAAGAGGCAGGAGGTCCCGGAGCAGTGGCAGTCAGGGGTCAGGGAGCAGGGGGCATTGGATAGGAGGTGGGGTCCCGGGAGGAGGTAGTTAGGGGTGGGGGGGGTCCTGGGAGGGGGTTGTCAGGGGACAAAAATCAGGGGTGGTGGTAAAGGGGAAGTGTGGGGGGTGAGGGTTTCTTGAAAATTAAAAAGGGGGCATGATGCCAAAAAGTTTGGGAACCACTGATTTACATAAAGTAAATGCATAAAGGAGGCCAAATGTCACCTACCCCAACCTCTGTAATTTGCAGTTTGGATGTTTCAGTTCCTCACACAGCAGCTGGACTCCTGAATATCTTAGTTTGATATCACCCAGTTCCAGCACTGTCTGACTTTGGCTGGTTCTGAGAACAGCGGCAAGATCCCCACAGCAAGCGTCTGAGACACCACACCCCCACAAGCTGCAGGAGAGAGAAAGGCAAAAAACTCGGTAAATGGGGTGGGAAGAGAGGAGATCCTGAAACAATCATACAGGGGCTACATTTGTGGCAACTGGTTGTACAGGGGTGGAGGAGGAGAGACACACCAGTCTTCCTCACTTGATTACAGTTATTTAACAACCCCTCTGCTGAGCAATAGTAAGTGTCCAGGGCCTTGCAGATCAGAGGAGAAATCAGTGACAAGGCATCTGGGTGCACTCAAAGTGTACCTGTAACTCTCCTGCTACTCCCGCAGCTCCCTCTTTTCCAAAGCCGCTTTACAGAAAACCCTGCATAACGTAAACATTACACATCTCCCCCAAATAAAAGCTTTTTATATCCTAAACAAAAAGAACTTGGACACCTGTAACAGCACCATCTGGGGGCATCTGCCATAACAGCATGTCCAGTGCCTAGCACAGTGAGACTCTGATCTCCGCCAAGGCATTTTACCACTACTGCAATTCACTAATAGATAATACTATAACTACTGTAAACTATGTGGAATTCATTCTGCCACCACCTGAGTTGTTGATGGTTGGCTGGATGAACAAAGGACCTCATTGGAGCAACTTTTCATTGATACATTGGAACCCAAACAGGAGACCACCTCCCCACTACCATCACCACAACCAGCATAGTGGTGGCTAATGAGCATCACCTGGACTATTAAATTGGTGGGTCACGAACCATGACTAAAGAACAAACACACAGAACATCTGTTTAACAAATCAATACTGTATTTAGTGCTCAACCGTGAGATGCACAGAGCCTGTTCATGGGTAAGTTGTTCAAGTATTTCTGTAAATGTGCCAAATTTGGTAGCTCAATGGCCAGAGTTTTTGGCTTCCAATCAAAGATTTGGTGAAATACCTCCTCATGCAATTTTTTTCACCTGTAAACTAAAAAATCCCTGTCATGCAAACTTAAATCTTTATTTTTAGTCTTTACTTTTACATGGGTAAGGAATAGTGTCCCTAGCCTCTATTTGTCAGAGGGTGGTGATAGACGGCAGGAGAGAGATCACTTGGTCATTACCTGTTAGGTTCACTCCCTCTGGGGCACCTGGCATTGGCCGCTGTCAGCACACAGGATACTGGGCTGGATGGACCTTTGGTCTGATCCAGTATGGCCATTCTTATGCTCTTACTTTCTTACTTGAAAGTGGGAACATAAATAAGTAATATCTGCAGAAATACACCTTTTGTCATGTTCTGCTTTGGCTCATTCCTCACACTGGATACTGAGAGTAAGCAGGGTGGAGAAAAAATGATGTTTCTTTTAATAAAAGAATCAAAGACACTGTTTGTAACTTAAATCAGATTAATTTAAACTGAATTTTTATTTAAATTAAAAATATTTTGCATTTAAAAATAAATGCATTTAAAATTAAATTTGAAATTATGCATCCTATAGTAAGACAAACTTATAGAATCATAGAATATCTGGATTGGAAGGGACCTCAGGAGGTCATCTACTCAAAGCAGGACCAATCCCCAACTAAATCATCCCAGCCAGGGCATTGTCAAGCCTGATCTTAAAAACCTCCAAGGAAGGAGATTCCACCACCTCCCTAGGTAACCCATTCCAGTGCTTCACCACCCTCCTGGTGAAATAGTTTTTCCTAATATCCAACCTAAACCTCCCCCACTGCAACTTGATACCATTACTCCTTGTTCTGTCATCTGCTACCACTGAGAACAGTCTAGATTCATCCTCTTTGGAACCCCCTTTCAGGTAGTTGAAAGCAGCTATCAAATCCCCCCTCATTCTTCTCTTCTACAGACTAAACAATCCCAGTTCCCTCAGCCTCTCCTCATAAGTCATGTGCTCCAGCCCCCTAATCATTTTTGTTGCCCTCCGCTGGACTCTTTCCAGTTTTTCCACATCCTTCTTGTAGTGTGGGGCCCAAAACTGGACTCAGTACTCCAGATGATGCCTCACCACTGCTGAATAGAGGGGAACGATCACATCCCTCGATCTGCTGGCAATGCTCCTACTTATATAGCCCAAAATGCTGTTAGTCTTCTTGGCAACAAGGGCACACTGTTGACTCAAATCCAGCTTCTCATCCACTGTAACCCCTAGGTCCTTTTCTGCAGAACTGCTGCCTAGCCATTCAGTCCCTAGTCTGTAGCAGTACATGGGATTCTTCCATCCTAAGTGCAGGACTCCTACTATAATCTATTTGAATAACTGAAATTAAACAAAATGATATTCAAGAAGTGTGTGTTTCCTGCTGAACTAATGTAAATCATCAGCTGAGCACCTGGAAGCCCTGAGAACACCAGCTCGAGAGAGGGATCGGCTTCTGGCTCCCTGCCGCAGAGCTGGAAACTCTGGAAGCCCCAGCTCCCTACCTGTAAGGCTCCTGGCTCAGTCACTGTTCCCAGGGCCTCTAGGTTCCTGATTCCCTGTCAGCATACTAGAGCTGACAGGGAGCCAAGAGTCTAGAAGCCCTGGGAGCCATGGCTGAGCTAAAAGAATGGTTTTCAACCTTTTTGGTCTCAGGACCCATTTGTAAACCTTGGTGGCCTGTTGCAACCCAGTAAATATCTTTAGCTCAAGAAAAGTTTGGCTTAGAATATATTTCTTACCCAAGATATACACATTAACATGATACATACTAAATGCAGCAAATATTAATATGCAGTACTTAAGTAGTTGTTGTATAAATCCAAGATTCTGAGCATTGCAATCTGTCAGAATGTATCAAGAGAGCTCCTGGCTGAGGTGGCTCATCCATTTGCCTGTCCAGGATTTGAAGCTGCAATGTGTTAGCCTCTACCTGTATCTGGTTTGCTTCATTCTCAGCTTCCAGTTGCTGCATACACCTTAGATGAGCTTCCTCTCCATCTCAGCATCAGCTAGGTGCCTTTGGTGGGCTTTCTCCTCAGCCTTAGCTTCCATGGCATCTTTCCTCTCCTTCATTCAGAGTTCCACCATCTTCGATTCATGCTCATGTAGTTTCTCCGATGCCAGGACCTGCCTTCGGATCGCTTCTGCATCTGGCACATGGGGAGACTGAGACCGTGCTTTTTGGTCACAGTCCATGACCAAAGTTCTTAGTTCCAGAGCTGAGATGTCTTTCTTAATAGTTATCCCCCTATCTTTATATAAAGCTTTAAGTTCTTTTGTGTTCAGATTCTCATATGATTGTACCTGATCTTTAACCCTTAAAACTCTCAAGATCAAATTTTGATTAGCATTTGATTATGATCTCAAAGCTCAATTAACCTGTGTTACGTGAATCCTGCAAAAAATTATGCCAGTTCTGATGGTGTCCAGAGTGACTCACAAAATGTCTTTAGGGGATCTCTGTCCATTCACCTAGAACACCCCCGTGCCAGGATTCAAGTCGTTCAGATAGAATCATAGAAGATCAGGGTTGGACAAGACCTCAGGAGGTCATCTAGTCCAACCCCCTGCTCAAAGCAGGACCAACCACAACTAAGTAATCCCAGCCAGGGCTTTTTCAAGCCAGGCCTTAAAAACCTCTAAGGATGGAGATTCTACCACCTCCCTAGATAACCATTTCAGTGCTTCACCACCTTCCTGGTGAAATAGTGTTTCCTAATATCCAACCTAGACCTTCCCCACTGCAATTTGAGACCATTACTCCTTGTTCTGTCATCTTCCACCACTGAGAACAGCCTCACTCCTTCCTCTTTGGAACCCCCCTTCAGGTAGGTGAAGGTTGCTATCAAATCCCCCCTCACTCTTCTCTTCTTTAGACTATATAAGCCCAGTTCCCTCAGTCTCTCCTCATAAGTCATGTGGCCCAGCCCCCTAATCATTTTTGTTGCCTTCCACTGGACCCTCTCCAATTTGTCCACATGCTTTATGTAGTGGGGGGATCAAAACTGGATGCAATGCTCCATATGTGGCCTCACCAGTGTCGAAGAGAGGAATAATCACTTCCCTCAATCTCCTGGAAATTGTCCTACTAATACAGCCCAATGTGCCGTTAGCCTTCTTGACAACTGTTGACTCATATCCAGCTTCTTGTCCACTATAATCCCCAGGTCCTTTTCTGCAGAACTGTTGCTTAACCAGTCGGTCCCCAGCCTGTAGCAGTGCATGGGATTCTTCCATCCTAAGTTCAGGACTCTGCACTTATCCTTGATGAACCTCATCAGATTTCTTTGGCCCAATCCTTCAATATGTCTAGGTCATTCTGGACTCTATCCCTACTCTCCAGCATATCTCCCTCCCTCTCCACAGTTTAGTGTCATCTGTGAATTTGATGAGGGTGCAATCCATCCCATCATCCAGATCATTAATAATGATGTTGAACAAAACCAGCCCTAGGACTGATCCCTGGGGAACTCCGCTTGCTACCGGCTGCCAACTAGACATCAAGCCGTTGATCACTACCCATTGAACCCAATGATCCAGCCAGCCTTCTATCCACTTTATAGTCCATTCATCCAATCCATACTTTTTTAACTTGCTGGCAAGAATTGTGTGGGAGACCATATCAAAAGCTTTGCTAAAGTCAAGGTATATTATGTCCACTGCTTTCCCCATATCCACAGAGCCAATTATCTCATCATTGAAGGCAATCAGGTTGGTCAGGCATGACTTGCCCCTAGTGAATCCATGTTGACTGTTCCTGATCACCTTCCTCTCCTCCAAATGCTTCAAAATGGATTCCTTGAGGACCTGCTCTATAATTTTTCCAGGGACTGAGGTGAAGCTGACCAGTCTGTAGTTCCCCGGATTCTCCTTCTTCCCTTTTTAAAAGATTGGCACTATATTTGACTTTTGACTTTGACTTTTTCCAATTGTCTGGGACCTCCATGAATTTTCAAAGATAATGGCCCTATATTTCATGTTATAGCAGTCTCGGATGCTAACATTAAGAATATTTTCACAGCAAATTTAACAAAATGTAAAGAAGGCACCAGTGTGAGATTTCTCCAGCCAAGTTTTAAGAATCTGAAGTGCTTTCCAAAATCTGAGAGAGACGAGGTGTGGAGCATGATTTCAGAAGTCTTAAAAAG
This sequence comes from Mauremys reevesii, assembly GCF_016161935.1. Lineage (NCBI taxonomy): Eukaryota > Metazoa > Chordata > Testudines > Geoemydidae > Mauremys > Mauremys reevesii. The sequence continues at coordinate 34,252,471 of NC_052632.1, forward strand.
GGAACACTCCGATGTGGAAACTACAGATCTTTATAGCAAGATCTCTCCCAAGGCTATTTTTTTATAGCTGCAGACAGTTCAGTGAGTGTCATTGGCACAGCATGGGTTTTCGTTCAACAAAGAATAGGTAATGCAGACAGTTTGTGAGCTTCCACTGTCCTACCCACAGACCCATACTTTGAAGGATAAACATCACTGATGATCAGAATTAAAGGAGAAAACAGACAGGCCTGAGATGAGTCCTGTCCATCTACATACTAACAGGCAGAGTTTTGAAGGTCTTGCATGAAGCCTGTTGGGAATAGATGGGGACAGAAGCACTTCTGCCCTCCAGGCAATGGATCTGGTCTCTTGGGGAGAGTAAAGGGGAACCTGAATTGGGGGTTAGTGGCATTAACACGAAACCTCCAATGACAGACAGCAGCTGGTGCAAAAGGAGGTTGATTTTGTGGTTCATTTTGCTGGTGCTTTTGGGGCAGATTTTCAAGAGGGCTCAGGATCCAATGTGCAGGTGTTTTGAAAATCTGATTGGAAATGTCACAATTGGAGCTGCTGGGTGCTGAGTTCTTTTGAAAATCTGGCCTCAAGTCCCATAACTTCCCCAGAATCTCAGAGGCCTGGGATGGGGCTTCTACCTAGAAAGAAGGAAAAGAACAGAAATGTATTGAAAAAGAAAAAGGAAAAGCCTCAGTTTTTGTATAATGAGTACAATTGGTACCTACTCTCACCTGCTCTATTTATGACTGTAAACACACCTCCCCATCCCCAACATGGTGCACTTCAAAGGGTGTTTCTTCAAACTGGTGCTGGCTCTCAGCTGGGAGCACATTTTGCCCCAACTCTGGGAACACCAAAGGGAGAAGCCACCATGGCTGGGGCTGAAGCGTAAACTCAAGTTGACCATTTCTGCTCACATGGGGAGGTTTAGAATCATTCTATTAGTTATAGATGAAAATATCAAGGTGTCAAAACTATTAAAATGATCTGTAAAATAGACTGCTAACTGAAGGGTAAGAGTGAGCTCTTTTTAATACACAGATACCAACTTTTAATGTGTGTATGTGTGTGTGTGTGTTCCCCAAACACCAGAGAGCTGAGGCGCTAGTTGTCCAGTGTGAGCTCAGCTGTAATTAAAGTTTTCATTTTACAAACAGGGCAGGCTGGGGCATGTTGTGAACTACTGACACAGGTTCTGGAGACACTGAATTCCCAGCTTCTCCATGTAGCTGCAGGGAGCAGACACCAGCCATACACCCTGTCACATCTTTACATAGAGGACATCTGTAAACACACAGAGGAAAGTAAATATTACACATTGCAGACTCTGTAATTTGCAGTTTTGTTTCGGTCCTGTAACAGGGTCGGTACTCACCCCTGCCGCGCCTCCTGCTGGTCGGTCCCGGAATGTCCCTCGGTCCGGCCCTGGAGCGCCCTCGGCAGGCTGGTGACCCGCCTGTTCTCTGGCCCCGGCGTCCCTCCCTGGACCCGGTGCCCGCTATCTATAATTGGGTCTCCCCCTCCCAGGGGAACCCCACGCTACTATCCCCGCCTTGCCTCAGTAGTGGCTACTGTCAGTCATGGTCTAGCCCCACACCCTGGGGCAGACTGCAGTATCAGCCCACTCATCACAGGCAAAGGGGGTTTGGACCTGCTGCTTTGTCCTACCCCTGGGTTGCCCTCTGCAACCCACAGTACCTATGGCCCACTGCTAGGCCGCAGCCTGGGGCTTTCCTGGCTGGAGCTTCCCTAGCTCCTCAGCCTGTTCCCCAGCCCTGCTTCACTCAGGTATCTGCGCTCAAGCCCTAAGCAGCCAGGCCCATCTCTCTCTGGAAGCAGAGAGAGACTCTCTGGGCTCCTGGCTTCCCTGCCTTTTATAAGGCCCTGCTCCTCAGTTTGGGGCGTGGCCCCCAGCTGCAGCCACTTCCCTAATCAGCTCAGCTCTGTCAGGCCACATTTTAAACCCCTTAAAACCCCGGAGCAGGGTCCACCCTGCTACAGGTCCCTCACACAGCAGTTGCATGCCAGCATCTCCCAGATTATTATCACTCAGCTTCAGCTCTGTCAAGCTCTGGTTGGTTCTGAGAACAGAAATCCCCACAGCCAGCATCTGTGAGACAACAACCTTGAAAATTGCAGGAGAGCGAAACACAGGGAAGAGCAATCATGGTGTGAACAGGACTTGTCATAGCTGATCTGACAGGTGGCCCTACCTACCAGCCCCTGTCCCTGACCAATCAGCATTGAGACTGAGCCATAAATTCTACCGTAGGCCCTGTTCCAAGCCCCACCCCTTGGCCAATGGAAGACCAGTGTTGGGCAATTGAGAATGGCCCAGACGTTTCAAAACCCAAACCTCTGCCAATGCCATTGACCAAATGAGGAACAAGATTTGTGGTAAGACTTCCTCTCTAAACACCGCCCAGCTCTTTCCACTGACCAGCCAGATTTCAGGATGGGTACAACATCCCTTAAGTCCCACCCACTCAACTCTCAACCAGTGAGACTGGTGGTGTGGTTCCCCGCCGCCCTGGAGAGAGGTGAGCCCTGGCTGACCTCTCTACAATGCAGTATAGCTGTAGCCATGTCGGTCCCAGCATTTTAGAGCTACAAGATAGATGAAGTAATATTTTTTTATTGGGCCAACTTCTGTTGGTGAGAGAGACAAGTTATCAAGCAACACAGAGCCCTCAGACAGAGTCTGAGCAACAATAATATATAACAATAAGCCCAGGCCCTTGCATCCAAATGACCCAGAAGAGGGGGAGACTGCAACCCATGAGTTGGGTGGCAGGGGGGATGCAGGCCCTCCTGCTCCACTATGTCCCAGCCCAGGGCCCTAGCAGCAGAAGAAGACCCAATGCTGAGTCAGTGGGATCCTGGCCGCAACACACTGACATGGGTTCTGGCAGTGCTGCAACCAGACTAGGGTCATGTGTGCAAGTCACCTGATATTGGACACCATGACAATATTAGTACTTTTCCATTTACCCAGGGTGGGAATCACACTGGGAGACAAAGGATTCCTACCATACGTAAAACCTATTTACGGCAGGGGAGTTTGTTCTTCACTGGCTCCTTGCCTACAATGACTGCTGTAAACATTTAAACAAAGACTGGGGGGTGAAGTGGGGGGAAGAAAATCTGAGCCCAGGCTAATAGGTGGAGTAGCATGTGAATGAAATATCTGAGGTTTTAAGCTGCAGGCAAGTACAGTTGACCTTCAAGAATCTCTGCAATCTGCCTAAAACAATATCTTGGTTGAGAAAATACTACTTATTAAGGTGCCACCAGACTCCTCAGTATCTTTAGTATTTAAGCTTATCTTGCGTGTTTGTTTCTTTTGCTAGATAATCTGCTTTTATCTGTAAAAGCAGAAAAGAGTCCTGTGGCACTTTATAGACTAACAGACGTATTGGAGCATGAGCTTTCGTGGGTGAATACCCACTTCGTCGGTTGCATCCAATGAAGTGGGTATTCACCCATGAAAGCTCATGCTCCAATACGTCTGTTAGTCTATAAGGTGCCACAGGACTCTTTGCTGCTTTTACAGATCCAGACTAACACAGCTACCCCTCTGATACAGCTTTTATCTGTTTGCTAATCCTTATAATCACTTAAAATCTATCTTTTGTAGTTAATAAACTTGTTTTTATTTTCTCTAAAGACAGTCTGTGGAATTCATAACTGGCGGGGGGGGAAGGGGGGCAAAAAGGTGAGCATATCTTCCTCCACGCTGAGGGAGGGGGAGAATTTTAATGAGTTTACATTGTATAGTTCTCTGTGCAGCATAAGGCAATATAATTTTGGGTTTATCCTCTAGAGGGGGATGTGCACCTGAGTATCTGGGCAGTTCCTTAGCTGAAGCCTTCCCATACAGAGCTGATCTCAGCATCTCTGTGTGTTACTGCAGCTGGGTGTGTCCATATCTCTGTGTGAGGTGGTGTGCATCTGAAGAAGTGGCCATCCACCCATGAAAGCTTATGCTCCAATAGTTTCTTGTAGATGAGCGGATTCACCCCTGCAGCACCTCCTGCTGGTGACTTCTGGGAATTAGCTCAGTTCCAGCTCTGGAGAGCCTTCTGCAGGCTGGTGGTCCACCTGTCCTCTGGCCCCTGTGTCCCTCCCTGGACCCAGTGCCCTTTACCTGGGGTGCTGCCCTGCCAGTAACCCCTCAGTCTTAGGGTCTCCTCCCCAGGAACCCCCACCCACTATTCCCATCTCGCCTCAGTATAAGGCTACTGCCAGTCATCGTCTAGCCCCCACACCCTGGGGCAGGCTGCAGTATCAGCCTATTCATCACTGGCAAGGAGAGTTTGGACCTGCTGCCTTGGCCTACCCCTGGGCTGCCCTCTGCAACCCCCAGTACCTGTTAGTCCAATGTTAGGCCGCAGCCTGGGGCTTTCCAGGCAGGAGCTCCCCAGCTCCTCTGCCTTTCCCTAGCCCTGCTCCCCTCAGGTACTTTGTCTCTAGCTCCCTGCAGCCAGGCCCTTCTCCTTCTACAGGAAGAGGGAGACTGCCTGGGCTTCTGGCTCACAGCCTCTTATAGGGGCCAGCTAGGCCTGATTGGGGCATGGCCACATCCAAGCCTACTTTTCCCAATCAGCCCAGGCTTCTTGACCCAGTCACAGCCCTCACCTGGGCTGTTTTAAGCCCTTCAGGGCAGGAGCGAGGGTCCACCCCGCTACAGTTCTGTTAGTCTATAAGGTGCCACAGGAGTCTTTGTAGCTGAACTCAGTTTCTCTCTCTCTCCTGTGCTTTCCCTTAGGAGCTAGAGATGTGAGGGCTCTGGGCCCAAAGCCTGGAGAATGCTTACTGAAGTTGTCCCCCACCGGAGTGCCTTGGGGCTGGAGGGATGGGAGCAATCAGTGGATGCTGGAGAACCATGGAAAAGAGGATTTAGTTGGTGGGTGGGAGTGCAGAGGGTAGGGTTCATCCGGATGTTAAATTTTTTAACCAATTACCCTGCTCTGTGTTCTCCTTAGAAGATCTCAGGAGTGTGGAAATTGCTGAGGATGCTGTCAACAGACAGCCATTGTGCCTTGTGGGGTGTCTGTGTCCATGCACATGCACCATGGCAGTGCTGACTAACTACTGACTTAGACTTTTATGTTTTGCACAAGAATTTCTAATGCACCAGTGAGCAGCTAGACAGGTGACAGAATCAGCTTCATAGAGTTTAAGGCCAGAAGAGACCATTAGATCCTCTAGTCTGACCTCCTGCACGTCACTGGCCATTACATTTCACCCAAATACCCACGTGTTGAGCTCAGTGATTCTGGGTTATCAACGCGGTCATGGAAGGATGAGAAGGGCCTGTGTGGAACTGCACTGGGGAGGAGACTCATTGCACCACTGCAGCTGCTCTGACAGTGGTTGTGTTGAAACAATGAGGAGGGACAAGATGCTGGACAACATATGATTGCATTTGCTTTGAGCAGACTAAATACCAGAGGTGATGTGATCCCAGGTACTCTGCCTTGCACATGTCTGTGTGTGGCTGTGCAGTGTTACTGGTACGGTAGGGAGATGTGCTGTTGCTGCCAAGGCCAAAGTTCTCTAGCACACATAGTCTCACAGACTGGTTTATCCATCCAGCACCCAGCAGCACAACTATGCTCCACAAGGACAATCCAACTGGAGATGACCAGGTTCAGACTCTGGGGCATTGGAGCAGAGTGTTCTCAACAGCTACAACTCAGATGTAGAACTGCTTCTTAGTGGGCATCAAGCTGAGTGCTGCCTGGCCATGGTCAAAGCAAAATGAAAGATCACCTCTATGCTAAAGCCTTTTCCAGGAACAACCCCAGGGTCAGCATGTGATGGAGTGGGTGTAATAAGAGGGAATAAAGAGAATAAGAGAAAAGAAACTGGGGTGGGTGTGACACAGAGAGCCCTTGGAAAAGGGTCCCCTCTTCTTTGCAAACAGCTCTTGCCTCAGACCTGACAAGCTCAATACACCAAACACATCATACAGGATATTTATCCATCAAGTATAACATGTAATGTATCTACAGAAAGCTTATAACTTGTCAAGACTCAATCACTGAAAGAGACACGTATGGATAATACTTATGGAACAATGTATATATACTGAAAGTATGCTTTATGGACTTACAATAAAAATTAGTCACCGGAGTAATGTGTCCTGGTGATGACCCATTCAAGTAAGAGGGATTTGTCATCCCTCCCTAGTCAGCCTGCTAGCTAATGTAAGGCTGTGTGAGTTGTCTACTCTAGCCAAATCCCAAAACAGTCAATTGAAAACCATCCAAGACAATTGCAAATAATCAAAACCACTTTGGGATGAAAAGGAACCTTACAGCAGGCAGGGGATTGCCCTGGCTATGAATAAAGAAAAAGACTATTTTCAGTATAACAGAGTGTAGGGAAAGGCACTCTGTATTCATTCACGAGGAAACCCCTTCAGGAGCAAGGGCAGGGGGCTGTCCCGAATATTTGGATCCTGGTTCTTGTGAAACCAGCTAGTTCTGCAACAGATTGAACTTTGTGGGGAAACCTAATTCATTAGATGAGACAGGTAACTACAGACAAGTACAGACCCAGGTTCGCATTTTATGATTTTGTTTTCTGTTGTAACCAGTTGTTTCCATCACTGTCTCTCATTTCTAGATAAATCTTTATACTTTTTAAAATAAACCTACATTTGTTTTATTACAAGTATTCACAAGTGCTGCATGCTGCACCGGAGTGGTGATTTAAGGTAAATCTGGTAAACTGGGGTACATGGCACCTTTGGGTGCATAGAATCTGATAGTGCTGTGAGTAGCTAGTGTCAGGAGCTGGGTATAACAGAGGAATGATTTAAAAGGACTCAGCAATTGGGGTGTCCCTCTTGTTAACCTGCAAGGCAAAACTGGGGCAGGCATAAGCCCAGAGGAGAGTACTTGAGGGAGTGAGGGCTGGTGGTGTCAGGAAGTTGATGACCAGCTATTACAAGTAAGACTCCCTCTGGAGGCAGAGGAAACAAGGTGACTCTCAGTCCTGGATGCCCCGAGAACTGTCACAGTGGGACAGAGAAAAAGAGAAACCATCCACAGCTTCCCGCAAATCGTCACCTTTGAATCAGGGAGAAATAAGATCTGATGAGAATACATGAACATTAAACAAAGAAACACATACAGGGCTCAGACACCACGGTGACAGGCTCCTTAGAAATACCTAAGAGTAAAATACCCACAATATTCTCTCCAGACTCCTGAGTCTTTCCTGACCTCAAGCCACACCCTGGCCACACTGCTTCACTCTGTCTCTCCTGCTCACCTCTTGCTATGGGAGTTGGGATAAATGTTGTTGAACTGCTAGGCTGACATATATGTCAACCCAGCATGTGTTCCAGAAAACACTCAGCTGGTGTAACCTGACTTCAATGGAGCTAGGACAGTTTACATCAGCTGAGTATCTGCCCCATGGACTGGACAGCTAAACAAATTCCTGGGCAGCCCTGGGGAAGATCTGAATGGCTGTAGAATTTCTGGGATAATAGCAGTAAAGATGGGAGGTTATAAAAGGAAGGAACTATTTCTTACTTTAGTTTCTTTAATTTACAGTTTGGATCCTTCAATGCGTGACAGAGCAAGTAAATAGGTGAATGATGTGGCTCATCCTGATTTTGTTCCCTGAAAAGAGAGAATGGACATTTTCTATGTTGTTCTCTGGAAACAAATTTAATTATATATCCTGAACATTAAAATAGACTCTTGCATGGGATGATCATACGCAGTGTTTGAGTTATTCTGGCATTTCAATTCATTACATTCATACCAAAATCCTTCAAACCAAAAATATATCCAGTACATTAAGATGTACTTTAAATACACAGAGTCAAACAGAATAGGTTCCACTAAGTGTAACCTATTCATTTTTTGAATTTGTATTACTCTGAGCATTCACATGCAGTCCTAAAAACTCTCACCAATGGGAATATATCCAGTGGTTTTACACTTTTGTCTGGTCAGTCATTTTTTTAAAACTAGTTCTTGAGCTACAATAGGAATGATTGTGTTTATCTAACCCAGAGAGTTGACTTTAATTTACTCACTAAAGCAAATACCAAAAAGATGAGTATTTGCTTAAAATAGTAAGTATCACTCAGCGATGTGTAACTGATGTTACACTTTCTGAAATGACATCCCCTTAACTAACCAGAAATGGTGGCTTATTAGATCCTGACACCAAAGAGCGTAATGGGGCAAGTTAATCTTGAGGCAGCATCTGTATAAGAAATAATGCTAGATTATCATTATCAGGGCAAATCCCAAAGGGACTCTGCCTCCTTGCAGCTCAGTCTCTACCTAGGACCTTATGATGGTCTGGCTGGATTCTCAGTCTACATCCATTATTGACATCCTTATTGTACCACCAAAACTTTTGGCATCCACGTGACCACTGACCATGTAGCGGCATTCCTTGCTAAACATGTTGTGAAATTCATTAATCTTCCATCCCGGTAATGTGTCCATGCCAAGAAAGCGGTCAAAACCAAACCAGTGCTGATGGAAGTGGTTGATGGGTTCAGCAATGACTATTCTCATTGCTGAGCTTGTCCTGCCACTTAATATGGAGCAACTGACAAAGACGACAAAATCAAAAAATGTCAATCCAGCCCTCTTCAGCCTTCCTCAGTGGGGTTTTTATGAATGTAAATTGATGAGACTGATACTGGAATGCTGTGTCCAATTCTGATGTCCACATTTTAAAAAAGATGTTGAAAAACTGGAAAGGAGCCACAAAACTGACTCTGGGGCAGGGAGAGGGAGAAAATGCCAGTGAGAGACTGAAGAGCTCAATTTTTGTTTAGCTTATACAAAGTAAGATCAAGAGGTGACTTGATTGGGGTGTACAAGTACCTTCATGGGAAGGAAATAGCAGGTACTAACAAGCTCTTTAATGTAGTGGAGAAAGGCATGACAAGAGCCAGTGGCTTGAATTTAAAGCCAGATAAATTCAAATTAGACACACTTTAAAAAAAACTGTGAGGGTGATTAACCAGTGGAACAAACTACCAAGGGAAGTGGTGGATTCCCCATTTCTTGCTGTTTTCAAATCCAGACTGGATGCCTTTCTGAAAGAAATGCTTTAGCCAAATACAACCTATTGGACTCAATACAGGGGGAAGTGGGTGAAATTCTATGGCTTATGTTATATATGAGCTCAGATGATCTAATTGTCCCTTCTGGCCTTGGTACCTATAATTCTATGAACTGAACTGAGACTTTCTGGGTGAAATCCTGGTCCCACCAAAGTCAATGGCAGTTTTGTCACTGACTTCAATGAAGCCAGGATTCCACTTACTCTGTTTCAACTCCAATCTCTCTCTTTCAGCACTCACAACCACATCATTGCATCTCACACCTTTAAGTTAACACATCTGCCGGCAAGCAGCAACAACAACAAAATGAGAAAAAAACAAGTAAACCAACACCACTGCTACAAAAGAATGTCATGAGCCTCAAGCATAATTTTATTTTTGCCAAAGCATTGCCAAAAGATTACAATTAAAGCTATTCCTGAAACAATTTTAATGGGATATTAAAATGACATTGTAACTTAAGGTACTACTAGTTAAACACCCAAACTGGTTAGACAACATATTCTTGTAGTGAAGAAATTGTTTGCTTTAGCAAGATTAGATAAGAAAAATAAGGGATTTAATTTGAAAGTGAAAAGTATTAATATTCATTAATTTGCCTGTCCTTGAAGTGAGTTTATGTTTTTATTAAAATATTGCTCTATTAAAGAAATAATTTCTTATATGGTGTATTTTAAGTACTGTAAATAAATACTTTCTTCAGTTCCATAGGACTTAGTTAAGACCACTACTGCTCACTTCTACACTGTTTAGGTTATCTATAACAGTGTTTCTCCACTTTTCTGAGACCAGGGAACAACTTGCTACTTTCCTAAACAGTCATGGACTGCTTGAGAGAAAAAAAACATCAGCGTTTCACTTGTATTTCCTGCTGTTTTTTCAGCATTGCCAGGCATTTCTTTTTTGTACTATCTGCATGTAAGGCATTTATTACTTGCTTACCAACACAGGAACACTACTCCAATTCTGTTTGTTTGTTAAAATAAAGTCCAATTCAACTAGTCATGTGATATGAATATGTTAACCTATTTTTAAACATTGTTTCAAATATACTGTTAATGAGATGTTTGTGCCTGTCTTGTAGACACAAGTTTTTCAATCCAGGGATGAATGTTTGACAAGGACATTCAGAGCATCTTTCCAATTCTCCACCATTTGAGGTATTCTGTTTTAGTTGCAGTCATCGCCCTTATTTTCTGTGTGCCGGCTCAATTAGAGCTAGCCTGGGTGTGTCTCCTACCACTGGGACCTGCACCCCCAGCTGAAAGAGCAGATGAAGCCTGAGAGCCTGGTGTGGCCGAGCATAACTGAGTAGAGGAGACGCTGAGGCCCTATTTGTAGATGTCTGCCCTGCTTCCGGTACCTCAGCTGAACTCTTGGTGGAAGCAGAGATGCCAACTCTCCCTCATTTTTAATAATCCTCCCAATTTTTACATTTTTACACCACCCCTGTGGCAGTGCCCAGGGCCGGTGCAACCATTTAGGCAACCTAGGTGATCGCCTAGGGCACTGGCATTTGGAGGGTGGCATTTTCTTTGGTAGTGACTGCAGTAGCTGGATCTTCGGCCACCCCAATCATCACCGGCATTTAGGTGGAGGGAGCTGGGGCAGGGGAGTGCGGGGTGGGCTGCCTGCAGCAAATAAGGGGGTGGGGCGGCACACTCACCCTGCTCAGCCTCCTCCCCGAGCATGCCATGGCTGCCATTCTCCCACCTCCCAGGCTTGCGCGCCTAAGCTGATTGGTGCCGCAAACCTGGGAGGCGGAAAAGTGAAGCAGCCGTGGTGCTCGGGAGGAGGCAGAGCAGGGGTGAGCTGGGGCACGGGGGGGTCCCTCAGGGCAGAGGGTGGGGGGTGGGAAGCTGCTGCAGAGGGGGCACCTCAGGGTGGAGGGGGGAGTTGCCACAGGGGGGGTGGCACCTCAGGGCAGGAGCTTGGGGAAGGGGGAGGGCGCAAGATGGAAGTTTAGCCTAGGGCACAAAACATCCGTGCACTGGCCCTGGCAGTTCCCGGACTGCACGGTGAGCGTCTGATCAGACACAAGCTGTGGCAATGTTGAACAAAGTTCAGGGCACTGATGGAGTCACTGCCCAAACCGCTGGCTGTGTGTTGAGCTGTAACTACTCCATGGGGACCCTGCTGGACCATGTAAACACGCTCTAGGTACAAAGATCATGTGGGCAACAGGGCCCACATGGGACGTAAGGGCACCACGCGCAGCATGTTGCTTCAGTGTTGAATCCAACACACCAGACCCCCCGACAACGGCTGCGACTTGCCTCCTGTCAGACCCTAACTGCACCGTGTGTGGGGGAGAAGCTGGAGGGCAGGAGGAGGCAGTGGTGGAGGAGGAGAAAGGGAACAGGCCAGAGGAGAGAGAAGAGGAAGAGGCTCATCCCAGGAAGGGCCCAGGCTCAGGACTGGCCAAGGCAATTAAGGGCCCTAGGTGGCATAGGAGGGCAGCTTTCCTAGCACCAATCTTCCCTTTCTCTCATTTTGGGGGTGGAGGGTCAGGGGTGCAATGAAGAGGGGTAGCCCCCCTTGGCCAGAGACAAGGAGGGGAGTAGGGAGAGGTCCTAGTATCTGCAGGGGAATGGTGGGGAGAGAGAAGTTCTAGTTTCTGGGGGAAGAAGTGCCCAAGGAAAGGAATACCCCACAGCGGCTGTCATGCCAATGAGAGCATTGTGATGTATCTGTGCATGTCCAGAGTAAAGAAACTCCTTGTAGACAACACTGACATCAGTGAAGGGAGCAAAGATCAGCACAGCTTCCTCTCCGTATCTCTGACTCCCACAGATTGTGAGGTTGCAATTTCACAGCTGGGTGTTGTGGGGAGCTGTCCTCTGCTCTCAGCACCAGCTGGACCCTGACCGAGCTGGACCTGAGGGAGGAAAAGCTGGAACATTCTGGAGTGTAGCTGTTGTGTGAGGGACTGAAACATCCAGAATGCAAACTGCAGAAATTGTGGTAAGATGCAGTTGGGCAGGCATTGGCACCTTGCTGTCTGAGGCATCTGCAGAAAGAGCTGTCTGGGCGGGATAGGTTTCCTCAATGGCCCATTGTGAGAGTGGAGTGTCCTTAGTGGGCCATCAACACATAGCTGTCCAGCTGTGATGTAAATCTGTGTCTCGCTGTGATGTAAATCTATCTAGGGGGTTTTAGGAACAAAACATGTTTGAGAGACAAATCATAGCCAAAATTCATAACTTTAGATACAAAGATGATACATCAATTTAACCAGGGTAATCATACTTGATAGATTGTAACTTTTCCAATTACAGCTTACGTGAAAACACTTCATACAAAATTTGTTGTGATTTTATAACAGTGGTAATATCAATTATATAAATGGTCATCTTTAATCATACAGCATCACACCACAACCCAAGAAATAGCTCTCATTCTTCTCCCACTGCTATACTGATGTAGTTTACTTATTTAGAAGTTGGATAATATGGTGTATTTTAGTGCACTCTAAAGCAGGGTATTGTCGTGTTAGAACATGAAGTTATTTTCTTCAGTAAGGAGGACTGAGAACTTTAAGGATCCTTCTTTCACTCAGCTAATTTGCCACTATTACCACAATAAATCCTGGGATAAAGACTAAAAGAGAGACAAACAGAAAGAGAAAAAGAAAGGAAGAGTGAAAGGACACAAAGAAGAGTATTAGCTAAAGTATTTTCTTGTTGACCCTGTTTTATTTTTTACATTTGGCCTTCCAGTCCATGAGAGGAGCTCCCTTGCCTGTAGCATTGCAAAGATGTGATAGAGCCATTCACCAATCCTTTGTATTGTGATGTTCCTCAATGGTTCATTTACTGTTGCTAGGCCTCCTGACAGGGGAGGTGAGAGGGTCGATTCCCATGTCTGGGTCCACAAATTCAGAGCAAAGATTTTCACAGTTAAAACAGGAATGCTGGAAACTCCCTAGAAGTGTGTGTGTGGGCGGGGGTCACCAGCGCCTGAACTGTGGCCCTGCCCCCATGCCACCCTTTCCCCTTGAGGCCCCGCCCTTGCGCCTCCTCTTCTCCCCAAGGCCCTGCCCCCTGCACGCTCCTCTCTGCCCCCTCCTCCCCATTGCTCGCCCTTAAGGCTGGTAAAAAGTGAGAGGGCAAAGCTCTCCCACTTTTAAAAGTGATGGGGCCCTGGCCGTCTGGCCCTCCCCTCCCGTTCTGATGCCCCTGATTTATAAAGCAAAGCTACATATTTCTTTATAGCATGGAATACAGACATTGCCAGGGAATCAATGCATGCAGCTACTGACAAGCGTTTCATAGAGTCTAAACCAGGGGTCGGCAACCTTTCAGAAGTGCTGTGCCGAGTCTTCATTTAGTCACTCTGATTTAAGGTTTTGCTTGCCAGTAATACATTTTAACGTTTTTAGAAGGTCTCTTTCTAGAAGTCTCTAATATACTACTAAACTATTGTTGTATGTAAAGTTAATAAAGTTTCAAAATGTTTAAGAAGCTTCATTTAAAATTAAATTAAAATGCAGAGCCCTCTGGACCGGTAGCCAGGATGTGGGCAGTGGGAGTGCCACTGAAAATCAGCTCATATGCTGCCTTTGGCACCTGTGCCATAAGTTACCTACCTCTGGTCTAAACACTAAATACATTCTTATAAGACTAATACCAGTTTTCTTCAAAATAAACATACAGGTGAGCGGGTTTGGTTTCCAGCTATGAGTTTGTTGGTTCTTAGCTAATGCCTGTGGCCTTGGCTAGATCTGGGTCTTGGTTTTCTGGAGTTAAACCAAGTCTGCAGCCCCACAACAGCTGCTGAAACCTCACCCCCTTCTAGATCTGTGTTACCAAAGCCCTGTGGGGAGGGGGTAAGGAGCCCTGCAGCAACGAGAGTTGAGATCATGTTGCTTCCAAGGATTTTGCAGCCCCTGCTGCCTGTGAGTGCTGAGTAGCCCCACAGCGATCAGTGGGACTGTCCGTGTCAGTAAGTGCTCACCGCCCTGAGCAAGGGCTGCACAATCCAGCCCTTTACTTGCAGAAAGAACATTGCTGTCCCTGCCCAGAGCTGACAAGGTGAGTGGAGTGTGAGGGGAACAGGCCAGGTTACAGACTGCACCAGCGCTTCTTCTCCTCTTCCTTGGTGAAAAGCATCTGCTGACAGTGAGCTCATCAGGCAGAGGAGTGACAGTGACACAGATCCGGGGGCTCTGGCAGGCAGCTGGGACTGTGAGCTCTTTGGGGCAGGATCCATCTTTGTGTTCTGTGGTTGTGCAGCACCCAGCACAATGGGGTCCTGGCCCATGACTGGGGCTCCTAGGCACCACCACAATACAAGGAGCAATAATACTAAAGCCAGTGGCGTGCAGCGCACTGGGCCTCAGAGGGACTGTGGGCTCAGGCATCACGTCTGAGAGACAATTAACACCTTGTTTTCTTTCCTTATTTCCCCTTCAGGTTGGACTATCACAGTGTAAACAACGAAACCCGGCCAGAGCTGAATGCTGTGAAAAACATAAAACCTGATCTGGTCATAGAGATTTGATGCAGCTGGTGGGTGCCAACCCTGCACCAACATGGCTGCAGCCTGGCTGCCCTGCCACTAGCTAGGACAGCAGCTGTGGGGTGGGCAACACCTGCCCCTTCTAAGAGCAACCGCACCATTACCAGGGACTTTGTCAACATATTTGAGCGGCTGTGGTAGGGGAGCTGGGTATTGATTGTCAGGGTCAACCCTCCTGCCTCAGGGTGAGAGACACAGGACTAGGAGCTGGGTTTGCTCCACTACTGGGCTGACCTTGGAGGTGGTAGCTGGTGTGGAAGCAGGGAAAGAATTAATAAAGATTTGAAGGGGATTTTAATGCATGTCAGTCAGTTAGCAAGAGTTAGGCTAGCTGTGACCCTAATGACGTGAGATTTATAGAAGCAGGATAGTGTGAGGCAGAGGACAAGAACTGTGTAAAAAGTTATTACGACCTTGTAACTGATAACAAAATATGCAGACTGTCGTCTTTTAGGAGTGAGACAAATAAGATAGCAGAAAGGCTTATGTATAAACAAAATGTATTTGTTGCTTTTTACCGTCTGTATTATTGCTAGAAATTGTTTGTAACAAAGGTATAAAGGCTTGCTGTAATTGTTTACCAGTTGAGAGACCTGTCCGGGACTGGGGCGACCCTGTGTCCTATGGCACTCTCTCCCTCCATTGTAATTACTGGAGAAATAATAAGTATTTGATTTTGCTGCACCCAAACAAAAAAGCGAGAACTGAGTTTTTCTCCGACTATTTGGGGGCTCGTCCTGGATGGCAACGCCCATGGACCCACAGACGGCTACTACGGATCATTCCCCTTCGAACCCCATGGCGCCACATGAGAGGTATGAGACCTTTGAAATCTCTATTGGGGTATCGGAGGAGGACTATCCGTGAGGACGTCTGTCTCTGTTAGCTCACGCCATCTGAACTTATTGACTGTGCAGCAAGATCAGATGCAGAGTGGTATTGGGGAAAGGCCCCAACAAGGTTAGTTTATAGCAGTATTGGGAACTGCTGAGTTGGCCAACAAGGTAATGCATAGGTAAATGCATTAGAATGCACCGGTGCTGAGGGGTTTTTACCGCCTCAAGAGGGGTTGTCATACCGCCTCATGGTATTGGTCCGGACCAGGTAAAGATGCATCATGGTTAAAAAAAAAAAATTTAAAAAGGTAAAGAGGAGATAAAAAAAGGTTTAAAAAAAAAAAGAGGCCTTGGTGTGTGTGTGTACACCAGTGTGAGTGATTGTTATCGGAAGACGCCCAGAGTACCCTGTGAAGTGAAAGCTAGTGATCAGGACTACTCTAATGCAAGCCCAGTAACTAGTGGATCTTTAGGAGATCCGACCCACGGTGGGCTGACTTGGCCTGGCATAGTCCGGCGAGGAAGCTGCCTGGGTCTAGGAGTGTGTGAACCCATCTTCCCTCCCCTTTCCTTTCCATGTGGGCTACTGACAGTCTGATCATCTCACTGGATGCAATCAGAGTAAGCGGCGCTGTCTCCCAGAGACTAGCTGACGCTCTTTGCTGAAGGGAGGTGTAGGAGAGTCGTAGTCATCCTCTTTAGTCTCTCCCATGTGAGTACCCTGTAGGGAGAGATCCTTAGTTTCTGAGCTGCTAGCGTGGACAGGGCACCCTCTCTGTGTGTGTAAGTGGAAAATGGGTAAGGGACAGTCTAAACTTTCCACCTTACCCCCTAAGGGTACCCCAGCATATTACATGTATGTACATTATGGTCCTAAAACCTGCAGGTATTTAAATGATTGGAATCTGTACACGCGTGAAAATTCATTTAAACAATGCCCATTAGAAGGTACCTTCAATCTAGATAAGATCATATATCTCAGAGGAGCTTTTAATCACCAAAGAAAAGCCTCTGACACAGTGTGAGCAATTTGTCTAGGAACGGGTTAATTTGAAATTCAGCTTAGCCCAGAGATAAAGAGAAGTTGCTTTGTGTTCAAGGTCAAGAATCAGCACAGACTATGCTAAGTGCAAAGAAAAACTGCTTTCAGCCCCAGCTGGTTGTGGAAAAATAGAGACAGAGGCAAACCAAAAGCAATACAAGTTACAGAACTGAAATTACATTTGCAAAGCTTAACTTTCCAGTGAGATCCAGCAGTGTGCTTCTGCGACCCTGTAGCTGGTGTGGCTTGGTGACACGGGAAAAGCCACAGGCAGTTGACCTGGACTGGAATCTCTGAAGGAGACACCGCAGGAGATTCCAGGGTGTAAAAGAACAGCCGTCCCAAGAGTGGAAGCATGTTGGAAATTCTGAACAGGCTGTATACAGGATAATCTCCCGTCCACCTATTTCCCTTCTCTGAACGTTATACACAGACGTGGCCAGTCTGGACACGTGTGAGTATTAAAGTGGCTTAAGGCTTGGAGCATTCATATTTTTCCCGAGTGATGTGGGAGCGTTCCCAACATTCTCCATTGTTGTTTTATTATTTTTAATGAAGCTTTCAAATTTGGTTATATGGTGTGTTTTCTTCCCCAACCTCCTGCAGTGTCAGCCTGATCACCTGACACGAGGGATAAATTGGTAACAGATATTTGTCACAGTTTGGTGAGCAATTAAGAATGGGGGAGCCCTGCAGAATTTACACCATCTATCTGTTTTACCCTTGTTATTTTATGTTTGCTTTGTTTGGTACTATTGGTGTTATATGTTAAGAATTGCATGATTAATGGTGAGCCCTAATAGAATAAGGAAACACTATCTGGTTTTGGTGCACTATCTGGTTCTGTTCTGTTTAACCGGTTACTGTTGTTTTTCTGCTCTGTTCATTTGGGCGTTAGGTGTGTGGGCAGAACTGAACTTCTCGTTCGTAATTCCTCAGGGTGGAAGCCATGTGTGCAATGAAGCTCTGAGGTTGTATTGAGATTCTTCTGTCCCGCCCCCTGTAACGGACAATGTAATAGAAGTAGAAAAATCTGGCTTAGACTGTAATTCTCTCTGCTTTCTGTGTAATTTTCTTTTCTGTTTAAGTGTCAGCAGACAAATGGGTGGGTCTCTGGGTAGACCCCCTAAAGGGGTTTGGATTATGTGTTAAGTAAATGGCCTTTACCCAATGGCTATGTATTTTTGCCCAGGTGGCAAGCCTTACTAGGGAGGACTCGGGTAGTCTTGTGAGTAGAAATGTTTTAGGGAAAAGACCAGAAGGGTGGGGGCTAGTTGAGAAGCCCACCCTCCTAGCTAAACTGGTAGTAACAGGAGGATATTTGGAATGGTGATTTGAATTGGTAAGTGGCTGTTGGAAGACAAAGCAGGTGATTTAAAGGAAAGTGAAAAGTTGACTCTGTAGTTGCTGGAGGGAACAGCAGTTGAACTTTATAAACATGCTAAAGAGAAAAGTTTTTGGTGTCTTTAAAATGTTTGTAAATAAATTCAGGCAAAGAAATTATTAGATTGCAATCATTTGGCTATGAACTATTTTGTTAAATTAGTTGAAGAATGTATACAGTGCTATGTAATGAAAATTGTATTAGGCTCTAAGGGCACTGTAAGTGGTGATGTTTTCTTTCAGTGTTTAAAAGCAAAAGTTAAAAGTAAAAAGCAAGCCAGAAAGCATCTGTGTTAATGCAAATTATCTAACTGATAAGGTAAAAGCCACTGAAACCTGGGCTGCCTATGAAACACATACGAGAAATATGGGGTAATTCCCCTGTTTTGCCTGAAATCAACAAGGGTATTTGTATATTTTAAATAATTGACTGCCCAGAAGGGGTAGACCTCTGTTTTTTTCTTTCAGATAATCAAAGAAAACTAATGCCAGCTGAACAGCATTCAACGTACCATGCATTTACTGACAGAGTAAAAATTATGTTTTGTGTTGTATGTTCTGTCTTGTGGTGTTTGTCTCGTGGCCAGAATTGTTGTGTTTAATATTTTCATGGGATGGTCTGATTTGAAATCTAGCGGAAGTGTTGGATTGAAATGCAGATACTTGTTTTGTTCAACTTAGAATACAAAGTGTTTGGATACATCAGAAAAATGTGATATACTAAAAGTCTAATACATTTTCTTAAGTAAGGCCTTGTCTACACTACAAGACTATTTCGAATCTACTTAAGTAGAATTTGTGGATTCGACCTTATGAAGTCGAATTTGTGTATCCACACTAAATACAGTAATTCGAATTTCTGAGTCCACATTAACGGGGCCGGCGTCGACTTTGGAAGCGGTGCACTGTGGGAAGCTATCCCACAGTTCCCGCAGTCCCCGCTGCCCATTGGAATGCTGGGTAGAGCCCCCAATGCCTGCTGGGGGGAGAAATGTGTCAAGGGTGGTTTTGGGTAACTGTCGTCATTGAACCGTCAATCACGCCATCCCTCCCTCCCTCCCTTAAAACGCCTGCAGGCAATCTCTTCGTGCACTGTTCTGGTCAGTGATAGCGCGGACGCCACATCACTGCAAGCATGGAGCCCGCTGCTATCATCGCCGTTTTCTCCTCCTCGCACTTTATCGTCCACCTCTTCCACAGTCAGCTGCTGAGCAATTGGGCTACTTTTCAATGGTGCTGCAAGCACTGGGGGACCATAGGGGACGTTTTACCAACATGAATGTTGAGTGGCCGGGCAAGGTTCGTCATGCGTGTGTTCTCAGGAACTGTGGGCTGCGCATACGCCTGCAGGAAGATAGTTTCTTCCCGGACCACGAAATAACTGTTGGGGATGTGCAGACGCCTATAGTCATCCTAGGTGACCCAGCCTGCCCGCTAATGCACTTGCTCATGAAGCCCTATACAGGCGCCTGGGACAGCGACAAGGAACTCTTCTAATCCCAGCGATCAGCGAGCAGCGTGACCTGTGGCTGGTCAGTTTTTTTACAGAGAAGCTGAATGTGCCCCTGTTTCTTTACCCAGTTACTGTTGACTCTCCTCTTCGGTAAAAATAAAATACATGTCACACTGTTACTTAAGAGAGGTTTCTTTATTCATGACTTTTCGTTAAAGGCTTGACACTGGGACGCAGACTGTGTTGGGTAGGGTGTGCGCTGATGTAAAGACCGCCTGTAAACTCAAGAAATGACAGGCTCCTGCTCCTACAGCGGTCCGCAGTGCCGGAATGCTTCTTTCAACAGAGCCTGCCATCCCTCTTTTTCGAATTCTGTGTGCGGGGGGATATGTGACCTTGTGGCGGAGGAGGACGGATACAGATTCCTCTGCTGCGTAACTCTGCGGTCCAGGACAAGGACCGCTGTCTAAGATCTGTAACCGCCCTTCCCCGCTACAAAGTCATATCCCCACCGCCCACTCAGAACCTGGAAACCACCTCCCATACCGACCATGGTGCCTACAGACTGCACTGTGCGTGTGACCTGCTGCTGATCCTTCCCCCGTGTCTGTACCGTGTGAAAGGTGCCTGTCCTATGCAATTAACAACCCCCTTTCCCCCGCCCCCCATTGAAACACAGTCTTCTGTGAAAAAAAAATCAGAAACATTAATTAACAGCAAAGTATTTTTATTACTTAAGTAGACAGTTAGGTGATGGGACTGGGATTGGGACTTGTGTGAGTCAGGAAGGGAAGGACTTCTGAAAATGTAGGGTATAGGAGCTTTTGGGTACTTGAGCACTCTGCTGGGGTGCACTGACAGTATTGACGGCCCCGGGCGCCCCTCCTCCTGGTTCTTTTGGGTGAGGGGGGTATATGACTTTGTGGCGGGGGAGGGCGGTTGAAGATACACTGCAGGGGGGCTCTGTCCTCCTGCGGTCCTGCAGAACATCCACAAGGCGCCGGAGCGTGTCCGTTTGCTCCCTCACTAGTCCAAGCAGCGTTTGAGTCGCCTGCTTGTGTTCCTCACGCCACCTCTCCTCCCATTCGCTGTGTGATCGCTGGTACTGAGAGACGGTCTCCCTCCACTGGCTCTGCAGGTCCGCCTTGGCTAGGTAGCAGCCCATACGTTCATCGACTATCTTGTCCCTTGTCTTTTTCTTTCTCCACCTAATCTTTGCCAGCCTCTGCGAGGTGGATGCTGTGGCAGGTCTGGAGACAGTGGAAGCTGTGAGATGGGAAACAGCGAGTGAATTCCTTGCAAAGATACATTTTTGCGAACAAATAACTGAGTCTAGGCTGTCTCTGTGAATTCTGTGTTGAGACCCCTGTGCCTGGTGGGGCACAAATCATTTTCGCGATGAATTCTGGGTAAATGTCACAATTCAATCCTTCCTCTGGGAAAGCAACGGCAGACAAACTTATCGAGCCCCTTTTCCCGGAATTGCCCTTGCACACGCCATAGCGTGGCAACCATGGACCCTGTTTTGCCTTTTGTGTATGTCACCGTATGTGTACTAGATGCCGCTGACAGAGGCGGGCCAGCAGCGCTACACAGCAGCATGCTTTTGCTTTTTCATGACAGCAGGGATGGTTACCAGGCATACTGCACCGTCTACCATACCATGAATTGGTAAGAAGACGGTAATAAGATGCTCATGGTTACCTGTCCTTTTGCACTGCACCATGTGGTGCTGTCATAAGTGCCCCTGGCCGATCAGCCAGGGGCGCAAAAGCCAAAATTGGGAATGACTCCCTGAGTCAATCCCTCCTTTTTGGTATCTAAAAATAGAATCAGTCCTGCCTAGAATATGGGCAAGTGTACTAGAGAACCTCTGTATCATAGAACCAGAGAGCACAGCTGCTCTGTGTCCGATAATACATAAATTTTGAGCTGAATGCTATTCACAGTGGGTGATCCTGAAACAACCCCACCTGCTCATTCCGGCCTTCCCGCAGCCTTCCTGGGCTACCATACCATTGTCCCACCACTTCTGTGATTAAGTCATAAAGAGTGCAGGAATAAGACACAGGGACTTGTTTGTGAGAAATGAGTGGAAGGAAGCCTCCAGCTGCAATGATAGTCCAGGCAGGACATTAATTACTTTGGATGAAGGAGACCATCATCCTGCTGCTAGTCCAGGGGCAATTGAATCTTTTCTTTACACATGAAGGGTGGGGGCTGATGAAGCTCAGCCCCCTGTTGCTATGATGAGGACGGTTACCAGCCATACTGCACCATCTACCATGAAAAATTAGGGCCAGGCGCCCTTGATCGACCTGACCGATGCTAGTACGCATGGTTACCAGTCCTTTTGCACTGCCCCATGTGCCAATGGGCTGATGATGACGATGGATATCAGTCATACTGCACCGTCAGCCACCCATGGCGGGGGGGGGGGAGTGAGGATGTCGTTGTTCAGTGCTGCAGCATCGCATGTATCTGCAGCATTCATTACGGATACGGTGACATCTAACAGAGTCAACACAGGAAAGTTTCCCCTTTCACTTCTGGGTGTGTGTGGGGGGGGTGCGTAAATTGCCGAGCTATGCCCTGAGCCACCGCGGACACTGTGTTAGACCCTAGAAGCATTTGGAGCTCAGCCAAGAATGCAAATGCTTAGCGGAGACAGCAGGAACTGTGGGATACCTTGCGTCCTCATTCCCCCCTCCCTCCATGAGCGTCCATGATATTCTTTGGCTTTCCATTACGCTCGTCACGCAGCTGTGTGCTGAGTCTCGGCTATGCCGTCTGTCTGGAGATTTTTTAAACATACTTTGGACCAGGCGTAAAATTACAGTAATTACCCTAAATAGATGCAGGAGTCTCCGAGCGAGATCACCGTGAGGACGGTCACTGAAGGAGATAGAGAGCGCATGCTGCGTGAAAGCTACCACGAACCAGGGCCCGATGCAGCCGTGCTCGGGGAGGCAGTGCTCCATGAATAATTAATGAAAGCTCACATGGAAAAGTGTGCTACCACGGAGCACCCAATAAGGCAGCTCTCCCCAGGAACCTCCTGCTGATGCTTTTCGAGTAACCCCAGGAGAGCTTCGTGGAGATCTCCCTGGAGGATTTCTGTTCTATCCCCATATATAGAGAGACCTCCTTTTCACACACTTAAGATTCCTGTTACATTAATAATAAAAGTTAACATGGTTAAAGCACTTACCGACTGCTCCTTCCCCTGATTCAGGATCCGGGTTCATGGCCGGGGAGGGTTGGTAGGGGATCTCCGTGACGGTGATGAAGATATCCTGGCTCTCCGGGAAACCAGCGTTGTAAGCGCTGTCACCTGCCTCGTCCTCCACAAACCCTTCCTCATCTTCCCCGTCCATGAACATCGTCGAGGAACTGTCCGTCGACACTGCCCCATCATCAGAGTCCACGGTCACTGGTGGGGCAGTGGTGGCAGGCTCCGTAGCGTCCGTTTGCCGTTTTGATTTTTTGGTAGCCTTGTCTGGGGTCCTTGATTTTCACGCGGCGCTGCGTTGCATCCCGCCTGTATCCTCTGTCTCTCATGGCTTTGGAGACCTTCTCGTAGGTCTTCGCTTTCCCTGTTTTGGAGCGCAGCTCCGAAAGCACAGACTCCTCGCCCCACACACCGATCAGATCGAAGAGTTCCCAGTCAGTCTATGCTGGGTCCCTCTTTCTATTCACAGATCACATGAACTCCTCTGCTGGAGAGCTCTGCATCGTTGCAGGTGCTGCGGAGCTCGCCCCGATGTCCAGCCAGGACGTCAGATTCAAAGTGCCCAGACAGGAAAATGAATTCAAATTTTCCCGGGTCATTTCCTGTGTGGCTGGTCAGAGAATCCAAGCTCGGACTGCTGTCTGGAGCGTCAACAGAGTGGTGCACTGTGGGATAGCTCCCGGAGCTACTAAGTTCGATTAGCATCCACACCTAGCCTAATTCGAGCTAGCCATGTCAAATTTAGCGTTACTCCACCTGCCGGGGTGGAGTACCAAATTCGAACCAAAGAGCCCTAGTTCGAATTAAATGGCTTCCTGGTGTGGACGGTTGAGCGGTTAGTTCGAATTAACGCTGCTAAATTCGAATTAAAGTCCTAGTGTAGACCAGGCCTAAGAGAAAGAAACTACATTGGCCTAATCTTTTAATTACAAATTGTTGTTAAAATTTGCATACTGATGGTCTTTGGAAGCAATGACATGAAAAGTTAACCCACTCCCCATATTGTACATGGGATCTTCTGGCTACCTCAGATTTCTAGCCAGAGGGCTGGGGATGGTAGGAAGCTATTGCTGTTGTTAAATGTACCGCTCACAAGACCCCTCATGATGAAGTTACCCGTGGAAATGCTTTGGCAGACTCTGCAGCCAAAGCAGCGGCCCTTTCCGTACCTCAGGCTGAACATACTTGTGTCCTAATTGGGCAGCCTTCACTAGCCTCCCTTGAGGATCTGGCTAAGATCCAGGAGGCTGCATCAAGAACCGAGAAACACTCTTGGAGTGCTGCTGGATGCATTTTACATACTGATCATCTTTGGTGTGCCCCGGATGGTCGCCTGGTGGCACCGAAGATGTTACTGTTCTATCTTGCTCGCATATGCCATGGAATGGCACACGTGAGCAAAGGGGGATGGTTGCTGCAGTTAACATAGATTGGTGTGCACCGAGTTTCCTTCTGTAGCACATTCCTACTGTCAACACTGTGTGATTTGTCAACAGCACAACATTGGTAAAGCTGTTAAAGCTAAGCGGGCAGCCCACCCTCCCCCTTGGGGACCTTTTGTAAATATTCAGATTGATTTTATTCAAATGTCTAAATGTTGTGGTTATGAATATGTATTAGTTTTAGTTGATATATGTACCACTTGGGTTGAAGCTTTTCCCTGCAGGAAAGCAGATGCCAGGACTGTTGTGAAACTTCTGCTTAAAGATTTTTATACACGTTTTGGCATCCCTGTGAGTATCAACAGTGATCGTGGAACTCATTTTACTGGACAGATTGTAAAGGAGTTATGTGCAGCTCACTGCCCTCACCACCCACAGTCTGGTGGGACAGTGGAACGCCAGAACCGGATTTTAAAGAATAAACTGGCCAAGATTTGTGCTGAGACAAACTTAAAGTGGCCAGATGCCCTTCCTTTGGCACTGATGAGTATGAGAGCCATTCCCAATCGAAAGACTGGACTCAGCCCTCATGAGATTTTGACAGGACTCCCAATGCGACTACCAACTGCACCCCCACTAACCCCAACTCAGATGGACATTCATTTGATGGATAACATAATGCTTAAGTATTGTCAGGCACTAATGAAATGTGTTAAGTCTTTTTATACACAGGTGAAGGAAGCACTACCGAAGGATCCTGTGCAACCTTGCCACTCATTGGAACCAGGAGACTGGGTCTACATAAAGATCCATCAACGAAAGACTGCTTTGGCTCCATGCTGGAAAGGCCCTTAAGTCCTGCTGACTACCAACACCGCTGTGAAGTGTCAAGGACTACCTGCCTGGACCCATGCATCGCACTGCAAAAGACCCCTCCACCTCGGGAGGACACTCCTACTGATGATCAGCGTACTCCTTCTTCTAGCCCTGCTGTACCTTCTGGACAGCAGGAAAAAGGACAAGGTGACATGCTCGTAACCTCTCCCTTGTCCACTGACAGACCTACTGTGCCTTTGAACTTTTCTAGAAAAAGCAAAACCATTACAGGGTGATGTACTGGTAATCTCCCCTGTAGGATGCTGAACCACGACTGCTTTGGGAAAGAAGAAGAAACACCCACTCCACTGACATTGCCAAAGTCCAGGAATTCCTGACCAGAAAGGACATTGAGAACTGACCCTGGTGAAGAAACAAAGAATTACACACTGGCAGGAAAAAAAATTTGTGGGACCCTTGCTTGGGAATGTGGTATTGATTGGATTTTGGGGTTTATTCTACAGGCTGCGCCCTGTGTTTTGGATAAATCCTTCAGTATGTATTGCCCTCCCTAATTGGATTTTAAATGACATTGCCCTTATCCAGTTTTCAGATCACTTCTACATACCCAGATTGCTCACAAGGGGCTGCCATTGGATTAGCACAACAAAAAGCCTGGGTTATTTCCTCTGGACAAAAAGGGAATTGACCAGATCCCTGTGGGCTGGGGCCAATAATGTAGTAGCCATATGGAATATTCTTAAAAGCCAGGAACATGATAAGAAATTGGGCCAACTAGAAAAGGCCACTAGCCTTATTTTTAAAGCTCAGCTATCTTAAGTACAGGCTGGAGTTGGTGAGTTACATGTCATTTCCACCCTTAGTTCTATGACCCAGAAGTTATTGAGAGAGATGGTATTGAATATCACTGAGGCTGGGAAGGCATTGCAGTGGGATCTAGACCAGACTTGGCCCACTGCCCTTACAGACACATCAGGAACCATCTGATCTATGGTCATGGAAACATACTTGGACACGTTCTGGATGGAAATGTGGACGTTCACAGTGCTCCTTCCAAGCATATGGACCGGTTAAGGGGGTGTGGGCTCCTACATACCGAATCCTGCCGGGTCCATGAGGAGGATGCATGTGGGACTGAATTATTTACTGAGACATCTGGAAATTAGACCACCTGGTATACCTAACTGATTTATAGACAGTACCCCTAGAATAACACCTGACATTTTGGATAAGAATAGAGAGTCAATGGACATTTTGGCCGTTAGAACCACCACAGCTCAGTGTATCTATAAACTGAAGCCAGGGGAAGTTGTCACTGTTTATGACAATATTTGCTGGGAGGGTGGAGGTCAAGGAACTACCCTGACGGGACACCCACTTTTTCAAGCTAATGATAGCTGTGTGTACGTTAAAGCCACCACATTGCAAGATATACATATTAATCTTACCACTGCTGCAGGCAATCATATCATTTACTGGCCTGCAGATAGAATGTTGCATGTAGCTCTTAGATTTCAGGTATATTTTAATTGGACTAGAGTAGTGCCTGATCGATTTCAAAATTTGCTTTCATTGTTACCAGAGGTTTAAAGAATCTCTGAATTGCAAGAGCAAATTCACATGCTTCAGAATATATATCAAGCTGAAAAGCATGCCTTTCATACAGCTTATAGAGTGTCTACTTTATGTACTAAGTATGATGTCTTGTGCTTTGTAACCAAAAATTGTACAACAGCCCCATTATATTATTCCTATGGGAATGTTATTGTTTGTAGTATTGTTAGTTAGCTTCGGATTATGTTATTGTTGTTGTTGTTGTAAATAACGTAATGATAGTAATACCTTTCATGTTCATGCTAATCATGCATTGTCATTACATCCAATCAAAACCCCTAAGGTTGAAACATCTGATGTAGAATCTGAAATCCACGAATTAATGCAAATAGAGATTTGAAAATATTTGTTGTACTAGAAGTACAAAAGGGGGGAGTGTGGAAGCAGGGAAAGAATTAATAAGGATTTGAAGGGGATTTTAATGCATGTCAGTCAGTTAGCAAGAGTTAGGCTAGCTGTGACCCTAATGATGTGAGATTTATAGAAGCAGGATAGTGTGAGGCAGAGGTCAAGAACTGTGTAAAAAGTTATTACGACCTTGCAACTGATAACCAAATATGCAGACTGTCGTCTTTTAGGAGTGAGACAAATAAGATAGCAGAAAGGCTTATGTATAAACAAAATGTATTTGTTGCTTTTTACCGTCTGTATTATTGCTAGAAATTGTTTGTAACAAAGGTATAAAGGCTTGCTGTAATTGTTTACCAGTTGAGAGACCTGTCCGGGACTGGGGCGACCCTGTGTCCTATGGCACTCTCTCCCTCCATTGTAATTACTGGAGAAATAATAAAGTATTTGATTTTGCTGCACCCAAACGAAAAAGCGAGAACTAAGTTTTTCTCCGACACTGGTTTGTGGGGGGAATGAGCAGGAGGGAAGAAGGGGGTCAGGGCCCAGTGGAGGGAGAGATGTGAGATCATGAGACAGAGGGGTCTGTAACCTCCCTTCTCAGTCTCTGTCAGTGCAGGGGGGAGACTCAAGAACCATTCTTGGAGCCACTGGGGAATTTCCATTCTGCTACAATGATTCATTCACTATTATTTGTATATTTACAAGGGGCTTTATAATTTTACACAGTTCCAAAGCTATGATAGTGGCATTTTCTGCATTCATTTCCAAAAGTTCATTTATCCTGGACGTACCATTTGTGTGTCAGTTTTGCTGGAGGGCCATAAAGATCATGAATCAAGAACTAATGTTGCCCTTCAGAGTTTGTATTTCTTGCCATAGTTTGTGCTAATTGTGATGGAGCAAGGCCGGATGGCTACAGGAAAGTATTGAGGAGCAGATATGTTAGCTCCAGGCTAAGCAAATCCCTAGTACCATGGGAACCAAAATGGCAGTTGCTCCAGGCTAATCAAGGCGCCTGGGGCCAATTAAGAACTTTCTAGAAGGCACCGGAGAGAGCTACATTGATTGGAGCACCTGCAGCCAATCAGGACAGGCTAATCAAGGTACCTGGTATAAAAGGAGCCTACTCCAGTCTAGGGGGGAGGAGCCAGAGGAAAGAAGTGTGTATGAGGAGCTGGGAGCCAGAGACACAGGGAACTAAGAACTGAGAGGGGGTACTACTGGAGAATTGAGGAAAACACCATACAATCAAGCAGCATCAGACACCAGGAGGATCCTGTGGTGAGGATAAAGAAGGTGTTTGAAGGAGGCTATGGGGAAGTAGCCCAGGGAGCTGTAGTGGTCAAGCAGCAGTTACAAGTAGCACTATAGAGACTGCTGCAATTCACAGGGCCCTGGGCTGGAACCTGGAGTAGAGGGCGGGCCCGGGTTCCCCCCTAGCCCTGCTACTCCTAATCAGACATAGGAGTAGTTGATCCAGACTATGGGTTTCATCCAAGGGGAAAACCACTGAGGGGAAGAAATCCGCCAATAAGCGCAGGACCTACTAGAGGAGAGGAGGAACTTTGCCACATAATGCACAAGAATTCTCCCATTCCTCAGGGCTAGGGGAGTCCTCAAGGATAGTTCCCAGACATTCGTTTCATTGTTCCCATTTCCTATTCATTATGGTCAACACTGTAATGATAGTAGGAACCCAAGTTACCCACAGCGTTGTATAGAGGTGGAGACGAGGGAATCTTTATGCAGTGAGTCTTATCATCAGAAGCACACATAGAGTCATAGAAGATTAGGGTTGGAAGAGACCTCAGCAGGTCATCCAGTCCACCCCACTGCTCAAAGCAGGACCATCCCCAACTAAATCATCCCAGCCAGGGCTTTGTCAATCTGGGCCTTAAAAACCTCTAAGGATGGAGATTCCAAGTGCTAGGGCACTTGGAGACAGGCTAGCAACCCTACAACACAGTAAGTGTTTGTTACTTAAGAAGTCCAGCATCTTTTCTTCTTATAATAGCAAGTTGGAAAGAGCTACTATAATGCTTTTGGAAGCCTGTGCAGGGAAAAGGACAGTTTGGGCAGCTGGGAGAAGGTTTGTTTGTTTTCTGTTCTCTATGGGCTCCCAGATTTTTCAGCAAGAATTTTCCCCACTATCTGCGTGAGCTGTCAAATATCCTTCATACGAATGGTAAAATCTTGCTTTCACCTCCTGTATACATGCAGCCCGATGTGTCTCTGGGGATGACATGCTGGTCTTTTGTTTATGGTCTCTGTTATTGCTAAGGGGTTAGACCATGGACCATGGACAGGGGTTAGACAGAGTAGCTGAGAACAGGCCTCAGTAACACACATGTAGCAAAATCGCATAACTTCATATACATGATGATACACACATTTAAACAGGACAATGAGTTTCAGCAAATCATGACTTTTTAAGTGATGCCTCTCAAGACAAGCTGAGTACAAAATATCATAACCATACACAAGTGGTGAATATGGGGGTTACAGAGTGTTATTTTGAGGTACAGTGTGTCACAACTATAGAGGGGTGATACAGGGTGGGTGAAGTAATATTTTTTATTGGACCAAGTTCTGGTGGAGAGAGACAAGCTTTTGGGTTTACAGACATCTCTTCTTGAGGTCATAGAAGGGTGAAATGTTTCAGGGAGAGTCCCAGGAATATTGGAGAAGCTATTGGGTATAAAATCTGAGCTTCTCAGGCATGTGGAGGTGGATTTTGACAGGCTCTGTCTGCTGCCAGGTGCTCTGAGTGATTAGTAATGCCTGGCTGAGGAGTGACTAGTAAAGACAGTGCAGAGGAGTCACCTGCCTTCTTCCAAATGCTCTTCATCTCTCCTGGGGAATGAGAAGTGCATCTTCCTTCTGAGTT
This sequence comes from Mauremys reevesii, assembly GCF_016161935.1. Classification (NCBI taxonomy): domain Eukaryota; kingdom Metazoa; phylum Chordata; order Testudines; family Geoemydidae; genus Mauremys; species Mauremys reevesii. The sequence goes on from NC_052632.1 coordinate 34,282,117, forward strand.
AAAAGTGTTTTTGCTCTCTGAGGGAATGTACATTTGCTCCTTTCCATACTTAGGGCAACTTTACTCAGGAGTTATGAATTGGCACTGTATGTGTATATAGCGATGGAAGCAGGCCGTGCAGTAGTTTGTCCTGCTAAACCTGGATTGGTTTATATGGTAATTCCTCTCTCCCAGAACTAGGATGGAGCCAATAGGGTGCTGGGCCACAAGGGCCAAATTCTTCCCTCAGTTACGTCCATGCTGCTCCACTGAACCATGGAAGTGACACATGGACAAGACCCAGGATCTTCCTGGTAGCACAGGGTGGTTCCTGCAGAAGCCAAAAGGGCTGCACCGGGGGTAACTCAAGGTGGAATTTGCCCCTAACACACTCTGGGTGAGTCTCCCCTGCACAGCCCCATGTCCAGACAGCTGTGTCTGAGCAAAGCTGGTGTGAAGAGCATATTAAACCTTACTAGGGAATTTCCCCCAGTCTGTAGGCCCAATACTGCTGCCATTGGAGTAAACTGCAAAACTTCCATTGACTTTGGTGGAGCAGACATGGGTTTTATGGGCCCGATCCAAAGCCCATGGGAAACCTGCAGAGAAACCTCCACATCCTACCAGCATCATTGTTTTCTGGGGATGGGACTGGGCTGGCTTGGTGCTTAGTCTGGCGATAGCTTTTTCTTCATACTCTGAACAGAAGCCAGAGTGAGTTGGGGGTGTGATAGTTCATTCTCTGGCTGTTAGAACATCCCCAGGGTGCTCTGTGTTCCATGGAATCAGGAGGGGTGAGGTGAGGGCTCTTCTTCCAAACTGCAGCTAAAGAGCATGGGGCACTACAGAAGATGAGACCCGAGCTGCATTTTGTAAAGGATAGAGTGTGTGCCCAGCTCCATGGCTGTCCATCTCCAGATGCCCCCCAGTGAGCTCTGTTCCCTTTTTCATGCACTTGTCCCTGACGGCCTTTTTGTAATTAATCCATGGCCATGGGGATCTCTTTGCCTTTGTGCAATGTGGAGGGTCACCCGAGACCACGTTTGATTGGAGGCAGCATGTGACAATCACTGAGGCCTTGTGCAAACAGGAGGTGGGGAGACAGGAGAGTCACAAAGCAGCTGAACAGGTTTTCTCAGATGGTAAAGTGGGGCCCCTCAAATCCCAGCCAGTGCTTGTAAAAAGCAGGCAAGGTCTTTGCAGGCTAAACTGTGAGTTCAGTGGTGCAGATCCAGAGGACTTCCCCATGGCTGTGGCCAGGGAATGAAAGCTTTTGCTTAGAGACATGTTGATTCATTCAGATTTATTCAGCATTTGTGTAGGGAAATGTTTGGGACAATTTCACATGCAGCCAACAGATCCCTCTCACCCTTTTGTGCTACTCTTCACATTCCATAGGTTCCGGGATTACAAGTCCCCATTGCTACTGCAGACACTGGGAAGGAACAGAGGGATGTGCGGGAGGAGAGTGACTGTAGGGCCCAGATCTTTGGCTCCTTCTGCTCCCCAAAGGAGCTTCTGTTTGCACTTCTGCATTTTTCTTGTCTTAAACCTCCTGGAGAATCATGATGGTGCAATTTCAGTGGTCATTTCCATGGGGAAGTTGCACAAGTTTAACTTAAATTAGCTTTAACAAAGGGAGGATGGTGCAGGATCAGTGCACTGGCCTGGACATTGGGTGCCTGGTTTCAATTCTCTTCTCTGTGAGAGACTCCCTGTATGATCTTGAGCAAGTCACTTAGTTGCCCTGTACCTCCGTTTCCCCATCTGTAAAACAGGATAACAGCACTGCCCTACATCAAAGGGGAGTTGAGAGAAGAAATATGTTAAAAATATTGAGTTGCTCAGATACGCTGTTGACCTGCCAACATTAACAAACAAAAATGAATATTTACATATATTTGCATACATCTGCATAGATTGATATATTACCTGTTTGCCCTACTCACACCCACTTGGCGCATTCCTTCCATCCATCCAACTGAGCATTCATTGCACACCCACTTTCATTCCGTCCTGTTCTTCCACCCACATGCTCATTACACACAAACTCTCCAGACACCACTTACTGCATCACCTACCCCCACACACACATCCCAGACACAGACAGAGCCAATCACTGTGCATACCCACCCCAGCCGTTTTATAGCCATTTGTGGCACCTGCACACACCAATTCACGCTCCATTCAGCGCACACATCGCCCCACTTGTTTCATGCCCACGTCACCCGATACACATCACCCCCATTCATCTTGTGCACACGTCCCATCACCTCCAGGTGCAGCTCAGCAGTTGCCTCCATGGCTCCACCAAACCAACCCCCAAACTACACCGGAGCGGGATAGCACAGCCAGAGGCCTGGCCCTGGAGAAGGAGGGGTTTCCATGTGTTCAGTGCAAGTCTTATCCTTCCCTGTGAGTGCCCAGCCCCTGGCTCCCACCTTTACCCCCATCTCCCAGTTTCCTGGGCAAGAAACTGCCACAGACCTAGTCCCCCAGGCAGCCCACGGGCTCTCACCAGTATCTGGTCTCCCAAGTTTAATGCCTGATTCCCTTGTCTCTGGCCAGAAAATTTCTCACTCCAGTGCCCCTCTATATGCCCCAATCAAGGGGTCCCTCAGCCTGGTTCCCCCCAAGTCCCACCACCCACATCCCCACTTTCCCTGAGCTCCTAGCTCCCCACTGCACCCCCACTGGTGTGGGCTGGACTTTGCCAGTGAGACCCCCCAAATCCTTCCAAGGACTCCCAACCCCCGGCCCCCTCTGTGTGGTGTGCACCTTTTACCCGTCAGTCCTCCCATCTGCCATCCCCATGTGGCTCTTTGTACCTGTGATGCTTCATGTACCTCTGCTGCTACTTCCCCTCCCCATGTGTCTGTACAGCTCTGTGCTGGGGGAGGTCAAAGGCGAGGTCAGGGAGGAATTCTGGGTTTGCAGAAGGAGCACAGCACCTGCTGCCCCCTCTGGGTGTGCCAGTCTCTCTCTGCAGGCTGGTGTCACTGCCCCACCTCTCCTGCCTTCTCCCCTCCATGGGGTGACCTGGAGGGAGCAATCTCTGCAGGGACTACAATTGTGCCTGGCCTTACACAGTTGAAGGCAGACAAATCGTGGGCTGCTGCTAAGAGCGGTAGTGCCCTCCAGTTCACCTCCTTCTTAACCCCCCCATACACACACCCAGTGCCATGTGCTGAGATGGCTGAATTGAAAGTAAGGCAGGGAGCCAGCAAGCACCAAGAACACATGCAGCTGAGTCGAGCCACCCAAAAGGTGAAAGGGAAAATCAACATGGGAAGGAAGCAGCCTTTCAAGCTTGTTTTTCAGTTGTGTACTCTCACCTAGAGAAGAGGATTGCGCAACTCGCTGGCGGGACAGGGGGTGGGGGGAACCCAACCCAAAACACAAAAAAGCAGAAGCCACCCCTTAAAACACAAAACAAGTTGTACAAATTGCAGGAAGTGCCTTGTGTCCCTCCCGATCTGTGCTCCTGTGTAACAGCCAGGCTCATCTGAACCCCCGGAGGACAGGGCAGCACTGAGGTGAGGGAAGGGTTAACACTCTGAGTGGGTTGCTCTGAATTTCCCTTTCACAGGTGAGTTTTTCTCACTCGGTGCAGACTCTGCAGGTGGGGTGAGAGGGAGCCATCACCACTGGTTCTGGGTGCTGGGATCTTGTCTCTATTTGTGGGTCTAAATCAGAGGTCAGCAACCTTTCAGAAGTGCTGTGCCAAGTCTTCGTTTATTCACTCTGATTTAAGGTTTCGTGTGCCAGTAATACATTTTAACGTTTTTAGAAGGTCTCTTTCTGTAAGTCTATAATATATAACTAAACTATTGTTGTATATAAAGTAAATAAGGTTTTTTAAATGTTTAAGAAGCTTCATTTAAAATTAAATTAAAATGCAGAGCCCCCAAGACCGGTGGCCAGGACGTGGGCAGCGTGAGTTCCACTGAAAATCAGCTCGCGTGCCGCCTTCAGCACATGTGCCATAAGATGCCTACCCCTGGTCTAAATAGTTAGAAAACAGAGGCAGAGAAAGGAAAGTGGCTCCCAAATTCTGTCTGGCCTCCCCCTGTCTCACCATAAGTGCATCACACTCTTTGTTCCTGTGACTCAACTCAGTACAGCTTTGTATGGGTCAGAGGGTTGCCAACTTTCTATTGGCACAAAAACCAAACACTCTAGCCCAGGGGTTGGGAGGGAGTGAGGGCTCTAAATGGCAGTGTGGGGTCCAGGGTGGGGCCAGGAATGAGGGGTTCAGGGTGTGGGAGAGTCTGGGCTGGGGCAAGGATTTGATGTGCGGGAGGAGGAGAGGGCTCCAGCTGGGGATGCGAGCTCTGGGGTGGGGCTGGAGATAAGGGGTTTGGAGTGCACAGGGGGGCTGGAGGTTGGGGTGGGGGCTGACCTGGTGTGCCTCTGGGTCAGTGGCACTCAGGCAGGCTCCCTGCCTGGCTCCTTGCCTGTTGTGCCCAGCCTGTCAGAAGTGGCCAGCTGCCAGCAGACCCGGCGCCTAGGCAGGGGGAGCAGTAAGCTCTGCTCCATGGGTGCTGCCTAGATTATCCTGTGGAGCAATACCCAGAGGAAGGAGCACCATGGTCTGGGATGGATGCAGGCCCTGGCATGGTGGAGACAAAAAGGTTAGGTAACGGCAGATGAGACACCACCAGAGGAGGGCGCTCCAGCTCTGGAAATGAGCTAATTTACAGACTGATCAGCAGGAGGTGCCACAGCAGTGAGTGCAACCTTGTTACACAAAGGAAGAAGGGGAACTATTAATTAGAGGCTCATAATGCTGTTAGACAGAGTAGCTGAGACTCTGCTTCGTGGGTTCAAGTAGGATCTGAAACCAGAGGGTCTCAAGGCAGCTAAAGACTTGCTATGAGGGAATCTGAGACAAATCAGGTGACTGTGAAGAGAAGAGCAAAGAAGAGAAGAGAAGCCATCCGTTGAGCTGGTGGCTATCTGCCATGTTTGCCAATCAGGATACTGCATTAGGCCAGCGTAGTTACTGAGGGTGTATGTTTGTGGGAGAGAGGCTAACTATGGGGGAATGTATTTTGTATAACTGTATACCGTTTGTATAATTCTTTCTCAAATAAACTGCTCTGTATTGCAGATAAGGGATTTTGACTTTTCACTGGTACTGGTGAAAAGGCCTGACAAACCATGGGCCCTTAATAATCCATTTCAATAGCTCCCAAATAAGCATGTTTATTAACTATATACAGCCATACAAGGCCTAGTTTAATACACACTGCTCCTCTGACTAGTTTCTGATGGCTTCTAAAACAGAACAGTGATCACCACTAGACAGCTCACAAATTACTTAAAGGGGTTGTGATGGGCTGGATCACAGAAACCCCCGTAGGAACTGCCAACTGATGTGCCATGACTACTACTGCCCCTGCTTTCCCTGCCAGCTTGGGACTCCAGCACCCTGTCTTGCTGAGCCAGACACGCCAGTTTGTTCCAAACACAGACCCAGAGTCTTAACCATGTGCCCCAAAGCTTCAGACTTAACTGAAAGCAGCTTACAGATGTGTTCCTGTCTTTAACACTCAGGTGCCCAACTCCCAATGGGTTTCAAACCCCAAATAAATCCATTTTACCCTGTATAAAGTTTATACAGGCCAAACTCATAAATTGTTTGCCTTCTATAACACCGATAGATATGCACAGCTGTTTCCCCCACCCCCCAGCATTAATACATACTCTAAGTTAATAAGTAAAAAGTGATTTTATTAAATACAGAAAGTAGGATTTAAGTCGTTCCAAGTAGTAACAGACAGAACAAAGTGAATTACCAAGCAAAATAAAATAGGACACGCAAGTCTATGTCTAAGAAAACTGCATACAGATTAAAAACCTCACCCAGTAAGCTTCTGTTTGCAGACTACTCTCCTTCCAGTTTGGGTCAGGCAATCACTCACACCCCTTGTAGTTACTGTCCTTTGTTCCAGTTTCTTTCAGGTATCCTTGGGGGTGGAGAGTCTATCTCTTTAGCCAGCTGAAGACAAACTGGAGGGGTATCCCAGGGGTTTAAATAGACTTTGTCTTGTGGGTGGAGACCCTCTGCTCTCTCCTCTGCAAAGTCCAGCTCCACAATGGAGTTTTGGAGTCACGTGGGCAGGTCACATGTCCATGCATGACTCCGTTTTTACAGGCAGCAGCCATTGCTTATCTGCTACCTTGAAAGTCCTCATGTAGACTTCTTATGTGGATTGGAGCCTTCCAAGATTCATTGTCCCTTAAAGGCTTCTTGACTGGGCCTTTACTTTGCACATTCCTTTCTCAAGAAGCTGGACAAATGCTTTACAAAGGCTATTTAAAAATCAAGCCAGTACACAACCAATATTCATCATTTTGAATATACAAATAATATATGCATACAAATAGGATTAATAGATTCACTAGATCATAATCTTTACAGAAATATGTTGCATGGCATGTGTAGCATAAAACATATTCTAATTATATAATATAAACATTCATAAGCATATTCCCATGAAGCCTTATGGGCTATACCATCACAGGGGTATTACTGTACTCCTATATACTACAATTCTTCTCCTTGGGCTGACACCTTGACGTGGTGGAGAAACTTGCATATACTTAAGACCCTAAGAGCAATGCTGTTTGGAGAACGCAGAACAGCAATTGTTGCCTGAGAACTCTCAAGGTACAACGTTGACATTGTCGTTCTCAGTGAAACAAGACATGCAGATGAAGGTCACTTGAGGGAAAAGAGCGATAGTTACATTTTCTTTTCGAAAGGAAAACCAGCAAGTGTTAGGCAAATACACGGTGACAGCTTCATAATCAAGAACCTTCTAGTCAACTGCGTGACTGAGCTCCCCATCAGCATCAATGAGCCCCTTACCACCCTCTGCATCCAATTGGTCAATAAGTTATTTGCCACTATTATCAGTGCATATGCACCAACACTTAATGCTGAAGAAGAACAGAAAGAATCCTTCTACACTGACTTTGATACAATTTTTCATCCATTCCAAAACCAGATAAGATAATCCTCTTAGGAGCCTTTAACGCAAGAGTTGGCTGAGATTCTAATGTATGGAGTAGTACCATTGGGAAGGAAGGAGTGGGCAAGACCAATTCCAATGGCATCCTTCTACTCAGCAAATGTGCAGAATACGACCTTGTGATCACAGACAGAATCTTCCAACAAAACAACAAGTACAAAATGACATGGCAACATTCCTACTCAAAACAGTGGCACCTTCAGACTATGTCATTGTCAGAATACAGAATCTAAGAGATGTCCAAATCACCCATGTCATGAGAGAAGCCAATGATTGCAGGACTGACCACTGCTTGGCAAGGTCAGTCATATCCATCAGGATGGCACTGAAACTTTGAAAACAATCCAAATCACATAGATGGCACTACAATATCCAAAAACTTCAATCCTCATTGCACCAAGAGAACTTCCAGATACTCCTCAGTGAAACATTGGCCATATGCATACCTGGAAATGACAACAGAAATGTTGAAGAAGACTGAGAAACCCTAAAATAGACCATCTACAAGGCTTGCGTGAAATCCATTGGCCTTGCTACCCACCACTATCAGGACTGGTTTGACAATAACAACACTGAGATTACAGCCCTTTTGAACCAGAAGAGGAAAGCTTTCTGTGACTGGCAAAAAACCAACCACAATCAAGTCAGAAGCAGAGTCTTTCCACCAGCTCAAAGTTGAAGTTCAAAGGAGGATCCAAGAAACAAATGGTGTGAGGACAAAGCAAAAGAAATCCAAATATTTGCTGACAGACATGATATGTGGAGCTTTTTTTGTGAGACAAAGACCTTGAATGGACCACGCTCATGGGGCTTCATACCTCTGAGATCTGAAGATGATAGAACCCTTCTTAAAGATAATTAATCCATCAGAGTACTGGAAAGAACACTAGCAAAAGCTTCTAAATCTAACGACACCATGGACTCAATTCCTCAGCACCCAATCTGGGAAACTCTTGCCAACCCACAGACACCTGACGAGATCTGCAAAGAAATTAAACAAATGAAGGACAATAAAGCACCAGGACATGGCATACCTTCTGAAGAACTGAATGCGGGGGGAGAAACATTGACTAACAAGCTTAACTTGCTGCTCCTTAAAATCTGGTGCACAGAAGAAATCATAGCTGATTTACATAATGCTGACACCATCACCGTTTTCAAAAAGGGAGACAGGGCTGAGTCGACTGTGGCAACTATTGCCCTCCTCTCCATTGCTGGGAATATTCTTGCTAGAATCTTACTAAATTGCCTACTCTCCCTTGCAGAGGAAGTACTTCCAGAGTCCCAGTGTGGCTTCAGACCATCGTGAGGCACCACCGACATGATTTTTGCAGTCAGGCAGATCCAGGAAAAATGTCAAGAACAACACCAGGAGCTGTACATGGCCTTTATTGATTTGACCAAAGCCTTTGTCATAAACAGATAGTTAAGGGTTAATACCTCTTTTACCTGTAAAGGGTTAAGAAGTTCACCTAGCCTAGCTGACACCTGACCAGAGGAACCAATCGGGGAACAAGATGTTTCAAAAGGAAGGAGGGAAGTTTCCTTTGTTTAGTCAGTTTCAGTTTTCAGCCGGAGTGAAAAAGATCAAGGAACCAGCCTCTTATCAGAGTAGTAAGTTTTAGAAAGGAATAAATAGGTTTATGTTTATTTTCTTTTGTAACTTGTATTGGTGCAATTATGGGGGAATTATCAAATTGGGTATTCTTGTGTGTATTAAGATTTCTGCCCAGGGGAACATCCTGTGTTTTCAATCTATTGTCTGCGAGATGTGCTCGTATGCTGTCTCCCAGAGGGTTTTTTTTCTTTCTTTTACTTTTCTTTTCTTTAGTTAAAAGCCTTCTTTTTAAGAACCTGATTGATTTTTTCCCTATTTTTGAGATCCAAGGGAATTGGATCTGGACTCACCTGGGAATTGGTGGAGGAGTCCCTCAAGGCTACCCAGGGAGGGGAAGGTTTTTGGGGGAAAGGGAGTGATCCAGGTACTCAGAAATTCTGGATGGTGGCAGCGAGACCAGATCTAAGCTGGTAATTGCTTAGAAGTGCCCATGCAAGTCCCCACATCTGTACCCTAAAGTTCAGAGTGGGGATGAGACCTATGACACCTTAGACTCTGTCAACCGTGAGTCTCTGTGGAAAGTCATGTCAAATTTTGGCTGTCCAAGCAAATTTATCACCATTATTAGATTCCTCCATGTCAGATGACTGCCTCTATCCAGTGCAATGGCTCTACCTCTGAGCCCTTTGTCACCAAACTGGTATAAAACAAGGCTGTATACTGACATCCACCCTTTACTCCGTTTTCTGAGCAGCTATGAAAATACTAATACAAGACTGTCTACCACAGGGCATTGGCATCAAATATCAGACTGATAGCAACCTCTTCAACCTCTCTTGTCTCCGTGCCAGAACTAAAGTAACATCAGCAACACTAACCAAACTCCAGTACACAGATGACTGTACTGTAGTCGTCCATTCAAGGAGGATCTACAAACAGACCTTAATTGCTTCTCTGAAGCTTACAAAAGCCTAGGACTAACTCTGAACATCAGCAAAACAAAAGTTCTCCACCAGCCAGTCCCCGGTCAATCATCAGACTCAGCAAGGAAGATCTATATTAACAAAGAAGAACTGGAAAGTGTAGAATACTTTGCCTACCTTGGCAGCCATCTCTCCCCCATTCTTAGCAAGCCCATATATATCTGCAGTGCATGCCCCTAGTCCACTCCTTACAACTTATGGTCATGTTCTGTTTTGGAGGATCATGAGTCTCTGTATCCCTTTTGTATCCCATGGGAGGGGTGAGGAGTGAAGTTGTGCTTAGGCCAAGGCCAGGCTTTACTTTGACTTTTAGTGTTTCTTATGCCTCCCCTCCCCGACTTTGCTCTTCCTAACTGTTTATGGTCATATATTGCACTTCCACCATAACTTGTAACACTTCAGCTTCATCTCTTATCTCTTCCCATTATACTAGCGATTCCATCTGGCCAAGCAGAAACAACAGACAATGTCCCAGCTCCCTGCCCACACCTCAGCATGGACATTCTCAGGCCAACAAACAGGCTTATAAGCTATGGTCTGTAAATAACTCTGGCATTTCTTTTCTTAATTATTAAATCTGTAGTTAGTTTACTATAGAATTGTCTGTCAGTGTTGTCCTTGGTGTGAGGTCTAAGGTGTGACTTGCCCTGAGATAAGTGACTGGTCCTTCGGGGATGGAACAACTTGTACATTTTGTGATTTTTGGAGTAAAGCAGCCATTGATGACATAAGTTTAGCTGACCAGGTTGGCAAGATAGACTGGAAGATAGACCTGCGTCGGACCAGAGAGATCCTCATCCTCGGCGAGGTCGTCTACTGACCCTCACTCCCCTCGCCCCAGCAAGAGACAAACATCATCTGATAGAACTGAGGGTAAGAAGAGACCAGCTCCTTCCTCAGTTTCTGAGGCACAAACAATAAGAGTGCAAGCACTGCAAATTAGAAATGTGCTGGGCTCTCATATGCTGGATTTGTATGAGGAGTGATTTGTACACTAATCACTTGCGATGTGGCAGGAGGAGAAGCCTGTGGTAGGGCCAGATACCCCACCCAACCGGATATACCCTGCCAGCTGAGGGAAGTACTGGAGGGTTCTTCTGATGCTGCTTTTGCTTTTCTGAGGGGGAGAGGGGACCGCTGAGCAGCTTCCAAGGGAAAGCAGGGTCCCCTGCTGATACCCCTGCTTGTCATGAAGAGGGAAGACCCAGCCTGCCAAGGAGGACAGGTGACAGCCCCTTCAGCAGAGTTCTGCCATGGGGAGAGCCCCCTGCGATTGGTTGCTCTGCCCCAGACGGCCAGCAAGTGGAGCAGTCAGCCAATCAGAGCTGCTTTCGAAGAGGTCTTTCCATTCCCAGCCCCTCCCTTCAGTAACTGGAAGCCATTCTCATAGGAGCAGGGGGAGCAGAAAGAACACAGCAGCGTAGGGCTGGGAGCAATGGGGCTGGGATGGACGGCACGTCTACTCCTGCCCCCTCCCTCCTGGGAGCATCGGGCCTAGGAAGGGACAGGGGTGGGTGAAGAGCTCTTGGAGCCATGTCCCTCACCCCAACCTGAGAGACTGGGCAACACTAATTATCTCTCACACACTGAGGATGGGCAGGGGGAGTTCAGAAATCCAATGACAGACCAAATAACATAATGTCTTTTAAAAGTCTAATTATTTCTGATCTCTTGAGGTTGGCAATTCTGCTTCTGCTGTCACCGCTGGGGATGCTGGCACTAGGCACTCTGAGTGAAATCCCTCTTCCTTCACAAAGGGAATCACTAGGATCTGAGTGGTTTCTGCCTCCTGTTGCTACAGCTGGAAGTGAATGAGAAGGCCAGTGAAAGAGAGAGTGGGCAGAAAAACAGACCATCTCTGGATACAAAGTGTGGTGGGTGGGGGCACCCTGGTTCAGGCAGCTGTCCCCAAATTCCAACCCACGTGCCTTGGGATGGAAACCCCCATTTGCCTCCTATTATGCCACAACCCATTGGTTCTCTTCCATAGCCTTCAGGGATGTAGGAATCTACACCAAAATAAATGCTGAACTCAGATATATATCAATTTATTTTTCTGGGCAGGGACAAAACCATAATTAATAAGAAGGACCATTAACAGAGCCCTATGAGAAAAATCACCCTGTAACCCCAGCAGTAACACAATACACTAAACAACAAAATAACCCTTGTTTCACTGACACATAACCCGAGCTGCCCTCCAGCCTCAAACCCAGTGATTGCTGATGCCTGGGTGCAGTGTGAGCTTAGGGTGGCAAGTCCATCACAAACTCATGCCACTAAGAACTGTATGTTACACTGCACCACACTGTCATTTCTCATATGGTCACACTATTGATCACATGGAGATCACTGCCATTCAGGGCAGAGAAATACAGGCTACAGTGTAACTTGTGATGTTGGACTTTTTTGTTTCTCCGTGCAGGTAGAGATTCTTTTTCCAATTAGGACATCACTACACCTAAAGCTGTATGCGTACTGAATTACCACCTCAGCAACACTATGATATTCATACATAATTGACTTTTAATTCTCCACTTATTTTTCAGGTTATTGGTAATATCCTGCGATGACTACAGACAAAAATCTGAAAGAAATCCTTCTAGATATACTGGACAATCTCTCAGGGGAAAAGGAAGGAGATCTTGAAAGATTTAAATTCAGCTTAGAAAATGCTGACTATGAAAAAAAAGCACCAATCCCCAAAGGTCGGCTGCAGGAAGCTGACACTCGGATGAAACTTGTAGACCTCTTGTGTGAATACTACAAGGAACATGATGCAGTGAATGTAGCTATATCGGTCCTTGAAAAGATCAATCTCAGGTTTTCACACCCTGCTGCAGCGCTGCAAATTTGTAAGTGTAGCCAAGCCCTTAGTTGTTTCCAGCAGCATCTTGAGTGGCGTAGCAAGGGAGAACTGACACTCAGATTACTTCACTCCCCACCCTTAAATAGGATTTGCATAAGGCAGGAATCCTTTGTCTCCCAAACTTGAACCCCCCCACCACTTCCTTTCCAGTGGAAAGTTACAAGAAGTCACAGGTAATGTTCAGTATCAGGTGACAAAACCACCTGATTGTAGTATTCCAGAGTCCATGCATTAGCAGCAATATGGAGCACCCACAGGAAGGCAAGCCTTTTCATAGTCCATTGTGCTAGCTGATGGGCCATTAGCACTGTCTGGCTTCTCCACTGTTGTACCTGAAGTGTTAGTAGTGGAAGTGAACCAAAGCAGGAAATATTAAATAGATACACAGGCCAATATTCCTAACTTTAGAAACAGAAATGAAATATTCACACAAGTAGGACAAACACATTCAGTAAAACATAACCTATCCAATGATATCTCACATGAACTATCTCACATAAAGCATATTCCAGTTGTATCATATTCATAAGCATATCTCCATAAAGAATATGGAATGCAATGTCACAATAGGTCATTCAGGGTGTCAACAGGTTACACTCAATAGGGAGTATGAGCAGAGAAGAAATAGGGTGTTGCTATGCTGGAAGGCATTAAAGGGTTCCATCAACTGATTGTTTGCTGTAGAGACAACTTTAGAGATTCTTCAAGCTGTTGCGGTACTAAATAGATGGCAGGGACTTCATGTGTTTCCCCTAGTTTCCCCAGAAATCAATAGGGTTCTGCAATTGATGTCAAAAGCATTTTCTGAAATTTTGGGATTGGCTGAGGTATACGGCATGCACACAGACGGACAAATAGAAAAATGCCTTTGAAGTGAGTGTATGGCCTTCGCAAGCTCAACCAATAATATTCTACTACTGAGAAGTCCACTAAGAACTGCTCTTTCAAAATGGCTATCTCCATCAGGATTGAAGTCCAAGCCCACGGTCAGGTGGCTATTTTGAGAAAGGCATCTATTTCCCATTGTTCCCAGTGGGACTGAAGTTTCAGGCTGCTTTTAACAAATATGGGTGTTGGTCTCACTCTCATTGGAAAGTCGGTTTTTTGACAGTGCTGCCACAGCAACACTTTAATGCCTCAAGTGTAGACAAAGCCATAGAGAAGAATGTTATGCATCAGCCTCTGCTGGAAGAAACTTTCAGTTATGAAAAAAGGAAAAAAATAATCCAGAATATTTATTTTCAAATATTACTTATTGCACTAGATTTACTCAACAGAGGAGAGAGTAAAGGGAAAACAGAGCTGTGTGTGGAAGGATACAAGAGGGGGGAAATGAGTGAGTGTGTGAGAAAGAGAGAGAGAGAGAAAGAGGGAATATGTGGGGAGCAGGAGGGAGGGTGAAACTGGAGCAAGTGTGTGCAAGGGACTATGGAGGACAGAGAGGAAGAGGGATTTGGAATATGCATGGAGGGGATGTCGGGAGGTGAAAGAGGCAGGGAACTTTTGGCATGGTGTTGTGTGAATCTGGTGATGCAAAGCATCTGCTAACCCAGTCTAACTGGACTCCATGCTCTGAGTTTGGGTTAGAGCAGCCAGAGTATGCCATTGAACCTGGCCTTAAAAATTAAATTAAAAAAAATGCAAGGTTGATGCTTCCTGCATGTCCACCGTCTGGGCCAGCTCACGCTCTATTGAGATGGATGCAAGGCTGACCTGTGTCATTGTGGAGTGTAGACGTGTGTTTATTAACTTCAGCTTGGAGAAGCTGCGTTCTCCAGTGGCAACTGTTACAGGAAGTGATAGAAGTATGTGCAGAGCAACAAAAGCATTTGGAAAGAGGCTGGTCATCTTATTTGTGCACATATATTCCAGAACAGCCTTTGGAGTAGATCCTGCTGAAATGTAACTTGAAAGGGCTTTCAGTTTGGGGTCTCTTATGGGATTATCCCCTGCCTCATAATCAAAATGTCTTCTTCTTCGGTGACTCTTGTATTCTTGAATGGGTGGGAAAATAGCTTCAGTGTGAAGTTCCTCTGCCAACTTCTGTGCACTCTTCAGAACGGTTTGAAATCCCTCATCTGACCGGTCAGACTGTAGGTCTGACTTTGCTTTGTCCAGTTGTTCCATTGCGCCAGATATATCAAGGTCAACACCTTGGAGTCTCTTGCTTACAACATTTATTTCAAACAGTATGTCATGCCACAACACTAAGCCACACAGAAATTTGAAGTTATGTATGTTTCTGGTGATTCCATTTCCCTCTGCTACTGTTCTCCCAAGAACAGTTCCTGTCATAGCATTATCCTCCATAATGACAACTATGGCATCAAACTCAGCCATCAGCCCCACAATTTTAAGGAAGTTTCCATAGTTTGGCATATGTAGCTGATCTGAAGTGCCACACAGTGCTGGGTTTTGGGTAGCAGCATTCTCACAATGGCAATGAGCCTTTTCAGAACATTTTGCCAGTAAAGAGACTCTGATGCAATCTTCTCTTGATGCTGATCATCTATGGTGGACTTTACCCTTAGGCTCATCTCAAGCTCTTTCCGCCTATGAGATGCTCTCTGGTGATTTGCTGCCTTCTCATGGCATGCCACATTTCTAGCCAGATTTTGCCAGTCCTTTGTTCCTGTAGAACGCAATGTGGCTGGAACGTTAGACTGGAGGAGTTTGCAACAAAAACTTAGGTTTTTGAGTACCTAAGCCATGACCTCTCCACTTTGTCACCATTGGGGATTTCACACCAGGAATGTGTTGGATGGAAGCTTCTATTTTCATTTTCTTTGGGGAACATGAAGTTTTTCACTTGCTGTGGCCCATGCAGTACAAGGAAGTCCCTCAGGCTACTGCTCAGGTGGGTCCACAGTCCTGGATCATCTAGACTTAAGGAACTAAACTCATCAGCAGCTGTTTCTTGTGCCTCCACCACACTCTTCTCTGATCTACACTTTTCTTCAGGCATGTGCATGGTTTACATCCATTTGGGATGGAGATATGGATGCTGCAGTAGCTGCCAGGTCGCCTGCACTCTGACTAACTGGAAGATCAGGCATCTCTTCACCACTCACATCCTCATTGGGGATGGAAGGCTCACCGTGAACATTTGTGTCTCTGTATCTCAGGAGAGCTCCTTCCTGCATAGATAGAAAAGCTTCCTTTGCTTGCTTTCTTTTTCTGAATGCTGCCCCAGAGGGGCGTTTTCTTCTTTCACTCATGACTGCTGTTCTGTGCCAGCTAGAGTGGCTCTCAACACTCAGTTGAAGGGGACAAAGAAGCAGGCTGGTAGCAGGGCCTGAGTGAGGGAAGATATCAGCCTCTTAAGGGCCTAACTGGCTCCTACTACTTCAGGAAATAGGAAGCTCCCTGAGAAGCTGGTGTTAATCAGTCCAGGCTCCTGGGGGTGCTCAAGAGGTACATAAGAGGCTCCTCCTCCTCCTCTCTCTCCCTGAAGCTCCTGTTGCTTTCTGTTATTCCCTCTCCCCTTTTCTCCTGCCTGCCTGTTATGTCTCTTGGGCCCCCTTCCTCCAGCACAGCACTCCACCATCTCTGTGCATCTCGAGCAGTGAGAAAACATATGCACCAGCACCAGACAATTTTTCTACACTCTGGATCCTAGTGGCGCCCGCCCACAGTCTGGCACCTGTGGCAGCCGCCTCAGTTCGCCTCATGGTAAGGCCAGCCCTGTCCTATGGGCACGGAGAACCTAGCTCCCACTGAGGTCAGCCAGGGAGGGTGGATGTGCACATTGCAGGAAATAGACGGTCAGGGCAGCATAATCCACTGAAAAAACCACGTCTTGCTAATTGCAAATCAGGCTCTCCCAGTGTGGCTCTTCGTCCTGCCTCTGTTGGCTGGAGCATGAGCAGAGCTTTATGAGACAGCTGCTGTGGCTGTGGCCAGCCATTGAAGCGAGTTTCCCATCGTCTCTCTTCTGGCTGTGGATGTTCGACTGCAGCAGCCCTGCAAAGGCACCGGCCTCGCTCTCTAATGTCCATTCTCCCCTTGCTTGCATGGCGCTTCATGGACCATGGAGTAGCCTCATGAAAACATCCCAGTTGTGGACACAGGCACCAGCACCAATTCCACAAGCTAAAGTCCCCTTTGCAATCCAGGGAACCAGCCTGGGTTGTCTGGAGCGCAGGGTGTGGCCCATGGTGACTGCAGACACTGCCCCTGCTGCACAACGACTCCTGGGACCCTCTAGCCCATAAGCACTCGGCTCTCCCGCATTCTGCTGAGCGGCTGAGATCTGGGGGAACAGAAACCCTTTGTTAGAGATGGAAAATCTCCTCCCAGGAACACTCTGTCAATGGCTGCCAGACGCCGTCCCTGTGAAACCCCAAATGTGCAGCCCCTCGGATTCCCACAGGGGAGATCTCAGCTTATTCACTTGTCACCCGTGGCCGCAGTCTCTGACAGGGGGAATGCAGAGGAGGTTTCTGCCAATGGTCCCTTCTACAGGGCACAGAATGGGAGGAGGTTTGGCCTTGTGATGTGAGGCCTGGGTCTGAGAATCAGGGCTCCTGGGATCTGGGGCTCTGGAATGGGGTGTGGTCTAGTGAGTGGAGCTGGATTTGTTGACAGTGAGTGAGAGGGGCTTGTGCTGAAGGACCCTGGGTCAATCCCCACCAATTCCTGTGATGTCTATATGTGGCCACGATTTTACTTACCTCTCAATGTAGGTTATTTAGCCCATTCCTGGACACATGTGTTACATCTGCTGCTGGCCATCCCTGAGATGTAGGTCCTTCATCCACACAAGGACATGGCACATCAAGGTCAATCCAGCAGCTCTCATCTGGTCTTCACCTCCACAATGGACGGTGAGCCCTAGCCTGACCAGAGAAAGACAGGGTGGTGTTCTTCAGGGGAATCTGCTGGTGCTCCTGTATTCCCTGCTCCACCTCACACCTCGACACGCTAAGGGTTTTCCAAAGATACCACTAATCTCAGATAAACAAAGCATCTGAGATGAGGTCAGTGTGGGTGGATTTACTGAGCAGACTGGTTCTAACGGAAGAACAGATTTCTCCCCCGCTCTGGGGAGATTCCCATAGGAAAAGTCTCTGATGGTGGGGGTGGGGGCAATGCAAACCCTCAGCCCCTTGAATGGCAGGAAATCAGGACTCGGGGAGGTAAGGGTGTCTCTGTCCTGCTGAAGGGAGCAGACCTGGAGAGCAGAAAGAGCACTAGTGGCATAGTAGGAAAGCCAGTGACTTCTACCTGTGAAGGTGGCTGAAGTTTCTGGCAGACATTAGAGTTCCGGATCCTTACATCTCCTTTGGGGATCTTTTTCCTAGGAATAAAATAAGGACACCACACAGAGAATGACATTGGAATCCCAGGGAAAAGGGATTATCTCAGCCAGGCTACGTACCAGGAACCCAATTTTTGTCCCAAGAGCCACAATTACCCAGATGAGGTTTTCTTCCCCATTTGCTTTCAGGTTATTTACTCACAGTATTCATTTGTTTGCTTTGCCGGGTCTCCACTCTCTGCAGTTGTTCACTGGTTTTAGTAACAATCTTTCAGTTTTTGATTCTCTTTCCTCTTCTTACAGTGTAGCATCTGCTTAGCAATTTTTTTTAAATAAAAATAAATTTAAACCAAAATCCTGATCTTACATTGAAGAGGAAGGTTTCTGAGAATTTGGCTGCAGAACTTTAGTGTCTGCATATTTCAGTCACTATTAATTATTCAGGTGCAGGTCTGATGCAATCTGCACACTCAAGAATGCCCATATGATGCACGGGGGACCCTTAGAATACCTGTCAAAAAGAGAAGAAGAGAGTAGATTAAAAGGTGGGGAAATCAACCAATGCATCAGCACGTCTCTGCATCATTGAAGCACCAGGCATGGGGGCAAAACAGGCTAAAAATCCCCATGGTTCTTTCCCACTAGACAGACATCCAAAAAGAAAAAGGCTTTCAGACAATTATTTCCTTACGCTCTGACAGGGTGAAATTCAGCCCTGTGCAGCCAGCCAGGGCAAGGTCTGTGCATCACAGCGGGGTTAAGTGGCACTTCACTGACCAGGTGCTGGGAGACTTCGGTGGCACAGTTTTCCTCCTGGATTGGAACAGCCGGCTGGAATCCTGTGAGGTATAGAGCAGAGAGAGGTTAGGGCCACAACGTTCACCTCAGAGGCTGAGCTTCTACAGACTTTTGGGATGTTCCCATCTGAGGAGGAGGATTTTGGCCAGCCCCAGCTCAGAGCTTTCAGTCACTTCAACCAGTGATTCTCTGGCACAGTTGATCTAAAGCAGCTGAACTTTTCAGGCCTTGCCCCCATCTCCGACCCCCCTCCCACCTCGCATTGCCCTCTAACAGCCCTCTCCCTTCTCTCGATCCCTGCCAAGCCCAAATACAGAGCCTAGCCCATGATCCTCCTCTCTTAGACCCTCTCCTCACACGACCCTCCCCTACCTTTGAGAGGCTGATCCCTGTGCCCTTCACACAGCTCCTGGAGACATCATGGCTCCTCAGGACAACTGGGCAGTGGGTGGTTCCAACCTCTGTGTGGGGTGCGTGGTTTTCCGTCTAAGCATCACTGAGAGCCAGCACGTCTCGATTTCACAGGATGAGTGAAGTCTAGGAAGCGCTGCACTTCTTGAGGACTTCCAACTTCGCCCCATTTATCAATGGCTTCCACCTTATTTGCATCAATGGTAACATCTTCTGGGGAGAGGATGTACCCCCAAAACTCTGTGGAGAGTTGGCTGGAGGTTCCGCTTTTCCCATTCTGTGTTGAGACCATGCTGCCGAAACCTCTCCAGGTTCGGATGTGCTGCGTGTGCTGCTCTGGGTTCTCCAAAAAGAGACGTATTTCACCCGAATAGATGACACTGTCCCCAAATACATCACTGATGAAGTGTTTCAAGGTCAGGGGACCCTTAGTTAGCTCAACTAGCATATCAGACCGTTAAAATGTCCATCGTCTGTTTTGAAATCTGTCTTCAATTTGTCTCTTGGCCAAACGAGGGTTAGATTGGAAATCCTTGCAGATGAAGTTTGATGAAACCCTTTGCAGATTTCCTGTGAGCCAACAATTGTGGGATTCGCAGCAGAGGGTCATGGTTTCAAATGATCACTTTGTTCAGGAGCTGATTGTCTAAAGAGAGGCGTAGCAGAGTCCCACATTTCTTCTTCCCCAAAAGGGCCTGCTCTTAGGACCGGTTTTCATGACTGCATGCAGGGAGATCCACTAATTCTGGTCTCAACAATGCATAAATACAGGGAAAAGCAGCTTTCAACCAAGGTGGTAGGTCAATAGGGCAGTCATAGTCCCGGTGCAGAGGTAACGAGTCCACATTTCTTTCCACGTTATCCATGTAATCTTGGTATTTATCAGGAACGCCACCATCAATCAAACCCTAACCCCTCCCCTTGACCCTCCCAAGCCCTACCCGTTGACCCCTTAGTCTCTCCCACCTGTCACCGGAAGTCCCGCCCCATGGGGGGGTTTAACTCCGGGGTCAAGGTGGCCACATGACTGGAAGCAAGGTGTGTCATGTGACCCCTCTAAGAAATCCTCCCACCACTCTCTACCAATCAGGATGGGTTTCATCCCAGAAGGACCACCCTGAGAGGAGATTTGACCAGTCAGGGTGAGTTCTGAGGTGGGGTGACCCATCCAGAAGTGGGTCGTGTGACCCCTCTAAGAACTCCTCCGACCGCCATCTACCAATTAGGATGGGTTTGACCTGATAGGACTGCCCTAAGAGGAGATTTTGACCAATCAGGGAGAATTCTGGGGCAGGGTGACCCATCCGGAAGTGGGCCATATGACCCCACTAAGAACTCCTCCCAAGGCCCTCTGCCAATCAGAGTGCAGCACCATTACCCCTTAAGTCCCAGCGCCGGACAGATGAGGCCATCTCTTACCAAGGACACATGGTTTAGAAATCGTGGGAAGGCTGCTGAGAGGAAACCTGGACTCCTTCACCATCCCCGTGAGAACTTCAGACTGTCTTCATCCCAAGGGTCTTTGACTATCCGCGGAGAAAGCTCTACATCAGCGACAGTGCCGAGGAGGAGGAGGAGGGAGTGACCGAGGAGCCCTTCGGCCCAGCCATTGATGGATAAACCGGAACCAGAACCCCAAACCCAACTGCTTGTGAGACACCCCAATGAGCATGGTGACCTCTCTTTGTCCACCCACTTAGAGGTGGAATGCGATTGAGGCTGGGGGGAGTCACCAGTGGACAAGGTGAATGGTAAAGACGTCACACAGGTAAATGAATGATTAAGAAGCGATTGCTTCTTAACGGGTAAGAACCAGGAGTTGTGTAAATCTAAAAACAAACACTGTGGCGCTTACACTGTTTCTGTTCTGAAAATCTCTCAACAGCTCAACAATGCCTTTCTAGACTGCCTGGAAGCCCTGGACAGCGTTGCATCAAGCAGGAAGATGAACTGGGCCCACCTCGGTTTTGCTCCATGCCGATACAAATTGTTGAAGAGGACTCTGAGGATGATGGCCATGAGGGGTTTCGGAGGAGGCTTGGCATAGAACTAACTGAGCCAGTGCCACGTCGTGGCGTAAAAAGTCACGCAGACTATTATGCAGCGTTGCTGTTTATGCTGCCCTTAAGCACTGCCTGAGGAAAAGCTTTGTGAAGATTGCGAGGGCCGTGTCATAGATGCGCCAGGCCAACAACCCCACGACTGAGTGTCTTGGACTTCAGTGGATATAAACCACACGCTCTGGGGCCTATGTGCTGAGCTGGGTTTGGAAAGCTGATTAAACACCGTGATTGCCAGAGGTTCTGCTGTGCAATGTCTGTGCCTAAGCCAAGAACATTTAGTGCAAGGGGACCTTGTTCAATGCTGTGCAGTTGAGTGGAGCCCCTGACTGTGTTTTAAAGAAAATAACCTGCTTACAGCTGGAGTGGAAAAATTGGAGGCACCTTCTGGTTCATTTTCTTTAAAACACAGTCAGGGGCTCCACTCACTCACTTGCACAGCATTTCTCCAGTTATGGCAATCATGTGAACAAGGACCCACAAATTGTGGGGTTTCCTGTTGAAAAATCTCTATTCAGGGGTAAGCCAGTTCGCTGGTCCCCGCCCCCGGCATGCTCGTAATAAAGGGGCCTCGTGTGATTCTGATCCAAACACAACGCGGGGTCATTTATCCACGACACGGCGTGATATTGGCCGTCTAGTCTGCACAAAAAGTTACAGATTCCTGCTTAAGGAAAAGACTATTTGTAAGGAATCCAAAAGGATTCAGCTAGAGAATGGTGAGGGGACAAACATGCGATAGAAAACTTGGTAGCTGTAAATTTTAAAATAAACCCTATTGAAAAGGGCTTTGTGACTATCTGTGTTTCTGTTCAAAGGCCTTTGGCCCTTAAATGAGCTAAAAGTGTTAATGAAGCATCTTGGCTTGGTTTCAAGGAGCTGTATGTCTTTTAAATAAAAAATCAATTGTTTGTGAGAAGCTAGCGCTTGTGGGTTTTGAGTGTAAAAGTGACCCATTTACAGCAAAAAGCTGAAATGTATGTTGTGGGTGGGGGGAAAATCCTAAGAAATGTGCTTACAGTAAAACAAGCAGGCTGATCAGACCTGTGTTTGAGTACAATACAGTTGACTTATCCTGTTGAACTGAGTGGGTTTAAACCCCCCCCCCCCACTGAATAGCCAGGGTGACTGCAATTACTTACCCTTGTTGCCATAGGGTTAAATTTGATGGGGGTGGGTGAGGGTGGATGGTGAGTTCTGATTAATATGAAATGAAATAAAACCTCAGGAATTCGCAGATGCTATTGGACAGTTTCAATATAACTGCTGGAGTTGGCAGAACTCAATTAGACAGTTTCAGTATGACCCCAGGAGTTGGTGGAACACTATTGGACAGATTAAATATGGCCCTGGAGTTGGTCGAATGCTCTGGGTCATTCTTTCTAGAAAACACCCCCACCCCAAACTTTAAGCATGAAAGAAACGTGTTTTTTTAAAAAAAACCCAAGCCCCAAGACATTCATTGATATCTGCAAAGAGCCCCCCGCTTGGAAATGGGGACTGTTCAATACTCTAAGAAGGCCCCGCAGAAACATTTAATTTAACTTACAGAAAAAAGAAAAAAAAAGCCCTGTTGTGCAGACAGCTTGGTTCCCCCACCCCAGATCACCACAGGGGGTGCTGCGGGAGGGGTGCCTAAAGTCTTTAAGGATCTATTAGTTCAGAGCCGTGGGGATTAAATTAACCTGCTAGCTACTATGCTGAAGTCTGTTTGAACACTGGGCTAAGATGGTATAAAAACGTCAGGTCTGTTGGAGACTGTCCTTTTCAAAAGAAACTTTCTTGGAAGGCTGCTGGACGGCAGACAGAGGTAGGGCTGGCTGGCTTGAACTCTGAAACTATACATTGTATAATGCCACTCTTTGCCCAGGCTGTCTTAGGAAAATCATGGTGCCTATCTTCATTGCAGCGTGATCTGCTTAGCATGGACCCAGAACGTTAAGCTGCAGTTCACCACCAGGCCAAGGTAAAAACCATTTTAACTATAGTTGTGCTTAATACTGTTTTAAAATCTTTAAGTATTGCACAGTTTGTATAGGGATTTGGTGGTAATAGTAACTAACATTTTTGCTTGTTCTTTAACCTGAAGGCCCAAACACAAATGGGGGAACGGGACAAGCATGTGCCTGCAACACTTGATCCCTTAGTGAAAGGGAACTTTTTTGCAACTGACTTTTAAATGCATGGGGGTTATAGAAAAGTATATGGAGGCAAACTTGGTTTAGTGTGTTTCTAAAGCTGCTAATTTGTGTGTGAGAGGGGTCTGGGCAAGGCATAGGTGTAGGGGTTTAAAAGTACTTGGTTTGTTTCAAACCAACAGGATTTTTCCTGTGCAGAATGTGGTTTAAAATGGATTTTAAAAGCAGTTTGGTTTTTATTCTGCAAAATGAGATGTATTTTAAAAAAATGTTTGAGGTTTTTGTTGTTGTTTGTTTGTTTGTTGTTTTTTGGTTTATGTTTTAAGTGGTAGAAATAAACTCAAAACCGGTGTTTCTCGTACAGCCTGAACTGGATGATTTGTTTTAAAGCTGTGACTTTTAAACAGAAAAACACCTAATGAATATTTAGTTTTAAGTTTACAAGACGGTTTCATGTGTTTTATAATAATGCTGTTTGCTCCACAGTACGGTGAAAACATGAGAGATCCTTAGAGCAGAGGAAAACAAGCTCAGAAGAAAAGGGAACGAGACAGCTGAAAGGAAAATTCACCAGCATCAGTGACTGATGGATGGAAGAAGCCCAGTAAATATATTTTGCTTATTGGTTGGGTTGTTCTGTGAGGTTTTGTATTTGAAGTGAATACATAGGTGTGGGTGAGAAAGATGGTAAAGTTCAGTTTTGTAAAATGGTTCCCCCCACCCCCCATAGGCATGGGCAACTTTTCTGACAACGCTTAGTCCGCACTACAAGGACACCTCCCCCAGAACCGCCAAAGAACCAGGAATCTGCTTTGAGACTTTTAACAATGCAAAACAGCACAAGAGTGCAGATGAAGCATCCAGGCAGTCCAAATCTCATATACGGCAAACCCAAGGGCAAAACAAGACTCTGGTAAACAACAACCACAACTCCAGTTCCTTAGCGGCCACTGCCACAGCAAACCCTGAGAAAACACCCACATTCACAAACCCGGAGCATGCGCTCGAGGGACTCTGAACGTGCGCAGAACCACACACATTCACAAACCCGGAGCATGCGCTCTAGGGGTTGTGAATAAAACACCAAGGACTGACAAACCATTCTCCCAAAACCATAAGCTCGTCACCGCTCCCCTATATTCTAGTATTTGGGAACAGTTTAATGGTTCATTCAGAAAACTGATGGACGCTGTGTCCCCAGAGGGCGGGGGGGGCGCTAAAAACCGGCATTCTAAAGAGAGTTGGGAAAAATCTGATGCTTCGCTCAGAACACTGGTGACCTCTGTATCCTCAGGGGGCCTAACGACCGACCACAACTCACTTACTGGATGCTGAAATGAGTCTGTTCTTCAAAGAACCAACTGAGCCGAATACTAAAAGGCTAAACCTTACAGCGCCGAGCTTTAAAGGTGCCTAATGTACGTGAAGCCGAGCGACGCAGAGAAAGTGAAAATCAGTCTGTTTCTACCAGAACAGGGACAGAATGTAACTGCAACTCCCCAGAAACACCAAAGAGCTCAGAGTCTGTTGCTCAGCAGGTGCTGGATAACATGAAGAAGTGTTCTAAGAAAAATGCATTCGTACTGCTAAAGAAGCTGGGCCAGGCTACAAATCTCTCTTCATGGAACGATAAAGGGGCTTTTGTGTACAAAGGCTCTGTGGTTAATGGTTCTAACATGCTCGACTTAGTCCGGGCCGTGACCCAGACGCGCTCAGTTCCTAGCAGACATGGACCTTAAAGATGGGATGTGTTTATGAATGTCATGGCGGAACGGAACGTACCACCTTCTGTCATGGGCACTGCGGCCAGGAGAGCTCTATGGAACGTCTCACGACCTCGACCGTCACTTAATCCAGAGGTGAAAGTAAGCTGGTACGGGCCAGTACGGAGTAGCAGCCAGAGCCAGTACGCCGTGCCGGACCGCACCGGCTTCCTCGGCGGGGATTTAAAGGGCTCAGAGCTCTGGCAGCTGTAGAGAGTCCAGAGCCCTTTAAATTCCCCTTGCAGCTCCAACAAGTGGGTTGGGGCTGGGATTTAAAGAGCTCACAGCAGGGGGGAAAGTAACTTCCAGGACTTACCGGTACTGCCAGTATCCTGAGGGGGCGTGGCCTCAACCGGAAGAGATTTAAAGATACTGGGGCATCGACTGTGGCTGGGAGCCCCAGGGTCTTTAAATTAACCCTGGGCTCAGGGGCAAATTAAAGGGCCCAGGGCTCAGGCTGCCGCGGAGCCCCGAGCCCTTTAGATTCCCCCCGCAGCTCCGGCAGCCGGATTCAGGTGTGGATTTAAAGGGCCCAGAGCTCCCACGGCTGCGGGGAGCACTGAGCCCTTTAAATCTGGCCCCAGCCCGGCTGCCAGAGCTGCGGGGGGAAATTAAAGGGCTCTGGGCTCCCTGCAGCCGCCAAAGCTCTGAGCCATTCAAATCCTGCTCAGGAAGCCGGTGCGGTCCGGCACGGCATATTGGCTCTTCCTGGTACGCCGTACTGGTCCGTAATGGCTTATCTTCATCTGTGCTTCAGAGAACCCACAGCTGCGGGGAGCCCAGAGCCCTTTAATTTCCCCCTGCAGATCTGGCAGTCGGGCTGGGGCCAGGATTTAAAGGGCTCGGAGATCCCGTGCCTGCGGGAATCCCAGAGACCTTTAAATACCCCCTGCAGCTCTGGAAGCCAGGCTGGGGCTGTGAATTAAAGGGCTCAGAGCTCCCGTGGCTACAGGGAGCCCAGAGCCTTTTAAATTCCCCCGCAGCTCTGACAGCCGGGTTCGGGTGTGGATTTAAAGGGCCTGGAGCTCCCACGGCTGCAGGGAGCCAGAGGGTTGCCGGGCTGGGGCCGGGATTTGAAGGGCCCAGAGCTCCTGCCGCTGCAGGGAGCACCGAGCTTTTTAATTCGCAGCCCCAGCCCGGCTGCCGGAGCTGCGGTGGGAGGGCAGGAGGGATTTAAAGGGCTCTGGGCTCCCCACAGCCGCCGGAGCTCTGAGCCTGTTAAATCCCCGCGGAGGAAGCCGGTGCGGTCCAGCTCAGTGTACTGGCTCTTGCCGCTATGCTGTACTGGCCCATACCGGCTTACTTTCATCTCTGGCTCAGAAGTCCTATGGCTGCGGGGAGCCCAGAGCCCTTTAAATTCCCCCCGCAGCTCCAGGAGGTGGGCTGGGGCCGGGAATTAAAGGGCTCAGAGCTCCAGCAGTTGCTGGGAACCCAGAGCCCATTAAATCCCCCCTGCCCCCGCAGCTCCAGCAGCTGGGCTGGAGCCGGGATTTAATGGGCTCAGCGCTCCCTGTGGCTGCATAGATCCCAGAGCCCTTTAATTCCCCTCCATGCAGCTCCAGCAGCTGGGTTGGGGCTGGGATTTAAAGGGCTCACAGCAGGGGGGAAAGTAACTTCCAGGACTTACCGGTACTGCCGGAATCCTGAGGGGGCGAGGCCTCAACTGGAAGAGGCGGGGCCTCTCACGATTTAAAGGTCCTGGGGCATCGGCTATGGCTGGGAGCCCCAGGGTCTTTAAATTAACCCTGGGCTCAGGGGCAAATTAAAGGGCCAAGGGCTCAGGCCGCCGCGGAGCCCCAAGCCCTTTAGATTCCCCCCGCAGCCGGATTCGGGTGTGAATTTGAAGGGCCCAGAGCTCCCATGGCTGTGGGGAGCACTGAGCCCTTTAAATCTGGCCCCAGCCCGACTGCCAGAGCTGCGGGGGAAAAGTTAAAGGGCTCTGGGCTCCCTGCAGCCGCCAAAGCTCTGAGACGTTCAAATCCCTGCTCAGGAAGCCGGTGCGGTCCGGCACGGCATATTGGCTCTTCCTGGTACGCCGTACTGGACCGTAATGGCTTATTTTAATCTCTGCTTCAGAGATTCCACAGCTGCGGGGAGCCCAGAGCCCTTTAATTTTCCCCCGCAGCTCCGGCAGTCGGGCTGGGGCCAGGATTTAAAGGGCTCGGAGATCCCGCAGCTGCCAGAATCCCAGAGACCTTTAAATACCCCCCGCAGCTCTGGAAGCCAGGCTGGGGCTGCGAATTAAAGGGCTCAGAGCTCCCGTGGCTACAGGGAGCCCAGAGCCCTTTAAATTTCCCCGCAGCTCTGGCAGCTGGGTTCGGGTGTGGATTTAAAGGGCCCGGAGCTCCCATGGCTGCAGGGAGCCAGAGGATTGCCGGGCTGGGGCCGGGATTTGAAGGGCCCAGAGCTCCTGCCGCTGCAGGGAGCACCGAGATTTTTAATTCCCAGCCCGGCTGCCAGAGCTGCGGTGGGAGGGGAGGGGGGATTTAAAGGGCTCTGGGCTCCCTGCAGCCACCGGCGCTCTGAGCCCTTTAACTCCCCGCTGAGGAAGCCGGTGCGGTCTGGCACAGCATACTGGCTCTTGCCGCTACGCTGTACTGGCCCGTACCGGCTTACTTTCATCTCTGGCTCAGAACTCCTATGGCTGCAGGGAGCCCAGAGCCCTTTAAATTCCCCCTGCAGCTCCAGGAGCTGGGCTGGGGCCGGGAATTAAAGGGCTCAGAGCTCCAGCAGTTGCTGGGAACCCAGAGCCCATTAAATCCCCTCTGCCCCCGCAGCTCCAGCAGCTGGGCTGGGGCCGGGATTTAATGGGCTCAGCGCTCCCCGTGGCTGCATAGATCCCAGAGCCCTTTAATTCCCCTCCATGCAACTCCAGCAGCTGGGTTGGGGCTGGGATTTAAAGGGCTCACAGCACGGGGGAAAGTACCTTCCAGTACTTACCGGTACTGCCGGAATCCTGAGGGGGCATGGCCTCAACTGGAAGAGGCGGGGCCTCTCACGATTTAAAGGTCCTGGGGCATTGGCTATGGCTGGGAGCCCCAGGGTCTTTAAATTAACCCTGGGCAAATTAAAGGGCCAAGGGCTCAGGCCGCCGCGGAGCCCCGAGCCCTTTAGATTCCCCCCGCAGCCAGATTCTGGTGTGGGTTTGAAGGGCCCGGAGCGCCCATGGCTGCGGGGAGCACCGAGCCCTTTAAATCTGGTCCCAGCCCGACTGCCAGAGCTGCGGGGGAAAATTAAAGGGCTCTGGGCTCCCTGCAGCCGCCTAAGCTCTGAGACATTCAAATCCCTGCTCAGGAAGCCGGTGCGGTCCGGCATGGCATATTAGCTCTTCCTGGTACGCCGTACTGGACCGTAATGGCTTATTTTAATCTCTGCTTCAGAGATTCCATGGCTGCGGGGAGCCCAGAGCCCTTTAATTTTCCCCCGAAGCTCCGGCAGTCAGGCTGGGGCCAGGGTTTAAAGGGCTCGGAGATCCCGCAGCTGCCAGAAACCCAGAGACCTTTAAATACCCCCCGCAGCTCCGGAAGCCAGGCTGGGGCTGCGAATTAAAGGGCTCAGAGCTCCTGTGGCTACAGGGAGCCCAGAGCCCTTTAAATTCCCCCGCAGCTGTGGCAGCTGGGTTCGGGTGTGGATTTAAAGGGCCCAGAGCTCCCATGGCTGCGGGGAGCCAGAGGATTGCCGGGCTGGGGCCGGGATTTGAAGGGCCCAGAGCTCCTGCCGCTGCAGGGAGCACCGAGCTTTTTAATTCCCAGCCCGGCTGCCAGAGCTGCGGTGGAAGGGGAGGAGGGATTTAAAGGGCTCTGGGCTCCCTGCAGCCACCGCCGCTCTGAGCCCTTTAACTCCCCGCTGAGGAAGCCGGTGCGGTCCGGCACAGCGTACTGGCTCTTACCGCTATGCTGTACTGGCCCGTACCGGCTTACTTTCATCTCTGGCTCAGAACTCCTACGGCTGCGGGGAGCCCAAAGCCCTTTAAATTCCCCCCGCAGCTCCAGGAGCTGGGCTGGGGCCGGGAATTAAAGGGCTCAGAGCTCCAGCAGTTGCTGGGAACCCAGAGCTCATTAAATCTCTCTCCCCCACACACAGTTCCAGCAGCTGGTTGGGGCTGGGATTTAATGGGCTCAGCGCTCCCTGTGGCTGCGTAGATCCCAGAGCCCTTTCATTCCCCTCCACGCAGCTCCAGCACCCAGGCTGGGGCAGGGAATTAAAGGGCTGAGAGCTCTCCGGAGCGGCAGGAGCTCCGGGCCCTTTAAATCCTGGCTCCAGCCGGGGAAGGCTCAGGATCCCCACAGCCATGGGAGCTCCGCGCCCTTTAAATCCACGCTCGAACCCGGCGGCCAGAGCTGCGGGGGGGATTTAAAGGCCCTGGGGCTCCCAGCCACAGCCGATGCTGCAGGACCTTTCAATCTTGAGTAGCCCCGCCCCTTCCGGTTGAGGCCACACCCCCTCAGTACTCCAGCAGTACCGGGAAGTCCTGGAAGTTACTTTCACCCTTGACTAAATCATTCCTTTACCTGTGTTCACCTTGTGCGCCGGTGACTCCCCCGAGCCGCAGTCGCATTCCACCTCTAAGGGGGTGAACAAAGAGAGGCCACCATGCTCATCGGGGTGTCTCACAAGCAGTTGGGTTTTGGGTTCGGGTTCCGGCGTATCTATCAACGGCTGGGCCAAAGGGCTCCCCTCGGTCGCTCCCTCCTCCTCCTCGGCACTGTCGCTGATGTAGCGCTTTCTCGGTGGATGGTCAAAGACCCTCGGGGCGAAGACAGAGTCCGAAGTTCTCACGGGGGTGGTGAAGGACTCCAGGTTTCCTCTCCGCAGCCTTCCCACAATTTCTAAACCGTGGGTCCTTGGTGAGAGATGGCCTCGTCCGTCCAGCGCTGGGATTTATGAGGTGATGGTGCTGCACTCTGATTGGCAGAAGGCCCTGGGAGGAGTTCTAAGTGGGGTCATATGGCCCACTCCCGGACGGGTCACCCTGCCCCAGAACTCGCCATAATTAGTCAGAATCCCCTCTTCGGGTGGTCCTGTCAGGACAAAACCGATCCTAATTGGTCGAGGGCAGTGAGAGGAGTTCTTAGAGGGGTCACAAGACACACGTCGGGATAGGTCACCCTTCTACCCCAGAGCTCGCCCTGATTGGTCAAATCTCCTCTTGGGGTGGTCCTTCCAGGAGGAAACCCATCCTGATTGGTAGAGGGTGGTGGGAGGAGTTCTTAGAGGGGTCACATGACAAACCTGGCTTCCAGTCATGTGGCCGCCTTGACCACGAAGTAATACCCCCATGGGGCAGGACTTCCGGTGACAGGTGGGAGGGACTAAGGGGTCATGGGGCAGGGTTAGGGTTTGATTTATGGTGGTGCCTTGTAAGGGTCCGGTGTGGGGGCTCGGCCGTCTCAGGTGCGGCCGGGAGCTAGGCCGCGTCACTCCCCGGCCTAAATCCGAAATGTCAGTCTCCGAAGGTCCACAGGCTCAGACCCTCAGGCAGGGACTGAGCAAAAAGAAACAGAGTCAGTAGATTAGGCCCCAAGCCCTCAGTCAGGGCGGGGCAACCAACCGCAGGTCTCGGCTCAGACCCTCAGGCAGGGGCTGAGCACACAGAGTCAGTAATTTAAGCCCCAGGCCCTCAGTCAGGGTGGGGCAGCAAACAGCAGTTCTAGCTCAGACCCTCAGGCAGGGGCTGAGCACACAGCAATAGCTCAGAGCTCAGGTCCTTGGTGGGAGCTGAGCACACAGCAATAGTTCAGGGCACAGGTCCTTGGCGGGAGCTGAGCACACAGCAATAGTTCAGGGCTCAGGTCCTTGGCGGGAGCTGAGCACACAGCAATAGTTCAGGGCTCAGGTCTTTGGCGGGAGCTGAGCACACAGCAATAGTTCAGGGCTCAGGTCCTTCACGGGAGCTGAGCGACAGCAATAGTTCAGGGCTCAGGTCCTTGGGGGGAGCTGAGCGACAGCAATAATTCAGACCTCAGATCCTTGGCGGGAGCTGAGCGACAGCAATAGTTTAGGGCTCAGGTCTTTGGCGGGAGCTGAGCACACAGCAATAGTTCAGGGCTCAGGTCCTTGGCGGGAGCTGAGCGACAGCAATAGTTCAGGGCTCAGGTCCTTGGCGGGAGCTGAGCACACAGCAATAGTTCAGGGCTCAGGTCCTTGGCGGGAGCTGAGCACACAGCAATAGTTCAGGGCTCAGGTCCTTGGCGGGAGCTGAGCACACAGCAATAGTTCAGGGCTCAGGTGCTTGGCGGGAGCTGAGCACACAGCAATAGTTCAGGGCTCAGGTCCTTGGCGGGAGCTGAGCACACAGCAATAGTTCAGGGCTCAGGTCCTTGGCGGGAGCTGAGCACACAGCAATAGTTCAGGGCTCAGGTCCTTGGCGGGAGCTGAGCACACAGCAATAGTTCAGGGCTCAGGTCCTTGGCGGGAGCTGAGCACACAGCAATAGTTCAGGGCTCAGGTCCTTGGCGGGAGCTGAGCACACAGCAATAGTTCAGGGCTCAGGTCCTTGGCGGGAGCTGAGCACACAGCAATAGTTCAGGGCTCAGGTCTTTGGCGGGAGCTGAGCACACAGCAATAGTTCAGGGCTCAGGTCCTTGGCGGGAGCTGAGCACACAGCAATAGTTCAGGGCTCAGGTCCTTGGCGGGAGCTGGGCGACAGCAATAGTTCAGGGCTCAGGTCCTTGGCGGGAGCTGAGCGACAGCAATAGTTCAGGGCTCAGGTCCTTGGCGGGAGCTGAGCTACAGCAATAGTTCAGGGCTCAGGTCCTTGGCGGGAGCTGAGCGACAGCAATAGTTCAGGGCTCAGGTCCTTGGCGGGAGCTGAGCACACAGCAATAGTTCAGGGCTCAGGTCCTTGGCGGGAGCTGAGCACACAGCAATAGTTCAGGGCTCAGGTCCTTGGCGGGAGCTGAGCACACAGCAATAGTTCAGGGCTCAGGTCTTTGGCGGGAGCTGAGCACACAGCAATAGTTCAGGGCTCAGGTCCTTGGCGGGAGCTGAGCACACAGCAATAGTTCAGGGCTCAGGTGCTTGGCGGGAGCTGAGCACACAGCAATAGTTCAGGGCTCAGGTCCTTGGCGGGAGCTGAGCACACAGCAATAGTTCAGGGCTCAGGTCCTTGGCGGGAGCTGAGCACACAGCAATAGTTCAGGGCTCAGGTGCTTGGCGGGAGCTGAGCACACAGCAATAGTTCAGGGCTCAGGTCCTTGGCGGGAGCTGAGCACACAGCAATAGTTCAGGGCTCAGGTCCTTGGCGGGAGCTGAGCGACAGCAATAGTTCAGGGCTCAGGTCCTTGGCGGGAGCTGAGCACACAGCAATAGTTCAGGGCTCAGGTCCTTGGCGGGAGCTGAGCACACAGCAATAGTTCAGGGCTCAGGTCCTTGGCGGGAGCTGAGCACACAGCAATAGTTCAGGGCTCAGGTCCTTGGCGGGAGCTGAGCACACAGCAATAGTTCAGGGCTCAGGTCCTTGGCGGGAGCTGAGCGACAGCAATAGTTCAGGGCTCAGGTCCTTGGCGGGAGCTGAGCACACAGCAATAGTTCAGGGCTCAGGTCCTTGGCGGGAGCTGAGCACACAGCAATAGTTCAGGGCTCAGGTCCTTGGCGGGAGCTGAGCACACAGCAATAGTTCAGGGCTCAGGTCCTTGGCGGGAGCTGAGCACACAGCAATAGTTCAGGGCTCAGGTCCTTGGCGGGAGCTGAGCACACAGCAATAGTTCAGGGCTCAGGTCCTTGGCGGGAGCTGAGCACACAGCAATAGTTCAGGGCTCAGGTCCTTGGCGGGAGCTGAGCACACAGCAATAGTTCAGGGCTCAGGTCCTTGGCGGGAGCTGAGCACACAGCAATAGTTCAGGGCTCAGGTCCTTGGCGGGAGCTGAGCACACAGCAATAGTTCAGGGCTCAGGTCCTTGGCGGGAGCTGAGCACACAGCAATAGTTCAGGGCTCAGGTCCTTGGCGGGAGCTGAGCACACAGCAAGCGTTCAGAGCTCAGGTCGTTGGCGGGAGCGGAGCACACGGCCCTAGTTCCGGGCTCAGGTCCTTGGCGGGAGCTGAGCACACAGCAATAGTTCAGGGCTCAGGTCCTTGGCGGGAGCTGAGCACACAGCAATAGTTCAGGGCTCAGGTCCTTGGCGGGAGCTGAGCGACAGCAATAGTTCAGGGCTCAGGTCCTTGGCGGGAGCTGAGCGACAGCAATAGTTCAGGGCTCAGGTCCTTGGCGGGAGCTGAGCACACAGCAATAGTTCAGGGCTCAGGTCCTTGGCGGGAGCTGAGCACACAGCAATAGTTCAGGGCTCAGGTCCTTGGCGGGAGCTGAGCACACAGCAATAGTTCAGGGCTCAGGTCCTTGGCAGGAGCTGAGCACACAGCAATAGTTCAGGGCTCAGGTCCTTGGCGGGAGCTGAGCACACAGCAATAGTTCAGGGCTCAGGTCCTTGGCGGGTGCTGAGCCCACAGCAATAGTTCAGGGCTCAGGTCCTTGGCGGGAGCTGAGCACACAGCAATAGTTCAGGGCTCAGGTCCTTGGCGGGAGCTGAGCACACAGCAATAGTTCAGGGCTCAGGTCCTTGGCGGGAGCTGAGCACACAGCAATAGTTCAGGGCTCAGGTCCTTGGCGGGAGCTGAGCACACAGCAATAGTTCAGGGCTCAGGTCCTTGGCGGGAGCTGAGCACACAGCAATAGTTCAGGGCTCAGGTCCTTGGCGGGAGCTGAGCACACAGCAATAGTTCAGGGCTCAGGTCCTTGGCGGGAGCTGAGCACACAGCAATAGTTCAGGGCTCAGGTCCTTGGCGGGAGCTGAGCACACAGCAATAGTTCAGGGCTCAGGTCCTTGGCGGGAGCTGAGCACACAGCAATAGTTCAGGGCTCAGGTCCTTGGCGGGAGCTGAGCACACAGCAATAGTTCAGGGCTCAGGTCCTTGGCGGGAGCTGAGCACACAGCAATAGTTCAGGGCACAGGTCCTTGGCGGGAGCTGAGCACACAGCAATAGTTCAGGGCTCAGGTCCTTGGCGGGAGCTGAGCACACAGCAATAGTTCAGGGCTCAGGTCCTTGGCGGGAGCTGAGCACACAGCAATAGTTCAGGGCTCAGGTCCTTGGCGGGAGCTGAGCACACAGCAATAGTTCAGTGCTCAGGTCCTTGGCGGGAGCTGAGCACACAGCAATAGTTCAGGGCTCAGGTCCTTGGCGGGAGCTGAGCACACAGCAATAGTTCAGGGCTCAGGTCCTTGGCGGGAGCTGAGCACACAGCAATAGTTCAGGGCTCAGGTCCTTGGCGGGAGCTGAGCACACAGCAATAGTTCAGGGCTCAGGTCCTTGGCGGGAGCTGAGCACACAGCAATAGTTCAGGGCTCAGGTCCTTGGCGGGAGCTGAGCACACAGCAATAGTTCAGGGCTCAGGTCCTTGGCGGGAGCTGAGCACACAGCAATAGTTCAGGGCTCAGGTCCTTGGCGGGAGCTGAGCACACAGCAATAGTTCAGGGCTCAGGTCCTTGGCGGGAGCTGAGCACACAGCAATAGTTCAGGGCTCAGGTCCTTGGCGGGAGCTGAGCACACAGCAATAGTTCAGGGCTCAGGTCCTTGGCGGGAGCTGAGCACACAGCAATAGTTCAGGGCTCAGGTCCTTGGCGGGAGCTGAGCACACAGCAATAGTTCAGGGCTCAGGTCCTTGGCGGGAGCTGAGCACACAGGAATAGTTCAGGGCTCAGGTCCTTGGCGGGAGCTGAGCACACAGCAATAGTTCAGGGCTCAGGTCCTTGGCGGGAGCTGAGCACACAGCAATAGTTCAGGGCTCAGGTCCTTGGCGGGAGCTGAGCACACAGCAATAGTTCAGGGCTCAGGTCCTTGGCGGGAGCTGAGCACACAGCAATAGTTCAGGGCTCAGGTCCTTGGCGGGAGCTGAGCACAAGGCAATGGTTCGGGGGTCAGGTCCTTGGCGGGAGCTGAGCACAGCAATAGTTCAGGGCTCAGGTGCTTGGCTGGAGCTTAGCACTGAGCAATAGTTCAGGGCTCAGGTCCTTGGCGGGAGCTGAGCACACAGCAATAGTTCAGGGCTCAGGTCCTTGGCGGGAGCTGAGCACACAGCAATAGTTCAGGGCTCAGGTCCTTGGCGGGAGCTGAGCACACAGCAATAGTTCAGGGCTCAGGTCCTTGGCGGGAGCTGAGCACACAGCAATAGTTCAGGGCTCAGGTCCTTGGCGGGAGCTGAGCACACAGCAATAGTTCAGGGCTCAGGTCCTTGGCGGGAGCTGAGCACAAAGCAATAGTTCAGGGCTCAGGTCCTTGGCGGGAGCTGAGTGACAGCAAGAGTTCAGGGCTCAGGTCCTTGGCGGGAGCTGAGCACACAGCAATAGTTCAGGGCTCAGGTCCTTGGCGGGAGCTGAGCACACAGCAATAGTTCAGGGCTCAGGTCCTTGGCGGGAGCTGAGCACACAGCAATAGTTCAGGGCTCAGGTCCTTGGCGGGAGCTGAGCACACAGCAATAGTTCAGGGCTCAGGTCCTTGGCGGGAGCTGAGCACACAGCAATAGTTCAGGGCTCCGGTGCTTGGCGGGAGCTGAGCACACAGCAATAGTTCAGGGCTCAGGTCCTTGGCGGGAGCTGAGCACACAGCAATAGTTCAGGGCTCAGGTCCTTGGCGGGAGCTGAGCACACAGCAATAGTTCAGGGCTCAGGTCCTTGGCGGGAGCTGAGCACTCAGCAATAGTTCAGGGCTCAGGTCCTTGGCGGGAGCTGCGCACACAGCAATTGTCCAGGGCTCAGGTCCTTGGCGGGAGCTGAGCACACAGCAATAGTTCAGGGCTCAGGTCCTTGGCGGGAGCTGAGCACAGCAATCGTTCAGGGCTCAGGTCCTTGGCGGGAGCTGAGCACACAGCAATAGTTCAGGGCTCAGGTCCTTGGCGGGAGCTGAGCACACAGCAATAGTTCAGGGCTCAGGTCCTTGGCGGGAGCTGAGCACACAGCAATAGTTCAGGGCTCAGGTCCTTGGCGGGAGCTGAGCACACAGCAATAGTTCAGGGCTCAGGTCCTTGGCGGGAGCTGAGCACACAGCAATAGTTCAGGGCTCAGGTCCTTGGCGGGAGCTGAGCACACAGCAATAGTTCAGGGCTCAGGTCCTTGGCGGGAGCTGAGCACACAGCAATAGTTCAGGGCTCAGGTCCTTGGCGGGAGCTGAGCACACAGCAATAGTTCAGGGCTCAGGTGCTTGGCGGGAGCTGAGCACACAGCAATAGTTCAGGGCTCAGGTCCTTGGCGGGAGCTGAGCACACAGCAATAGTTCAGGGCTCAGGTCCTTGGCGGGAGCTGAGCACACAGCAATAGTTCAGGGCTCAGGTCCTTGGCGGGAGCTGAGCACACAGCAATAGTTCAGGGCTCAGGTCCTTGGCGGGAGCTGAGCACACAGCAATAGTTCAGGGCTCAGGTCCTTGGCGGGAGCTGAGCACACAGCAATAGTTCAGGGCTCAGGTCCTTGGTGGGAGCTGAGCACACAGCAATAGTTCAGGGCTCAGGTCCTTGGCGGGAGCTGAGCACACAGCAATAGTTCAGGGCTCAGGTCCTTGGCGGGAGCTGAGCACACAGCAATAGTTCAGGGCTCAGGTCCTTGGCGGGAGCTGAGCACACAGCAATAGTTCAGGGCTCAGGTCCTTGGCGGGAGCTGAGCACACAGCAATAGTTCAGGGCTCAGGTCCTTGGCGGGAGCTGAGCACACAGCAATAGTTCAGGGCTCAGGTCCTTGGCGGGAGCTGAGCACACAGCAATAGTTCAGGGCTCAGGTCCTTGGCGGGAGCTGAGCACACAGCAATAGTTCAGGGCTCAGGTCCTTGGCGGGAGCTGAGCACACAGCAATAGTTCAGGGCTCAGGTCCTTGGCGGGAGCTGAGCACACAGCAATAGTTCAGGGCTCAGGTCCTTGGCGGGAGCTGAGAACACAGCAATAGTTCAGGGCTCAGGTCCTTGGCGGGAGCTGAGCACACAGCAATAGTTCAGGGCTCAGGTCCTTCGCGGGAGCTGAGCGACAGCAATAGTTCAGGGCTCAGGTCCTTCGCGGGAGCTGAGCACACAGCAATAGTTCAGGGCTCAGGTCCTTGGCGGGAGCTGAGCACACAGCAATAGTTCAGGGCTCAGGTCCTTGGCGGGAGCTGAGCACACAGCAATAGTTCAGGGCTCAGGTCCTTGACGGGAGCTGAGCACACAGCAATAGTTCAGGGCTCAGGTCCTTGGCGGGAGCTGAGCACACAGCAATAGTTCAGGGCTCAGGTCCTTGGCGGGAGCTGAGCACACAGCAATAGTTCAGGGCTCAGGTCCTTGGCGGGAGCTGAGCACACAGCAATAGATCAGGGCTCAGGTCCTTGGCGGGAGCTGAGCACACAGCAATAGTTCAGGGCTCAGGTCCTTGGCGGGAGCTGAGCACACAGCAATAGTTCAGGGCTCAGGTCCTTGGCGGGAGCTGAGCACACAGCAATAGTTCAGGGCTCAGGTCGTTGGCGGGAGCTGAGCACACAGCAATAGTTCAGGGCTCAGGTCCTTGGCGGGAGCTGAGCGACAGCAATAGTTCAGGGCTCAGGTCCTTGGCGGGAGCTGAGCACACAGCAATAGTTCAGGGCTCAGGTCCTTGGCGGGAGCTGAGCACACAGCAATAGTTCAGGGCTCAGGTCCTTGGCGGGAGCTGAGCACACAGCAATAGTTCAGGGCTCAGGTCCTTGGCGGGAGCTGAGCACACAGCAATAGTTCAGGGCTCAGGTCCTTGGCGGGAGCTGAGCACACAGCAATAGTTCAGGGCTCAGGTCCTTGGCGGGAGCTGAGCACACAGCAATAGTTCAGGGCTCAGGTCCTTGGCGGGAGCTGAGCACACAGCAATAGTTCAGGGCTCAGGTCCTTGGCGGGAGCTGAGAACACAGCAATAGTTTAAGGCTCAGGTCCTTGGCGGGAGCTGAGCACACAGAAATAGTTCAGGGCTCAGGTTCTTGGCCCGAGCTGAGCAGACAGCAATAGTTCAGGGCTCAGGTCCTTGGCGGGAGCTGAGCACACAGCAATAGTTCAGGGCTCAGGTCCTTGGCGGGAGCTGAGCACACAGCAATAGTTCAGGGCTCACGTCCTTGGCGGGAGCTGAGCACACAGCAATAGTTCAGGGCTCAGGTCCTTGGCGGGAGCTGAGCACACAGCAATAGTTCAGGGCTCAGGTCCTTGGCGGGAGCTGAGCACACAGCAATAGTTCAGGGCTCAGGTTCTTGGCGGGAGCTGAGCAGAACACAATAGTTCAGGGCACAGGTCCTTGGCGGGAGCTGAGCACACAGCAATAGTTCAGGGCTCAGGTCCTTGGCGGGAGCTGAGCACACAGCAATAGTTCAGGGCTCAGGTCCTTGGCGGGAGCTGAGCACACAGCAATAGTTCAGGGCTCAGGTCCTTGGCGGGAGCTGAGCACACAGCAATAGTTCAGGGCTCAGGTCCTTGGCGGGAGCTGAGCACACAGCAATAGTTCAGGGCTCAGGTCCTTGGCGGGAGCTGAGCACACAGCAATCGTTCAGGGCTCGTTTCCTTGGGGGTTGTTTTGAGACAGCAATAGTTCAGGGCTCAGGTCCTTGGCGGGAGCTGAGCACACAGCAATAGTTCAGGGCTCAGGTCCTTGGCGGGAGCTGAGCACACAGCAATAGTTCAGGGCTCAGGTCCTTGGCGGGAGCTGAGCACACAGCAATAGTTCAGGGCTCAGGTCCTTGGCGGGAGATGAGCACACAGCAATAGTTCAGGGCTCAGGTCCTTGGCGGGAGCTGAGCACACAGCAATAGTTCAGGGCTCAGGTCCTTGGCGGGAGCTGAGCACACAGCAATAGTTCAGGGCTCAGGTCCTTGGCGGGAGCTGAGCGACAGCAATAGTTCAGGGCTCAGGTCCTTGGCGGGAGCTGAGCACACAGCAATAGTTCAGGGCTCAGGTCCTTGGCGGGAGCTGAGCACACAGCAATAGTTCAGGGCTCAGGTCCT
Organism: Mauremys reevesii; assembly: GCF_016161935.1. Classification (NCBI taxonomy): domain Eukaryota; kingdom Metazoa; phylum Chordata; order Testudines; family Geoemydidae; genus Mauremys; species Mauremys reevesii. Next base: position 34,320,936 of record NC_052632.1, read on the forward strand.
TGGCGGGAGCTGAGCACACAGCAATAGTTCAGGGCTCAGGTCCTTGGCGGGAGCTGAGCACACAGCAATAGTTCAGGGCTCAGGTCCTTGGCGGGAGCTGAGCACACAGCAATAGTTCAGGGCTCAGGTCCTTGGCGGGAGCTGAGCACACAGCAATAGTTCAGGGCTCAGGTCCTTGGCGGGAGCTGAGCACACAGCAATAGTTCAGGGGGCAGGTCCGTGGCGGGAGCTGAGCACACAGCAATAGTTCAGGGCTCAGGTCCTTGGCGGGAGCTGAGCAGACAGCAATAGTTCAGGGCTCAGGTCCTTGGCGGGAGCTGAGCACACAGCAATAGTTCAGGGCTCAGGTCCTTGGCGGGAGCTGAGCACACAGCAATAGTTCAGGGCTCAGGTCCTTGGCGGGAGCTGAGCACACAGCAATAGTTCAGGGCTCAGGTCCTTGGCGGGAGCTGAGCACACAGCAATAGTTCAGGGCTCAGGTCCTTGGCGGGAGCTGAGCACACGGCAATAGTTCAGGGCTCAGGTCCTTGGCGGGAGCTGAGCACACAGCAATAGTTCAGGGCTCAGGTCCTTGGCGGGAGCTGAGCACACAGCAATAGTTCAGGGCTCAGGTCCTTGGCGGGAGCTGAGCACACAGCAATAGTTCAGGGCTCAGGTCCTTGGCGGGAGCTGAGCACACAGCAATAGTTCAGGGCTCAGGTCCTTGGCGGGAGCTGAGCACACAGCAATAGTTCAGGGCTCAGGTCCTTGGCGGGAGCTGAGCACACGGCAATAGTTCAGGGCTCAGGTCCTTGGCGGGAGCTGAGCACACAGCAATAGTTCAGGGCTCAGGTCCTTGGCGGGAGCTGAGCACACAGCAATAGTTCAGGGCTCAGGTCCTTGGCGGGAGCTGAGCACACAGCAATAGTTCAGGGCTCAGGTCCTTGGCGGGAGCTGAGCACACAGCAATAGTTCAGGGCTCAGGTCCTTGGCGGGAGCTGAGCGACAGCAATAGTTCAGGGCTCAGGTCCTTGGCGGGAGCTGAGCACACAGCAATAGTTCAGGGCTCAGGTCCTTGGCGGGAGCTGAGCACACAGCAATAGTTCAGGACTCAGGTCCTTGGCGGGAGCTGAGCACACAGCAATAGTTCAGGGCTCAGGTCCTTGGCGGGAGCTGAGCACACAGCAATAGTTCAGGGCTCAGGTCCTTGGCGGGAGCTGAGCACACAGCAATAGTTCAGGGCTCAGGTCCTTGGCGGGAGCTGAGCACACAGCAATAGTTCAGGGCTCAGGTCCTTGGCGGGAGCTGAGCACACAGCAATAGTTCAGGGCTCAGGTCCTTGGCGGGAGCTGAGCACACAGCAATAGTTCAGGGCTCAGGTCCCTGGCGGGAGCTGAGCACACAGCAATAGTTCAGGGTGCAGGTCCTTGGCGGGAGCTGATCACACAGCAATAGTTCAGGGCTCAGGTCCTTGGCGGGAGCTGAGCACACAGCAATAGTTCAGGGATCAGGTCCTTGGCGGGAGCTGAGCACACAGCAATAGTTCAGGGCTCAGGTCCTTGGCGGGAGCTGAGCACACAGCAATAGTTCAGGGCTCAGGTCCTTGGCGGGAGCTGAGCACACAGCAATAGTTTAGGGCTCAGATCCTTGACGGGAGCTGAGCACACAGCAATAGTTCAGGGCTCAGGTCCTTGGCGGGAGCTGAGCACACAGCAATAGTTCAGGGCTCAGGTCCTTGGCGGGAGCTGAGCACACAGCAATAGTTCAGGGCTCAGGTCCTTGGCGGGAGCTGAGCACACAGCAATAGTTCAGGGCTCAGGTCCTTGGCGGGAGCTGAGCACACAGCAATAGTTCAGGGCTCAGGTCCTTGGCGGGAGCTGAGCACACAGCAATGGTTCAGGGCTCAGGTCCTTGGCGGGAGCTGAGCACACAGCAATAGTTCATGGCTCAGGTGGTTGGCGGGAGCTGAGCACACAGCAATAGTTCAGGGCTCAGGTCCTTGGCGGGATCTGAGCACACAGCAATAGTTCAGGGCTCAGGTCCTTGGCGGGAGCTGAGCACACAGCAATAGTTCAGGGCTCAGGTCCTTGGCGGGAGCTGAGCACACAGCAATAGTTCAGGGCTCAGGTCCTTGGCGGGAGCTGAGCACACAGCAATAGTTCAGGGCTCAGGTCCTTGGCGGGAGCTGAGCACACAGCAATAGTTCAGGGCTCAGGTGCTTGGCGGGAGCTTTTTCGAGAGCAATAGTTCAGGGCTCAGGTCCTTGGCGGGAGCTGAGCGACAGCAATAGTTCAGGGCTCAGGTCCTTGGCGGGAGCTGAGCACACAGCAATAGTTCAGGGCTCAGGTCCTTGGCGGGAGCTGAGCACACAGCAATAGTTCAGGGCTCAGGTCCTTGGCGGGAGCTGAGCACACAGCAATAGTTCAGGGCTCAGGTCCTTGGCGGGAGCTGAGCACACAGCAATAGTTCAGGGCTCAGGTCCTTGGCGGGAGCTGAGCACACAGCAATAGTTCAGGGCTCAGGTCCTTGGCGGGAGCTGAGCACACAGCAATAGTTCAGGGCTCAGGTCCTTGGCGGGAGCTGAGCACACAGCAATAGTTCAGGGCTCAGGTCCTTGGCGGGAGCTGAGCACACAGCAATAGTTCAGGGCTCAGGTCCTTGGCGGGAGCTGAGCACACAGCAATAGTTCAGGGCTCAGGTCCTTGGCGGGAGCTGAGCACACAGCAATAGTTCAGGGCTCAGGTCCTTGGCGGGAGCTGAGCACACAGCAATAGTTCAGGGCTCAGGTCCTTGGCGGGAGCTGAGCACACAGCAATAGTTCACGGCTCAGGTCCTTGGCGGGAGCTGAGCACACAGCAATAGTTCAGGGCTCAGGTCCTTGGCGGCAGCTGAGCACACAGCAATAGTTCAGGGCTCAGGTCCTTGGCGGGAGCTGAGCACACAGCAATAGTTCAGGGCTCAGGTCCTTGGCGGGAGCTGAGCACACAGCAATAGTTCAGGGCTCAGGTCCTTGGCGGGAGCTGAGCACACAGCAATAGTTCAGGGCTCAGGTCCTTGGCGGGAGCTGAGCACACAGCAATAGTTCAGGGCTCAGGTCCTTGGCGGGAGCTGAGCACACAGCAATAGTTCAGGGCTCAGGTCCTCGGCGGGAGCTGATCACAAAGCAATAGTTCAGGGCTCAGGTTCTTGGCGGGAGCTGGTACCAGAGCTATAGTTCAGGGCTCAGTTCCTTGGCGGGAGCTGAGCACACAGCAATAGTTCAGGGCTCAGGTCCTTGGCGGGAGCTGAGCACACAGCAATAGTTCAGGGCTCAGGTCCTTGGCGGGAGCTGAGCACACAGCAATAGTTCAGGGCTCAGGTCCTTGGCGGGAGCTGAGCACACAGCAATAGTTCAGGGCTCAGGTCCTTGGCGGGAGCTGAGCACACAGCAATAGTTCAGGGCTCAGGTCCTTGGCGGGAGCTGAGCACACAGCAATAGTTCAGGGCTCAGGTCCTTGGCGGGAGCTGAGCACACAGCAATAGTTCAGGGCTCAGGTGCTTGGCGGGAGCTGAGCACACAGCAATAGTTCAGGGCTCAGGTCCTTGGCGGGAGCTGAGCACACAGCAATAGTTCAGGGCTCAGGTCCTTGGCGGGAGCTGAGCACACAGCAATAGTTCAGGGCTCCTGTCCTTGACGGGAGCTGAGCACACAGCAATAGCTCAGGGCTCAGGTCCTTGGCGGGAGCTGAGCACACAGCAATAGTTCAGGGCTCAGGTCCTTAGTGGGAGCTGAGCACACAGCAATAGTTCAGGGCTCAGGTCCTTGGCGGGAGCTGAGCACACAGCAATAGTTCAGGGCTCAGGTCCTTGGCGGGAGCTGAGCACACAGCAATAGTTCAGGGCTCAGGTCCTTGGCGGGAGCTGAGCACACAGCAATAGTTCAGGGCTCAGGTCCTTGGCGGGAGCTGAGCACACAGCAATAGTTCAGGGCTCAGGTCCTTGGCGGGAGCTGAGCACACAGCAATAGTTCAGGGCTCAGGTCCTTGGCGGGAGCTGAGCACACAGCAATAGTTCAGGGCTCAGGTCCTTGGCGGGAGCTGAGCACACAGCAATAGTTCAGGGCTCAGGTCCTTGGCGGGAGCTGAGCACACAGCAATAGTTCAGGGCTCAGGTCCTTGGCGGGAGCTGAGCGACAGCAATAGTTCAGGGCTCAGGTCCTTGGCGGGAGCTGAGCACACAGCAATAGTTCAGGGCTCAGGTCCTTGGCGGGAGCTGAGCACACAGCAATAGTTCAGGGCTCAGGTCCTTGGCGGGAGCTGAGCACACAGCAATAGTTCAGGGCTCAGGTCCTTGGCGGGAGCTGAGCACACAGCAATAGTTCAGGGCTCAGGTGCTTGGCGGGAGCTGAGCACACAGCAATAGTTCAGGGCTCAGGTCCTTGGCGGGAGCTGAGCACACAGCAATAGTTCAGGGCTCAGGTCCTTGGCGGGAGCTGAGCACACAGCAATAGTTCAGGGCTCAGGTGCTTGGCGGGAGCAGAGCACACAGCAATAGTTCAGGGCTCAGGTCCTTGGCGGGAGCTGAGCACACAGCAATAGTTCAGGGCTCAGGTCCTTGGCAGGAGCTGAGCACACAGCAATAGTTCAGGGCTCAGGTCCTTGGCGGGAGCTGAGCACACAGCAATAGTTCAGGGCTCAGGTCCTTGGCGGGAGCTGAGCACACAGCAATAGTTCAGGGCTCAGGTCCTTGGCGGGAGCTGAGTCATCCGAACTGTTCAGGGCTCAGGTCCTTGGCGGGTGCTGAGCACACAGCAATAGTTCAGGGCTCAGGTCCTTGGCGGGAGCTGAGCACACAGCAATAGTTCAGGGCTCAGGTCCTTGGCGGGAGCTGAGCACACAGCAATAGTTCAGGGCTCAGGTCCTTGGCGGGAGCTGAGCACACAGCAATAGTTCAGGGCTCAGGTCCTTGGCGGGAGCTGAGCACACAGCAATAGTTCAGGGCTCAGGTCCTTGGCGGGAGCTGAGCACACAGCAATAGTTCAGGGCTCAGGTCCTTGGCGGGAGCTGAGCACACAGCAATAGTTCAGGGCTCAGGTCCTTGGCGGGAGCAGAGCACACAGCAAGAGTTCAGGGCTCAGGTCCTTGGCGGGAGCTGAGCACACAGCAATAGTTCAGGGCTCAGGTCCTTGGCGGGAGCTGAGCACACAGCAATAGTTCAGGGCTCAGGTCCTTGGCGGGAGCTGAGCACACAGCAATAGTTCAGGGCTTAGGTCCTTGGCGGGAGCTGAGCACACAGCAATAGTTCAGGGCTCAGGTGCTTGGAGGGAGCTGAGCACACAGCAATAGTTCAGGGCTCAGGTCCTTGGCGGGAGCTGAGCACACAGCAATAGTTCAGGGCTCAGGTCCTTGGCGTGAGCTGAGCACACAGCAATAGTTCAGGGCACAGGTGGTTGGCGGGAGCAGGGCACACAGCAATAGTTCAGGGCTCAGGTCCTTGGCGGGACCTGAGCGACAGCAATAGTTCAGGGCTCAGGTCCTTGGCGGGAGCTGAGCACACAGCAATAGTTCAGGGCTCAGGTCCTTGGCGGGAGCTGAGCACACAGCAATAGTTCAGGGCTCAGGTCCTTGGCGGGAGCTGAGCACACAGCAATAGTTCAGGGCTCAGGTCCTTGGCGGGAGCTGAGCACACAGCAATAGTTCAGGGCTCAGGTCCTTGGCGGGAGCTGAGCACACAGCAATAGTTCAGGGCTCAGGTCCTTGGCGGGAGCTGAGCACACAGCAATAGTTCAGGGCTCAGGTCCTTGGCGGGAGCTGAGCACACAGCAATATTTCAGAGCTCAGGTGCTTGGCGGGAGCTGAGCACACAGCAATAGTTCAGGGCTAAGGTTCTTGGCGGGAGCTGAGCACACAGCAATGGTTCAGGGCTCAGGTCCTTGTCGGGAGCTGAGCACACAGCAATAGTTCATGGCTCAGGTGGTTGGCGGGGGCTGAACGACAGCAATAGTTCAGGGCTCAGGTCCTTGGCGGGAGCTGAGCACACAGCAATAGTTCAGGGCTCATGTCCTTGGCGGGAGCTGAGCACACAGCAATAGTTCAGGGCTCAGGTCCTTGGCGGGAGCTGAGCACACAGCAATAGTTCAGGGCTCAGGTCCTTGGCGGGAGCTGAGCACACAGCAATAGTTCAGGGCTCAGGTCCTTGGCGGGAGCTGAGCACACAGCAATAGTTCAGGGCTCAGGTGCTTGGCGGGAGCTGAGCACACAGCAATAGTTCAGGGCTCAGGGCATTGGCGGGAGATGAGCACACAGCAATAGTTCAGGGCTCAGGTCCTTGGCGGGAGCTGAGCACACAGCAATAGTTCAGGGCTCAGGTCCTTGGCGGGAGCTGAGCACACAGCAATAGTTCAGGGCTCAGGTGCTTGGCGGGAGCTGAGCACACAGCAATAGTTCAGGGCTCAGGTCCTTGGCGGGAGCTGAGCACACAGCAATAGTTCAGGGCTCAGGTCCTTGGCGGGAGCTGAGCACACAGCAATAGTTCAGGGCTCAGGTCCTTGGCGGGAGCTGAGCACACAGCAATAGTTCAGGGCTCAGGTCCTTGGCGGGAGCTGAGCACACAGCAATAGTTCAGGGCTCAGGTCCTTGACGGGAGCTGAGCACACAGCAATAGTTCAGGGCTCAGGTCCTTGGCGGGAGCTGAGCACACAGCAATAGTTCAGGACTCACGTCCTTGGCGGGAGCTGAGTGACAGCAATAGTTCAGGGCTCAGGTCCTTGGTCGGAGCTGAGCACACAGCAATAGTTCAGGGCTCAGGTCCTTGGCGGGAGCTGAGCACACAGCAATAGTTCAGGGCTCAGGTCCTTGGCGGGAGCTGAGCACACAGCAATAGTTCAGGGCTCAGGTCCTTGGCGGGAGCTGAGCACACAGCAATAGTTCAGGGCTCAGGTCCTTGGCGGGAGCTGAGCACACAGCAATAGTTCAGGGCTCAGGTCCTTGGCGGGAGCTGAGCACACAGCAATATTTCAGAGCTCAGGTGCTTGGCGGGAGCTGAGCACACAGCAATAGTTCAGGGCTCAGGTCCTTGGCGGGAGCTGAGCACACAGCAATGGTTCAGGGCTCAGGTCCTTGGCGGTAGCTGAGCACACAGCAATAGTTCATGGCTCAGGTGGTTGGCGGGGGCTGAGCGACAGCAATAGTTCAGGGCTCAGGTCCTTGGCGGGAGCTGAGCACACAGCAATAGTTCAGGGCTCAGGTCCTTGGCGAGAGCTGAGCGACAGCAATAGTTCAGGGCTCAGGTCCTTGGCGGGAGCTGAGCGACAGCAATAGTTCAGGGCTCAGGTCCTTGGCGGGAGCTGAGCACACAGCAATAGTTCAGGGCTCAGGTCCTTGGCGGGAGCTGAGCACACAGCAATAGTTCAGGGCTCAGGTCCTTGGCGGGAGCTGAGCACACAGCAATAGTTCAGGGCTCAGGTCCTTGGCGGGAGCTGAGCACACAGCAATAGTTCAGGGCTCAGGTGCTTGGCGGGAGCTGAGCACACAGCAATAGTTCAGGGCTCAGGTCCTTGGCGGGAGCTGAGCACACAGCAATAGTTCAGGGCTCAGGTCCTTGGCGGGAGCTGAGCACACAGCAATAATTCAGATCTCAGGTCCTTGGCGGGAGCTGAGCACACAGCAATAGTTCAGGGCTCAGGTCCTTGGCAGGAGCTGAGCAACCAGCTGGTAGGTCCAGACTTCTCTGTCTGAGCGCTGGGGTGAGGGGGAGACTGCCACCCGTGAGTGGGGTTGCAGGGTCGACACAGGCCCACCCACTCCACTGTGTACCAGCCCGGGGCCCTAACAACAGCAGTTAGTCTGCTGCTGATGTGTCGGTGGGGTCCTGACCGCAACACACCGACATCGGCTCAACGTCTGCTGTAGCCAGACTGGGGTCAGCTACCCCCGGGCTACTTTCCATTTCCCCCTCCATGGGTACCTGCTCAGTACCGGTGTCCAGCGCTGGGTCCCACACCATGGGCTCCTCGTCGTGCTGAGTGTCGGCTAGCTCGGGCTGCTCCTCAGGATGCGGGTCCGGGTTACGCTCAGATAGCTCCTCGGGGTACCGTGCTCGGGGAAGGCTCGGCCAGTCCACTTCAGGATACCGGGCTCAGGGAAGGCTCGGCCAGCCTTCTTCAGGGTACCTGGCTCGGGGCAGGCTCAGTCCAGCAGGAGCTCAGTCAGGAGCGTCTGTCCTCTCCGGCCGCCGGGCTGCAACTGAGCGCTGGGCCGGGGCTTTTATACTACCTGTCCCGCCCCTTGACTTCCGGGGGGCGGGGACAGGCGGCAATGGCTCCGCCCACTGTGGCGGCTGTTCTGGCTCCTCCCTCTCAGGTGCGGCCGGGAGCCAGACCGCCTCACTACAGGCCTGTCTACTGCAGCCAGGTGTTGACTATGTGCAGGCACATCCGGAGCCAGAGTCCATATCTGCGCCGGAGGTCAAAGCTGGGTGGTCGAAATTGCCGGTGTCGGGGAAGATCAGGAGGAGGAGGAGGCAGGGCTGGAGCGGGTGGCTGGAGGGCCTGGAGCGAGGCTAGAGAAAGGCAAGGAGAATACTGAGCCGGGGTTCAGAACCCAAATCTGGAGCCAAGAAGGGTCACGCCAAAGTCATAGCCAGAGACCGGAGCCAAGAGTCCAGCCAGAGTCTACAGCGAGAAACCGGAGGGCAGGGCAGGGCAGGGGGTACATGCGGGTGGGAATGTGGATGACTTACTGGAGGCCTGGAGGCCCCTCATCGAGGGACTCCCTTCCTAGCAATAACAGAAGGACAGCGGGATGACAAAGATGTCTCTGAGCCTGGGGTCCAAGCCAAGGGGAGCTCCCATCCAGGCTGTGTGCCAGGACCCCGACACTCTCCCTGTTCATTTCACACTCTCAGACCCCCTAGCCGGAGGCGAGAATAAAGGGGCAGAAGTGAAGGTGCCCCTGGGGGAAAGGCTCTTGGCCAGGACCCAGTCCACTTCCCACATCTACACCCAGGATTGTGTGACCAGGCCCACAGCCCTTCCTCTGCATCTCAGTTCCCACCTGCCAGATGGGGAGGCTGCTCCCCTGCCCCAGGGTGTTCAGGGGGAGTTTCCTTCCTGGCTGGGAAGGGCTCAGATACCGGGTGGGTGGATTGGGCCCCGGCTGGGGGATGGTCGGATGGGCACAGGGTGTTACTAGTCCCCACCGCCCCAGTCCTCCTCCCTTTCCCCTGGGTCTCCCCTCACCTCCAAAGAGGGAGTCTTGAAACACAGGGCTCCCAGACCCCACGGAGGAGCTGCTGGACCCGCAGGAGAATACGGAGCTGGTGCTGTCACTGAACTCCTGCTCTGGGCTGGGAGGAGGCGCCACATGTGCCAGGCTGGGGCTGGCGGGAGGCTTCTGAGTCGCCAGGCTGGGGCTGGCAGGAGGCTCCTCCATGGCCAGTGTGGTGCTGGCGGGAGGCTCCTCCGTGGCCAGCGTGGTGCCGGCGGGAGGCTCCTCCGTGGCCAGGGTGGTGCCGGCGGGAGGCTCCTCCGTGGCCAGGGTGGTGCCGGCGGGAGGCTTCTCCGGGGCCAGGGTGGTGCCGGCGGGAGGCTCCTCTGTGGCCAGGGTGGTGCCGGCGGGAGGCTCTTCCGTGGCCAGGGTGGTGCCAGCGGGAGGCTCTTCCGTGGCCAGGGTGGTGCCGGCGGGAGGCTCTTCCGTGGCCAGGGTGGTGCCAGCGGGAGGCTCTTCCGTGGCCAGGGTGGTGCCGGCGGGAGGCTTCTCCGGGGCCAGGGTGGTGCCGGCGGGAGGCTTCTCCGGGGCCAGGGTGGTGCCGGCAGGAGGCTCCTCTGTGGCCAGGGTGGTGCCGGCGGGAGGCTCTTCCGTGGCCAGGGTGGTGCCGGCGGAAGGCTCTTCCATGGCCAGGGTGGTGCCAGCGGGAGGCTCTTCCGGGGCCAGGGTGGTGCCGGCGGAAGGCTCTTCCGTGGCCAGGGTGGTGCCGGCGGGAGGCTTTTCCAGGGCCAGGGTGGTGCCGGCGGGAGGCTCCTCTGGGGCCAGGGTCGGGCTGGCGCAGAGCCCCTCAGCTGCCACGATGGTTGGCGGCTCCTGCTGGGCCCTGGGGCCCAGCTCCTGGATCCTTGCCTTCTTGAAAAGAAAGCCCCAGAGCTGCCGTCCCCGGCTCCTGCCCTCCTCTGGCTCTCTGCTCCACGGCTGAACCCGGGGACACCTCCGTTTCGGCCCAGAAGGTGCCTCCGGGTCAGCTAGAGGAGCTGCTGTATTCCGCCTCCTCCAGCAGGCAAAGCAGCTCCTCCCTTTCCCCTGGCCACGAGCCTCTTCCCCGCCTGCGGGGACAGAGGGGCCGCTCTCCACCTGGGCAGGCTGGCTGATGTCTTCTGGCTGTGGAGCCACCTGCCCGGCCTTCCTCCTGAGCATCTGCCTGATTCGCCTCATCCTGGAAGTGAGTGGGGAGCAGCCATGAGTCTGGCTTCAAAGCAGCCTCTCATTAACGAGCCTGCCTGCTCCTCTGCCCACCTCCCCTCTGCTGAGGCAATTTCTCCTCCCTACACATCCCACCGCAGGGCACAGGAACCCTTAACCTGGGGAACAAACCCTGACAAGGGACGGGCTGGGAGCCCTAGTGGTGGGATATTCTCACCACACTGGGGATGGCTCTGGAGAACTCCACTTACTTACTCTAGATCAGATGGAGCTGAATGGCAGATGCTCGGGGTTGCTCCTCCCTTCACCCTCCTCGCTCTCCGCACCCAGGTGGCCAGCAACGGGTGCCGCTCAATGCCCTGCCAGCAGGGCAAGGGGTAGAAACCAGAGCTCTAAACTGGCTGTGAAAACAATACAATGCCACTAGCGGAACGCTCCTGGGACACTCCATAGCTGTACCCGGGGCCACCTCCATTTGGGCCCAGAAGGTGCCTCAGGGTCAGCTAGGGGAGCTGGGGGCTTCCTCCTCCTCCAGAAAGCCAGAGCTGGCAGTGCCAGCAGGACTCGATTCCCAGTCTCCCTGGCTCCGAGTGGGACCTGTTGTAGTGACTGACGGATTTGCTCCTTGTCCCCCATCCAAAGCCAATAACACATCTCTGGGTTGGCAGTCATGAGTTAGACCTTCTCAGCACCCCTCTGTCTCCCGCAGCCCTCAGCTGTTCCTTGGACTGCGGTGGCTTGGACGGTAACAGGAGTGGATATTGTTACTGGCTCACTGGGTGGTTCTAGCCAATGAGGGTCTCAGTCTAGCCTCAGAGGCCCACACCCCCAGACACTACAGGTCAGGGTGGATTGATTTCATTCCAAATGTTTTGTAGTTGTATTTTTGAGTTATTTTCCTAATGAGAGATTGATTCTCATGAAATTCTTAGTGGTGGCCGATGACAGAACACGGAGCAACGGTCTCAAGTTGCACTGTGGAAGGCTTAGCTTGGCTATTAGGAAACACTAGTTCACTAGGAGGGTGGTGAAGCCCTGGAATGGGTTCCCTAGGGAGGTGGTGGAATCTCCATCCTTACAAGTTTTTAAAGGTCAGCTTGACAAAGCCCTGGCTGGGATGATGAAGTTGGGGTTGGTCCTGCCTGCAGCAGGTGGGTTGGACTAGATACCTCCTGAGGTCTGTTCCAGCCCTAGTCTTCTATGATGCTAGGAATAGGGATTCATTCAAACATGCTGACTTGCTGGTTTTGCAGGATACAAAAAAACAAAAAGGTTGACTGAACCATTTGTTTTCATTTCAAACAAACTGAGGTAAAGAAGTATCTCTAGTTCGTGCACTGAACTGATTGTTCCTGCTCATAACGTCCTTCCAGATTTTAGAAGTAGTAGCTCACACCTCCTCCTCTCTAGCCTTTATTCATATTTTACAAGGGGAAAAGAAGCCTTCATCCTTTTTCAACTCCCAATCAGTTTCTTACATTTGAATGAAGTAGCTGCATCAACTGGAATGAAGAAAATATTCTTTCTGCACCCACAGAAGAGGCTAGTGCTGCCAAAATCTGGCTGAGTGTTTCAATAACTTCTGGACCCCCAGGTGCTTAGGCAATGACTTCCAACAGTTCAGTGCTTTGACTTCCCCTGACACTTGGCAGCAAACATGGACTTCTTCATATATGTAGTTATTTAAATTACTTTAATAGGCTGGAGCAACTAGAGTCCTTAACATCACTTGTCATCATTTCAAATTTTATACTGGATAAGTTTTAAAAAAAGCTTTTTCAATATAAATTTAAAAAACCCAGTTTAAATAAAAATAAAATCTCTTTTGTGGGGGAGGGGGGGTTAGGTTGTGAAAAAGCCACTGACTGGTCTTGCCCTTGATTTGAGAAGAACTGCTTCATCTGAGAGAATCAGAAACTGCTTGTATTCTAGTCAAGGAGAGGAGGCAGCAAAATTCATCCTAGCAGTAATTTGTTGGGCCTTATTTGCTCAGTCTCAAACAAACAAGTGTGCAAAACTCTAGCTAGTCTCTTTTATGTAGGCCCAGCTAAGAGGTGGTGGGAGGGGCAGGAATGCTGTCTCCGTCCCAGATCCAGTGGCAATTGCACAGGATATTGCCACAAAACCTACATTTTACTGCCAAACTCTCTAAGCCAGTCCTCTCCTGCGCTTCCTGGTTTCTAAGTTTCAAATCCACAAAACCTTCCCCTTGACAGTCACTGCCCAGGTGGTGCAGCAGGCAGAGGAACCTGAGCAGTAACATTGTGACACCAGAGGTAACTCAGCCACCTGTCACTCCCTGACTCCACTAACCCGGAGCGTAAACCCGAAGCCTGAGCCCTGCCTTGGGCATCGCTCCCACGGAAACCTGCAGGCTCATTTACTGACTTATGCAAATCATCTGTGGAGAGTTAGCACTGACTGGCTGAATTCATTCTCAAGTCACAATGCCCTTCAGCTTACAGCACGAATGGAAGGGGCACAGGGTGGAAATCAGGCTTTTCTGGTGGCCCGTTTTCCAATTGAGAAGAAGGGACAAGAGGGAAGCAAAATGGCCACATTCCAAACACTCCCAGCGAGTCACAGATTAATTCCAAGCCCAGAGGAAACCACTGTCGTCTGACTTTCTCTTTCACTTTGGCCATAGAATGTGCCTCAAAAGAATTCCCATAGGAATTAGAGCAGGTTTTTAGTAAAACACCCAAGCTTGATTTTAAAAGAGGCCAGTTGTGGAAAATCCAGCACAACCCTCAGTGAATTGCTCCAAACTCTAATGTTAAAAATGCTCCTCGCCTTCTTTCCAGTGTGTATTGGTCTAGCTTCAGCTTCCAGCCATTGTCTGCTCATAACCTTTCTCTGGTAAAGGGAAGATGGAGGCTTGCTGCAGCAAGGCTCCAGGGCTCTGCGAGGTTCCCCCTGCCCCACATCCCTGTCCTGCCTGGCTGTTGGCAAGGGAGCTCTGTGAGGTCACAGACGTCTCACTCATAGAATCATAGACTATCAGGGTTGGAAGGGACCTCAGGAGGTGTCTAGTCCAACCCCCTGCTCAAAGCAGGACCAATTCCCAACTAATTGTCTTTGCTCAATGGGCTGAGTTCCTGCCAAAAGCTTTTGTGAAGTCACTGCCACACCCACCTTTCCCTGGCAGGCCTGACCTCTGCCCCTGGCCAGCCCCGCTGGATGTTTGAGCTGCACCCCGGATCACCCCACTTGCTCATTATTGATTCTGGGGAGCAAGCAGGCTACCCAGTAAAACAGCAGAGTCTGTTCCGCACCCCACACTGAGTTTTTCATAGAGGCATCAGTTGTGAAACAATTCAGTCTCCTAATCTGGCCTCTATTTCACGGGCTATGAAATTTCACACTCTTAGCGCCCTATTGAGCCCAATTGCTTGTAATTCACTAAAAGGCACCTTCCCAACCATTTATGATGGTAAGACACCAGGAAACAGAGACTCCACCTCTCCCCTGGGTAATTTCTTCCAGTGGCTAGTCTCCCTCACTGTCATAATTATATTGGAAATTGACAACCTCTGATAAGGGCCCAATTTATGACAATCTTTTAAATAATTTAAATAGAAGAGAAAAAATAACATTCAGTAGAACATGTTCACTGCCAAGCTTTTCAGACAGTCGCACCACTGATGTGATAGCTAAGGCCCTGGAAGCAAAGCTAGCTGAAATGCTAACCCAGCTTCGGGCAGCAGTAGCTTCCTTGAAAGGTGCAGAAAATATTGTCTTCCTTTCAGTTTATTCAAATCGTTCAGTTCAATCAACTAGTTTGCTGAAATTCAAGAAAGCCATTGGGAATTCACGAAACAGGCAAACTTGTTTTCCTCCCTCAATCTATGGATAAAAACTAAGGGGTAGATCTACTGGTTCATCAGTCTAGAAACATGTGGAGACTAGAATGTATCATTTCAGTTCACGAACCACACATCAAATTGCCTTTGTTTAAGAAATCGGTTAGTTTGAAATGCAAAACATTTTGATACAACTTCTTTCTTATGCTTCTCTTTCTAGCTCTGGCATTGCCTTGCTGTGTGACCAAAGAGAAGTCACTTCTTTTCTCTTTCCCTCGGTATCATGGGGGATGGAGAAAATTCTCTCAGCCCTAGCAGGAGAGAGATTTGAGCAAGTCAGGCGCGTTAGGGCCCTCGTGCTCTAAAGGACAATGGGCAATTATTGTTTGGGGTAAGAATCCCGACAGATTTGTTACTTGTCCCCCAACCAAAGCCAATAACACATCTCTTTATTTTCAGTCATGAGTTAGACATTCTCAGCACCCCTCTGTCTCCCGCAGCTCTCAGGTGTTCCTTGGATTAGGGAGGCTTGGATGCTAAAAGAACTGGAATTATGTTACTGGCTTCTTGGGTGTTACCAGCCCATGAGGGTCTCAGTCTGGCCCCCAAGGCCCGCACCGCAGACACTAAAGATCAGGAGGGGTTGATTTCACTCAAAGTGTTTTGTATTTGCATTTTTGAATTATTTTCCTAATGAAAGATTGATTCTCATGAAATCTTAGAGCTGGCAGATGACAGAACAAGGAGCAATGCTCTCAAGTTGCAGTGTGGAAGGCTCGGATATCAGGAAAAACTTTTTCCCTAGGAGGGTGGTGATGCCTTTGAATCTGCTAGGATAGAGTCTCCTATCTTGTATCTATATCTAGAACCTATATTTTTTCTTACCTTCTACACAGATGACAACGTCTTTGAAACAAATTAATGTTTGGAATGAAAAACACACGCACTGAATGTCCTGCACACCAATGTCTCTTGGTCCTGAGTGAGAGACCGCGAGCTGGAGGCTTGCTGCAGCAAGGCTACAGGGCTCTCCGAGGTTCCCCCTGCCCCGCATCCCTGTCCTGCCTGGCTGTTGGCAAGGGAGCTCTGTGAGGTCACAGACGCCTCATCATCTTTGCCCAATAGGCTGAGTTCCTGCCAAAGGCCTTTGTGAAGTCACTGCCACACCCACCTTTCCCTGGCAGGCCTGATGTCTGCCCCTGGCCAGCCCAGCTGGATGTTTGAGCTGCACCCCAGATCACCCCACTTGCTCATTATTGATTCTGGGGAGCAAGCAGGCCACCCAGTAAAACAGCAGAGTCTGTTCCTCACTGAGCTTTTCATAGAGGTTATGAAACAATTTGATCTCCTAATCTGGCCTCTATTTCACAGGCTATGAAATTTCACACATTTTGCACCATATGAAGCCCAATTGCTTGTAAGTCACTAAAAGGCACCTTCCCAACCAGTTATGATGGTAGGATACCAGGAAACAGAGACTCCACCTCTCCCCTGGGTAATATCTTCCAGTGGCTAGTCTCCCTCACTGTCAGAAATGTGTGCCTACGTCTCATTTGAATTTCTCGGGCTTCAGCTGGCAGCTGTTGGTTCTTGTTGTGCCTTTTTTGGCTAGATCGAATTAGCCCTGCCCCGTAAAATCCGATCTCCCCGTCCTGCTGGACCCCCCAGCCAGGAGAACCCAGTAGGGGCCTCCTAGCTGTTTCTCTGCCCGACTGGGGACAGGACTTCCTCTCCGTGGGGATATCAGACACACCTGCAGAGGAAATGCAGAAGTGAGCGCGCTGCATCAGCCTGGCGTTGGGCTCAGGGCTTTGGCCTTGGCAGCTTCTGCTCCACTCACGTCTCTGGGTGCCCTGACTCAGAGCTTCTGGCCCCCTGTGGCTGCAGCCAGTGCTGGGGCACCGGGCTCAGGACTTTCATTCCCCCCCCACTCCTGCCGGCGCTCTGGGTGCCTGGGCTCGGAGCTTCTGCCTGGCATCTGCAGCGGCGGCTCAGGGCTTACCTTGCAGGTCCTTCTGGGGCTCAGGGGTCCATTTCTCTGGATGCCCCAAAAATGGTAGGAGCCGAGGTGCTCCCAAGTAGTCGGTAGGAGCTGAGGTGCTCCCAAGTAGTTGGTAGGAGCTGAGGTGCTCCCAACAGCAGGGACCCACCTGCACATCTGGGAACCTCCTCTAGCTTCAGAAAGGTTGCTGGCTGCTGCCCTTGGAGCCCAGGTCTGAAGGCAGTACGGAAGTGAGGGTGGCAATGCTGTGACCCCCCCACAACAACCTCTGAACTCCCCCATTCTCCCAGGTTGGTGGGGACCCCCATGGTTACAATACCAGGAAATGTCAGGTGGAAACATCGAAATGGTGACGTTGGTCAATTTCAAGGCCAGAGGATTTGTAAACTAGTCAAAGTGAGCCCTGAATGTGGTAGGGACCTGGCTATTATGGAGGCCCGAGCAGGTTTGCACTCCCAGTTCTACTGAAAGGCCGTGGAGAATTCCTGCTGCCTGAGAAACTTCCCAGAATAAGCTACCAGGTCTGGGGGGAAACGAAGGAAACCAACCAAAGCCTGAGCTAGGATGGAGAGCATTGATCCAAGCCGTGTTTGAACCCCTCCACCCCCACCTGCCTGCCTGCGGTGAAACGGCCAGAGGGGCACTGATTTCTAGTCGTGAACTTGCTACGGACCGTGGACTTCAGCACAAGCCGTACAGCCCATACTCTGAACTCTTGGATAAACAGCAAAGCTGGCTTTTCTGAAACCTTTCCCTCCAGTGCCCTGCATCCACTTGGGATTGTGCCCAGCAGAGGCTGGTGGAGGGGAGGGGAAGAGAGAGGAGGCCATGCAAATGTTGTGGCATCTGCACCTCGCCCCAGACACACACTACAATGCAGGGCGTAATATCCAGGACAGTAAATTATTTGGCCATAACCTACCAAATCCTCAGTGTTGAAAGTCCAATTTCTCTAGAAAACAATGGGGGGGGGGGTTAGAGAGCTGCAGTAACCACCTGGACTTCCAGTCTCTGGCCAGGCACAGCCCCCTCTGCAGAGTTTTCACTGCTATCGTCTCCAAACTGGTCCTCCTGATCTAATGTGAGGTCAAATCCTGGCCTTTAGGGACATTGGCAGGATCTTCCCTGTTCCCAGCTGCAGCATCACCCTCGTTATCCTGCCTGATAAGGATCCCGCCAGGGCTCAGCTAAATGGCATGTGGCATGACAGGCTCTTTGCTGAGGGCCCTTGACAACGCCCAATCAAGATCTGAACTGGATGGGTACGTGCAGGTCCTGACTTTTTACTGGATTCCTGGACCCTCTCATGCTGCTGCTGCAAATGTTCCTTCTCGCTCAGCGCTGAGCAGCAGAATGCTCATTGCCCTTTGGCTGTGCGACACACAGACGTCTAGTTTCTGCTGCTCTGAAAGAAACCGTGTTCACAGCTCTAATCCTGGAAGATATTGACTAAAATCTTCCCCTGCTCCTCTAAGTGTATTTGTGATTGGATGTGCTTCTTGCTAGGGGGGATTTTCAGACACATGAACTGCATGAAACAGAGGGAAAGACAAAGAGAAACATCAACATGTCTAAGAACTTGAACAATATTTGAAGACCATATATTGGTGTCTAACTCCCTCCTGCTGCCAAGAAATGCAACTGGTATTTTAACGACACACTCACTCCGCTTGTGCCTGACCTGAGATTCAGAGCTCTGAGGAATTCTGTCCCCTGGTGTTGACAGAACAAATAAACCCCACCTCCCATTACACAATCCATTTGAGTTCAAGAGAGAGAGATCTCTATATTGCAACAAGTATTAACATTACGGGGCAAAGACTAAGATGAGTGGTCAATTTTTCTTGCAGTTCTAATACCCGAGGAAAACTCCGAAATCCATTCTGTCGACCAAGAGAAAAGATTGTTTTTCTGCACTCAAAGTGCTGATGTTTTTGACCCCAAAATATTGTCTTCATTTTCTCTCACAAAATAACTTGCAGTGAAATGGGACCAACTGCCTAAACTATCCTGAACGCTGCATGTCAGAGTTTGGGAATATCAGGACAGATCATCACCTGGCATCAGTTGTCATGGATCCATCAGCATCAGCAGAGCTATGGTGATTTATACCAACTGAGTGTCTGGTCCATTGTGCTGTAACGAGTTAAAAGATTTCATACGCTGTGCATATGAAGATGAAAATAGTCTGTTTAAAATTACCCCTTGGTTTCAAAGAATCTTGTTTAATGGAGGGTTTTTTATTTTTTTCCTCTAAAAATGTGCTTCATTTATTTGAATATCAAACATTTTCATTTAAAATTTCCCAGAGTGGGTTTTGTGCTGGTGAAATATTCCCAGTCAACAGCCCTGGAGAGAGAAGATTGTGAAAAAAGACAGTACAGTATGGAATGGGCTTCCCCAGTGCACCATTCTCTGCTCCCATGGAAGGTCTCATGGGTTCGGGGTGGATACACACCGACAGTGGAATGAAATCTCTCTTGCATAGTTTGGTTTTCTTCTTAGTTTGAAGCAGGAGAAGGAACAGGAACATCTGGACCCACCTAGCTTCCAAGGGAACCATCTATCTTGATGCTGTTTGACCTGCAATTCATTGTGGCCCATTAAGTGGAGATCAGTGGATTCTCTAGGAAGCTGCTTTATGACTCTGCTAAAGAACTATCTTCTGAGAAGGACAGGCTGGTCCTTCCACTGCCTCCACTCACTCACGGTAAATTATAGAGATTTGTAGCCGTAGGTTGTACAGGATGATAAAATACTGCATGTGAGCATGGGAGAGAGGGAGATGTTATACTTAGTATTCATTAGGGTCCTTTCCTTTGGAGGTGGAAGCTTTTCCAAAACTCACTTGCTGCCTCTGCTTCCCCACTGCAGAACTCCAGTTGTAGGCTGTGCAAGAAACCAGAGCAGGCATGAGGGTCTCACCCATAGTTTTAATTCAGCTCCTGCTGCTTAACTTTGCTCTTCATTCATATCTCCTCAGTTAATATACAGTGAACCAGTGTGAACGTAATCTTATTGATTTCAACAAGAATGCTGGTTATTGAACTTATCAGAGTTTATTCCTAGTTTGTGGTTTTAACTGACTTCTTATAAATAGCATAGCTCCTGGTTTAGTTATGGAAAGATGCTAGAAGCTTAAATCTACCACTCCAAGCACCCCCCGCCATTGATCAGGTGGCTGTGGTGACACCTGGCCTTTTAGTTTCATAAGAAGAAAGTTATATTTGCAATTGCTGACTTTGCATTGTTTGTGGTTGGCATTTCTAAAATGCTGACTTGGAAAAAAAAACATGTGCAACTGTCAATTGCTTTGAAGCATGCAGCCTTTGCAAAATTCCAAAATGCTCACCTCCTTCTTTTTAAAGTAATTCTTTTTCTCTGCCATTGTCTTTTAGTTCAGTTTCTCTAAATAGCTACAGTATTAGTGTCATTCACTTAGAGATTAGATGTTTTCACTTTACTAGCAATTTTGGCTCTTTCTAACTGAAAATGATTCTTGAATTAATTTCTTTTCTATTCCACATTACATCACAGTTAGGAGGGAACACGGCATTTGAAAGTGTTCTGGATATTGCTTTGTTACAACAAGGTAAGAGTTGATGATGTTTTAGGAGCAGTTCTGAAACCTGGAAATGATAACGGATATAATAATATATTAATATTCCATTTCGTGGAAAAAATCCTTTATTTTTCAATTGTCTGTTTAATATAATGTTTTTTTCTCTTGATGTTTTCTGATGGGTTCCTATTATGGTGAAACGTGATTAGTCCCAACAGGACAATTGAAACGTGTGTGCGTGTGTATGTGCGTGCGCGCGCATGCGTTTTAATTTTTCACATTGATAAGGTAAAGAATTGTAGAAATCTAGCACCAAAATAGCCACCTTACTAGGAAATGGGGCTTCCAGATGAGTGTGACTTTATGCTTCCATTTCCATATGGAAATTTTGATTCCTATCTTTGGCGTTTCTTTGTCTCATGGAGAAATGCAAGAACTTTGTTACTGGTGACCTTGTTCATAACCATAGATGGGCAAATCTGAAAAAAAAACTAGGAGCTGTAATAAAAAGCAGCCCAAGAAGACCAGTTTGTTCAGAAGATGCATATCTCAGGGAAATGACTGAATATTCATGCAACTATATTGTTCACCATGTTTTTATTTTTTATTTGCAAGACTTCAACCCCAAATGATCTCAAAGTATTAAAGTGCTCAAATGAAAAGTCCCCCAGCTATTCCAGTTTATAGCAGCTCAGGATCGGGCTCCATAACTTTACCTTTAAAGAGATTTCAGGTAGGAGCCCACGTAGAGAGGTGGTTGGGTGGGCCTGGCTGTATTTTGCATTGGCTGAGTTGGCCAGTGGACTGGTCACGCCATTTTGTTATGGATGTTGTTTCATTAATGATCTGGAGGATGGCACGGACTGTACTCTCAGCAAGTTTGCAGATGACACTAAACTGGGAGGAGTGGTAGATATGCTGGATAGGATACAGAGGGACCTAGTCAAATTAGAGGATTGGGCCAAAAGAAACCTGATGAGGTTCAACAAGGACTAGTGCAGAGTCCTGCACTTAGGACGGAAGAATCCCATACACTGTTACAGACTAGGGACCGAATGGCTAGGAAGCAGTTCTGCAGAAAAGGACCTAGGGGTTACAGTGGACGAGAAGCTGGATACGAGTCAGCAGTGTGCCCTTGTTGCCAAGAAGCCTAATGGCATTTTGGGCTGTATAAGTAGGGGCATTGCCAGCAGATGGAGGGATGTGATCATTCCCCTCTATTCGACATTGGTGAGGCCTCATCTGGAGAACTGTGTCCAATTTTGGGCCCCACACTACAAGCAGGATGTGGAAAAATTGGAAAGAGTCCAGTGGAGGGCAACAAAAATGATTAGGGGGCTGGAGCACATGACTTATGGGGAGAGGCTGAGGGAACTGGGATTGTTTAGTCTGCAGAACAGAAGAATATGGGAGGATTTGAAAGCTGCTTTCAACTACCTGAAGGGGGGTTCCAAAGAGGATGGAGCTAGGCCATTCTCAGTGGTAGCAGATGAGAGAACAAGGAGTAATGGTCACAAGTTGCAGTGGGGGAGGTTTAGATTAGATATTAGGAAACACTATTTCACTAGGAGGGTGGTGAAGCACTGGACTGGGTTCCCTAGGGAGGTGGTGGAATCTCCCTCCTTAGAGGTTTTTAAGGTCAGGCTTGACAAAGCCCTGGCTGGGATGATTTAGTTGGGAATTGGCCCTGCTTTGAGCAGGGGGTTGGACTAGATACCTCCTGAGGTCCCTTCCAACCCTGATATTCTATGATTCTAGGATTCTACTAATCAATTAAAGGCAGGTAAAGCTGTCACAAACATCTTGGGAATTTAGACCC
This sequence comes from Mauremys reevesii, assembly GCF_016161935.1. Lineage (NCBI taxonomy): Eukaryota > Metazoa > Chordata > Testudines > Geoemydidae > Mauremys > Mauremys reevesii. The sequence goes on from NC_052632.1 coordinate 34,342,492, forward strand.
TGCTTTCAATTTCCTGATTTCAGGGCATTCAAAATCTCATACTGAATAGTTCAGTAAAAGAGGACGTGTTTTTTCCTCTCTTAGTTCATGTACATTTATAATTCGGTGTGAACTTTACTAATCTCTTTGCCTTGAAGATCTCCTGCTTTAGGGAGTGCAGAAGGTTCAAATACACTGAGTGTTACCTTGCCTTGCTACTCACTCTGCTAGCTGGAAAGATGATAAAAACTGATATTAACAAACAACCTGACCCAAACCACAGTGAAAGAAATGGAAAAACTCCCCTTGGCGTCAATCTGTTTTGGATCAGACCCTCCTACAGTGAGTGGGAACACTACATTCCTAGGAAATGGATGAAAATTGACCTCCTCGTACAAAAACAAACAAATCTCTTTTGCATTGAACTTTTCCATGTAAATGTCAGCATTTTTACAACAAATAAAATAAAATAAAATCACAATAATCAATACAAATATTGTTACTCGGGAGTTCTAGCACTGTAGGGTGGAAGGGACCTCATGGAGTTTAGTCAGGCTCCCCATGCTGGGGCAAGACCAAGTAACACCAAGTAAACATCCCGATGGGTGTTTCTCTGACCTGTTCTCAAACATCTTCAGCACTGAGCAGTCCACATGCTGATCTGTCCAGCTGAAGTTCCTCAGGCTTCCATTCTCCTTTAAAGGCCAGTCTTGTTGGTTCGACTACATCTCCCAGTTGCTCCATTTCAAAACCAAAATACTTCAGATTTCACCCAAAATAGACCAGCGCCAAAATTGTTTGGATTTGGGGTTTTATTAATAAAAGCTCAACACTTTCCAAGGGGACACGTGGGAATTTTGACCAACTCGACATAAAAAGCCTCTCTTAACAGGGAGGGTAATTAACTCTTGGGATGATTTACCAAGGGTTGTGGTGGATACTCAGTTTACGGACGATTTTTAATTCAAGATTGGATGATTTTTTAAAAGACATGCTCTACTTTACAATGAAAATTATTGGAAAAAAATTATGACCTGTGTTATACAAGCAATTAGACTAGATTGGGGGTGTTGAATTTATCGTCTGTGAACACCTTGGGATCCACAGACTATACCTAAGGGGTCCTCCAAAGGTGGTTGTTACCACAGAACGCTGCTTTTCAACCTGTGGGTCGTGGATTCTTAGGTGTCCACAGATTGTGTCTACAATTTCCACCTCCATTCAAAATTTTGGATTCATCCACAAATGAGAAAAAAATCCACTGGTCTAGATAATCAAAATGGGCTTTGGAATCTCTGACTAAATTGAATTTCCGTTGTTTCAGCATCTCTTAAGAGAGAACACGAGTCTCCACTGTACATCAGATTTATTGTTGTGGTACCCATTGCTTCTATCCCTTCCTCTGCCTCTTCCTTGACACAGAGCACAGTGACAGGAGAAATGGCTCCCGGAAACTGCACCAGAGTGACTGGCTTCATTTTCCAGGGAATCACTGACAGTCTAAAGCTGCAAAACATCCTCTTTGTGTTCTTCTTTGCCATTTATTTCTGCACGCTGGTGGGGAATGTCTGGGTGATTGTGCTGATTAGCGTTGACTCCCAACTCCACAGCTCCATGTACTTTTTCCTCAGCAACTTGTCCCTCTTAGATGTTGTCTCCTCCTCTGTGATTGCCCCCAAGGCGATGCTCAGTTCCCTAGTGATGAGTAAAGACATTTCTTTCCCTGGGGGTGTGGTTCAGTTTTCCTGTTCTCCTTCAGTGCCAACAATGAGCTTTGCCTGCTGGCTGTGACGGCCTACGATCACTTTGTGGCCGTCTGCAACCCATTGCTTTATTATGTCATCCTGTCCAAGAGAGTCTGCTTCCAGCTGGTGGCTGGCTCTTCCCTAAGCGCCTGTGTCAATGCCACTGTGCATATGTGTACTGAATTCAGTCTGTCCTTCGGCCACTTCACTGTCCTCAATCATTTCTTCTGCGATATTCACCCACTCCAAGAAATCTCCTGCTCTGACTTTTGTATCAATAAGCGAGTGCATTTCATCTTTTCAGCCATAGAAACAATAAGCACCATTTTCACCATCCTCATCTCCTACACTTACATCATCTTTGCCATCCTGAGGATCCGCTCCACGGCAGGAAGGCACAAAGCCTTCTCCACCTGCGCCTCCCACCTGACTGTCGTTTCCATCTTATATGGGACCCTGATCTTTACATATTTACGACCCTCCTCTGGCAGCTCAGTGGACTGGGAGAAAATGGTGGCCGTGTCCAATACCCTTGTGATCCCCCTGCTGAACCCCTGATCTACAGCCTGAGGAACAAGGGGGTGAAGGATGCCCTGAGGAGGACAATACACCAGAAAATTATTCCTCACTGTATGTAAATGTAACCCTTCTGCCCCAATGAGTTGGCAGCAACAAGGGCCGGGTTCAGTATCAAGGGGTTCCGTTTCAATAACACAAGGCAAAACCGGCTCGAGTCCGCACCCAGTGACCTGGGACAATTACATATCACCCCCCGGGCACCTCTAGGAGGCAATACTTTCCCACTCGCAAGCACAGAGTCCAAGTGTAGCAAAATCCTTTTAATAAAGGAGGGAAGAATGCGGCATCACGTTGGAGAGACACCACAAACAGGACTATACACAAACCATAAGCAAAACCCACCTCCAAGTACATTTGGCACTGTCCTTTCCCCCTTAGGGTCTTAAGTCCAATCACCCCAAAGTCCAACAACCCAAAAGTCTCTTTCTCTGGTCAGTGCCACACCAGAGTTCAAAAGTTTATCTGCAGAGTTTTACCCCCCCCCAGCCTAAGTGGAAATGGGGGGGGCGCACACACAGGGTGTTAAGGGGCACCTTACGTGGGCCAGGACTGACTGCTCTGCCTCTCCGTGCAGTTCTGCTGCAGCGTTCACCACGACTGGTTCCACTCCACCAGCTGTGCCACTCCTCCAGCCGACCCGTGAACCGCTCCACACTATTCCATGGGCTGCTCCAACATGCTGTAGACTTCTCTGCTCTGCCAGCCGCTTCGTGATAGATCTTCAGGCTCCCCCACTAATTAACACAGCACTCAGTGATCTCAGATCAGTAAGCTTAGCTCTTTTAGTGATTTCAGCTCTTAGCGGTTTCAGCTTGTAGTAGGGAAGCCCTGGTGCTGGTACACCATTGACCCAACGTGAATTCAGGTCAGCAGTCTCTAGATGGACTCCTAAAGGATTCAAAATTAGCTCTGCTCTTCAACAGTGGAGAGAGGAGGATATGCAATTGGTGTTCCAGGCCCTCAAAAGGGGCCCATACCATCAAGTACACACACCAGTCCCCAAACTCTCTCCATTCACTGGGAGTTGGAACCCATGTCCCTTGTCTAGCAAGTACTATTTAATGTAGGTTGAGTCATTTCTGTCATAAAGCAGTCTCATAGTTCCTCATTCACATAATTAAGGTGACAGCACTTTTTTTCCTTCCTGCCCCAATAACAAAGAAATTGGGGATCCCACAGCTGTGAAAATAACCATCCCAGGCTGCTGTGTGTTATGATAAGTGGAGTGGGTTTACCAATGCAAATGCACATTCTTGAAATTCCTTTGCCCACTCCTCATAATTTACCACTAGATGTCAGGGTACAGCTCATCCTGACTCTGCTTACATCAATATGGGGATTGTTTTTTCTGATCAGTACTGGAGTGCAGATATGAGCTAGTTCTCGCTCATTAAGTCATTGTGCAGAAATTTCTGCATAACATCATATGGTTTACAGGAGAAAACAATATGGAAATGGAACTTGAGCCTGATAATGAAGGAAGGCACCATGTCCCTTGAAAAACAGTGTCCAGTAACTGTGTTACAGCTTCTCCTTTATGCACTGATATGTGATTTCTGCAATATAGACACCTCCCCCTGCTTGTTCCACTACCTTCTGAACTATGTTGGTTAACTTAGCAGATGATATAAAGAGGAGATGCTCAGACTGTAATTATTTCCGTTTGCCACCACTATTATCTCAGTTCCCACAGCCCCTACATGAAATCCCTGTACAATTAAATAAAGGGAGGTGCACATGGAGAGGTGTTTTTATAGCTAGATAGTCAGACAGATGGTTCTGTTTGGGGACAGACAGGTAGACACTAGACAGACGGATGTTTTGCTATGGGGCTAGATAGACAGAGACATGGTTATGTCTGGGGTTAGATAGACAGAAACACGTCATTAGACACACACAGGGGAAAAGAAGGATGATCCAGAGGTTATCGCACTCGCCTAAGACTTGAGGGGTCTGAGTTTAAATTCCGCCCCCGCTGCAGACTTCCTTTGTGATCTTGAGCAAATCACTTTGGGCCAATTTTTTAAAGGGATTTCAGTTCCTAATTCCCATTGAAATCCATGGGATTTATGTGGCCTAAATACCTTTAAAACCCCTGGGTTTAGGCTTCCTTTGCCTCTGTTTGCTACTTGTAATATGGAGGTAAGAGAAGGAGTGTTGTAAGCAGGCTTACCATCTCCTTATAAACTTGCTGCTGCAATGTACCAGTTCTGTGGGAGGCTTTGCTGGGTGCAAGTTGTGATCCCACAGTGTTCAACTTAGGCAACTTTTGTGGGCCGGGCCTGGCCTGCTTCATCATACCTGCTAGTGACTTTGCAGCACAGTCATGACCTCTGTATTTTCACTTATGGTGACCCCTTCACACACCTCAAAGCTCTCGAGTGGGATATCCCTATGGCATTCAGGCCTCAGATCAGGAACAGGGGCTGTCTTACAATCCTCTGCACAGAATGGCATCTTGACAACAGCTTCACTGTTGTGATGCACTTTTAAGCTGTTTATATGCACAGTCCGAGGTGCGTCCCTGCTGTGGGGCCTGTGTACATTGCAGGTAACAGCGTGACCCCTCCCTACCACCTCAAAAGGCCCCTCCCATCAGTTTTGCAATCTGTACTTTTCCACAAGGAATAACACCAGCAGCAGATCGCCTGCATCAAACGATCGCTCACAAGGAGAGCAGAACCCCCTTTATCCCATCGAGTTGGGGCCAGAGCCAGATTGGTTAACCAAAACGTCGATAATCGGATGAATGGGAACGTGCCAGGCTGCAGCGCCATCTAGGGACCATAGGAGAGAATGCCCACTTCTGGACCTGTGATTGCTGGTTGTTGGGTTAATACGGAGAACCGGATAATGGAGGGTTAGATAAACAGGGTTCTACTATATTGCGATCATCCCATTCTTTCCGAGCTGCTTGGCTTCTAGTGAGGCTTTGCGTCGCTATTCCAATCATGGATTTAGGGAAACCTAATTTAGGCTCCTCCCTGTGAAAGGGGAAGGAAAAGTGAAGTGCTTCAGTAAGATCAACCTGACCAGAATGAAATGGTTCCAATTTTTGTTTCAAAAGGACATTTGGCTTCATAAGTGTATTTTATTTTGGATGAGATTGTGCCTTTCACGGTTTGTGGCACACAAGCAGACAAGTTAAAGAAAATATAAAATACTCTTGATGGACGTTCGCAAAGTCTTGCTAATTTGTTTCTTAGGAGCCAGAACAACAACACGTAAGAACCCAAAACTCAGAGGAAGAGAACGCAGGCTACTGCCTATAACAGAGAGGCACAACTCACTGGGTACCTGTTGACTGGCAGCTGTTACACTCCGATTGTGTGCAGCCCTATATATAGAGAGAGTTCTTTAAAGGGGTCAACAAACATGTGGACAAGGGGGATCCGGTGGACATAGTGTACTTAGATTTTCAGAAAGCCTTTGACAAGGTCCCTCACCAAAGTCTCTTACGTAAATTAAGCTGTCATGGAATAAAAGGGAAGGTCCTTTCATGGACTGATGTCTGGTTAAAGGACAGGGAACAAAGGGTAGGAATTAATGGTAAATTCTCAGAATGGAGAGGGGTAACTAGTGGTGTTCCCCAAGGGCCAGTCCTAGGACCAATCCTATTCAATTTATTCATAAATGATCTGGAGAAAGGGGTAAACAGTGAGGTGGCAAAGTTTGCAGATGATACTAAACTGCTCGAGATAGTTAAGACCAAAGCAGATTGTGAAGAACTTCAAAAAGATCTCACAAAACTAAGTGATTGGGCAACAAAATGGCAAATGAAATTTAATGTGGATAAATGTAAAGTAATGCACATTGGAAAACATAACCCCAACTATACATACAACATGATGGGGGCTAATTTAGCTACAACGAGTCAGGAAAAAGATCTTGGAGTCATCGTGGATAGTTCTCTGAAGATGTCCACGCAGTGTGCAGAGGCGGTCAAAAAAGCAAACAGGATGTTAGGAATCATTAAAAAGGGGATAGAGAATAAGACGGAGCATATCTTATTGCCCTTATATAAATCCATGGTACGCCCACACCTCGAATACTGTTTACAGATGTGGTCTCCTCACCTCAAAAAAGATATTCTAGCACTAGAAAAGGTTCAGAAAAGGGCAACTAAAATGATTAGGGGTTTAGAGAGGGTCCCATACGAGGAAAGATTAAAGAGGCTAGGACTCTTCAGCTTGGAAAAGAGGAGACTAAGGGGGGATACGATAGAGGTATATAAAATCATGAGTGATGTTGAGAAAGTGGATAAGGAAAAGTTATTTACTTATTCCCATAATACAAGAACTAGGGGTCACCAAATGAAATTAATGGGCAGCAGGTTTAAAACAAATAAAAGGACGTTCTTCTTCACGCAGCGCACAGTCAACTTGTGGAACTCCTTACCTGAGGAGGTTGTGAAGGCTAGGACTATAACAATGTTTAAAATTACAATGGATAAATTCATGGTGGCTAAGTCCATAAATGGCTATTATCTAGGATGGGTAAGAATGGTGTCCCTAGCCTCTGTTTGTCAGAGGGTGGAGATGGATGGCAGGAGAGAGATCACTTGATCATTGCCTGTTAGATTCACTCCCTCTGGGGCACCTGGCATTGGCCACTGTTGGTAGACAGATACTGGGCTAGATGGACCTTTGGTCTGACCTGGTGCGGCCGTTCTTATGTTCTTATGCCCTACCGAGCTCCCTAGCATGCAAGCATGCCCAGGAACCCTGCCCAACATTTAAAGTTACAGTATTCAATTTTAACACAACCACAAATGCACCAGAGCATCAACATTTTCTGTTTAACGAGGTCTCTCCTTTTTTGGAACCCTTGTTTCTAAACATGCCATGTGGGATTTGAATCAAATTTCAGCAACTAATTATCATGTGGGTGGAATCATCATTAACGTGTATTCTGGGTAGGTATGTTGTTGGCTTCTTTAAGAAATGTTATAGCTGAGAACTTTCACTGACCCTGAAGTTGCATGAAATGAGTTTTGTTTTAATGCAGTTTAATTTAATGACTTTCAATACTCTGATCAGCACAGCACTGAGTGGTGAAACAGGTATTTTCACCAAGATAACAATGGCAATAAAATATAGACTGAACCAACGCATGAGTAAGAGCATCCTTGTTTAAACAGCTTGTAGAGTTGCAGACTCACCCCTGCAGCGCCGCCTGCTGGTGACTTCTGGGAATTAGCTCATTCCAGCTCCAGAGCACCCTCTGCAGGCCAGTGATCCACCTGTCCTCTGGTCCCCCTGTCCCTCCCTGGACCCGGTGCCCCTTTAGCTGGGGTGCTGCCCCCCTGGCAGCAGGGGCAGCTCTAGGATTTCCGCCGCCCCATGTAGGGCGGCGCGCCGCGGGGCGCGCTCGGGCAGTCAGCGGTCCCGCGGCGCCGGTGGACCTCCTGCAGACGTGCCTGCGGAGGGGCCGCTGGTCCCACAGCCCCTCCGCAGGCACGTCTGCAGGAGGTCCACCGGCGCCGCAGGACCAGCGGACCTTCCGCAGGCATGCCTGCGGGAGGTCCACCGGAGCCACCTGCCGCCCTCCCACGGGACCCTGCCCCAAGCTCGCGCTTGGTGCGCTGGGGTCTAGAGCCGTCCCTGCCCGCAACACTGCCGTCCCGCTCCCCCGGCGGAGCCCATGGTCCCCGCGGACCCGCTCTCCCAGCTGGAGCCCCGCAACCCCGCGGTACCGCTCCCCTGTCCGAGCGCTGCAAGTCCCATGGCCCTGCTACTGCGGCCCGAGGCCCGCAACCCCGCTCTTCCGGGCGGAGCCCCGCAACCCCCCAGTCACACTCTCCCGCCCGAGCGCCGCAACTCCTGCTGTCCCGCTACCCCAGCCAGAACCCCGCAACCCGGCGGTCCCACTCCACCAGTCAAACGCGGCAACACTCGCTGCCCCGCTCTCGCGGCCGGACCCCCGCAACCCCACAGCCCAGCTCTCTTGGCCAGAGCCCCGCAACCCGCCGTCCCGCTTCCCCTGGCCGGAGCCCAGAGACCCCACGGTCCCTCTCCCTTGGCCAGAGCACCTCAACCCCGCGGTCTCGCTCTCCCAGCCGGAGCCCCGTAACCCCGCGGTCGCACTTCCCCGGCCGAGCGCGGGAACTCCCGCAGCCCTGCCACCTCGGCCGGAGCCCTGCAGCCCCGCTTTTCCAGCCGGAGCCCCGCAAACCTGCGGTCCCGCTACCCCGGCCGGAACCCCGCAACCTCGCAGCGCCGCTCTCCCGGCCGGAGCACCTTAACTCCGTGGTCCCGCTCTCCCGGCTGGAGCCCCGCAACCCCACCCTCCCGCTTCCCCGGCCGGAGTCCAGGGACCCCGCGGTCCCACTCCCCACGCTGGAGCGCCACATGTCCCGCGACCCTGCTACTCCGGACGAAGCCCTGCAACCCCGCGGTCCCCCTCTCTTGGCCGGAGCACTGCAATCCCGCGGTCCCGTTTCCCCGGCGGAGCGCGTCAAGTCCTGCGCCCCCGCTACCTCGGCTGGAACCCTGCAACCCCTCATTCCTGCTCCTTCAGCTGGAGCCTCGCAGCCAGGGCCAGCTCCAGATCCCAGCATGCCAAGCAGGCGCGTGGGGTGGCATTGTCCTGGCAGGGCGGCATTTGGCTCCGGCGGATCTTCCGCAGTCATGCCTGCGGGAGGTCCACCGGAGCCCCGGGACGAGCGGACCTGCCGCAGGCATGACTGTGGAGGGTCCCCTCTTCCCGCAGCTCCGCTTGAGCTCCCACAGGAATGACTGCAGCGGGTGCGCTGGTTCCGCGGCTCAGACAGAGCTCCCGCAGGCATGCCTGCGGCTGCTCCACCGGAGCCGCGGGACCACGGGACTGTCCGCAGGCACTTCTGCCCCTGCTGCGGGACCGGGGAAGGGTGGCGCGAGCGGCGCGGCGTGCCGCCCTGCTTGGGGCGGCAGAATTTCTAGAGCCGCCCCTGCTCGCAACCCCTCGGCCCCGCTACCACTGCCAGAGCGGGGAAATTCGAAGTGCCACCCAGAGAGTACATGCCCCAAGAATGGGGCCCCGCACTGGCTTAAGCCCGCCCTGACTGCAAAACTCCCATTCATGGCCGGCTCCAGGCACCAGCAAAACAAGCAGGTGCTTGGGGCGGCACATTTCTAGGGGCGGCATTCTGGCACTGGCCATCATAGGTGCCGACTCTGGGCCATGGGGAAAAAGTGCCCCCGCCACCCCCACTTACTGCCCCAGCTCGCCTCCACTGGCTCCCCTGAGCAGCCGGCCACCACTTCTCTTCTCCTCCCTCCCTCCCAGGCTTGCTGAGTGCGAAACAGCTGTTTTGCGCAGCAAGTCTGGGAGGGAGGAGAAGCTGAGCGGCAGGCACTTGGGGGAGGCGGCAGCGGTGGAGCGGAGGTGAGCTGGAGTGGGGAATGGTTCCTCTACCCCTCCTTACTTCCGGTGCCCCCCCACCCTAGCTCACCTCTGCTCCGCCTGCTCCCCTGAATGCACCGCTGCTCCACTTCTCCGCCCTCCCTTGCCTGAGAGAGAGAGGGAGAAGCGGAGCAGCGGCACACCGGGGGGAGCAGGCGGAGCAGAGGTGAGCTAGGGTGTGAGGTCGTGGGGGCCCCCAGGAAGCAATGGGGAGGGAAATGCTGCACACCCAGGGGAGGAGGTGAGGGATTTGGGGAAGGGGTTCAGAAGGGGTGGAGTTGGTGAAGGGCTGGGGGACATGAGAAAAAGGGCGGGGTGGCCAAACATTTTTTTGCTTGGGGCGGTAAAAATCCTAGAGCAGGCCCTGCTCCCATTGACTTCAGTGGCGCATGAATCGGCTTTATGGGTCTGCTCCAAAGCCCACTGAATCAAAGGGAATCTTTCCCTGGGCTTTGGATTCAGCTTTATGTGGGAAAGTGACCTCTAGAGTAATCACCACGTCACACCAGCATTGGTCCTTTTTTTTTTTTAATGTGACTGGTCTGATTTGGAGCTTATGTTGGCGAGAGCTTTTTCCCCTCACGCTAAGACTATGCCCCCATTTGCGTCACATACTCATGGCCAAGAACCCACCTATGTGTTGATGGAAACAGGTATAACACTGTGTACATGCATAGCCCTGTGGCCACACTGCCACTGTAAGTACACAGCAATAGCCCTGCCACTTCAGGGGTGGTATCTCAGGGCTCTGTGTGTCACAGGGAGATACTACAAGAACCGCTTTGCTGTGGGATATTGGTACTGTCCTCCACCTTCACATGCTTGCCTGTGGCAGTTCTTGATCATGTCACTCTCTGATTGTTACTCCCCACAGAACTGGGTAGAAGACATGGAGCAATTGGATGATGATCTGGTTCATCTCCCATTCCTTACTGAGGGATAAATGGTTATGCAGTGAAGTGGGTGCTCAGCAAGCTGCTGGATGGAATTCTGCCCCAGCATTTTCTGACACATTGAAGATGGCTGACCCTGTGGGGCACTGACAAGTCAATTCTGCCCACACGGTATAGTTATGTGAATGCCTGTATTGTCACGGTGCGTCCTTCTAGTGACTGTCACATCTGGTGAAGGAGAACCAGCACCCTATGGTAGGGTGTAAGTTGTGTGCCGAATGAGGCAATAGACCTACATGGAGCTCTGTGATGAGCTTGTGCCAACTCTCCAGCACCAGAACTCTTGATTCAGGGAAGCCGCACCAGTTCAGAAGTGGGTGGCTATTACCTTGTGTAAAAGCAGCAAAGAATCCTGTGGCACCTTATAGACTAACAGACGTTTTGCAGCATGAGCTTTCATGGGTGAATACCCACTTCGTCAGATACCCACGAAAGCTCATGCTGCAAAACGTCTGTTAGTCTATAAGGTGCCACAGGATTCTTTGCTGCTCTTATAGATCCAGACTAACACGGCTACCCCTCTGATACTATTACCTTGTGGATGCTGGCTACACCAGACAGCTATAGGTCCATTGTAAACCACTTTGGGGTTGACCCATCCACTGTCAGGGTTGTGGCTGTGCAGGTTTGTGAGGCAGTGAACACTGATGTACCCACAGGTGGGTGTAATAAGAAAAGTTCCAGCACTACTAATTGGTTTTCAGAGAATGGGGTTTCCGAACTGTGCAGGGCCATCGATGGCACCCATAGCCCAATACTTTGTCCCTCGCGCTGGGCAGGTGAGTCAGTGAACTGAAAAGTTTACTAGCCAATCGTCCTGCAAGGCCCAGTGGATCACATACTGCTGAATGGAGGGATTTGGTCATCTATGAAGGTGGAGGAAGCAGATTTGCACTGCCGGTGACCCTGAAGAACCAGCTGGAGTTTTTGCTGCAATAGGGAGGAAAAGTCAGCGCACAGTATTTTAAATGCCCTGGATCTTAAAACTGAGAATTAAGCACCAGAGCAAGAAGTGATATTGGTGAGGAGGCATTGTAGCTGACAAGCCTCAGATTCTGGTTCCTGACACAGCTCGGGGAGGTCTTCCTCAGTTCATCATGGGGGGCAGTGGTTTCCCCAGGAATTGAAATTAGGGGGGGTGTTCGAATTTACAGGGTGGGGTGTCAGGACTAATGAGATATATAAAAGAGATATGAATAAAGTAAATGTTTTGTTAGGATTATGCAAATTTAACATAAGAATAATGCAAGTTACACCAAAACACATAACAGGTCTACATTTCTAAAAAAATATACATTTAAAAAAAAGTATTTAATTTAAATTGACTTTTGAAAAGTAAGCCATCATGGGGTAAGAGGAAAGTCCTCTCATGGATCAGTAACTGGTTAAAAGATGGGAAACAAAGGATAGGAATAAATTACCAGTTTTCAGAATGGAGAGAGATAAATAGTGGTATCCCTGAGGGGTCGGTACTGGGACCAGTCCTATTCAACATATTCTTAAATGATCTGGAAAAATGGGTAAACAGTGAGGTGGCAAAATTTGCAGATGATACAAATCTATTCAAGATAGTTAAGTCCCAGGCAGACTGTGAAGAATTACAAAGGGATCTCAAAAAACTGGGTGACTGGGCAACAAAAATGGCAGATGAAATTTAATGTTGATAAATGCAAAGTAATGTACACTGGAAAACAATCTCAACTATACATACAAAATGAAGGAGTCTGAATTAGCTGTTAACACTCAAGAAAGATCTTGCAGTCATTGTGGATAGTTCTCTGAAAACATCCACTCAGTGTGCAGCGGCAGTCAGTGATTCCCAACATTCTATTTGCTTTTTTAAAAAGAACAGGAGCACTTGTGGCACCTTAGAGACTAACAAATTTATTTGAGCATAAGCTTTCGTGGGCTACAGTCCACTTCATTGGATGTAGCCCACGAAAGCTTATGTTCTTTTTGCAATACAGATTAACACGGTTGCTACTCTGAAACCTTTGCTTTTTTAAGAAAGGGATAGATAATAAGACAGAAAATATCATATTGCCTCTATATAAATCCATGGCACATGTACACCTTGAATACTGTGTGCAGATCTGGTTACCTCATCCCAAAAAAGACATACTGGAAATGCAAAAAGTACAGAGATGGGCAACTAAAATGATTAGGGGTATGAAACAGGAGAAGAAATTAAAATGACTGGGAATTTTCAGCTTAGAAAAGAGATGACTAAGGGGGGATATGCTAAAGGTCTTTAAAATCTTGACTGATGTGAAGAAAGTGAAGAAAGTAAATGTTTTGTTAGGATAATACAAATTTAACATAAGGAAAATGCAAGTTACACCAAAACACATAACAGATCTAGATTTCTAAAAAAATATATAATTTAAAAAAAATGTGTTTAATTTAAATTGACTTTTGAAAAGTAAGCCATCATGGGGTAAGAGGGAAGATCCTCTCGTGGATCAATAACTGGTTAAAAGATGGGAAACAAAGGGTAGGAATAAATTATCAGTTTTCAGAATGGAGAGAGATAAATAGTGGTATCCTTGAGGATCAGTACTGGGACCAGTCCTATTCAACATATTCATCTGGGAAAATGGGTAAACAGTGACGTGGCAAAATTTGCAGATGATACAAAACTATTCAAGATAGTTAAGTCCCAGGCAGACTGCGAAGAGCTACAAAGGGATCTCACAAAACTGGGTGACTGGGCAACAAAATGGCAAATTAAATTCAATGTTGATAAATGCAAAGTAATGCACATTGGAAAGCAATCTCAACTACACATACAAAATGATGGCATCTGAATTAGCTGTTAACACTCAAGGAAGAGATTTTGGAGTCATTGTGGATAGATCTCTGAAAACATCCACTCCATGTGCAGCAACAGTCACAAAAGCAAACAATGATGGGAATCATTAAGAAAGGGATAGATAATAAGACAGAAAATATCATATTGCCTCTATATAAATCCATGGTACGTGCACACCTTGAATAGTGTGTGTAGATCTGGTCACTCATCCTAAAAAATATATATTGGAATTGGAAAAGGTACAGAGATGGACAACTAAAATGATGAGGGGTATGAAACAGGAGGAGAGATTAAAGTGACTGAGAATTTTCAGCTTAGAAAAGAGATGACTAATGGGGATATGATAGAGGTCTACAAAATCTTGACTGGTGCGAAGAAAGCGAATAAGGAAATTTTATTTAATCCTTCACATAACACAAGAGCTAGCAGTCACCCAATGAAATTAATAGGCAGCAGATTTAAAAAAAATGAAAGGAAGTATTTCTTCACACAATATAAAGTCAACCCAGGGAACTCTTTGCCAGGGGATGCTGTGAAGACCAAAACTATAACAGGATTTTAAAAAGAACTAGATAAATTCCTGGAGAACAGGTCCATCTGTGGCTATTAGCCAGGATGAGAGGGATGCAATGCCATGCTCTGAGTGTCCCTAGCCTGTTTGTCAGAAGCTGGGAATGGGCAACAGGGGATGGATCACTTGATGATGACCTGTGTTCATTCCCTCTGAAGCACTTGGCCTTGACTACTGTTGTAAGACAGGGTACTGGGCTATATGGACCATGGGTCTGACCATTCTTATGTAAAAATTAATTATAATAAAAATGTTTAGTACAGAAACTCCCCAACATAATGACCTCCCAAGATAGCAACAATGTGAGATAATAACCTTGGCAAATACTGCATTTTAAAAATCTTGGCCTACTGGGAAACATATTTATATAAGTTTCCATTCCCAGTCACAAATCTAGCATTCTGGAGCAAAGTGACTAAAATATAGTCCAACAAACAAATGTTTATTTAACATGCCCCTCACTTTTCCCTCCACCGCACTCCACTCACCGGTGTTGTCCTTGGTCAGTGGAGACTCAGAGTTCAGAGGAGCTTTCACGTGAGTACACCTTCCAGGTGGGGGGCAAGAAGGCACAGTTTGCTCTGGCCATGGCTGTTCGTTGTGCCACCGTTCACTCCCACCAATCTGTTGCCAATGGCCCTGCACAGTCACCTTCTGCAGTCACCTACCACTGTGACCTCTGCAAGTTGGTCTCTTGAGGTTCCACCAGCTCTCAGTGATTTCAGCTGAGCTCTCAGTGTGGGAACCTTGCTGCTAGTGCAGTCTGGGCTGTCTCTTACACAAAAACACTGTACCCACAGGAACATTGTCCCCACAACAGGACTAAGCACTTAGACCTGATTGTCAGTGATTTCGGCTGCAATGTCACTTAACAGAACAAAAGACTATCTATGGAGCCTAATCAGCTCTGTCTTTAAACAGTGGAGAGGGACAGGTCCCCACCCTCTCTCTTGATGCCTTCAAATCATCACAGGCTAAGTACAGTTCTATTGCCCTTTACTCATACAATAAGAACAACATTTCATCCCCCCTTACCCCCACATTCAAGTGGTTTGTAACCCAACCCCAGCGAAAAATCACTTGGACAACACCGCTCTGTTTGCTGGATACCTAGGTAGATTAGGTGTGAATGTAAATATAATCTGGCCCTGAAGCCTTTCCCCGCAGCCCCAGCTCATCACTAGCTGTCAGGGAGAGCTCATTTAGACTTTGCTTACAAATCATCATTTGAAATTATTATTATTGACATCATAAAAAACAGCTGTATAAGGAAGCAAGGAAACTAGTCTATGTTCATACTTTTCAAATCTATTATACTTTTTCAGATACACATATTTTATCATACACTGTATGTATGGCTGTGTTAGAACATCCCCATGGCCTGGGTGTCCCATGTTCTGTGCAGTCTGGCAGGCTGAGGGCACCTCTTCTAAGCTGCAGACAAAGAGCATCTGGTGGCACCTGAAGATGGGAGACCCAAGCTGCATTTTGCAAAGGATAGAGAGTGTGCCCTGCTGAATGGCTGTCCTGCTCCCTAAGTCCCTGCTGAGACCTGTGTCCCTTTTCATGCTCCCCTCCCTCCCTGCCTTTTCTGTACACGATAATTGCCTGGCACATAGTCCATGGCAATCCCAATCTCTCTGCTTTGTGCAATATAGAGGATCATCCCCACAGACGGTGTTTGATTGCAGGCAGCATGTGACATTCAGTGAGGACTGGTGTAGGAAGAAGATGGGAGAGGGATCAAAAAGTGGCTAAACATCACACATCACCCCTCCATGTCATACCCTGTCATTCTGTGCACATATCCCAGCACCTCAAACAGTAGCCTCCACTGAGCCAGCCCACAAGTTACACAAGGGAGGGAAACCACAGTCACAGGCCCAATCATTCATAGGTAGAGACCAGGGCAAGGACAGGGCTTCCGTGTGTTCAGGGGATGTCCCATCCTTCCCAATAAACAACCTAGGCCCATGGTTCCCTGCCCCTAGCTCTGTCTCCCATTTTCCTGGGAAAGAAACTGCCCCACCCTTAAACCCCCCAGGGCACTGGCATTCCCCAATATCTGGTTTCACAGTTCACAGATGTAAGGCAGAAAGGGCTGTTGTGACAATCTAGTCTTACCTCATGCAGAAGGCAACACAACATCCCTGAATTAATTCCTGCTTTGAGTCCAATAGCTGTGCTTGATCTAGAGCAAGTCTTTTAGAAAAATAGCCACTCCTCATTTTAAACGTGCCAGTGATGGAGAATCCAGTGCAATCCTGGGTCAGTTGTTCCAGTGGTTAATTACCCTCCCTGTTAAAACTGTGTGCCTTACCTCCAGTGCAAATTTATCTAGCCTCAACTTCCAGCCATTGGATCCTCTTACACGTTTGTCTGCTAGATTGAAGACACCTCTGTTATCAAACTTCTGTTCCCCATGTAGGTACCTATAAACTGATCAAGCCACCCCTTAACCTTCTCTATGACAGTATGTTTTCCACAGTTTTCCAGTGCCACATACAGAGGACTATGTAACTCTCTGACTGGATTAGCTCTGCTCTGCGCACTGGTGCTCTGCACAGAGTCATTAAAGGGTTTCTTGCAGACTGACTGGTTAAACATGAGCACTTGTGACTCTGGCAGTTAAATGTCCGATCACACTGCTCTACAGGCAAAATGCTTCTGAAATAAATGTAGTCAAACTTCACTAATTCTGGGTCACTGAGAATGAAAATGATGCTTAAAATTGTTGATTGGCTCTAGTTTTCAAGATATGCTATTGGGTCAGTATATACGACCCTTGACTTGGGAATAGCGGAGGATAAGTGAGTTATAAAGGGAAGGGATCTCAATTTAAACCAGAAATGACTAAAATACATCTTTGACTGGATCTATGAATAAATCTATGACTGGGTTTGGACAATACTTGCTTTTTAGGCAAAACAATGAATGATGCAATCTGAAGCTGGTATTGCATCATACATGATATGAATTACATCATGTTATTCCTAGAAGTCATGGATGATGCAATCATAACGAAGCTTACATCACTCTGCTGAACAAATTGCCCTATATCAGCTCTAGAAATTCAGTGTCGTGCTCTCTTATTTGTCAGTGTTTGATTTTGCAAAGGGACACATTTCTGTTTAGCCAAAGTGAGCAGAGATGCCTCATACTTGTGTGAACAGTGCAGATAACTTCTGCTATGTTTGTGGTGAAGTGACTTTTGCATCACAAAAGCGCAGTATAACCACTATGGTTAAGAAAGCCTATCACCTTTATTTTGGTTGCAAAATTGGAGATCAGGACAAGAGGTGGGCCCCACACATATGCTGCAACACTTGTGCAACAAATCTTCACCAGTGGTTGAACAGGAAAAGGAAATCTATGCCTTTTGCAGTGCCAATGATTTGGAGAGAGCCAACAGATCATACCAGCAATTGTTACTTCTGCATGGTGCCTCCAGTTGGGAAAGGTGTGTCAAAGAAGAAAAAGTGGATTGTGCATTATCCAAACATTCCATCAGCTATACGCCCAGTACCCCACGGAGAAGGACTGCCGGTTCCTGATGCACCAAAATCATTCTCACCTGAGTCAGACGAGGAAGAGGAAGAGGATGAAACTTCTGGTCCTGAACCATCAATGTCACAGGACCCACATTTTCTCCCATCCTCCTCCTCTGAACCACACCTCATAACACAAGGTGAACTGAATGACCTTGTCAGGGATTTGGAACTACCCAAGAGTAAGGCAGAGCTGTTGGGCTCCAGACTACAGCAGTGGAATCTCCTGGCAGGTGATGTTAGGGTTTCCATGTTCCGTGACCGTCAAAAGGATCCATTCTTCTTCATGGAAGGTGATCTTGTAGCCTGCAACAACATCAATGGTGTGATGGCAGCCCTCAACATCGTTCACGATCCAGATGAGTGGAGACTGTTCATTGATTCATCGAAGACGAGTCTTAAAGCTGTTTTACTGCATAATGGCAATGTTTTGCCATCAATTCCAGTTGGTCATGCAGTCCATATGAAGGAAACCTATGACAACATGAAACAACTTTTGAGGTGCATAAACTATGACCAACATCAGTGGCAGCTTTGTGGCAATTTGAAGGTTGTTGCTCTCTTGCTTGGTCTGCAGACTGGATACACAAAGTACTGCTGTTTTCTCTGCGAATGGGATAGTCGTGCAAGAGATTCCCACTACATCAAGAAAGATTGGCCACTCCGACAATCATTGGAGCCTGGGAGGAAAAGTGTTCAGCATCCACCACTTGTTGAATCAAGGAAGATTTTGTTATCACCCTTACACATCAAGCTGGGTCTGATGAAGAACTTTGCCAAGGCCATTGACAAAACACAAGCAGCTTTCAAGTACCTCCGTGGAAAATTTCCAAGGTTAAGTGAAGCTAAGATAAAGGAAGGTGTCTTTGTTGGTCCTCAGATTCGTGAACTTCTTCGAGATGATGCATTTGACCATGCACTGCGTGGCAAGGAAAAGACGGCATGGAAAGCCTTCCAGTTAGTGGCAATAAATTTTCTCGGAAACAACAAGGCAGACAACTACAGGTTGTTGGTGGAAAACCTCCTCAAGGCATACAAAAGCCTTGGTTGCAACATGTCACTAAAGATACATTTTTTGCACTCTCATCTAGATTTTTTTCCACCGAACTGCGGAGCAGTGAGCGACGAGCACGGCGAGCGATTTCACCAGGACATTGCAACAATGGAGAAACGCTATCAGGGCAAATGGAGCCCATCAATGCTTGCAGACTATTGCTGGACAGTGACAAGAGATGCTCCATTTAATAAATACAAGAGACAAGCCAAGGAGCGCCGAGTAGACACTGAATAGGACTAAACTACGTACATAATAGTTTTTTGCCTTTTGTTTCATAATAAATTTTAGTTATATAACCCTTTTGCTGATTTTTAAAGTGTTACATAAACAGGACAGGTGAAATATTATCATGTAAAGCAACCATAAACACATGAAAAGACCTAGGTTTACAATTTATGATTAAAACTCTACTATCTACACAATATACATAGACATAAAATGTAAAAACTTAAATAACTTAGAAACAGTAGCCAATCAGTTGTTTTAATTGTCATATTTGAATTCAGCACATCAAAATACATAATAAATAGTACATTTTATCTCTGAAGCAGACGACTTCTCAAAAATTGTAGACCAGTGTCACCAATGATTTGGGAGTTTTCACTATAAACAATAAATAGCTTTGTAACCCTGTGGTGTGAAGATGCCTTCAAAGGGAAAACCAATCACTAGAGCTGGGAGTTTGTGCTTTCTGCTAAAATCATTGGTTGATATTTTCACTGGGGACATCAGAGCTGTGTCTAAGGGCCCATCTCCATTAAGACATTCGCTCAGAGATCATCTACATTAGTGACACCAGGGTGAGTCCCCAGAGCACATGCTGCCTCAGTGCAAAGTGAGGGTCACGTGGGGGCAGCACAATCCATAACTACTGGAGTGGGAGGGGAAGTTTAGAATCCTGGGAAGCTGAGGGGACAGAGGAGAATTGCAGGATAGAGTTTGTGGGGGCTGCTTAGAGAAGAAGGGTGGGGAATCTCTGTGGGGGGACCTGCAGGAAGAAAGATGAGGAACTGTCAACCTGCAATAACAAAGGAGGAAGTGTTGCAGAAAATTGATAAATTGAAGAGCAGCAAGTCCCCAAGACCAGGTGATACACCCTGGGTGTGTTTAGGTAAATACAGTTTGCTCCTGCTTTGCTTAGATTTAATAGATATTCAGCTGATGAACCGGTGTTTTGCTCATTGTAATGGATTTAGCTGGTGTTGGGTCACAAATTATTTTAGTCCTGAATGCAGGGGTAGTGAAATATAGTTACCAATGTTTGCAATTATTGTGGGAATACAGAAAAGGACTGTGCTTAACCTGTCCCAAAGGAGCTAGTCACTTTCAGTTTAAAGAACCTTGGGGGAAAAAAGGGCTCAAATGTCTGAGCTCTGTAAAAATATGATGGCATGTGTGTGCACAAATGGCTGCATACCCTCAAGGGGTGTTGGATCAATGGAAAGGAACCCCTAGATATTCAACCTCAGCACTGGTGAGGCCTCATTTGGAGTACTGTGTCCAGTTTTGGGCCCCACGCTACAAGAAGGATGTGGATAAATTGGAGAGAGTCCAGCGGAGGGCAACAAAAATGATTAGGGGGCTGGAGCACATGACTTATGAGGAGAGGCTGAGGGAACTGAGATTGTTTAGCCTGCAGAAGAGAAGAATGAGTGGGGATTTGATAGCTGCTTTCAACTACCTGAAAGGGGGTTCCAAAGAGGATGGATCTAGACTGTTCTCAGTGGTAGAAGATGACAGAACAAGGAGTAATGGTCTCAAGTTGCAGAGGGGGAGGTTTAGGTTGGACATTAGGAAAAACTTTTTCACTAGTAGGGTGGTGAAGAACTGGAATGGGTTACCTAGGGAGGTGGTGGAATCTCCTTCCTTAGAGGTTTTTAAGGTCAGGCTTGACAAAGCCCTGGCTGGGATGATTTAGTTGGGTTTGGTCCTACTTTGAGCAGGGGATTGGACTAGATGACCTCATGAGGTCCCTTCCAACCCTGAGATTCTATGATTCTATGAACCTGGCTCCACCTAGCGGAAGGGTTACATTTTGGGGGGGCTCGTAAGCACCTGGTGAGTGATTCACTAAGTTGGGAAAACAATTGTGTTTATATTTGAGGAAAGTACTCTGTATAATAGCTAATAAGTCAGGTTTGTTGGGCTCTGACTCAGCAGCTCCTAGCTTGGGGGCTGCAGCGTTGGCCGATGATTGGGGAAAAGCACTGGGGCAAGCATTGGAAAAGGTTGTGCTGTCCCATGATACATCAAGCTCCTATCGTAAGTTAAGGTTATTTGCTGGGGGTCCCATCACAATACCTGGGGAAGAGGAGTGTGAACCCTGGTTGGAACATACCATTGAAATGCTGCAGGAGTGGGCCATACCAGGCACAGAAGAGTGAAGATGTCTAGTAGAGAGCCTTAGGGGCCCAGCTTTAGACGTGATTCGCACCCTGAAGCTCACTATCCCTGGGGTCGGTGTGAAGGACTGCCTAGAGCAGGGGTGGGAAAACTACAGCACGCAGGCCAGATCTGGGCCGCCAGCCATTTTAATCCAGCCGTCGAGCTCCCACTGGGGAGCAGGATCTAGGGCTTGCCCCACTCCGGCACTCCAGCTGGGAAGCTGGATCGGGGGCCACTCCGTGTGACTCCCAGAAGCAGCAGCATGGCCCCCATCTGGCTCCTACATGTAGGGGCAGCTAGGGGGCACTGCTCTGCATGCTGCCCCTGCCCCAAGCACCGCCCGCGCAGCTCCTATTGGCCAGGAACCATGGCCAATGGGAGCTACAGGGATGGCACCTGCAGACAGGGCAGCGTCCCGAGCCACTTGGCTGCACCTCTGCTTCCAGGGGCCACTTGAGGTAAGCACCACCTGGAGCCTGCACCCTTGAGCCTCTCCCCACACCCCAACCCCTGCCCCAGCCCTGAACCCCTTCCCACCCTCTGGACCCCTCGATCTCAGCCCAGAGCACCCTTCTGCACCCAAAACCCCTCATCCCCAGCTCCACCCCAGAGCCTGCACCCCCAGCTAGAGCCTGCACCCGGTCCCATGCCCCAATCCCCTGCCCCAGCCCTGATCACCCTCCCACCCTCAGAACCCCTCTGTCTCAATCCTTCTACCAACAGATGTTTAGGCACCTGCCTATACAGCCACTGACCGGCCTTGGCCTGTGTGGCCTTGTAGTAGTAAAATCTTAGGTTTGTATTTTGTATAATTACAAAAAAATAAAGACTGGTAATGTAGCATGTATTAAATGTATTAATGTATAAATAATTGAACAATATTCTGCCAGCCACTATTTCGGAAAGCAGAAAGGAATGGCCTAACAGGCCTTTGGTAAAAATTTCATCAGCCAGAATCTTGTGTCTAAAGCTAATTTCAAGGCAGTAATAGACCTTTGGGGTCACCACTTTGTTGTAGGTTTAAAATTAGCATTTTAAAATTAATAAAAGAATGCAATAATGGTTTTCTCCTGCATTGTAATTTAATGTTCCTGTTCAAATGTTCTGTGTAAATCAATCCTGTTTTGTGTGTAAATAAAAAATGTGTATGTAAAAAAATAACTGTCAAGGCCATCATCAAACCAAATGTTCTAAAACAAACCCCCAAAACAACGTAAAAATACCAAAAAATTGCCACATGCCCCTATTAAAATGTCAAAAAAGGACAAATTAACAACTCTAAAAAATAAGGCAGGTACCTATCAACCGGGACAAAATAACTAATCAAAACCAGCATGGGGTAACTCCCCAAAAAACTAATAAAAAACAAAATAAAAAATAAAAAAAAACAAAAAAAACAAGCCCTTGTCAAACAGCAATTAATTACAGCATAATGGTGAAAAACTCATTGGTCTCAATAAAACAAAAATCTCTATATAAACAGGGTTCTTTGCCATAACATTTTGGGTTCATCCTGCCAAGACTTCCCCAGAGCATCGTGTCGTGACCTACAGAACCTGGGTCCTCCCTACTTGTAATCAACCTAGCTGGCCACTAGACTGAGACAGCCTCTGAACTGGTAACTGTAACACTGACTAGCGGGACAGTGTGTCTATGTGTGTAATTAAATGCATATGCTAATTGTTGTATCTCCAATATCCGCGGCGTATTGCCTTTTCCCCTAAAAAAAATCCCGTGTGCTTCTTCTAAGCATAACATTTGTTGCTGGAGAATTGCAAAAGGGAGAGGACATACACCGTGATTGTTGAAAATACTGCTAAAGGGTATATCATACGTATAAAGTGATCAATCATTCAGTTGTGCACACCCCCGGTCATAGAGATATTGGGCAATAGGGAGAAGATTAGAGTCTTCAGTGCTCCTACCCGTGTGTCGGAAAAATATATATACATTTATATATATAAATTACATAGGTGAATATACCCTCGATCATAGCAGGATCAAGCCTAAAAGGTAGGGGGGTTAGTGTTTCCCCCTCCTGCTCTGTCAGTCAGGGTTGTTTTAGTGTGTACAGACTTTTTGTGTTTTATAAGTCCCAGCACAAGCGTGGGCATTATGTTAAATGTCTTGTTTTTCCCTTTTTTCTATTTTTGCCTTGGTTTTATTAACTGGGAGATGTCCCAGCCCTTTTTATTCTCTAATCTGATGGTGTGAGAGCATGGGTTTGTACATACATGCAGCATGTGCGCACGAGCGCCAGTAGAATCCACACCAGGAAGGCGCCTTAAAGAAAGTTCCCCGGATAGAAGTAGCCCTAAAACAGTCTCAAAGACATTCGCTGAAGTATGTTCTGTCTGTGTGTGTTTGAGGCCTGAGAAACAAAGCTGTCAGCTGTAAATTGCTAAATAAGAGATGTCAAACTGCTGCTTAGCAGAGTGTGTTTTTTCAAAGCCTGCACTGTAATAGCTCTGGGTGAGGAGAGGAAAGTGTTCACCAGCACACATTGAAATGTCAGGAGAAAGCTTTGTAATTGGCTCTGAGCTTGTGGTTCGGACATTAAATAATAAACTCCTTACAGTACTAAGAGAGTGACCCAGCACCAAGTTATAGATTTGGTTGATTGGGTAAAATTCTTTAGCTGGGATTCATAACCCAAACAGTCACCTTCTTAGATCCTTTTTAGGATTAATACAACAAATAATCAGTTCTTATTAATCTGATGAGGTAACTAATTTGGTGACATAGTTTTGATTTAACACTGAGACTAATTTAATTGGGGTTTGATTTTGTTTGGATAGTTGCATTGCTCTGTGCTTCATTTAGTTTTGTAGTACGATTAGTAGCTTCACTTTGGTGATACAGTTTGTTGGTGTAATAGTTTTAATACAATTTATAAAACTGAAACCAAACAACATTTCTTTCAATAAGCAACAGGGGTCTACAAGCTTGAGGATGTGGGCAGATATCAGTGGGTGAACCTAAAAAGCCTAACCAGCTCCATATAATAAGCCTTTGGTTCTCACAGACCTGACAGTCTCTTCCAGTCCTGCGCCTGTGGAGGCTGAATGTGTAAATTCAACAAGCTCACAAAACGGGAGCGTATTTTCCCCACAGTGTGAGGTTCTCACTCTTAACACCAGCAGGAGAATATGCATCCGGAGTCCTTGGTGATGCCAGAGATGCCTTAAAAGAGGCAGGTCCTGTCCCTAGCTGCTGTCCCAGCTAGCAGGCCGACAGCCAGGCCAGAGCAGTGTCGGTGCAATGGCTCCTGCTCACCAATTCCTCCATATATGTATGACCATATCAGGTTTCCTCTTTTTCACAGCATCTAGCTCTCTCTGTGTGTCTTCATTTACATTGACACTGCTCAAGCTGTGGGGAAAAACAAGTCAAGAAAAAGTGTTAGACATAATGCCTGAGAACACAGTCCCTTTGAAGCAGAGTTAGCCGCACACCATTGGTTTCAGTGAAATCATCTCTGGAATGGACACAAAAGACTATTGCAATGAATGTTCAGACATAACTATTTGGGCCCATCTTCTTTCCCCATCCCACACATTTCTGGTCCACACCGGTAGTCACCATCTGCACAGGATTCCCTTTGGAGTCTGACCAGGCCCGTCCTTGCCTGCTGAAGAGGCTGCTGTTGAGTGACGTGCGTAACTCTCGGCCCACTTAGAGGGAGGGAGATGCCAGCATGTGACATTTATAGCAAGCGAGAAAACTGACTTCAGCGAACTTATTTGTTTCTGAATTGTTATTAATCTATAAAGTTATTGTTCTAAATCTAAATCATTTTGAAAGCTGCCATCATGTGTTTTGGTTGTAACATCCCAGAACCAAAGGCGGTGTGGGGGATGTCTAGGACTGTGTAGAAATCTGGACATTGTTTAAATGTATTTGCTATCTCAATGCTCCACAGAACTTACTTCCATTTTTTAATTCCCATCAGTCTTTTATCTTCCTTTATTTCTGATCCTTTTAGTTCTCTCTCTTTTATAGATTTGCCTTTTCCCCTTCAGGCCATTGATATGGAAATTTCAAAACATTCTCTTGTAGCTGTGGATTTAAACCTCCCACCTGGCTGGCTGTGCTGGATTTAAATGCTGCTTAAGCTGAAACCCTAGTAGCTTTTATGCACTAAGAAGATCTTTAAAACAGTTTAAAACTGCCTGACATTGTTCTGGAGGAAAAGGCAGATGTCAGCTGCCTAAGGAGCCAGCTGGACCTTCCAATCCTACCGATATCTGTATGAGCTGCTGACTAGAGACAACCAAGATGAAGAGAGGAGTGAAGGAACTGGGTTGCCATCATAGACAGAAAAAGAAATTAAGCAGAAACAATTAGGTGTCAACTTTGTATCCTTCCCCTCTTTTCCTTTGTCTATGTGTTTGGCTTTGTCCCAGAATTATTTGTTGAAATGGTGGTAAATAATTATTTGAATGCAGGGCTATTTTAATTCAATTGTGAAGCACCCCAGACTTGTATTCTCAGTCCTGCTTACTGAGTAAAATAACTGAGATTCTAACATAAAACTACACTGCCTTTGGAGTGCTCAAACAGCCACTTTATTATCCCATGTTTAAGCTTGTCAAACTGCAGAATAATAAATTTTTTCAGGTTGGTGGCTGAAGAAAAAAAAAGAAAAGGTTCATTTTGAACCAAAATCTAAATTTTTCAGGGTTTTGTTGTTGTTGAAAGAAATCAAACAAACAATTTTTTTTGGTGCCAAATGAAAATTTATTTGATCTGAAAAAAATGTTGGGTCTTTTTGAGTTTTTCTTTAGTTTCTTTTGAAGTGTTTTTCACCCTCAAAAAACCAATTAATCAAATTAGCTACACAAAACATTCTAAACAAAACATTGTTTCAAAGTGACAAGACAAATCTTTTGTTTAAAAAAAGTCAGCTTTTTATTCTGCCAAAATTATTCACCAAATGCAACCTCCATTTGCAAATATTTTCATCCTGAAACTGCATTTTTCTGCACATTTACTATTTGAGCAAAAAATGTCACCCAGCTCTACTGGTATCACAGCAGTGTATCTCTGTCCCTTTCTCTGCGGGAGGAGACTAGGTGCTGGTTCTTGGGTGCACAGACAATAACACTGTGACCTCAGGAGAAAGAGCTTAAATCACATCACTATGTGCCAGCTTTTCCAAAGAACTCAGCACCCACAACTGGGGCTGGATGTTCAAGGGGACTGAAGTCCCATTTACCCAGGGTGCTGCTGGCTTTTCTGAAAATCTGACCATAGAAGTCACAAGCTACTGCATGCTGAGCACTTTAGAAAGCCTGGCCCCATGTGAAAGGAACACCGGTGAAAGGAGCCCACTGGTAACTTACCCCAGTTTCTGCAGTTTGCAGTTTGGGTGTTTCAGTCCTTCACACAACTGTTTCACACCTGAGTTGTCCATTGTTTTCTCTCCCAGGATCAGTTCTGTCAGTGTCTGGTTGGTGCTGAGCGCAGAGGCGAGATCCCCACAACAAGCAGCTGTGAAATGGCAACCACTCAGTCTGCAGGAGCCAGAGAGATACAAAGATTTATGACTGCTTATTTTTGCCCCATTCACTGGCATCAGCAGTCTTCATTCTAGGCATGCACAGTAAACCACAGTGCTCTGAGAGGAGCCTTTGGGATTAGTCATAAATTCCCAGGCCAGAAGGGCCAACTGTGATCATCTGGTCTGACCTGCAGTACAGGACGTCCCCCAAACAATTCCTGTTTGAACTAGAGCAGAGCTTGTCGACAAAAATATTCAATCTTGATTTTAAAATTGCCAGTGACAGAGAATCCACCATAACCCTTGGTAAATTGTCCCAGTGGTTAGCTGCCCTCACGGAACCTTATTTCCAGTCTGAATTTGTCTAGCTTCAACTTCCAGCCATTGGATCCTGTTATACTTTCCTCTGTTAGACTGAAGAGCCCGTTATCGAATATTTGTTCCCCACGTAGGTACTTGTACACTGTGATCATGTCACCCCTTAGCCTTCTCTTTCTTAAGCTAAGTAGATCAAAGTCTGTCACTATAAGGCAGGTTTTCCCATCCTTGCATTATTCTCATGGCTCTTCTCAGGACCCTCTCCAATTTATCAACATCCTTCTTGGACTGTGGGCACCAGAACTAGACACAATATTCTAGCAGCCGTCACACCAGTGCTAAATACAAAGGTAAAATAACCTTGACTCCTACTCGAGATTCTTCTCTTTATACAACCATTAGCCCTTTTGGCCACAGCATTGCACTGGGAGCTCATGCTTAGCTGATTATCCACCGTACCCCCTCAAGTCTTTTTCAGAGTCACTGCTACCCAGGACAGGGTTCCCCACCCTGTAAGTGTGGCCTACATTCTTTGCTCCTAGAGGTACAAGTTTATATTTGTCTGTACTAAAATGCACATATTGTTCGCTTGCGCCCAATTTCCCAAACAATACAGATTGCTCTGTAGCAGTAATTTGTGCTCTACATCTCTACATTATTTCCCATTTTGCAATGTTTGTGTCATCCGTAAACTTTATCAGTGATACTATGTTGTCTGCCAGGTCATTGATAAAAATGTTAAAAAGCATAGAGCCAAGAACTGTGGTGCCCCCATAGAAACACACCCTCTCGTCTTAAACTCTACAAGCCCCGGAGGGAATACTTCACCATGAGCAGGTGTTGTGTCAGTTACTATGTGTTCTATATGTGATTGTTCAGATGAGCTGAAGGGACAGGTAGATTGAGGGGCTATTTCTAGTAGGTGGGGTGATCCTAACAATATCCTGTAATGACCTGCTGGTTCTCTACTGGATACCGCCCCCTCTAGAGTGGTAAGAGGAGAAAGGACTAAGCCCTAGCTTAGTCTGGTGGAGGAAGGACCTAGATTAGCATCTCACCAGTAGGGGGCGCTGTGTTAAGCAGAATGACGAGGAAAGAGAAGTGACATCCTGTGGACAGAAGGGATCAGGCTGGGAGAGCGAGATGGCCAGTGTGTGGGGGGGGATGAGCAGCAGGCTGCAGGTAGCAAGGACAGAAAGCCTGGCAGTGGTATCCTGAGAGCCAGGGCAAGGAGGCAGGTGGGAAGGTGAGAGCTGATCAAAGAAGCAGGCTGTGGCTGGCGGGCTGGGAGCAGCAGCACCAGGACATGTGGGGTGGAGCAGCCTGCAAGCAGGAGGTGAGAGGCAATTGCTAAGGCTGGGTGACAGGAGGACAATACACAGGGACCCTGAGGAGACTAGAGACGACAGGACTGAGCTCTGGCCAGTGGGGTCGCAGACAAGCCCTAAATTGTCTGCCATGAGAAAAATGGGTCAGAAATGGCACCGGGTGCTAGCCCACAGCCGGTTCTCAGTGATACACTTTCTGGCTAGGCTGTGTTATCAGTAGCTGGGGTGATACTGCTGATTTGGCCATGCACTGCTACAGGCTGGGAATCGACTAGCTAAGCAGCAGTTTTGCAGAAAAGGACCTAGGGATTACAGTGGATGAGAAGCTGGATATGAGTCAGCAGTGTGCCCTTGTTGCCAAGAAGCCTAACAGCATATTGGGCTAAATTAGTAGGAGCATTGCCAGCAGATTGAGGGAAGTGATTATTCCCCTCTATTTGGCATTGATGAGGCCACATCTGGGCCCCGCACTACAGAAAGGATGTGGACAAATTGGAGAGAGTCCAGTGGAGGGAAATGAAAATGATTAGGGGGCTGGAGCACATGACTTATGAGGAGAAACTGAGGGACCTGAGCTTATTTAGTCTGCAGAAGAGAAGAGTGAGGGGGGGATTTGATAGCAGCCTTCAACTACCTGAACGGGGGTTCCAAAGAGAATGGAGCTCAGCTGTTCTCAGTGGTGGCAGATGACAGAACAAGGAGCAATGGTCTCAAGTTGCAGTGAGGGAGGTTTAGGCTGGATATTAGGAAAAACTATTTCACTAGTAGGGTGGTGAAGCACTGGAATGGGTTACCTAGGGAGGTGATGGAATCTCCATCCTTAGAGGTCTTTAAGGCCCAACTTGACCAGCGGCGGCTCCAGGCACCAGCACTCCAAGTGCGTGCCTGGGGTGGCAAGCTGCGGGGGGCAGCCTGCTGGTCCCTGCGAGGGCAGCAGTCAGGCAGCCTTCGGTGGCAAGCCTGCAGGAGGTCCGCCGGTTCCACGGATTTGGCGGCAATTCGGCAGCGGGTACGCCGAAGCTGCAGGACTGGCGGACCTCCCACAGGCATGCCACCGAAGGCTGCCTGCTTGTCATGCTTGGGTCAGCAAAAAAGCTAGAGCTGCCTTTGGGCTGTACAATAGTAATAAGAGATATACACCTATCTTCTAGAACTGGAAGGGACCTTGAAAGGTCATTGAGTCCAGCCCCCTGCCTTCACTAGCAGGACTAAGTACTGATTTTTGCCCCAGACCCTTAAGTGGCCCCCTCAAGTATTGAACTCACAACCATGGGTTTAGCAGGCCCATGCTCAAACCACTGAGCTATCCCTCCTGGCTGGAATGATTTAGTTGGGGTTGGTCCTGCTTTGAGCATAGGGTTGGACTAGATGACCTCCTGAGTTCCCTTCCAACCCTGATATTCTGTGAAATGACAGGTGATGATCGGGGGGAGTCCCAGCCACTTTGTGGGAAACACATTAATGTTGATGTTATTTATTCACATTACTGTTTACAGCCAGTTTGGGAGAACAGAGCCATGTTCAATTTCCTTTTCTTTCCAGCCCTTTTGGGAGAGCAGGAGTGACAGCTCCTGTTCAGGGCAGTGTGCACACATGTGGGGTTGTTACTGCCTTAGTGAGTAAAGTCATTGTTTTTCTAACTCCAAAATATGCTGCATTTGTGGTTTGCTAAAAACCACTGGATTCTGCCCTTGGCAGCACCAAGTTCACATCTGGCACTGCTGAGAGACTTCAAGGAGAAGATATTGGCTGTAACCCACCTTCCTACTGCACTGATCCTGGGCCAGGTGGGGGCCAAAACAGCCTCTGGTATAACTTAGAGGAAACTGCAAAACTAAAATTCATTTGCAATTTAACACCATTAATTTGTGCTTGAATAGGGACTGGGAGTGACTGGCTCACTACAGAAGCAACTTTTCCTCTCCTGGAGTTGACACCTCCTCCTCAGTTATTGGGAGTGGACTACATCCACCCTGATCAAATTGGGCCTGTCAACACTGGTTCTCTGCTTGTGAGGTAACTCCCTTCTCTTCATGTGTCAGTGTAATAATCCCTGCATCTGTAATTCTCACTCCATGCATCTGAAGAAGTGGGTTTTTGACCCACAAAAGCTTATGCCCAAACAAATCTGTTAGTTTTTAAGGTGCCACCGGACTCCTTGTTGTTTTTGATAAATAGAGTGTAACTCACAACACCACCATGTCAACAAGCACAGACTAAAGGGAACCAGCTGGTACTTACTGCAGTATCTGTAATTTGCAGTTTGGATGTTTTAATCCTTCACACAGCAGCTGCACTCCTGAATCTCCTAGGTTGTTCCACCTTACGCCGAGCTCTGTCAGGGTCTGGCTGGTGCTGAGAACAGAGGACAGATCCCCACAACAAGCAACTGTGAGATCACAATACCCCAGTCTGTAGGATATGAAGATATACAGAGAGCAAAATGATGACTTGTTTATGCCCCATCCTCTGCATTTCCCCTCCTTGATACCTGTGTGTAACTCTAAAGTTAATTCTTAATTTAGAAGCAATACAGAAATACCCCTACAGAATATCAAGGTTGGAAGGGACCTCAGGCAGTCATCTAGTCCAACCCCCTGCTCAAAGCAGGACCAGGCCAAGGACCAGGCCCCAGGCAGATTTTTGCCCCAGACCTCTAACTGGTCCCCTCAAGGATTGAATTCACAACCCTGGGTTTAGCAGGCCAATGCTCAAACTACTGAGCTATCCCTCTCCCCTATATAAGGCTCTAGACAGGGGTGGGCAAACTACGGCCCATGGGACATTTTAAGCTGGCCCTTGAGGTCTCACTGGGGAGTGGGGTCTGGGGCTTGTCCTGCTCCGGTGCTCTGGCACTCCAGCCAGGGAGCAGATTCAGGGGCCACTCTATGCGGCTCCTGGAAGCCGTGGCATGGCCCCACTCCAGCTGCTGCGCACTCCAATGGCCCCCTCTGATGCTCCAATGGGAGCTGCAGGGGAAGTACCTGCCTGCGTAGGAGCCGGAGGAGGGACATGCTACTGTTTCCAGGAGCCATTTGAGGTAAGCGCCGCCCGGAGCCTGCACCCCTGAGCCTCTCCCCATGCCCCAACCCTCTGCCCCAGCCCTGATCCGCCATCTGCTCTCTAAAACCCATGATCCCCGCCCACAGCCCCCCCCCGCCCCCGAAACCCCTCATCTCCGGCCCCACGCCCAGCCAGAGCCTGCACCCCTTCCCGCACTCAAGCCCCCTGCCCCAGCCCTGATCCCCCTCCTGCCCTCCAAACCCCTCGATCCCAAGCTGGAGCACCCTCCTATACCCCAAACTCTGCATCCCCAGCCCCACCCCAGAGCCCGCACCCTCAGCTGGAGGCTGCACCCCACTCCCCACCTGGAGCCCCCTCCTGCACCCTGAACTCCTCATTTCTGGCCCCACCCCAGAGCCCACACCCTCAATCAGAGCCCTTACCCCCTCCTATACCCCAAACCCAATTTTGTGAACATTCACAGCTGCCATACAATTTATATTCCCAGATGTGGCCCTTGGGCCAAAAAGTTTGTTCACCCCTGCTCTAGACCTCTAGCACACAATTAGTACTACAGCCAAAACCCAAGTAGCACTAAATTAATTATTCTAATAGGAGCTCATCCATCCAACTACAGAAAGCACCTTCCCACCCCTCAACCCTCTCTAAAACCCCATCAAACAGAGGCTCTTTGCAGCATGCCCAGAAGGTTCCTAAATGTGGAGTATTTTGGACGGGGGGGGGGGGAAGGGCAAGTCCCAGAGCCTTCACAGAGGCCAACCATCCCTTCTCTTTTATAACAAAAAGGGGATCAGCTCAGGTGCCTGTGCTGACTGCAGTTGGGACAATCTGGCCCAGTGCCAGACACAATTCCTCAGATAGGCTGGTTCCAGGCCATTTAGGGCTTTATAGCTCAGAACTAGCCTCTTAAACTCCACCCAGAGACCAATAGGCAACCAGAGAAGATCCTGGAACCATGTGCTCCCAGCAGGATTCCACGCGCAGTAAGTGACCTAGCGCTGTCTACACTGGGGCTTAGGTCGGCTTAACTAAGTCTCTCGGGGGTGTGTGTGAATTTTTCACACCCCTGAGCGACATAGCTGGGTCAACCTAACTTTCTAGTATGGACCAAACCTTAGTGAGTAAAATAAACAGAGGATCTACAGAAAATCTCTATGGGGCATGAAGAGGCTCTGTGTGACCCAACTTCTGTCTAGTAAAATATGACAAATCTACAGTGTGATGGGGTCTCTCAGCTGTACGCAGGAAGAGAGTAGGTGTTTTTGGGTGGTCATTAGATGAACCAGTTGGGATTTTTTCAGTGAAATAGTTTTTCCATCAGAAAATGCAGATTAGTCACACACTTTTTGTGGGAATGTCTCGGTGTTGATGGAAGTCCTGTCAGGAAGGTCTTTCCTAGCCAGGCTGGACTGTCAGGGCAAAACTACAGAGAGAGCAAGACTAGAATAGCCAGTAGCCCTGTGGTTGGGGCAGTCACCTGGCCTGTGTGAGGCCCAGCTTCGTCTCCTCCCAAATCAGGCAGAGCAGTGACTTTAACCTGTGCTCCCCACACCTCAGGTGAGTGCCCTAACCAGTGGACTATTGGCTAGTTTAGCTTCTCTCTCTCTAAGAAGGTGTTTGTTTCATCACAATACAGAATGGGGGAAAATACTGAGTTTTCACAGGATGGAAAACAGTTTCCCACAGCTGCTAGGAGTACGGATGTTCCAGTAGACAAAGCTCAGGTCACTGTTAATAAGCACAGACTGCAGGAAACCAGCTGTTACTTACACTAGTTTCTGCAGTTTGCAGTCTGGGTGTTTCAGTCCCTCACACAGCAGCTGCACGCCTGAATCCCCCAGTTTGTTATCCGCCAGTTCCAGCTCTGTCAGGCTCTGGCTGGTGCTGAGAATAGTGGAGAGATCCCCACAGCAAGCAGCTGTGAGGCTGCAACTCCCCAACCTACAAGAGACAAATACACAGAGAGGGAAGTGATCACTTGTTTCCTCCCTGTTGGCTGTGGTTCCCTCACTGGTATCGGTGTCTGTCTGGAGAGGGTTTCATTTCCATTCTGGAGGGAGGGAAGGATGGCTCCTGCCACATGTGCCACTAGCCAAATTCTTAGGGGCTAGGGACATCCTAGGTCCTCAGCGAGTAAGGGGTTAATTCTGGCTTCCTTCAATCTGTCCTTGCACAGGTGCTCAGGGAAAGGGCTATAAAAACAGCTGTTGGGGAGCCAGTGGGTGCAGAATGGCTGTGGGTTGAGATGGCTGCAAATCCAGGCTGAGCGAGCCTCAGGCTGGGGTGGTTTATGATTTGATGTGTTTAAGTTGTTTTGCTTTGCTGATTGAGATTTGCTTCTGCTGAAATATCCTTCCTGATTACCAGAGTCTTGCTGCCGTACAGTGCTAGGACCATGGTACCACCCCATACACCTGCTGCTCACGCTGCCTCTTCCCGACTCTCAATAAGACATTTGCTGTTGCAGCTGAGTCTTCAGAGCTATGCTGGCCCTGCAATTTGGCCTGAAACTACCCCTGGGAGGATATATCACGTGGGGTCTTGCAAGGGTCTGTCCTGGGTCCGGTACTGCTCAATATTTTCATTAACAGCTTGAATGATGGAGTAGCAAGTACACTTATAACATCTGCAGATGGCACCAAGCTGGGAGAGGTTACAAACAATTTTAGAAGACAGAATTAGAATTCAAAATGATCTTGATTAATTGGAAAATTGGTCTGAAATTGATAATATTAGATAGAGACATGCAATGTTCTGCAGTTAGCAAGGAAAAATATCAAATGCACAACTTCAAAATGGGGAATAACTGGCTAGGCGGCAGTACTGCAGAACAGGATCTGGGGAATATGAGTAAACAGTGTGATGTATTTTTGAAAAAAAAGCTAATATCACTGTAGGGTGTATTAGCAGGAGAGTCGTAAGTAGGGCATGGGAGGTGATTGTCCCACTCTACCCATCACCAGTGAGGCCTCAGCTGGAGAACTGTGTCCAGTTTGGGGCATCACAGTTCAAGAAAGATGTTGACGAATTAGAGAGTCCAGATGAGAGCAACAAAAGTGAAAAGAGGTTTAGAAAACAAGCTCCACAAGAAAAGGGTGAAAGACTTGGGCATGTTTAGTCTACAAAAGACAAGGCTGAGAGGCAACATGATAACAGTCTTCAACTATGTGAAAAGTTGTTATAAAGAGAACGGTGATCCATTGTTCTCCATGTCCACCAAGGGTAGGACAAGAAGTAATCAGCTGAATCAACAGCAAGGGAGATTTAGGTTGGATATTAGGAAACATTTTCTAAATATAAGGATAGTAAAGCCCTGGAACAAGTTACCTAGGGAGACTGTGGAATCCCTGTCCTTAGAGGTTTTTAAGAACAGGTGAGACAAACACCTGTCAGGGATGGGCTACGTTTACTTAATTCTGCCTCTGCACTGGGGGATGGACTTGCTGATCTCTCAGGGTCCCTTCCAGCTGTACATTTCTAAGGAGTGGGATGGTCCCCCTGAGGTGCAGGGCCTGGG
Source organism: Mauremys reevesii (assembly GCF_016161935.1). Lineage (NCBI taxonomy): Eukaryota > Metazoa > Chordata > Testudines > Geoemydidae > Mauremys > Mauremys reevesii. The sequence goes on from NC_052632.1 coordinate 34,377,194, forward strand.
GCTGGTTTCAGCAAAGCTTTACAGTTCGGTAACCCAGCAGCCAGAGCTACCATGCTAGCAGGCACAGTCTGGAGGAGACCAGCCAGTACTTACAGTATTTTCTGCAGTTTGCAGTTGGGATGTCTCAGTCCCTCACACAACACCTGCATGCCTGAATCTCCCAGCTTCGCCCCCCAAAGGTTCAGCTCTGTCAGGGCCTGGCTGGTGCTGAGAGCAGAGGAGAGGAACCCACAACATACAGCTGAGAGTCTGCACCCCTCCAACCTGCATGAAATGAAGAGAGAATGGAAAACGATTCATTTCTGACCCATGCACTGTGTTCCCCTCACAGATGTCTGTGTGAGTCTAGAAATATTTGTTATTGTGGGAGTGCAGGGAGAGATGACAGTGCTGTGGGAAGAGGCCAGGGGGAATAAAAACACAGAAGGCCGTTAGTGTGGATTTCTTCCATGCACGCCTGTCAGGCAGTGTTTAGCTCTCGTTCATGTTGGTGTAACTCTGGAGCATCCCTTGCAGTCAATAAAGGCAGACTTGCAAATACAGAGCAGCTGAGAGCACAGTCTGGCCCATTATGTCGGTTACGCAGCACTCCACAAGTGACTGGTCAGTTGAAGTGAAGGGAGGGGGTAGGTTGTGGGGTCACTTTTAGTGGGTTGGGAGGGGGAAGGTCGTGGCTGGAAAATAGTTCAAACATTTTCATTGCTAGCGCTCTGGATCCCTTCTGGTTTAAGCAGATGGAGCCAGAATAAGCTCTCCAGCCCCCAAGTGTTCCCCAGGGCCATGAGCATCCATTACCCGTCCCTTGTAAGAACAGACACCCTTAATCCCAGAAGACAAACTACCTGATCGTTCTCATAACCAACCAACCCCCCACAGTGTTGAGGATACAGCACCTTTTCCCCATTACAGCCTCTGTCTAGCACAACTGGAATCCCCAAACCTCTCAGCCCCCAACCTGCCCGTGAGTGACAGACACAATAGAAATGTGTGACAGTGACTGGAATGTGGAACACCTGGGTCTTGCTTTACACAGCACCGTGACTGAGCAGATTAATGATTTTTAACTAAACGTCTGTTTTTAAGGCTGTTTCTTCCCTGGGTGAATTAAATAAACTAGTTGTTTAAGAAGAAAACTAGAAAAAACCAAGACCTTAGTCCAATGGTAGCCAAAGGACCCTTGCACAGGGCAGCAGCCAGGTTTGGATCAGAGACTTTCAAGTACACAGAACAGACTGCTACCACCTGAGATGGCGTAGTAACTATTTATCCTATGCATGGACCAGCCTGTAGAGAGGAGTTTCCAGTGGGTCACACAGCTATTAACCATACAGCAGTAGAAGGTTGGATGCTATTTGACATTCAGATAGCAGGCAGTTCCCTGTGATGATGTGGTGTGTTGCAGTCAGTGGATATGTGCTGAGTGGACACTGGGATACAGTTACCGGTGTCCTGGGAGTTGTCATTTCCTTGCTTTTAAGGATTTGTGTTGAGCAGGTGCCCCACTCACCCAGCCGTAATCATTTCTAGACAAAGATGTAGTTTGTGGAGTATCCTGGCTTAATGACAACAAATGTAGGAAGGTTTGGGGGGAGGGAGAGAGAGACCAGGAAACGGGGAGCAGGGATATTTGAAGTGGGGTTAATGGTGTGTATAGGGTCCCAGCAGATCCATTTCCACCCTCCCTAACTCCAGCACAAAGGGGCCTGTGTTTTTGGTTCCCACCTGTCAAGTGCTGCTCTGCTCTGCCTGCCCAGTCATGGCTCCTTGGAGCTCTGAAGCTTTGACAGAGACTCTTCTGCTCCCAGTCGTCCCACAGGGTAAGTCCCAAAACTGCATCACACAAGGACCCAGTCTGCTCCCTCTGTGCCACAGCAAACTCCTTCTCCCAGCAGCTCTGCCCTGCGTGGAGGGAGCTGGGCCGCACACTCTTTGGTTTTGGCAGCAGCACCCTTCCTTTTCCTGCTTCTCTTTCCTCCCTCCCCACAGGCCATCTGGACCTGGATGAGAAGTTGCCTGAAAATGGAAATCCCTTCCCACAAAAACAATTTGCATTTTTGAAAATGTTCTGCCCCAAATTGGGACAAAAATTCAAAGTATTTTATGGGAAAGGACTTCCAGAAAAATTCCATTTGGGGAGAACCAAAATGATTCCCTAGCTGCCTTCCTGGCTCCAGGGCTGCCTGGCTTCCCAGATGCCTGAGAAGAGACTGGATGGGAACCTGGACAGACCAGGAGAGCTGGTTATTGAGCCGAGGACCCAGAAAGCCTAGGGTCCTGCAGTCTCTCCAAACAGAGAGGCTGAAGCTGACTTCTCCATACTTTTTGCCACTGTTGTTGGGTCGTGTGACTGCCAGGTCACTCACTGTGCCTAGTGCGACAGCAGCTGGGAGATGTACATGGATGAAGTTCTGCAGGGTGGTCACCTATTCTAGAATCCTCTTGACTAAGGCAACGTTGAAAACCTGAAAGCGGTTCAGTTCGGCTCTTGACAAGGAAGCTGTCAACTTTTGCAAGCTCCTACATCCCAGGACAAGAAGAGAAGCTGCCTTTACATCCGGGGCTAACACCAAAAGTTCTCAGCTACTCTCCTGTTGCTGTCACCTCTGTCTGGGCAGGGACCCACATCCCTCTTCCTCCTGACCAGGGGTTTGGGCAGCCGCCTTGCAAGTTATTGTGTCTGTCCCAGAGGTCTGACCAAGAATCCTGCCCCTGCACTTTGTTTTCTCTCACAGGCTGTGGCCAGTATGTGGCTGCAGCTACAAGTAACCAAATAGCTCTGGCCTTAAACAAACCCTACTATGACCCTGTTTATTTCACTGACACGCTCACTTTCTCCTTTTCCAATGCAGAAGCTCACTGTCCTGCCATGATGGCATCAAAGGAGCTGGGTGCAGATACCCCAACCTAGTAAGCAGGGCCAGTGCAACCATTTAGGCGACCGCTAGGGCACTAGGATTTGGGGGGCGGCATTTTCTTCGGCAGCAACCGTGGCGGCCAGATCTTCAGTCTCCCTGGTTGCCACCGGCATTTAGGCGGAGGGAGCTGGGGCAGGGGAGCACAGGGAGAGCCACCTGCAGCAAGTAAGGGGGGGGGGCAGCACGCAAGGGAACTCCCCGCCCCAGCTCACCCCTGCCCTGCCTCCTCCCCGAGCACGCCATGGCTGCTTCACTTCTCCCGCCTCCCAGGCTTGCGGCTCAGGGCGGAGGGTGGGGAGCTGTTGCAGGGGGGGCTCCTCAGGGCGGAGGAGGGGAGCTGCCATGGGGGGGAGGGGAGGGAAGGGCGCCTCAGGGCGGGGGCTCAGGGACGGGGGAGGGCGCAAGGTGGAAGTTTTGCCTAGGGCGCGAAACATCCTTGCACCGGCCCTGCTAGTGAGTGACACAAGCTGCCTCCTTCTGAGGCAGCTGTCAATCAGAGTGTGGTGGGTGGTGATGTAGGAGTGATCTGTCACTAACACAGTCTCCAGAGATCCCTTCTCTGCAGCACATTAGATCCAAAGCTGGTGGGGGGTGGGCACTGCACCAGGTTCACAAGGCCATTATTTCACCTTGTGCCCTGCTCCCTACAGTGTATTTCCCCATGAGTTGTCTAGTGACTCTAGTCTACTGTGATGATGGCCCAAGTCATGGAGCTTCCACCCCTTCTGGGGGGAGACTATTCCATGGACTATTCCAGCAGACCTGTCAGAGCAGCACAGCAATGAAGCAGACACACTTCAGTTGTGTATCTTCCCTCCCGCTCCCCCCCATATCACTCTCAGTGAGTTACTCGTTCCCCACCCTCCTCCGAGCTGTGAGGGAGAGATGGGGCACTTGCTACCAGGGAGAGGTGCCACCATCACTCTCTGCAGGGCTGTGGCAGAGGAGAGGCCAGTCGTCACTGATGGTGGAGAAAAAACAAAGAGCTTTGAGATGAGTCCTGTCCACCTACATACTGACAGGCAGAGTTTTGAAGCCCTGCTTGGGGGCTGGTGGGGAAAGATGGGGACAGAAGCATCTCATCCCTCCATCCATGAGTCTGATGTTCTGGGGAGAGAATGGGGGTCCCTGGATTAGGGGTTTGTGGCTCTAACCCCAAACCTCCAATGATAGACAGCAGCTGACTGCTACCACTGAGAACAGTCTAGATCCATCCTCTTTGGAACCCCCTTTCAGGTAGTTGAAATCAGCTATCAAATCCCCCCTCATTCTTCTCTTCTGCAGTCTAAACAATCCCAGTTCCCTCAGCCTCTCCTCATAAGTCATGTGCTCCAGCCCCCTAATCATTTTTGTTGCTCTCCACTGGACTCTTTCCAATTTTTCCACATCCTTCTTGTAGTGTGGGGCCCAAAACTGGACACGGTACTTCAGATGATGCCTCCATCTGTTGGCAGTGCCCCTACTTATACAGCCCAAAATGCTGTTAGCCTTCTTCGACTACACAGGGCACACTGTTGACTCATATCCAACTTCTCGTCCATTGTAACCCCCAGGTCCTTTTTCTGCAGAACTGCTGCCTAGCCATTCAGTCCCTAGTCTGTAGCAGTGCATGGGATTCTTCCATCCTAAGTGCAGGACTCTGCACTTTCCTTCTTGAACCTCATCCAATTTCTTTTGGTCCAATCCTCTACTTTCTCTAGGTCCCTCTGTATCCTAGCCCTACCCTCCAGCATATCTACTACTCTTCCCAGTTTAGTGTAATCTGCAAATTTGCTGAGGGTGCAATCCACGCCATCCTCCAGATCATTACTGAAGATACTGAACAAAACTGGCCCCAGGACCGACCCTTTGGGGCACTCCGCTTGATACCGGCCGCCAACTAGACATGGACCCATTGATCACTACCTGTTGAGCCCGATGATCTAGCCAGCTTTCTATCCACCTTATAGTCCATTCATCCACTCCATACTTCTTGAACTTGCGGCAAGAACACTGTAGGAGACCGTAGCAAAAGCTTTGCTAAAGTCAAGGAATAACACATCCACTGCTTTCCCCTCATCCACAGAGCCAGTTATCTCATCACAGAAGGCAATTGGGTTAGTCAGGCATGATTTGCCCTTGGTGAATCCATGCTGATCACTTTCCTCTCCTCTAAGTGCTTCAGAATTGAGGTGACTGGCCTGTAGTTCCCCAGATCCTCCTTCTTCCCTTTTTTAAAGATGGACACTACATTAGCCTTTTTCCAGTCATCCGGGACCTCCTCCGATCGCCATGAGTTTTCAAAGATAATGGCCAATGGCTCTGCAGTCACCTCCGCCAACTCCTTTTGCACCCTCGGATGCAGCACATCGGGCTCCATGGACTTGTGCTCGTCCAGCTTTTCTAAATAGTCCCAAACCACTTCTTTCTCCACAGAGGGCTGGTCACCTCCTCCCCATGGTGTGCTGCCCAGTACAGTAGTCTGGGAGCTGACCTTGTTCGTGAAGACAGAGGCAAAAAAACCCAAACACTGAGTACATTAGCTTTTTCCATAGCCTCTGTCACTAGGTTGCCTCCCTCATTCAGTAAGGGGCCCACACTTTCCTTGACTTTATTCTTGTTGTTAACATACCTGAAGAAACCCTTCTTGTTACTCTTAACATCTCTTGCTAGCTGCAACTCCAAGTGTGATTTGGCCTTCCTGATTTCACTCCTGCATGCCTCAGCAATATTTTTATACTCCTGCCTGGTCATTTGTCCAGTCTTCCACCTCTTGTAAGCTTCTTTTTTGTGTTTAAGATCAGCAAGGCTTTCACTGTTATTTACTATTCTTTCTACTGTGATAAAGTTCCTCCTCTTTGGTGGGTCCTGCACTTATTGGCAGATTTGCTCGCTTCAGATCTTCCCCTCTGGTGGGACCCACAGTCCGGGTCAACTCCTCCTGTGTCTGATCAGGAGTTGGGAGCTTTGGGGGAAACCCGGGCCTGCCCTCTACTCTGGCGTCCAGCCCAGGGCCCTGTGGATTGCAGCTGTCTCTAGTGCCTCCTGTAACAGCTGCATGACAACTACAACTCCCTGGGCTACTTCCCCATGGCCTCCTCCAAACACCTTCTTTATCCTCACCACAAGACCTTCCTCCTGGTGTCTGATAATGCTTGTACTCCTCAGTCCTCCAGCAGCACTCCCACTCCCCTCCTTGCACCTCTTGCTCCCAGCTCCTCACATGCACACCACAAACTGAAGTGAGATCCTTTTTAAACCCAGGTGCCCTGATTAGCCTGCCTTAATTGATTCTAGCAGCTTCTTGATTGGCTGCAGGTGTTCTAATCAGCCTGTCTGCCTTAATTGTTTCCAGAAATTTCCTGATTGTTCTGGAACCTTCCCTGTTAACTTACCCAGGGAAAGGGGACCTACTTAACCTGGGGCTAATATATCTGCCTTCTATCATTTGGCCTGAGCCCATCACACTACACATTGGGAGGGTTTGTTCCTGCAACCTCAATAAGGATTCTTTAAAATATAGCCTGGACTCCTTTCCCTCTCACGTTATTCTCCCAGGAGATCCTGCCCATCAGTTCTCTGAGGAGTCAAAGTCTGCTTTTCTGAAGTCCAGGGTCCGTATTCTGCTGCTCTCCTTTCTTCAGGATCCTGAACTCGACCATCTCATGGTCACTGCCTCCCAGTTCCCATCCACTTTTGCTTCCCCTACTAATTCTTCCCAGTCTGTGAGCAAAAGGTCAAGAAGAGCTCTGCCCCTAGTTGGTTCCTCCAGCACTTGCACCAGAAAATTATCCCCTACACTTTCCAAAAACTTCCTGGATTGTCTGTGCATCGCTGTATTGCTCTCACAGCACACATCAGGGTGATTGAAGTCTCCCATGAGAACCGGGGCCTGCGATCCAGTAACTTCTGTTAGTTGCCGGAAGAAAGCCTCATCCACCTCACTGCCCCCTGGTCTGGTGGTCTATAGCAGACTCCCACCACGACATCAGTCTTGTTGCTCACACTTCTAAACTTAATCCAGAGACTCTCAGGTTTTTCTGCAGTTTCATACTGGAGCTCTGAGCAGTCATGCTGCTCTCTTACATGCAATGCAACTCTCCCACCTTTTCTGCCCTGCCTGTCCTTCCTGAACAGTCCTTCCTTTACCATGTCTCTACAATCCCCCTCGTCCTCTCCAGCCCACCTGCTCCAGGCCTTGATCACCCACCCCATTAACTCTGCCCTCCCCCCATATCTCCTCTCATTCCCCTTCAGAGCCCGCTGTAAAATCATCTCACCCGTCAGACCAGCCCATTCTGATCCCTCCCCTGGCTCCCTCGCAGGTCCTACGCTACAGCCAGCAAATTCCCCAAAAATGCATCTCTCAGGGCCACCCAAACCACGTGCAAATTAAGCAAATCCTTTCAGCCACACATAAAAAGGGAATGTTTTGTTTTAAAAATTCAGCCAGTCTGTTTGGACCATTCCACAGCAAAATGTTGTCACTTTTCATTTTGAAATTGAGGCAATGTTAAAAAGAGAGGTGGAGGGGGTCTTGAAAAACACCCACAAACAACCTGAAATGAACAACCAAAACAATTTTGTTTCAGGTCAAACCTAACCAATATATATAGATAGATAGATAGATAGATAGATAGATAGATAGATAGATGATATATATATTTAATTCTCTGACTGGCCCCCAAACTGAAAAGTCACTGATTCGCTCAGCTCCATTCAGCACCCGAATGCAGCTCCTTCTTGAATCTTTGCAAATTTTGTCCCCATCTAACTCTCCGGGCTCATTCCCCCGCCACTCTCCCAGCCATTCCCTTTGTGTCCTTCCCTGGTTCTCCCTTGCCATGCTGCTCCTCAGACTAACACTATTCTCCCCTGCTCCTGCCCCAAACTTTCCTCTCTTCCTTCAAGTTCCTCCTTAAACAAGAGCCTACTCAGGACAATGGGAAATCAAATAAACCAAGCAAGAGATTCGCTGCCCTCCCCTGGGTTGTACAGCCCCCAGCATGTTGGGACTCAAGAAATACCCACGGGTCCTGCGCTCTGACTGCCTTTTATTGAAGCCTTTAGGAATGAGATTTAGTGTCCGTGTGTATCCTTCGGAAAGAATCTTCTCAGCCCTTTTATTCTCTCGGCCCAGGGCACCGATGCAGCTATGTCTGGACTAGCAATTGGAGCGCCTCACGCTGAGACAGACGCCCAGTCCAGTCTCATGCTTCAGGGATTCCATGGTCACTGAGGGCTGAGGAAGGACTTTTTTACCCCTATGGCCAGGGGCGGCTCTAGGCACCAGCGGGCCAAGCGCCCGCTTGGGGCGGCATCCTGGGGAGGGCGTCATTTGGCTCCGGTGGAGCTCCCGCCGGCATGCCTGCGGCAGGTCCACCGGAGCCCGTGACAAGCGGACCTGCCGCAGTCATGCCTGCGCGGCGGTCCCGCTTTCCCGCGGCTCGGTTGAGCTCCCGCAGGCATGACCGCGGCAGGTCCGCGCTCGTCCGGCCGGTGGACCTGCCGCAGGCATGCGCGGAGCTCCACCGGAGCTCCACGCCTCCCAGGATGCCGGAGCCGCGGGAAGAGGGGACCCGCCGCGGGACTGGGGAAGGGCGGCGCAGCGCTCCGCGCTGCTTGGGGCAGCCTACTTTGTAGAGCCGCCCCTGCCTATGGCAGAGAACAGCAAAGCTGGCCAGGTGCATTGTGGGGATTTCACCTTCCCCTTTGCTGCTGCAAGAAGCAAGATACTGGAGTGGACTGACACAGAATGATTTTGCACCTTGTGGTTGAATCTCCTCTTCTCATGATACATTATACAGACAGGGTTTGTGGGGAGGCCCCGGGGCTCCTTTGGATTAAAATTCCCAACAAAAGCCAAGAGCAATGCTCCCTTAATCCAGCCTGGGGGATGCAAAGCCCAAGGGCCCTAGCCAGACAGCCCCAGCCCACCTTGCCTCTGTGATGTCAGCAGTGGCCCTGTGTCACAAAGAGGGTAGGCCCTGTGTCACCAAGGGGTAGGCAGCCTGTGGCTCAGTGTGCTCTGGGAGCTGGAGGAGGGAGCACACGGCTGTCTGGGCTCTGCTTTTCAGACAGTTGGGAGCATTTTGGGGAGCATATAGCACCTGTTTACATAGAACTCGCAGAGGAATCCACATCTTCACTGTCATCTGCAATTATATGTGAAACATCAACAGTCTTCTGTGGCTCAACCATCCCAGCACAGGAGAGAGGGACCTTACCTACCGTATCCTCAGGGTTAGGAAAGAGAAGGACGAAATTATACCAAGCTCTGACAATCAGCCTTTCTTTAGGTAAATATCTAAACAGCAAAAATGGAAAACAAGGTTAAAATCACTGATTTAAATCAAGATTTCCTCTGCTTGCTGATTTAAATCACAGTGAAAATCATTGATTTGACTCGCTCTGATTTAAACCAGTTCGTGCTGCCGTGAACTCGGCGTGGGGTGGAAAGGGGTCATTTTAAATTGTGTTGGATGTCAAGTAATTTTATCCCAAAACTTAGTAAAAATATGTAGTTTAGAGAAACAAGCAATGCTAGGCCAGCTCTTCCTATCTCTTTTTCTGACCATTCAGGGGGTGACTCCACTAGTTTAGTCACAGGGGCTCTTTGACATACCTTAGGGGACACCAGGATTAAAACCAAGCAAAAGAATCTCTGTGAGTAACCATGGCTATTTGATTATTAAAGAAAAGAAAACACTAAACAAACCAACAAAAGACAGAACACAAATGAGAAAAGGCTGATTTCTGTTCAGTCTCATCTGTGTGCTTCTCTCTGGAGCGCTTTTAACAGATGACACCTTTGTGAGCAGCTCTGCCTTTGATGGGGCACTTTTCTTTTGGTAAGTTGAAACCAAGGTCTTATTTCCCAAAATTGTTGTGAGTCAGACATACTAAGACTGTTTATGGATGGGCAAAATAATGTTAAGAGCAGGCGGATCCTATTAATAACTAGACTGTTTATCTAGATGGGCAAAGCAAGCAATTTTAACTAAATCCTCGGAAATAGAAGAAAGTAGTAAAATTACCGAGTTAGAAGAAACCATTTAAGGAGCTGTCTAGAGACTGGCCAATGAACAAAATATTTAGAATCTTAAAGTCAGTTAAATCCCATGATTTCTCTGTTTCCCGATCTTTAGCCCTTGTCTCTTTCCCAAATGCATATGGTCGAACCATTTAGTGGTTCACAGGAGAAACTGTTAACATTTGAAGTTACAACAGTATTTCCATATCACAGCAAAACTGTTACAAGAGTTTACAACTCTAATCCCTTGACAGGGTTTTAGCTAACTTCTCTTACCAACACATGCTGAAGTTTTGGGGAGGTTGCCTTGGGCTGGTTTCTTCCCGAGGCTTCTCTCTTCTGTCTGTGTCAGCTTGCTTGTAGGGAGGGAGAGGATGAGTTGAGTTTGAGCAGGGTCACAGATCGTGTGCAGGGTGCTCACTTAGAGTTTTTATACTCTCCTCTTCCCTATTTCCGTGCAATTTTAGAAAAACACCCCTCTCTCGCCGTTTCCTTGGCTCTGTACATTCATGGAGCCTCTTCATCTTCTGCATAGGTAGTTTGTTTAATGGGTATATGTGTTAGGGCTGTAAGTCTTCCTTGACAGTTCTATTCCCTTTGTTTATGTGGGGGAGATTCAAATTTAGTCTTGTCACTCTTCTTATTCAGTTTGTTTTCTGAGATATTTCTTCAGTTTCATTAGGGTTCAGCAGGAAATGAAATTCTGTTTTTAAAAAGTCCAAACATGCCTGTTCTTTATGAGAAGGTTTTTAGTTCTGGAAGCAGTCTTTTAAAATCAAATCATTCTTAGCAAGTCTTTAGCTTAAATAGTGATTGAAGAAGTTGTTGATTCTTTAGAACAATTGTTGGAGAGATGATTCTTCTTATGTTTCGGAGTTGGGAGGAGGAGTGGCTGGAGCTCTGCTAGTAACGAATTAATTCCCCATTAATATAATAAATAGTCTAGACTTAAATGTCTTCTTATGGTGGTAATCAGCTGAGCAAGGTCATTTGATTTCATGTTAGTACATAATGCATTTTACCACCTGTAGCAATGATATTAGAAAACCACATTAGATGCTTTTCATTCAGTTAAAATACTTTGCAAACATGCCCTCCAAAACAGTTTGCCATTTCAATATTTTAGAAATCAACTAAAGTTTTCCACAAAACTTTTTCTCAACTACACACATTTTTCTATAAAGTTTGAAGGACCCAAGCAGAGGGTTTTGTTGCAAAAAGGGGCTGGTAGAGTGCATTTTACGGCCTAGATTTATTGTTCTAACATATATGGAGATATACTTATCTCATAGAACTAGAAGGGACCCTGAAAGGTCATTGAGTCTAGCCCCAGGCTTTCACTAGCAGGACTAAGTCTTGATTTTTGCTGCAGATCCCTAAATAGCCCCCTCAAGGAGTGACTTCACAACCCTGGGTTTAGCAACCTAAGAGCTCAAACCACTGACCTATTCCTCCCTAGCCCTTGCCCGAGCCCTAAATTCATTTTGGAATATCCAACATAAATAACATCCTCACTTTCTATGGGTCCAAATCTTTCCTAAAACATTTTTCTTTATAACGTGTTTTATTGAGTTAAAGGGTTAGATCTATACTAAACTGGCAGTCTACAGAAGAGGGGGTGCTCTGGTGTAGATAAAACACTCTTTTGGGTGCTTTGATTCTTGACCCAAGTTCCTTAGAGTTACAAGTGGTTTGTTATAGCAATTCAACTTCTATGAAATATTTTGTACAAAGCACAAATGCCAATAATCGACCCATATTTTAAATAGAGCACAAAAAGAAAATAGTATAAAAGTTAAAGCAAGTTAAAATGAGGACAGTTGCCTTTGAAAGTTTGTACAGATACTCTTGCGGGACATAAACAGGTTTATGGTTAAGGAGATGTTATTTTCTGGACATTTGCTCATTTCTGGATGGCAGAAAGCTGAAGCCTTCTGCAATGTCTTTGATTAGCGTGAACATTTTATAACCTAGCTAACTAAAACTGGGCTACTCATATTTTCAAGCATCCTGGTGATAAATGTATATTTGAATGTTCAGTAAAGGCACAAACATGTTTGTAATGACCTAACATTATAAACATAAGTTATAATAATGCTATTCATAAAATGTTTACATCAATGTTGAGATCTCGCCACCTCATAGTGGTCTTGTCTCTCCAGCCAGGCAGGCAGCAAAAACCTAAGTCTGGGTCTCCTTGGCCCATCTAGAAGCATGTGTGAGTATGGTGGGGTCTGTGTCATGGGAAGGAAGCCTCAGGGACTCATTCATGTTGGTTCTTGTCTTAGGAGCCGATATGGATCTTTATGGCTACCTCCGCCGACTGCTGGTCCAGTCTGGAGGTGAGTAGGAATTCTCCCCAGAAATGGTCACTCCTTTCCCCCCATTGCTGTCCTCTCCAGAGCTACCTGCAGGGGACTGCTGGGAATCTGCATGGAATCTCCATGTGCTTGGGGAGTCAGGGTCTCCTGATGGAGAAGGTTTGTTTTTTCCAAGGTTCCTTGGAGCAGTTTAGCTTTATTTAAACCCCCAGACATTTCTAGCCCTTCTGAACTGATAGGGAATTCTCTGATGGGACCCCAATGCAGCACTGCCATCCCGGCCTTGTCTGCACTCTCCTTGTCTCCTGAGGGAGATCTCTTGTTAACTAGAGTAGCAGGGACAAGCAGAGCTGGGGAAGTTCTTGTCTCTAATGGAATCCAGCTGGTTAGGAAAGAATTTGGGGCCCCTGCCCATGTTATCTCAGCTCCCTACCTGTGGGGTGAGGTGTTTGTCAAATGCCTTGGAGATGGGTGTGCAGTATAAATGGTCTGGGCTGTGACTGGTGGCAGTCCCTCTCCAGAGGTGCCCTGCAGTGTCATTAGTTCTCCACACAGCTGTATTGTCTACCTCACCCCCTGCGGTTTCTATCAGTGACCAGGAAAGGAGAAATGACCCCTTCCCCTTTGCACTTATCCACAGCCACAGACCAGGGGAACGAGGCTACAGCAGCCACTGGGTGTTGCAGCCCTTCCCTATCTAAACCTGCTGCTTCAGATAAGTAGGAAACAGGGGTACAGACTCCCCAGATTCACCCCTTTCCCTGCGTAACCTTCTGTAACCTTGAGGTTGAAATGTTTCCAATTCATAGTAAGTTGTTACAGATAAGGCTGCAACAAAACCCAAGTTCAAGCATCTAGGTCGGTTACAGAAAATGTATTTAGGTGACATTATAAATGATAAAACCAAACTTCATTCCAAAATAAAATGATTCGTTAAGAAAACAGGTGTGCAGTTACCACCTACGCTGTCATCACTGAGTGTTGTACTGTGGATCAATGCGGGATCAGTGCACTGACAGCAGGGTGAAGTACAGCCTTAGAACCCTGGGACAGAACGGTACCTTGGGGTGTTAATTGGAGCGCTCACCGAATTAACAGAACAACTCCCAGTAGAAGCTATTCTCAGACTATTGAACGTGCAGCTGCCCCTTACACTGTTTATATTTCCATCGCCTCCTTATTGACTCTTTACATTGCATGTGGTTTACATGAACATCTGCACCAATATCCTCCCCACGCTATTAGTATACATAACATTTGAATAAAACAGTCTCAATTCTCAAAACCACTCATTCAAAACCCTGCTTAAGCCAGTTATAGCCAAACAGCAGCATAACCCCGGGCCATGTGCTTGCTAACTCTCACTTTCCCATAACAGGATCTCCAATTGATCGCTAACTTTCCTCACACTAACAACTTCAGTTTTCTAAATTCTACTGCACTTGAGCTAACTTAGGCCCTAAGCCTATTTTCTATTTATTTCTTAACCTAAACCATCCCATAGGGAGGCCAAATTCACAGCCATGAAAAAGTCATGGACCATGAAATCAGACCTTCCCCATGAAATCTAGCTATTGGAGGGGTGGGAAGGGCAGGCTCCTACCATGGCCCTGGCTCCAGCTGCTAGTCCCCTCTGGGCTGGGGAGGGAGGGAACTGGCACTTCCCCTGCACAGCCGCCCTCACGGGGGAGATCAGACCCCCCTCCAGGTACATACACCTGTTGCTCGGAAGGCAGTGCAGAAGTGAGGGTATCTCACAACCCCCCTACAACAGTTTTGCGGCTCCTCCACAACTCCTTTTGGGGGCAGAACCCCCACTACAACATTGTGACATTTCAGAGGTAAACATCTGAAAACCTGAAATTGATTTTCAAATCCTATGGCCATGAAATTGGTCAGAATGGACCGTAAATTTGGTAGAGCACTACCTATAGGCTATACCTGCCCTTTGCCAACTCCCTCCAGTGGGTCAGGCCCTTCCTCCCCATGAGGTTCTGCTTGTTCCTGGCATTCGACTTTTCCACGGGCCTTGTGGTCTGCACTGCCCAGGGCCGCCCAGAGGATTCCGGGGGCCTGGGGTCTTCCGCGGCGGGGGGCCCCCGCTTTGGCAGTAATTTGGCGGCGGGGGGTTCTTCCGCTCCGGGACCCCCCACCGAAGTGCCCGGAAGACCTGCAGTGGGGACCCCCTGCCACCAAATTACCGCCGAAGCTGGACCCGCTGCCGAAGTGCAGCCGGGTCCTCGGCAGTAATTCGGCGGCGGGGGGTCCCCACCGCGGGTCTTCGGGGCACTTCGGTGGCGGGTCCCGGAATGGAAGGACCCCCACCGCCACCAAATTGCCGCCAAAGACCCAGCTGCACTTTGGTGGCGAGTCCCGCTTCGGCGGTAATTCGGCGGTAATTCGGCGGTGGGGGGTCCTTCTGTCCCAGAGCGGAAGGACCCCCCGCCGGTGAAGACCGGGAGCAGAAGAAGCTCTGAGGGCCTGGGCCCAGCGAGAGTTTTCCTGGGCCCCCGGAGTGAGTGAAGGACCCCGCTCCAGGAGCCCCGAAAAAATCTCGTGGGGGCCCCTGCTGGGCCCGGGGCCTGGGTGCAAATTGCCCCACTTCCCCCACCCCTCTGGGCTGCCCTGGCACTGACTGAATGAGGAGGGCTCTTGGATTCTCCATCTCCCTGCAGTTCCCCCTCCCCAGGCACTGCACGTGCAAGATTTCTAAATCCTCCAAGCTGTGTTTGCTGCAAGCTAGTCCCCACCCCCTGCGCTGCCGAGACCCCATCGCGCACTGTGTGGGAGGCAGGGGCTGTGATTGTTGGCACCAGCCTGTGACAGTGAGAAGGAGAACTGGGGTGGCTTTGCCTCTGTTTAGAGAATCGCTCCTTTCTGGGTCACACAGGTGTTCTCTGTAACCGAGAAAGTTCTTTGGCGACCCAGGTGTGACTGTATTTGTTACTCAGTGAAATCAGGTTCATTGAAGTGTCACAAGAGGACTGGAACCTGCTGCTTTGGGTACCGAAAACTCCCCTCCCTTTAGCACTATCTTTCACATCATTCCCCTGGGCGTTCAACCAGAGACCTTTAATGGAGAAATTTAACCCTTCTCTTCTATTGACAGACACAGCAGTGCAAGAGACTTCAGTGTCAGCCAGAGATGGCAACCCACCTGACACAGAGTCTTCTGCTCCAGGTAGGCAGAAAGCGGCGTGATCCACAGCCAGAATTCCTTTCCAAGGCCAAAGTTGCTATTCATCTGCAATGTCTTTTACAGAATCAACATAATGTTTAGTATCAGGGGGTAGCCATGTTAGTCTGTATCCACAAAAACAACAAGGAGTCCGGTGGCACCTTAAAGACTAACAGATTTATTTAGGCATAAGCTTTTGTGAGTAAAAACACTTCTTCAGATGCATGGAGTGAAAATGACAGATGCAGGCATTATATAATGACACAAACTAACAGAATGTTTAGCTCTAGCTTGTGCAAACAGTATAATTCCCATGGGATCCTTCTGGGTGAACAATGGTATATTAACACGGGGTGCTATATTAGAGAATCACAACTGTTATTATGAGAGTAAATGTCTCATTAGCCTCAAAATTCAGAAGGATGCCCACAACTGCTTATTAACTCATGTGCACGGTTGCAGCAATTATCCAAGCAGTTGCAGTGACTACTTGTGCAATCGATCATTGTGATCTGTAACTGGTTGACTGTGTGTCAAGCGACCACGGCTGTGGCTGGAACTGTGGGTGCTACTGAGCCACACACATTCCATTCCTGGAAACAGACGCCAATGCATTTTTCATGACTGAGATGTCCACATTTTTCATATGTATATTAGAAATGGCTTTGTGAGTCATGATCAGATGCTGTCTCAAGCACTGCTGGTTTGGTGGCTGTGCAGTGAGGTGGGCCAGAATAGGTAACTTCTTGGTCAGAACACACCTCATAAGCTCAAATACCTCATGGAACCAAATGTTCTAGGTGATAGAGCTGCCTTGCTGAATCCCAAGGAAGAGGAGAGGTACCACAAAGGTTTTATCCCCAAAGAAGGGGGATCCCACATTTCAGTGCTGCAGCTCTGTGCATCTACCTCCAGCCGAGCCTTGCAATGTCTCTATTTCCTTGGGGTTCTCCAGCTCATGAGTTACATCCTTCTGGCTAAGGGGAACCCAATGGAATCCCCTTCAAAGTCCCTAGTCAAGCAGAGAGCCTCCTCATGTCAATGGAGGTTCCCCCCAACTGGAGCAATTCCAGCCATCTTGGGAGCCGCAGACCAGCACAAAGAATTGAGCCTGGGTCTCATTCCACATGGCAGTGCAGAGCACCGGGCACCAGAGTGCTAGCTTGACCTCCCAAGAGTGAGATGTGAATGTTAGGGTGACCAGATGTCCCGATTTTATAGGGACAGTCCCAATTTTGGGGTCTTTTTCTTGTATAGGCTCCTATTACCCCCCACCCACTCTCTCGATTTTTCACATTTGCTGTCTGGTCACCCTAGTGAATGTTCTGAGGTCTGTGCAGTAGAAGAGAAACTCCTGTGATCTGTTTACATTGGTTCTTGTCTTAGGAGTCAATATGGGGCTTTTGGACCGTCTCTACCAAAGACTTACTCAGACTATTGGTGAGTAGGAATTCTGCCTGGGAGCATCCCCCACGATACAGATTTACCCCAGTTCCCTTCTGATTCCTATTGCCCTTACATAGACTCAGTCACATGACACCTCACCCCACCACTGCCCTTCTGAATTACAGGATGGACACCTTTCCAAACAGACAGGACAAATCTGGACTCCAGCCAGCCAGGCCCCACTGACTCTTCTGTCCCAGGTAGGAGTCAACAGCATTTCTCTGTGACAAATCATCACATTTCTATTGCTGTCCCATCAGGATGTTCCATCCCAGTGCACACAGGATCATTCAGTGCCTCAGTTTTCCTAGCTTCATAATGGGGCTAACAAGACTCACAACCTCCACTGGGGTCTGGATGGTGTGGGTAATGTTTGTAAAGGAACTAGAAGGGGAAATGCCCGATCTCAGTGTTAAGTAACATGACACTGTCCGGGCAGTGATTGGTGGAAATCCCTCGCCAGGGGTTCCATAAGGTGCAGACAGTTCCCTCACAGCTGTATGTCGCTGTCGTCCCCAGGGCATTCTATCAGTGACCACGATTGCGGGAAATTAACCCACCTTCTGCGTGTATCCACAGACACAGAGGAGCAGAAGGTGGCCCAAAAAGAAGACCTGGCGCCACAAACCCTGGCTGCAGGAGCGGGCAGCCACTCCAGCACTTTCTGTGCTGAGCCTCATGATCCAGGTAAGACCATGCCCAGTATTGAGTGCCAGGAATAAAGGGGGGGAGGGGAAAGCAGCCACAGTGACAGCAAAACCCCAGGGCTGAGAGGGCAAGAAGAGACTCCACCCAGGCTCTGTGCCCTGCTCTGCACATGCACATAAGCCACTGCCCTGTGCTCTACCTTACACGCCAGCCTCCGTGCCATCCCACGCTGGGCTAAAGCCCTGCTGCCATAGGGCAGCACTAGAATCACCACCGGGCAGCCCGGGTGCCAGTAAAGGGGGAACTGACCCACCAGGCAGCTCCCTCTACCAGCTCAGCTCCCCAGTGGCTCCTCATAATGATTCCCAACATTTTGCTAGTTCTTTTGACTGCCGCTGCACATTGAGTGGATGTTTACAGAGAACTATCCACAATGACTCCGAGATCTTGTTCTTGAGTGGTAACAGCTAATTTAGACCCCGTCATTTTGTATGTTTTCCAATGTGAGTTACTTTGCACTCATCGACACTGAATTTCATCTGCCATTTTGTTGCCCAGTCACCCAGTTTAGTGAGGTCTCTTTGGAACTCTTTGCAGTCTGCCTGGGACTTAACTATGGTGAGTAATTTTGTGTCATCCACAGATTTTGCCACTTCACCGTTTTACCCCTGAACAGCAAAGGCCCCAGTACACATCTTTGGGGACACCACTATTTACCTCATTGTGAAAACTGGAAATAGATTCTTACCCTTTGTTTCCTGTCTTCTAACCAGCTACAGTCCATGAGAGGACCTTCCCTCTAATCCCATGACTGCTTACTTTGCTCAAGAGCAAACTTAGTTTCCTTCCGTTCATTTTAGGCACCAAGAGAAAGGCCTATTCATCACCCAGGGGACAGCTCACCCCAATCAGCAAGGAGGAGGAGGAGGAAAGGCCAAGGAAGACCAGAGTGAGTGAGGAGAGAACGGGAAATCCACAGCACACTGGGGAAGTGCCCACGGCACAGATGGTACAAGGTTCCCTCCATCACCAACTCAGCCTGGACTCCAGCTCCTACTACCTTCTCCACAACACACTGACCCTCTAAGGCTCTGACCCCCTTTCCCTGTCCGCTTGCTCCCAGATTCACTGCCATTCTCTGGCCCTAGAGAACATGCTCTGACCCCCCTTGCCAGGGCAGGTGTTGCAGACGGGAGGAGAGAGGCGACTCCATTCCTAGCACCTGGCTCTGCTTTCTTTCTGCTTTGCTGGCTGGTCAGCAATGGGCTGCATTAGGGAACCAGGGAGAGAAATAAACCATTGTCCTGAGCTTCACCTCTCCCCAGAATGTCCCTGGTACACTCTGGAAGTGACCATTGGAGGAGGTGAGCAGGCAGAGACAATGGGCCAGATCCTTGGCCCCTGGGAAGGCCACATGAAGGGACATTAAACTTCCCCTTACAAGCTCCCGCGTGGTTTCCTCACCCCAGCATGGGGGCAGGGAGGAGCCCTTGGATGCTGTCTCCCCATCCCTGACCTGTCTGTGTGGGTCTCTAGACTGTCAGCCCTTCAGGACACAGATTGTCTCTGTCTGTGTTGTGCTGCACTCAGTGCAAAAGGGCCTGACCCTGACTGCAGCCTCTGGGCGCTGCCCTAACATCAGTAGTGATAAGTAATCAGGGCAGGCCCCGCTCTTCCAAACCAGGCCCCGCCATCCCTGCCCTCCTCTCAGCACACACCACCCCAGCTGGTGCCAGGGACAACTGTCCTGTTGACCCAACCATGAGTGATACTAGGCTAGTGCAAACAAAGGGGTCAAATGCCCCTCCCAGAGAAGGGAGAGTCCAGGACCAGCTGGAAGCTGCTCTCCACCAGGGCCATAACTTTATTCCTCCCAAGTCTGGGTTGTGGTTACCCAGCTGCTGATGGAGATTCTACACATTGGGGCTTGTCTGCCTGACACGTCATCGCCTTGTCCTGCGTCTCTTCTCTTGCACAGGCCCTTGCTTGCGTGAGGGACATGGATGAGGCTGCCCTGAGGAAGGACATTGGCATCCTCTTCCCAGCACTCCACTCCATGGTAAGAGATGCTGGGATCACTCAGGCAAAATGCCGGGGCCTGTTGGCTTAAACTGGGTAGGCTGTGGGAAGAGCTGTCCCTGCCTCATCCTGTTCCCATTGGGGGATGGATCCTGGAGAACTCTCCTTTGGTTTCTTTTCCTCCCACCCACCCCAACCCCTTTGACCGGGAACAACAGCATCCCACACCTTGTTCCAACGCTCCACATCTTCGTTTTCTGACCCGTCAAACTCTGCTTCTACATGAGCCACGGCCCCCAAAGCCTCGGCGTCACTCATAGACTGATCCAGCTTGCTGGCCTGTTCTTTAGATGGGAATTAGAATCTGCCTCTCCACCCTCATCCCTTCACTCTGCCATCCGAGGGCTTGGCCTGAGAGACACTGGATCTAGTTTACCTTTGCTGGTGTTGCTTTCTTCCCTTAGGTGTGTCATCTCCCCAG
This sequence comes from Mauremys reevesii, assembly GCF_016161935.1. Taxonomy (NCBI): domain Eukaryota; kingdom Metazoa; phylum Chordata; order Testudines; family Geoemydidae; genus Mauremys; species Mauremys reevesii. The sequence goes on from NC_052632.1 coordinate 34,397,214, forward strand.
AGAGCACCTGGAAGAGAGGAGAGAGGCCCTGGACTCTCTCATCCATCTGGGTAAGAAACCCATTCACCTTTCCCAGAGAAGGAGATCCCAGCCTGTGGAATTTCAGAGCCCAGGCATAGAACTATATTCCCTTCCCCTTTACGATTCACCCCATTATGATTCACTCCTCTTCCTGCAGCTCGCTTGTTCCTGGTGGAGCTGCTTGTGTTCCTGTTCAGGAGGCTGAACAGGGACGAGGAAGAGGAGACCTGTGCCAGTCTCCTCATTTTGGACCAGATAGTCCGATCCAACAGTAAGTGACCCCAAAGTGAGGCCTCGTCTTTTGATGTGTTATGGCCTCTTGTGCAATTAGCAGCGCTTAGCACTGGGCCTCATTGGGCTCACTTTTACCTGTCTGCAGTAGACAAGCCAAGTCCTGCAGCCCCTCAGCCGATGCTGTGGCAATGAGAGAGGACAATCATTGCTGGAACTGCAAGCATGGACAAATGCAGCTGGTTACCCATGGGGGTAACCTGCCAGGAGGGTCATGTAGGGATATTGAGGTTGCTCTAAGGTTCCTGAGATCTCAGGTCCCTGCACACCCTGGTTTAACATCAGCCCTGCCAAGCCGGTGTCTGTGTCTCTTACAGTTTCCGAAATGACACAGCACACAGAGAAGCTGTTCATAGCCCTGGGGCCAATCCTGCAGAGCACAAGCATACGGGTGAGTCTGGAACCATGGCCAATGCGGCCAAAGCTAGTGAATGTCTGCCTGCCAGTGCAGAGCCTGCCGGGACCCTGTGCATCGAAACACATGACCCATCAGTGCTCCATAGTGTAGGGCAAAGGTGGGGGAAAGAATCCCAGCAGGGCTCCGCCTGCATTGCCATCTCTGGGCTGCCTAGCAGTATTTCACCAAACACCCTGCTGAGAAAGGATCCCAGCCTGGACCGGGAGGGGACAAGGTCCCTCCACACTGCGTGCAAATCATTTCTGTTTCTGTCTGGGTCTGGCAGGTCAGAGAAGCCCTTGCTTATTTGATACGCACAATGGGGGCACATGGGCTCTTGGAAAAATCTACATCAAGACCCTTAATTGACTTCTTGGTGCATCAGTGCACCCTGCCCCTCGACAGCACGGTAAGAATCCGCAGAGACCTTAGTGATGGGGGTCCGTGAACAGGGCAGAGCATGGGGTCAAGGGATAGGGAAGGAGGGGCAGCTGCAGATGGGGAGGGGCAGGCAATGGGCAGCAAATAGGGCTTGGGAAGCAGATGGAACTGGCACCCTCCATCTACTAATGGAAGATGATGACAACTAGAAGACAGTGTTTTTTCCTCCCAGCCCATTCTCTCTGATCCCTCTCCCAGCTGCCATCTGGGCTCTGTCCCTTGTGCTGGGAGGGCAGGACCCCTGGCTTCCTCCTTCTCTCGCCCCACCGTGATCATCCACCCTACAGGAGACTAAGCCATGATGGCTCTGGTTTTCACCACGCAGAAGGGTGGAGCCTAGAACTGGCTCCACACAGACCCTGGGCTGGTTATGGCACAGTCACAGCCAGGGTTGTGCCTTTTCCCTTCAAGCCCCATTTTCACCCCCTGCCATGCCCACTATAGGTACCCTGCCACGGAGGTCTCCACTGAATCTAAATCTCCCTGGTGTCTTCTTTATTTCTCACCATCAGGAGGCAGCAGACGGGAGGCACACCATGGAGCTCGAGGTCCGCCAGCTCTGCTCCAGCACCCTGCAGTCCTTGGGTGACTCCCCCAAAATGGCCAATGTAAGTGACCCTGCCCCTTTCCATTGGACGCAGGCCTCTCTGCGTCTGAGCTTTTCCATGAGACAGGCCCCAACCAGATTTATTTACCTGAGCCTCCCCGCTCCAGAACATCATGGGGTTGGGTAAAATGGACCCTGGATCCGAGCCAGATCTGGTTCTTTGGAACAGGGAACACTCACCGGTGGTCACAGGGGCTCTTCCGCTCTAGCATCCCATGGTCAGTCATGCTGCTTCTGCAGCTTCCATAGCTCAGTCCCTCTTCATTGGTCCCTCTGTTAACCTTTTCCTGGCTGTTACAGGGTGGGTTCTATACAGACCATCACATTCTTGTTTTGCAAAAGCCAACCCTAGCCCGGGACTTCCTGCCTCTCACCCACACTACCTTGGTGCCTAAGGGAGAATCCACTGAGCTGGGAGACACTACATCCAAATCTCATCTCTGCTGACTACCGCTTAGGTTTCCACACACTGCACAGACCTGATTACTGACCCAGGCCTCAGAACGCAAGCCTAAGCAGTCAAGTATTAGCCAGCCCCTCCCCACACTGAACAAATTAACAGCCACCTTGCGCAAGGTCACATCAGGCAGAGCTGAGACTAACAGCCACATTTCTAAGAAGGCAGACCCAAGTATTGTGCCCTCAGCTACACTGTCGTTCAGACTGAGCCTGCCAAAGATACGTGCTTTATTTACTACAGGTGGGGAGAGAACCCCGGGGGTTCCTGCTCTCCACTATTCTATACTATTCTATTCTCCAGCAAAGAGTTGTGTAACCCTCTGGCATAGTGTGTGTTAAGTCCCCCTCTTGTCCACACAGCAGACAGCAATTTCATCTGTGGTTCAAGTGGCGCAGGCCTGTGTGGGGATGGGAAGGTCAGAGCTCAAACCTCCCTGAGCGCCTGTCATGGTTTCACTTGATGGTTTTGGTTTTCCTAGTCTCCTCTTTATTGATCAAGCTGGTGTATTGCGTTCACGCCGTGAGAACACGGCCTTTCCAAGTGGGACTGGAGTTAGGAAATACGGTGCTGTCAATGATGATGCTCCACTCAACAAAAGGCGGGGCTCAGTCACGTGTCACTTGATTTGGTGCTGGAGGCAGACACTGAGATGGCTTTTCTCTGCTCTGCAGGTTTTATGGCCTGGGCTGCTCCTTCAGCTGAGCCCAGCAGCCCATGGGCCAGCCCTGCCTCTCCTCCTGCAGACCTCGGTCGAGGTGGTAAAGAGGCTGCAGGAGGAAGGCAGGCTGCCCTTGGCCGGGAAGTGCGGCAAGGCGAACAGTCCTAGTATTTTATCCACCCGCTCTTAGTCCTTCTCTAGCGAGAGGCGTCTGCCCCCAGGTGGGGGTGGGGATCAGCTCTCGGCTCTGGTTCCAGCTCACTGCAAGGACACAGCCAGCCGTCAAGGCACAGATAGAGCTCAGAGACGAATGCAAAAGATCCCTCCAGAGCCTGATGGGGTGTCTCCCCTTTCTGTTCACGGGGTGTCGGTCAAGCCCCAGGGCCACTCTACCCCAGGAGCTGCTGGCTCGGCTGCTGGTGAGTAACCCGCAGCCAGGAGGTTTCCTTATGCTCAGTGGGAAGGGGCCGCTCCTGGAGCTGGCTAGCAATGCATAGTGGTGGTTCTTCTCCCCACAGCCCCCAGAGGAGCTGGCTCGTCACATTCCTCTCGGTCATTGCACATCGACCCAGCGCCTCTCGGCATTTAACAGAACCAGCCAGCTCTCTGAGCAGCCACCTTCCCGGCTCCCCTGATCCTGGGGCTGGACCAGGGCCCCCAGCACAAGTTAGTGCAGCCCTCGGACGGCTCCAATAGAAGCCAGCTGGAATGAGCCCTTAGGGACTGTTGTGCAGGTCCCTTCCTGCCCCTTGGCCTCCAGCATCCTCCCTTCCCAAGGGGCAGCTGGGGATTCCCTTTATGGCCCAGCTGCCTCTTTCGGGCTGCTTCAAGCTCCCCTTGTGCTGCTCTAACCTAGGCCCAGGATCTGACCCAGCAGCTGCCTGACGGCCTCTGGATAAGCCTGTCTCCTTTCAGCTGAGCTAGAGCCAGCCCAGCAGTGAGAGGATGGAAGGAGCCAAATGCTGGTCCATGGAGTGTCCCCGATCAATTGAAATATCCATCTCAGGCCTGTCCTGGTTGTCAGCTCCACCTCCCTGCTGTCTCCTTCCCTCCACCACTGAGCTCTCCCCCTGCGCCTGTAGGGAGCTCCCTTCTCACACTGCCTTGCAAGGGAGGGCTACAGCCACCTCTGCCTCTTTGTCCGCCAGGTGCTCGGTGCATCTTCATGCATGACGGTGCAGGTCAGAAGGGCAGCCATGTTCTTCCTCTTCCAGCTGATGAGCATGTTCCAGGCCGGCTCGGGCCGATTCTGGAATAACTACACGACGGAAATGCTCCTCTACGTGGAAGGTGAGTGGGGAGTGTCTCCCCTTGCAGGAGCGAAGAGAGGGGACACTGTGGTGCTGGAGCAAGAGAGGGAGAGGGCAGGGCCTCCCTCTGAATCCAGGATAATATGATGGTGTAACCTTGGAATCAGAGAGGATCATGTCAGGATCATTCTCCGGGTTCATCTAGCCCAGCCACCCCGTGCCTAGACACGAAGGATCCTTTCCAGGACCGTATCTAACCTTCATCTGATCCCTCACCCCCTGGGGAAGGATCTTGGCAAGCAGAACTCCCGGGTATTTCACATTAAGGGATTGTTGTCCATCAGTGATTTGCAAAGAGCCATGGGTCCCCTGGGGCCCATGAGTCGGCAGCACCTCCCCACCCCCTGCCAAACAAAAGCCAGGTTGCAGGCTGCTCCCCAGTAGAAGGGTCTAAACACAAAGGAAACTGACCTGCCCATCTCTTCCAGATCACAAGACCTGCTTCTGCCAGAGGGAGTGGGAGCAGCAGCTGCTGCAGGTAAGGGTCAGAGAAATGGAGGGCTGGAAAGGAACTCAAGAGGTCATCTAGTCCAGCCCCGCCATGCTGAGGCAGGATTAAGAGGCCTCTCAGCACCACTGCATTGTGGGACAGAGGAAGCGGCTGAGTCCAGCAGATAAAATTGGAGAAGCACCAGGGGCAGCTCACAAGGATTCACAAGCGTTACGAGAGACATGGGGGGTGACAGTGCACACTCCTCTCTTCCTCCTCACAGCTTGGGTGGGTTCCTGGCTGGAGCTATTGATAGGACCAGTTTCTTGGCCCCTCTCGCTTCTAACTGGCTCTTCTTTCCCTGGCAGTTCCTGGAAGACCTTCTCTTCCTCATCTCGGACCATACCTGGCTGGGCTGTTTCATCACCAGTATCAGGCGCCAGCTGGCCCACAGCGATAAGCGGCCCAGTGACAAGGTCAGTGTCCTGGAAGGAATTGGGGTTCAGTGCCTAGTTCAGAACAGCAGTCGCTACCCAGGGGCAGCTTGGGGCCAGTGAAGCCGACAGCTATACCCAGTGGGCTCTGTGCATGCCAGGCCATGCCCAATGCATCCAGCATGATGGTGTCTCTTTCGCAGAGCTTTCTCTACAAGTGCTGGGGCACCGGGCTGATGTTATCTCCAGCAGAGAGCATCAAGCCCCAGCTATGGCGCCTGCTGGAGCTGGTCAATTTCAGAGAAGAAGAGGAAAGAGAGGTGAGGTCTTTGCTCCTCCGCTGTCAAGTGATCCCTCATTCCTTGTCAATCCCCTGGTGCTACATGGGTATGTTCTGCCTTGGACAAGGTCCAGTGGATTGAAAAGATCTTCCCTATACCCATGCCCATGGCAATGACTTTGAGAGCCCATCCTGGCCCCTGGGCTTCTTGCTTAGCATTTCCAACCTCCATCTTTGTGTGTCTCAGGGATTCGCCCGAGCGCTTGGGCTGTGTGCCAGGCAACACCTCTATGAGATTTTTGCCATCCTGGAGCACTGGGAAGAGGTCGTCAGCAGGGTGCAGCTCCAGCCTTCTGCTGCTGGCTCTCTGGAGGTACAGTCTCACCTAGCATCTCTGCTCTTTCATCCATCCCTTCACCAGTCTTTGCAGGTAAAGGGACCTGCCAGGGAGGACCCTGCTTCCCAGAAGCCTGTTCACCAAAGAGCTGAATTTCCAAGCCGTGGCTCAGCCTCTGTGGAGGGAGCCCTTTCCTTACTCCTCCGTGGAGCTGCAATCACAGCACTATGGGGTGGATCCAGGGGGGAAGGTGGGTGCTGTTGTATAAACTCTCCAGGGTATCTCTTGGGGAGCTCAGACATGCTCCACGCAGCCCCATAAAGAAGGCTCAGAGAGGGCCCAAAAGACACTGCCATGCCATCAGCGCCAGCTGACACATTTCTCAGCAGAACAGACCCTTGGTTTTCCCCTGAACTGGGCTATTTCACAGACCGTCCTGGCAGACTCACCAGGGCTGGCATGTCTGACATTCCCCCTCCCCTCCCGCACCACCACCACCACCACCACCTTCCCAGTAACTCTCTGGGCCAGTGCAGTCCACTGTAGTCCCAGTGACATCTCTGGAGCTAGGCTGAATTAAAGCAGCTGCTAGTGCGTCCCCTTCAGCTGCCGGGTCACCTCAACCACCCAATCCTGGGGAGCTGGGAAGGGCTTCGGAGTCCAGGCAATTCAGCTCAGCAGAGTAACCTTTGGTTGCTAAGCCGGCTGGGTGAAAAATCCTCCCCTGGCCCCATTTGTGAGTTAGGAGCTGCTGGAGACCATCCCTTCTTCTCACTCTTTCCTTTGCAATTCTCAGGAGCCAGCTTCCATCGAGCAGCTGAGAAGCCTCCTGCTCCTCACCTATGGGCACGTGGTCCACTCAGGCCCCACAGACCTCATCCTAGAGACCATAGGATACAAGATCCTGTCTCCCATGCAGAAACACTATTTTCTGAGCCCACATGTAAGTCAGAGCCCTCCCCTGACCGCCCATGCAGCACCTCCCCGGGCTGTGCACAGCAGCACAGAGCTATGTCTTTGCATAAACTCAGCTCCCAGGGCTGGCCCTTTGCCCCAGGAGGGGCAGGAGACATGAGAACAGCACCATTCTCTGTGACTCCCCCATCTCGATTAGCTTCTTCTCCGATTCCAGGCCCATGGAAGCTAATGGAAGGACTCCCATCTGGGCCTTGTTAGAGTGTAACTGAGCATCACTGGGTGCTGTTGTCCCAGAGACGACTGTACCCTGTTTGGTACCTCTAGGCTTGTGCTGCACTCAGGGATGAGAAGAGAAAGTTTTAGGGTCTGTTTCCCCACACGCTGCAGTCGATGGGGTAGCTGGGCACAAATGGCGCACTGAGAGATTCAGGCCCCTAGCCCGGTTGACAGGTTCTGGTGCTGAAGGGGGATTTTTGAGATAACTCTAGGTTGTTTTCTTGCCATGGGAGGTTTGAGGCCGACGTTCAGTCCTACGCCCAATGCCCATATGCGCGTCCCAGTGAAAAGGAGAGGGGATGCTAGTTTGGTTTAACTGAATGTTTTCCTTGGAGAATGGACGCCTTGGTAGGGAGAGCCCAGCCAACTGCAGAGAGCAGCAGATTCCTGTCCCAGATCAGACAATTACGACCTGAATGTCAGGGGAGCTGAGCAGCCACAGGGCCCATTGACAGCTCTGGGAACTGCAAGTGCTCAGCACCTGTGGAAATCAGCCCATTCCTTGCACCCATGTCCAGAGATGTTCCCCTAGGGACTGCAAAGATGTTCCACTCGGCAAGCCAGGTCCTTTCCCTTAGGCGTGAGGGCAATCCAGCCTAGCACAGCAGCTCCCTTGTAGAGACTTGCCCTGTAGCCTTTGTCTCAGCTCTCTATTGTCTGTGGCTGTTTCCTCATTGTTCTCTCCCCCTCCTGCCTGCGAGCCCAGGACCCGCTGGTGAGATCTGCGTTTGTGAGAAGCCTCGTGCTGGTGGGTGAAGCTGTCACCCAAGTGAGCAGGATTCCCTTGGTGAGCCAGGACACATACACCGTGCTGTCCCCCCTGCTGGTGAGTGAGCACGCTGGGGTCCTGGGAGGGGTTCCTAGGTCAGATGCACATGCCAGAGTATCTGGCGTTGAAGGCCATGTGCTGTGTTTGCGACTGGGTGCCCAGGGCTCTACATTGTGCACTGCAAAGCCAGTGCTGACGCCAGATTTTTCTGGTGCGATTCCAGCCCAAGGAATTAAATGACACTATATTCCATTAGTGGATTCATGCTGCTTAAACCTGGGACAATTCCCCATCCCACTTCTGAGGGATCTGCCCGGCACCCAGAAAGTGTCCTGGGGATTAACTCCAAGGGTTTTCACTCTGGGACATGATCCTGAGGAGTTAACAGGAGCAGCCCTCCCTTGGTTTGCAGGAAAATATTTGACCTCAGCTGTTCAGGACTCTAATGCTCCCATTCACAATATCGCCTCTGCCCAGATCCCCCTTCCCTGCTCCTTGGCAGATGCTGAAGTTTCCAGATGTGCCATCAGGAATGGCGAACTAGGCGCATTCTGGCCACATGGCCGCTCCCAGGCCATCTGCCCAGCTCCGTGCCCCAGTGCACTGCATGCTGGGACTAAGGTTCGGCGGGGGCATCAAACAGCGTTTGGCGATTCCATGTCTTGCTGAGTAACCAGGCTCCCGTAAATTCTTTTGCCTTTGACCCTCTGCTTTGCACTGCAGGAGATCCTCAGAGTCAATGACCGGGCCCGGCTGCAGAGCCCCGACCACAAGTGTGCCCTGTTGGCCATCTCATACATAGGGTACGTCCATGGGGCCTGTCTGACCTGCGGAGCTCAGTAGCCAGGGAGGGGCAGATGGAGGTTGAGGAAGTGAGGGAGGGACAAGTTGCACTCAGAACCAGAGGATGCTTCTCCCTGGTGGCTCACAAATGGGGCATATCCTCCTCTGCCTCCGGGTCACTTTATCCAGCCCCTATCTCTGCGTATTGCCTGGAAAGAGGGAGCCCCTCCCGTCAGCATGTAGTGCTGTGAATGCAGCCGCAGAGCAGGGCCCAGGATCATCCCCGGAAAGCAGCTTCCGCAGCAGAGCCCCTGCCGGGCCCAGAGGGCATAGGCATCTCCAGACAGGCCCATTCCCTAGGTGGTGGCTCTGCTGGAGATGCCTCCTGGAGCTCTGCTGCTTAGGGTGGGAGCTGTCCCTCCTGCCATCAAACTCAACCTGACTCATGCCGGGACCTGTCTCCATTCTAATGGCCCCGTCTGCTCCATTCCTTCCAATCAGGAAATTCCAGCCTCACCTGTCTAAGGAACAGGTGGCTGAGACCATCAGCACTTGTGTCACCAGCTACATGATTCAGCGTCCAACCCTGGTGAAGCTGAGAGGGACTGAGGTGGCAGAAAGCTCCGCTATCCGGGCAGAGGTTAGTGAGGCATAGACAAAGCTGCAACTTCCACCTGCATCCTTGGCTGGGAAACTCAGCCACCCCTGTGCTGAGTAGCTGGACCCTGGCCCTCTGCAGGGAGCTGTGTGTCCAGCCGAAGCCAGCCCCTTGGTTTAATTTCCAAAGGGCTGGTGACAAGTGGCTATGCAGTTAACTCTGCAGTTGGGTTGGCAGGGAGGACAGCTGTAGAGGTGAGTGTCTGTGAGACTGTACAGAATTACCCTGGCTTCTTGGCACAGGGAGCTAGAACTTACACCCAGTTGACACCAGCTGAGCTTCTGGCCCAGAGCATTAAATAGCATATGGTGCAGAGGGAGCAAAAGAATGGATTTGAGACAGCCACACGGCCAGGCCATGACTCGCCTTGCCACGGAAACAGAGATTGGCTGGAGCAGGGATGAACAGCTCAGCCCATGGCAAGCCAGCGGGGTGTTGGGGGCAGCTGGGACCCCTCCAGAGGGGAAGGAAGGAGGCTTTCCCTCCAGAGCCCAGCACAGTACATGTGTTGGTTGGGGAGCCCGGGTGGAAAGAAGGATTCTTTGGGAAAGGGCAGCCCATGGTCCAGGTGAGACCCATGTCTATGTGCAGGGGGATCAGTATCACCTGGGTAAAGGGACCCCAAATACCAACAGCACCTGGCTCCAGACAGGGGGGATCCACTCGTCCCCCTGCCTCGTGCACCCCACCTCCCTTGCTATTTACTTCCCTGCTTCTCTCTGCTCCAGTTTCTCCAAGAACTGCCCTGGGAGGGCCTGGACCATGTGCTGCAGACATTCCTGGAACAGCACCTGACCCCCACCACTCTACTGCAGCTGTTTCTGGTATGATAGGGAGAGTGACGGCGAGGGGCCCATTAGCACTGGCCATCTGGGGATGGGCCGGCTGCTCAGGTTCTACCCGAACCACAAAAGGGAAGGCTCCAATTGATCCTGAGGGGGCTGAGCAGGCCTCCCAGCTGCTGTGAACTAGCCAGTCCCCCAGGGCATACACCCAACCCTGGGATCAAGCAAGACAATCCTAGTCTTGCTCCAGGGGGTATCACTTTGGCCTCCTAAATTTGGGCTGGCACCCCTGTGCCCCTGAAGGAAACAGCCCCGAGACCCCACAGGATCAATGGGGAGAATCCTGAAAGCGCTGAGCCCAAGACCCTCAGACCTGTCCCAGCGCCTCCCAGACAGGAGAGGAGCGTTGAGCTCCAGTGTCCGGAAGCCGGGGAGAAGGGGTTAAATGCTCCGTGTCCTCTCCCTGCTGGGGCGGGAAGCAGGTTCTGGGGGTCACCCCAGCACTGCTGCCGCTCACACGGCTTTCTCCCTGCTCCCCAGCACTTGCAGCCATGGATCTGCTCCCCCCGGGCCCAGGAGAGGAGCCGAGCTGTGAAAGCCAGCGCCCGGCTCCTCATGTTCTATCGATTCAAGGCCATGACCGAGGTGAGCAGCACAGACCCTGCTACCCCCCACAGCACTCACGGGGGAAGGGGGTGTGATACAGACAGAGCTGAGCTCGCCCCAACCCATGCCCTGATTTTCTGTTTGGTGGCCCATTAGGACCTGAAACCCATGGTGGAGCAGGGCTACATGGCCGGGCTGCTGACAAGCCAGGCCTTCGATGCTCAGAAGACCACCCGATACTGGGCATATCAGGCTCTCTACTGGCTCTTCACGCCTTGCACAGGTAAGATGGAGCGCAAGCAGTCGCCACTTCTCAGCCTTCACAGCTCCAGCCATTACCTAGTGAGCAGAGCTGCAGAGAGAACATGGCGCCTTCATCGCAGCCCTGACCAGGGGGGACACAGAGCAGAAGTGGGTTGGTACCTACTGGGCTGACCTGGTATCTGCCCTTCACCAGATGCCTGGGATCATCTGGGATCTCCCCTGATCTCACCCCACCCCAACACACCTTCTAGGTGGGCAGTTGGCCCAGGAGCCAGCTGAGAGCTCACCCCAGCTGCGCCCAGAGTCTGGCTCTTTGGCACCTCTGCCCTGGCTTGACGGGAAGGGGGAAGAATCTGGCCTGAGAGCTCTGCCTGAGCGCTGCTGGTTTCTCGTGCAGCCGTCGTGTACAGCAAGACAGGGGCGTTGTTGACTGTGCTGAGCAAGACGCAGCAGGATGCCAGCTGCAGAGAGAGCCCTGCCCATGTTGCTATGGTGAGTAAAAGAGACTGTGGCTGGAGAGACAGACACGCACATGGGAAAGGGAGGGGTTATTGTCTCCTTCCTTCGATGAGGAGCCGGCAGATGGAAATTCCTGGGTATGGGTTCCAATGCCCACTCACATAGCCCTGGGCACAGGCTGCCAGTGCCTCTGTCCCCGTTCCCCGAAGAGCAAACCCACCTCCCCGGGCCGGGGCTCGCTGCTCACACTCGGCCTGTGCCTTTCCCTGCAGCTCATCGCGGAACACCTGCAGTCCCGTGACCTCATGCCCTTCAGCTTCACCCTGCTGGTGGGCCTGCTGGAGAAGGGGGAGTGTGCTGAGCAGCTGGCAGGCGTCATGGAGGCGGTGCTGAGACAGCAAAAATAAGAGCTACAGGGCCAAGTAATGGCTGGGCATTGGCCATCTCGGGCAGCTCCATCTTGCCCCGTGCCTACAATTCCTGGGGCCTGAGGGAGGATGTGGAGGGGGGACGTCCGTTCTCACCACCATTGATCAATGGGACCCATCCATGCCCTGGCTGCCTGGCGCACGCTAGGCACGGCCTGTAATCCTTTGCAGGCTTCGATCCCAGGAGTCTGGCTTGCCCGGCTCACTGCCTGGGAAATGTGCCCTATTTCCAGACCCATCCCTCACCTGGGGGAACAGAGTCTGCAGTGGCATCTCCGGTGTCCACTGGCTCTTTGTCCAGTGGACACAGATTGACGTAGGGCATGGAAATGCATCCCAGACGTTTAGATCCCACTCTGGTGCTGAAGCAGCCCAGGTGTGCTGTCACAAGGGGAGGTACAGCCGGGATATCCGGGGGGTGGGGTGTCACGGGGCAGTGGGATTGGGACTGTAGCAATGTGGGTTCACCCCTGCGGCGCCTCCTGCTGGTCTCTGTCGGAAATTAGCTCTGCAGCCATCGGAGCGCCCTCTGCAGGCCGGTGATCCGCCTAACCGCTGGCCCTGTGTCCCTCTAAGGGACCCTTAGTGCTACGGAGCTGGATCACAGGTGGAGGTTTCAAGGTACCAAACCCAGAACCCTCCTTGGCTTGGTCACTCACTAGGAGAGTTTATCCACGGCCTCCACCAGGCCATGGGACCGTTGACTTGTTGACCGTTGACCAGCTCCTCCTGGCCCTTGCCTGCCAGCCACCCACAGCAGGAGTAGGGTCTCAGCCCCTGCTTTGCTTCCACAGGTGCAGGATCTCCAAGCCGCTCTTTCCTACACACTGAGCCCACCCCGGGGAGAGCGGCTGAGTGATGGGACAAGAGACATCCTCCACCTACTGGCTAGACAGCACACTAAGACCGCAGTCAACATCCTCCTGAAGATGCCCTGGCCTTACAAACAGTGAGTGCCGGCCCTGGGGAAAGGATAGAACACCCCGCTCCAGCCTCCGAGCCCCCCTTAATGGGGTCACTCCACAGCACCATGGTTACATGCAGGACAAACCCTCCCCTTGCACACAGGCCCCCAGGGAACAGCCCTGCCCTGGCGTGCGATCACCATTAGCCTCCCTGTCCCTTAGAGGTCTCCATGTCCCTTGGAGGGCTCCAGAGCTATTCCTAACACAGCTGTCACCCTCCCGCACTTGGTTCTGTGCACTGCTGACCAGTCCACCCCCTCCCGGTTGGGCTGTGCAATGGCTTGGCTGGCTGGAGGCCAGAACAGTCTTCCAGGGCCCCTCATCACAACACAGACCAGGAGAAACCCCATGTGAGCAGGGTCACCCCGTCTGTCAGCATGGCCCCCTGCTCCTGGCAGGTCCTCCCTCCAGGCTGAGGCAGGAGAGGGGCCAGCCTAACTACGTCGCTCCCCACAGACGCCCCTACACTGAGCATGTCCCGCAGGGGCACCCCCTCACCCCAGCTGGGAAATGCCCTCTCCCCTCTGGAATCCCAGCCTGGTCCCTTCCCCATCCCCACACACTTTTAGACACCTCATCCCACCCCTAGAGGCTGATCTTCTCTGATTCACCAGCCTGCCAGGTTCCCCAGGGCCAGCAGCGCCTTCCCTGCATCCTGCCCAGAGCCGACAAGCACGGAGCCCATTTTACAGCCTTCTCCAAACCCCCCACCCCAGTGCCATGGCGTGGCCAGAACTGGAGCCTTGTTCCTCCTGAACCCCCTGCCCCCTTCCCCATGGGGAAGGAGCTCCTCCTCTCCTTGCCTGCAGCCCCCCTCTCTGCCCCCCCCCAGCTCAGGAGATCCAGCCCAGCACCTATCTTGAGCCCCCCCACAAGGGTGGGCACCTCCTCACACCAGCCCCCACCCCTGAGCCTGGAGTCACTGCTTTCCCCCATGGGGGCTCTAACCCCAGCCCCTCTGGTTCCCATCAGGAGAAGGCAGCAAGGGAGGGAGGGGGCCCCCCAGCTGGGAGAAGTGAGTCTGGCCACCTCCGCCCAGCCCTTGCTGTGACCCAGCGCCCCCTGGCAGTGCCCAGGCAGGAGGGTATGAACCCGTTAGGGCTGGCCAGGGCCTGAAGGGCCTTGAGGTCAGCCACCAGCAGGCTCAACCTGCTGCTTCTGGCTCGTGGCCCCTCAGAGGGCATCATCCCCAGTGTGTCCCAGCTGGGCCCGTGTGATGGAGTAGGGACTGTCTGTGTGGGGGATGGGAGAGCCGGGGAGGACTTTAGGTGATGGACAATACCTGAGCCTGTAACCTGAGCTAGGCAGGGGGGAGGGGAGGTCAACACCTTGGCCAGGGAAGCTAGTCAAAGGCAGCAAAGACAGAGAGCCGGCTGGAGAGGTTTGGGTCAGATCAGTCAGGTTTCTTGTGCTGAGGAGCAGGCAGAGCTGCCCCCGGATACTCAGGGAGCCAGAGAGCTCCTCAGAGTGGGCAGCTCAGCAGGGTGATGAGGGAGCTGAGCCGGGGGGCGGTGGGAGCAGAGCTGGGGAGCAGGGCAGAGCTGGCTGCTGTCTCTATTTACTGTCTGCCCTGCCCCCCCACCCCACCCAGAGAGCAAGCATCCCCGCATCATCATCTCCTGCCTCCTTCTCTTCCCAGCATGGCCGTGCAGGCCCTGGCGCGGGTGCTGCGCCTTAGGGGCAGTCAGCCAGCTGTGGAACTAATGGACCAGGAGCAAGGCTGGCAGCTGCTGGAGGAGGCCCAGCCCGAGGGGTTCACTCTCCTTAGCAGGTGAGGACAGAGGCTGGAGGAGTCACGTTCTTGCAGTGGGGCAGAGATGAGAAGGGGTGGCCGGGACTGGGCCGGATTCTGGCATGTGCAGGGCTGTCATGCACACGTCAACACGAGCTCTTGTTCTCTCCCAGAGCCATAGTGACCAACCCAAACCTGGCCCTGAAGAGCATCCTACAGCTTCTGCTTCCCAGCCTGCAGGCCAGCCAGGAGGGCGAACGCATGGCCTGCACTGCCCTGTTCGCAGAGGTGAGCCTGGAGGACCAGGGGGAAGGGTTAACCAGGCCCAGAAGATGATGGAACAGGGGGCCAATAGCTTGTGCCCTTTAATGGAACTACCCAGTCTGGGGGACTTTGCTGAATCAAGTCATGTCCAGCTACAGTCCAGTTCAGCAGTTCCCAGTTTCCGAGGAACCGTGTGATATTGTTGCCTGTTGGCGTGATCAGAGACAGCTGGAGTTCACCTCCGGGTAACGGAACGGAAGTGTCTGAGTTCCAATGACAATGATGTCAAGGCTCGTGTACGGGACCTGTGAGGGGGCAGAGAAGAGAGAGAAACTTCCCACACTCCCCCCGTATATACTGGGAGAATCTGGGACCAATATTGCAGGGTGAAGGACTTTTCTGGCCTTTTCCTGTCTTAACATCAGGGTAGGCACTGACCAGCCCACTCGATGCGTATTTTCCAATGGCTCAAAGCCATTCCTTCTTTCTGGCCAAGAAGGGTGGCCAACAGGATGGAGAAGACAGTCTTGCGGGTCAGGTGGTTTATCCTTCCAGTCTTTGAGCCGTGAAGAATGAAACCATTTCTGCCAGGGTTTTTCATTTTTCCCGTTTAGGATTTCTACCTGACAAACACTGGGGCTTGTTGTGTATTTGGTTGTCATGGTTTTTGTTGCTATGGCAACTGAGTTAGATTATTAGGGGATAGCCCAGCCAGTTTCGGCCGGTTGGGTGAGCTCTGTGTCTGTAAATAAAAATGGTAGTTTTGTTAGCTGTCTGCTGTCTGGCCTCAAGTGATTTCTTCCTAAACCGGCTGCCCCCAAGGATATAACAAGTGGCGACGATGGATGGGATTCTGGTGCTGCTCCAGTAACAGAAGGAATTAGAAGTCAAGGTAAAGAACAAACAAACAAAAAACCTGCTTGTTTGCACTGACTGTGAAAGTGAAACTAAAAATCATGGCTACTCTGACCAGGCCACTGGAACCTTTTGATGAGAATATAGAGCAGTGGCATGTATATACTGAGCGTTTTGAGCTTTTTGTTATTGCAAATGACAGTACAGAAGCGAAGAAGGTGCCAATATTCTTAAGTGCTGTAGGGGCTAAAAGCTACTCCCTGCTACGCAGCTTACTACACCCTGTTAAGCCTAAGACTAAATCTTACAGTGACATTGTGGAAATCCTGGGGTCCCATTTTTCCCCAAAACCACTGGTAATTGCTGAAAGATATAGGTTCCACAAAAGAGACCAAAAGGAAGACGAAACAGTTGTACAATTTGTAGCAATTTTAAAAAAGCTAGCAGAACACTGTGAATTTAAAGAGATGTTAAATGATGCCCTGCGTGACAGGTTAGTGTGTGGCCTCTACAGTGAAGCTATACGGAAGTGCCTGCTGATAGAGGCTCAGCTTACATTACAGAAGGCTGTTGATATTGCTGTCTCCATGGAACTGGCTACAAGGGAGGCACAATACATCGGCGCATCCCCTAGGGTGCAAAAAGTGTCACAAGAACCGACCCACAAAACTGTGCAGAGTCAAGAATGTTACCGCTGTGGTAAGCTGGGTCACCAGGCATCAGAATGCTGGTGTAAGGACCTGGTGTGTTGACACTGTGGCAAAAAGGGACACATTGAGTCTGCCTGTAAACAAAAGAAAAAGAGACCGGTGGTCTGGCCGACAAAAAGAGGAACCCTGCATACCCTAGAGCAGACCCAGGATGATCAAGGTGACACCTCATCGCAAGAGGAAGTGCCACTGCATGTTTTGTCTTTGGCAGTGGGCTCACATGAATACTGGGTAACCCCGTTGTTGGATGGCAAACCTATACGCATGGAACTGGACACCGGTGCAGCTGTCTCGCTGGTCTCCGAGACTGTGTATAAAGAAAAGCTACAGCATCTTCCTCTTAAGGCAACAAAAACTGTTCTGAAGACGTATATGGGAGAAGCTGTGCCCATGTTGGGCACTATTGATGTTAAGGTGGAGCTCAATGGACAGGCTGCTAAATTGCCACTGTTTGTGGTGAGAGGTATCTACCCAGCCTTAATGGGTAGGTCTTGGCTTGGGAAGATTCAGCTGAACTGGGCAGAAGTGCACCGGATGACTAAAGAAGAAACCAGTCTAACCCCTATACTAAGGAAACATGCTGCTGTTTTCGGAGATGATTTGGGAAGTATGAAGGGAATCACTGTGACATTGAACATTAAACGTGACAGTCCACCAAAATATCTGAAAGCCCAAACTGTGCCATATGCCATCAGGCCAAAAGTTGAAGCAGACCTGGAGCGCCTGGTCACCAATGGAGTCCTAATACCAGTTACCCATAGCTCATGGGGCACTCCTATCGTTCCAATAGTGAAGAAAGATGGCTCTCTCCAGATTTGCGGTGATTTTAAAGTCACTGTCAACCCAGTATTGTGTGCAAAGCAATACCCGCTTCCCCGCATCGATGACCTCTTTGCAGGCCTGGCTGGGGGACAAAAGTTCAGTAAGATTGATCTGAGTCAAGCATATTTACAGATGCACATCGATGAAAAGTCCCAAGAGCTGTTGACTATTGTGACTCATAAGGGGCTTTATCGATACTGTCGCCTACCCTTCGGAATAACGTCTGCTCCCGCCCTGTTCCAGAGGGCTATGGACCAGATCTTGTGTGGCTTGTCAGCAGTTCAGTGCTATCTGGATGATATCCTGGTCACTGGAAGAAATGAAGAGGATCACTTAAAGAATTTAGAGGCTACCCTACAAAGACTGGAAGAGTATGGCCTACGAGTTCGCAAAGACAAGTGTGAATTCTTCAAGCCCTCTGTTGAATATTTGGGACACATCATTGATTCTGCAGGTCTTCATAAGGCCCCTGCAAAAGTTAAAGCTATTGTGGAGGCTCCCCCACCTCGAAATGTAAGCCAGCTGCGCTCGTTTCTAGGACTACTGAACTATTATGGAAAGTTCATCTCACAGTTAGCCACACTGCTAAAACCACTTCATGAGCTCCTTGGGCAGAACAAGGCCTGGAAGTGGACTGAAGCCTGTGATGTTGCATTTAACAAAGCTAAGGATGCATTGCTAAATTCTGAAGTTCTAACGCACTTTGATTCATCCTTACCCCTACAATTGGCCTGCGATGCCTCCCCTTATGGAGTGGGAGCAGTCATGTCACACATTATGCCTTCAGGAGAAGAGAGACCTATTGCTTTTGCTTCACGCACTCTAAGCAAAGCAGAAACTAACTACACACAAATCAAACGTGAGGCATTAGAAATTGTTTTTGGAATTCGGAAGTTTCATCAGTACCTGTTTGGGCGAAAGTTTACTCTTCTCACAGACCATCAACCTCTGATGTCAATTTTTGGACCCTACACAGGCATTGCCCCATTAGCTGCTAGTCGTATGCAACGTTAGGCATTGTTACTTTCAGCACACACATATGAAATCAAATATCGGAAATCCACTCTGCACGGCAATGCAGATGGCCTCTCAAGGTTGCCTTTGCCTGTCAAACATCAAGATAGTGCCCAAAAGGAAATCTCTACATTGAACAGGTAGAGAATACACCCATCACTGCTGCTCAGATAAAGAAGGCAACTCGCGTTGACCCAGTATTGTCCCAAGTTATGGACCTGGTGATGCATGGAAAATCTCGACAAACCTCTCCGGTCTCACCCGACCTTGTTACCTACATGTCCAGGAGGACGGAGTTATCGGTCCAATCTGGTTGTTTGTTGTGGGGGAGACGTGTCATTATTCCACCACCACTGAGATCACAGATGTTAGAACAGCTACATTCCAGTCACTGTGGAATAGTGCGCATGAAGGAAATTGCACGAAGCTATTTTTGGTGGCCTGGATTGGACAGTGCTATTGAAGAGAAGGCAAAAGCTTGTATGTCATGCCAGGGTGTGAGGAATGCACCCCAGTGGGCACCCCTACACCCATGGGACTGGCCTGAAAACCCGTGGCAACGTATTCACATTGACTTCGCTGGACCCCTTGAAGGAAGCATGTTCTTGGTGGCAGTAGATGCCCATTCTAAATGGCCAGAAGTCTCTATAATGTAGTCCACTACTGCAGAGAGTACTATCCAAAAACTACGAGGACTCTTTAGTCGTTTTGGTCTGCCAGAACAACTTGTGAGCGACAACAGACCGCAGTTCGTCTCTCAGGAGTTTCAAAATTTTATGAAGGCAAATGGGATACACCACATCACGTCAGCACCATATCATCCATCCACCAACGGATTAGCTGAAAGATTTGTGCAGACAATGAAACACGCTTTGAAATCAGCAAGGGGACAACATTCCATTCAAAAGCATCTGGATACCTTCTTACTTTCCTACAGAAACACACCTCATGCTACAACCCAGGCATCCCCGGCCTTTCTAATGATGGGACGACAGCTGCGCACTTGCTTTGATCTGCTGAAACCTTCTGAACCCCGACAAATTGTGCAACATCAGCAGCAATATCAAGTCATCAGACGGGCACCCAGAGCAAAAAACCGAACCTTTAGCCCGGGACAGCCAGTTTTGGCTTGGAATTATACTTCCAGAGCTAAATGGGTCCCTGCCACAATCATCACTCAAATAAGGACCTGTTTCCTACACAGTCCGGACTGCAGAGAATCTTACCTGGCAGCGACACGTAGATCAGCTGTTGCCAGGTCATGCCAGTCCTCAGGACACATCTGCAGTTGAGGGGTCTGACTTCACCTCTTTTGGTGAGACACCGAAACACGAATCACCTGTTCCTGACTGTTCTCCTCCATTACTGCCGGTGGCTGAGATACCCCTTTGCCCAGCATGAGCTGATACCACCTCCTCACCTGTTCGTGCTGCAGACCCTGAGCCCATGGTACTTTCGGGTGCAACAACACCAGAAGTTCGCCGTAATCCACCTAGAGACAGAAGGCCTCCTCATCGGCTGGATCTTTAGCTAGGGCAAACCCACGGTTATGGGGCAAAATAATCCCCAGGGTTTAGCCAGGAATGGAGGCAGTCTACCCTCCTTCTCTAGTCTAGTGTGTATTTTATTTAGGGGATGTTCTTATTAGGGGGGGAGGAATATGTTGTGTATTTGGTTGTCATGGTTTTTGTTGCTATGGCAACTGAGTTAGATTATTAGGGGATAGCCCAGCCAGTTTCGGCTGGTTGGGTGAGCTCTGTGTCTGTAAATAAAAATGGTAGTTTTGTTAGCTGTCTGCTGTCTGGCCTCAAGTGATTTCTTCCTAAACTGGCTGCCCCCAAGGATATAGCAGGGCTGGCCCGATTCACAATAGAGCAGCAGCCATCCCAGGTGTGTGTAAAGAGCTGCTTAGCAGTGACAGAGGCAGTGTTGGTTTTAGTCGGGATGGCTTCCACCCTGGATCTTTCTAAAATAAAGTCAGTAGATTTATACACAGTTGAGAAACTTCGGCAACTAGAAACTGAACCAAATTTCTCAGCACCTACACTGTTGCTTGTTACAAGCAATGATTCATTCTGAGCTAACTTAGGTAACTCACTTCCACACCCTTCAGTTGCAGCAAACTGCTTGCAAAAGCTAGCATGAGGTTTTATTCCTTCTGGGGCACTTTTAGGCAACAATTCATTTTCCCCAGAAATTTTGTCCTTTCTCTTTTTAGTTAGGGGTTGCTCTACAGAAACATCTTACTGGGTTTCACTTGAGTCAAGAATGACTTCTGAGACAACTGACATATCCTTAATCAGCATAAACCGAGAGGCACATTCTGTCTGCTCCTCAGACAGAAGATTGGAGACAAACTCTCCCCCAACAGATAAACTGCCATTCTTAACAGTCACAAAGTTTCGAATTTCCTCCCCTTTGTTCCCAGACAAACGTTTGGAGATTGGGGTAGCTCCCTCTATAGGCAAGTCATTACCCCCAACAGACACAGGCTTAGGAACACTTCCTTCCTGGGTTTTAGTTGAGTCCAGAACCACATCTGGCACAACTGACAAATCCTCCATCAGCATAAACTGAGAGGTACTTTCTGCCTGCTCCACAGACAGAAGATGGGAGACATTTTCTCCCGCAGCAGTTAAACTGCTTTTCTGACTAGACAAACAGTTTGACCTTCTCTTTCCCTTGTCACAGATCACATGACCGACTGTTCACAGACAAACACTGGGAGATGGGGATGGCTTTTCTAACAGGCAAATCACCACTCCCAAGAGACCAACCATGGGAGACAGTTTCTCCCTCATACCTGTTGAGCTGAACCTGTTTAGTGGTGGGTCTCCCTTCGGAGATCCTATCCGGTAGCAATTGGGCTAACAGACCTGGGTTCCCCACTGTAGCCCTCACAGTGGGTCTCCTCCATACGTCGCACTGACGTCTTGCGATCAGCTCGGGAGGCGCGTGGGGAACCGGGCACCCCTACTGATTGTCAATCTCCCAGAGCCTCCACTCAGAAGAGGGGACAGGGATCTGGCTTTGACAGGGAGTGGGTGTGGGGGATGCCCTCCATACTGGGGCAGTGGGTTGTGGGGGAGCTCCCTGCATTAACTCCGTTTTCCACATGACCTGAGACAAAGCATTAATCAGGATACTGAGGGGCTGGCGATCATATTTTCCCATATCCTCCCCTAAATTCACCAGCTCCTTCCAAATCATGTTGCTAAGGGTCTCCTTGGGTCGGCGCTGCCCAGGGTTGTCGGAGATAGGGGAATTAAGATTGGGAGGGTGCCTGGCAGAGTGAGGACCATTATTTGTAAATGTGATAGCCTGCATGGGCTCTGAGGTAGTCTTTTTGCTGACTCGTCTTTTAATCCTATTTGTATGCATGTACCATTTTTGTATTCAAAGTTATGAATGTTATGAACATTGGCTGTGTACTGGCTTGATTTCTAAATAACCTTAGTAGAGCATTTGATCAGTTCCTGGAGAAAGGAATATTGAAATTAAGTACCCAATCAAGAAACACTTAAAGGACAATGGATCTTGGAATGCTCCAAGCCACATAAGAAGTCTACTTGAGGACGTTCAAGGTAGCATGTAAACAATGGATGCTACCTGTACAAACTATGAGTCATGCATGGACATGTGACTTGCCCAGGTGACTCCAAAACTCCATCTTGGAGCTGGACTTTGCATAGGAGTGAGGAAGGGGGTCTCCACCCACAAGAGAAAGTCTATTTAAACCCCTGGGAGATCCCTCCATTTTGTCTTCAGCTGGCTAAAGAGAGAGCCTCTCCACCCCCCAGGATACTTGAAAGAAACTGGAACAAAGGACAGTGTGCAAGGGGTGTGAGTGATTGCTGGACCCAGGCTAAAAGGAGATTAGTCTGTAAAAAGGAGCATTCTGGAACTGGGGATCTTATCTGTATTCGGTTTGTTTAGACATAGATTTGCGCATTTTATTTTATTTTGCTTGGTGACTGACTTTGTTCTGTCTGTTACTACTTGGAACCACTTAAATCCTACTTTCTGTATTTAATAAAATCACTTTTTACTTATTAATTAACTCAGAGAATGTATTACTACCTGGCGGAGCAAACAACTGTGCATCTCTCTCTATCGGTGTTATGGAGGGCGAACAATTTATGAGTTTACCCTGTATAAGCTTTATACAGGATAAAGCAGATTTATTTGGGTTTGGACTCCAATGGGAGTTGGGCATCTGAGTGTTAAAGACAGGAACACTTCTGTGAGCTGCTTTCAGGTAAACCTGCAGCTTTGGGGCAAGTAATTCAGACCCCGGGTCTTTGCTGGAGCAGACGGGAGCATCTGGCTCAGAAAGACAGGGTGCTGGAGTCCTGAGCTGGCAGGGAAAGCAGGGCGAGAAGTAGTCTGGGCATATCAGGTGGCAGCTCCCAGGGGGGTTCTGTGATCCAAACCGTCACACCTATGTAATGCACAGACCCCCTATCGCACACACATACACAAAACCCCAGCAGCTTTATAAACCCACCAAATCAAGTTTGCAACTAAATACTTTTTAATAAACCCACATGCATTTAAAAGGCACATGGTTGTTCTGCTTCCCCCCATGTTTGTTTGGGCCTTCAGGTTAAAGAACAAGCAAAAATGTTAGTTAGTATTACCCTAAATCCCTATACAATCTGTGTGATACCTGAAGTGGTTTTTCTGTTTGTTTGTTTTTGTTTTTTAATTTAACAGTATTAAGCACAACTATAGTGAAAAATGTTTTTTACCTTGACCTAGTTGTGAAATGCAGCTTAAAGTTACTGGTTCCATGCTAAACAAATCACACTGCAATAAAGATAGGCACCATTATTTAGTAAAACAGCATGGCCAAAGAGTGGCATTGTACAATATATATTGTCAGACTTAAAAACAGGGAACAAAGCTCCTCCTCTTGCAGTCCAGCAGCAATTCGAGAGAGTTTCTGCTGAAAAAGTCTCCAAAACACCTGAGGTTTTTATGCCATCCTAACTCTGTTTCAAACAGATTTCAAAATAGTAATTAGCAGGTTAATGTAATCCCCACAGCTCTGAAATAATAGATACTTAAGGACTTTAGGCAGCACTCCCCTAGCATTCCCTTTTGTGATCTGGGGTGGGGGACTCAAGTTGTCTACTCAACTGGGCTTTTTTTTCTTGTAGTTAAAATACATTTTTCTGTAGGGCCTTCTTACAGTATTAAACATTTCCAAGTGGGGGCCCTTTGCAGATATCAATGAATGTCTTGGGGCTTGTTTTTTTTAAACATGTTTCTTTCATGCTTAAAGTTTGGGGTGGGGGTGGTTTCTAGAAAGAATGACCCATAACATTCCACCAGCTCCTGGGCCATATTTAAACTGTCCAATAGCGTTCTGCCAACTCCAGGGGTTATATTTAAACTGTCCAATAGCATTCTACCAACTCCAGGGGTTATATTTAAACTGTCCAATAGCATTCTACCAACTCCAGGGGTTATATTTAAACTGTCCAATAGCATCTGCCAATTCCTGAGATTTTCTTTCATTTCATATTAATCAGAACTCACCATCCTCACCCACCCCCCCACCCCCCTTACCGTGGGTACCCACCCCCCTTACCGTGGGTGCACACCCATCAAATTTATGAAAACAAGAGTGAGTAATCACAGTCACCCTGGCTAATTCAGCGGGGAGGTGGTTAAAACCATTCAGTTCAACAGGATAAGTCAGCTCTATTGTACTCAAACACGTCTGAACCACCCCTGTTTTTGTTTGTTTGGTTTGGTTTTTGTTTGTTTGGGGGTTCTTTTGTTTTTTGTTTTTTTGTTTTATTATAAACACATTTTTGGGATTTTTTCCCTCCCACAACATACAGTTCAGGTTTTTGCTGTAAATGGTTCTCTTTTACACATAAAACACAAGAGCTACGTTCTCACAAACAATTTATTTTTTATTTAAAAGATACAGCTCCTTGAAAACAAACTAAGATGCTTCATTAAAACTTTTAGCTCACTTAAGGGCCAAAGACCTTCTAACAGAAACACAGATAGTCACAAAGTCCTTTTCAATGTATGTTTTGTTTTTTGTTTTGTTTTTTTAATTTACAGCTACCCTCACCATTCTCTAACTTAATCCTTTTAGATTTCTTACAAATAGTCTTTTTCTTAAGCAGGGTTCTGTAACTTTTTGTGTGGACTAGACGGTCAATATAATGCTCTAAGCAGGCTTCTTCCAGTTTGGTCATTTTCTTTAAAACACAGTCAGGGTCTCCACTGAATTGCACAGCATTTAACAAGGCCACCCCTTGCGCTAAATGTTCTTGGATCGGGCACAAACATTGCCTAGCACAACCTATGGCAATAACAGTGTTTAATAAGCTTTCCAAACACAGCTCAGGACACAGGCCCCGGAGCTTGCAGTTTATATCCACTGAAGTCCAAGTCACACAGTCATGGTGCCATTGGGCTGGCGCATCTATGACACGGCCCTCACAATCTTCAAAAAGCTTTTCCCTAAGGCAGTGTTTAAGGACAGCATAAACAGCAGCCTGTACAATAGTCCGCATGACTTTTTTACGCTCACGACGTGGCACTGGCTCAGATAGTTCCATGCCACGCCTCCTCTTAAACTTCTCATAGCCGTCATCCTCAGAGTCTTCTTCAACAATTTGTATCAGCGTTGAGCAAAAGCTAGGGCCGGGTTCATCTTCGCTGCTTGATGCAATGCTGTCCGGGGCCTCTAGAAAGCTGTTGAGAGATTTTCAGACAAGAAACAAGTTCCCACTGCTTGTTTTTTAGATTCACACAACTCCTGGTTCCTAACCCATTACACCCCATCATCATCCGTCACTTCTTAATCATTCATTTACCTGTGCGACGTCTTTTCCATTCACCTCACCTTCCTCCTCCGGGGGGGGTGTCTCACAAGCAGTTGTGTTTCGGGTTTGGGTTTGGATTCCAGCGTATCCATCAACGGCGTATCCTCGGTCGCTCCCATCTCCTCGGAACTGTCGCTGATGTAGCGCTTTCTCCATGGATTGTCAAAGACCCTCGGGGCTAAAACAAAGTCTGAAGTTCTCATAGGGGTGGTGAAGGAGTCCATGTTTCCGCGATTTCTAAAACACACGTTCTTGGTAAAAGATGGCCTCTTCTGCCTGACACTGGGACTTATGGGGTGATGGTTCTGTGCTCTGATTGTCAGAGGGTGCTAGGTGGAGTTCTTTGAGGAGTCACACCACCCTCTTCTGAGCAGTTCACCTAGTCCCAGAACCTGCCCTATTTTGGTCAAATCTGCTCTTGGGGTGGACCTCTGTGGCCAAAACCCATCACAATTGATAGAGGGTGATGGGGGGAGTTCTTAGAGGGGTCACACGAACCACTTCCAGATGGGTCACTCTGCCCTGAACTCCCCCTGATTGGTTAAATCTCCACTCGGGGTGGTCCTACGGGGGCAAAACCCATCCTGATTAGTAGAGGGCAGTGGGAGGAGCTCTTAGAGGGGTCACATGGGGCAGGACTTCTGGTGATAGGTGAGCAGGGTTTAAGGGGTCAAGGGGCGGGGTTAGGCTTTGACTGACAGTAGCCTTAGTAGCCTTTATATTACTAAGAGCAGGATGAAGTCCAGCTCGAAGAAGTGGGAGCGGGGGTTACTTTGTAAATTATCAGCTTGGTCTGGGACTGCCTCTGCTGCTCTCTCAAGCCCCGATGGTACCTCTGTAACTAGAAGAGAACCGGTCTGGGACAGATCTCTCGCCAACAGCCTCTGTGATAAAGGCAGAAGATGAACACATAAAAATATTAGCTTCTCAGCAGTGTCCTTGTCATCTTTAATTGCTCACAGGCTTCTGATCTCCATAAAGTGTTTTTAGTGTTTGTCTATATCCCTTCAGTTACTTGCTCTTCACAAGCCATCTCAGCACTTCTACTTTCCCGCTTACATGCTACCTGCTGCAATTTAGGCCCCTCCCCACCCGGCCTCTTTTAAAGAATTTGTTCAGCTCAAATAAACTCTTGCCTCTTGCTCTTATTAGTGACCTTGCTGGTTAGGCACTCGCTTCACTACAGAACCAATGTAAAGAGCTCAAAATCCCCCTCCCTAAGCAAGAGCTGACCCCCGCAGTTTGTCCTCGGCAGTGATGGGAGGGGGGAGAGAATCACTTTTTAAAGGGTGCTGGGGAGTTTTCTGACAGCCAGGGTCACATGTTGGGCGAGCCCAGGCCCTGCAGCCGGAGTGAAGGAAATTCTGGCTGCAGCAGCCTTAGTCCTCTCTTGCTCTGTGGATTGGGGCTGTGAGAAGAGACCCTGGCTCCGCTTGTGGACTGCAGTTCAGCCTGAGACTCTACGCCAACCCCTGCCCACCCTTCTTGGGCTGACTGCCGCCTCTACAGGTATTTAAGCACCAGGCCTGGGATACCTGCTCAGCACCTGGCTGGGTTCTGCCTAGTGAGCAGCTGGCAGGGTCAGCCACTGACAGAACTAATGCCCGTGATGCGCGGGAGGGATTGGACTGCACACTCCAGCCCTGGGATGTGTTTCCTCAGCTCTGGCGCAGCCCTTTGGGGCATGATCAGCTGTTGAAGGCAGGGAGGCTCAGAGCTGGAATTTTGTATCCCCATGAGCATTGCTGGGGCTGGGTGGGGTGGGGGTCAGCTGCTCTGTGCATGCAGGGGCTCTTGGAGCTGCCACTTGCCGGGGGCTGGCAGCAATCCTTGGGAGAGATGGTTAGTGCTGGGTCTGCAACACAACTTCCTGGTATATGCCAGGCTGGGTTCTGCAGAGTTAGCACCAAATAAGGCTCGGATCAACCCCCAGCCTCGCCCTTGGCTGGGGCGGCTCAGAGTCCTGCCGGCGGCACCGCAGCTCTGGAGGGAGTAGGGGGAAAGTCTCCTCCAGCAGCCGGGTCTCCCATGGGAGGTTGTTTCCCTCCCTCTTGTGGAGTCCACCCCCTCCCTGCTTGCCACTGCCCCCAGCCTGCCAGGAACGACTCACTTCTGACTCCCAGACCCTGCTAACCAGCCATGGATCCTGCCCAGGCCAAGATGGGAACACCTCACGGGGCAGGGAGGTTCACACTATGGCTGGGGAGAGGATAACCCTCGGGGCTGGTTCTGGGGTTTCTCCCTGCTCCTACACTCTGCAGGTCACTCCAACTGGGTTCTGGCTCCCAGCCACCGTGCGATGTGGCTGCTGCCCCCTGCCCCTAGAACACCTCCCCGATTTCCCCCCGCCTCTCCTCCCAGCACAGCACTACCCCTCAGCTGGGACTTACAGCAGGGTGGGCGTTCCAAGCCTGCTGCTCTTCTCTGGCTTCAATTCTCCATCATGTATCCCAGGGGAGGCAGGCAGGCACCAGCCTCCGCTTGTATTTCTGTCCTTCAAGGTGCCTCCCACCCTCAATCCATCTGGGCAGAGGAGGAAAAGGAGCTGGGTGGAGAGTCAGTCCCCAAAATTACTGGGCCCAGCAGCTGCGGGATGGGTGTTGTGTTCTCAGGGCCTCGCTGCAGGGTCTATCCTCACAGCAATTGCTGCTCCATACTCGAGCCTAGCGAAGGGGAAGGAAACATCCTACAGAATCAGGCTTATATATTCTGTTGCACCGTCATTACAGGTCAGCTGTATAAAGCAGCACATAAGGGCATAACTGCCTTTCATAAGCAAGGGTACTGCTAAGTCTGGGGGTAGCTGCAGGCTCATGACAGCATAGGGATGTTACCCAAGATCTCATGTTCACTCCCCAGATAGAGACTTGCAAAGATCCACACCAACAGTAGACTCCTCTCACCACATTTTAAAAACTATTAAACTGAGCCATATAAAGTGCAATGTTACCACTGAGGCTAAAAAAATTCAACATTCACATCAGGGTGGCTGGGTGGTTAGTGACCCTAAACACCATGACTGTGTATGTGATAGACCTCAACCTCGAAGCACTGGATGTAGGCAAAGGGAGTGCTGAAGACAGCTCTAAATCAACAAAGAATCAGACTAAAGAGAACTGTTAATTTGTTAAGGAACCAAAAAGGATTGATTTGTTATTTAACAGCCCTGCTGCTAACAAGACAGAGGGAGAGATTTTTTTTTTTGACATTTCAACTGGCTCATAAATTGTATTACTCAGACTGACTCAAGGGGTGATAGAACCATTTAAACACTTTGACTTACAACTAAATAGACACTTTACCATAGATTTGGTACATCTGTTTGCTACCTAGAAGCGTACACCATAACTTTATACATTTAAGCAATTATACAGGTTAATATTTTCAGATTCTTATTAACCAAACACTTGTAGTATGTTAGAAAATGGTGAATGATATATTGCTTATTTACTAGATGTAACCCTTCTGCCGGGCTGAAACGATAGCAGCAAGGGCTGGGTTCAATACATAGGGGTCCCTTCCCCACAACATAATGCAAAACCAGCTCGAGCCCCCACCCAGTGACCTGGGAAAATCTTACACACACCCCTGGGCGCCTCGAAGAGGCAATACTTCCCCTCTCGCAAGCACAGAGTCTTGGTGTAGCAGAAAAGGTTTAATTACATGACAAACAACAAGCATTAAATTGGGAAAATACCTCAGCTAGAGTTCATAGGTCAAACCGTGAGCAAAGACCCACTCCAGCAAATTGGGCCATGTCCTTCTCTCGGGGCCCTTGAGTCCAGCAACCCCCAAATCACCCACAGTCCCAAAAGTCCCACAATCCAAAAGTCTCTGTCCCGGGTCAGTGCAGCCCCAGAGCTCTCTGCAGAGGTCCCCCTCCCCAGCCTGGGTAGAAAGGGGCACCTTACGTGGTTTCGGGGCCAACTGCCCTGCCTCTTCATGGGGTTCTGCTTCCACTAGTCATCTCCACAAACAGCTCAGCTCCGCTTGCTCTGTGGGCTGCTCCGCTCTGCCAGCTGCTCTGGTCCACCAGCTGTCCTGTGAGCCACTCCAGCCGTCCTCGCGAGCTGCTTGGCTCCACTCACCCAGTGGCTGCACAAACTGCTCCACTCCGCTCTGCCAGCTGCTCTGCTCCACAGTATGGCTTCAGGCTCCCCCACTCGTTAGCACAGTACTCAGTGCTCTCAGCTCAGCAAGTCCAGCTCTTCAGTGATTTCAGCTCTTAGTGATTCCAGCTCATAGTAGGGGAACCCAGTGCCCATGAGTTCAGCTCAGTAACTGGTATCTCGATTCTTAAGGGAATCAAAAAATTAACTCTGACATTCCACCGTGGAGAGAGGCATAGGTGGAACTGGTGCTTCTGGCTCACACAAGGAGCCTGCACCACCAAGTAGACATCTGTCCCCAGCCTCTCTCTTTTCAATGGGTTTTGGAACCTATGTGCCCCTCTAGCAAGCGCTATCCAGCTGACAATGAAACCCCCCATCACAAGACAATTTTGTAGTTTCCCATTTACGCAATCAGGGTGACAACATTTCATTCCTCCTGCCCCAATAACAAAGAAATTGGGGATCCCACAGCGGTTAAAAATAGCCATCCCAGGCTGCTGTGGGCTATGCTAATGGGAGTGGGAGTGCCAATGCAAATAATTGAAATACCAATGCGAATACATGAAACTTCTTTCTGCACTCCCCATAATTTACCACCAGATGTCAGGGTAGAGCTCATCCTGACTCTGCTTACATCCTCCCCCCAGCCGAGAATTTGTCGTCCCGACAAATCACAACTTACTGGTTCCCTCCAAAGGGCCTCAGATAGCCCACTTTAGCTTTCACAAACCTGTGTGCTAAATGTATTGGCTCCTCACTAATCACCCCAGGTGCATCGTAAATTAACCGTTTCACTGGTCTTATTACCCTGTCTCGCCTATTGAGAATCTCTATTGCTGTGGTAGGGGGGACATCCTGTTGAGTGACAGATGGGGAAGTTTCCTGTGAGTTCCCCTCGGATACTGGCATAGGCCCCTGCATTTCTAGTTCTAACAGTGGAGGGTCGAAGGTGCTTGGGACATCTTCCATCTCTATGTCGCCACTGTCCAATAATCTGTGTAAGTCATCACACGGGGGTTCCACCAGTGGCTCAGGAGTGTCAGGAATGGGCCTAAATACTTCTGCCATAGGGTTTAGGGCGGAAGAGGAGGTACTCTCTTTGGATTCAGCTGATTGAGACTGAAATCTCGTCTTCATCCTAGGATACACCCTGGTTGTGTCTTCCTCCTCAGACTCACTCTCAGATGTGCTGAGTAGGGGTAGGTTAGCTGTAGGAGGCCGGCTGTCCACGTTGGAAGGTGGCTTTGGTACAGCACCTTCGTTCGGCCCAGTTGCCCTGTTGTGGCCCATCTCATAAGGGCTGCCCACCAATTCCCCCACCGGGAGCAAAAGGTTTCTATGAACAGTCTTTGTCTGCCCTGGACCCTCTTCAGGTTTGATTTTGTAGACCGGCAGGTCTCCTAGCTTTTCCATCACCAAGTACGGTATTGCCTTCCATCTGTCAGCTATCTTGTGTTTGCCAACAATACCCAAATTTCGCAGCAGGACTCTGTCCCCTGGCTGGAGCTCTTGCAGATGTATCCTAGCATCATATTGATGTTTGTTGCGGTCTGCGTTCTTCCGAGCTGCAGATGCAGCTAAGTGATAAGCATCCCGCAGCTTTTCTCGTAGTCGGGATACATATTGCTGATGAGTTTCGTAGCTATCTCCATCCTCTGATACACCAAAGCACAGGTCTATGGGTAATCTTGGTTCTCGCCCAAACATCAAGAAATACGCGGTGAATCCCGTAGCATCGTTCTTTGTGGCGTTGTAGGCGTGCACCAGAAATGCAACATGTTGGCTCCAGGTTGCTTTCTGTTCTGGCCGCAAAGTCCCCAACATATTTAATAGGGTTCGGTTGAACCTCTCTGGCTGAGGATCACCTTGCAGGTGATAAGGCGTTGTCCTCGACTTTTTAATTCCTGCTATCCTTAGCACCGCCTTTAGAAGGTGACTTTCAAAGTCCCGCCCCTGATCTGAGTGTATCCAGGCTGGGAATCCATAAACTGAGAAATATTTTTCCCACAGTACTCGAGCGACAGTAGTGGCCTTCTGATCACGTGTGGGATATGCCTGCGCATATCGCGTGTAATGGTCAGTCACGACTAGAATGTTCCCAATATTCCTCTTGTCTACTTCTAAGGACAAGAAATCAATGCAAACCAGCTCCAGAGGTTTGTTGCTGGTGATGTTTTTCAGATATGCAGCCCTTGTGGGCAGAGTTTTCCTTTGAACACATCAAGAGCAGGTTTCACATTTTCTGCGAACATCTTCGGCCATCCGGGGCCAATAGAACCTACTGCGAATAAGTTCCAGGGTCCTCTCCATTCCTAAATGTCCAAAGTCATCATGCAGGGCCCTCATAGTCAGGGCTCTGTACTCTTTCGGCAGCACTAGTTGGGTCTGTTGTTTTTGTAAAGGATCTGTGGTCACACGGTGTAGCACTCCCTGAATCAGTTTTAGTTTGGTCCATTCTCTCAATAGCAGCTTACCTTCTGGGTTGGGCGGGACAACCGCAGCCAGGCTTCGCCCCTCCCTTTTGGCAAGTAGTGTATCACGGATGTCAGTATCTTGCAGCTGGGCTTCCTGCCAGTCAGCTGCATTGAGCATGGGCAAGGGAGATTGGTCCAATGCAATATAGTTCACTGAAGCAGAAGGCACGCCTTCAGGGGGAAGGCCCAAAGCTTCAGCAACACATCCATGAAGGCTCTCATGGGCCTCCAGCTCTCTGCAACTCACGCTGCAAATAGCTCTCACTCCATCTGTGGGTATCACAGCAACTTCAGGTGTCTGTGGACGTCTGGACAATGCATCTGCATCTACATTGCTTCTCCTGGATCGGTATTGAATGCTGAACTCATAGCTAGCCAAGGCGACCACCCATCTCTGCCCTGTAGCATCCAACTTAGCACTTGTTAGCACATAAGTCAGTGGGTTGTTGTCTGTCCACACCTGGAACTGAGCACCATACAAGTAGTCTCGAAATTTCTCAGTGATGGCCCATTTCAAAGCCAAGAATTCCAGCTTGTGGATGGGATAGCGAGTTTCACTGTCAGACAGTCCTCGGCTGGCAAAGGCTACAGGTTTGTGGTTGCCTCCCTCTTCCTGATACAGTACTGCTCCCAGACCCTCCAAACTGGCATCAGTATGCAGGATAAATGGTTTGCTTGGATCAGCAAAGACTAGGATGGGAGCATTAGTTAGGCGAGTAATGATTTCCCGAAAAGCCCTCTCACATCTCTCATCCCACCGTGGCCCAAATGGTTCAAAGGGGCCATAGTGTCTCTGCACAGGAGGCTTTGGAGGCCTCCTCTTATTCCGGGTCTTAGATTTGTACTTGTTGCACTGGTATCCCCTGGTGAAATCATTCAGAGGTTTTACAATTGTGGCATAGTTCTTCACAAATCTGCGGTAGTAGCCACTAAATCCAAGAAAGGTCTTGAGTTCTCTGTAGTTAGTGGGACGTGGCCAGGTAGTGAGTGCTTCTATTTTATCGGGATCAGTACTCATGCCCTCTTGGGACACAATGTGACCGACATACTTTACTGAGGTTTGGCAGAACTGGCATTTGTCAATTGAAAGCTTCAAACCATATGCCTCCAACCTATCGAGCACTTTAAGAAGTCTTTCTTCATGTTCCTCCAAGGTTCTTCCAAACACAATCAGGTCATCCAAGTAAACTAACACTTGCAGTAAATTCATGTCTCCCACAACTTTCTCCATAAGTCATTGAAATGTGGCAGGGGCCCCAGAAATCCCTTGCGGCATGCGTTCAAACTGGTAGAACCCTAACGGGCAGATGAAGGCTGTCTTCTCCTTATCCTCTTCTCCCAGAGGGATCTGGTAGTATCCACTCCGAAGATCCAACACAGAGAACCACTGGCTACCTAGCAAACAGTCCAAGGCATCTTGTACTCGAGGCATGGTGTATTGATCAACTGTAGTGCGCCTGTTTAGGGTGCGATAGTCAATACACATCTGGATTTTTCCACTCTTTTTACGAACGACCACAATGGGTGAAGCATAGGGGCTTCGGGACTCTGTAATGATACCAGCCGCGATCAGCTCTTGAAGATGATGGCATACGTCTTCCATCTCAGAGAGGGCAATCCTCCTAGACTGCTCCCTGAAGGGTCGGGGATCTTGTAGCCTGATGTGGTGTTCCACTCCTTTGGCACATCCCACATCCCACTCATGTAGTGAGAACACCTTGGATCTCACACAAAGCTTTTTCCTAAGGCGATCTTTCCACTCCTCAGACAGTGGTGAGTCCCCGAAGTCAAACTTTGCAGGATCTATCATTGGAACTTCAGCTTCACACTGGGGTCTCACAATGCTTTCAGGCTCAAAAATGTCTGCAATCTTCTGCCCTGGTTTTACAAACACATCACGGCGTGTTTCATTAGCAACCAGTATAGTCACCTCCTCCTGGGCTTCAGCAGGTAGGGTTATGACTCCACTGAGAACCAGCACTCCCTCTGGGAGCCCTCCCTCGGTTGGCTGCTCGGCCACAGCTAATGTTCCCTTACTACCTTTTAGGCAGGTACTCCTGACAATCACCTCCTTTTCTGACATTGCTGGCACCACCAAAGGGACTGGGTCCGCATACCTCAGTGCTCCTACTGGCAAATCAGGCATCACTTTTCTTGTGTCCTCAATTTTCCTGTAAGCCGCGGCACAGTGTGTGTGTATCACCAAGGTATTCAGATATTGGTCTCCTGCTTGCTGTCTGCAGTAATCGGCAAGTATCCTAAAGAGGCTAGAGTTGGTCCCTATTAGCACAGACACATCAGAGGCTCCTTTGGGGTCAGGGCATATTAAAGCAGCAGTGTCCACCTCCTGTCTTACCCCAGCAATCTCTTCTGGGAATTCCAGGTGTACTATGACATAGCCCTGATAGGGGTATTCATCCATGCTGAGGCCACACAGACCAATGCCAGTCAGTGGCTGTATAGGCAGGTGCCTAAGCATCTGTTGGTAGAATGACTGAAATATAATAGTCACTTGAGATCCAGTGTCAAGCACGGCTTTACACTCCGCCCCTTCAATCCTCACCATGACCTCTGCTCGCGGACCTATCAGTCCTGCAGGGATCCCAGCTGGACGGTCTCTTTTGGGGGAATCTTCAAATCCTGTAGGTCTAGGTGGTCTCCGTCCCCAGACCTTCTGGCAGCTACTGGGTCTCTCCCAACTGCTCCTCAGCTTTTCATATACTAAGGAGGGGTTCTCTTCCTTATGGCAGTTAGCAGCACTGTGCCCCTCCTGGCCACACCGGTAGCAAAAGAATTGCCCTTTCCCGCTTCGCCAGGGTGGGACAGTGGCTCTAGATACTGACTTCTCCATTGTCACAGTCTGAGGCTCCTTATTCCTGGAAACCTTAGCTCGGTCAATGATGATTTGCAGCTCAGCTATCCGTTTTGTCGGGACCTGCATTTGTTGGGCAAGTTCCTCTGTGGTGCTCACCATCAGTACACTGGCCATTTGCAGTGGCGTTGTGCTGCCTGGTTCCAATGTTTGGGCTTCCCAACACTCGCTGGCAGCCTGCCTTTCTTCCTCTTCCCTGACCTCCTTTATCAGCTGGGAGTAACTTGGGGGATGATCCTGCCGTTCTCTTAGTCGGAGATGAAGTAGGATCGGGTTCTGATACCAAGTCCCTCTTACAACTTGAGCCAGTCTGGTCTGATCCATCTGCTCAGCAGTCACTGCTCCCCTTATAACAGCTCTGAAGCAGTCTCTCCAGCCTCTGTATATAGGCTGAAGTTTTCTCACCCCTTTGCTGTCGGGAATCAAGGAATTTACAGTAACTGTCTTCAGGGCTCTCTACGTTCCCAAAGGTATTATCAAGGGCCTTTAGGCAGTCCTGCACACTAACCCCAGGGTCAATTAGCTTCAGGGTGCGAATTACATCTAGTGCTGGGCCACTAAGGCTCTCTATTAGACATCTTCGCTTTTCTACATCGGGTACGGCCCACTCCCGCAGCATTTCAGTGGTATGCTCCAACCAGGGTTCAAACTCCTCTTCCCCATCAAATAACCTTAACTTACGACACGAGTTTGACGTAGCATAAGCCAGCAGAATCTTTTCCAATATATGCCCCAGTACTTTTGCCCAATCATAGGGGCTGCCACCCCTGAGCTAGAGGCTGCAGGACTGGGGCCCATCAGACCCGACATATTAGCCATTATACAAACAGTAATTTCCTCAAAATATAAACACAATTATTTCCCAATACAGTGGAACACTCAACACGTGCTTGCGAGGGGTACTGACCCAGGGATCCCGGACGAGCCCCCAAAAATGTAACCCTTCTGCCGGGCCGAAACGATAGCAGCAAGGGCCGGGTTCAATACATAGGGGTCCCTTCCCCACAACATAATGCAAAACCAGCTCGAGCCCCCACCCAGTGACCTGGGAAAATCTTACACACACCCCTGGGCGCCTCGAAGAGGCAATACTTCCCCTCTCGCAAGCACAGAGTCTTGGTGTAGCAGAAAAGGTTTAATTACATGACAAACAACAAGCATTAAATTGGGAAAATACCTCAGCTAGAGTTCATAGGTCAAACCGTGAGCAAAGACCCACTCCAGCAAATTGGGCCATGTCCTTCTCTCGGGGCCCTTGAGTCCAGCAACCCCCAAACAGGGGCGGCTCTAGGCACCAGCAAAACAAGCTGGTGCCTAGGGCGGCCAAATCTAGGGGGCGTCCCCTGCGGCCGAGGGGGGGCGGCAGGCTGGGCCGGCGGACCTGCCGCAGTCATGCCTGCGGGAGGTCCACCGGAGCCCCGGGATGACCGGACCTGCCGCAGGCATGACTGCGGAGGGGGCGCTCGTCCCGTGGCTCGGCTGGACCTCCCGCAGGCATGACTGCGGCAGCTCAAGCGGAGTCGCCGCGTCCGCCGCGTCCGCGAACCGTCCGCAGCCGCGGGGGGTACAGCCGAGCCACGCGGGACCAG
The DNA here is from genome assembly GCF_016161935.1 of Mauremys reevesii. Lineage (NCBI taxonomy): Eukaryota > Metazoa > Chordata > Testudines > Geoemydidae > Mauremys > Mauremys reevesii. Next base: position 34,433,089 of record NC_052632.1, read on the forward strand.
CGGACCCTCCGCAGTCATGCCCACGGGAGGTCCGCTGCTCCCGCGGCTCCGGGGCGCCTCCCGCGTATGACTGCTTGGGGCGGCCAAAACGCTAGAGCCGCCCCTGCCCCCAAATCACCCACAGTCCCAAAAGTCCCACAATCCAAAAGTCTCTGTCCCGGGTCAGTGCAGCCCCAGAGCTCAAGAGTCTCTCTGCAGAGGTCCCCCTCCCCAGCCTGGGTAGAAAGGGGCACCTTACGTGGTTTCGGGGCCAACTGCCCTGCCTCTTCATGGGGTTCTGCTTCCACTAGTCATCTCCGCAAACAGCTCAGCTCCGCTTGCTCTGTGGGCTGCTCCGCTCTGCCAGCTGCTCTGGTCCACCAGCTGTCCTGTGAGCCACTCCAGCCGTCCTCACGAGCTGCTTGGCTCCACTCACCCAGTGGCTGCACAAACTGCTCCACTCCACTCTGCCAGCTGCTCTGCTCCACAGTATGGCTTCAGGCTTCCCCACTCGTTAGCACAGTACTCAGTGCTCCCAGCTCAGCAAGTCCAGCTCTTCAGTGATTTCAGCTCTTAGTGATTCCAGCTCATAGTAGGGGAACCCAGTGCCCATGAGTTCAGCTCAGTAACTGGTATCTCGATTCTTAAGGGAATCAAAAAATTAACTCTGACATTCCACAGTGGAGAGAGGCATAGGTGGAACTGGTGCTTCTGGCTCACACAAGGAGCCTGCACCACCAAGTAGACATCTGTCCCCAGCCTCTCTCTTTACAATGGGTTTGGAACCCATGTGCCCCATCTAGCAAGCGCTATCCAGCTGACAATGAAACCCCCCATCACAAGACAATTTTGTAGTTCCCCATTTACGCAATCAGGGTGACAACATTTCATTCCTCCTGCCCCAATAACAAAGAAAGTGGGGATCCCACAGCGGTGAAAATAGCCATCCCAGGTTGCTGTGGGCTATGCTAATGGGAGTGGGAGTGCCAATGCAAATAATTGAAATACCAATGCGAATACATGAAACTTCTTTCTGCACTCCCCATAATTTACCACCAGACGTCAGGGTAGAGCTCATCCTGACTCTGCTTACATAGATAATTAACTTTTTGCTCAGATTTTGTGTCAATCTGCATTAGAATGGTAATTGGAATTTAAACAAACAAAACAGGATATAAAATGTATTTGTATTAGACAAGACAACCTTAAATGTTTTAGACACAAACTTCTCTTATCAAAAGATGCTTCACATTGACAATTAAATAATTTATTAAATAGAAGGATTGACTGTAGTCAGTGAATTAAACTGATTATTTCAGGTTGGTCTGGGAAAATTTTCAAATATGCCTAAGTGAAAGTAACAGGGGCTTAAATTTCTAGTCCTGCCTATGTCTCTTGAAAAGAAGACAATTTCTTAAATTACCTAGGCTAGCCAACTGTACCATATTTTTGAAACTTGACCTCAAAAGTTAGATGCTTTCCCTGACTCTTTCTTTACATAGAAAAGAAGCCTTTAATTCAAAGTGGGTTTTTGTTGTTGTTGTTGTTTTTTCTTTAAGACAGGGTCATGGATTTGCATATTTGTTATTTAAATGTCTTATTATAATCTTCTAAGTTTAGGCCTCAACATATTTTGTATTAAATTCTGATTTCATTTTAAACTGGCTCATTTTTTAAAAAGAAAAACTTATAAGTAACTGTAGCAGGGTGGACCCTGCTCCTGCCCTGAGGGGTTTAAAAGCAGCCTGGCAGGGCTTGAGAGCTGCTGCTCTAGGCTGGGCTGATTGGGGAAGTGGCTGCAGCTGGGGCCATGCCCCAAACTGAGCCAAGGGCCTTATAAGAAGGCCAGGGAAGCTAGAAGCCAAGACAGTCTCTCTCTAGTTTCTAGAGGGAGCTGGGCCTGGCTGCAGGGAACTGAGACAAGGTACCTAGGGTGAAGCAGGGCTGGGGAAAGGCTGAGGAGCTGGGGAGCTCCAGCCTAGAAAGCCCCAGGCTGTGGCCTAGCAGTGGGCCAACAGGTAGTAGGGGTTGCAGAGGGCAGCCCAGGGATAGGCCAAGGCAGCAGGTCCAAACCCCTTTGCCTGTGATGAGTAGGCTGATACTGCAGTCTGCCCCAAAGTGTGGGGCTAGACAATGACTGGCAGTAGCCAATACTGAGGCATGGTGGGGATAGAGGGTGAGGGTTCCCTGAGGAGGGGAGACCCTAAGAGAATGGGGTTACTGCTAGGGGGCAGCACCCCATGTAAAAGGGCACCGGGTCCAGGGAGGGACACGGGGGCCTGAGGACAGGTGGATCACCAGCCTGCAGACAGCGCTCCAGCGCTGGAATAGAGCTAATTCCCGGAGTCACCAGCAGGAGGCGCCGCAGGGGTGAGTCCGACCCGTCTACACGTGGTGGAGAATGCGGGCATAGCGGTCCGCTCCGATACAAGGGGCCAGGGCAAGGACTGTGGACTATTATTGGAGAGCCGGTGTGGCCCGGCTCGCCGAGCAGCAAGCAGGGCTGCTTCAGCTGCTGCGGGGGCGGGCACATGGACTTCAACAGGGGCCAGGCACCTTGGGCTGGAGGCCAGTGCCGGGGCCTAAAGACTGTTTCGCCTGTGGGTGACGGGGACACTGGAGAAGGGTGTGCCCCTACTGGGCTGGGGCAGAGAGGCCTCACCCAGACAAGACTCAAGTGCCCCCTGTGAAGTTAACAGGGGGCCTCCAAACTTGTTGGGCTTGTGGGGAGCAGGGACACCTACTGAGAGTGTGCCCTCATAGAGCTCCCAAGGCCCGGGCCAGCCCAGAAGAAAGGGCTAGGGCCCATACAACCAAGACTGGGGCCGTGGCAGGGGGAAGGCGCCAAGGGTGCTTCCACTGTCACAGTAACAAAAAAATTTTTTTAAAGAGTTTTATTTAATTTTTTTAAAAAGTCTTCCAATTGTTATCCACCCTGGACCTTTCTGTAATTATGACATCACTGCAGCTATCCTAGTCACAGACCCGGCGCTTTCAACCAGCTGGTATATTCGTTTGCAGTGCTCCGCTGCCCGGGAGCAACCCTAGACTCCCACTCTCAGTGACTGCAGGGACAAGGCACAGCTCCTTGATGAGATGAGCTTGGAGGGCAATGTCAGAACACGTGTCAGCATTTCAGTTCTTTGCTATCCCCCTTTTTAGGCCCACCCTGACAAGGGGGTTAGCAACCAATGTGAGGTGCCCCTAGGCAAGAAACCGACGAGTAAAAGGATGCTAACAGCTACCTACTCTAACAGGAGAGTTTGGGAAATGGAGGGGGAGGAAAGGAAGGGTTACATCTCAGGAGCATTCAGAGGAAGTTTACAGCATCCAGTGGACAAAACCGTGTTGTGTCCCATCCTCAAAGCAATATGAAGAGTGTTAAATGTTACAGGAGAACAACGCCCCCCCCACCCCGGACACGTTCTCTGACTCTCCCTAGACGCCCTTCGGGAGCAAGAGGTTCAGGGAAACACCAGTTGCTCATCCCATTCCTTTCACTCAACTCCTACCTGCTGAGCACGCAGCAGAGCGGTCCTCCTGTACATGTAATCCTCCGATTTGATCACGTACACCATCTTATAGGAGTTCAGTTTGAATTTACACTCCAGCGTGTCCAAGCTCTCCACATTCTCCATGGACTTCTTACTGTTTCCCTCCTTCCCTTCCTTCTCCTGATGCTCCCGACCACGCCAACACTTACGGATCCGCCTCAGGTTCCTGTAAACCAGAAAATCCCTGTTGGGATTAGTGCTCATCCTTTGTCCACTAGGCTGGATGTATCTGGTGGCTCCAGGCCAGCCCTTCGGAACCCAAAGTATTGCTCAGAGTGGAATGGTCACAAATTAAAGTCCTTTAGGCTCATGTGCCTACCATAAGCCAACCCACTGATCTCAGCTGTTTACAGAGAGTGAGGGCCTTTCACAGCTATTTTGCAACCAACTCCCTGCTAGTGAAAAGCACTGACTCAGCACCTTCCACACTCACCTAAACGGCTTCTATAAGTAAAGGCAGGATTGCCAAAAACTGGGGCTGGTGACTCCCCAAACCTCTGACCTCCCTGCTGCCTGTGGCCTATGCCTTCTCTCAGTCACTGGAGAGCAGGAGCCCAGAGTGGGCTCTTGGAATAAACAGCAGCACTGTGTGTCTATATGCTACTCCCAGGTTAATGTCTTCTAAAGTGGCAGAGTACTAAAAACAAACAAGAAACTGCAACAGCCAACACTGTGATGGAGTAAGATTTTCTCCCTCTGCTGACATAGGTACTTGTGGTCTGTGTGTCACTTTTCACAGCCACAGCTTGTTCACTCACCTTGTCAGGAAAACCGGCTTCTGGGCCAGGTGTTCCCGAAGTTCGGGAGAGGTAGAATCAGAGTTGACGTACTGCTCTACGTAGTCTGACCAATGCTGAAATTAGGCACAGAACACAAGGGGTTAACCAACATCTGCCACATCAAACAATTCAAACCCAACTCTGAAGGGGTTTGGTTGAAAGTGGATGAAAGAAAAGCAATCTTTGGAGACTCCATATATTTCACACAGGTCCCACTCACTCTCCCCCCATGGACGGACATGCACCTGTACTGTCTGGTTTTTGAAATTGTTAATGAGATGCCAACAAGGCTTGTTCAACCCAATTAATTGAGTGTACTGTGTCACATAATGAATGTGCCCTGTAGGACTAGAAGCAGCTCATAAACTACAGCATCTGAAACACTGACAGCTCTGCCATCTTCATCCAGTGTGGCAAAGTTCCTCCTCTCCTCTAGTAGGTCCTGCGCTTATTGGTGGATTTCCTCCCCTCAGTGGTCTTCCCCTTGGATGAAACCCACAGTCTGGATCAACTCCTCCTTTGTCTGATTAGGAGTAGCGAGGCTTGGGGAGAACCCGGGCCCGCCCTCTACTTCGGGTTCCAGCCCAGGGTCCTGTGAATTGCAACAGTCTCTATAGTGCTACTTGTAACCGCTGCTTGACCGCTACAGCTCCCTGGGCTACTTCCCCATAGCCTCCTTCAAACACCTTCTTTATCCTCACCATAGGATCCTCCTGGTGTCTGATACTGCTTGATTGTATGGTGTTTCCTCAATCCTCCAGTAGTACACCCTCTCAATTCTTAGTTCCCTGTGTCTCTGGCTCCCAGCTCCTCATACACACTTCCTTCCTCTGGCTCCTCCTCCCTTGACTGGAGAGAGCTCCCCTTTTTATACCAGGTGCCCTGATTAGCCTACCCTGATTGGCTGCAGGTGCTCCAATCAATGTAGCTCTCTCCAGTGCCTTCTAGAAAGTTCTTAATTGGCCCCAGGTGCCTTGATTAACCTGCCCTGATTGGCTGCAGGTGCTCCAATCAATGTAGCTCTCTCCAGTGCCTTCTAGAAAGTTCTTAATTGGCCCCAGGTGCCTTGATTAACCTGCCCTGATTGGCTGCAGGTGCTCCAATCAATGTAGCTCTCTCCGGTGCCTTCTAGAAAGTTCTTAATTGGCCCCAGGTGCCTTGATTACCCTGGAGCAACTGCCATTTTGGTTCCCATGGTACTAGGGATTTGCTTAGCCTGGGGCTAACATACCTGTTCCTCAGTACTTTCCTGTAGCCATCTGGCCTTGCTCCATCACACCAGTTATACCCCCGTTTAAACTTTACATCCTTAATAGCTGCAGCTGAACTCCCGAGGACAATTGGCTCTTACCTCTGCCTCTACAGGGTCATCTGAGTTCTCCTCTTCGGTGTCCAGCAGCTCGATGGTTAATTGGACCCGGCCTCTGCTCTGAATGAACATCAGCTACAAAGCAGAATGCGGAAGGGGACTTAGTAACAAATGATTCAGAAAAATAAATCCCTTTCCACCAGGGAAAAGAGGACAATCCAATGAACTTCATGCAACTATCCAGTATAATCCTGTGACTTCCACTTTGCTGGGAACAACGGGGGGATACTGGCCCCAGTTACACAATCTGAACACAGAAGGAGTTTTGACAATGAGTGGAAAGTTCTAGATCACTAAGGAGCTAATCTAACACAGGGTAAAAAGATGAAGCAATTATTCTACTTATATGGACAGAAGAGAATTCCTGGATAGAGAACCATGACTTGCTGAAGAGAGGTGGAAGAAAAAAGCATGAACTGCTGCAGTGAACAGTCAGTCTTTTATTAACGATCAGACAAAATCTCTCTGTTACCCACAAAGTTTGCTCAAAATTGGGATGTTTCTAAAGGCAAAGCAAGGAGCTGGATCCCTTTTAGCAGCATGCTGCTTTGTGATCAGTCTGTGCAGTTTCAATTCTTTGCTTCCCTGCTTATTTTGAGACTCTCAATGGGAACACAGAGACACCCTAATAAATATCAAACCCATTATCAATGAATTTCACTAGTTAAAGATGGGCCCGGCCACTTCTGATTTCACAGTGACAAGAAATATGAATTTGATTTGAACTGTGAGTCAGGTTTATTTAATGCATAGGTGACAAATATTAAGAAGAAACCATTACAATCTACAATGGCTGAGATGGAGAAAAAGGTGGAAAACTTCAGTGACCCGCCCCAGGGTAGGGAGGGAGAGAGAGAGATTAAAAGGCAATCAATCAATACATTATTACTCTGGCTTTGGGACACTGAGAAATACAGGGAGAAATCCCAGCTTTACTTCAGGATACGTATTTTTCCATCTTCTTTGCAAATGTCCCATTTCCGAGGAGCTCTTTCTAGAAATATTTATCTGTTTTTTCTGTTGTTTCTACAGTTCCTTTCTGGATTTATGCAAGCCCCGCCCAGGGCTATATTAAGGCCAACGGTCACAGAGCAGGTCCTCGGCAGCTCCGCCAGGCTAGAATGCACAATCAGGTCACCCTGTCAAGCTCTAGGACAGCTGGGGAGCACACAGGTGTCCAGAGGTCCTTGGCATATTTGGATAGTCACATAAAATGAAAAGCTGAGCCCATTCTCCTTTCTCAGCAAGCCTTCGTACTTCCCCTCCTCGCTCAGCAAGCTCCTCCAGGAGACCTCCTCCAAGCATCAGTGCAGGCAGATATGGTTCTTGCCTCGAAACAAATTCTCATCTGACATGAGCTGCTCGGCTTTGCGCTGGCACGTGGCCTCCCCAAAGGCCCGAGATGACTGTGAGGACAGCAGGCCTCCGGTAGCTCCATTGCTATTCTCTGTCTGTCACCTGCACAGAGATCTCATCGCTCACTATGTGCTGAAGCTGGGAGCAGGAAGGACACGGAGAAGAGGAGTTAGGGAAGAGGGTTTTAAATGCCTCTGGACTCGGTGCACTGTATACTGCTGTAGCCCCCTTTCCCCAACCCATCAGTCAGAGGGCTTTGCACTAGTGTGCAATGTGGACAACCTGCCTTCTGCAGTCAGGCTGTAGACAAAACAGAACACTAAGGAAATCTCCAAAATAAACTTCTCCATGTGGCATCAAGCAGAGTTTGATACTAATCAAAACAAGCACGGCTGAGCCTTCATCATTTGCTTGCACTTCTAGACTTGCATGTTTGCATGCAAACACTTATGTCAAAAGCTATAATTGATGAGACGGAAACTATTTTATCTCCCCTGCATACATACACGCTGTGGCAGAATTAGTCAGATTTCCAGTTCTTCTCCACTATGCACCATGCAAGTCTCGGAACCAGCTAAAGAATATGTCCATCAATGCAGATTAGAAATGAACATGCCCTTAAAAATTCCTGCTTCAAACCTCTGTCTGGTCAAACCGCAGCAAAAAAATTCTAGCCATCTACGTATTAAAACTAAAAAACAATTATTTAGGTTACGAACATAGTAGCCTCTTCTATTGTGAATTACTACTACACTCATTGGAAAACATTGTGTCCTTTAAAATAATGATGCTGGCAAAGTACAGTTACACATATAAAGTAACTACGGATTAATAACCGTTAAGTGAGCATTATGAAGGAAATGCCTGACAGGTGGCAAAGATTTAGACCATCGAGGTATGTGGGAAAGGCTTGTTAGGCAGTTCTCTTGCCATGAAATTGCTACATCAAATCCAAAGGCTGATTAGTTGGTTGTTTGTGGAAGGGAAATTAAAAATAATTAAATCAAATTCTAATGATTATTTAAATTTGGGAATATAATTAAAGAGCCGGCTGGCTGCCAATTTCCTGTCAAGACTGAAATTAAGAACTTGTTTTTAGCCCTGTCTTCATACTCTAATTTGTCCTTAACAATTCTCCATAGAAATGGGATCATCGAGATAGCCAGCATGTGAGAGTTGACATTTGGGCTTACAGAGTTCAAGTGACAACTAGCAGCTGAAATCACCCAATATACCAGCTTCAAGAGCCAGCCAGCATGTGTGAAATCCAGAAGGAAGTTGTTATTCAAAAGAAATACAGAACCTTTTCCAGGAGTCCTGACAGTTTGGGTTCTTGTGTTTACAAATGCTTCAGGTTTTCTAAGAGCAAGAGAACACTTCAAATGTGGGCCCATCTGATACTAGGCACCTCTTGGATAGCTGAGGACAGTCTGAACTTGGTCAGGCAACTCTTGTCTTTTCATGTGATGTATATTTACACCTGCTTACTGTAGTTTCCACTCCATGCATCTGATGAAGTGGGTTATAGCCCAAGAAAGCTTATGCCCAAATAAATCTGTTAGTCTCTAAAATGCCACAAGGACTCCTAGTTGTTTTTACTGATATAGAAGGCTACTCCTCTGAAACCTGCCTTAAGAATGAGGCTTGAACTTACCCAAGGAGTCTACTACAGTCACACACTAGGTGGACCACTTATTACAACACAGTGCTAGCGGCACTATCTTTCTGAATGAGGAGCTTTACTATAATCCCCCTGATTATTGGATCACTTGATGAGGACCTGGTTTTGTTCATTCCCTCTGAAGCACCTGGCATTGGCCACTGTTGGAAGACAGGATACTGGGATAGATGGACCTTTGGTCTGACCCAGTATGGCCGTTCTTATGATTTCAGGCACATGCTACAGTCTGAAAAAAATCCTCTGGGCTCATGTTATTCCTGCCCTCAAGACAGACGTGTATTTTAAACAAAATTCTATCTATCTGAATAGTCAATCTTTTTGCTTTTTATAAAAGGTTTACAAATCTTCAAAACCGGGCATTTTAAATATTGTTAAGCACACTTAATGTAGCAATTACTGGGGAAGTGTTGTTATGCCAGATACATGTACCTTTGAAGAAGCAGAAGAGGGAAGACAAAGCATCACAGGTAGCTGGGTAACCTAAATATCTGTACACTCCTTGTTGAGCCTCATCACTTAAATACACTAACACGTATCCTCCCCCATCTCCAGAAATATGTTAGAGACACAGGAGGAAACCCCTGCTGTTCTCTCCTCCACTCTGAAATACATCACGCAAATACATTCAATAGTCCCAAGCTTCCTTTAAACCTTGGGGAGAGCTCTTTTGTGGGAAAGCATCAGCTACTTCCTCTTTCTCACCTGGACACCACCCTTCCCTTCCCCTGGCAGTATGCTGCAAGTCACCTGTCTAACAATGCTCTGGATCAGCTTGTCCACGGTAAAGGCGATGTAGGCATGAATGGTGAACATCTCACACAGGGAGTCCTCATGCTGGGATGAATCCATATGGCCATCTAGCAGGTTCAGCGCCATATCCAGGAAAGCTGGGTAGTAATCCTCCACCTCAATATCCACTAGAGGAAGAGAAGGTGCAACATGAACTACATTGTAACACCCCTCAAAGGCAGTTCCTACAGGCCCACTATGAGTTCTGGGAGCAAAAGGGCCACATGTTGAAGGTCTCAGACAAATTGATGAATTACCAGAATGGTCTATAAAATGAGGGACAACATTGTAAGACTTTAAAAGAGCTTTTCAAATTAATGCCAGATCTGTAACCCGTCAGAGGCCTCATGGAGGAGGGCAGAGGTGATAAAATTCTCAGAACTAAAGAGGTTCTTGCTACCAAAACAACATTATGCACACCATTACAGCAGAGACCTCACCAAAAAGATATGAATGCAGATATGTCCTAAGGCTCTTATGAAATCTACCCATTGCACATTATTATTAACTTGTATTTCAGTAGCACCCAGAGGTCCCAACTATATCTGGGACCCCTCTGTGCTTGGCACCATTCAGACACATAACCAAATAGTCCCCGCCTTGAAGAATGTAAAACAGAGATCAAGGAAGCAACTTGCCTGAGGTCACATAGTAACTAAGTAGCAGAGCTCAGATTAGAACCCAGGTCTCCTGTTTCACCAGCTATGGCAGACCCTCACCACAACATCACCCTTGTTGCTCACACTTCTAAACTTAATCCAAAGACTCTCAGCTTTTTCTACAGTTTCATACCAGAGCTCTGAGCCGTCATGCTGCTCTCTTACATACACTGCAACTCCCCCACCTTTTCTGCCCTGCCTGTCCTTCCTGAACAGTCCTTCCTTTACCATGTCTCTACAATCCCCCTCGTCCTCTCCAGCCCACCTGCTCCAGGCCTTGATCACCCACCCCATTAACTCTGCCCTCCCCCCATATCTCCTCTCATTCCCCTTCAAAGACCGCTGTAAAATCATCTCACCCGTCAGACCAGCCCATTCTGATCCCTCCCCTGGCTCCCTCGCAGGTCCTACACGAGAGCTAGCAAATTCCCCAAAAACGCATCTCTCAGGGCCACCCAAACCACGTGCGAATTCAGCAAATCCTTTCAGCCACACATAAAAAGGGAATGTTTTTTTTTCAAAAGTCCAGCCAGTCTGTTTGGACTATTCCACAGCAAAATATTGATCACTTTTCATTCTGAAATTGAGGCAACTTTGAAAAAAGGGGTGAGGGTTGAAAAACACCCTCAAACAACCTGAAACGAAAAACACAAACAATTTTGTTTCAGGCCAAATCGAACCTATATATATATATATATATTTGTATTTCTCCGTCTGGCCTCCAAACTGAAAAGTCACTGATTCGCTCAGCTCCATTCAGCACCCGAGTGCAGCTCCTTGTTGAGTCATTGCAAACTTCGTCCCCATCTAACTCTCCGGGCTCATCCCCCCGCCACTCTCCCAGCCATTCCCTTTGTGTCCTTCCCTGGCTCTCCCTTGCCAACCCCCTGCCTTGCTGCTCCTCAGACTAACACTATTCTCCCCTGCTCCTGCCCCAAACCTTCCTCTCTTCCTTCAAGTTCCTCCTTAAACAAGAGCCTACTCAGGACAATGGGAAATCAAATAAACCAAGCAAGAGATTCGCTGCCCTCCCCTGGGTTGCACAGCCCCCAGCATGTTGGGACTCAAGAAATACCCACGGGTCCTGCGCTCTGACTGCCTTTCATTGCAGCCTTTAGGAATGAGATTTAGTGTCTGTGTGTATCCTTCGGAAAGAATCTTCTCAGCCCTTTTATTCTCAGCCCAGGGCACCAATGCAGCTGTGGCTGGACGAGCAATTGGAGCGCCTCACGCTGAGACAGATGCCCAGTCCAATCTCATGCTTCAGGGATTCAATGGTCGCTTAGGGCTAAGGAAGGAATTTTTTACCCCTATGGCAGAGAACAGCAAAGCTGGCCAGGTGCATTGTGGGGATTTCACCTTCCCCTTTGCTGCTGCAAGAGGCAAGATACTGGAGTGGACTGACACAGAATGATTTTGCACTTTGTGGTCGAATCTCCTTTTGTCATGACACATTATACAGACAGGGTTTGTGGGGAGGCCCCGGGGCTCCCTTGAATTAAAATTCCCAACAAAAGCCAAGAGCAATGCTCCCTTAATCCAGCCTGGGGGATGCAAAGCCCAAGGGCCCTAGCCAGGCAGCCCCAGCCCACCTTGCCTCTGTGATGTCAGCAGTGGCCCTGTGTCACAAAGAGGGTAGGCCCTGTGTCACCAAGGGGTAGGCAGCCTGTGGCTCAGTGTGCTCTGGGAGCTGGAGGAGGGAGCACACGGCTGTCTGGGCTCTGCTTTTCAGACAGTTGGGAGCAATTTTTGGAGCATATCGCACCTGTTTACATAGAACTCGCAGAGGAATCCACATCTTCACTGTCATCTGCAATTATATGTGAGACATCAACATTCTTCTGTGGCTCGACCATCCCAGCACAGGAGAGAGGGACCTTTCCTAGCGTATCCTCTGGGTAGGAAAGAGAAGCACAAAATTATACCAAGCTCTGACAATCAGCCTTTCTTTAGGTAAATATCTAAAAAGCAAAAATGGAAAACAAGGTTAAAATCACTGATTTAAATCAAGATTTCCTCTGCTTGCTGATTTAAATCACAATGAAAATCATTGATTTGACTCACTCTGATTTAAACCAGTTCGTGCTGCCGTGAACTCAGCGTGGGGTAGAAAGGGGTCATTTTAAATTGTGTTGGATGTCAAGTAATTTTATCCCAAAACTTAGTAAAAATATGTAGTTTAGAGAAACAAGCAATGCTAGGCTAGCTCTTCCTATCTCTTTTTCTGACCATTCAGGGGGTGACTCCACTAGTTTAGTAACAGGGGCTCTTTGACATACCTTAGGGGACACCAGGATTAAAGCCAAGCAAAAGAATCTCTGTGAGTAACCATGGCTATTTGATTATTAAAGAAAAGAAAACACTAAACAAACCAACAAAAGACAGAACACAAATGAGAAAGGGCTGGTTTCTGTTCAATCTCATCTGTGTGCTTCTCTCTGGAGCGCTTTTAACAGATGACACCTTTGTGAGCAGCCCTGCCTTTGATGGGGCACTTTTCTTTTGGTAAGTTGAAACCAAGGTCTTATTTCCCAAAATGATTGTGAGTCAGACATACTAAGATTGTTTATGGATGGGCAAAATAATGTTAAGAGCAGGCGGATCCTGTTAATAACTAGACTGTTTATCTAGATGGGCAAAGTAAGCAATTTTAACTAAGTCCTCGGAAATAGAAGAAAGTAGTAAAATTACTGAGTTAGAAGAAACCATTTAAGGAGCTGTCTTAAATTACAACAGTATTTCTATATCACAACCAAACTGTTACAAGAGTTTATAACTCTAATCCCTTGGCCCTAGCCAGACAGCCCCAGCCCACATTGCCTCTGTGATGTCAGCAGTGGCCCTGTGTCACAAAGGGGGTAGGCCCTGTGTCACCAAGGGGGTAGGCAGCCTGTGGCAGGGTTATAATTAACTTCTCTTACCAACACATGCTGAAGTTTTGGGGAGGTTTCCTTGGGCTGGTTTTTTCCCGAGGCTTCTCTCTTCTGTCTGTGTCAGCTTGCTTGTAGAGAGGGAGAGGATGAGTTGAGTTTGAGCAGGGTCGCAGAGCATGTGCAGAGTTCTCACTTAGAGTTTTTATACTCTTCTCTTCCCTATTTCCGTGTAATGTTAGAAAAACACACCTCTCTCGCCCTTTCCTTGGCTCCGTACATTCATGGAGCCTCTTCATCTTATGCGTAGGTAGTTTGTTAATGGGTATATGTGTTAGGGCTGTAAGTCTTTCTTGACAGTTCTATTTCCTTTCTTTATGTGGGGGAAATTCTCAAAACAGCTTTGAATTTAGTCTTTTAACTCTTCTTATTCAGTTCATTTTCTGAGATATTTCTTCAGTTTCATTTGGGTTCAGCAGGAAATGAAATTCTGTTTTTAAAAAGTCCAAACATGCCTGTTCTTTGTGTGAAGGTTTTTAGTTCTTGAAGCAGTCTTTTAAAATCAAACCATTCTTAGCAAGTCTTTAGATTAAATAGTGATTGAAGAAGTTGTTGATTCTTTAGAACAATTGTTGATGATGATTCTTCTTATGTTTTTGAGTTGGGAGAAGGAGTGGCTGAAGCTCTGCTAGTAACGAATTAATTCCCCATTTATATAATAAATAGTCTAGACTTAAATGTCTTCTTATATTGGTAATCAGCTGAGCAAGGTCATTTGATTTCATGTTAGTACATAATGCATTTTACCACCTGTAGCAATGATATTAGAAAACCACATTAGATGCTTTTCATTCAGTTAAAATACTTTGCAAATATGCCCTCCAAAATAGTTTGCCATTTCAATATTTTAGAAATCAACTAAGGTTTTCTACAAAACTTTTTCTCAACTACACACATTTTTCTCTAAAGTTTGAAGGACCCAAGCAGAGGGTTTGGTTGCAAAGAGGGGCTGGTAGAGTGCACTCTACAGCCTAGATTTATTGTTCTAACATATATGGAGATATACCTATCTCATAGAGCTGGAAGGGACCCTGAATGGTCACTGAGTCCAGGCTGCTGCTTTCACTAGCAGGACCAAGTCTTGATTTTCGCCCCAGATCCCTAAGTAGCCCCCTCAAGGAGTGACCTCACAATGCTGGGTTTAGCAGGCCAATAGCTCAAACCATTGAGCTATTCCTCCCGCACCCCCAACCCAGCTCTAAATTCATTTTGGAATATCCAACATAAATAACATCCTCACCTTCTACAGGGCCAGATCTTTCCTAAAACATTTTTCTTTATAACATGTGTTTTACTGAGATAAAGGATTAGATCTATACTAAACTGGCAGTTTATAGAAGAGAGGGTGTTCTGGTGTAGATAAAACACTCTTTTGGGTGCTTTGATTCTTGACCCAAGTTCCTTAGAGTTACAAGTGGTTTGTTATAGCAATTAAACTTCTATTAAATATTTTGTACAAAGACCAAATGCCAATAATCAACTCATATTTTAAATAGAGCACAAAAAGAAAATAGTATAAAAGTTAAAGCAAATTAAAATGAGGACAGCTGCCTTTGAAAGTTTGTACAGATACTCTTGCAGGACATAAACAGTTTTATGGTTAAGAATATGTTATTTTCTGGACATTTGCTTGTTTCTGGATGACAGAAAGCTGAAGCCTCCTGCAATTTCTTTGATTAGCGTGAACATTTCATAACCTAGCTAACAAAAACTGGGCTACTCTTATATTTTCAAACATCCTGGTGATATTATACTTATAGGTATATTTGAATGTTCAGTAAAGGCACAAACATGTTTGTAATGACCTAACATTATAAACATAAGTTATAATAATGCTATTCATAAAATATTTACATCAATATTGAGGTCTCGCCACCTCATAGCAGTCTTGTCTCTCCAGCCAGGCAGGCAGAAAAAGACCTAAGTCTGGGTCTCCTTGGCTCATCTAGAAGCATGTGTGAGTATGGTGGGGTCTGTGTCATGGGAAGGAAGCCCCAGGGACTCATTCATGTTGGTTCTTGTCTTAGGAGCCGATATGGATCTTTATGGCTACCTCCGCCGACTGCTGGTCCAGTCTGGAGGTGAGTAGGAATTCTCCCCAGAAATGGACCCTCCTCTCCCCCCATTGCTGTCCTCTCCAGAGCTACCTGCAGGGGACTGCTGGGAATCTGCATGGAATCTCCATGTGCTTGGGGAGTCAGGGTCTCCTGATGGAGGAGGTTTGTTTTCTCCAAGGTTCATTGGAGCATTTTAGCTTTATTTAAACCCCCAGATATTTCTAGCCCTTCTGGACTGGCAGGGAATTCTCTGATGGGACCCTAATGCAGCACTGCCATCCCGGCCTTGTCTGCACTCTCCTTGTCTCCTGAGGGAGATCTCTTCTTAACTACAGTAGCGGGGACAAGCAGAGCTGGGGAAGTTCTGGCCTCTAATGGAATCCTGATGGTTAGGAAAGAATTTGGGGCAGATTCGCCACAAATTTCCCCCCCCCCAGCCCCCTATTGCCCCTGCCCATGTTATCTCTGCTCCCTACCTGTGGGGTGAGGTGTTTGTCAAATGCCTTGGAGATGGGTGTGCAGTATAAATGCTCTTGGATGTGACTGGTGGCAGTCCCTCTCCAGAGGTGCGCTGCAGTGTCATTAGTTCTCCACACAGCTGTATTGTCTACCTCATCCCCTGTGACCAGGAAAGGAGAAATGACCCCCTCCTCTTTGCACTTATCCGCAGCCACCGACCAGGGGAACGAGGCTACGGCAGCCACTGGGTGTTGCAGCCCTTCCCTATCTGAGCCTGCTGCTTCAGGTAAGTGGGAAACAGGGGTACAGACTCCCCAGATTCACCCCTTTCCCTGCGTAAGCTTCTGTAACCTTGAGGTTGAAATGTTTCCAATTCATAGTAAGTTGTTACAGATAAGGCTGCAACAAAACTCAGGTTCAAGCATCTAGGTCGGTTACAGAAAATGTATTTAGGTGACACTATGAATGATAAAATCAAACATCATTCAAAAATAAAATGATTAGTTAAGCAAACAGGTGTGCAGTTACCACCTACACTGTCATCACTGAGTGTGTGTATAACTGTTGTATTGTGGATCAATGCAAGATCAGTGCACTGACAACAGCGTGAAGTCATGGGAATTGTGTGATCATGGGAGACTTTAACTTCCCAGATATAGACTGGAGGACAAGTGCTAGTAATAATAATAGGGCTCAGATTTTTCTGGATGTGATAGCTGATGGATTTCTTCACCAAGTAGTTGAAGAACCAACAAGAGGGGATGCCATTTTAGATTTGGTTTTGGTGAGTAGTGAGGACCTCGTAGAAGAAATGGTTGTAGGGGACAACCTTGGTTCAGGGGATCATGAGCTAATTCAGTCCAAACTAGATGGAAGGATAAACAAAAATAGATCTGGGACTAGGGTTTTTTATTTCAAAAGGGCTAACTTTAAAGAATTAAGGAAATTAGTTAGTGAAGTGGATTGGACTGAAGAACTTGTGGATCTAAAGGAGGAGGAGGCCTGGAATTACTTCAAGTCAAAGTTGCAGAAACTATCAGAAGCCTGCATCTCAAGAAAGGGGGAAAAATCATAGGCAGGAGTTGTAGACCAAGCTGGATGAGCAAGCATCTCAGAGAGGTGATTAAGAAAAAAGCAGAAAGCCTACAAGGAGTGGAAGATGGGAGGGATTAGCAAGGAAAGCTACCTTATTGAGGTCAGAACATGTAGGGATAAAGTGAGAAAGGCCAAAAGCCATGTAGAGTTGGACCTTGCAAAGGGAATTAAAACCAATAGTAAAAGGTTCTACAGCTATATAAATAAGAAGAAAACAAAGAAAGAAGAAGTGGGACCGCTAAACACTGAGGATGGAATGGAGGTTAAGGATAATCTAGGCATGGTCCAATATCTAAATAAATACTTTGCCTCAGTCTCTAATGAGGCTAATGAGGAATTTAGGGATAATGGTAGGATGACAAATGGGAATGAGGATATGGAGGTAGATATTACCACATGCGAGGTAGAAGCCAAACTCGAACAGTTTAATAGGACAAAATTGGAGGGCCCAGATAATCTTCATCCAAGAATATTAAAGGAACTGGCACATGAAATTGCAAGCCCATTAGCAAGAATTTTTAAAGAATCAGTAAACTCAGAGGTTGTACCATACAACTGGAGAATTGCTAACATAGTTTCTATTTTTAAGAAAGGGAAAAAAAGTGATCCAAGTAACTATAGGCCTGTTAGTTTGACATCTGTAGTATTTAAGGTCTTGGGAAAAATTTTGAAGGAGAAAGTAGTTAAGGACTTTGAGGTCAATGGTAATTGGGACAAAATACAACATGGTTTTACAAAAGGTAGATCATGCCAAACCAACTTGATCTCCTTCTTTGAGAAGGTAACAGATTTTTTAGACAAAGGAAACGCAGTGGATCTAATTTACCTCGATTTCAGTAAGGCATTTGATACGGTTCCACATGGGGAATTATAAGTTAAATTGGAAAAGATGGGGATCAATATGAAAATTGAAAGGTGGATAAGGAACTGGTTAAAGGGGAGATTACAACGGGTCTTACTGAAAGGTGAACTGTCAGGCTGGAAGGAGGTTACTAGTGGAGTTCCTCAGGGATCAGTTTTGGGACCAATCTTATTTAATCTTTTTATTACTGACCTTGGCACAAAAAGTGGGAATGTGCTAATCAAGTTTGCAGATGACACAAAGCTGGGAGGTATTGCTAACACAGAGAAGGACCGGGATATCCTACAGGAAGATCTGGATGACCTTTTAAACTGGAGTAATAATACTAGGATGAAATTTAATCGTGAAAAGTGCAAGGTCATGCATTTAGGGATTAATAACAAGAATTTTAGTTATAAATTGGGGACACATGAATTGGAAGTAACAGAGGAGGAGAAGGACCTCGGAGTATTGGTTGATCACAGGATGACTATGAGCTGCCAATGTGATATGGCCGTTAAAAAAGCGAATACAGTTTTAGGATGCATCAGGCGAGGTATTTCCAGCAAAGATAAGGAGGTGTTAGTACCGTTATACAAGGCACTGGTGAGACCTCATCTGGAATACTGTGTGCAGTTCTGGTCTCCCATGTTTAAGAAGGATGAATTCAAACTGGAACAGGTTCAGAGACGGGCTACTAGGATGATCCGAGGAATGGAAAATGGGATGGGATGGGATCTGAGTTACTACAGAGAATTCTTTCCTGGGTGCTGGCTGGTGAGTCTTGCCCACATGCTCAGAGTTTAACTGATCGCCATATTTGGGGTTGGGAGGGAATTTTCCTCCAGGGCAGATTGGCAGAGGCCCTGGAGGTTTTTTGCCTTCCTCTGCAGCATGGGGCACGGGTCACTTGCTGGAGGAGTCTCTGCAGCTTGAGGTCTTCAAACCACAATTTGAGGACTTCAGTAACTCAGACATAGGTGGAGGGATAGCTCAGTGGTTTGAGCATTGGCCTGCTAAACCCAGGGTTGTGAGTTCAATCCTTGAGGGGGCCACTTAAGGATCTGGGCCAAAAATTGGTCCTACTAGTGAAGGCAGGGGGCTGGACTCGATGACCTTTCAAGGTCCCTTCCAGTTCTAGGAGATAGGTATATCTCCAATTATTACCTTAGGTTAGGGGTCTGTTATCAAAGTGGATAGGTGAGATTCTGTGGCCTGCATTGTGCAGGAGGTCAGACTAGATGATCATAATGGTCCCATGTGGTCTTAAAGCCTATGAGTCTATAAGTACAGCCTTAGAGCCCTGGGACAGAACAGTACCATGGGTTGTTAATTGAAGCGCTCACCAAATTAACAAAACAACTCCCAGTAGAAGCTGTTCTCAGACTATTGAATGTGCAACTACTACTTACATTTCCATTACCTCCTTATTGACTCTTTACATTACATGTGGTTTACATTAACATCTGTACCAATATCCTTCCCATACTATTAGTATAGATAACATTTTAATAAAACAGTCACAATTGTCAAAAAGATTCATTAAAAACCCTGCTTAAGCCAGTTATAACCAAAACCTAACTGTAGCATAACCCCAGGCCATGTCCTTAATAACTCTCAGTTTCCCATAACAGGATCTCCAACTTATCGCTAACTTTCCTCACACTAACAACTTTGGTTTTCTAAACTCTTCTACACTTAAGCTAACTTGACCCCCAAACTTATTTTTTACTTATTTCTTAACCTAAACCATCCCATAGGGAGGCCAAATTCACAGCCATGAAAAAGTCATGGACCATGAAATCAGACCTTCCCCATGAAATCTAGCTATTGGAGGGGTGGGGAAGGGCAGGCTCCTACCATGGCCCTGGCTCCAGCTGCTAGTCCCCTCTGGGCTGGGGAGGGAGGGAACTGGCACTTCCCCTGCACAGATGCCCTCACGGGGGAGATCAGACCCCACTCCGGGTACATACACCTGTTGCTCGGAAGGCAGTGCAGAAGTGAGGGTGGCAATCTCACAACCCCCCTACAACAGTTTTGCGACTCCTCCACAACTCCCTTTTGGGGCAGAACCCCCACTACAACATTGTGACATTTCAGAGGTAAACATCTGAAAACCTGAAATCAATGTTCAAATCCTATGGCCATTAAATTGGTCAGAATGGACTGTAAATTTGGTAGGGCGGTACCTATAGGCTATACCTGCCCTTTGCCAACTCCCTCCAGTGAGTCAGCCCCCTCCTTCCCATTACTGAGGTTCTGCTTGTGCCTGGCATTCGACTTTTCCACAGGCCTTGTGCTCTGCACAGCCTGAATGAGGAGGGCTCTTGGAGTCTCCATCTCCCTGCATTTCTCCTTTCCCAGGCACTGCACGTGCAACATTTCTAAATCCTCCAAGCTGTGTTTGCTGCAAGCTAGTCCTCACCCCCTACAGTGCTGAGACCCCATTGCGCACTGTGTGGGAGTCGGGGGCTGTGATTGTTGGCACCAACCTGTGACAGTGAGAAGGAGAACTGGGGAGGCTTTGCCTCTGTTTAGAGAATCGCTCCTTTCTGGGTCACACAGGTGTTCTCTGTAACTGAGAAAGTTCTTTGGTGACCCAGGTGTGACTGTATTTGTTACTCAGTGAAATCAGGTTCATTGAAGTGTCACAAGAGGACTGGAACCTGCTGCTTTGGGTACCGAAAACTCCCCTCCCCTCAGCACTGTCATTCACATCATTCCCCTAGGCGTTCAACCAGAGACCTTTAATGGAGAAATTTAACCCTTCTCTTCTATTGACAGACACAGCAGTGCAAGAGACTTCAGTGTCAGCCAGAGATGGCAACCCACCTGACACAGAGTCTTCTGGTCCAGGTAGGCAGAAAGTGGCTTGATTCAAAGCCAGAATTCCTTTCCGAGGCCAAAGTTGCTGTTCATCTGCAATGTCTTTTACAGAATCAACATAATGTTTAGTATCAGGGGGTAGCCATGTTAGTCTGTATCCACAAAAACAATGAGGAGTCCGGTGGCACCTTAAAGACGAACAGATTTATTTAGGCATAAGCTTTCGTGGGTAAAAAAACACTTCTTCAGATGCATGGAGTGAAAATTACAGATGCAGGCATTATATAATGACACATAAACCAACATCGTGTTTAGTTCTAGCTTGTGCAAACAGTATAATTCCCATGGGATCCTTCTGGGTGAACAATGGTATATTAACACGGGGTGCTATATTAGAGAATCACAACTGTTATTCTGAGAGTAAATGTCTCATTAGCCTCAGAATTCAGAAAGATGGACACAACTGCTTATTAACTCGTGTGCACGGTTGCAGCAATTATCCAAGCAGTTGCAGTGACTGCTTGTGCAACAATCATTGTGATCGGTAACTGGTTGACTATGTGTCAAGCGACCATGGCTGTGGTTGGAACTGTGGGTGCTACTGAGCCACACGCATTCCATTCCTGGAAACAGACGCCAATGCTTTTGTCATGACTGAGATGCCCATGTTTTTCATATGTATATTACAAATGGGTTTGTGAGTCATGCTCAGATGCTGTCTCAAGCACTGCTGGTTTGGTGGCTGTGCAGTGAGGTGGGCCAGAATAGGTAACTTCTTGGTCAGAACATACCTCATAAGCTCAAATACCTCATGGAACCAAATACTCTAGGTGATAGAGCCGCCTTGCTGAATCCCAAGGAAAAGGAGAGATACCACAAAGGTTTTATCCCCAAGGAAGGGGGATCCCACATTTCAGTGCTTCAGCTCTGTGCATCTACCTCCATCTGAGCCTCTCTATGTCTCTGGCTCCTTGGGATTCTCCGGCTCATGAGTTACATCCTTCTGGCTGAGGGGAACCCAATGGAATCCCCTTCAAAGCCCCTAGTCAAGCAGAGAGTCTCCCCATGTAAATGGAGGTTCCCCTCACCTGGAGCAATTCCAGCCATCTTGGAAGCTGCAGACCAGCACAAAGAATTGAGCCTGGGTCTCATTCCACATGGCAATGCAGAGCACCGGGCACCAGAATGCTAGCTTGGCCTCCCAAGAGTGAGATGTGAATGTTAGGGTGACCAGATGTCCCGATTTTGGGGTCTTTTTCTTGTATAGGCTCCTATTACCCCCCATCCCCTGTCCTGATTTTTCACATTTGCTGTCTGGTCACCCTAGTGAATGTTCTGAGGTCTGTGCAGTAGAAAAGAAATTCCTGTGATCTGTTTACATTGGTTCTTGTCTTAGGAGTCAATATGGGGCTTTTGGGCCGTGTCTACCGAAGACTTACTCACACTATTGGTGAGTAGGAATTCTGCCTGGGAGCGTCCCCCCCGATACAGATTTACCCCAGTTCCCCTCTGATTCCTATTACCCTGACATAGAACCAGTCACATGACACCTCACCCCATCACTGCCCTTCTGAATTACAGGATGGACACCTTTCCAAACGGACAGGACAAATCTGGACTCCAGCCAGCCAGGCCCCACTGACTCTTCTGTCCCAGGTAGGAGTCAACAGCATTTCTCTGTGACAAATCACCACATATCTATTGCTGTCCCATCAGAAAGTTCCATCCCAGTGCACACAGGATCATTCAGTGCCTCAGTTTCCCTAGCTTCATAATGGGGCTAACAAGACTCACAACCTCCACTGGGGTCTGGAAGGTGTGGGTAATGTTTGTAAAGGGACTAGAAGGGGAAATGCCCGATCTCAGTGTTAAGTAACATGACACCGTCTGGGCAGTGATTGGTGGAAATCCCTCGCCAGGGGTTCCATAAGGTGCAGACAGTTCCCTCACAGCTGTATGTCCCTGTCGCCCCCAGGGCATTCTATCAGTGACCATAATTGCAGGAAATTAACCCACCTGTATCCACAGACACAGAGGAGCAGAAGGTGGCCCAAAAACAAGACCTGGCACCACAAACCCTGGCTGCAGGAGCGGGCAGCCACTCCAGCACTTTCTGTGCTGAGCCTCATGATCCAGGTAGGCCCATGCCCAGGATTGAGTGCCAGGAATAAAGGGGGGGAGGGGAAAGCAGCCACAGTGACAGCAAAACCCCAGGGCTGAGAGGGCAAGAAGAGACTCCACCCAGGCTCTGTGCCCTGCTCTGCACATGCACATAAGCCACTGCCCTGTGTTCCACCTTACACACCAGCCTCCGTGCCACCCCACGCTGGGCTAAAGCCCTGCTGCCATAGGGCAGCACTGGAATCACCACCGGGCAGCTCGGGTGCCAGTAAAGGGGGAACTGACCCACCAGGCAGCTCCCTCTGCCAGCTCAGCTCCCCAGTGGCTCCTCATAAGAACATAAGAATGGCCATGCTGGGTCAGACCAATGCTCCATCTAGCCCGGTACCCTGTCTTCTGACAGTGGCCAATGCCAGGCGCTTCAGAGGAATGAACAGAACAGAGCAATTATCAAGGGATCTGTCCCCTGTCATCCAGTTCCAACTTCTGGCCATCAGAGGTTTAGGGACACCCAGAGCATGAGATTGCATCCCTGACCATCTTGGCCAATAGCCATTAATGGACCTATCCTCCTTGAATTGACCTAGTTCTTTTTAAACCCAATTATACTTTTGGCCGTCACAACATCCCCTGGCAATGAGTTCCACAGGTTGATTGTGCATTGTGTGAAGAAATACTTCCCTTTGTTTGTTTTAAACCCACTGCCTATTCATTTCATTGGCTGACCCCTGGTTCATGTGTTATGTCAAGGGGTAAATAACACGTCCCAAGTCATTTTCTCCACACCATTCATGATTTTATAGACCTCTATCATGCCTCCCCTTAGTTGTCTCTTGTCTAAGATGAACAGTCCCAGTCTTTTGAATCTCCCCTCGTATGGAAGCTGCTCCATCCCGCTCATCATTTTTGTTGCCCTTCTCTGTATCTCTTCCATTTCTAATATATATTTTCTGAGATAGGGTGACCATGGCTGCACATGGCATTCAAGATGTGGGTGTACCATGGATTTATATAGAGGCAATAGGATATTATCTGTCTTATTGTCTATCCCTTTCCTAATGATTCCCAACATCCTGTTAGCTCTTTTGACTGCCGCTGCACATTGAGTGGATGTTTACGGAGAAGTATCCACAATGACTCCAAGATCTCGGTCTTGGGTGGTAACAGCTAATTTAGACCCCATCATTTTGTATGTGGGATTATGTTTTCCAAGGTGTGTTACTTTGCACTCATCAACACTGAATTTCATCTGCCATTTTCTTGCCCAGTCACCCAGTTTAGTGAGGTCTCTTTGGAACTCTTTGCAGTCTGCCTGGGACTTAACTATAGTGAGTAATTTTGGATCATCCACAGATTTTGCTATCTCACCATTTTACCCCTGAACAGCAAAGGCCCCAGTACAGATCTTTGGGGACCCCACAATTTACCTCATTGTGAAAACTGAAAATAGATTCTTACCCTTTGTTTCCTGTCTTTTAACCAGCTACAGTCCATGAGAGCTTCCCTCTAATCCCATGACTGCTTACTTTGTTTAAGAGCAAACTTAGTTTCCCTCTGTTCATTTTAGGCACCAAGCAAAAGGCCTATTTGTCACCCAGCGGACAGCTCACCCCAATCAGCAAGGAGGAGGAGGAGGAAGAAAGGCCAAGGAAGACCAGAGTGAGTGAGGAGAGAATGGTAAATCCACAGCACACTGGGGAAGTGCCCATGACACAGACGGTACAAGGTTCCCTCCATCACCAACTCAGCCTGGACTCCCGCTCCTACTGCCTTCTCCACAACACACTGACCCTCTAAGGCTCTGACCCCCTTTCCCTGTCCGCTTGCTCCCAGATTCACTGCCATTCTCTGGCCCTAGAGAACATGCTCTGACCCCCCTTGCCAGGGCAGGTGTTGCAGATGGGAGGAGAGAGGCGACTCCATTCCCAGCACCTGGCTCTGCTTTCTTTCTGCTTTGGTGGCTGGTCAGCAATGGGCTGCATTAGGGAACCAGGGAGAGAAATAATAACCAGCGTCCTGAGCTTCACCTCTCCCCAGAGTGTCCTGCGCACTCACCTCTCCCTGGGCCCAGGGCAGGGTTAGCTGTTAGCCCAGCCTAGACCTGCGGAGAGCAAGGCTCCTGGAGGGGAAGTGGCTGGCCCAAGGCCAGAAAGCAGGAGTATCCATCCCTGGTACACTCTGGAAGTGACCATTGGAGGAGGTGAGCAGGCAGAGACAATGGGCCTGTCAAGGTTTCCTCCCCCACTCCGAACTTTAGGGTACAGATGTGGGGACCTGCCTGGACCCTTCTAAGCTTAATTCCTAGCTTAGATCTGGTAATGCTGCCACCAGCCAGAAATCAGTGTCTGGCACACTTTCTGTCCCCCCAAAACCTTCCCTGGGGAACACAGATCCAAACCCCTTGGATCTTAAAACTAGGAGAAATTAACCATCCCCCCTCACCAATCCCTGGTGAGTTCAGACCCAATCCCCTTGGATCTTAAAACAAAGAAAAATCAATCAGGTTCTTAAAAAAGAAAGCTTTTAATTAAAGAAAAAGAAAGGTAAAACTTATCTCTGTCAAATCAGGATGGAAAATGCTTTACAGGGTACTTAGATTCATATAGCCTAGAGGAAACTCCCTCTAGTCTCAGGTTCAAAGTTACAGCAAACAGCAGTAAAAATCCTTCAGCAAAAAAGAACATTTACAGGTCTAGAAAACAAACATAATACTAACACGCCTTGCCTGTGCTACTTACAAGTTTGAAACATGTGAGACTGATTCATAAAGATTTGGAGAGCCTGGATTGATGTCTGGTCCCTCTCAATCCCGAGAACGAACAACCCCCAAAACAAAGAGCACAAAACAAAGACTTCCCTCCACCAAGATTTGAAAGTATCTTGTCCCCTTATTGGTCCTCTGGTCAGGTGTCAGCCAGGTTTACTGAGCTTCTTAACCCTTTACAGGTAAAAGAGACATTAACCCTAAACTATATGTTTATGACAGGGCCAGATCCTTGGCCCCTGGTGAGGCCACATGAAGGGACATTAAACTCTCCCTTACAAGCTCCCGCGTGGTTTCCTCACCCCAGCATGGGGGCAGGGAGGAGCCCTTGGATGCTGTCTCCCCATCCCTGACCTGTCTGTGTGGGTCTCTAGACTGTCAGCCCTTCAGGACACAGATTGTCTCTGTCTGTGTTGTGCTGCACTCAGTGCAAAAGGGCCTGACCCTGACTGCAGCCTCTGGGCGCTGCCCTAACATCAGTAGTGATAAGTAATCAGGGCAGGCCCCGCTCGTCCAAACCGGGCCCCGCCATCCCTGCCCTCCTCTCAACACACACCACCCCAGCTGGCGCCAGGGACAACTGTGATACTAGGCTAGTGCAAACAAAGGGGTCAAGTGCCCCTCCCAGAGAAGGGAGAGTCCAGGACCAGCTGGAAGCTGCTCTCCACCAGGGCCATAACTTTATTCCTCCCAAGTCTGGGTTGTGGTTACCCAGCTGCTGATGGAGATTCTACACATTGGGGCTTGTCTGCCTGACACGTCATCGCCTTGTCCTGCGTCTCTTCTCCTGCACAGGGCCTTGCTTGCGTGAGGGACATGGATGAGGCTACCCTGAGGAAGGACATTGGCATCCTCTTCCCAGCACTCCACTCCATGGTAAGAGATGCTGGGATCACTCAGGCAAAATGCTGGGGCCTGTTGGCTTAAACTGGGTAGGCTGTGGGAAGAGCTGTCCCTGCCTCATCCTGTTCCCATTGGGGGATGGATCCTGGAGAACTCTCCTTTGGTTTCTTTTCCTCCCACCCACCCCAGCCCCTTTGACCGGGAACATCAGCATCCTGCACCTTGTTCTAACGCTCCACATCTTCGGTTCCTGACCCATCAAACTCTGCTTCTACATGAGCCACGGCCCCCAAAGCCTCGGCGTCACTCATAGACTGATCCAGCTTGCTGGCCTGTTCTTTAGATGGGAATTAGAATCTGCCTCTCCACCCTCATCCCTTCACTCTGCCATCCGAGGGTTTGGCCTGAGAGACACTGGATCTAGTTTACCTTTGCTGGTGTTGCTTTCTTCCCTTAGGTGTGTCATCTCCCCAGAGAGCACCTGGAGGAGCGGAGAGAGGCCCTGGACTCTCTGGTCCATCTGGGTAAGAAACCCATTCACCTTTCCCAGAGAAGAAGATCCCAGCCTGTGGAATTTCAGAGCCCAGGCATAGAACTATATTCCCTTCCCCTTTATCATTCACCCCATTATGATTCACTCCTCTTCCTGCAGCTCGCTTGTTCCTGGTGGAGCTGCTTGTGTTCCTGTTCAGGAGGCTGAACAAGGATGAGGAAGAGGAGACCTGTGCCAGTCTCCTCATTTTGGACCAGATAGTCCGATCCAACAGTAAGTGACCCCGCAGCGAGGCCTCGTCTTTTGATGTGTTATGGCCTCTTGTGCAATTAGCAGCGCTTAGCACTGGGCCTCATTGGGCTCATTTGTACCTGTCTGCAGTAGACAAGCCAAGTCCTGCAGCCCCTCAGCCGATGCTGCGGCAATGAGAGAGGACAATCACTGCTGGAACTGCAAGCATGGGCAAATGCAGCTGGTTACCCATGGGGGTAACCTGCCAGGAGGGTCATGTAGGGATATTGAGGTTGCTCTAAGGTTCCTGAGATCTCAGGTCCCTGCACACCCCGGTTTAACATCAGCCCTGCCAAACCGGTGTCTGTGTCTCTTACAGTTTCCGAAATGACACAGCACACAGAGAAGCTGTTCATAGCCCTGGGGCCAATCCTGCAGAGCACAAGCATACGGGTGAGTCTGGAACCATGGCCAATGCAGCCAAAGCTAGTGAATGTCTGCCTGCCAGTGCAGAGCCTGCCGGGACCCTGTGCATCGAAACACATGACCCATCAGTGCTCCATAGTGTAGGGCAGAAGGTGGGGGAAAGAATCCCAGCAGGGCTCCGCCTGCATTGCCATCTCTGGGCTGCCTAGCAGTATTTCACCCTGCTGAGAAAGGATCCCAGCCTGGACCGGGAGGGGACAAGGTCCCTCCACACTGTGTGCAAATCATTTCTGTTTCTGTCTGGGTCTGGCAGGTCAGAGAAGCCCTTGCTTATTTGATACGCACAATGGGGATGCATGGGTTCTTGGAGAAACCCGATTCAAGACCCTTAATTGACTTCTTGGTGCGTCAGTGTACCCTGCCCCTCGACAGCACGGTAAGAATCCGCAGAGACCTTAGTGATGGGGGTCCGTGAACAGGGCAGAGCATGGGGTCAAGGGATAGGGAAGGAGGGGCAGCTGCAGATGGGGAGGGGCAGGCAATGGGCAGCAAATAGGGCTTGGGAAGCAGATGGAACTGGGGACGGCATCCTCCGTCTACTGATGGAAGATGATGACAACTAGAAGACAGTGTTTTTTCCTCCCAGCCCATTCTCTCTGATCCTTCTCCCAGCTGCCATCTGGGCTCTGTCCCTTGCGCTGGGAGGGCAGGACCCCTGGCTTCCTCCTTCTCTCGCCCCACCATGATCATCCACCCTACAGGAGACTAAGCCATGATGGCTCTGGTTTTCACCACGCAGAGGGGTGGAGCCTAGAACTGGCTCCACACAGACCCTGGGCTGGTTATGGCACAGTCACAGCCAGGGTTGTGCCTTTTCCCTTCAAGCCCCATTTTCACCCCCTGCCATGCCCACTATAGGTGCCGTGCCACGGAGGTCTCCACTGAATCTAAATCTCCCTGGTGTCTCCCTTATTTCTCACCATCAGGAGGCAGCAGACGGGAGGCACACCATGGAGCTCGAGGTCCGCCAGCTCTGCTCCAGCACCCTGCAGTCCCTGGGTGATTCCCCCAGAATGGCCAATGTAAGTGACCCTGCCCCTCTCCATTGGACGCAGGCCTCTCTGCATCTGAGCTTTTCCATGAGACAGGCCCCAACCAGACTTATTTACCTGAGCCTCCCCGCTCCAGAACATCATGGGGTTGGGTAAAATGGAGCCAGATCTGATTCTTTGGAACAGGGAACACTCACCAGCTGAGTGCCCCTACATGCCAGGGTTTGGGGTCACAGGGGCTCTTCTGCTTTAGCATCCCCTGTGGTCAGTCATGCTGCTTCTTCAGCTTCCATAGCACAGTCCCTCTTCATTGGTCCCTCTGTTAACTTTTTCCTGGCTGTTACAGGGTGGGGGTCTATATAGCCCATCACATTCTTCTTTTGCAAAAGCCAACCCTAGCCCAGGACTTCCTGCCTCTCACCCACACTACCCTGGTGCCTAAGGGAGAATCCACTGAGCTGGGAGACACTACATCCAAATCTCATCTCTGCTGACTACCGCTTAGGTTTCCACACACTGCACAGACCTGATTACTGACCCAGGCCTCAGAACGCAAGCCTAAGCAGTCAAGTATTAGCCAGCCCCTCCCCACACTGAACAAATTAACAGCCACGTTGTGCAAGGTCACATCAGGCAGAGCTGAGACTAACAGCCACATTTCTAAGAAGGCAGACCCAAGTATTGTGCCCTCAGCTACACTGTCGTTTAGACTGAGCCTGCCAAAGATACGTGCTTTAGTTACTACAGGTGGGGAGAGAACCCCGGGGGTTCCTGCTCTCCACTATTCTATACTGTCCAGCAAAGAGTTGTGTAACCCTCTGGCATAGTGTGTGTTAAGTCCCCCTCTTGTCTACACAGCCGACAGCAATTTCATCTGTGGTTCAAGTGGCGCAGGCCTGTGTGGGGATGGGAAGGTCAGAGCTCAAACCTCCCTGAGCGCCTGTCATGGTTTCACTTGATGGTTTTGGTTTTCCTAGTCTCCTCTTTATTGATCAAGCTGGTGTATTGCGTTCACGCTGTGAGAACACGGCCTTTCCAAGTGGGACTGGAGTTAGGAAATACGGTGCTGTCAATGATGATGCTCCACTCAACAAAAGGCGGGGCTCAGTCAAGTGTCACTTGATTTGGTGCTGGAGGCAGACACTGACAGGTGTGAAGGGGGAGGGGGCGGGGATCGCTGCATGGTTCAGGCTGGGTAGAGAGATCTGGCTGGCGGTGGCGAGGCCAGGGGTGCCGTCTAGTGTAGGAAAGAGAGAGCTGGTGCAGGAAGAGGATATTTCCACACTGAGACGGCTTTTCTCTGCTCTGCAGGTTTTATGGCCTGGGCTGCTCCTTCAGCTGAGCCCAGCAGCCCATGGGCCAGCCCTGCCTCTCCTCCTGCAGACCTCGGTTGGGGTGGTAAAGAGGCTGCAGGAGGAAGGCAGGCTGCCCTTGGCCGAGAAGTGCGGCAAGGCGAACAGAGGTGAGTCCTAGTATTTTATCCACCCGCTCTTAGTCCTTCTCTAGCGAGAGGCGTCTGCCCCCAGGTTGGGGTGGGGATCAGCTCTCGGCTCTGGTTCCAGCTCACTGCAAGGACACAGCCAGCCGTCAAGGCACAGATAGAGCTCAGAGACGAATGCAAATGATCCCTCCAGAGCCTGATGGGGTGTCTCCCCTTTCTGTTCACAGGGTGTCGGTCAAGCCCCAGGGCCACTCTACCCCAGGAGCTGCTGGCTCGGCTGCTGGTGAGTAACCCGCAGTCAGGAGGTTTCCTTATGCTCAGTGGGAAGGGGCCGCTTCTGGAGCTGGCTAGCAATGCATAGTGGTGGTTCTTCTCCCCACAGCCCCCAGAGGAGCTGGCTCGTCACATTCCTCGCGGTCATTGCACATCAACCCAGCGCCTCTCGGCATTTAACAGAACCAGCCAGCTCTCTGAGCCAGCCACCTTCCCGGCTCCCCTGATCCTGGGGCTGGACCAGGGCCCCCAGCACAAGTTAGTGCAGCCCTCGGACGGCTCCAATAGAAGCCAGCTGGAATGAGCCCTTAGGGACTGTTGTGCAGGCCCCCTCCTGCCCCTTGGCCTCCAGCATCCTCCCTTCCCAAGGGGCAGCTGGGGATTCCCTTTATGGCCCAGCTGCCTCTTTCGGGCTGCTTCAAGCTCCCCTTGTGCTGCTCTAACCTAGGCCCAGGATCTGACCCAGCAGCTGCCTGACGGCCTCTGGATAAGCCTGTCTCCTTTCAGCTGAGCTAGAGCCAGCCCAGGAGTGAGAGGATGGAAGGAGCCAAATGCTGGTCCATGGAGTGTCCCCGATCAATTGAAATATCCATCTCAGTCCTGTCCTGGCTGTCAGCTCCACCTCCCTGCTGTCTCCTTCCCTCCACCACTGAGCTCTCCCCCTGCACCTGTAGGGAGCTCCCTTCTCACACTGCCTTGCAAGGGAGGGCTACAGCCACCTCTGCCTCTTTGTCCACCAGGTGCTCGGTGCGTCTTCATGCATGACGGTGCAGGTCAGAAGGGCAGCCATGTTCCTCCTCTTCCAGCTGATGAGCATGTTCCAGGCCGGCTCGGGCCAATACTGGAATAACTACACAACGGAAATGCTCCTCTACGTGGAAGGTGAGGGGGGAGTGTCTCCCCTGGCAGGAGCGAAGAGAGGGGACACCGTGGTGCTGGGCTAGAGAGGGAGAGGGCAGGGCCTCCCTCTGACTCCAGGATAATACGATGGTGTAACCTTGGAATCAGAGAGGATCATGTTAGGATCATTCTCCGGGTTCATCTAGCCCAGCCACCCCGTGCCTAGACAGGAAGGATCCTTTCCAGGACCATATCTAACCTTCATCTGATCCCTCACCCCCTGGGGAAGGATCTTGGCAAGCAGAACTCCTGGGTATTTCACATTAAGGGATTGTTGTCCATCAGTGATTTGCAAAGAGCCATGGGTCCCCTGGGGCCCATGAGTCGGCAGCACCTCCCCACCCCCTGCCAAACAAGAGCCAGGTTGCAGGCTGCTCCCCAGTAGAAGGGTCTAAACACAAAGGAAACTGACCTGCCCATCTCTTCCAGATCACAAGACCTGCTTCTGCCAGAGGGAGTGGGAGCAGCAGCTGCTGCAGGTAAGGGTCAGAGAAATGGAGGGCTGGAAAGGAACTCAAGAGGTCATCTAGTCCAGCCCCGCCATGCTGAGGCAGGATTAAGAGGCCTCTCAGCACCACTGCATTGTGGGACAGAGGAAGCGGCTGAGTCCAGCAGATAAAATTGGAGAAGCACCAGGGGCAGCTCACAAGGATTCACAAGCGTTACGAGAGACATGGGGGGTGACAGTGCACACTCCCTCTTCCCCTCCCCTCCCAGCTGTGGTGGGTTCCTGGCTGGAGCTATTGAGAGGACCAGTTTCTTGGCCCCTCTCGCTTCTAACTGGCTCTTCTTTCCCTGGCAGTTCCTGGAAGACCTTCTCTTCCTCATCTCGGACCATACCTGGCTGGGCTGTTTCATCACCAGTATCAGGCGCCAGCTGGCCCACAGCGATAAGCGGCCCAGTGACAAGGTCAGTGTCCTGGAAGGAATTGGGGTTCAGTGCCTAGTTCAGAACAGCAGTCGCTACCCAGGGGCAGCTTGGGGCCAGTGAAGCCGACAGCTATACCCAGTGGGCTCTGTGCATGCCAGGCCATGCCCAATGCATCCAGCATGATGGTGTCTCTTTCGCAGAGCTTTCTCTACAAGTGCTGGGGCACCGGGCTGATGTTATCTCCAGCAGAGAGCATCAAGCCCCAGCTATGGCGCCTGCTGGAGCTGGTCAATTTCCGAGAAGAAGAGGAAAGAGAGGTGAGGTCTTTGCTCCTCCGCTGTCAAGTGATCCCTCATTCCTTGTCAATCCCCTGATGCTACATGGGTATGTTCTGCCTTGGACAAGGTCCAGTGGATTGAAAAGATCTTCCCTATACCCATGCCCATGGCAATGACTTTGAGAGCCCATCCTGGCCCCTGGGCTTGTTGCTCAGCATTTCCAACCTCCATCTTTGTGTCTCTCAGGGATTCGCCCGAGCGCTTGGGCTGTGTGCCAGGCAACACCTCTATGAGATTTTTGCCATCCTGGAGCACTGGGAAGAGGTCGTCAGCAGGGTGCAGCTCCAGCCTTCTGCTGCTGGCTCTCTGGAGGTACGGTCTCACCTAGCATCTCTGCTCTTTCATCCATCCCTTCACCAGTCTTTGCAGGTAAAGGGACCTGCCAGGGAGGACCTTGCTTCCCAGAAGCTTGTTCAGCAAAGAGCTGAAATTCCAAGCTGTGGCTCAGCCTCTGTGGAGGGAGCCCTTTCCTTACTCCTCCGTGGAGCTGCAATCACAGCACTATGGGGTGGATCCAGGGGGGAAGGTGGGTGCTGTTGTATAAACTCTCCAGGGTATCTCCTGGGGAGCTCAGACATGCTCCACGCAGCCCCATAAAGAAGGCTCAGAGAGGGCCCAAAAGACACTGCCATGCCATCAGCGCCAGCTGACACATTTCTCAGCAGAACAGACCCTTGGTCTTCCCCTGAAGTGGGCTATTTCACAGACCGTCCTGGCAGACTCACCAGGGCTGGCATGTCTGACATTCCCCCTCCCCTCCCGCACCACCACCACCACCACCTTCCCAGTAACTCTCTGGGCCAGTGCAGTCCACTGTAGTCCCAGTGACATCTCTGGAGCTAGGCTGAATTAAAGCAGCTGCTAGAGCGTCCCCTTCAGCTGCCGGGTCACCTCAACCACCCAATCCTGGGGAGCTGGGAAGGGCTTCGGAGTCCAGGCAATTCAGCTCAGCAGAGTAACCTTTGGTTGCTAAGCCGGCTGGGTGAAAAATCCTCCCCTGGCCCCATTTGTGAGTTAGGAGCTGCTGGAGGCCATCCCTTCTTCTCACTCTTTCCTTTGCAATTCTCAGGAGCCAGCTTCCATCGAGCAGCTGAGAAGCCTCCTGCTCCTCACCTATGGGCACGTGGTCCACTCAGGCCCCACAGACCTCATCCTAGAGACCATAGGATACAAGATCCTGTCTCCCATGCAGAAACACTATTTTCTGAGCCCACATGTAAGTCAGAGCCCTCCCCTGACCGCCCATGCAGCACCTCCCCGGGCTGTGCACAGCAGCACAGAGCTATGTCTTTGCATAAACTCAGCTCCCAGGGCTGGCCCTTTGCCCCAGGAGGGGCAGGAGACATGAGAACAGCACCATTCTCTGTGACTCCCCCATCTCGATTAGCTTCTTCTCCGATTCCAGGCCCATGGAAGCTAATGGAAAGACTCCCATCTGGGCCTTGTTAGAGTGTAACTGAGCATCACTTGGTGCTGTTGTCCCAGAGACGACTGTATCCTCTTCGGTACCTCTAGGCTTGTGCTGCACTCAGGGATGAGAAGAGAAAGTTTTAGGGCCTGTTTCCCCACACGCTGCAGTCGATGGGGTAGCTGGGCACAAAAGGCGCACTGAGGGATTCAGGCCCCTAGCCCGGTTGACAGGTTCTGGTGCTGAAGGGGGATTTTTGAGATAACTCTAGGTTGTTTTCTTGCCATGGGAGGTTTGAGGCCGACGTTCAGTCCTATGCCCAATGCCCATATGCGCGTCCCAGTGAAAAGGAGAGGGGATGCTAGTTTGGTTTAACTGAATGTTTTCCTTGGAGAATGGACGCCTTGGTAGGGAGAGCCCAGCCAACTGCAGAGAGCAGCAGATTCCTGTCCCAGATCCGACAATTACGACCTGAATGTCAGGGGAGCTGATCAGCTGCAGGGCCCATTGACCACTCTGGGAACTGCAAGTGCTCAGCACCTGTGGAAATCAGCCCATTCCTTGCACCCATCTCCAGAGATGTTCCCCTAGGGACTGCAAAGATGTTCCACTCGGCAAGCCAGGTCCTTTCCCTTAGGCGTGAGGGCAATCCAGCCTAGCACAGCAGCTCCCTTGTAGAGACTTGCCCTGTAGCCTTTGTCTCAGCTCTCTATTGTCTGGGGCTGTTTCCTCATTGTTCTCTCCCCATCCTGCCTGCGAGCCCAGGACCCGCTGGTGAGATCTGCGTTTGTGAGAAGCCTCGTGCTGGTGGGTGAAGCTGTCACCCAAGTGAGCAGGATTCCCTTGGTGAGCCCGGACACATACACCGTGCTGTCCCCCCTGCTGGTGAGTGTGCATGCTGGGGTCCTGGGAGGGGTTCCTAGGTCAGATGCACATGCCAGAGTATCTGGCATTGAAGGCCATGTGCTGTGTTTGCGACCGGGTGCCCAGGGCTCTACATTGTGCACTGCAAAGCCAGTGCTGATGCCGGATTCTTCTGGTGCGATTCCAGCCCAAGGAATTAGATCTGCCCGGCACCCAGAAAGTGCCCTGGGGATTAACTCCAAGGGTTTTCACTCTGGGACATGATCCTGAGGAGTTAACAGGAGCAGCCCTCCCTTGGTTTGCAGGAAAATATTTGACCTCAGCTGTTCAGGACTCTAATGCTCCCATTCACAATATCGCCTCTGCACAGATCCCCCTTCCCTGCTCTGTGGCAGATGCTGAAGTTTCCAGATGTGCCATCAGGAATGGCGAACTAGGCGCATTCTGGCCACATGGCTGCTCCCAGGCCATCTGCCCAGCTCCGTGCCCCAGTGCACTGCATGCTGGGACTAAGGTTCGGCGGGGGCATCAAACAGCATTTGGCGATTCCATGTCTTGCTGAGTAACCAGGCTCCCCTAAATTCTTTTGCCTTTGACCCTCTGCTTTGCGCTGCAGGAGATCCTCAGAGGCAAGGACCGGGCCCGGCTGCAGAGCCCCGACCACAAGTGTGCCCTGCTGGCCATCTCATACATAGGGTACGTCCATGGGGCCTGTCTGACCTGCGGAGCTCAGCAGCCAGGGAGGGGCAGATGGAGGGAGAGGAAGTGAGGGAGGGACAAGTTGCAATAAGAACCAGAGGATGCTTCTCCCTGGTGGCTCACAAATGGGGCATATCCTCCTCGGCCTCCGGGTCACTTTATCCAGCCCCCATCTCTGCGTATTGCCTGGAAAGAGGGATCCCCTCCTGTCAGCATGTAGTGCTGTGAATGCAGCCGCAGAGCAGGGCCCAGGATCATCCCCGGAGAGCAGCTTCCCCAGCAGAGCCCCTGCCAGTCCCAGGGGGCATAGGCATCTCCAGACAGGACCATTCCCTAGGTGGTGGTTCTGCTGGCGATGCCTCCTGGAGCTCTGCTGCTTAGGGTGGGAGCTGTCCCTCCTGCCATCAAACTCAACCTGACTCATGCCGGGACCTGTCTCCATTCTAATGGCCCCGTCTGCTCCATTCCTTCCAATCAGGAAATTCCAGCCTCACCTGTCTGAGGAACAGGTGGCTGAGACCATCAGCACTTGTGTCACCAGCTACATGAGTCAGCGTCCAGCCCTGGTGAAGCTGAGAGGGACTGAGGTGGCAGAAAGCTCCGCTATCCGGGCAGAGGTTAGTGAGGCATAGACAAAGCTGCAACTTCCACCTGCATCCTTGGCTGGGAAACTCAGCCACCCCTGTGCTGAGTAGCTGGACCCTGGCCCGATGCAGGGAGCTGTGTGTCCAGCCGAAGCCAGCCCCTTGGTTTAATTTCCAAAGGGCTGGTGACAAGTGGCTATGCAGTTAACTCTGCAGTTGGGTTGGCAGGGAGGACAGCTGTAGAGGTGAGTGTCTGTGACACTGTACAGAATTACCCTGGCTTCTTGGCACAGGGAGCTAGAACTTACACCCAGTTGACACCAGCTGAGCTTCTGGCCCAGAGCATTAAATAGCATATGGTGCAGAGGGAGCAAAAGCATGGATTCGGGACAGCCACACGGCCAGGCCATGACTCACCTTGCCACAGAAACAGAGATTGGCTGGAACAGGGATGAACAGCTCAGCCCATGGCAAGCCAGCAGGGTGTTGGGGGCAGCTGGGACCCCTCCAGAGGGGAAGGAAGGAGGCCTTCCCTCCAGAGCCCAGCACAGTACATGTGTTGGTTGGGGAGCCCGGGTGGGAAGAAGGATTCTTTGGGAAAGGGCAGCCCATGGTCCAGGTGAGACCCATGTCTATGTGCAGGGAGATCAGTATCACCTGGGTAAAGGGACCCCAAATACCAACAGCACCTGGCTCCAGACGGGGGGATCCACTCGTCCCCCTGCCTCGTGCACCCCACCTCCCTTGCTATTTACTCCCCTGCTTCTCTCTGCTGCAGTCTCTCCAAGAACTGCTCTGGGAGGGCCTGGACCATGTCCTGCAGACATTCCTGGAACAGCACCTGACCCCCACCACTCTACTGCAGCTGTTTCTGGTATGATAGGGAGAGTGACGGCGAGGGGCCCATTAGCACTGGCCTTCTGGGGATGGGCCGGCTGCTCAGGTTCTACCCGAACCACAAGAGGGAAGGCTCCAGTTGATCCCGGGGGGGCTGAGCAGGCCTCCCAGCTGCTGTGAACTAGCCAGTCCCCCAGGGCATACACCCAACCCTGGGATCAAGCAAGACAATCCTAGTCTTGCTCCAGGGGGTGTCACTTTGGCCTCCTAAATTTGGGGTGGCACCCCTGTGCCCCTGAAGGAACAGCCCCAAGACCCCACAGGATCAATGGGGAGAATCCTGAAAGCGCTGAGCCCAAGACCTTCAGACCTGTCCCAGCGCCCCGCAGACAGGAGAGGAGCACTGAGCTCCAGTGTCCGGAAGCGGAGGAGAAGGGGTTAAATGCTCCGTGTCCTCTCCCTGCTGGGGCGGGAAGCAGGTTCTGGAGGTTGCCCCGGCATTGCTGCCACTCACACGGCTTTCTCCCTGCTCCCCAGCACTTGCAGCCATGGATCTGCTCCCCCCGGGCCCAGGAGAGGAGCCGAGCTGTGAAAGCCAGCGCCCGGCTCCTCATGTTCTATCAATTCAAGGCCATGACCGAGGTGAGCAGCACAGACCCTGCTACCCCCCACAGCATTCACGGGGGAGGAGGGTGTGATACAGAGCTGAGCTCGCCCCAACCCATGCCCTGATTTTCTGTTCGGTGGCCCATTAGGACCTGAAACCCATGGTGGAGCAGGGCTACATGGCCGGGCTGCTGACAAGCCAGGCCTTCGATGCTCAGAAGACCACCCGATACTGGGCATATCAGGCTCTCTACTGGCTCTTCACGCCTTGCACAGGTAAGATGGAGCGCAAGCAATCGACAATTCTCAGCCTTCACAGCCCCAGCCATTACCTAGCGAGCAGAGCTGCAGAGAGAACATGGCGCCTTCATCGCAGCTCTGACCAGGGGGACACAGAGCAGAAGTGGGTTGGTACCTACTGGGCTGACCTGGTATCTGCCCTTCACCAGATGCCTGGGATCATCTGGGACCTCCCCTGATCTCACCCCACCCCAACACACCTTCTAGGTGGGCAGTTGGCCCAGGAGCCAGCTGAGAGCTCACCCCAGCTGTGCCCAGAGTCTGGCTCTTTGGCACCTCTGCCCTGGCTTGACGGGAAGGGGGAAGAATCTGGCCTGAGAGCGCTGCCTGAGTGCTGCTGGTTTCTCGTGCAGCCGTCGTGTACAGCAAGACAGGGGCGTTGTTGACTGTGCTGAGCAAGACGCAGCAGGATGCCAGCTGCAGAGAGAGCCCTGCCCATGTTGCTATGGTGAGTAAAAGAGACTGTGGCTGGAGAGACAGACACGCACATGGGAAAGGGAGGGGTTATTGTCTCCTTCCCGCGATGAGGAGCCGGCAGATGGAAATTCCTGGGTATGGGTTCCAATGCCCACTCACATAGCCCTGGGCACAGGCTGCCAGTGCCTCTGTCCCCGTTCCCTGAAGAGCAAACCCACCTCCCCGGGCCGGGGCTCGCTGCTCACACTTGGCCTGTGCCTTTCCCTGCAGCTCATCGCGGAACACCTGCAGTCCCGTGACCTCATGCCCTTCAGCTTCACCCTGCTGGTGGGCCTGCTGGAGAAGGGGGAGTGTGCTGAGCAGCTGGCGGGCGTCATGGAGGCGGTGCTGAGACAGCAAAAATCAGAGCTACAGGGTCAAGTAATGGCTGGGCATTGGCCCTCTCGGGCAGCTCCATCTTGCCCCGTGCCTACAATTCCTGGTGCCTGAGGGAGGATGTGGAAGGGGGACATCCGTTCTCACCATCATTGATCAATGGGACCCATCCATACCCTGTCTGCCGGGCGGACTCTCGGCACGGCCTTGTAATCCTTTGCAGGCTTCGATCCCAGGAGTCTGGCTTGCCCGGCTCACTCCTTGGAAAATGTGCCCTATTTCCAGACCCATCCCTCAGCTAGGGGAACAGAGTCTGCAGTGGCATCCCCGGTGTCCACTGACTCTTTGCCCAGTGGACACAGATTGACGTAGGGCATGGAAATGCATCCCAGACGTTTAGATCCCACTCTGGTGCTGAAGCAGCCCAGGTGTGCTGTCACAAGGGGAGGTACAGCTGGGATATCCGGGGGTGGGGTATCACTGGGCAGTGGGATTGGGACTGTAGCAATGTGGGTTCACCCCTGCGGCGCCTCCTGCTGGTCTCTGTCGGAAATTAGCTCTGCAGCCATCGGAGCGCCCTCTGCAGGCCGGTGATCCACCTAACCGCTGGCCCTGTGTCCCTCCAAGGAACCCTTAGTGCTACGGAGCTGGATCACAGGTGGAGGTTTCAAAGGACCAAACCCAGAAACCCCCTCGGACTGGTCACTAACTAGGAGAGTTTATTCATGGCCTCCACCAGGCCATGGGACCGTTGACTTGTTTCTGAGCCTGACCAGCTCCTCCTGGCCCTTGCCTGCCAGCCACCCACAGCAGGAGTAGGGTCTCAGCCCCTGCTTTGCTTCCACAGGTGCAGGATCTCCAAGCCGCTCTTTCCTACACACTGAGCCCACCCCGGGGGGAGCGGCTGAGTGATGGGACAAGAGACATCCTCCACCTACTGGCCAGGCAGCACACCAAGACCGCAGTCAACATCCTCCTGAAGATGCCCTGGCCTTACAAACAGTGAGTGCCGGCCCTGGGGAAAGGATAGAACACCCCCCTCCAGCCTCCGAGCCCCCCTTAATGGGGTCACTCCACAGCACCATGGTTACATGCAGGACAAACCCTCCCCTTGCACACAGGCCCCCAGGGAACAGCCCTGCCCCAGCGTGTGATCACCATTAGCCTCCGTGTCCCTTGGAGGGCTCCAGAGCTATTCCTAACACAGCTGTCACCCTCCCGCACTTGGTTCTGTGCACTGCTAACCAGCCCACCCCCTCCCGGTTTGGCCGCACAATGGCTTAGCTGGCTGGAGGCCAGAACAGTCTTCCAGGGCCCCTCATCACAACACAGACCAGGAGAGACCCCATGTGAGCAGGGTCACCCCGTCTGTCAGCATGGCCCCCTGCTCCCGGCAGGTCCTCCCTCCAGGCTGAGGCAGGAGAGGGGCCAGCCTAACTACATCGCTCCCCACAGACGCCCCTACACTGAGCATGTCCCGCAGGGGCACCCCCTCCCTCCAGCTTGGAAATGCCCTCTCCCCCCTGAAATCCCAGCCTGGTCCCTTCCCCATCCCCGCACACTTTTAGACACCTCATCCCACCCCTAGAGGCTGGTCTTCTCTGATTTATTCAATCTATTTATTGCTGACCTGGGAACCAAGAGTAGGAGTGGGCTGATAAAGTTTGCGGACGACACCAAGTTGGGAGGTATTGCCAATTCGGAAAAGGATCGGGATATCCTCCAGGGAGATTTGGATGACCTTGTAAGCTGGAGTATTAGTAACAGGATGAAATTCAATAGTGAGAAGTGTAAGGTTATGCATTTAGGGATGACTAACAAGAATTTTAGTTATAAGCTAGGGACGCACCAGTTGCAAGTAACGGAGGAGGAGAAGGACCTAGGAGTCCTGGTTGATCGTAGGATGACCATGAGCAGGCAATGTGATGTGGCCGTTAAGAAAGCAAATGCGGTATTGGGATGCATTAGACGAGGTATTTCTAGTAGGGATAAGGAAGTGCTAGTCCCGTTATATAAGGCGTTGGTGAGGCCTCATTTGGAGTATTGTGTGCAGTTTTGGTCTCCCATGTTTAAGAAGGATGAATTCAAACTGGAACAGGTACAAAGAAGGGCCACTAGAATGGTCCGAGGAATGGAAGGCCTGTCATATGAAAGGAGACTTGAGGAGCTCGGTTTGTTTTCCTTAACCAAAAGAAGGATAAGAGGAGATATGATTACACTCTTTAAATATATCAGAGGGATAAATACCAGGAAGGAGAGGACTTATTTCAGCTCAGTGCTAATGTGGACACGAGGACAAATGGATATAAATTGTCAGTTAGGAAATTTAGGCTAGAAATTAGACAAAGGTTTCTAACTATCAGGGGAGTGCAATACTGGAACAGCCTACCGAGGAAACAGTGGGGCGAAGGACCTCCATGACTTTAAGACTAAGCTAGATAAGTTTATGGAGGAGATGGTATGATAGGATACCGGGCTTAGTCAATAGGTTAATTAAGTGCCACACTGGTAAATAGTACAATGGGTCAATGATATGTTATTCTTAACCTTTTTCCAGAGGGTATGGCTGGAGAGTCTTGCCCGCATGCTCGGGGTTCAGCTGACCGCCATATTTGGGGTCGGGAAGGAATTTTCCTCCAGGGTAGATTGGCTGTGGCCCTGGAGGTTTTTCGCCTTCCTCCGAAGCATGGGGCAGGGGTCGCTTGCTAATGGAGTGGGGAGATCGGCTAATGTGGCCTGCATCTTGCAGGAGGTCAGACTAGATGATCATATTGGTCCCTTCTGATCTATGATTCTATGATTCTATGATTCTATGATTCACCAGCCTGCCAGGTTCCCCAGGGCCAGCAGCGCCTTCCCTGCATCCTGCCCAGAGCCGACAAGCACGGAGCCCATTTTACAGCCTTCTCCAACCCCCCACCCCCACCCCAGAGCCATGGCGTGGCCAGAACTGGAGCCTTGTTGCTCCTGAACCCCCTGCCCCCTGCCCCATGGGGAAGGAGCTCCTCCTCTCCTTGCCTGCAGCCCCCCTCTCTGCCCCCCAGCTCAGGAGATCCAGCCCAGCACCTAGCACGAACCCCCGCCCCCCAAGGGTGGGCACCTCCTCACACCAGCCCCCACCCCTGAGCCTGAAGTAACTGCTTTCCCCCATGGGGGCTCTAACCCCAGCCCCTCTGGTTCCCATCAGGAGAAGGCAGCAAGGGAGGGAGGGGGCCCCCCAGCTGGGAGAAGTGAGTCTGGCCACCTCCGCCCAGCCCTTGCTGTGACCCAGCGCCCCCTGGCAGCGCCCAGGCAGGAGGGTATGAACCCCTTAGGACTGGCCAGGGCCTGAAGGGCCTTGAGGTCAGCCACCAGCAGGCTCAACCTGCTGCTTCTGGCCCGTCGCCCCTCAGAGGGCGTCATCCCCAGTGTGTCCCAGCTGGGCCCGTGTGATGGAGTAGGGACTGTCTGTGTGGGGGATGGGAGAGCCGGGGAGGACTTTAGGTGATGGACAATACCTGAGCCTGTAACCTGAGCTAGGCAGGCGGGAGGAGAGGTCAACACCTTGGCCAGGGAAGCTAGTCAAAGCAGCAAAGACAGAGAGCCAGCTGGAGAGGGTTGGGTCAGTTTCGGTTTGGGGCTGGGGGGTGCAGTGCTGGGAATCCCAAGCTGGGAACTAAGCTCCCTGCACCCCCAGAAGGACCAGTTTGAGGGGTCCTGGCTGTATTTCCAAGCTCTGCTGTATCCTGCATTCCTGTTGTCCAATAAACCGTCTGTTTTACTGGCTGGCTGAGAGACACTGTGAGACCCAGGAAGAGGGGTGCAGAGCCGGACTCCCCCACACTCCGTGACAGCCCGTCCTCTGTGTTAATTCCTTACCTGCCTGTCCCCCTGTCCGTCACAGCCACATCAAGGCCATCTGGAGGTTCCTGGGTGCAGACCCCATGCTGACCAGGGAGGTACTCCACATCCTGCTGGACGACAGCCCGGAGAAGGGCTGGGCTAACCCTGGACAGACCCAGGACAGGAGCTGCCCCCAGCCAGCCCGGCTGCCCCCGGCGGTAAGTTCCCATCGCTGGCATTCAGCCCCCTTTCCTGGCTCCATTCTGCGCACGGCCACGGTCTTCTGACTGTATCTTTTCCCTTCCAGACCACATACGGCCTGTGGGAGCTGATCGGGGCCTTGGGGCAAGGGGACACCCTGGAGGGACACGAGGACGACCTGTTCGCCTCTTGCTTCCTTGCCATCGCCAGCCCCCCGGCACAACACCTCTTAGGAGTCCAGCAGGACTGGCCCAGTGACACCAGTCCACGCAGGTAATGTGTGGGGCTGATGGATCCCAGCACTCACATAGTGTCTGTGCTAGCCCCTAGGAGAGGGAAGCTTCCTGCTTGGACCCTCGTTGTCCAGGGACCCCCAACGCCTTCGGGGGACCGAGGGTTCAGATCAGTCAGGTTTCTTGTGCTGAGGAGCAGGCAGAGCTGCCCCTGGGTACTCAGGGAGCCAGAGAGCTCCTCAGAGTGGGCAGCTCAGCAGGGTGATGAAGGAGCTGAGCCGGGGGGCGGGGGGAGCAGAGCTGGGGAGCAGGGCAGAGCTGGCTGCTGTCTCTATTTACTGTCTGCTTTGAAGGCTTTGGACAGGCCGGGCCTGTCACTGAGCCACTTCATCCCTTTTCTGCAGTGGGCCCTGGGGGGCAGGGCTCAGGAGATCAGGGGGCACTGCCTGTACTTTTCTCCCCAGGGTCAGTATCCTGGGGGGAGGGGCAATTTTCACATCTTTGGAGGAGAGCGAAGGTCACATCTGCAGACACCCCCCACACACACACAGTTGCGGGGGGAGAACCAAAGGCAGAAGTGGGGCAGCATCTATTCTCACCCTGATCCTTTCAGTGCTGCAGCAAGGGAGTGCTGCAGCCAGGCCCCCACCCCGCCCAGAGAGCAAGCATCCCCGCATCACCATCTCCTGCCTCCTTCTCTTCCCAGCATGGCCGTGCAGGCCCTGGCGCGGGTGCTGCGCCTCAGGGGCAGTCAGCCAGCTGTGGAACTAATGGACCAGGAGCAAGGCTGGCAGCTG
Source organism: Mauremys reevesii (assembly GCF_016161935.1). Lineage (NCBI taxonomy): Eukaryota > Metazoa > Chordata > Testudines > Geoemydidae > Mauremys > Mauremys reevesii. The sequence continues at coordinate 34,476,359 of NC_052632.1, forward strand.
CTGGAAGAGGCCCAGCCCAAGGGGTTCACTCTCCTTAGCAGGTGAGGACAGAGGCTGGAGGAGTCACGTTCTCACAGTGGGGCAGAGATGGGAGGGGGTGGCCGGGACCGGGCCGGATTCCAGCCTGTGCAGGGCTCTCATGCACACATCAACATGAGTTCTTGTTCTCTCCCAGAGCCATAGTGAGCCACCCAAACCTGGCCCTGAAGAGCATCCCACAGCTTCTCCTTCCCAGCCTGCAGGCCAGCCAGGAGGGTGAACGCATGGCCTGCACCGCCCTGTTCGCAGAGGTGAGCCTGGAGGACCAGGGGGAAGGGTTAACCAGGTCCAGAAGATGATGGAACAGGGGGCCAATAGCTGGTCAGCCAATGAGAAACGGTCCTGGTGGTGTATTGCTTGTAAATTAATCCCTCTGCTGGGGGATCTGTGGTGGAGTTTGGGAGCACCCCACTGGAACCAGAGGGAGCGCTCTGCCCTGCACATATCACTTCCGCTAAGCTCAGCTGAAGCCAGCCCCTCGTGAACAGCAGTCGGTACGGATCTAAGTCACCTCCTGAGCCCTGATCATACTCCCTTGCCCTTGCTCCTGCCGGGCTAGGACCCACTGGCCTCGCCCAGCCCTCTCTGACAGCTCCTTTCCTTCCCTTTAGTTCCTCGGCAGCCCCCTGCTGATGGAAAACGAGCCCAAGGCCATGCGGAAGCAGGTGCTGAAGGCCATGCTGCAGCAGACGCAGGACAGCAACATCCACATTCGTGGCAGAGCCCTGCATGGCCTCAGGAACGCAGTGACCGCGTTCCCGGACAAGGTGGGTCTGGAATGGCAGGATACTAGGCAGAGAAGGCTGGGTAGGAAGCTCCTGGTTCCCCTTCTCCTCAGCCTATGGCTCCTATGGAGAAGACTGGGCTGTAGGCTGACTTGACTGGACTGTGGTTACACTCAGGCTGACAGATGGTTACTCACCGAGCGGCATCCAACCCCTTGTCTGCAGGTCAGGAAGAAGCAAGACCAGATTCTGGCGAGCTTTGTCCACGGCGTATGCCAATCCTGCGACCCCTGCGCCATTCTGGACGCGACGGAAGGGCTCTGCTGGATGCTGCGGGACCCCAAGGCGCCTCTGAAGGCGCATGTTGCCGTTCCGCTGGCCATGCAGGCGAGAACATTCTTTGAGGATGTAAGTACCAAGCAGGGCAGGCCCCAGGGTGCTATAGGACACCCCACAGGGGGAGATGGTCAGGACCTGCCCTCACACGGAGGGGGCTCAGTGTCCGAGGCAGGCACATTCCTGCATTTGTGGGGCAGCTCAGCTCCTCTGCCAGGGGAGGCAGGGATAGAACCATTCTTGGGCCCTGGGCCCACAATTGTTCGGCAGCCCTGGGGCCCAGCAGGAAGGAGAGGAGTTTGTAGAGAATTGTCCTGTCGTTTGAACTAGCTGAAACCTCTCCGGGCTCTGCAGCGGCCAGGCTGATTCCCAAAGCATGTGAGGTCCTCAGCCTGTCCCCTCTAACCACCCTGAACCCCCTGTCTGCAGGAGAACAGCAGCCTGAGGCGGGCCTCCATCGAGCTCTTTGGCCAGCTCAGTAAGTTTGTTTCCAAGAGGTCATCCCGCTTCGGGGCTGAGGTGGAGAAGAGCATGGGGACGCTGCTGATCCACCTACAAGACGGGGACCCCCAGGTGGCCCAGGTGAGTGCAGCTGAGGGCTCATAGGGGCAGGGGTGGCTGCTGGGGGCATTCGAACAACATGGCAAGGGTGGTGCAAACTCCCCCCTCCAAGCCCCAGATCTCTTCAGTGCTGCCCTGTGGCACCCAGGACCCCCCACTAATCCAGCCCTCCCCCACCCCCCACAGAGCTCTGCCAGCCCTCAGAGTGTAGCTGTGGGGTAGATCTGTGAGGTTTCCTTCTCCTCCTCCATTCCCCACAGGCACCTCCAGCCTCCCTGCCCAGCCAGCCTCTCCGAGGCCGTGGCTCCATTTTACAGCCTGCCCTGTTTAGTGGCCAGGCCCAGGTCTATCTCTGGCCCCTAGCAAGTGACCTAACCCAAGCAGGGCCTCAGGGAAGGGCAGGTCGCTGAGGCCGACTGGGTCTCCATTGCTGCTGCCCTGCCCTCACCTGTGTGCTAGCTCCTGCCTGGGAATGACCAGCCTCCTGCAGCAATCTCCCCTCCGCCGAGTAGCAGCCCCCAGTAGTGCCTGGGATTGAGGGGAGGCCAAGTATGTTGGACACCGGGCAGTGCTGTTAACCACTTAACAGGGACCCCAAGGGAATGGCCCCTTCCCTGCTCCAGGAGTGTCCCTCTCCGGCCCCAGCACTCGGGCCTGGCTCCTCTCAACCCAGCCAAGCTGGAGATGGGGGCTGTGGGGGTCTGGGGAACAACCGTCAGGCCAGAGGAGGTTCTGCAAAGAGCTGGCTCCTTGCTGCTCCGGCACAGCGGAGTCTCCCCAAGCCATGCAGAGCCTGCGAGTTGGCAGCCCCTTGCGCTCAGGGAAACTCACCCAGCTCCCTTCTCGCCCTCTCTGGCAGGCGTGCAGGGTGGCATTGCTGCACTGCGCATCCTTCCTGAGCTACCAGCCCCTGCGCAACCTCGTGCGGAGCCAGCTGGCCGAGGGAGCGGCCCCCGCCATCCCCACCTTCCTGAGCGAAGCCTGCAGGACCCTGGTGAGTGAGATCTGGGGTGTGGGCCCTGCAGGACTGGGCGGTGGGAGGACCTAGGCACAGAGCATTTCCCTGCTCTAGGCAGGGCCGACTCTAACTTTTTTGCCGCCCCAAGCAAAAAAAAAGAGGGCCGCCCCCCCGAAACACCCTCCCCCAAGCGCCACGCCCCCGAAACAAAAACAACAAAAAACCTCTCCCCTACTGAACCAAAACCCCCCAAAAAACCCACGCGCTCCCCGCCCACCCCAAGAATGGCCACCCCTTACAAGGTGCTGCCCCCCATTGACTCAGCCCTCCCCCGCCCTTGCGGATGGCTCCCCTACAAGTCAGCTCTGTCCCATGGGAGGAGTCAAGGGGGAGAGGGCTCTGGCAGCCAGGGGTTCCTCACCTCCCTAGCAGGCAGCTCCCCTCAGCCTGGGGAGGATGTGTGGCTTGGGACTAACTGGGTTCTTGGCTTCCCAGCTCCAGGACTGCCCAGGGAGGCTGAGCAAGAAGGCTGCCCTGAGAGCAGCAGCTGCCCAACAGCTGATCGGTAAGAAAAGAGCTGGAGCTCTACTTCCTATTATCCCTCCCTGCCCCATGAGCCTGGGGCCCAGTGCCACATGCACACTGCCAACGGGGGGAGGGGCTGGCCACCTCTGCCTGCACACACACACACCCACCTCCCCCCACACACCTTCCCACCTCCCTGGGACAAAGCGGGAACCAAGACTCCCTGCAGCCAGATACGGGAGGGCTCTGCTGCCAGAGGGTCTCTCCGTCCTGGCCCTGGACAAGCCCAGCGCCTGCAGCAGGAGCAGGCCCGAGGGAGAGATCCTCTCTCACAAAGGTCTCACCCTGGTCCCCATCCCCCCACCCCCGAGGCACTGGCCCCAGCCAGGTCCCCCTGCAGCCTGTACAGGGAGGCCAGAGATTCACAGGAAGCCCCAGCCCTGCCCACCCCAGCTACCACCAGCCATGCAGGCAAAGAGCCAGGGCAGCAGCTCTGCCACACTGTGCTTCATGCCAACTCCCCGTGGGGCTTGTGTGCACAACACCTCTCTCCTGGCCTTTGGGGGCACGAGGCCAAAGGCAAAATGATCCCAATAATCTTGGGGACTGACTCTCCACCCAGCTCCTTCCCCTCCTCTGCCCGGGTGGATTGGGGGCCGGGGACACCTTGAAGGACAGAAATACAAGTGGTGGCTGTCACCCTGCATGCTGTTAAATAACCAGGCCCACCTGCCTCCCTTAGGATACATGATGGAGAATTGAAGCCAGAGAAGAGCAGCAGGCTTGGACCACCCGCCCTGCTGTAAGTCCCAGCTGAGGGGTAGTGCTGTGCTGGGAGGAGAGGCAGGGGGAAATCGGGGAGGGGTTCTAGGGGCAGGGGGCAGCAGCCACATCGCATGGTGGCTGGGAGCCGGAACCCAGTTGGAGTGACCTGCAGAGTGTAGGAGGAGGGAGAAAACCCTCAGGGCTGGTTCTGGGGTATCCTCTCCCATAGTGTGAACCTCCCTGCCCCATGAGGTGTTGCCATCTTGGCCTGGGCAGAAGCCATAGCTGGTCAGCAGGGTCTGGAAGTCAGAAGTGAGTCGTTCTTGGCAGGCAGGGGGCCGTGGCAAGCAGGGAGGGGGTGGACTCCACAAGAGGGAGGGAAACAACCTCCCATGGGAGACCCGGCTGCTGGAGGAGACTTTCCCCCTACTCCCTCACGAGCTGCGGTGCCGCCGGCAGGGACTCTGAGCAGCCCCAGCCAAGGGCGAGGCTGGGGGTTGATCCGAGCCTTATTTGGTGCTAACTCTGCAGAACCCAGCTTGGCATATGCCAGGAAAGCGTGTTGCAGACCCAGCACTAACCATCTCTCCCAAGGATTGCTGCCAGCCCCCTGCAAGTGGCAGCTCCGAGAGCTCCTGCACACACAGAGCAGCTGACCCCCCCGCACCCCATCCCAGCCCCAGCTATGCTCATGGGCATTAGTTCTGTCAGAGGCTGACCCTGCCAGCTGCTCACTAGGCAGAACCCAGGCAGGGGCTGAGCAGGTATCCTAGGCCTGGTGCTTAAATACCTGTAGAGGTGGCAGTCAACCCAAGAAGCCTCATTACGTCCCTGCCAGTAAACACCACATCGACACCATCACCACTGAAATAAAGACAGATTAGAACAGACGCGTCTCATTTCACTTCGGCAAGGTGATCGTCAAGCTGCATCTGCATCCGCAGAGAGAGAGCAAGGTTTCTAAAAAGCAAAACGCTATTCTGGCGATCTTAAAAAATTACGACCACCCCACCATCTACAGGAACTATTACAAAGCCCAGGCTGGATACGCCCTTCCTGGATATCACGGGGCTCCCGTAACGTACGGGGCTGGTGTGGGTGGAATATTTCGTAGCCTCTTTTGAAAGGCCGTACCGCTTTTGAGGAAGGGGCTAGAGATTATTAAACCCCACGTAAAAACGGCCGCTCAAAGCATAGCTAAAGATGTGGTTGGTAGGTCATGTCTGCCGCGCTGTTCTGGAGAAGGTGGGGAATACAGCCTCACAGGAAGGATCGGGGATGATGTACATTAAAAGGAGGAAGAGAAAGAGAAATGCCTCATACCTGTGACACACAGGTCCACCGAAACCCTTTTAAAGAAGGGCTTTGACACGCAGGGCCGGCCATAAGCGAAAGTCCAAGAGGAAGCCTGGGCGAAAGAGGAGATGGTCTCTGCCTGGTAAAAGAGAGAGATTTTAATCAACATGGCTTTTGTTCGCTGCGGGTCTGAAGAGTGCATCAAATCTGAACTAGACTTGTTCCAAACAGCCCCTGCGCAGACCAGAATCGAGAAAAGCATCTACACTGAGGTGCCGCCTCTATTGGCCTTTTACGGCGTCTGCCCCCGTTGACTTTTTTATAGCAGGGAATGGCATAGATGATATGGATTTAAACAACACACTGCTGTACCTGTGTTGCAAAATCGTAAAGGGAGACGGAACTGAACTCGTCAAGGACGCCGCGGTGGGCCTGGTGAATTACCCCGTGGCCTCTATTTTCAGTCAGTTGGATGTCACGCTGGGAGACTGCCTCATAAGCCAAAGCAACAACTGTTACCCTTACAGGGCCTTTCTAGAATCGATGCTCAATTACAGCGATGACATTCTCGCCACGCAGTTTTCGGCCGGCCTGTTTTACAAAGACACAGCCGGACAACACCAAGAAATGGAGCTGGATGGAGGGAATCTAGGGCTGGATGAAGCAGCACTTTCAAGCTGCCTCTCCTTCTATGCCCCTGGGCTCCATGGACTGGGTCAAGCAGCACTTTCAAACTGTTACCCTTATGTGTCCTAGATTCAGCACATCCCTATCCCCACTCTCACATCACAATTGTACTGGCAGTAACCTACTTGATGAGCAAACCCCACAGGATTTTGAGCGCTGCAGGGATCTTTAGCTTAGGTAAAAGAAGTGTTGCTGTAGAGTCAGGGCGGCTCTAGAAATTCCGCCGCCCCAAGCAGGGCGGCACGTTGCGCCGCTCGCGCCGCCCTTCCCCGGTCCTGTGGCCGGGGCAGAAGAAGCGTCGCGGGCGGTCCCGTGGTCCGCGGCTCGGTGGAGCATCCGCAGGCATGCCTGCGGGAGCTCCGTCCGAGCCGCGGGACCAGCGCGCCCGCCGCAGTCATGCCTGCGGGAGGTCAAGCGGAGCCGCGGGAAGAGGGGACCCTCTGCAGTCATGCCTGCGGCAGGTCCGCTCGTTCCGGGGCTCCGGTGGACCTCCCGCAGGCATGACTGCGGAAGGTCCGCCGGAGACAAATGCCGCCCTGCCCCAACAATGCCGCCCCACGCGCCTGCTTGGCGAGCTGGGGTCTGCAGCCGGCCCTGTGTAGAGTGAATGGGGGAAGCTAATAGCATAAAAGAAAGAGAGAGAAGCAACCAGCTTAACCATACAAGTTATTTATTGAATAATAGAGATCACTACACAAGGGGGGCTAAAGCAACAGAACATACATAATTAAAGGTTAATACCTAAGGTAGAGAGGAAAAGAGAGAGAGAGAGAGAGAGAGAGAGAGAGAGAGAGAAGGGGATCTCACCGCTCCCTGAAGCTTGAACTGGTCGGGGTTCCCAGGTGATGGTGGTAGTTCAGGGTCCTGAGGGCAGGAGACAGGCAGAGCCCCCAGCACGACCAGTCAGGAGATGGAGTCCCAGTGGAACTGATGCAGAGCTTGGGTCTATGCATCAGAACACTTGCTGGAGGGTGAGTAGGGGTTTTTGTAGAGAAAATACAATGATTCAAGGGAGAACACTAGATTTGTTTCTAGGTAAAGTGATGATTCAAGGGTTTTCTTTAGGCTAGACCAGGGGTAGGCAACCTATGGCACACATGCCAAAGTCAGCACGTGAGCTGATTTTCAGTGGCAGTCACACTGCCCAGGTCCTGGCCACTGCTCTGGGGGGGCTCTGCATTTTAAAACCCTTATTTACTTTACATACAACAATAGTTTAGTTATATATTATACATTTATAGAAAGAGACCTTCTAAAAACAATAAGATGTATTACTGGCACACAAAACCTTAAATTAGAGTGAATAAATGAAGACTCAACACACCACTTCTGACAGGTTGCCAACCCCTGGGTTAGACAATAGGAGCTGATCACTCTTGGCTATGGGAGATGTTTTCTTCCAGGGAGCTCACAGTGCAACTAGGCTGCTTCAGTATTTTGGACATCAGTCAAGGATTCCTTACTAGAATTGGTCTGATGACTGCTGAGCTGGGTGTGGGCAGGCATAGGTTCATTAACATCTGGAGCAGAGATTCCCATGATGCAGTGCGTCCCTGCTTTTTGTGGTCCCAGAGTTCAGTGTGGTTCTCTGTTCTCCATTCTGTATGCAAATTGAGATGTCTCCCTGTCCCATCTTTCATGCAGATGGGGCTAAGGGACTTGTCTCTGTTCTTCATTCTGTATGCTAATGGCGATGTCTTAGTCTTGTCACCCTTGTCAGGAGGGGTCTAGGTGTGCCTCCCATCCACCCTTCACTGTTCTCTGCAAGTTTTTTCCTCTGATGGGTTTTGGTTTAAGCAGAGGCCGGTGGAGGAGTGTGTGTGTCTTTCATGAGTCAGGCTGGATACTGCACCGTGGTTCCCCAAGAACACAGAGCTGACTGGTATCAAGTCCCCCCATTGATGGGGTGCTTGTGCTGAGCGAGTATCCCCATCACAGCCTTACACCGTGGTACCGGCTCTGATCTTCCATCCATTGCAGCTGCCGCATCAGTCGTTGTATCCAATAAATCAGCAGAACCAGACCAATTGCTTGTATAATTTGGAAACCAGTGATCACCACAATGGGGTGAAGCATGAGCTTCAAAAGACCTGTTGCACTGGGGCTCCACCCAAGCAAAGTCTCCCACCAGGAGTAATGGCCTGTGTCCTTACCTTCATGGCAATGAGACCCATTCCCAGTGAAATGGGGGAAACCTCCTTGTAGAGCTCAGGGTCGGCATTTAAATGTTGTACAGTCCATATAGGCACAGTAAACTTAATATCACGACTAACAATGGTGGTTACACTACACAAACAGCAATTAATGTAAGGCACTGTGGGTTGGATCCAATGTCCAGTAATTAATACAATATTACATCTTGTCCTTACACACACACATGCTTTGCCAACATAGACAATAACAGACCCCTCTTCCTGGATAACAACGAGGAACAGCGAGACTTATCCCCAGGTTACCCATTCATCCCAACCCTTATGGCTAGTTCCAATCAAGGGAGCGCTTAGAGGTTCAATGTGAGAGATATTCATGCCCTCTAAGTGGATTTGAACCTCCTTCGGAGAAGTCTGAGGTTGAAGAACCAAATGTTCTTGTTGATCGAATTTCAACACACGGGGTCCTGAAACTGGGGCTCTTAAATGTCGGAGGGAAGCAAGGTTTGTAATCAGAGGGTCGAAATTTAAAACTGTTTTTTTTGTTATTGGCCCAATTCCACTCTGTACAAACTGGGCTCAGGAAATCCCCCCAAAACAGCAATATGCCCAAATTGCTGGCATGAGCTTGTCACAATGTGTGCCCTTTAATGGAACTACCCAGTCTGGGGGACCTTGCTGAATCAAGTCACGTCCAGCTAAAGTCCAGTTCAGCGGTTCCCAGTTTCCGAGGAACCGTGTGATATTGTTGCCTGCTGGCGTGATCAGAGACAGCTGCAGTTCACCTCTGGGTAACGGAACGGAAGTGTCTGAGTTCCAATGACAATGATGTCAAGGCTCGTGTACAGGACCTGTGAGGGGGCAGAGAAGAGAGAGAAACTTCCCACACTCCCCCCCTATATACTGGGAGAATCTGGGACCAATATTGCAGGGTGAAGGACTTTTCTGGCCTTTTCCTGTCTTAACATCGGGGTAGGCACTGACCAGCCCACTCGATGTGTATTTTCCAATGGCTCAAAGCTGTTCCTTCTTGCTGGCCAAGAAGGGTGGCCAACAGGATAGAGAAGACAGTCTTGCGGGTCAGGTGGTTTATCCTTCCAGTCTTTGAGCCGTGAAGAATGAAACCATTTCCGCCAGGATTTTTCATTTTTCCCATTTAGGATTTCTACCTGACAAACACTGGGGCTGGCCCGATTCACAATAGAGCAGCGGCCATCCCAGGTGTGTGTAAAGAGCTGCTTAGCAGTGACAGAGGCAGTGTTGGTTTTAGTAGGGATGGCTTCCACCCTGGATCTTTCTAAAATAAAGTCAGTGGATTTATACACAGTTGAGAAACTTTGGCAACTAGAAACTGAACCAAATTTCTCAGCACCTACACTGTTGCTTGCTACAGGCAATGATTCATTCTGAGCTAATTTAGGTAACTCACTTCCACACCCTTCAGTTGCAGCAAACTGCTTGCAAAAGCTAGCATGAGGGTTTATTCCTTCAGGGGCACTTTTAGGCAACAATTCATTTTCCCCAGAAATTTTGTCCTTTCCCTTTGTAGTTAGGGGCTTCTCTACAGAAACATCTTACTGGGTTTCACTTGAGTCCAAAACAACTTCTGAGACAACTGACATATCCTTAATCAGCATAAACCGAGAGGCACATTCTGTCTGCTCCTCAGACAGAAGATTGGAGACAAACTCTCCCCCAACAGATAAACTGCCATTCTTAACAGTCACAAAGTTTGGAATTTCCTCCCCTTTGTTCCCAGACAAACGTTTGGAGATTGGGGTAGCTCCCTCTATAGGCAAGTCATTACCCCCAACAGACACAGGCTTAGGAACACTTCCTTCCTGGGTTTTAGTTGAGTTCAGAACCACATCTGGCACAACTGACAAATCCTCCATCAGCATAAACTGAGAGGTACTTTCTGCCTGCTCCACAGACAGAAGATTGGAGACATTTTCTTCCCCAGCAGTTAAACTGCTTTTCTGACTAGACAAACAGTTTCACCTTCCCTTCTCCTTGTCACAGACCACATGACTGTTCACAGACAAACACTGGGAGATTGGGATGGCAAATCACCACTTCCAAGAGACCAACCATGGGAGACAGTTTCTCCCTCATACCCGTTGAGCTGAACCTGTTTAGTGGTGGGTCTCCCTTCGGAGATCCTATCCGGTAGCAATTGGGCTAACAGACCTGGGTTCCCTATTGTAGCCCTCACAGTGGGTCTCCTCCATACGTTGCACTGACGTCTTGCGATCAGCTGGGGAGGCGCGTGGGGAACCGGGCTCCCCTACTGATTGTCAATCTCCCAGAGCCTCCACTCAGAAAAGGGGACAGGGATCTGGCTTTGACAGGGAGTGGGTGTGGGGGATGCCCTCCATACTGGTGCAGTGGGTTGTGGGGGAGCTCCCTGCATTAACTCCGTTTTCCATATGACCTGACAAAGTATTAATCAGGATGCTGAGGGGCTGGCGATCATATTTTCCCATATCCTCCCCTAAATTCACCAGCTCCTTCCAAATCATGTTGCTAAGGGTCTCCTTGGGTCGGCGCTGCCCAGGGTTGTCGGAGATAGGGGAATTAAGATTGGGAGGGTGCCCGGCCGAGTGAGGACCATTATTTGTAAATGTGATAGCCTGCATGGGCTCTGAGGTAGTCTTTTTGCTGACTTGTCTTTTTAATCCTATTTGTATGCATGTACCATTTTTGTATTCAAAGTTATGAATGTTATGAACATTGGCTGTGTACTGGCTTGATTTCTAAATAACCTTAGTAGAGCATTTGATCAGTTCCTGGAGAAAGGAATGTTGAAATTAAGTACCCAATCAAGAAACACTTAAAGGACAATGGATCTTGGAATGCTCCAAGCCACATAAGAAGTCTACTTGAGGACATTCAAGGTAGCATGTAAACAATGGATGCTACCTGTACAAACTGTGAGTCATGCATGGACATGTGACTTGCCCAGGTGACTCCAAAACTCCATCTTGGAGCTGGACTTTGCATAGGAGTAAGGAGGGAGTCTCCACCCACAAGAGAAAGTCTATTTAAACCCCTGGGAGATCCCTCCATTTTGTCTTCAGCTGGCTAAAGAGAAAGCCTCTCCACCCCCCAGGATACTTGAAGGAAACTGGAACAAAGGACAGTGTGCAAGGGGTGTGAGTGATTGCTGGACCCAAGCTAAAAGGAGATTAGTCTGTAACAGGGGGCATTCTGCAACTGCTAAGGATCTTATCTGTATTCGGTTTGTTTAGACATAGATTTGCGCATTTTATTTTATTTTGCTTGGTGACTGACTTTGTTCTGTCTGTTACTACTTGGAACCACTAAAATCCTACTTTCTGTATTTAATAAAATCACTGTTTACTTATTAATTAACTCAGAGTATGTATTAATACCTGGGGGAGCAAACAACTGTGCATCTCTCTCTATCGGTGTTATGGAGGGTGAACAAATTTATGAGTTTATCCTATATAAGCTTTATACAGGGTAAAACAGATTTATTTGGGTTTGGACTCCATTGGGAGTTGGGCATCTGAGTGTTAAAGACAGGAACACTTCTGTGAGCTCCTTTCAGGTAAACCTGCAGCTGTGGGGCAAGTAATTCAGATCCTGGGTCTTTGCTGGAGCAGACGGGAGAGTCTGGTTCAGCAAGACAGGGTGCTGGAGTCCTGAGCTGGCAGAGAAAGCAGGGCTAGAAGTAGTCTGGGCACATCAGGTGGCAGCTCCCAGGGGGTTTCTGTGATCCAAACCGTCACACCTATATAATGCACAGACCCCCTATCGCGCACACACACACACATACACAAAACCCCAGCAGCTTTATAAACACACCAAACCAAGTTTGCCACCAAATACTTTTCTCTCACACACAAAAACAGCAGCTTTATAAACACACCAAACCAAGTTTGCAACCAAATACTTTTTAATAAATCCACATGCCTTTAAAAGGCACATGGTTGTTCTGCTCCCCCCCCCCCCCCACGTTTGGGCCTTCAGGTTAAAGAACAAGCAAAAACGTTAGTTAGTATTACTCCCAAATCCCTATACAACCTGTGTAATACCTGAAGTGGTTTTTTCTGTTTGTTTTTAATTTAACAGTATGAAGCACAAATATAGTGAAAAATGTTTTTTTACCTTGGCCCTAGTTGTGAAATGCAGCTTCAAGTTACTGGTTCCATGCTAAACAGATCACACTGCAATAAAGATAGGCACCATTATTTTGTAACACAGCATGGCCAAAATACCTGAGGTTTTTATACCGTCCTAACACTTTGTTTCAAACACATTTCAAAATAGTAGTTACCAGGTTAATTTAATCACCACAGCTCAGAAATAATAGATACTTAAGGACTTTAGGCAGCCCTCCCCTAGCATTCCCTTTTGCAATCTGGGGTGGGGGTGGGTCTGCACAACTGGGCTTTTTTTTCTTTTAGTTAAAATACGTTTCCAAGTGAGGGCCCTTTGCAGATATCAATGAATGTCTTGGGGCTTGTGTTTTTTAAAACATGTTTCTTTCATGCTTAAAGTTTGGCGGGGGTGGGGGGGAGTTTCTAGAAAGAATGACCCATAGCATTCCACCAGCTCCTGGGCCATATTTAAACTGTCCAATAGCATCTGCGAATTCCTGAGGTTTTCTTTCATTTCATATTAATCAGAATTCACCATCTTCACCCATCCACCCCCTTACCATGGGTGCACACCCATCAAATTTAACCCTATGACAACAAGAGTGAGTAATCACAGTCACCCTGGCTAATTCAGTGGGGGTGTGGTTAAAACCATTCAGTTCAACAGGATAAGTCAGCTCTATTGTACTCAAATACATGTCTGAACCATCCCTGGGGTTTTTTTTGTTTTGTTCTGGGGTTCTTTTGTTTTTTGTTTTATTGTAAACACATTTTTAGGATTTTTCCCTCCCACAACATACAGTTCAGGTTTTTGCTGTAAATGGTTCTCTTTTACACAAAAACACAAGAGCTACGTTCTCACAAACTATTTATTTTTTATTTAAAAAACATACAGCTCCTTGAAAACAAACTAAGATGCTCATTAAAACTTTTAGCTCACTTAAGGGCCAGAGACCTTCTAACAGAAACACAGATAGTCACAAAGTCCTTTTCAATTTTTTTTTAAATTTACAGCTACCCTCACCATTCTCTAACTTAATCCTTTTAGATTTCTTACAAATAGTCTTTTTCTTAAGCAGGGTTCTGTAACTTTTTGTGCGGACTAGACGGACAATATAACGCTGTAAGCAGCCATCTTCCAGTTTGGTCATTTTCTTTAAAACACGGTCAGGGTCTTCATTGAATTGCACAGCATTTAACAAGATCACCCCTTGCGCTAAATGTTCTTGGGTCAGGCACAGACATTGCATAGCATAACCTATGGCAATAACAGTGTTTAATAAGCTTTCCAAACACAGCTCAGCACACAGGCCAAGGAACTTGCAGTTTATATCCACTGAAGTCCAAGTCATACTGCCACTGGGCTGGCGCATCTATGACACAGCCCTCACAATCTTCAAAAAGCTTTTCCCTAAGGCAGTGTTTAAGGACAGCATAAACAGCAGCCTGTACAATAGTCCACATGACTTTTTTACGCTCACAACGTGGCACTGGCTCAGATAGTTCCATGCCACGCCTCCTGTTAAACACATAGCTGTCATCCTCGGAGTCCACTTCAACAATTTGTATCGCCATTGAGCAAAAACAAGGTGGGCCCAGTTCATCTTTGCTGCTTGATGCAATGCTGTCCGGGGCCTCTAGAAAGCTGTTGAGAGATTTTCAGACAAGAAACAAGTTCCCACTGCTTGTTTTTTAGATTCACACAACCCCTGGTTCCTAACCCATTACACCCCATCATCATCCGTCACTTCCTAATCATTCATTTACCTGTGCGACATCTTTTCCGGTCACCTCACCTTCCTCCTCTGGGGGGGTGTCTCACAAGCAGTTGGGTTTCGGTTTGGGTTCCGGCGTATCCATCCACAGTGTAACCTCAGTCGCTCCCACCTCCTCCTCGGAACTGTTGCTGATGTAGCACTTTCTCCGTGGATGGTCGAAGACTCTCGGGGCTAAAACAAAGTCCGAAGTTCTCATAGGGGTGGTGAAGGAGTCCATGTTTCCACGGTTTCTAAAACACACGATCTTGGTAAAAGATGGCCTCTTCTGCCTGACACTAGGACTTATGGGGTGATGGTTCTGTGCTCTGATTGGCAGAGGGCACTGGGAGGAGTTCTTCGAGGAGTCACACCACCCTCTTCTGGGCAGTTCACCCAGTCCCAGAACCTGCCCTATTTTGGTCAAATCTGCTCTTGGGGTGGACCTATGTGTCCAAAACCTATCACAATTGATAGAGGGCGATGGGAGGAGTTCTTAGAGGGATCACACAAACCACTTCCGGACGGATCACCCCACCCCGGACTTCCTCCTCGTTGGTCAAATCTCCTCTTGGGGGTGGTCCCCAACAGCTGAAACCCAACCTGATTGGTAGAGGACAGTGGGAGGAGCTCTTAGAGGGGTCACATGGGGCAGGACTTCTGGTGATAGGTGGGCAGGGTTTAAGGCGTCAAGGGGTGGGGTTAGGCTTTGACTGACAGTAGCGCCTTTATACTACTAAGAGCAGGATGAAGTCCAGCTCGAAGAAGTGGGAGGGGGGGTTACTTTGTAAATTATCAGCTTGGTCTGGGACTGCCTCTGCTGCTCTCTCAAGCCCCGATAGTACCTCTGTAAATAGAAGAGAACCAGTCTCGGATAGATCTCTGTCCAACAGCCTCTGTGAGAAAGGCAGAAGATGAACACACAAAAATATTAGCTTCTCTTTAATTGCTCACAGGCTTCTGATCTCCATAAAGTGTCTTTAGTGTTTGTCTATGGGTACGTCTTCACTACCCGCCGTATCGGCGGGTAGCAATCGATTTCTCGGGGATCGATATATCGCGGGGATCGATATATCGCGTCTCATCTAGACGCGATATATCGATCCCTGAACGCGCTCCTGTCGACTCCGGAATGCTACCAACCCGAACGGTGGTAGCGGAGTCGACATGGGGAGCCGTGGACATCGATCCCACGCCGTGAGGACGGTAGGTAATTCAATATGATACTTCGACTTCAGCTACATTATTCTTGTAGCTGAAGTTGCGTATCTTAGATCGATTTTCCCCCATAGTGTAGACCAGCCCCAAATCCCTTCAGTTACTTGCTCTTCACAAGCCATCTCAGCACTTCTACTTTCCCACTTACATGCTACCTGCTGCAATTTAGGCTTCTGTTTACTCCCCACCCTGCCTCTTTTAAACAATTTGTTCAGTTCAAATAAACTCTTGCCTCTTGCTATTATTAGTGACTGTCAAAGTTAGACTCAGGACTCACAGTTTGTCAGACCACTCTGTTTTATTAGCACAGCGCTCTGCTAACAACACCCAGATAATGTGAGCACCACGCAAGACACAAACTATCTTATTTATACAGATAAAAGGGTGAGAACTTAACAAGATAACAAAGGAAGCAGAATCAGATAAGTTTACCTGGGCTAGGCATGCATATCTTATTTCCTTACTAACTATTACTGATCGTCTGTTAATGTTTCGCCATTAGCACCATTGTTTATGCCTAATGTTTCTTTTCCTGGCACCTGTATTTCAACATTTCTTACTTCTGCTTAAAGGTACATACAACATTTCTTTAATCCATTCTTATTTTTACAATATAATTCATTTTACTTTCACATGACCTTGCTGGTTAGGAGCTCGCTTCACTACAGAGCCAATGTAAGGAGCTCAAACTCCCCCTCCCTAAGCAAGAGCTGACCCATGCAGTTTGTCCTCGACAGTGATGGGGGGAGGGGAGAATCGGTTTTTAAAGGGAGCTGGGGAGTTTTCTGACAGCCAAAGTCACATGTTGGGCGAGCCCAGGCCCTGCAGCCGGAGTGAAGGAAATTCTGGCTGCAGCAGCCTTAGTCCTCTCTTGCTCTGTGGACTGGGGCTGTGAGAAGTGACACTGGCTCCGCTTGTGGCCTGCAGTTCAGCCTGAGACTCTACTCCAACCCCTGCCCACCCTTCTTGGGCTGACTGCCGCCTGTACAGGTATTTAAGCACCAGGCCTGGGATACCTGCTCAGCACCTGGCTGGGTTCTGCCTAGGGAGCAGCTGGCAGGGTCAGCCTCTGACAGAACTAATGCCCATGATGCGCGGGAGGGGTTGGACTGCACACTCCAGCCCTGGGATGTGTTTCCTCAGCACCTGGCTCTGTTTCCTCAGCTCTGGCACAGCCCTTTGGGGCATGATCAGCTGTTGAAAGCAGGGAGGCTCAGAGCTGGAATTTCGTAACCCCATGAGCATAGCTGGGGCTGGGGTGGGGGTCAGCTGCTCTGTGCGTGCAGGCATGGGCGCCAACTTATATGGGCTCCTGGGGCTTTAGCCCCAGGAATATTCACAGACAGGGGCTCTGCTCCAGCAATATCTGGAGCTAGGTTTCTCCCCTGCTGTGCGCTGCTGGCAGCCCAGAGCCTTTTAAATCCCAGCCACCGCAGGGAATAAGAGGGCTCTGGGCTGCCTGCCGCGGCGGGGAGCCCAGAGCCCTCTGATTCCCGGCCGCGGCTGGGATTTAAAAGGCTCTGGGCTGCCCGCCGCAGCAGACAGCCCAGAGCACTCTGATTCCCGGCCACGGCTGGGATTTAAAAGGCTCTGGGCTCCCCGCGGTTGCAGGCAGCCCAGAGCCCTTTAAATCCCAGCCGCGGCTGGGATTTAAAAGGCTCTGTGCTCCCCGCAGGCAGCCCAGAGCCCTTTAAATCCCAGCCGCGGCTGAGATTTAAAGGCTCTGGGCTGCCCGTGGCGGAGCCCAGAGCCCTCTGATTCCCGGCGCGGCTGGGATTTAAAAGGCTCTGGGCTGCCCGCGCGGTGGGAGCCCAGAGCCTCTGATTCCCAGCCGCGGCTGGGATTTAAAACTCTGGGCTCCCGCGGTTGCAGGCAGCCCAGAGCCTTTAAATCCCAGCCGCGGCTGGGATTTAAAACTCTGGGCTCCCCGTGGTTGCAGGCAGCCCAGAGCCCATAAAATCCCAGCTGCGGCGGAGATTTACAAGGCTCTGGGCTGCCCGCCACGGCGGGGAGCCCAGAGCCCTCTGATTCCCAGCCGCGGCTGGGATTTAAAAGGCTTTGGGCTCCCCGGGGTTGCAGGCAGCCCAGAGCCCTTTAAATCCCAGCCGCGGCTGAGATTTAAAAGGCTCTGGGCTGCCCGCCGCGGCGGGGAGCCCAGAGTTCTCTGATTCCCGGCCGCGGCTGGGATTTAAAAGGCTCTGGGCTCCCCGCGGTTGCAGGCAGCCCAGAGCCCTTTAAATCCCAGCCGCGGCTGAGATTTAAAGGGCTCTGGGCTGCCCGCCGCAGCGGGAAGCCCAGAGCCCTCTGATTCCCGGCTGCGGCTGGGATTTAAAAGGCTCTGGGCTCCCCGCGGTTGCAGGCAGCCCAGAGTCCTCTGACTCCCAGCTGGGGCTGGGATTTAAAGGGCTCTGGGATCCCCGCGGCTGCCAGCAGCCCAGAGCCCTTTGAATCCCAGCCTCTGGCCGCTGATTGCCCCCTCCCCAGACCCCTGCCCCAACTGCCCCCCAGAACCTCCACCCCCTATCTAAGCCCCACTGGTCCTTGTTCCCCGATTACCCCCTCCCGAGACCCCTGCCCCTAACTGCCCCTTGGGACCTCAGCCCCTATCTAAGCCTCCCTTCTCCTTGTCCCCAACTGCCCCCTCCTGAGACCCCACCCAACTTCCTCCCCCAGGACCGCACCCCCTACCTGTCCCCTGATAAACCTCTTAGACTCCCATGCCTATCCAATTGCTGCCTGGCCCCTGACTGCCCCTTCGAACTTCTGCCCCATCCAACCCCCCCTGCTCCTTGTCCCTTGACTGCCCCCCGGAACTCCCTACCTCTTCTCCAACCCCAAAACCGCTTACTGTGCCACTCAGACCAGCGTATCTGGCTCCATGCAGCTCCAGACAGTTGCTGCCATGCTCCCCCATGGAGCCCACAGCCCTCTCCCACCCCCAGCACCTGCCTTCCAGATTTGAACACCTCAAAATTCAGGAGTGCTCAAGCTCGGTTTGGGCAGCTTTTACTTCATTTCTCCCAAATCAGTTTCCCCTGCAAGGTGCCAACTGAAGGTGTTGGAGAACAGAGAGATCAGGTGGCCTCCTAATGCCTGGAAAAGAGACAAAGGCCGGAGGAGGGAGTGTCAGTGCCTGTGCGGACTTCTGGGAAGTGCACGGTGTGGAAGGGAATGCTGTGATGCTTTGGAACATCTCCATACAAAGCCAGTCAGGACTCTGGGGGAGCCTCCTCTCTCGGAGCATACTGTCTCCAGGGCAAGAAGCTTACACCTTCCTGGGTCTGACCTCGGAGCATTCAGCATGCCCTTCCACACTGTGCACTTTCCAAAGTGAGTCTGCCCAGGCTGGTCCTGGGGCAACCAGAGGTCGCTGCACCCCAACTCCGCAGTCAGATGTGACTCTCAGCCAGACAGTAAAACAGAAGGTTTATTAGATGACGGGAACACAGTTTAAACAGAGCTTGTTGGTACAGAAAACAGAACCCCTCTGTCAGGTCCATCTTGGAGGGTGGGGAGCCCAGAACCAAGTTCTGGGTCTCTCCCCATTTCCCCAGCCAGCTCCAAACTGACACTCCCTCCTCTGGCCTCTGTGTCTCTTCTGGACAAGGAGGCCACCTGATCTCTTTGTCCCCAACACCTTCAGTTGGCATCTTGCAGGGGAAACTGAGGCACCCACACAGTATTCAGAGAAAATATTAAGAACATTCCCACTTCATCACAACAGGTGCAACAAAATATAATACTGTATATTGAAGTAGGCAAGTGCTGCTTCTGACTTTCCACTTTTAATTGACCCTTGTAATCTTGTGGCACTGACGCGTTGTAGCTTCATTTTATATCGGCTTACAGGGCGGGAGCGGGGGGGCACCACCATTTTGGGCCCCACCAAAAATTATACAAACCTGCCGCCTATGCGTGCAGGAGCTCTTGGAGCTGCCACTTTCAGGGGGCTGGCAGCAATCCTTGGGAGAGATGGTTAGTGCTGGGTCTGCAACAGGACTTCCTGGCATATGCCAGGCTGGGTTCTGCAGAGTTAGCACCAAATAAGGCTCAGATCAACCCCCAGCCTCACCCTTGGCTGGGGCGGCTCAGAGTCCCTGCCGGCGGCACCGCAGCTCGTGAGGGAGTAGGGGGAAAGTCTCCTCCAGCAGCCGGGTCTCCCATGGGAGGTTGTTGCCCTCCCTCTTGTGGAGTCCACCCCCTCTCTGCTTGCCACTGCCCCCAGCCTGCCAGGAACGACTCACTTCTGACTCCCAGGCCCTGCTGACCAGCTATGGCTCCTGCCCGGGCCAGGATGGCAACACCTCACGGGGCAGGGAGGTTCACACTATGGCTGGGGAGAGGATACCCCAGAACCAGCCCTGAGGGTTTTCTCCCTCCTCCTACACTCTGCAGGTCACTCCAACTGGGTTCTGGCTCCCAGCCACCGTGCGATATGGCTGCTGCCCCCTGCCCCTAGAACCCCTCCCCGATTTCCCCCTGCCCCTCCTCCCAGCACAGAACTACCCCTCAGCTGGGACTTACAGCAGGGCGGGCGGTCCAAGCCTCCTGCTCTTCTCCGGCTTCACTTGTCCATCATGTATCCCAGGGGAGGCAGGCAGGGCTGGTTATTTAACAGCATGCAGGGCACCAGCCACCATTTGTATTTCTGTCCTTCAAGGTGCTCCCCGCCCACAATCCATCTGGGCAGAGTTGGGGAAGGAGCTATGTGGAGAGTCAGTCCCCAAAATTACTGAGCCCAACAGCTGTGGGACGGGTGTTGGGTTCTCAGGGCCTCACTGCAGGGTCGTGGAGATGACGTTTTATAAACATGCTCCTGGAAGACCAATAAGCTGCTTCTACTACACAGCCACTTCCTAGGGGAATCCAAAGGGACTAGGTTTCATTTGGGACACCTTCCAGAAAGCAGCTAAGGAGAGAGGTGCTACATCTGCCTTGGGAACACGTACTTCCAACAGATTCTCTGCCACCCAACTGGGAAAAGTCTCCATGTGTGTCAAAGACAGGAGAGCTTACGGTCCGAAACATCTAATTCCTGGAAGCTGAGAGGGAGAAGTTCTGGGTTATACAGGCAGTCAGACGAGATTCTAAGGCCAGAAGGGATGGTTGTGCTCTATGACCCTTGCTTGCTGACATCCCCCAGTTCAGAGTCCGAAAGGGAAGAGTTCAAAGGGAGGCTCAAAGCACTGTTGAAAACCAGTCAGGCTCTCCAGTACCTTAGAGCACCTTCAGACATTGCCACTATTTGCATCTCTCCGATCCCCCACTCATTATGAATGGACTTAACAGTCTGTATTCAGTGCTCCTTAGCATGTGGCTTGGGATACCCAATGACAGCTGGCTGAGCTTTTCTGGTAGTTCCACCTGTGTATTTATATAATCCAATTACCTCATGGTGCTTCCTCACCCAACGGCAAGAGACAGAAAGCAGAGAGGAAAAACTATTAAACTGTTCCACAAAATACCGAGCCATATAAAGTGCAATGTTACCACTGAGGCTAAAAAATATTCAAGGTTCACATCAGGGTGGCTGCGTGTTTAGTGGCCTAAACACCATGACTGTGGATGTGATAGACCTCAACCTCGAAACACTGGATGTAGGCAAAGGGAGTGCTGAAGACAGCTCTAAATCAACAGAGAATCAGGCTAAAGACAACTGTTAATGTGTTAAGGAACCAAAAAGGATTGATTTGTTATTTAACAGCCCTGCTGCTAACAAGATGGAGGGAGAGAGTTGGGGTTTTTTTGGACATTTTCACTGGCTGGTAAATTGTATTATCCCATTTCCCAGACTGACTCAAGGGCGGGGGGGGGGTGTCAACCCCTTCCCCCAGCAGCTTTAGTGGAACTGAAATTTACAGGGCTGATTACTTCCGTATTTGTTCTGATCTATAGCAGCTGGGATGACCTCCCAACTCCAGGGGAAGAAGTGACTAATTATTGTCTCTCAGCCATCACAAAATGTTGCAACTGCTATAAAATAAAGGGAGTTTCACACCTCTGAACAGGAACTGGGAATTGCTTACAAATTAGTGTCTGGAATCCAGAGGCGATACCCTAGCAGATAAATTAAAGGGTAAGTCAAACATTGGTCATTTGTGAGTGTCCTAAATAGAGATCAAATTTTCTGATCTACTATCTCCTTCCACCACCTCTAATTCTGTTTTTATTAAAGGAGTGATTTCCTCAGATGCATCTTCCTCCCTTCCCTCTGGAGAGTGTATGTCAAAATCTCATTGTGTATGATCAAAAAGGAAGAAGATTCTGTACACAATGATTAGCCCTGATATTTTAATGGAAATACTGCACTACAGACAAGTTTACAACATTTGTATAGAAATCATCACATGGATAGGTGGCCAAGGATCACATTACAGAATACAAAAAGCAATTTAAAGTAAAAAGAAATCTTTGCTATTGTACAGGCTGGGATCAGAGCTTGGAGCTCAGATGTCAGACATCGGGAGGGATGAAAGCTGTAGGTGAAAACCCTGCTGCAGGAGGAGATCTTCCTCGCTGGTAAAGTCTAAATTATCCAGACTTCCACTTCCAGATCAGCTTTAACATACATTGAAAAGAAACACCTGAGGATTGGGTGAGGCGCAAGGGAGAGTGTGTAAAACCTTTGAAATGGAAGAGGACACAATAAAACCCCCTTCCTGTCTGAACACAGCAAAAGGAGGAGAAATGGGACAGGTAACTTATTGCTGGCCAACTCTGAAAACTCCCCCGCGGGCTCTTTACTCTCTTTTCCTCTCTCCATAGGAGGCTCCCATTCATCACCATGGCTGGAACTACTCTCTGTACATTGGCTGCCAATGACTAGTGACCCTTAGAGGCCATGCATTTTCACCACTCTGCTCTCCCAGGCTGCACAAAGGCTGGAGTGCTTGCCCTCCCCCAATTTCTCCATCTCTCTGCCAGGGAAGGTAAGAGAACTCAGTTCTGAGGGGAAACCAGCTGTCTTGAAATCCCTGGAACAGATTTCAGAAGTGGACTTTGAAAAGCAGCAAATCTGCATTCACAGCTCTCCAGCTGAGACAACGGAAGCTGTTCAGGCACAACTGGCAGCATTGTTTTGTGCAAGGAAAAGATGCCTCCTTTGAGGAGGAGAGACAGTGCAGTTGGGTCTGTCGTGGCTTACGAAGTCCATGCCAACTTGTCTGAAAACCAAAATCTTCCAATGCTTAAATATATGCCAGCACTAAACTTCTATGCTTAAAAAAATATATATCCCATTTGTGGATTTCACTAGTGAAATGCGTCACACAGCCTACCCGCCTTGCCTCTCACTCTCACTCACACACGCGCACACACACACACACACAGCAGCTCTAATGAAATACTGGTTTGGTACTTAGGATGTTTTCTCCAATACTGAGAGGGAAAATATATAAGCACAATCAACCCCAGCTAGGTAGCTCAGCAACACTTCCCAAAAGCAAAGGTTCTCTGAGCTGGAAGACCAGGTGGATAAAAATTACCCACCCAAAAAAATAATTAAAAAAATTAAAAGTTATATATCTTAACAGGCTGCTTAGAACATGGTCATGTTCACCACAAAACACACACATTGAGGGGAGAAGGCGGAGGCAGATTGTGAAGCCAATAATAAAATGGTCAAATGTCCCCTCTCCACACTACAAACTGCATGCTGCATGGTGCCTTTCAGAACAGGAACAGGGCCGTGGGTGAGCGAGTGTCTTCCTCAATAAGAACCAAGACGTATTTTTTATTTACAAAAGAAAGGAGAGAAAAGTTTCCACACAAAAGCACTACAATGTTAACTCCCTTTGGTAAAAAGTGTAATAAATGGCTCCCTAGGTCTGTTTGTAGGTACTAACTCTCAAGCCACCTGGTACTATGGTACTCAAGAAGCTGGTACAGTTATGCTAGCACATCAAGCAAACTTCCTTTAATAAAAAACAACAACAAAATTGACAATATGTACATTTATTTACAAAAAGGAAGGGGAACATGTTAAAATTGTGTTGTTTCTGCTGTGTGTGCATATGTGTGTGAAAAGCTGGTGCATGGCACTAGGAAAGACTAGTAAAGAAGCAGATACAAAACAATCCCACTGGCACTAGAAAGGACAGACTAATCTGAACTGGCTGAATCAGGAGTCCAGCAGGGTGAAGGAAGGAGGAGTCGAGGGTCAGATCCAGGAAATGGTGTTCTCGACAGCTGGACTGCACAGATGGGTGACGCCGGGTGAGATCCTGGAAAACCTGCAGCAGCCTAACAGAGGAGAATCCAGTTGTGATAGGCACCTCTGGGTTTCAAGACATATCTGAGCATGTAACTTTAAATGCACCACTCCGGTCAGGATGTATGCAACATCCAGTTCTCTTCCCTTGAAGCTCAGGCCATTGAGGAGCTAGTCTCAAAACTGCTGGTGCGTACGAGCTAGCTGCATTTCTCTAGGATCACTCAGTTCTGAAAAGGGTCCTTCCCTCCACAGTGCACGCTGAAGTCAAAGGCCTGTTGGCAACAGTTCCAGCTTAGGTTTGTAGAGATTCGTTTTCCTAAACTGAATCCTGCTGGTGACAGACTGTACCAGCTTCGCACTAGTGAACTGGCCATGTTACGGAGATATACAGTGAAAGGAGAAAGGCATCTTCCTCGTTTCCTTGATACACACATACGCACACACACCACGTGATCTTCCCTCACTCAGGGACTTTACGGTGTCTTGAATATTGTGCCGTATTTGACACAGTACTTGTTAATGCTGACAAAGTGCAGGGTCTCTGTATCACAGGTAGTGGTACAGGGCACCAAACCCTCCAACCCTTCTCCCATTAGTCACTTGTTTGTCTCAGCTGCCATTTCACGGGTCACATGTTCCTTGGTCCATTTGTCCACCCAGGCTTGGAACCGCTGGTGCAGCCGCTTGCTCACTCTTTCATGGGACTACAAAAATGGGAGAGACAAAAAAATAAATAAATAAAAGGCTATAGTCACCAACATTCAAGATCATGAAACACTTAAAAAGTGAAAACAAATCCACTTCCCTAGGCCAACAGATTTGGGATGTTTAGCTCTGGTGGGGAACTGGCAGTACAAACACTGACCCTTACCGACTGATCAAGGGAAAGCCTCAATAAATTGGAGGCAGCGTCTGAACAAGCAGGCACAGCCATCCTTATTCCCCAACTGGAAATCCCCAAAAGCCTAGTGTTAATGAAAATTAAGTCTGTGAAATCAAGTGCTCAGAAGTCATCAAATTCAAAAATCATCAAATGTTTGTTGAACTCTGAACTATAATGTTAACTCTGCCACAGTGTATATCCTGTATATTTTATGGAATGGATTCAACACTGTGTTAATGAACAAAACAGGGACACACAAAAAATACATGTGCACCAGAGCAGAATTAAACACTCAATAGAAGTAACTTCCAGAAGTTCCTGACTTGACTGCTTGATTATAACCCTCACGCTGCAATAATGCTAAGCTTCTCCTATCTTTTCCTGATTAATGGCAGTGTCAGGTGATGCAAGACTGTAGTCAGTCTTCAATGCAGGTGTTTATAAAAAACAATACAGAAAAAGTCTCACATGCGTGCAAGAATTCCAGCTGGATTAGAAGAGAGGGATGCTGAGATGGATATATTTGTTCCCAACCTCTCACAGCACATGCGTACATGCACACAGCACCCCACTAAAATAAAGTTATTTGTGGACTGAAACAGAGCCTAAGAAATTTCAAACCAAAAAGGAATCTCAGTAAAGTTATGAGTAATTTAATAAAGGGTTAGTTGAAGTTTAACACTGACTTAATTACAGTGGTCAGTCCCGGTAACTACTAAATGTAACCCTTCTGACCCTCTGAGTTGGCAGCAACAAGGGCCAGGTTCAGTATCTAGGGGTTCCGTTTCAATAACTCAAAGCAAAACCGGCTCGAGCCCCCACCCAGTGACCTGGGACAATTACATACCACCCCCCGGGTGCCTGTAGGAGGCAATACTTCCCCTCTCGCAAGCACAGAGTCTGAGGGTACATCTAGACTACCCGCTGTATCGGCGAGTAGCAATCTATTTCTTGGGGATCAATATATCGCGTCTCATCTAGACGCGATATATCGATCCCCGAAAGCGCTCCCATCGACTCCGGAACTCCACCAGCGTGAACAGTGGTAGCAGAGTCGACAGGGGGAGCCGCGGACATCGATTCTGCACCGTGAGGACGAGAGGTAAATCGATCTAAGATTCTTCGACTTCAGCTACGCTATTCACATAGCTGAAGTTGCGTATCTTAGATTGATCCCCCCCACAGTGTAGACCAGCCCTGAGTGTAGCAAAATCCTTTTAATAAAGGAGGGAAACAATGTGGCATTATGTTGGGGAAACACTACATACAGGATTCATAACACAAACCATGAGCAAAAGACCCACTCCCAAGTAAGTTTGGCAGTATCCTTTTCCCCTCAGGGTCTTAAGTCCAACCACCCAAAAGATCACCCCAAAGTCCCAAAAGTCTCTTGAGTCCAGCAACCCAAAAATCACCCAAAAGTCTCTGTCCCTGGTCAGTGCAGCCCCAGCGTTCAAAAGTTTATCTGAAGAGTTATACCCCTCCCCGACCTCCAGCTGGGTGGAAATGGGGGGGGGAGAAAGGGGCACAAGGAGTGTTAAGGGGCACCTGACATGATCCGAGGCTGACTGCCCTGCCTCTCTGTGGGGTTCTGCTGCAGCCTTCACCATGAGCCGCTCCACTCCACCAGCCGTCCCATGAGCCACTCCAGCCGTCCCACGAACTGCTCCACTCTGTCCCGCTTCACTCCACTCGCCATCCCATGGTCTGCTCCAACCGTCCCACAAACTACTCCGCTCTGCCAGCCGCTTAGCAATATATCTTCAGGCTCCCCCACTAGTTAACACAGCACTCAGTGATCTCAGTTCTGAGTAATTTTAGCTCTTTAGTGACATCTATGTGACAAAGCGGGGTTTGTTCAAACCTCTTCTCCTGAACATAATTCTGCACTCCGCAAGCTGTGACAGACATTTCAGAAGGTGAGGGAAGAGGAGTTTAATGCATACAGACATATCAACCAAGGGTAGATCTATTTTTTAAAGTACATTTTTGTATTGAAAAGAAAAGGTGGAAAAAAACTTTGCATAGAGGAGTCTGATTCCTATCTTGTATCCATATATTAACATCTGAAATAAAGATATAACCAAAAGACATGTTGTATAATATGTTCAAAAAGGGAGAGAAAAGGAAAAATAAATCCCAATAGTCAAAATAAGGTGTGTGGGGGGGGAAAGTTCCTAGTTGCAACATATTTTGTCTCTGCTACAGCATATCTGCTGTTCTTCAGGGGCTAAAACTCCAAAATTACTCTGACCAAGAAGATTAAAAGGTAATGGTAATTTGTTTCTTCTGATAAGCCAGTAATGGGATTCCAAACCCACAGCAAATTATCTGAGGTCCTAAAGATATAAAATGTCCAAAGACATGGATCTGAGTAGTGTGGAGATGGTGAAGTCCTTTAAGTGTCTGTTCATTTTATCAGGGTGCCCTAAAACCCAGCAAACAAGGAACACAAGGAATCATCTCATTCAGACAGCCTAACAACGGAGTAGCTGGTACACAGTTCCTGTGGGCCACCTTCCATAACTGAAGGTGCAGGAACCTCGTTGACAAAAAGTTCACTGGGGGAAGATTGCAATGGTTCAAAGAACTCACACTCTTGCATACTCTCGAGGACCCAAAATGGCCTGGGGGCAATGTTGGTCAGGGAGGATGTCCAAAAAATGGGCAATGTTGGTTAGTGAGGGGCATAACTAGAGCAGCTAAGAGTGTATCCTAACTGCAGCACATGCTGCTAGGACTTTGGTAGGACCCTCAGTGAAAAGTAAAGAAACTTACATATACTGATGGAAACCCCAACCAGTGCAAGTGACCTGTTCTCCTTTGCCTGAATTTTGCCTGGGGCACAGTGGACAGGCAGTTGCATGGAGGTGTAATTTACATCTGCTATTCCAGGAAAAACAGATCTGTCCCAATCTTTTCTACCTGGAAGCTCAAATATTTGATTTTGGACATTGCACAGCTGTGGGGAGGACATGAATTATCAACTCTTTTTTTCTTCAGTCTGAATTTCAATTCTTATTGGCCTTACAAGTAACACCTCCAACTACTTTAAATTTGTTTATTGACTTGATTTCAAGCTGACTGTGTCCCTTTATTAAAAAATACCCTCTCCTCCGCTGCATTACTAATCCACTTTGTTATTAAATTATAGAATTAATGAAGCCTAATTTACTAATTATTATCTATTCTGTTTACTTTTTGCAGTCAATTCAGCTTGGCCAATGAGAATGGACTAGTCAATTTCACTTGTATTTAGCATCAGCTCCGGATCTGGGATCTCAGGTGATTGGACCACATTGCAATAGTTTGTGCATCACTCTTCAAGCAGATAACAGCAGGGCACAGAGCTCTTGGTTTGCTAACATGCTCAGTGCTGGAGGAACAATAAAACATCCATTTGGAGGGACAAGGGAAACATAGACTCATAAGACTGGAAGGGACTTCAAGAGGTCATCTAGTCCAGTCCCCTGCTAACCTGCTCTTAAAAATCTCCAATGATGGGAATTCCACAACCTCCCTAGGCAATTTATTCCAGTGCTTAACCATCCTGACAATTAGGAAGTTTTTCCTAGTATCCAACCTAAACTGCCCTTGCTGCAATTGTCCGATTGCTTTTTGTCCTATCCACAGAGGTTAGGGAGAATTATTTTTCTCCCTCTTCCTTGTAAGAACCTTTTATGTATTTAAAAAATGTTATCATGTCTCCTCTCAGTAGTCTTTTCTCCAGCCTAAACAAACACAATTTTTTCAATCTTCCTTCATAGGTCATGTTTCCTAGACCTTTAATCATTTTTGTTGCTCTACTCCAGATTTTCTCCAATTTGTCCACATCTTTCCTGAAACGTGGCACCCAGAACTGGGCACAATATTCCAGTTGAGGCCTAATCAATGCAGAATAGAGTAGAATTACTTCTTGTGTCTTGCTTACAACACTCCTGCTAATACACCCCAGAATGTTTGCTTTTCTTGGCAACAGCATTACACTGTTGACTCATAGTCAGCTTGTGATCCATTATGACCCACAGATTCCTTTCCCGTTCTCCTTCCTAGGCAGTCATTTCCCATTTTGTATGTGTGCAACTGATTGTTCCTTCCTATGTGGAGTACTTTGCATCTGTCCTTATTGAACATCCACCTACTTTCTTCAGACTATTTATCCAGTTTGTCCAGATCATTTTGAATTCTAATCATCTCCTCCAAAGCACTTGCAACCCCGCCCAGCTTGTGTCCATCACAGATTTTATCTGTTTATTCTCTATGCCATTATCTAAATCCTCAATGAAGCTATTGAACAGAACTGGACCCAGAATGGAAGGGGCACTAAAAAGCAGTTTCCCCAAGCTGATAGCTGCCCCAGGGGCACGTGAAATGAACCCGAGCACCCACCCTGCCCGCTGTGAAAGGCCCAGCTGGATAGGACCTGGGTGCTGCCCTCAGGGCCACCCCCTGCCTTGTGCCCCCAACGCTCCCTGCCTGGGGCACAGCTCAGGGCTGGCACAGCCCCAGTCTGCTCCCGCGTAGCCCAGCACAACCACGGTCTCGCCGGCGCCCCAGGGCACGGAACAAGCGAGTCGCCGGAAGCTGAGGCTCACGCCCAGACTGAGGCTCACCTGACCCGGCACCTAAGCCACCAGTAAAAACACTTCCCCCAAGCAGCCCCACCCGCTCCTTTATTGAGCCTGGAACTATCGCGAGAGCGGCCGCGCACAGTATCCTCCCCACTCCCCCCACAGCTCATTCTCACGAGATCCCCGCTGTTTTTCCTTTATTGCCAATACCCAAAGTCTCGCGCGAGCTGTGTCAACTAATCGGACGGGCGGAACTCATTTCCAGTCTCGCGATGTTTGGTGATGGCTCCGCCCCTACGGCCCCCTCCCCGAGTCTTCCTCGTCCCCCTCCCCACGTAGCGTTAATATGGTCGCCAGCGATGGACTCTGCAAGGCCAGGTCAGTGCGAGCCGGGCTCGGCGGGGGAGGGGCGATTCCGCTCCCGAAGGGCCCCGCCTCTGCCCAGCGCCCCCGCGTTCCTGGTCTGGTGCGACCCCCCCCGCCCCGCAGTTCGCGGCCTGGCTTGTACCTCGGCCCCAGCTGCCCCGGCCTGGGCCCGCGACCCCCGCTCGCAAATGCCCCCGGAGTGATGGTTATTGCCCCCGGTGCCTTTATCGTCTCATCGCCCCCCCCACACGGACCGGGTCCGCTTTCGACGCCGTCGCTGCCACCACCACCCCCCCCGCAGCTGCCTCCGCTATCTCCCGTCCTTTGTTCGGCCCCTTTCCGCTCTCACCGGCTTGCACCGGCAGGCTCGCAGTCCCCTGGCGGGGGGGCTCGGCCGAGTCGGGGTGAGTGACTCCCTTCTCCGCTGGGCAGGGCCCAAGGCGGCGTGGAGAGCCGCCCGTGGGCACCACTGAGCGGCACCGCGAGCAGCTGCCCCCGCGCTCCTGGCACCGCTCCCTATAGATCTAACGGTGCTGCGTAGCGGCCCCTGCTGCTGCCCCGCACCCCATCCCAGGGGAGCTCTCAGCCTTCACACCCCCCCCCCCCACATCTGTGCCCGCCTTGTCTGCACGCCTCTCAGCTGCCGATCAGGGACCCGTGCTGCTGACTTCTCCCCGCCCTCCACAATAACTGCCCCCCCCCCACCAGCAAAATGGCCAAAAAACTATCCTGTGATTGGGGAGTGGGGGAAACAGCTATACCGGACCCTGAGCTGAGAAGAGCCCTCAAAACACCTGTTATGAATGGGTTGGAGGAGTCCCAGCGAACATGATGTACTGGGCCCCAAATTTCTCAAGACAGGCCTTTCTGTGACCCAAGTCTCTCAACTCTTATTGGGTTCTTTTCCAAGTCATGGATCAGAAATGGGTTGAAAACAATGGATCTCATACTTGTACTCTTCTTGGGTACCTTTTACAATAGATAGGCACAGAGCAAACAGGGCTTTGTTTTTAAACCTTTAATTGAAAAGCTCACCGTGTAGATAACTGAGTCCTATGTAGTTCATTACTTCAAAAGGTTGAAGGGCGTAGGTTCATGCTGTTACTATTTATTAAGCTGCCTCACTTTAAATATTTGTGAATAGATGCCCCATCTCACTAAGTATCTCACTCCCTTTTTTAAAAGTAGTATCTCCAAATCCTTCAGTTATTTTTGTTGACCATTTCTGGTTCCTCTTTAAGTTCATAATCCTGCGAACATTTAAGCACGTGAGTAACATTTTGCCCATAAATGGACTACTTGAGCATGTTTGCAGATTCAGGGCCTTACCATCAAAGCAAAATAATATGTACAGTACCCATGATGCTTCATTTACATTACAATGAAAATGTAAGCAAAGTAGGAGGTGAAAACATGGCAACCTTCTAAAAAGATAAGCTTCTATTGCTGATACAGTCTTTTAAAATCAACAAAGGCCCTCTGCCTGCAAAAACGTATGCATATACTTAACTTTACTCGCCTGAGTTGTTCCATTGATTTCAGTGTAAATGTTTGTAGGACTGAGAGTGGGTGGTGTCACAGTTTTAACTTTTGTGTTAAAACCAAATTTGAATTTCTTAAACTATATTGAGTTCTTTAAGCCTTCCTAAGAGATATTACTGACGTTCATTTAGGTTAATATTATTTGAGTGGCAATAAATATTCTTTTTGTAAATTCCATTCCTTCTGAAAACAATTTCAAATTAATATGCAGTTCTTTTCTACAGATTTTTTTTATCTTTTTAAATAAGGTCCGTTATAAAGTGCATTTCTGTCTATTATCCTTAGGTACTTATATGGCTCTTGTTACCATAGTACTTCACAATCTTTAATGTACTTATCCTCACAACTCCCCTGGGAGGTAGGAAACAATCATTTTGCAGATGGGGAACTGAGACTAGATGCCAGATTTTTAGGCACCTAAAGATGCAGATGAAGTGGGTTTTAGCCCATGAAAGCTTATGCCTAAATACATTGGTTAGTCTCTAAGGTGCCACAAGTACTCCTCATTGTTTTTGCAGATTTTTAATGGTAATTAGGTACCTAGTGGGACTTACAAAGTTTCCTAGGTGTCTAACTGCCATTGAGTGCCTGACTCCCTAAGAGGTTTTGAAAATCCCACTAGGTACCTATCTGCAAATTTAGATGCCTAAATATCTGGCCCTGAGTGATTTGTCCAAGGTCACACAGGGACATCTGTGGTGAAACAGGGAACAGAACTGCATTATTTTGAGCCCCAGGCTACTGCCTGAACCACTGCACCATCCTTTCTTTCCACTTAATAATTTGCTGCATTATTTTTCAGAATGCCCGTTCCAGTACTTAATTGAAACATTAAATGACAATCCAGAGAAGAAGTTCTACAATATCGCTAAACTTGGGGGCACCAAGTATGGTAATACTACTTTTTAATAGCTTTTTAGAAGTATGGTTCCACTAGTAAATATGCACCAGTTATATGATGTAGGAGGAGTGACTACATTGTCTTTAGTAGGTTTGTATGAAAGCGTATAATTTTACCTTAAACATGCTGATTTTTTAAGTTGATTAATAATTTGCTTTAAGTGAGATAAAAGGAATGATACTTTTCCCTTAGTAGAAAAGTTTGGTTAAGCGAGGGATACTTCTTGGCCTTTTGTAGGCATAATACTTAATATAGTAATAAAAAAAATTTCCATTACAGAAAATAATCATGTCTGTTATGGAATTAACAAGCGGTGACAAAAACATAAACTCTGTGTTACCTCACATGTAAATAAATGTTTTTACAGAAATGTATTCATGGTGGTCACATACATGCAGAAGAATTATGCATCATTGACTCATTTACTCTAATGACAATCTCATATTTCTTTGAGGATTTCCTTGTGTCACGGTTTAGGGCCAAAAGCGTCTGTATTTCCATGCATGGTCCAACAAGGGTACCTGCTGCCAGGTTTCTGGCTCCCTCACTGTTGTCTTTCCTGGGTGGAGACCCACCTCTTTCTCCCTCCTGACTGGGTATTTCCTGCCTGAAAAGTTCCTTGATTATACTGTGAATTCAACATCAAAGTCAGACTGCCTGCTTTGCCTTTTTTCTCAGAGATGGTTAACAGTGCAGTTGCCACCATCATACGTTACTAAACAGCAAGAATATTTATTCTTTGGGTATAAACATTACAGAGAAAACATTAAAGAAATAAAAGAACCTACATGCATGCTAATAAGCTTACCAGAGATCAGCCCAGCTGTCTTTAGTATGAGCTCTGGCAAGTGAGTCCTTCAGCACCCCTCCAAAGAGGTTTCTTTTGTGGTCACAAGTTCATAACAGCCTTAGCTCAAAACTAGTGCACACGTGAAGAATTTAGGCCCTCTTTATACAGTTTGGAGGTATTTGAACTGAAGTAGACAATCAGTAGACAATTGGTTTCTCTCCCTAGGGCTTAGCTTCAAAAGGATGGATTCATAGTGGGTTATTTGCATTCTTCTGACCCCCCACCCCAAGTATTTGGTAGGAAATCCACTTCACGTGTATTGTTCCAAAAAGTCCTTTGAAGTTCCTAATATCTCCCAGAGATTGCACTAATCCTTCCACCTCCTAAAGAATTTCCATACAATTCCACGATAGTGCACAAACAGCATTTTCAATACAGTGGATCCCAAAGGTGTTAAATGTAGTTCAGTAAGGTTTAATTCCATAAGATTTGCCCATGATATTCAGGGGGCCGTTTAGGGATCTGGGGCAAAAATCTGTCTGGGGATTGGTCCTGCTTTGAGCAGGGGGTTGGACTAGATGACCTCCTGAGGTCCCTTCCAACCCTGATATTCTATGTCTAAGTGTCACATCTTGATTTTAATTTTTTGGGTGAACTTGGTGTTCATGAAAATGATGAAACCAGCTAGAGCCAGACAGACCTTATGAAAGTTTTCTTACAGAGTTCTTCAAATACACCTTTGTCCTGACACGCAGTTGACTTCTCTCTCACAAGGCTGTTCATCTAATAAGTAGAAAACTACACATACATCACTTGGGTTTCATGCATTTTGTGGAGTGAACTTTGTCAGGGGAGTGGGCTTCGTCCAAATAGTCTTGGTTGCTGATGACTTTCCTAAAACCCAGTTCTGTTCAGTAGGACTACTGCTGCTAATAATTCACTTTCTGTCTGAATGCTTTGGAAAGCTATGAGGAGCAGCAGAAATCACTGGAGCAATTTAGGGCAAAGGACTGTGTAAATGGAGACTGTGGAGGAGTAGACTAATAGTGACGCTCTCCAACAGTCAGAGTGTTGAGCTGGGAGAGGGAGAAGGAGATGTGCCTTCAGAGTTATCAAACACGCATTAAAAAAGCCAGAGACTGTTATGAAAGATAGAATTCCAAAGCCGAGCCCCGAGACAACATTCTGGTAGGAATCCTAGCACCTGCATCTTACCGGTCATCCATCCTGGATCTCCTTTGTGACTCCTCTGTCCTGCAGTTTAAAAGTTCAATTGATTTCTTTGGTTCCAAAATGCTATAGAGAGTCTGATTGTCTTAATATTTAAAGTGGGAGCAGAGGTATTCAATTATGAAAAAAAAATGTAGCTAGGTGACTGAGACTGAAAAACCTTTTCTGGACAGCTCTTGAACGAACACACACACACTGTGTGTGGGGGGGGGGCGGGGGTAGTGTATTGAAATGCCTTTATTCTTCATTAAAGGGAAGAACACAACTGACAGGGATATAAGATCATTTTGTTCTGGTAGTTTGAATATTAAACACACTTAGTGCTGACATTACACCACATTTATTTTAATCAGATTTCTGTACAATTTGCTTTTCATATGAATCATTTAATTAGAGAATTACAGTGACTGCCTTGAAAAATGTATCTAATGTAGCATAAGCCACCAAACCCTGAAGCAATAGTTTGTAGGCAAAGTCCACGGACTTGGTTGGAACTGCCATTTCATCTGTTTGTTAACATTCAGATCTGAGCTTTGGTCTCTAGAGCTGAAACACTAGTATGTGAACCTGTTTGACCAGTTACCTAGCATCCTTTATATTTCCCCCTATTACTGTACTCTCATTTGACCACCTGAATTATTGCTGAATGGAATGATGTTTGTGAGCGAATGACTGATCGTACCTAATTTAGTACCTAAGAGCTCCTTTACTGCCTTCATTGGTGACTGGTAGCCCTTTCTTTTTTTTTTAATGTCTTCCCCGCCCCCCCCCCCCCGTGTTTTCTCTTCCTTGAAAGTTTCTCCCAATTTTTACTTTGCTTTACTTTACTTTTTTACTTTATATTAATCAGTTTAGGTCTAGATTTCTCCCACTTTTCGAGCCCACACTGAGATTATTTCTTGTCTTACTGTCACCTTCTGTGAACGAAGGGGAAACTGCACATAG
The DNA here is from genome assembly GCF_016161935.1 of Mauremys reevesii. Classification (NCBI taxonomy): domain Eukaryota; kingdom Metazoa; phylum Chordata; order Testudines; family Geoemydidae; genus Mauremys; species Mauremys reevesii. Next base: position 34,510,940 of record NC_052632.1, read on the forward strand.
CAATCCATATTCTGGCATTAAATTCACTCTATACATGGAGTATCATTGCTTCACTGTTCAATCAAGCCATTATTCTCTTCCATTCAAATCCTCCTTGAAAACTCACCTCTTCTGTAGTGCCTACAATAAGTGACTCACTATTCAGTGTTTGTTTTATATATTTAAAAACAAAATCCCCAACCCTCCCAGATGTGCAGACTCCTAATCATACTGTTTTAGCCCTCATCCTAACTTGACTGTTTGTCACCCTCACATATTTTGGTCCATCTCTAATAATGTCCTGACCCTGCAATGAGCTTTGTATGATTGGACCTCTTCACTTGGGTGGTATCCCATTGACTTCTGTGGGGCTCTGCCTGGATTGACAAATTCAAAGATCATTTTTGGATCAAGGCCATTTTTTTCATAAGCTTTTATACTAAGGACCAGGTCCTCCTCTCTTCCATGAAACATTGTTGCACCCTTCTGAGTGCTATAAAATAATAATAGAGAACAAATGCACATTGATTGTTTTAGTGTTTCCTTGTAACTGAATTGTATTCTTGTGCTCTGGGCTTGGAATGAATTTCACTGCATGATTTGTCAAATCTCTTTAGTATAGTAAGGTGCTATTTGTTAAAACATATATAGGTTAAAAGTGTTTCTTTGATTAATTCATTTACTTTCCCGTAACCAGATATTCTGCCTTATTCCATACGGGTACTGTTGGAAACTGCTGTCCGTAACTGTGATGGCTTCTTAGTAAAAAAGGAAGATGCTATGAATATTTTAGACTGGAAAACAAAACAGAATAATGTTGAAGTGCCCTTCTATCCTGCCAGAGTTCTTCTTCAAGACTTTACGTATGTGAAATATTTTCTTTTTTTATTACATTTTTCTAACAAAGTTTTCGAAATCTGTCTTGGTTCACCATGCTCAGTGAGGTTACTAATCTTTTCTCAGGGCTGAAAACAAAATGAGGTGGCCCTTGTGAAGTTTAAGCATTCCATTAGTGAATGGAAATCCATTGTTTTTGTTTGTTAGTGCACTTTCAGTGATGTTCCTACAATGTAAATAAAGCCTCTGATCCTGCAAGTTGGTCCAAGAAGGCAGATGTGTGTGCCCACATGGAACTTTGCTGGTACTCCATATGGGTGAAGGTTTCTGTCTGCATGGAGTAACTTGCAGAGTAAGGGCCACAGAACCAGCTTGGTGGCACTTTAACTGTAGCAGGATTGTGTGATGGTGCAATGAAATATTTAGAAATCTTACTTGTGATAACCCACTTGTTTTACTGGTGCATATAAGTCTACTGAAGTCAATGGGACTACATACATGAATAAGAAAAGCAAGATTTGTCCATTAGAATGTTACCTATGGATTATTGAGATTTGTGGATGTGAGGTGGCTAAAAGGGTTATCCTTAAGCAGCTACAGAATATTAAACTAAGCACATTTAATTTTGCCAAGCTAGGCAGTCATTTATTTGCCAAGAAGCCATGCAGAATAGAGAAGAACTCTGTGTAAGCTCAAAAGCTCATCTCTCTTACAAACAGAAGCTGGTCCAATAAGAGATATTAGTTCACCCAACTTATCTCTCTAAGAAATATCCTAGTAATATAAAAATATATGGAAGTGATTTAAGTGTTTAGTTAACAAATCAAATCATAAGACTTTCATAAAATTTCAGTTTATATCAGTATTCTTTTCCTTTCCTTTAGTTTTATATGTTGTCCTTAGAGTGTTTTTTATCTGTAAAATGGGATAATAGTATTTAACCACTTTTGTAATGTGCCTTTCGATCCTGAAATGAATACTGCTATAATATAAGTGAAAAACACAAATTGGAAAATAGTAGTAGAATATATAGCATATGCATTCATTTGTATAGCAAAGTGGTGGTGTACAGCTACCATACATCCAGAAGTGGCCATTATGCTAAGGTTTCCTCACAGTTCAGGAGCATAACAAGACAAAAGGGCAAATAGCAAATGTAATCAGTTGGCCAAGGAATGTGCATATTCCTATTTGACACAGTTTTGAAATGTGTTGGGTGGTTATGCTTGGGCTTAGGATGACGCGCAGTTTTTATTTAGATATATTTAAACAAACCCAGCACACGAATCCTTAATATTCCTTAAAACATGTTAGACAAAGTAAAACAAGCATTACGAGATGGTATTCAAATAGGCTGCTATGGAGGGTGAATTAAAAACAAGCTTCTACAGTTTATTTTAGAGAATTGTCATTGCATCATAATACATGTAAAGTGCTATTTCTTTGTTGTTCTTTTGTTAGTGGAATTCCTGCAATGGTGGATTTTGCCGCCATGAGGGAAGCAGTGAAAAATCTTGGAGGAGATCCTATGAAAGTCCATCCTGCCTGCCCTACTGATCTCACTGTTGACTATTCTTTGCAGATTGACTTCAGTAAATGGTATTTAATCTACATAATCCAGTTCTGTTTAATGATTAAATTTCAGGGGGTGGTCAGTGTTCTCAATTGTGCTTTGTTCACTGCTCCTTTGGTAGCATAGAGGAAGCCCATGCAACCATTATGGAGTTACTATGTAATAATTCACAAATATCATATGCTCTATACATTTGATGTAAGGGGGTTTGCTATATGATTTTAAAGTGAATTCAGGCAGGGGTCAGTTGCATATATGTAAGAAAGAAGACAATAGTCTGAGAGAACCACTCATTTACCCGCATTTGAGGGACAATATTAGACCCATTTGCTTCTAACCCCCTCTCAAACCCATATCGTGTTCCATGGACCCGTTACAATCATAGATTGTAGATGCATGGAAACCTAAGACAAAGGGCTTCTTGGGGATAAAAGACATTCTCAAGCTGTGAGGACAGTAGTTGTCAGGGGCTGTTCAGGAGCAAAAGGCTGACAGACACATCCCTAAGGAGGACCTCTGAAGCCATTGGACCTTTTTAAGCTTCCAAGTGATGGTTAAGTTTAAACAGTACTTTGTTTTAAGAACATAAGGATGGCCATAATGGGTCAGACCAATGGTCCATCTAGCCCAGTATCCTGTCTTCTGGCAGTGGCCAATGCCAGGTGCTTCAGAGGAAATGATCAGAACAGGTGATCATCAAGTGATCCATCCCCTGTCGCCCATTCCCAGCTTCTGGCAAACACAGAGGCTAGGGATGCTTCAGAGCATGACTTTGCATCCCTGTCCATCCTGACTAATAGCCATTGATGACCCTCTTCTCTATGAACTTACCTAGTTCGTTTTTGAACCGTGTTACAGTCTTGGCCTTCACAACATCCTATGGCAAAGAGTTTCACAGGTTGACACTGCATTATATGAAGAAATACTGTCTGATCCCTCAGAAAGCTGTCTGGTCCCTATATTGGCTGCAGGTCATACCTCTTGAAGGGCAGACCCCAGTTGGGCCTGCTGAAAAATCACACTGGTACGCTGGGCTGTAGCCCAAGACCAGTCTGAGATTGGCAGAATCGCAAAATCCCAGCCCAGGCAGCTAGAGGCATAAGACCTCATACCTGAGGAGGTGCATGCAGAGAGACTAGAAAAGGGGTCAGAGGCAGTGATGTCATGAGATTGTGTCTGGAAGTTTTGACAGCATGGAAAAGAAAAGCTTTAAATTACACTTACCTTTTGCCTCACTCATGTAACAGTATGTCTACATAGCAAAAGCTGTGCATGTGCTAGCCTACTCAAGCTAGCTTGAATCCAACTAGCATGACTAACAATAGTGGGGAAGACATCACCATGAGGGATAGTAAGCAGAGTATGTACCATGGGGCTGTGCCAAGCTTGTGCTACCCATGCAGAAGTCTGTACTGCACTGTCTTCACTGCTTTTGTTACTCTGCTAGATGGAGTGAAGCTAGCTGGGGTAAGCTAGCCCATGCACAGATTATGTTGTGTAGACATACCTATGTGATTACAGCTCCTTTTCTTCTTTCAAAGCATGTAGCCTCCCAAAGGGCATATTGACCGGTCTAAACTGGTTAATAGTGATTTCAGTCTCTGGTGAATTGAAAAAGTTCAGAACTGCTGTGAAAGACAGTCTTGTGCACATTTGGTTTTTGGTTGGACCTTTTAAATACATACACAACTCCAATTTTGGCAATAGTAATTTAGAAGAATGAAAAGCAAGTAAGTACAGTAGGACCAAGTTAACCGAGCCTCTATTATCCAGCTCTCGGTATTAACCAAATCACCAGCCATCCCAGGCTGACAGTAGCTGGGCTCGGGGTCAGCCCCAGGTGGCTGGGACTCCTGCTGTCAGCCTGAGCCCCAGCTACCTGGGGCTGACAGCCCGAGCCCTAGCCACCCATTCTCCAGTTTATCCAGGTTTTTGGTTATCCGATCTGCCTGCGGTCCCAATTAGACCAGATAATTGGGGCTCCACAGTATAGCTGTGAAATTGAGATTATTTTGTGATATTGCTTCTCCAGCAGACCAGTTCTCTTTTTAACCCTTCCTTGTGTTTGAAGGGAAAAGCCCAAATTGTGATTAGTTGAGTCTGAAATTATCAGAAAGGCCAAATGTTGGCAGGAGATCTCAACGTGCTGCTTTCTACTGATATATCCAGTTCCACTAGTTCACTGTTGGAAAGTCCACAGAAGTCAGTCAGCATCTGCTAAAGTGTGATATGAGGCCCTTCCCCAAGATGCTGCATCTGCTGCGTCTGCATTGCTTCCAATTCTCGCTAGCCGAGGGATTATGAACTGAGCTTAGATTCAGACAAAATGCCCTGTGAGGTGGTATGGTATCCTGCCACTAGACAATGGAAATGTGTTCTTTTTATTTTAGAGCAGCAGAAACATTGATAGCCCTGTTTTTCAATGTGGCAAATTATTGAATGTAACCATTAGAGGTAAAAAGTCAATCATCTTTCACAGTGGGTTTTTTCAGTGTGTTCATGTTAAGGTTGAGTGTAGTGTAGAGTGTACTATGGTAAACATGTAGGTGGTTTTAAAAATGTTTACCTACAGTGTTTTATGTATGTACTTATATTATTTTCTTGAGCCTGAAGTATAATAATTTTATATTTGTAGTAATAAAATTTGTTTATTGCTTGAGCCCTTATTTCCAAAACACAATTAAATATAAAATATCACAACTGCTTCCTTGAGTAAACTGTAGCAAGAGACAATTCCCCAGGGATCTAACAAATGTCGACAGTGCTGCAATAGAGAGTAAAACCAAACACAATCCCCAACCCTTCCCTGGGACAAGACTTTCGTCACATCCCTTCCCTTCAGACCTTGAGTAAACAGTGCAAGGACCATCTGTGTCCTGTTAATAAATGTGGTGTTTGGCAGACCAATCAGGTGAGTAAGTAGTTTATATGGCAGATAATACAGTTCCTTTTAGAAAAGCTAAAGGTCAGTACAATTTATTTTTGTGTGGTCACCATGCTGTATTCTTTGGTTAACTAAACTTACCCAGTGACACTTTACTTTGCACCAGGGTTGTAATAAAATAGTGACCTTTTAGATACAGTTGGTCGTTTGTTGGGGGTATTTTTTCAGTAGGAAAATGTTTTTATGCGCTTGTTTCATTTTCTGTTTACAATGACAGTGCAATACAGAATGCTCCGAATCCTGGAGGTGGTGACTTACAGAGGCCGTTGGCAAAGGTTTCTCCACATAAAGCGCAGCCTCGGAAGGTACCTTGCAGGGGCCAGACTGGCTGCAAAGGGCCATGTGATGCTGGAGATTCAAGTGGTAACTCAGGAAAATTTTCTGCGCAGATTGAGAATACTCCTATCCTCTGTCCATTTCATCTTCAACCAGTGCCTGAGTATGAAATGCTTTTATTGCTAACATTTAATTGTCAAATCCTTCTTTTGCTGGAGGGAATTATGGTTGTGTTTTACCGACTGGAATGCAGGCCCTTTTTGTGTGCTGTCTCCTAGTTCAGCACTTCCTTTTAGTTTGCAGTGCTTTTGGTTTAAATTTAAGGTTGAGCAGAACAATTGTACCATGCTATCAAATGATGCAGGCTTGTCCCCAGAGCAACAGTACAGCTTTTAAAGTGTTTGCCTGCCTTGTGAAAGCCTGTTGGCTAATTATAGCTAGCTTTTTGGAGTTAATTGTAAAATTTAAATATTGCCTTCAAAATAGAAAAAAGTAAGCTGTCTGTCCTCCACAAAGTAGGCAGTGTGCCTTAAGCTGCACTGAAGGAGCCTCTTGGTTGTCATCCAGAATGCCTGCAACAGCTGACAGAGATGCAGAAAGGCATATTTAGCATAGAGCAGCATCTCCGTCCACTCCACCCAGAAACAGGCCTGAGCATTTAGGATGATGTCTAACACCACAGGTGTTTGAACTGACCTAAAACAGGAGAAGAACTTAGGTAAAGCATTCTGTAGAGGGTCATTTATCTGGTGGTTGATTGTCTTTTTAAATTTGAGCTGGAGACTTGCCTCATTTCCTTGTAAGGGCAGTGATACATAGGAACAGTGCTCTATAAATTAGTTAATGTAATAAGGCACAGCTGAAACTTTGGTTTAAATCTGAAAGTCCCTATTGTTTTATATTTCATATAAATGATTTACAGAAGGTTTAAACTCCTTTCTTTCCTGATAAGAATTGGACATCCCCATACTAGCTAAGAAAGCAGTCTATATATCATCCCCCAGGCCACAAATAACCTCTAATCCATCTGTCACTTGAGTTGAAATGCAGCATTACATCTTGGCTGTATGTGACACCCCACAAAGGCCTCATCTGCTTGCCTTTTCCCAAGATTCATTTATTTATAGGTCCTTTTGCAGCACTCAATCTATGACAATTACATGCAATAACCCTCATCTTTCAACTGCCACCTAGCTTCTCTGATAGATTGGCTAGATCTGTCTTTCTGTGGCTGACATATCTAGAATTTCAATGCTATATCAAAGAGGAGACCCACAACAATACAGTATTTGGATTGTGTTGCAATTTTAAAAATATATATATATATATATATATTTCAATCTCTTTTGCTTTTTCCAGACAGAAACAGAAATGTGATGAGAAAAGTTAAATGTTTTCTGCAATCTGGATGTTGCTGATACCAGTACACCCTTTTCTACCAGCAGTGGCATTCATTAAGCTGCAATTTGAGTGATGACTGTCCCTTAGACCTTTGTAAAACAATACACCATATGACCTTCCTCTATTGCAGAAGAGAAAGGGGGAAAGGTCATGATGTAAAATGCAGCCCTAAAATATAATTTAGAGAAGGGCTTTTATTACTTTCTCTCACAAAAAAGCTCCCAGAGAAGCAGTAGCTATAAAAACACAATCCAGCAACGAATTTCACTCATTTAATAAAATGATGCTTTTCATTACAAACACAGGAAAGTTAGTCATCTGCGTTTATGTTTAGACACTGTGGTGGTGAGCGCCTATATATAAGTAAATTAATACAGTTCCTGGAAGACATTTACAAATAAATTATACGGTATCTTATTGGTGTTCTAGTCAGCAGTTAGAGGACCAGAGTTGAAAATGAGCAATTCTCTTGCCAGCAATAACATAAATCAGACACCTTATTTCTTTCCCAACATCAAATTGCTTGAGGTAAGCAACTCCTACGAATATCACTTAGAAGTACCTTCCTTGTTTGACAGTTATTGTAGTCCCTCACACGCTGGGAAGGTATCTTTTTCTGATGAGTGTTTTTTGAGGTTACTTGCTTCAGGCAAATTAGAGCTAAAAACTCTCATTTATGCTGTGTGTGATGAGAAGACCAGTCCCTTTCTCTGCTGTTTTCAGAGGGCATCTTCTCCTTTCCTCACTTCCTTGTTTGGAAGAAATTGCCTCAGTCGTGTCTAAAAGGATTTAAAAGAATGCTGCTATTTGCAGCGATGAATGAGCGGTCCAGCAAATAGAAGCAAAAAGCAAATCTCATTGTTTATCATTCAAAACATGCCATTGTTTATCAATTAATTTTAATTAATTTCTAGGCCTGAAACAGTGTTAAAAAACCAAGAGGTGGAATTTGGCAGAAATAGAGAGAGGCTTCAGTTTTTTAAGGTATGCCATTTTTTTCTACAGCCCTCTTATTATATTTTTTCATTTGATTTGATGTTTTGTCAAGCTTTCAAATGGCCGTGGCAGTTCATGATGGTAGAGGGGGATTTATTATATCACTTTCAAAATGTCAGGTTTTCAAGTCAGAATTTTTGAGTGTATATTAGTACAGCTGATTAGTGCATAACATGATGATACAATTTTTTGGAAGAATGCCCAAGTAATTAATGACTCTTAGGCATTGTAGAGCCCTAATTAAAATGTGTGTGGGTTTTTTAAAGGAGGAAGGGTACAAAATATTAATAGAAATAGTAAATAAGCTAATATTAACTGAAATACTGGATTTATTTGGATTTAAACTTCTCCCAAGTGTTTGTAACCCAAATATCAATAGTATGGTGTTCAAAGTTGAGAACCGGAAGTGATGCTAACTGGAAACAAAAGTGAAACTGACCAGACACTAAGGACTTGATACTTTGAGGTGCAAAACATCCTAAATTTCCATTGAAATGAAAGTGTGTTGAGAGCTCTCAGCACCTCAGAATTATCTGCTGCAGATTATCTGTCTGCATCTCTGCAGGTTAACTGCTTTATCAGTCCAAAAGTGTTTGCATCTAAAGTGTCATAGGAATGTTTAGCAGGTAGACAATAGAGCCCATATACTTAAAAGTTGGTACTGTCTATTGAATCAACAATCATCAGCCTTAAGAGGATTGGAAAGAGGTGCCATATATGAGAGATTTTAAAGCCTAAATACAGCTGAGTTTCGCACCAGTCTTATCCCTAGACAAAGCCCTGATCCTGGAAATCTCTGTTTAAGCCAATAGTCCCATTTAAATCAGTGGGACTACTTCTGAATGGGATTTGGGTACAAGTCATTGCCACTCTGATAACCAGCTAGCAGTTGTGGTGGGGTTGTTTTACTGATGTAAGTCATTTCTCCCTTCCTCTGATTCAGTGTGTTTCTGTAGTGCTTGCTGCTAGCCTAGGAACTTGTGACCTGAACTCTGATAACTATAAGGCAGCATGATGTGCTGCTATTCAATCAACAGACAGGATACCTAACTATGTATGTTGCTGATTGGCTAGGGCATTTTTCTTCTGTAATACCATTACATATAATTACAGTAAAAGCTGTTGTATCCAGCACTTAACCAAGCAGAAAGCTCTATAAACTGGCATTTCTGATCTTCATTGAAATTCTGGTTTATAGTCCGGTTGGCATGGGGCTGGTGCACAGGAAGGGGTGCGGAGTATGGGCTTTGGGGGAGGGAGTTTGGGTGCAGGAGGGCATTCAGGGCAGTGGGTTGGGGTGCAGGCATGTCAGATCTGGGGGGATGGTCACCTTGGGTGGCTTCCCCCAAGCGGCAACTTTTCCTGGCTATTCCTAGGTGGAGGTGCAGCAGGCAGCTCCGCACTCTGCCCCGCACCGAGCGCTAGCTCCACAGCTCCTGTTGGCTGGGAACCGCAGCCAATGGGAGCTGCTGGGCCGGCGCCTGCGGGCGGAGGCAGTGGGCAGAACTACCTGTTGAGCCTCCGCCTAGGAGCAGCCAGGACAGGTCGCCACTTGCGGGGAGCCGCCCAAGGTGACCGCCCCCCCCAGATCCAGCACCCCGTACCCCAACCTGCTGCCCCAAGCCCCCTCCCGCATCCAAACTCCCTCCTTCTTAGTTAACCCATATTTTTCACTTACCGGCACCCCTTATTTCCCCAACATGCTTGATAAAACAGCTTTTAGTGTAATTTAACACATAACCAACTAAGAAAGAAAGAAATTAACAATTAAAGTGCAGTTCTACTCTGAAAAGTAACTCTGAAAATTGGGTTTCCATGTTTGTGATCTGAGTTTACAAGTAAACAGGTGACATTGTAAACAAGAAGCAGGCAGCATTATTTCCTGAAAATGTAAACAAACTTGTTTGTCTTCACGATTGGCTGATCAAGAAGTAGGACTAAGGGGATTTGTAGTCTCTAAAGTTTTACATTGTTTTGTTCTTGAGTGCAGTTATGTCACAAAAAATTCTACATTTGTAAGTTGCACTTTTATGATAGAGATTGCACTACAGTACTTGTATGAGGTGAATTGAAAAATACTATTTATCATTTTTAGAGTGCAAATATTTGTAATAAAAATGATATAAAGTGAGCACTGTACACTTTGTATTCTGTGTTGTAACTGAAATCAGTATATTTGAAAATGTAGAAAACATCAAAAAAATATTTAAATGGCATTCTATTAACCGCACGATTAATCACGAATAATGTTTTTAATCGCTTGACAGCCCTAGTAAAAAGATGTTTTTCTAAGTGTCAGCTTTGCAATCTCAGCCAAGTTTGTGAGAATTAATCTGTATTTTTTGCAATCTCATAAAACATAATCCATACCAATGGTTCTGCTGGCCAAGTATTACCCTTGGTTACACTTGTGCTTTCCCATTGTCTCAGTTCAGTGACATCTGTTTGAGCCCATTGCTTTCATTAGGTTTGTATATATGTGATTATGAATTTAGTAAATAATTTTGTTGATGAACAGGAAGGAATAGAATCCAACTCATTCTCTCATAGCTGTAATGGCTTTGCAGTACTAACAGGGGGAATGAAAACCAAAGCCAGGAATATCAGAAGAGGTGTGTCTATATACCCACAGGAAGCAGATGTGTGGATTTTTACATAGTCACTTTTCAGAGTAGAACCATGTATAAATGCTGAAATTGCGTATATCCCAATTTACTTGAACAGCCAATTGTATGTGAAGAGCAAGTACGATGATGTTCATTTTTTTTATTCTTTATTATGTGTTCTTTAAAGGTATGTGGCTTTATGTCACTAAACAGAGTTTAGCACACCTTCTTTACAAATGCAAAACATCCTGGTTGATTTAAATATAACACAATAACCTTTTTTTATTCTCTCTCAAAAAAAAATATAGTGGGGTTCAAAGGTTTTTAGGAATGTTGCTGTAATTCCACCTGGAACAGGAATGGCACACCAAATGAACTTGGAATATTTGTCAAGAGTTGTTTTTGAAGTTAAAGATTTCCTATATCCCGACAGTGTAGTTGGCACAGATTCTCATACAACTATGGTAAATGGTTTGGGGATCTTGGGATGGGGTAAGTATTTGGTACATGACTTGATAATTTCAATTGCATTTGTAAGGTTTTTTTTTTTTTTACTATCTAAAATAATTACTATTTAATACTTTTTTCATATTGGATATTTCTATGTTTCAAGCCTAACAGCATTTCAGAACTTGAAATTTTATTTAGGGGAAACATATTTTGAAGATAGAGTTTCATGACATACAAATAATGGACTGAAATTGTTTGCAGTTCTTCTAAAAGAAACTAGAAAGATTCTATATAGTAAGGCCAGTTTCATTCCCAGGATAATAGTGATTCACAACGTAAACAGTTGGATTTTTAAGACATTTATATAATGCATAGATGAGCGTTTTGATGTTGTCACTGGAAATCAGTCAAGAACTGTGTATCCTGAGAAGGGATTTGAAGGAAATCATAATATTGCAAAGCTCTTGTTACTGTAGTTAGACGCACATTGGCATGGCAGTGTGGGGAAGCTTTCATGGCTGTTGTCCATGCTGCATGTGTTCTCTGGATGAATAGAAAACTTCTATCCAACACCTTTCACCAGCAATAAATTGCTTTTTTTTCTAATTTAAAGAAAAAAATTATAAGGAAATTAATTCAATGTTCAGATAAATACTGTGTTTTGAATGTGTAGTATGAAATTCAGATAAATATTAGTATAGTTGTTATATAAAATCAGTAGTAGATATGGTACACAAGGATGTGTTATTGTACAGATTATTATAGCCTTTAACTTCATTAAACTTTAATATGCACTTCAAAATGTTTATTAGGTCAGTTACTTAGCACAATAAAACCAGTTTAATATTCTCCCTCCAGGTGTTGGCGGTATTGAAACAGAAGCAGTAATGCTGGGAATGCCAGTTGCACTCACTTTGCCTGAGGTAGTTGGGTGTGAGCTGACAGGCTTAGCCAGCCCACTTGCTACATCCATAGATGTTGTTCTAAGCATTACTAAGGTAATTTAGAATTCTGTTTAATCCTAAATCAAGCAGACTTTGTTATTGTGGGAGTTCTACCCGAGATGCTTGGAAAGTGAAATAAAAGACATGCACAGTTTCTGATGCAGCGTCATTAACTGTAGCTATATGAAATGGCAAGATCTCTATTAACCCCTAAGTACGCATCTGCTCATTTAAGTCCTATTTATTTTCTTTTTACCAATGGTCCCGTAGAGGCCATACATATAACTATGTATTTACAGACATTTTATAAAATGTAACTAATGTCAGTGTTTCCTAGTGAGAGCCTTTACACAGTCTCTGCAATGGAAAAACCCTCCTGTTTGACTCTTGGCTCCAAAGTGTTTCTGCAAAACCCTGCTTTTGCTCTCAACCTGGGGTAAATCAGGAGTAACTTCACTGAAGTCAGTAATTACAGCAGTATAACGGAAATGTAGTGAAAGGAGAATGCGGCCCTGTCTCTCGGGATCTCCACTCCTGGGTTTTATGGCCTCTGGTAAATGGTGTCAGAGTGATTCATGTCGGTATGGTGAACGCTTCCTTTCTGGTCAGATCCTTAGCAAGATTTAATCAGTTTGTATTTTTCAGTTTTTCACTGCACTTGGAGTTTTGTCCTTATAAATCAGAAAGTGTAAGGGGGGTAAATATCAATGAGTCCCTGCTCTCCAAGCCCAATGAACTAGTTACAGTGGATTGCACCATCAGACAGAATAGCCTTGTTAGATTTCTGTTCCCAGTTTCTTGTTTCCCAGGATACCCTAGCTGTGAATGCAGCATGCTTGGCTCCAAGAGATGAGGAGAGTGTAATAATTGGAGATATACCCATCTCCTAGAACTGGAAGGGACCTTGAAAGGTCATCGAGTCCAGCCTCCTGCCTTCACTAGCAGGACCAAGTACTGATTTTTGCCCCAATCCCTAAGTGGCCCCCTCAAAGATTGAACTCACAACCCTGGGGTTTAGCAGGCCAGTGCTCAAACCACTGAGCTATCACCCCCACCCGTTTACCAGCAGCCATGCTAGCCTAAGGAGGACAGGTGTTGGCATACTGGAAGGATTAGTGAGGCAGCGTACAGTGCCTCAAAATGAATGGGGGTTATTCCAGGAAAATTGGGGGACCATCAGGGATAAGGCAGCACTTAGGTTTCAATGACTGCACCCAACACACTAGTAGTGTCGCTTTGCTTAACTATGTTAGTTCCAGTGTGGTGGTTTTATTTTCAGAGTTGTTCCAGCGACATGTGTTGCTGCTTCGATATTTGTGATTTGTCTTCTCATTCTGACCTCTACAAATATCTTTTCCCTCACGCAGTTATCCCATTCTTGTCATTACCATCCACTGTTCTCTAAAATGTCACTGCCTTCACAGCTAGGGTACCTTGGGGAACGAGAGGGGGAATAGCGTCTAACTAGGCTTTCCTCATGACAGTACATAGCACTGTCACTAGTTCACTGGGCTTAGAGTAGAGCTTTAAATTCCTTCCTCTGAATCTTTACCACCTTGACTACCAAATGTTGCCTTGTGAATTCCTGACTCGTCCTAGCAACACTTTAAAAAGCATGGTACACTCACTGCTTGAAAATCTGCTGAACTGAGTCGGTGGGGAGAGATATCTTAAGGGTTTTTACCTCTGTCGGAATCCAGTCTAAGTGATAAAGTTTTGAAGTTTTAAGTTTGTGGACACAATTTAGGTATAAAGAAGTTTTGCGCTGTATTTCATTTTGTAAAATTAGTAATGGTTACTAATTTCAAACTGTTGTACCAAACATTCCTTGTAGTATATCTTCTATTCAGATGTTTTATAGTTCTATATTTCATTTTTAACAGCAACTCAGGCAAGCAGGAGTGGCTGGAAAATTTGTTGAGTTTTTTGGAACTGGCATTTCCCAGCTGTCTGTAGCTGACCGAACCACAATAGCAAATATGTGTCCTGAATATGGTGCTATTCTGAGCTTTTTCCCTGTTGATAATGTGACGCTAAAGCACTTAAAGCATACAGGTAAGGATGAAATTAAGGTAAAACACACATGATTCAGCATATTAGCATTTTAAACTCACATGGCAAGTATTTTTATCTAAAATTGCATCATGCGTTCCATTTGGACAGTATTTTTCTTCAGGATTATAACCTGCTTGATGGAGATAATGTAATGAGTTCTGCTGTGCAGTAACATTCTGTGTCATGGGGAGCTACTCTGCAGATCCCTCCCATGAATATCCTCATGGACACAATGGAATTTTAAATTTAATAAAAATTATATTACTTTAATGAATATCAACTACCTTTTTCTGTGGAAGTGGCCATTGGGTCTTGGAGATTATTAGCATGTAAATTTCCTTGTGGCACTACATTTCATTAATTAAGCTTTTTCTAGTTAAGCTAGGAAATAATTTTTTAAAATAAATCTTGACAGATGGATAGCTGGCGTGCCTCTGAAGCTTGTACCAAATCTGGTTATATTATGTCTTCTTTGATCAGTCTGATCATTGCCATCACTGTTCAGGGTCAACTTATTCTTGAGCATGCAGAGGTCTTCTTTGTCAAGACAGACCATTTTCCCGCCCCTGCATGAGTTATTCTATAAGGCCAGGTATGGCAACATGGTAAAGTGGTTCCTCTTGACAATTAATGAAATCTTCCTTTTATATTACGGGAAAAGATTCGTGAGCATATATTTAAAAGTGATTTCTGCCAGGATGGGTTAAGCGTGATTTGCCTTGTCACTATGGACCTCACAAACCATTACTTCATCTAACCAGTGCTTGAAACAGTGTTAGAGACTCAGTTATATGTGGTTCAGACCAACCAAGTAAACCATGTTTAATACATATAATCAAAATTGGTTTTAACCCATGTTTAAAATGGTTTATAACAATTTGAAAACAAGTTCAGAGTTTGGTGGCTGCTGGGAAACTCAGCCTGCCGAGAATGGTCTTTTGCAGGATTATTTTGGTATGTCTCAGTTTAGTTGGTTTTTGAGTTATCTTTTGGTTTCTCCCTTGTCACCTCCTATAAAAGTGAAATTCAGTTACTCCTCTTGCCTAATTTGGCTCAAAGGATCAAGAAGTGTTTGCTGACGCTCCCCATGGACCATGTCATAATGAGAAGGGTATCTGCTGAATGAATGTTTCTTTTCTGAGTTCCATCTTAGGCTGCAGTGAGGTGATCAGATGAAAATGAAAAGAGCTCTTAATTATGAACTAATAGTACATATGCTTTCAGGAAGCTATTCAGTTTGTGTACCGTGTCAGTCCTTGTTTCAAAGATTGAAGTACTGTATTTCACTTGCAGATTTTGTGTCTGCTCAACAAGCTGCTAATAGAACAGAGGTAGAATGTATATGGAAGATTATATGGCAAGAAGACATATTCAGGGCAGTTATTAAAGTGCAAAATCATAATTGTCAAGCTCTTCAATAGTGCTTGATTCATGGAATCCATGGGGCGGCACACAGATTCAGTGTGAATTTGTCACAATATTTATTTCTGAGAACCCTAGTTACAAATAAGTTATGCTTTTTTTTCAGTAGCATACCTTTTCCCATGTCTGGAAATATTTTCCATAGGTTTTGACAAGGCCAAGCTTGAGTCCATGGAAGCATATCTTAAAGCTGTGAAGTTATTTCGAAATGATCAGATTTCTTCAGAGGAACCTGAGTATACCCAGGTATTTATAAAATGACTTTTGCTTTTGCAGCTATTTATATTCATTATTCATAAATTATTTTTATTGTATTGTAATTGTTGCCATTTTTAATTGACATTTGTACATGAATATCTTAACTCATAGCTTTGGATAGTTAGATACTTTACCAAAAAAACCAACAACCTTAAACACCATAATGTGTATAGGAAAGGCTGTTGAATTCCTTTCATCAACCAGCTCTTTCAGGGTATCATATAAGTCTGACTTCATGAGAAATTTTGGCAGCTGGCGTCAAAGCTCACAGATTGTTCACGATAAAGTGTTGTTAATCATACTCCATCTTAAAAATGGAAGTCTCACTTTTCAATGGAAAAACATCAGAACATTCAAATTTACTAAACCGAATAGGCCCAGTTGCCTTGAAAAACGAGGGCTAAATGTGCTGTCACCTATTGGGCAATGTTTCCTAGCACGCGTTACTGTTTTTTTTTTCTTTTCCAGATAATACAAATAGATCTGAGTTCTATAACGCCATATGTCAGTGGTCCAAAGAGGCCACAGGATAGAGTGGCTATTACTGATATGAAGAGTGATTTCCAAGCCTGCTTAAGTGAGAAGGTTTGTACAACTTTGCTTTTAGTGGTTTGGTAGGTAGATGTATTGTAACTCATTTTTTGGCTTTCATACTGAACACAATCGTTTATAAAGTCATAGTCCGTAATCTGAAGCATTTATTTTACAAATATTCACTGCCTCAGTGAGTGTCCCTTGGGCATAGCTCTGTGTGCTAACCATCATAGGAATGTTACTGGGCCTCAAACAGTAGAAAATTTGAATAAAAATTGCAAAAATCCTCAATTCATATTATGGACCTAAGAATCTACTAATCAGAAAAGTGAAAAAGTTAAGCAATCAGGTGTTCCATACTTCTACAGTTTGTCCATTTAAGTCATTTTTAATTGCTAAATTGGTTAGGCATGAGTGGGGTTTTTTTGAGAATTTCTATTTTATAGCAAAATTGGGGCAAAAATTACTGTACAGTGCCATTTCTTATGAATGAGTTAAAAATACCTCCAAATCAGCCTCATTGTTTGAAATTGAAATGATGATTCTCAGTGTTTTTGGGAGGTAAAATCAGTTTAGCCCGGCTTAATATAACCGTTGATTTAAAAAAAAATAAAAAAGTGCCTTAACAACCACGAGCCTCTGATTTCCAATGCTTTTGAATGGGAGCTGAATATTCAATCCTAACATGTACTGTTAAATTCAGGGATCAAGAAGGGCTGGGTCAGCACTGAGTCAGAAGTAGAATTGCAAGTAGCATACAGTCGGATTCAAAGGCCATTGAAATCTCTGTCTACTGCTTCAGTGGGCTTTGGATAAGACCCACAGTGTGTAGCAATCAGCTGTGGTGGACTTGCCTTATGTGGGAGAAAAATCAAAGACTCGGTAGTGAAAAAAATAGATGATCGCAGGGAAGCTGTTTGAACTGACTGGGAATGGTGTGTCATGGGTGGGCCATGAAGACTTCTGGGAGACTAAATGTTACAGACCCAGGCCCGTTTTATCTTTAATCCTCTCCCAGTCAAACCTGGTTTGGCAGCTTCCTGTCTGATTAACTCATCTTTATTCTATTTCAGACCATTATAAAATAGTGCTGAAGAAATTTAATTAATTAGGTTTAGAGCAGGGGTGGGCAAATTTTTGGCCCAAGGGCCACATCGGGAAATAGAAATTGTATGGTGGGCCATGAATGCTCACAAAATTGGGGTTGGGGCGTGGGTGGGGGGTGAGGGCTCTGGTTAGGGATGTGGGCTCAGGGGTGGGACTGGAGATGAGAGGTTTGAGATGCAGGAGGGTGCTCCGGGCTGGGATTGAGGGGTTTGGAGAGCAGGAGGGGGATCAGAGCTGGGGGTTGGAGCGTGGGGAGATGCTCGGGTGCAGGCTCCGAGTGGCGCTTACCTCAAGCGGCTCCCGGAAGCAGTGGGCATGTCCCTTCTCCGGCTCCTACGTGGAGGCGTGGCCAAGCAGCTCTGCATGCTGTCCCACCCACAGACACCACCCCTGCAGCTGCCATTGGAGCACTGGAGGGAGCCGTTGAAGCGTGTAGGAGCCGGGAGCCGCGTGGTCCAGCCCCAGACGGAGCAGGGCTGAGCTGCGTTGTCCAGCCCCAGATGGAGCAGGGCTGAGCCGCGTGGTCCAGCCCCTGACCCTGCTCCCTGGCGGGAGCTCGCAGGCCAGATTCAGCCCGTGGGCCATAGTTTGCCCACTCCTGGTTTAGTGAGTAGAATATCTTGTACATGATGCTGGAGGAATTGTTTTTAATGGACCTATTATGGTTTATATTAAAATAGTCTTTGAGCCTTGCCACATGATATATGCATTTCTAATTTTGCAAACTACATATACCTGAATGAAT
This sequence comes from Mauremys reevesii, assembly GCF_016161935.1. NCBI lineage: Eukaryota > Metazoa > Chordata > Testudines > Geoemydidae > Mauremys > Mauremys reevesii. The sequence continues at coordinate 34,529,067 of NC_052632.1, forward strand.
GCCTATTCCTTTAAATAAGGGAATTCCCTTAAAAGAATGGGGAAAATACTCTAGGGATTTGATCCTGCTTTTGATGCATAGGCACTTATTGCCACACATTTTGTACTATTAACAATGGCAGTTATAAAGGTATATGGATGAGTGCATCACTGCTTGTTTGAGGGAAATGAGTCTTTGCGCTCATCTCTGAAGACTTATTTGAAAACCTATTAGATTTCATGAAAAACACTTTTACGGAGTACATGAGTCTTAAGTGACTGTTCACATAATCGTGCTATGATGAGGTACATATCTATTTAAGTGTTGAATCTGTTATAGTTGTTGACTTATCTCTATTCTTGACTTGTTATATATTTTGTCATCTAGATTGGCTTTAAAGGGTTTCAGATTGCTACTGAGAAACAAAATGACATTGTGCCCGTTGAGTATGAAGGAAATGAGTACAGATTGTCTCATGGATCTGTTGTCATTGCTGCAGTAATTAGTTGTACAAATAACTGCAATCCATCTGTCATGCTTGCCGCAGGTATGTTGGGACTGGTGACAACTAACTTGGGTTCACTATTGCAATCTGGTGTTTACATGGTTTTCGTCAGTTTTGACCCAATTCTGCAAATGCTCAGTGCAGGGAATTCCCAGTGTCCAAACCTTTTAGCTCAAAGTTACACTGTTCATTGTACTTTTAGGCCTGAATTCCTGTTATATGTATTTAGAACGGTGTTAATGAGAAGTGGCCTTTATTGTACACAGTGCTGTGTAATTTCAAAGTTTCTGTGGCCTTATCAGACATCTATAAAAACTAGGTGCCTCTGAAGGTAGTTCTGATACGTTTGTGTTTGTATTTGGTAATGTCGGATCATAAAGTAAACAGTCTGTTTAGGGCTCCTTTCAAAAGGTTATGGATATCAACATAACCATTGATAGTGTCAAGAGGTTTTGATCCCTGAATGAAAGGGTGAAGTTTAGCCTATAGTCAGATGCTAGCTGAGCTTTAACAGCAGGAATTGAAAAGTCAGTGACAGAACTTGAAATAAAACCCAGACCAGACCACCCTTCCATGCTCTGACCACTAGACCATTCATTAAAACATGGAGAAGAGATTTTCTGTCAGGTAAGAGCAAGAAAATGGGCATCTGCTTGATCTGAATAAGAAAACAAGTATGACTTCTTATTATTGATAAAAACAACTTTGTTATATTACTTGTCTAAGGAATATTACAAATATATACTCCTTTTAAACAGTTTCCTTAAGAAACAGTAAATTGTGATTTCCCTTATTTTCCCCTCATCACAGTAATTTACCTACCTGACACCATCTTGGTAGTTATAAATCCGATTGCTCTTCCAATAAATATGCACAAGTCTTATTTAACTATTGTTCTGTTTTTCTTTAGGTCTTTTGGCCAGAAAAGCTGTCGAAGCTGGACTGATGGTTAAACCTTATATAAGAACAAGTTTATCTCCAGGTAGTGGGATGGTTACACATTACCTCAGTTCAAGTGGAGTGTTACCATACCTCAGTAAACTTGGGTAAGTTTAACTTCTTTATTCATACTGACAGAGGGAAAAGTGGTGTGTGTGTAAGTGGATTTATGTATAGTCCTTAGATTTGGCCCCAGTTCCACAAGGTGCCTAACTTTAAGCATGTGACTAGTCCCATTGATTTGGGACTACTTGCATGCTTAAAATTAATCATACACATAAGTGTATGTTGGATCAAGGCCTTGGCCCCTGCACATATAATTTACAAGTTGCAGGTGATCTCCTGTGCCTAAGCAGAGCCCTATTTTCTTTAACAGAGCTCCACAGGACTGGAGGCTTGGATTGTAAATTTTTCAGGACAAGAACCATGTCCTGGCTTGCTTGTCTGAGACACCTACTATACTTTTGACTGCTCAGTAGCAATAATAATCAGACTCAAATCACACTATTAGCTTTGTTTTATGCATGAGCTTTACTGTCCTTGCTTACATTTCACTAAGTAATAGCAATACATCAGGAGATATTCTGGAGACCTGATTTACTTTTTTGTAATTCACCAAGAAAAACGAAAAGTAATGGGATTTTTAGCTCTTTTCAGTGTACTTACTATAAAATGCCCTATTAGCAAAAAAAAAAATTCCCTCAACTTCAAATGTTTCACTAACACTCATTTTAAATAACTGAATCTGCTACTTACTCCAATTTTTCAATGCAGGTTTGAGGTTGTTGGATATGGATGTTCAACATGTGTTGGAAACACTGCTCCCTTGCCAGAAGCCATTCGGAATGCGATAAAACAGGTACAGCTTAAAGATTCGGACAGTGCGTATACAATGTAGCAGTTTCTTTTATACTCAAATGGTCAGGAAATAAAAGAATCTGTATAAAATAATATACTTTGTCCTTGGCCAGAATTTTGCAGTGCATTTGGAGATGCATCTTTGCATGCCAAATAGAGTATATAAAGTGACTAATTTGGTGTCTGAAATAATAAAGTTGTAGTGAATGCAACTTTATACTACGCAAATCTCAACTGTAAGATGAAGTTTGTGTATTCTTGCAAGAGTTAGTCATATTGTGTATGACATATACATACGCCAACCTGAGTTTCTGCTATTTTCTTTGAGTAGCAGCCATGTTAGTCTGTATCCGCAAAAAGAACAGGAGTTCTTGTGGCACCTTAGAGACTAACAAATTTATTAGAGCATAAGCTTTTGCTATTTTCTTGTCATTGGCAAAACAAGGTTAATGGGGTGTGATACAATAAAATGGCTCATTTCTGTATATCTAGTAATTCTGTGAAGCACAAATGGGTTTTGGAATATTAAAAAAAAGTCACAAGAGTGAGCAGCTTTTAGACAGCTAAATGGTAAGCTCCCTTTAGCCATGTCAGTGCTATAAGCTGCTGAGTCCTTAAGGCTGCCGTTAGCAATGAAGGAGTAATAGAGGCATCAGCCTGGGAAAAGGTGATGATAAGAAGTAGGAGAAAAAAGGAGGGGAGAATTAGTCTGACTGACTTAAGAGGAGACATGAGAGGACCAAGAGTGAGTTCTGTGACTGGGGAGACAGAGTGGGAATAATAGTGGTAGTGAGCAAATTACCTTTCCCTTTAGGGGCTTCCATAAGTACTTAGGGTGCCTTTAACTTTTTTTTAAGATAACAGAAATCTAAGCAAACTGTCATGAATGCACCTATAAGTTTGTGAGGAGTGCTGAGAAATGTATTTGTTTCTACCTTTCAGGGTGACTTAGTTGCTTGTGGAGTTTTGTCTGGAAACAAAAACTTTGAAGGCCGTCTCTGCGACTGTGTCCGTGCCAACTACCTTGCTTCTCCACCTTTAGTAGTTGCTTATGCTATAGCAGGCACTGTTAATATAGATTTCCAGACCGAGCCTTTAGGTAACTATTTCTTTATATCTAATATTTCAGAATAGTACCAGGTTTTCTTTGGGTGCTTTGGCTTAGAATGTCTGCCTTTTAAATGGCAGCAACTTTTGCATTTTCTGTTTTGAAACAGGACCATCAGCCTTTAGACCACTTCATCTCCTTTTATTTATACTCAGATATTTTGTCTCATGAGAGAAGGGGGAAATTAGATATTTCCCCAGTTTTTCACGTTTGTTTCATTTAACTGGTATTTGAGCATGCAGGGAGCATTACAGTATTATAGTACTAGACAAAGAATGACCATGCTTTTCATTCCTAGCGGCTAAGAAATAAAAAATCATTTAACTGATAACTTTTTTTTGGAATCAGCTGTAGCATCTTTGAATAAAGTCTCAACATATATGGGGGGTTTTGTTTGTTTGTTTTGGCTTACAAAAAAACCTTTTACATAGGCATTGATCCTAATGGCAAAAATATCTACCTGCGTGATGTTTGGCCCACTCGAGAAGAACTTCAGCAAGTTGAGGAGGAGTATGTGATATCATCCATGTTTAAAGAACTGAAAGAAAAAATGGAGGTAAGATAGGTCTGTCATTTTAAATAGTTTAGAAAACAGTGCATTTCTGGATAGCTTTACTGTATCTTCTGGTTGAAACAGAAGAGGGTATGGAGGGTTCTGATACCATAATTAAGATTAAGAGATGAAGACATGGCCACTTGTTCATAAGCCGAATTTTTTTTGTGAAAAAGGGAAGCACCAGGTAAGGGGGTCGGCTTATGAACGGGTATGGAGAGGGAGAGGTGGGACACAGCCCCTCCCTCCCCCACAACAGAGGGAGCAAGGAGAGGCAGCACAGCCAGCAGAATCAGAAGGGAAGAGGCAGGGCCAGAGTCCCTCCGCTTCTGGCCATGCTGCTCTCCCCCTAGACTCCAAAGTAGCCCAGCCCAGCCCGCTGGAACATGCTGCAGCCGCGCCGCCCAATCTGGCCTGCTGGAGCAGCTCCAGCCAGGCCAGAGGCATCCTCCCCGACCCTCTCCAGATAAGGTGGGAAGGGATGGGATGGGGAGAATGGGGGGGGGGTGTCATAGGTTACTTTCCTGACCCCCAGCTTCTCCCCTCAAAAAAAATTTCCCCACCAGTTGCTGTCCCGGCCCGTCAGGGTAAGCCGCTGGTGCGCCGGGATACTTTGTTTACTTAGGTTTATCTCCGTGCCTGCAGACACTCGAGGTAAACAAACCATCTCGGCCCACCAGCGGCTTATCCTGATGGCCCGGGAGCCAAAGTTTGCTGACCCCTGAATTATAGGGTCAGCTTATGAACGGGTCATAAAAAATTTCCATTTTTACTTATCCATCTTTTGGGGGGGCGGGTCTGCTTATAAACGAACCGGCTTATGATCGAGTATATACATTACATTACGATGGTATCTCCCACAATAGAGTACAACCTCAGGAAAAAAAAAAAATAACAGTTATCAAAGTTTTTGCTTTAAGACTGTATAAGATAATTGTAAATCAGTTTCCCTGGTAGTCTAATTGGCTAATATACTCTCCTTTTGTAGAAAGGCAATAAGCGATGGAATTTTCTGGAAGCACCAGAGTCAGTTTTGTTTCCATGGGATTTGAAGTCCACATATATCCGATGTCCTTCTTTTTTTGATAAGCTTGTAAGTATAGTGGTTCCATCTAAAATAATATTTTGGGAAGTGTTGAATACTAAAGCAAGGGGAGAGTTGTGTTTCAATACGCTTTGGTTGTTTCTGATCAAGTTGTGTAGCATTAACCATATCTAACTGTCTCTAACTGGTGTTCACCCCATTGGAACGAATGGAACTTGTGGATGGATGCTTCATTTTTGTCATGAACAAACCAGTTTAAATATGTTTTGTTCTAGGAATCCTGGGGGTAAAGTATGTATTTTCTTTTTTCTGTTTTTTTACCCCCTAATAGGCCAAAGAGCCAGTTTCACTACAACCAATTGAAAATGCCCATGTCTTGCTGTATTTGGGAGATTCTGTAACTACAGATCACATATCACCTGCTGGAAGCATTGCAAGGAATAGCGCCGCTGCTAAGTATCTGACAAACAAAGGGTATGGATCTTAACATATATTTAAGCCCTTTCATTTTCAGTTTAAACCAATTTTTACTCAAAATCTCCCGGGTTTTACAAAAAGTATTATTCATTTTTTTCTGATTTTCATCCTGCTTTTGTATCTTCAAATATATTTTAAAAACTTTATTTTATTCAGAAAATACAATACATTGAGATGTATGTATTATGATAATACATTAGTTTGTGTATATATGCAAAGCTGTCTGTTGAAGTAAGGCTATGTATTAGTCTAGAAGATACACACAATAAACAAACAGGCACACACGCAAACTCTGAAGTGTGTGTGCATCTGAATGTACTGATGAATCTCACACCTACCACGTACACATTTCAAGCTGTTAGCAGATAACGGTTTAAAGATTTGACACATTAAAATGGAAAGAAAACAAAAATCTATCAGAATATGTTTCAGAACACACGGAAGTATTCAAAAGGAGAAAAGGATGAAGTCGAGTGCGTGCACTGCAAACAGTGTGGCCTAATTATTACATGTAAATATTTATAGGTAATAGTTCTAACCCTACCTTAGTTTTCATTTATTCAAATGAAAAGTTTTATTTGGGGATAAGAGATGTATTATTTTCTTAAACTCAGAGGTGACGTTGTGTTTTGGGTTCTATTTTAGTTCTGCAGCAAACCACGTTGATGAACAGAATTCAGAGCATTATTCTACTGAATAATTTTCCCCCCGTCTTTCTGTCCAGCAAAATAAACCCCTGTATTTACCCAGAAAAATTAATAATATTTTTGCACAGATTTTTCACCTGTTTTTGTTGTTGTGGTAATAAACACTGATAAATTCCCAGGAAAAATTAAATAAAATAAAAACTGAAAATGAAGGGCCTTACGTATATTTTATGAAGCAAATGAATCAATTATTTTTTGTCTCAGTGGGGAACTTAATTTACCATATAAACAACTGATCATCAAAAATTGCTTTGTTCTTTAAATGCCATTATGCATTAGAGAAATTGTGTATGTCCTGGTTAAAGTGTGAACTGTCATTGCTGTGATTGTAGGCCATCACCAGAAATGTATCTAAAATTTCTTTTGCCTTCTGAACAGCTGAAATCTATTTTAAAATATCCCATCAATGAGATAGACCATTGTAAAAGGATAATGGTCTGCTGCCAAATCCATCTCAAAACATAGATGAATTGTTAATTTACAAAGCAGATAGCACTAGTCTTTTGCTAATGTTCTAGTCTATGTACATACATAAGAAATGATGATGTTGCTTTCACTTCACTTGATGGGTGTTGAACACAGTATAGGGATAATTGCTTACTCCACTGCTGTTGCAAAATTATTATCCTTGGCAAAGAGAGCAGACTGGCAAATAGACGCACGGAACACATCAGAGACCAGCTTGTTCATAACATGCCTCGTTTAAAGACTGACTTGCCCCTGTAAGAATGTGAATTTGGCTGAAGGTTTGATGTTGATTCATCTCTCAAATAAATGAACAGTTCTGGACCCAATACAGGGAGATGTTGAACACCCTTAACTCCCAGTGAAGTCTGAGGGTACCCAGCTTTTCACAGGAGGTGCAGAGCTCCTCACAGAATCAGACCTTCCATTTGGTAGCACTTTACACAGACTAATTGTACTGTATTGCACCGACAAACCCCAGTTTATCAGCCAAATATCTCAAAATAATGGCTTCTGGTGCCCACTGTTTGCCCATAACTATCTCCCTCAGTCTAAATGAAGGGTACTCCGTAGAATGAATTCACCTTCACTGCCAACTCAGCTATCTCACTCGTGAGACTAGAACTTGCAGGCACTGCTTATGTTGATTTCTTCTATAGACTGCTTAACCCATTTTTGTTAGAAAATTAATCCTCTAGATTGTCACCAAAAAGCCACTTAACACTCAGTTCAGTTACGGTTGTAATGTTCATTAGCTAGTGCTCTATACCACCTAATGGTAAAAACCCTCCAAAACAATATAAGTAGACTTTCTGTTGAATATTAAATACTGTCTTACGATATTTGTAGCCTCACACCTCGTGAATTCAACTCTTATGGAGCTCGAAGAGGTAATGATGCTGTGATGACCAGAGGTACCTTTGCAAATATCAAGCTTTTGAATAAATTCATAGGAAAACCAGCTCCAAAAACAGTTCATTTCCCATCAGGACAAACGGTGAGCATGTATTCGTTCAAATGACTCAATTAAGGGCAATGGATTAGAGCTTGTCTAATGATTTCACTTTCTTTTTTCCTGCAGCTAGATGTGTTTGAAGCAGCAGAGTTGTACCAGAAAGAAGGCATTCCTTTGATTATTTTAGCAGGGAAGAAGTATGGACTGGGGAGCTCAAGAGACTGGACTGCAAAGGGGCCTTTTTTACTGGTACTGTTATATTCTCATGAAGTTAGTTTCAAATGCATTGTTCTAAGATGATGTCTTTAAGCATCAATTCATGTTAGAAGCTGTCTTCAGTTTAAATTTAAATATTTGCAAAATATTGTTTGCTTGAAAATGTATAATCTGTAATTTTTCCTTGGTAGGATCCGCATAGAAGAAAACAGGTGATTACAGGACCAGCTTATTAAATTTCAGAAATGTATAATTTATCAGGTTTGACCCACAAAATGAGGATCCAACATAAGAGATTCCAGACTTAGCTAAATTGCATACCTTTTATGTAGTTCCTTAAATTTAGTTTAAACTTTTAAAAGTTTCATTCTCTCTCGTCACTTCCCCAGAATCATCGCTCTCCCATTTTAGTCTCTGTTCCTCTTTTTTCCTGAAAAACATTAACTTCCTGCCCTTCTTTTTTTTCTTTCCTGGAAGCTTTATTTAAAAATTATGTTAATATTTTTTAAATGTTTGATTTTCATTTTTAAATTCAATCCACATTTTGCAATCTTGTGAGTGGAAAGCTGCACACCATTATTTGGAGTTGAATTTCACTAGTGAGCTAGATCACTGCCCATTTTCAGCTGATATTGTAAAAGAGCAGCTCTTCCTCAAGAAAGGAAAACATCTGGACAAACTAATGCTCTTGTCACCAATATCTGCATTTTTGATGGTTTTCTCTGTTTAGTTTGTGCATGTGGTGGTGACAGCCATGGGATACATTGCAGACTATTCTGATAAACTGCATTTATCATAGACCTCTTTCTGTGTCACTTGCTCCCTGCCCATCTATATTCTCCATCTCTCTGGGACAGCATCTAGAATTCTATGCACCTCAGCAGCTTCAGATAAACATTTTTTTAAACTCTCAGAGAAATGTTTCCTTTTGTCTTCAACTGTCAAAAGATCTCCCTAATTCCTACAAAATAACAATGGACTCTGAAGCCCTTGGTGGACAATGTTTGGTCCTGCACCACTAATAGATTTCAGTTTCAGTAATATTCTGAATAACTAAAAACGACACCACCTTATTGCACTGGTCTGCTTCCTGGGTTTATTCACTGGCGTCTGCTTGTTCTAGTGCCAAAAATAAGTTGTCACTGCATTTTACCCCTGCTAACACTGCAGAGCCAATAACAAGGCACGTCTAATAAACCAGACTTCCACCAGTTTATGATACAGGAGTCTGGAAGTTGCTGCCTCTGGGTTGATCAGAAGAATATTTGGTGTTCATTTTAATGGTTGTTTTCATTAAACTTCATTATTATGCATACTGCTGGATTGAAATCGGAAACCAATTATTTTATTTACATTTTATAGGGGGTTAAGGCAGTTATAGCTGAAAGCTACGAGAAGATTCATAAAGGTCATTTGATTGGAATTGGCATAGCTCCACTTCAGTTCCTTCCGGGGGAAAATGCAAACATTTTGGGCCTCACTGGCAAAGAACAGTTTTCTGTATCATTTCCTCAAGAGCTGTTTCCAGGCATCACATTGGATATTAAGGTATTTCTAAAATATAACATCTCTATCTCCAGGTGCAGACAATTGGCATTATGAAGTAATATGCTGATTTACTTGAAAAAGCAAACAAGTCTTGCCTTCTGCTTAAACTACTAGTGAACATAATTTGCCAGTATATCTTGAAAGTACATATAATTATAGTTGCCTTCTTGTTCCGTTACTTGTCTGCATGTGCAGCCCCTAATCACTTCTATTTTTCCCCGACACAGAAACTTTGTTAAAAGCCAATTAAAGTTTAATCAAATCCCACTCTCATAACCTGGATTAAAGCAACAGTCTGCATGATTCCTTTCCACCTAGACATCGTGTTCAATGCCAACAATGACACACTTTACACAGGCACAGGAAAATCACTCCTACTTCTAGCAGAGAATGCAGCACAATATGCTCCCCAAAATTATCTAAAATTGTGCACTAATCTAAAACTTAATACTGGCTTTAGCAATGCAAACATCTGGAATGGTTGGCATATGCAGATTGAGTTTTTGTCTGTCTCATTTATGGTTTGTGGGTAGAGTATGAGTTCAAAAATTGGAGACAAGTTTCTAAAAGTAATTAACACTAATTGTTCTTGTTTTTTATTTTGAAGACTAACACTGGCAAAGTGTTCAGTGTGATTGCCTCATTTGAAAATGATGTGGAAACAACAATTTATAAACATGGTGGAATTCTAAACTATGTGGCTCGAAGATTCTTATAGTAGCTACGGACTATATGGATACCTTGCATAACTGGTAATTCTGAAAATGCCTTGTGTGAACCCAGGAATCCATACTATGGAACTGCAAACAGTCCCAGTCCGCTCAAAGTTATTTCGTCCATGGATGTAGAAGATTGTGAATCATTGTAGTGACAGCAACAAGATCCTTCCTGATTTTAAATAATAATCGAATGGTGCTATTAACATTGCTAAAATCGACATACGTGTTTTGTGGCAGAAAGCTGTAAGTATGGGGGGGATATTTTATCACACCATTTTGTAAATAAAGGATGTGAAATCCAAACTGAATTGTGCTGAAGATTATTCTGTAAGAAGACTCTTCCTGCAGTTGTTTTCACTTAGTTTTGCACCTGTAAATCTGTGTACTGCTATTTGTTGGTTTAAGGGTAGCAGATGGTATGGAATGTTAGAGGCAAGAGAGATGGATTCTTCCTTGTAGTAGCTAAGAATACAGATCCGAAGGTTTTGAATTCATTATCCTTTAAATTGTGGGTTGACCAAAGAAGGTCCACACAAAGCCCAAAGAGTTCTGTAACATAGGCCGTGGCTCTCTTTACCTTCACTGTGGAGATGGTGTGCTCCATCTGATCCAGATCAAACATCACTCAGAGTAAGATGAAATATTGTACGCTGGGGATATGAAGTCTCCATGGGCCACACCTCTGTATTGAAAAATGAGGATGGCTGCAATAAGTTCTATTTCATGGAAGTAAGATGCAGCTCTGAAACTTTGGGCAAGTTCCTATGTCCCTTTGCTGTAACTGGAGCAGCATGGTTGTCCCCCTTGTGTGACACTGGGAGTTAATGTGTACTGTTTGCAACGTCGCTAACCAAAGTACTGACAAGCTGAGTTGTGAAAACCTACTTTTAAAAAATGTACTAGGCTTTTAGATTTTCTTCTTTGCTTTTAAGTGTGGCCAACAATTACTATGTTTTATTCCTCTTAAATTGCATTGTAAAGCATTACATGGCTTAGATAACCATATTGTCTTTTAAAACTTCTAATGTGTGCTCTGAATACTCTTCTCTTCCCATGACACCAGAACTCTGCTTAAGATCCCAGTTTTCTAACCAAAGCTAGCTGTTTTGGCATTGCCATTTGAGCTGCTGTAGTTTCGGTTGTGTCAGCACTTCCGTGGTAAAAGCCTATTTTCCATGAGTTTACAATTGGAAATGTACTGTCTCAGCACAGGAACTTATTTGGTTTCATTAGTTTAAAAAAAAAACATTTTACAACTTTTAAATTATAACGATTTCTAAATCACTTGTATAAATCAGAATTTCAGATTTTTTTTCCTCTTGAAGCTCTTTTCAAATTATATTTTAAAAATTGGCTTGTGATTTATTATGGTTTATATTTCCTTTTGGGAGAAAAATAATATTTATTATCATTAAGTATTCGCTAGTCCACTGCACATGCCCAGTAAATTATTTCCATAATTATGCTTCAGGATTTCTACTGCAAATAACATGTATATCAAAACTCTTAAGAGAACAATTTCAGCTTTATTGCATAGATAGGGGGTTGCATTTTAATATAAAGTACTAATTTATACTCAGGCAATAGACTGTAGTGGTCTTTCAGTAAAAAAAATATAGGGCATAAAAATACCTTTTAAGTTCTTACATGAAAATGTAATTTTTAAAAAATCCTGTTTAAACCATGTTACAGTTTTGACAAAGTCCTGAAAAGACATGGTTAAAACTGGCAAACTTGTAGCACTTTCAGGTGGTGGTAATTTTCATGACATGAGATAACAGCTGTCAAACTGAACTTTGAATTCCTTGGCTATTTCATTTTATGTCACAACCCTAGTGGCATTTAAACACCTTTGTGTGTAATATGCTTTTTGAAGAAGGAAAGGTCTTCTATACAAATTCCAAAATCCTGAGTAATCTTTTACTACATTTTACCAGCTGAGCTGTGCTTTCTTTTAGCAGAGAAAAAAAGCATTGAAAATTGCCACTGCTTAATAAATTAATGTAATACATTTAAGACAAAAACTACTCAATGAACACAGCAGTCATACAGCTAAGTATTCAAAGATTCATTTCTATCTTGGATGTTTGTAATGACAGTTGTGATTGTGGAGCAAATCTTGTTTATTGTATATAAAACTGGCCTATCTTAATCTCACTCTGTTTTTCAGCTGAGTGGTATATTTTCTCTGGGTTCAAGTGAAGGGGAATGTGTGTTCATTATTGGGGAGCAAGTGGAAATCCTGTTTGGCATAAAAGAGTTTAGTTTAAACATCTCTCTTGTCCAACTACCATTGCTTTAGTTCCGCACACAACCTCCCAACGTCTGCAGTCTTTCAGTAAAACACTTGTTGCTGCAGCAGTAAAATACTCAAGAGAAGTGATATAAGACACACCAGAAGTAAATCAATATTGTGACAGAAAATGCAATTTAACGAGACATTTATCAACCTACAGTTTTTCTAACATTAAAACAAGTAAATTCTGTTGAGGCATTCCAATGTCAGTCCTGTAGTGACTACTTTAATTCTGATGCTCTTATGCTTTAAAATCAGTGAAAGATTATTATGAATGCCTCAAAGTAAGCTTTGTTTTCATAGTTCAGGTCCTGCCATTGCTATTTCACTAGGGCCGATCCAAAGCCCATTGAAGTCAATGGGAATCTTTTCATAGACTTCAGCTGACTTTGGATCAGGTCCACAGTGCCCACAAGTTTGAAGCATGGTGAGTGCTGAGAGAAATGGCACCATAAATGCACCTATCTGTTTTGCTTGTCACAAATTAGCAAACTGCTGTAGAAATGAAGGAACTTGCTTGGCTGTCTTCCCCTGTCCCCGCGTCACGTGCATGTGATCACAGGCGTTACATAACCCTCTCTCAACACAGCAGCAGGGAAAACAAATTAATTTTGACATAGTGCTAGGATCTAGTAGTTTGACATGCAATAGCCCGATTAAATGACATCCATCTCACAGCAGTGGCAGGATACAGTCCAATTAGAGGACTCCTTTGACCACAGAAAATACAATGTTCAATAAGCTCTTTCCTGTATTTTAAAGCATAGGAGGAAAAAAATAACTGTGTGACTCCAAGCGTTAGACATATTTAACTTAGAATTTTCTCTTCAGTTTGATTTGGAAAAGAACCTTACTCTGATTTTTCTAAATGTTTTCCCCTCAAACTTTGGGATAGTGTTGATGTTTATAAATTTTACACATGCATATAGGGACATGAAACAAAATGTATATTAATCACATTTAAGCAACTGCAAATCAGTGTCTGCTGTTTAAAGCCAACAAAACAGTATAACAGTTTTAAGTTCAATAATGTTAAGTATTGTATAGAAATATTATCTTGAGACAAAGTTCATTTGCTGACAATTGTGCATAAAATGTTACTGATGTTGTAAATTATTTTTAATAAAGAAAATTGTATCACACTACTTGTATGCAACCATCTGTTTTAAAACAAATCACATAGAATGTCTTTAAAATGCCAACATAATTCCTTATAAAAAGGAGGGAAGGATATTTCTCTTAAAATTTGGGAACTGTTATACATTAAATCACTGGCAGTGCAAACTGCAACTTTTGTGTATGGAGTACTCTGCAGTGAACTGAACAGCTCAGAAGTAGTAAAAAATAAGCAAAGGACTGCTTCCCTCCCTCTCTTATGGCAAATACCTCTGAGATTCAGCTTTCCTTCTCCCTAAATTAAAGGGAGGGAACTCAGATTAAAAACTACATTTTAAAATAAATGCCTCTAGAAATAACACCTTAGAGTACCTAAAGAAAGAATTCTTAAAATCTGGTTTACTTCAGAAAATTCATGCTCTTAATTTGGAGGGGGTAGGGAGTGTTTGCATTTCTCCTTATGAGTCTTTTTTGCTTTTGTTTCTAATCAACTTCATTTTCTTGTACTCACAAACTCAATGCTGCAACACAGGTTGTAAACATTGCAGGGAATGTTTATTATTTTATTATTTAAGTTTTTCTTTGAGATTTCAAAAGCAAAAACATACCAGATTCTCTCCCTGAAGATGGGTATGCGAGTAAAATTTTAAAATATTGTTAAAGCTTGTTTTCACAAAACCTATACGTGGGGTCAAATTTGACCAGTCACTTCAACTAGACTAGATGTGTACTCTGCATTTGAACACTTTGGCACTCTAAAGGACATATCCCAGATATACGAGATGCCTGAGATTTGTTATAGGGACACCATACCAATTCACAGAATTGTCTTTGGGACTTGTGTTAATCTCGTTCATAAAGGGTACGATTTTCAAGCACTCAGTGTTGGCATTTCTTCTTCCACTGTAGTCAGCGGGAGTTGTTGAGCACTTTCAAAAATCCCAACTACATTTTTTAGCCTTTTTTCATCCCTGGGGCGAGGAGGATTTGAGACTAAGAAATTACAGAAAGCAAAATAAAGATGATTAATGATGCTTACAAAGTTTTTTTAAAATGAATTTAACTCAGGGTATTAATGTGCAAAGTGTAACAAAACTATAAAACAAATATATTTTAATATCTTTTAATTATCAATTGGGTATATGACCTTGAACACACTCCTATTGAAAATAGTATTATCCAAGCAACTTGTAACACATGGTAGTTTAAGGTTGCTTTGGCAATGAAACGTCTTTAAATGTGAAAGGGCACAATTGTAGGTCACTTACTAGTTGGATCATATTTATTACATCTCTCTTTACCTGCTAATACATCATTAAAATTTGAATCAAATATAACAATCTGCTTATTACACAGACCCTCAATTACTGAGCACATAAAAAGAAAAAAAGGTAGCCATGGTGCTGCTTATCACATCATAGTAGTCGGGCAGCTCCAGGCACCAGCATGCCACGCAAGTGCCTGGGGCAGCAAGCCGGGGGGCGCTCTGTCGGTCAGTTCAAATCCTGTTCATGACGCCAATTATGTAAGCAGGGGAATGGTCCTGCTATTGTGGGGAACTTTTCTGGCTTCTGTGCTACCCCAGTGAAGTGGGCTAGCGAAAGGATCTGAGTCCTCGCTCCCACTTCCTTTACCCAGAGGCCTCCCTGCCCTTGAGGACTCTCCTGTCTGGCAGAGTCCTTGTAACCCCAACAAAGCTGGGCCCAGGATTCCTGGGGGGCTTGACCCCCAACCCTGCTGTGGTCACCTAGGACAGGGGCTAGGGCGTCCCCACTCAGGGGTACCCTTTCTGCACTGGGCACCTCCCTGACCCACTGATTATTCCATACAATTTAAAGCAAATACAAGTTGTTTACTTAACAATTAATTTAAAGAAAAGAATAAGAATAAATGGGAACGGTTACAGGGAAACATCACCCTGCTCTGTGGCAGGGAACATCACAAACAGTGTCTCTGGAACGTCAGGGCACTTTGCAGTCTGTTCCTCGTAGGTCCCAGGTCTCCTTCTCAGGTCCTGGCTGTGCTGCTGGGATGCTGCGGGTTGGACACTTGCAATGGTGGTGACCACACACCTCCGGGCTTTGGGTGGTGGGATCCTTCTTTCCAGTACCAGCCACCCGGCAGGTTAAGGTCCCCCTCCCAGCCTGGCCTGCATGGACCCTTGGCTGGGGGTGTCTCTTTGTGCTGGGCCCTTTGCCAAGGTCCCCTCTTGGCTGGCCCCAGTTGCTCACCACACCTGGATCTCTGGCTGCAGCTCCGCTCCCAGCACAGGGTCTGCTCTCTGGGCTGTGCCTCTGGCTCTCTGGCTGCAGCTCTGGCCCCTCTGGATCTGGCCCGGCTCTGCTCTCCAGCTCAGCTTGGGCCCCTGCTTTCTCCTTAGCTCTGCCCCACTCTGACTCAGGCACATTCCTGCTCACAGGGAGGACGGGACCCACCCTGGCCTCCTGACTCCCTGATTAGCCGGCCCGCCCTGTCAATCAGGCTGACCTGGAGCATTGGCCTCTTGCCATTGTTCCTGGGGACTGTCAGTCTCAGGGTCCTGATTTGCCATCGATCCCTCCCTTTTTAGTGCTGGGAGCTAGCAACCAAAACACCCCCACTGAATGTTAGTAAGGGGGCAACAGTCCCCTTACATTCCCCCCTGCTAAAATTCTGCCACAGCCACAATATTTACACCAGTACATCCGGGCCCCATAAAAACAACATATATCCACATCATATTATATTAAAAACCCATTAACAATTACAAAAAGAACATTTAACATAGTTAACACTCCACATCTACTTCTTAATACTACACATAATATTCATCAACACACTACATAGAACCAATAACAATTATTTTTAAGTTTAACACGCAGTACACACTTATTAGACCGCTGGAACCTTCTTAAGACTGCTGGTTCATTACCCTTATTTTCTATTTTTCTGTCCTTGGGTAGTACTAGGTCAGTTTGAGGGATCTGGCCATTCTTATTAGGGTTTGGGGTTACCCCATTGGTTTTAGTCTCCTTGGGAAATTCTGCACTATGCCTCCTACGAGCCCTGGTCAGATTAATAGTCCAACGCTTTAGCTGGTCCCTATGTACTACTCTCTCAGGGCCTCCTTGTTCAGGCTGGTTAGCGTACACTGGCAGTTCGGGATTGTTGTGGGTGACCACAGTGTGGGGATTTGGCTTCCATTTGTTTTGTATTTTATTACATTTTCGGCCTTTACCACTACGAACTGGTACACAGTTACCAGATCGGATGAGAGCCCCACTGGACTTGCGGTTATAAGTCCTTTTCATACTTTGGGCTGTGTCTTTAGTTTTACTGAGAGCAACTTTCCATGCTGCTGTCAACATCACAAGTGACTGGTCTTAGCGTATACACAACGTGCCTCAGGTGGCACATGACCAGGACACACCACTGAATTTGGTGCGCTGGTTGGATCATTAGCTTTCCCGGCCTCGGCTGGGTACTGATGGGGAATGTGATGTGAACGCTGATCCGTGCCCCCAGCTGGCTGGTGAAAGATTATTAAGGAAACAGCAGAGATTTGCAACAGACTTTTGAGTCCCCAGAGTCTTCAGTCCATTTAGAAAAGGGGATGAACCTGCAAGTGCCTCAGTCTGGCTGTTAGGTATATAGCCCCCATTACTGTAGTATCATGATCGTTAATGTAGTTGTCCTCCTAATGCCCCTGGGTGGTAGGAAAGTGCTGTTATCCCCATTGTACAGAACGGAAACAGGCAGAGAGACTTAAGTAGCTTGCCCGAGGTTCTGTTATAAGAAGTCGGTAGGGGCTTAGGAAACTGAACCCATCTCTCCCAAATCCGAGGCTTTCACCCTCATTGTTTTTGCCACAGACTAATTCAGAATTGGCCTGGGAATTTCCCCTGGATTCAACACAGGGAATTTGATATCCATAAACCCATACTGCCTGCCTGTATGTTGACATTCAGGAAATGAACTTGGAGCCTTTCAGGAATCTGATAACTGACAAAATTAGGAGACTCCAGACCCATGATGAGCTACTGATGTCTGTGAGCAGGGGCCTAGTGGGGAGCCAACTATGGACACTCAAGGTGAACTGCAAAGAATGGGGCAGACAATCCCCATAAAGCTGGCGGATATTCCAATACTTAGATTTACCAAAACAGCACAAAACAGCTTCTTTATTACCTTACTGGTTACTCAGAAGTCCAAACAACACAGTTCCCTTAAAGCAGGGGTGGCCAACCTGAGGCTCTGGAGCCACATGCGGTCTTCAGAAGTTACTATGTGGCTCCTTGTATAGGCACCAACACCGGGGCTGGAGCTACAGGCGCCAACTTTCCAATGTGCCAGGGGGTGCTCACTGCTCAACCGCTGGCTCTCTGCCACAGGCCCTGCCCCCTCGCTTCAGCCTGCCATGCCCTCACTCCTCCCCCTCAGAGTCTCCTGCATGCCATGAAACAGCTGATCGGGAGGTGGGAGGGAGAAGGAGGCGGCACTGGGAGAGGTGGTGGGAGCTGATGGGGGGGCTGCTGACATATTACTGTGGCTCTTTGGCAATGTACATGGGTAAATTCTGGCTCCTCCTCAGGGTCAGGTTGGCCATTCCTGCCTTAAAGTGATCCAGTCTCAGGCCTCCATCCAGGTACCCATGTCAAATATGATATACATTTCTGTAAATCTTATTTCATCATATAAAAGAAAAGGTTCTACCAATCCCAAAGGATTGGACACATTACCTCCCAGGTTATAGAATATTTCAAATCTTACCCAAATACACACTACAGCCAATTCTTATTAACTAAACTAAAATGTATTAAAAAACAAAAGCGAGAGTATGGTTAAAAGATCAATATACATACAGACATGAGTTCAATTCACTGAGGTTGCAGATTCATAGCAAAGATGGTGAGCTTTGTCTTTGCAAAGAGTTCTTTCAGAACTAGTTCATAGGTTATAGTCCAATGTCCAAACAACACATTCAGGGCATACCAGCATAACTGGGACCTCAGTCTTGCGACTCAAACTTCCCCTGACGAAGCCTGAGCAGATCTGAGATGACAGAATCAGGACCCAAGGATCTTTAATACAATTTCATGTCTTTTGACAAGTTGGAGTTCCTCAGGGAACAAAAGGTAATTAGGATGACTTTGAAGGAGGTCCATCATCAGTACTTAGCTAAATGAATTAAGTAGGCTGTCAATTAATCACAGTTAACTCACGATTCACTAAAAAAAATTTATCATGATAAAAAAATAATCTTGATTAATCGCACTTATAACAATAGAATACCAATTGAAATTTATTAAATATTTTTGGATGTTTTTCTACTTTTTCAATATTGATTTCAATTACAACACAAAATACAAAGTGCACAGTGCTCATTTTATATTATTTTTATTACAAATATATGCACTGTAAAAGTGATAGAAATAGTATTTTTCAATTCACCTCTTCCATGTACTGAAGTGCAATCTCTTTATCATGAAAGTGTAACTTACAAATGCAGATTTGTTTTGGTTACATAACTGCACTCGAAACAGTGTAAAACTTTAGAGCCTACAAGTCCACTCAGTCCTACTTCTTATTCTGCCAGTCGCTAAGACAAACAAGTTTGTTTATATTGACTGGAGATACTGCTGCCTGCTTCTTATTTACAATGTTACCTGAAAGTGAGAACAGGTGTTCACATGGCACTTTTGCAGCCAGCGTTGCAAGGTATTTACATGCCAGATATGTTAAACATTCATATGCCCCTTCATGCTTGGGCCACAATTCCAGCGGACATGCTTCCACGCTGATGATGCTTGTTAAAAAAATAATGTGTCAATTAAATTTGTGACTGTATTCCTTGGGGGGAGAATTGTATGTCTCCTGCTCTGCTTTACCCACATTCTGCATATATATATCATGTTACAGAAGTCTCAAATGATGACCCAGCATGTTTGTTTTAAGAACACTTTCACAGCAGATTTGACAAAATGCAAAGAAGTACCAATGTGAGATTTCTAAAAATAGCTACAGCACTCGACCCAAAGTTTAAGAATTTGAAGTGCCTTCCAAAATCTGACAGAGACGAGGTGTGGAGCATGCTTTTAGAAATCTTAAAAGAGCAACACTCTGATGCGGAAACTACAGAACCCAAACCAACAAAAAAGAAAATCAACCTTCTGCTGGTGGCATCTGACTCAGATGATGAAAATGAACATGCATCAGTCCACACTGCTTTGGATCATTATCAAGCAGAACCCATTATCAGCATGGAAGCATGTAGGTGGTTGAAGCATGAAGGGACATATGAATCTTAAGCGCATCTGGCATGTAAATATCTTGCAACGCCAGCTACAACAGTGCCATGCCAACGCCTGTTCTCACTTTCAGGTGATATAAACAAGAAGCAGGCAGCATTATGTCCTGAAAATTGTAACCAACCTTGTTTGTCTGAGTGATTAGCTGACCAAGAAATAGGACTGAGTGGACCTGTAGGCTCTAAAGTTTTATATTGTTTTATTTTTGAATGCAGTTTTTATTTTCCATAATTCTACTTTTGTAAGTTCAACTTTCATGGTAGAGAGATTGCACTATGGTACTTGTATGAGGTAAATTGAAAAAATATTTTTGTTTTTTACAGTGCAAATATTTGTAATAAAAAATAAATATAAAGTGAGCACTGTACACTTTGTATTCTGTGTTGTAATTGAAATTAATATATTTGAAAATTTAGTAAACATCCAAAATATTTAAAATAAATGGTATTCTATTGTTTAACAGCGTGATTAATCGCGATTAATTTTTTTAATCACTTGACAGCCCTAGAATTAACATAAAGCCATTTGCTTGTTCCTCCACCATTCACAGCACATTTCAAAGAGAGATGAATACTGAGATATCCCGTGTTTGCAATTCATTGAAATGATAGGATGCTTTTTTACCTCTAAATTATCAGAATACAGCATAGACAGGGACTGTTTATTACATTGTCGACCCTACTCATACATATGTAAATACACAAAAACACAAGCATTATCTCCCCACATGTCTTTTGAGGGTTATTTATTTTGCAGGATGTTTAACTCCTTCTAGCCATGCATCACAATGTCACTGAATAGGAAAGACAGACTCACTGTGTGTGTTAGAAAACTACTGACACATGAGCCAGGACAACCCATATCTTCCTTGACTGATTTGTACTGCAGTAGTTCCTAGAGAGGCTTCAGCCACATTGTGCTAGGTGCTGTAAAAACAGGTATGAGTGAGTCTTTCTCCAAAGAGCTCAAAATCTACATAGACAATGCACAATAAAGGATTATTATGTCGATTTTATAGGTGGGAACTGAGCCACAGCCTGATTATGACCTGCCTCAATCAAACAGAAAATCAGCAGCACAGCCAGGAACAAGATCTCCTGAGTCCCACTCCACTGCCTTAACCACAAGATCATCCTGCCTCTACTTGGGAGCTCAGTTCAGGGCTAGCTTAGCATTTGAACAGGAACCAGTACTGTCCACCTCCAATACTTTCAGGACGATGGCTTCCCTGTGACTATGAACTGCCTTGGGAATGTTTGTTACAGGGCATTGCAATAGCACAGACAGCTGTCCCCTGCCAACAGCAGTAGCAATGCAGGCTTGTCTACGTTACCCGCTGGATTGATGGGCAGCGGGTCTAGTCTAGACACAATAAATCAAGCGCCAAGCGCTCTCCCGTTGACTCCAGTACTCCACCAGGGTGAGAGGCACAGGCGGAGTCGACGGGAGAGCACCAGCCATTGACTTACCGCAGTGAAGACGCCACGGTGATTAGATCTAATTACGGCAACTTCAGCTACGTTATTAACGTAGCTTGAAGTTGCATAATTTAGATCAATCCCCCCCACCCCCCAGTGTAGACCAGGCCTTATAGAGCCTTGCACCAGCACCTTTACAACCAACGAGTTATTCAGCCTTCGTGTAATCCATGTGATTTAGGCCTGGTCTACACTGGGGGGGATCAATCTAAGGCCTGGTCTACACTGGGGGGCGGGGGTTTGATCTAAGATACGCAACTTCAGCTACAAGAATAGCATAGCTGAAGTCGACTTACTTCATGGCCTTGTGGCGCGGGATCGACAGCCACCGCTCCCCCGTCACCCCTGCTACCGCCTCTCTCCCTGGTGGAGTTCTGGAGTCGACAGGGAGCACATTCCGGGATCAATGTATCGCGTCTGGTCTATTCATACCCTTAGGGTACGTCCATACTACCCGCCCGGGTCGGCGGGTAGCAATCGACTTCTCGGAGTTCGATATAGCACATCTCATCTAGACGCGCTATATCGAACTCCAAATGCGCTCCCGTCGACTCCGGAACTCCACCACCGCCGAGTCGACGGGGGAGCCGCGGACTTCGATCCCGCGCCGTCAGGACGGGTAAGTAGTTCGAACTAAGGTAGTTCGAGTTCAGCTACGCTATTCGCGTAGCTCAACTTGCGTACCTTAGATCGACGCCCCCCCCCTCCCCCAGTGTAGACCAGGCCTATGTTACCTAACTTCATCTAGGTGAATAACGTAGCTGAAGTCCGTGTACTTAGATCGACTTACCACAGTGTCTTCACTAGGGTGAGTTGACTGCTGCCGCTCCCCTGTCGACTCTGCCTGCACCTCTCCCGCAGCTGGGGTGCAGGAGTTGATGGGAGAGTGCTCGGGGATCGATTTATCATGGCTAGACTAGTCAGGATAAATCGATCCCCGCTGGGCGGATCGCTCCCCGTGGAGCCAGTGAGTAAGGTAGATATGAGGGTAGACAAGGCCCTTTGGGCCCTAACCCCGGTGATTAACTCGGGCTGCCCCTCGCCCAAAGGCGGGGCGCACCCAGCAGCCAATCAGACGGTTCCTTATAATCCGCCCCTGGCGAAGAGCCGCGGAGCTGGAGCTGGAGGGACTCGTCCGGCCCCAGGCGACCAGCGGAGCCCAGCGCCGTGTGCGGTAGGACTCGTTCCGCTGAAATCGGAGCCAGTCCGCTTTGCGGAGGCGGGGCGGGGCGGACGCGCTGGGAGAGGCGCAGCGTCTTTCTGCAGCAGACCCGGAAGGCTTTGCCGCTGGAAGGGGCCAGGGTCAGAATCGACGCCGCGTCCTGGCCAGCACGGCTGGTTCGTTCCGATCTGTGTCAATGCAGTTTGCTGCTAGGAGGCTGGGAAACCTGGCGCAGCGCAGCCTGTTGGGTTGCCTGACAGCGCTGGTGGGGCGTTTGGCAGGTGCGGGGCACTCGGCTGTCAGGCTGTAGTCTGAGCTGGGACGTCTCAGCTCCACTGCCAGCTGCTGTGAAAGCTGCAGCCCCGCCTGGCAGGGCAGCGGCCGCGGATTCCCGCCCCGCCGGAGAGTGTGGGGAAAGAACCAGTTTGAAAGACGGGCGTTAGCCGGTGTAAGAACAAGGGGGTCTAGAGCCCGTGTAGGCCATAGGAGACAGGCCAGGGCTGTGGCACAGGTCAGAAATGGCGCTAAAACGGCGTTTGGTTCTAATAAGATTGTTACTGGGGAGCATAGTTTGGTTGCTGTGGATGGGCCCTTGAGAAGCACTCACTCTCCTGTCCCTCCCTCTGTACCCAGATGGGTAGTAGTATGTCCCATCCCACACCAAAATGTAAAGGCAGGGGCGGCTCTAGCTTTTTTGCTGCCTCAAGCACAGCAGGGAGGCTGCCTTCGGTGGCGCGCCTGCAGGAGGTCCCCGGTCCCGCGGATTCAGCGGCGCGCCTGCACGAGAGCCACCTGTCCCGTGGCTTCAGTGTACCTGCTGCCGAATTGCCACTGAATCCGCAGGACTGGCGGAGCTCCCGCAGGCATGCCACCAAAGGCAGCTTGACTACCGCCCTCACAGTGACCACCAGGGCACCCCCTGTGGCTTGCCACCCCAGGCATGCACTTGGAGCGTTGGTGCCTGGACCCGCCCCTGTGTAAAGGATGGGGCTGCTGACTTCAACAGAGTCCAAGGTTCATCAAGCAACAAAGAGTCCTGTGGCACCTTATAGACTAACACGTGTTGGAGCATAAGCTTTCATGGGTGAATACCCACTTCGTCAGACGCAAGGTTCATCAAGGCTCTGCTGAGGTTTTGAGGAGAATTGTTTACGTAGCACTTTCAACAGAAAAACTGATAACTGGCATTGGAAAAAATGGAAAGGAACCTTTTGGGAATGGATTGGATGTTTTTAATTGTCCTGCTGTTTTGAATGTATTGTTGATATATTGGCACTTTAATATTTCTTGATCGTTAGTTGAATTTTGAAGGAAGGATTACACTTGTAAAAAAATAAGTTCACATTGGTTGAAAGGGTTACCTGATATTGGATCCGAATTTAAGAGCCGTGGATAGCATTTTGATCTCTTTTTTTCTTAGGAAATTGTTGGTACATTAGCAATATGCCAGGTGACCTTGACATTGACTGGTGATATTTTATATTTTGTGCTTATTAATTTTACTAGCTAGCATCCACTAAGTTGTTCATTTTTATGTTTTATTTCTCAACAAAAATTTTGTGTGTGTATATAAATCCGGACTGGACCGGCTTCCCCGGCGGTGATTTAAAGGGCCCAGTGCTCCAGCCGCTGCGGGGAGCCCCGGGCCCTTTAAATCACCACCGGAGCTCCTTTAAATCACCGGATTTAAAGGGCCCGGGGCTCCCCACAGCAGCTGGAGCCTCTGGCCCTTAAAATCACTGCCCAAGCTTGGCTGCCAGAGCCCCAGCAAGGATTTAACGGGACTGGGGCTCCAGCTGCTGTGGGGAGCCCTGGTCCCTTTAAATCACCGCCAGAGCACTGGCAGCGGGGCTCAGGCAGGGATTTAAAGGGCCCGGGGCTCCTCACTGCTTTACCGTGTTATATCCGAATTCGTTTTATATCGGGTCGCGTTCTAGCAGAGTAGAGGTGTGTGTAGATAGATATAGATATAGATATCCTTATCATGGAAACTGCAGCAAAGGATGAAGTGAAGTTACAAATAAGAAGCTGGAGAAGAAAGAGAGAATGCACATGGAGAATCCTGAATGGTTAAACTTTCATTAAACACAGAAGCTTTTTTCCCCCTCACTAATAAATGTATGAAGCCTTCTACCCCAGAGTTTGTTTTGTTACATTAACTTATGCCCGTATTAAATGGCAGAATACAACTGAAATCTTCTAATCTCTCTGTTTTCTCCTAGATACACAATGTCTTCTGGAAACATCCAGGAATCCCAGACATTAATTAAACCAGCATTCAGTGAAAAAGAAGCCACTGAATTAGTTGAAAGGGTATTTGGATTAAAAGTATCTGCAATCAGATCACTCCCCAGCTATGATGATCAGAATTTTCATGTTCACATTTCAAGAAGTGAGGGAACAGCAGACGGTGCTGACGAGTATGTTCTCAAAATCACCAACTGTGAAGATAGCCAGAATCCTGAACTCATTGAAGTGCAGACCCAGATCATGATGTTTTTGAATGTTGAAGGGTTTCCTTCAGCTATGCCCCATCTTACTAAAAACGGTAACATCATGTCTCTAGAATCATTAGGTGAGAGATTACAAAATCCTCCAAAAAATTACCCTCTGCTTTGTCATCCTCATGCCACCACAAGCTACCACTGAGTATCCCAAAGGATTTGTCCCAGTGATTGCAATTGGGCCACATTCTCCTCTGGTACACTTGTATAAATCTGGAGTAATGCCACTGAAATCCACACCAGCATGAGTGACCTAGAGCAGCTGCATATCTGCAACAGTTGCCCTCTTTCAGGTGCTCAGATTGCACATACAGCATTCTCTGAACTGTAGCAGTGTGTTGTAGGTACCTGTCCTACAGGTCCAGACACTGCTTCCAATCCACTGTCCCATCGAATTTTCTATTTCTAAAATATAAGCACTTAAACTTTATAGGTGAAATATCACCTCTGCTCTGGGGAGGAGAGCCTTGACCAGAAAGCTCACTGCCAGCATATCTGGTGCACTGTAGAACTGTGCTAGGAAGACCAATTGCACCTCTGCAAGTGAAATGCCAGTGCTTTCTGTCCTACACTGGCACTACCATGGTGCAGGGAGTCCCAAGGCAAGAGGCAACTTATGTGAGTCTTGCTCAGAATAAGTGCAATTGATAAAATGCTTGTGCACCCGTACAAGCACTTTTGTGTGTAGGCATGTGAAGTGTATTAAAAGAGATGTTCAGGTAATTAGGCTAAAATTCTCTTTGGTAGCTCTAGCAGGGTGTGACAAGGTGCTGGACAACAGCAGTAGTACCAGCCTTCAGATCTCTGAAGCCCCAGTTAAATTGCCCTGGAGTAAACTTGAGGGACAAAGCTGTGTGTAACTGATAGTGTGGGATGGGCTGAAGAAAACCCAGAAGACATTAGCCCAGAAAGCAAAAAAGGCACGAGAATGAAGTGCCCAGGCCAGGGGGAAGAGACAGACTGGCAGGCTTGAGAGAGCCAGAGCCAGGGGAGATCTCTCAGGGGAAAGATATCTTCTGTCTCCCCTCTCTCCTTGGCTGAGTGAGATAAGGCTTCTATGCTTGTAAATACAGAGTTGCATGAATTTGTAAAGATGATGGGGAGAATGCTGTAAATAGATTGTATATGCTGTTTGACCAGAAGAAGGTCTCTGAGCATAGGTGCTGGAACTAGGGGTTCAGAGGTGCTGCTGCACCCCCTGGCTTGAAGTAGTAATAACAACCCAAATCCATGTTTTCCATCTTCAGCACCCTCACTATAAAAATTGTTCCAGCACTACTGTCTCGGAGCAGTTTATGCCTAGAAAAAAGACAGGAGTAGAATGATGCCTTGTCACACAGGGTCATAGCATGGTTTAACAGAGAACTGTGAATTCTCCAAAGGAATTTCTGCACATATTAATTCTCATTTTTCAGTTAACTTCCATTTTTGTATTTGCTTTCTGCAAATGTTCTAATGTGTTTCTGGCAGGACTGTTTGTAGAAACAGCAAATATTGCAGTGAAGGAATCACCAACAAGGAATTTGGAATTCACACTCATGAGTATTCAGACCAGAAACTTAAGCCTATAGGCTATCCTCATCCATTAAGGGAACAGAAACATGCCATGTGACCTAGGTGGTCAGTCAAAATAACTTGAACTTCAAATAGTGAATGCATCAAACTGCTCACAAATAGAAACAGAACAGAAAAAGACTTAGCTATAAAAATTATTCAGAAAATACATTCAGATTAATAGATGTGAGAAAATGCTGATCTACTTGCAGGTAAATCGCAAACAAAAAAAAGGCAAACGTCATTAAATAAATCTTATTACAAGTTATTTCCCCAGCTCCATGGTTTGGGGATGTAGTTTCAAACACAGTTCAGACCCATCTACAATGCAAGAACATGCATGGTGGGAGAATACTCTATTGAACCTGGTTCCCTCAACACTGTAATTTCAATACGGTAACCAGGGCCATTGAGACTCATCACTCTGATAGAGAAACCTATTATTTTAGGTTCTCTTTAGGCCCACTGCAATAATGCAAAGTCTGACATTGGTGTTGGATCAAGCTCTTTGTGCGCATGAAAGGGGAACCTTCCCAAGGTGTGTCACTCTCGTACATAAAGGCAAGGAATTTCACTTACACTCCACATGCGCTGAGCGTTAGCCTTTCCTAATGTCACCTAGTAAATCTGTTCTTTGAATTGTCTCTTTTTGAGCTGAGTTTGATTTCGTTTATAATGGGAGAAACCTCCTTGTCCTTGCACACAACGATCTTCAATGGAGTGTATTGAAATGATTCACACTCTATCTCTTTGCCTATTAGGTACTGGCTCTGTGACAAAAAAGTACATGGTGAGACTGCTGACCTACCTCCCAGGCATGACCGTGGCAACAATCTCTACAAATCCTCACATTTTATATGAGATTGGGAAACTAGCTGCCAGATTGGATAAAACTCTCACAGAGGTGGGACTTTTTGTTCTCAGCATGCAAGTGGGAGTGATCTGTTCCCACCTAGTATTTTATGCACTTCATAACACGTATAACTAGCGACATCTCACAGTAACATCAGAGCCATTCACAAGTCCTGCAGCTTCAGAGCTACCTGCAAACACCGCCTGAACACCGCAGACATAGATTACTCAACACACAACAGTGCTCTTGTGTGTGGCTCTGTAGTACGTAACTATGCCCTAGCCATGGCTTCCGTTATTCTTTCCAGGCTTGAAAAGAGAACACAACCACGTTGTTAAGTACTACAAATCTGCGTCCACTTAGGACTTCACTTTTTTCACTGTGTTTTGTATTGTGACCAACTGGAATGCCTCAGTGAACCAGGGTTAGAATTCAGAGTAGCAGCCGTGTTAGTCTGTATCCGCAAAAAGAACAGGAGTACTTGTGGCACCTTAGAGACTAGCAAATTGATTTCAGCATAAGTTTTTGTGGGCTGCAGTCCGATGAAGTGGGGCTGTAGCCCACGAAAGCTTATGCTCAAATAAATTTGCTAGTCTCTAAGGTGCCACAAGTACTCCTGTTCTTTTTTCAGGCTTAGAATGTGGATTTTCCTGCTTGGACTGAGCTGTCTCCTCTGCCAGCTGCCTTCACCTCAAATAGCTTGTGGTTCCTATGGCTGCTCTGTTTTATGCCGGAACTGGTGCAGTGCAGCCCAGCCCAGAGAACAGGGGAGCAGTATCTAGCTTCCCCCAATCTTGTGTTGAATGGATCTCGAATGCAAGATTGAATCTAGTCCTTAGCCTTCAGCCATGTTCCTCAGCACATATAATAGTGGATTATATTAGACAAGGTCCCCAAACCCACCCGTGGCTTTACTGTTTAACAGCATGTCTGCCCATTATTTTACCTTATACTTTAGGGGACATGTGATGCTCTTGTGGTTAAAGCACATAACTGGGAGTCTAAAGATTGGGGTTCTATTACCAGCTCTTCCACAGACTTAGTGTGATCTTGGTCAAATTACTTCACTTCCCTGTCCCTCTCAGTAAAATGGAGAGAGTGCTTCCCGCACACAAGAGCTATGAAGCTGAATATATAGATGTGTGTAAAGTTCTTTGAGATCCTTGAATGGAAGGCACTATAGAAATGCAAAAGACTTCATAACAATGCACACAAACAATACAAGTGAAATTCTGGCCCCTTTACATAGGGTTAAAGGGCCAGAGCACTATTAAGGGGTCCGAAAAGCCTCAATTCTGGTGGGGGGATGATTTCCCTGGCAGAATCACTGCAGCAGGCAATGATGAGGCTGCTTGTGAGGACCCTCTGGCATGTAGGGGGGAGAGGGGCGGTGCTTCAGAATCCAGTAGTGTGGAGATTCTGGACAATGCTGCATCCTACAGGGAAAGGCTGTCTGCCTTATTGCAGGGCCTCTACAACCCCTGGGGCAATCCAGGACCAGGAGGATACAAAGGTGGCTTAAAGCTACCATAGACCCCCTACTGCATGGGCTGCACATTTTAGGCTGTGCCTCACAGAATCTTGCCCTATATGTCTTTCTTACTAATAGAGACACAAGGTGGGTGAGGTAATATTGTTTATTGGACCAGCTTCTGTTAGTGAGAGAGACAAGCTTTTGAGCCACACAGCTCTTCTTAGTCCTATTCTTCACAGAAGTTGGTCCAATAAAAGACATCACCTCACCCACTTTGACTCTAGTATCCTAGGACCAACACGGCTGCAACTACAGTTATTTGCCTTCTCCCTCTGGCTATTGTCTGTAATTTTGTTGACGGTGTAAAGGAAATGTGTGCATTCCCAGTTTTAGATGTACTTTTATGACGGAGTCACAGTATTTTCAAGCACATTTCATTGTGTATTCAAAGTGAGGAATATTTTTTCTCTTTGAACTTTCAAAATGCTGAACAGAGCAAAAGTGATGGTGTCTGGTCTTTAATGTGATTCCAGCAGGTCAGCTATTTTCAATTTTGATATGTCCTGAATTAGTGGAGAGTGGATTAGGCAGGAGCGATTCATGTCTAATGTGTGACGCAGCGGCTCAGGGAGCAGTCATTTTGCGACACCACATGAAAAATTCACTTCACCTCCAAATAGCCTTCCCTTCCCTTCTCCACCCCCTTAACCTCCTCTCCCTCACTTAAACTAAAAATTCTTCCTTCTCTTCTTTCCTCCCAGTAGAGAGAGGTTCAGGCAAAATCACTTATGGCCAGCTAATGAGAACATCCTTACTTTGCTCTTGTTCATCAATTTAATTTGGCTTTCAGCTGAAAAATACCTATAGGAAGGACTGTGAATGTGAAGGTATGTCTGCTCTGCACTCAGGAGGTGTGATAGTTGCACATGTTGGCAGTTCCAAGTTACCTTGCTAAAAATAGCAGTGAAGTGCAGCGGCATGGGTTAGCTGTTAATATGTACTCAGGTGGGTACATATGTTGCTGCGATTTCACTGCCATTTTTAGCAAGCTAGGTCAATCAGAGCTAGCTTGCAGAGACAGTGCTGCCCCATTGGGGTCCCTAAGCAGGATTTTTTGGGGGGACCTCCCACACATAATAAAAAGCAAATAGGGGGCCCTCATTGAGCTGCCCGGGTCTGCTTATGCCTAGCGCCAGCTCTGCTAGCTTAGGTATGGCTGCATGAACTGCAGTCAGACCTCCCGATCGTGACATAGATGTACCTTAACTGGCTATATGCCAGCATGATGGAGTATATACATTTCTTCAGCAACATACCTTCCTACTTGTGATCTCGTCCAATTCCCCTTAACTACACCGAAGAATCATTAGCCATAACTACACCTGGCAATAAGAACAAAAGAGAATCTCCCGCTATTCTTTAAAATCCCTTTTAAATTGAATGTGTTTGCTGATGATTAGTGCACTGTTCTATGGAGTTCATTGCAGCTCTGGAGGCCAAAAAACTTTCAGACCCAGTGTGCCCCACGGTTGTGCTAGACCTTTTTCAGAGGGGGCAGATAAAAACTCTGATCTAAATGCCTCTGGACTTTGTGAGAATTTGGATCTGAATCCAAACTTTGCAGCTCATGAGCCAGCCATCCTTAGGGATTTTAACAGCTAGTGACTGGGACTATGTACATTTGCAGCCTGAAAATCGCTTTCATTCATTATTACAGCTATATCAGGCGCTGCCCAGTGCATGAGAGATGATTTAAGAGATGGTCTCTGAAGGTATTGGAACAGAGGCATGCTCTTTTTGTGAGTGAATAAAGTTAACACGCAGGACAATACTGTTAGAGAGGAAGGATGGTGCAGTGGATAGGACATCAGGAGACCTGAGTTCAGTTCCTTGCTCTGGCACAGACTTCCCGTGTGACTTTGAGAAAGCCACTTTTATTCTCTCTCTGCCTCTGTTCCCCATCTGTAAGATGAGGATAATAGTACTTCCTTACCTCACAAAGGTTTTGTAAGGATTAAATACATTAACAATGGTGAGGTTCTCAGATACTGGTAACAGGAGCCATAAAAGTACCCAAGGGCTGGTCTACACGGGGGGATCGATCTAAGATACGCAACTTCAGCTACGCTATTCGTGTAGCTGAAGTCAAAGTATCTTAGTTAGACTTACCTGGCCGTCCTCATGGCAGCGAGTCGACTGCCGCGGCTCCCCCGTTGATGCTGCTTACTCCTCCTACCAAGGTGGAGTATGGGCGTCGATTCATGGATCGATTTATCGCATCCAGACGAGACGCGATAAATTGATCCCCGATAGATCGATTACTACCCTCCGATCCGGCGGGTAGTGTAGACGTACCCTCAGATAGGTAGATCTATATGGATTAAATATATATATATACTCAAGGAAAACTGGACAGAATCAGCCTATTGTGTCTGTCTGCAGCTCCTTTCTCTATTAGTGCTAACCTCCCAACGATTGTCTTCAGAGCCAGAGTTCAGCTATGGGATCTTAGCCATGCCCATAATTAGCATAACCCTTCATGTAGGAAGAGCTTCTTCTATTAATAGATTGTCCTCCATAATAGAATTGCTGCTTGACCTTAACTGCTCTGTGGCTCATCTGCAAAATGGAGATACTATTGCCTACTAATGGGTGTTGTGAGGCTGATTTCATTAACATTTGTGCTGTGCTTTGAGATCCTCACAGGGAAGGTGCTAAAGAAGGGCAAGGTAGTATTACTGTTATTTATTTATTATGTGAAGTGGACATCCCAGAAGCTCAACTGGCTGAATTTTTTGAAAATTCCTTTTTTACCTGACTCTTTTTATAGTAACCATTTGAACCATGACCAGTTTGCACTGGTACAGATTGGTACACTTGTAACAGAACAGTTGTGCTTAATATGCAGACATTTGTGACAATTCCCTTAATGTGCTGTTTCCAGTCAAATAAATTTTAAACTGGATGGAAAGCAAAGTAAGGTCTTCCTTTCATCTTTGATTAAACAAAGTAACGAAGGCCAATAAATCAGCTAGTAATTGCATTTCTGTTACATAAGAGAACTTTGTGCTATGTAGTACTTTTCATTAACCTCTGCTTCTCATTTTCTGGTTACAGACTTCAGATAATTGTGCTACTGAAATTTGAATGCCAGTGTTACTAACCATGCTTTTAAATGTTAAGTGCATTTATCAGTGTGGGAAAGATAATTTAGTGTTACAAGAGTCCATGGTGTTAAAATGCAATGCGGTTGAAATAATTTAAATAGACAAGCTGCTCTCAGAATATACATACATTACATTATCTGAAGAGAGAGAGAGAAGTATATGATTAACTTTAATGGAGAATGGGGAAAAATCCATATGCCCTATATAACTTCAGTTATACAGTTTCATTTATTTAAAAGGAATAACCTTCTTCTTGTCACTTGAGACACACAAAATCTAAGATTACTATAGCTGACAGATAGTAGAGAAAAATAATTTCCTTTTTTTCCCCCCAGTTAGTTTCCATGTACATTTGACAGCACTTTGTGTATAGTAAGTTTCACTGTTTCCCCATTAGATCCTCTGTTTGCCTATGTGGGTCTTACAGGGGAGAGAAAAACATTTTTAAAATAGCAACATGTTATGGTAAAACCATAAACATTAGCAGGGGATACTCATAGGAAGGTATAGAACCTGAATAACGTATCACTTGTATTTTAAAACTGAGTAGACTTCACATTAATGGTGTCCGTCTCTCCTGAACAGCTGACATTGCCTGTTATATAGAAGGTTAAAACTGCAATATTTGATCACCGAGTGGCATTGTTCTTACTAGTGCAGTGCTTCTTAACTGCATCGGAGATGCTGTAATAGTATGTAATCACATTTTAGTTTTGAGGCAGTATCCTGTTCATTATCTTATCTGTGATTTTCATCCATACTTCTATTTTCAACTATCCCAAACCAAATAAACTATATCAAACCAACCTGGGGCTAGATTTGCCACTGCAGTGTGCTTTTGCACTGCACCACTGGCAGAATCTGCCCCTAAAACCAGCTTAGCCAAGCCAACCCAAGGAGATTGTGCCAATATAAGAGAGGCAAAAATTAAGAAAGGCACTGGTATGCCTCTCCTCCTCTATGCTGCTTTCAGAAATTACCTGTGCATGTGCAAGAGAGAGAATGGCTTAGTGGCCTAAAGATTAAGTTTGAAATACCTAGATTCCCTGGATACACAGGGTCAAATCAGAGTACAGTCAACTTGGCTGTTCATCTTTTCCAAGTAAATAAAACGAGATGCAGTTAGTTTACTGCATGCAGATCTTATGGGTGAGTGTCTGCCTGTGTTGAATGGACATTAATGGTCCCATGATACTTTTTATAAGCCTAGAGCTTTGCTCCATTATCATTGGCCCAAGTTTCCTATCCCTTGCACTGTTGTGCAGTATGCTGAGAGCCAGCTGGTTGGCAGACTGTGTCCCAGAAGTGGTTGCATTTAAGTGCTCAGATTGTATCTACTTTTAGTAAATACCTTCAGGCCTCTTTTATACTTTGGCAGCAGTTGTATGTATAGCTTGTTGTGCCCAAAAAGTGTTATTGGATGTATGCAATTTGAGAGGCGCTGTGGGATTCTTACAGATTAAAGTTTCTACGTGTATGTAAGCTTTTATCATCACCAGCACTATAATATTTTAAAGAATGATGAATTGCTTAAATTAATCTTTGTTACTGAAAGATGTGGGTGGGTATCAATGTACTGAAACCAATCATCTTCCAGGACACTGTTGGTATTGTTTCCCTGAGCAGCTAGTCAAATTTTGGGATACTGGGGATGTTCCTGGTGAAAGTAGAAATTATGGAGTCTGGTATTTTCTTTGATGCAATCTTATGTATTTACAAGAAATGTACCAAATCCTGCTTTTCCAAATGCAGGAGGAACCAAAAACAAAAAGAGGAGTTTCTTATTTTACTGCCCAAGCCCCTTTAGCCAACAGCCCCAAAAGCCCTCTCTCTAGCTTTTTCCAGGATGACACTGTGCTCAGATGCTACTGCTCGGCTTTTTTGCTTTTTTCCTCTGTCCCTCTCCCTGTTCTTGTCTGTCCTCAGTTTCTGTGTTCTCTGCTTCTCTCTTTTTAGGTGTGTTTCCCTTAGGTGTTTCTTACAACTATCTTAAGGGAAGGATTTTCACACTTCAGCTTGAATGAGGCTTTAATTTCAGACCATCACAAGGTTTCACATGGTATGAAATGACTGTCAAAGCAAAGCCCCCTCTCCATGGACTTGATCCAAAGCCCATTAAAATCAATGCATTCCAACTGACTTTAATGAGCATTGGATCAGGCCACTTCTTCACTGTAGCAGAGCTATTGTATACAATCTTTTTTTCTTGTGTTTTCCTTAAGAAATTCCATCATCCATCAATAAAAAGTCTGCATCGAGGGAAGTTCATTTGGAACTTGGCAAATGTTCCTCTTCTAGAGCAGTATATTCATGCCCTGGGCCAGAATAGTTATCGTGAAGTTGTGGAGCAAGTTATTCAGCAGTTCAAAGATAAAATAGTACCCAAGCTAAGGAATTTTCGAGCCTGTGAGTATTTTTAATGCAATTATACTGTAATGTAATGTAAGAAATTTTTAAAAGGGAATGTGTTTGTAAGAGGTGGCAAATTCAAGGCACTGTAGGCATAAATTATTTACTTTATCCACAGGATGTACAAATTTCCCCACAATGCACCATGAGCATGCCACAGAAACAGGACTGGGAGGGAATCATCTTAAAGAATGAAAGGGGAGTTCAGTCTCAGGGCTTGACTACACTGGCACTTTACAGTGCTACAACTTTCTTGCTTGGGGTGTGAAAAAACACCCCCTGAGCACTGCAAGTTGCAGCACTGTAACATGCCAGTATAGACAGTGCACCAGCGCTGGGAGCTACATCCCTCATGGAGGTGGGGTTTATTTAGCGCCACGACTACACAAGCCATGTTAAAGGGCTGCTGTGGCAGCACTTTAACGTTGCCAGTGTAGACAAGTCCTCTGAGACTGCCACCTACAGTGAAGGTCTTCATTATGTAGACACCAAATGGTAGAAACAGGCAGAGACTACTAACTCATTTAATATAGGCCACTGGACAGCTATCAGATAGCAATGTCTTTGAAGCCCTCTGTGCGATCCCTTGCATTTGGAATACACTTAGCATATTGTGGGTGTTGCCACAAGCTAAATAATAAATCATCACAATCCCATTGCCAGTTGGCATCTAGTCACCTATTATATAGGATTAATGAAGCTAAGGTTCTTATTAGGAAGCAGTGAGACCAAGCAAGGCATGATGGGTTACAGGAATATTGTCATGTTTTGTTTTGTTATAAGATAGATCAGTATATATATCCATTTACACTCCGAGTATTCACATATGATGAGGAAATCAAGTGCATATTTTCAGTGTGATTTTCTTAAAAGAATGAAAAAAGCCAGAGGAAAGTTTCTTCTGTTTATTATTTATACATAATACTGTTCCCATTTTTTTTTCATTTAGGTATCAATCATGGGGACCTCAATGACCACAATATCTTATTAGATTCCAACACTGCTTCACCAGAGAATCCACAATATAGAGTGTCTGGTATTTTGGACTTTAGTGACATGAGCTATGGTTACTATGTATTTGAATTAGCAATAACTATCATGTACATGATGATTGAGAGCAAGGATCCTCTCAGTGTTGGAGGGCATGTTCTTGCAGGGTTTGAAAGCATTGTACCATTGACAACAGAGGAGAGAGATGCCCTGTTTCTCTTGGTGAGTGGTAGATTTTCTCAGTCACTTGTAATAGCCTCATACACTTCCCTCTTGTATCCTGAGAACAAAGAATACCTAATGATCACAGCAAAAACTGGATGGAAGCACTTATTAAGAATGTTTGAGGTGGGCCAAGAAGCTGTAGAGAAGATTTGGTTTGAGACTGCAAAAGCATATATGAACAATGAACCTGTGTAGCTTTCATATCTTTATTACAGACACAAATGTTCATATACTTACAAGTAAAGATGCACCTAACAATTTATGTAATTGTACAATTTGTATTCACTACATTCTAAAAAGTAATTTAAAGATAAAATAATGCATTGTGAATGTTTTCAGAGATGTATCACTGGCTCTTAAGACAATGATTTTTTTTAAAAACTACAAGGTGTCTGCTCATGTTCAGTTACCAGGGTGGTACATGCACACTGAATACTTACACACCCAAACAGCCAGTCATGTATATGCCTAGAGACACTTGGCTTGCTAAATGTGCATTGAAATTGTACATTTTTTCACAGGTAATTGCCCGTGTACAGTTTAGAAAATTGGGCTCAACATTGTTACCTAGCAGCTCTGTGTTCTTGGGGAACCAGGGCACAGTACCAAGCCTGTCTGACTCATGGAAGACCTCCCCCCTTCCCCCCCCCCCGCCTCTGCTTGAACCAAAACCGATCAGAAGAAAGACTTACAAAAAGCAATGAAAAGGCAGTGGGAGGCACACCTAAACCGCTGGGATAAGGGTGACAGGATTAAGGAAACTCCCCTAGCCCCATTTGCATCCAAGATGGGACAAGGAAGCATCTCTATTGGCATACAGAATGGAGAACAGAGATTCCAAGGCAAGAACCACACAGAACTCTGGGCCCAGAAAATCAGGGAAACCCTGCATCATGGGAATCTCTGCTCCAGATGTTAACGAACCCACACCTGCACACACCCAGCTCAGCAGTTATCAGACCAATTCTAGTATTGGTATCCAAAATAGTGAAGCTCCCTAATTGCATTGTGAGCTCCCTCCCAGGAACACGGCCCATAGTCAGAAATGATCAGCTCCCTTTGTCTAGCCTGAACAAAATGACTTTGGTATACTCCCTTGAGCCATCAATTTACACATAAACAAATCTAGTGTTCTCCCTTGAACCATTGCTGTTTCTCTACAAAAACCCCTACCCATGCTCAAGTAAGTGTTCTGATGCCTGGATCCAAAATCTGCATCAGTTCCATTGGGACTTCATCTTCTCCTGACTGATTGTGCTGGGGCCTCTGCCTGTCTCCAGCACTACAGACCCTCAACTACCGCCAGCATCTGGGACCCCTGATCGATTCAAGCTTCACGGTGTGGTGAGAACCCATCTCTGTCTCTCTCTTGGTTAAGCCTTCTGACCCTGACTTGTGAGATTAGTTATAATTTTCGAAACCTGACTTTTATAATCAAATTTAAGTTAGATTTAATATTATAACTGTTTGTTTGGTTCCCCTATGGTTATTACCTGGCAATAAATAACTTTCATAATTAAGCTGGTTGCTTCTCTCTCTCTCTCTCCCCGTCTTGGGTGTTTTTTGGTTTCCTCATTCGCTCTGCAGCAACGCTCCTCGTACCTAAGCTAAAAGATCCCTGCAGCACCCAAAAACCAAGGGCCTATGAGGGTGGCAACTTGGAAGTGCTGTTTGACCCAGCCTACTGAGTCCAGGGACATATTAGGGGTCAGTGCTGATTAACCCAGTCCTCTCAGTTAATGTGTGTGTTCGTCTGATTCTGAGGCTGGAAGAACCCAGCCCTGGGGAACCTAGGTCCTGCAGGGAACTTGCAGCAGGGAGAAGTAGAGCTCCATATGAGAACACAAATGACACAAGCACTTCATTGATAGAAGTACAGAATCCCCCCCCCCTGCCCAAAGAGTAACCCTAATAAATGAGCCTACCCCAAAGTAACAGACAAAGTTGGTAACAACATGTCTCTACTCCAGTTTTGGGCCACCACTACAGAAAGGATGTGGACAAATTGGTGAGAGTCCAGCAGAGGGTAATGAAAATTATCAGGGGGCTGGGGCACATGACTTACGAGGAGAGGCTGAGGGAACTGGGCTTGTTTAGTCTGTATAAGAAAAGAGTGACGGGGGGATTTGATAGCAGCCTTCAACTACCTGAAGGGAGGTTCCAAAGAGAATTGAGCTCGGTTGTTCTCAGTGGTGGCAGATGACTGAACAAGGAGCAATGATCTCAAGTTGCAGTGAGGGAGGTCTAGGTTGGATATTAGGAAACACTGTTTCACTAGGAATGGGTTACCTAGGGAGGTGGTGGAATCTCCATCCTTAGAGGTTTTTAAGGACGGCTCGACAGAGCCTTGGCTGGGATGATTTAGTTGGTGTTGGTCCTGCTTTGAGCAGTGGTTGGTCTAGAAGATGACCTCCTAAAATCTCTTCCAACCCTAATCTTCTATGATACTCTCTAAATCTAGCCAAAGGCCATTGAAATCAATGGAAATATTCCCCTAAATTTCAGTGAACTTTGAATCTAGTTCTTAATCGTACTTGTCCATCTTTGCCTGATCTCATGAAGTGTATTTTCAGATAAATTCCCCATGTTTAATTTTGGCACAATACACAAAATTTATTTTACCCTTTTAATCTTTGCCAGTTGAGATTTTATTTCATATGGACTTTTTTACAATGTCTGTTGGAGAATTCAAATGTACTGCAAGGACACAGCAGTAATTCCACCTGGATACACCCGAAACTAAGTGGTATCAACGTGCCAGTCCTTCACACTAATACTGTGGTTGCTGGCATAACCTTTCTGAACATAAGAACAGCCACACTGGGTCAGACAAAAGGTCCCTCTAGCCCAGCATCCTGTTTTCCAACAGTGGCCAATGCCAGGTGCCCCAGAGGGACTAGACAGAACAGGTAATCATCAAGCAATCCATCCCATCACCCATTCCCAGCTTCTTGCAACAGAAGCTAGGAACACCTTCCCTGCGCATCCTGGCTAATAGCCATTGATGGGCCTATCCTCCATGAACTTCTCTAGTTCTTTTTGAACCCTGTTATAAAAGGTAATAATTGGAGATATACCAATCTCCTAGAACTGGAAGGGACCTCAAAAGGTCATCGAGTCCAGCCCCCTGCCTTCACTAGCAGGACCAATTTTTGCCCCAGATCCCTAAGTGGCCCCCTCAAGGATTGAACT
The DNA here is from genome assembly GCF_016161935.1 of Mauremys reevesii. Taxonomy (NCBI): domain Eukaryota; kingdom Metazoa; phylum Chordata; order Testudines; family Geoemydidae; genus Mauremys; species Mauremys reevesii. The sequence continues at coordinate 34,567,848 of NC_052632.1, forward strand.
CACAACCCGGGGTTTAGCAGGCCAATGCTCAAACCACTGAGTTATAGTCTTGGCCTTCACAACATCCTCTGGCAAAGAGTTCCACAGGTTGTCTGTGTGTTGTGTGAAAAAATATTTCCTTTTGTTTTAAACCTGTTGCCTATTAATTTCATTTAGTGCCCCCAGTTCTTGTGTTATGAGTAAATAACAGTTCCTTATTGACTTTCTAAATACCAGTCATGACTTTATAGACCTCTACCATACCCCCCACCTTAGTCATCTCTTTTCCAAGCTGAAAAGTCCCTGTCTTATTGATCTCTTCTCCTATGGCAGCCTTTCCATACCCCTAATAATTTTTGTTGCCCTTTTCTGAACCTTCTCCAATTCCAATATATCTTACAATGGGGTGGTCCCATCTGCCTGCGGTATTCAAGATGTGGGCATACCAGGAATTTATATAGAGACAATATGATATTTTCTGTCTTATTATCTATCCCTTTCCTAATGATACCCAACATTCTGTTCGCTTTTTTGACTGCTGCTGCACATTGAGCGGATATTTTCAGAGAACTATCCACAATGACGTCAAGATCTCTTTCAGCTAACTTAGGCTCCCTCATTTTATATGTATAGTTGTGATTATGTTTTCCAACGTGCATTACTTTACATTTATCAACACTGAATTTCATCTGCCATTTTGTTGCCCTGTCACCCAGTTTTGAGAGTTGCTTTTGTAGCTCGTTGCTGTCTGCCTGGGACGTAACTATCTTGAGTAGTTTTGTATCAGCTGCAAATTTTGCCACCTCGCTGTTTACCCCTTTTCCCCAGATCATTTATGACTCTATAGACCATGACTGCGCCCAGGTCAGATCCCTGGGGGACACGCTAGTTCTCTCGCCAGTCTGGTTACTGAAGAAGCGTTGAGGAGCCTGCAGTGCCCTGGCGCCAGGCCGAGCAGATTCAGGGCCTCCCCAGGGCTGGCGCGTTCTCAGCGACAAGGGGCTTGGGAGGCGGTGCCGGAGCTGTCGGCACGAGGGACGCGTTGAAGGGGCTGGAGCCCAGCCGTTGCCGGTGTGACCGCGCTCCCTGCTCCAGCTCGGAGGCGCCTGGCCACGGGAGCTGCTCGTAGAGCGCAAGCGAGAGGCCCAGGCTAGGAGCAGAGCGGAGCGATCCCCCGCCAGACAGCGAGCTCTGCCCTGGACGCGCAGCCGCCCGCCTCGTCCCCAGCAGCGCCTCGCTGAGCCGGGACTCGGGAGTGCCCCGGCCCGTGGGCCAGGACATGCTAGCGCGCGTGCGCGGCGGCCATTTTGGCAAGCGGTGAGGGGTTGAGTCAGTGGCCGGTGGCAGGACAGTCTCTTCCCGGTGGACGGGCCCCTCGGTGCACCTAGCGCGGCGGTGAGTGCGGGGCGGCCGCCCGAGGGGTGGGACAGGGCCGGGCCGGGCCCGAGGAGAGTAGCAACCCCCGGTGTGAACTGGGAGGCGGTGGGGCCTTCCCGTGCTGCGGGGGGAGGGGGATGACTCTGCAGTGCAGCCGCCTGCGAACTGGGCCGGGGGAACCCCCATAGCCTCTCACGGGACGGTGGTTGTCCCCGGCCCCTCTCGGTAGGTCGGGGCGTAAGGGGGCTGGGCAGGGCAGGGGATAGTGTCTTGTCTGTCCCCAGATTTCTCTCTCTGGGAATATGGACTTTGCAGGGAGAATGAGGGGGAGAAACCTGCCCCAGCCTCAACACTTGCCCAGTAGGTACAGGCACTGATCTGCTTCGTTACAACGATCTCTACTTTGAGATAAGGCATTAAAAGGGATCGTTTTTATCAGGTTTACTTACCACCTGTCGAGGTGATTCCCACGACCCCCTTTTAATTACCTCATCACTGAGATTCATGTCTATTAAAAACTTAACTGCAACATTTTAAAAGACCCTTCTATTAGAATAATAAAGAAATGGAGGTTCTGTTATTGAGAGCTAATTACTGTAATTAGTACTTTTGTACATCATTTTTCAATGTCTAAGTGATAAATATATGTAGTTATGTTCTACAAACCTATTCTTTGTAGTGACTGTTGGGTTTTTTTTACAGTGTAACAACAACAGTGTACAAGCAAAATGGTGAGTTACTATGCATGAAATAGAGACCTTTTTGTGCCTGAGTTCAGCAGTATCATTAAGCTCTCTGCAGCTCAATGACTTTAAAGAACAGAGGCCCCAGTCTTGAAAATACTTATACACATGCTTAACTTTACCCACCTTAAATTGGGATTTTTTACCTAAATTAAGCATGTGCAGAAGTGTTTACAGCATTAGTTGTAAAGCTTTGTGAGGAAGACAATGATTGGGGTAGGGATAAGAGGATAAAGCGTTGAGTAAATGTAAATTGAGCACTCGTCCCTTGACTAGAAACAAAAGGTAACATACAATAATGGCAATAAAACTACCTGTAATGCTATACGTCTCACTGATATTAAACTGAAATCACTATGTTACTGCTGAACATGATTTACAATATTACTGAATAAAGTTTCTTCTGTTTAAAGGGAAAAAAATAACAAGAGTTCTGTTATGTTTTTGTTACAGTCTCGAAGATATGATTCTAGAACTACTATATTTTCTCCAGAAGGTATTGTTCTGTAAATGAGAACCACATGACCAATCAACTTCTCTCCTTATGCCTCCCCAAAAAGTTTAAATAGCAACTGAAATATGTAGAAGTGTTGACAATTTGCCTGAGTTCATTTGTGACACAGAAATCAGATCTTCACATTAAGAGGAACACCCCAAACTATAAGGGAGTTCATGGCCATAGTGGAGATATGCTTTTAATTTTAATGCAAATTGAGATAATTTTAAGAATAAAGTATAAAAGTTCCTCTATCTAATTGAGATCTGCATCTTTACATTTCTTTTTGAAGGCTCTCCAGCTTAATTTATATATGGTTCTTGCCTGTTCCATTGGCAGTGAATTACATGCTCGTGCCCAGAGGGGCTGACTGCCACCACCCTTTTGGTAGTAAGTTTGGGTGTGTTATTTCTGTCCAGTATTGGGCAAAATACAGTCAGATTTTGCAGTAAACTTTGTCAGCCAGGGGGTTGCTTGTGCCAGCCTTGATACACCCCCAGTTTCCAGAAAGACAACCGCATTCATCCTTATAACTCCGGAAACAATGCACAAAAGTGTGAATTGCAAAACCATAAGAATTTTCATGTAGGAACAGATCCAAAGGTTTATCTACTCAGTATCCTGTTTCCTTTTGTCAACAGTGTTTAATGCTGAATGCATCAGGGGAAGGTGTTAACCTTCCAAAATTCAAACCATTGTTCAGTACTATCCTAGGCAGTGGAATGACAAGGAAAACATTTCCCGGCTGTTGGCTAAGCCCTGGCACATGAGTATTAATAGCCCATACAATAGTATGCTACCTAGTGTAACATTTGATGCTACTTATTCATAGAAGTGTCTAAAACTCCTTTTTGAATCTTGAAAAATCCATGGTTTTTGTCTCTGTTTCTGCTTCAGTTAGTTTTGTAGATCAGAGTTTCTCAACCCTTTTCTTTCTGAGGCCCCCCACATCATAGTATAAAAACTCCAGAGCCCAGTGGGGAGAGGAGAGGGTTCGGGGGGGTGGGGAATCAAGCCAGCTCTTAGCGGAGTCCGGGGAGGGAGCGCCACGTCCACCCCTAATTCTCCTCAGCAGGCCACCCGCCTGTCTGGATTGCGGGGGAAGAGGGATGAGGAGGGAGGTGCAACCAAAAATTATAACTCAGAGGTGGAGGCTCAGCTCAAAAAGTTTGAAAACCACTCATGGTGCAGGGAGGTGGTAGCTGGGGCTGTGTGCGGGCAGAGGGGTAGCTCGGTGCAGGGAGTGGGGGTAGCTAGTGGCTGTGTGCTGGCAGGGGAATAGCTCAGGGTGCAGAGAGGAGGGTAGCTAGGGGCTGTGTGCCGGGAGGCCTCCCTTGCGGTCTCTGTTCCCTGAAGGCTCTGCCAGCCATGAAACCAGGTCCCCTCGCCCAGGCGGCTCTTACCAGCTGTGTGAGCAAAGGAGCTGGGAGCTGAGGAGCAGCTTCAACCACCTGCACTAGCAGCAGCAGGAGATGAAGGAATGACGCAGCTGCCTGCTCCATGGCACCAGCCAGAGCATCAGCTGTCCCACACTGCCTGGCTCTGGCTTCCCACCTCTTACCTGGCTGGGAGAGAGGAGTGGAGCTGCCCCAGGACTGCCCTGCTCTTGCACTCTAGTTTCAGGGATGCACCACCCCTGTGTCCTCCCAACTCTGCCCATGGGCTCAGGGCTTCTGCCCCTCTGGAATTCAGCCCTGCTGCTCCAGGCATCAGCCCTTTTGGGGGTGCTGAGGAGTGGGACTTCAACCCCGCAGTTCCTGGCTTCAGCCCTGTGGGAGCTGCTGGGACTCAGGCTCTGGGTTTTATTTGCGGGGCCCCGTGGACCCCCTGAAAGGGTTCGTGGACCCCCAATGGAGAACCACTGTTGTAGATAACTTGCATTTAAAATTCTCTGCAAGGGCAAGGCTTTTTTCTATCTGAACCTGCCACTGTGTGTGTTCATTGGATTTCTTACTTGATTCTGACCAATTAACTTGACAAACCTAGGACCTGATCCTGTGATGTGATGACTTCAGTGAGAGTTAGTTAAGTTATGCTTAGTATGTTGTGCGAGGTGCTCAACACCTTGTAGGATTGACCCTCTTCAGAGTTAAATGGTTGAATTTACCAACTTAAACCTCTTTTTCTAGGTCGCTTGTATCAAGTTGAATATGCTATGGAAGCAATTGGACATGCAGGCACTTGCCTGGGAATTTTAGCAAATGATGGTGTATTGTTAGCAGCAGAACGGCGCAACATCCACAAGCTTCTTGATGAAGTCTTTTTTTCAGAGAAAATATACAAGCTTAATGAGTAAGTTGAGATGTTGGTGAAATATGTTCGCTGCTGTTATAATTGCTAATAGGGTATTTAATTACCTCTGTCATTCAAACAACCTGAGGAGTTTTGAGTTCTTGAATGAAATTATTTTATCTGTGTTAACTTTAACAGATCTCAAAAATTATGGTTATAGCAAAATCTTTCTTTTCTAGACAGAATAACCCATATGTTAAAGCTAATATGGGAATGTTGCTTGTAATCGGAGCTGGTATTTCCCAATACAGGGTGCTATCACTGCATTAGCATTTATGTGATAACGCTCTGCTCTCTGATTTCCTCATTTCTCCTAATTTTCAGATTTACTCGTGAACAAATTTACCCGTTGCTTCTATTGCTGATAGGTTTTCATATTTCACTGATGTGCACTCTGTTACGTACATTACCTTCCACTTCCTGTTTTTCTTCATGTGCTCTCTGTTCTGATTTAAAACTGAACAATTCTGCACATTATTTCTGCAATAACATTGATCCCTGTCTTGTTCAAATGTTATCTTTAGTTTGTATAGGCTCTAAGTCACATTTCAAATCATGCATTTGTTTTGTCTTTCGTATTTTCTGTGGATATGAGTAAAGCATTAATATTCTGTGACATAACTGTAATAGAGGTGATCCATATCTCCATTCCTCAATCTTTTTTTTTCTAATTATTCAGATTTTTGTTACCAGTGTTATCAACAAGAATCATACTGTGGATTGTTTTCCACTCTGCCCAATAAAGGTCTGGATACTCATGTTCACTGGAGTTCTGCTTGGTGCACGTGAGGCATAAGTGACTTTGCCCTCTTTCCCTCTTCCCTTTCTGCCCCGATTCTGGGGGCAGCCAGGGGCTTATTTAGCAGGGGAAAAGAACTGGGTTATTCAGGAATCGTGTTACCTACAATTAAAGGAGTGATTACTTGTGTCTGCTCCTACTTTTTTTTCCTCTACATTCACTACCTGGATTATTTTTCTACTTATGTATTAGATCCTGTCTGCTTCAGCAGCGGATATTTTATAGCCATCTCAAATTCAGCAGGAGAAACACTAAATTTAAGCTGCTTGGCACAGTTAAGGATATGCAATACTCTTTGCTAAAAAATAAATACAGCTAAGAAAATTGTCATCTGTTCTCATCTGAATCAGTTGTTTCTCTCAAATAGTTTTTCCAGTATCAATTAACCAGTTTGTCAGTTGTGCACACAAAGAGAATTGTAGAGGATATTCAATTAATAAGAATTTAAAGTTTTGTTTTAGTTGGTCATTGCACAATATGTTTGACCCAAATAAAAGGTTATGTCAGAATGTTACTGTGCTGTTATGGGAGTGGTTGCAACATGTATCTGACATAATGCAGTGGCAGGAGCTTATGGCCTTTTTTTGTTTTACAGTGTGTGGGTTTCATCGTAGGTATGAAACTGTGTTCTTCCTCTGAAACATTGCATAATGATATAACTATTGCTCAGGAATTAACAACCCAGTGAACTTGTGTATTTATATTTCAGGGATATGGCTTGCAGTGTTGCAGGGATAACTTCAGATGCTAATGTTCTAACAAATGAACTGAGACTTATTGCACAAAGGTATGGTTATAGATATTTTTGTAGCTTTACTTAAGAGCTGTAACGTGTGACAATGAGGATTTAAGACTAACCCTGACTTCAAATTTAATCCTACTAACAAGGAAAATGCTTCTCTTTTGTTCTCTGTATATGTATTAAAGTTTAATCAAACAAAAGGAATAAATGTTCTACATTTTTGCCCCTGACTAAATTAAGTTTTGCTTTTACTTTCATGTATGATTGGCTCACGTGATCTAAAAGGAGTAGCTCTAAAAGATCTTTAACATTTACTAGAACCTAACCAGTGGTTTAATGAATGCCTGGTACCAGTCAACAAATTTAACTTATGGATCTGCTTATTTTATAATTCTTATTTACTATTCTGGTCCCACCGTATACATGTTATTAAATGTAATGCCTTGCATGTGAGCCTTTTTTTTGGGGGGGGGGCTATATATATGGAGCATATACCCAACTTTAACACTATTCAGCTAATTAAATATACTAGCAGAAGATAAATTTGTTCAGTTTTAGATGATTTGACAAACCAGGCCAAGAAAATGGAGAATAACAATCTGTCAAACTGTGTTTTACCTTTTCTTATGTATTCCAGACAGCTCCAGTTTATAGCTGAATCTCTAGTCATTTAGAGCAATAAAGGAAACAGTATAGTTTCCCCGTTTGTTTACATTGCATAAAATAGATAACCAAAATGGTTGGATTACATCCACTAAGGATTTACCCTGTTCCAGTGAAATGCTAATCAATTTATTGATGATGTGTTAGAGGTAGTTCGTGTACTTACTTCAGAAATGTCCTTTTTTAAAAATTAAACACTTTTACCTACTGGATAGCAAGGTAAAGACCTAATAAAAGTGTGCAGCTTCAAGGTTGTCTGATTCCTTAATTAAGGAATAATATATAATTACAGAAAGTGTTCTCAAATATAAATTTGGTTTCTTTTAAAGAAACATTTTATTTGCCATATCACCTCATGGAGTACAAAGCCATTCATATATTTTAAACTACATTTGCATACTATCACCCAGACTTGTGAAAGGGTACACTTTCATTATACCCAAGGATCTGGTTCATTACTTTAATACATTTTTCTTAATTTATTATTATAGCTGTAGTCTTATAGTAAATTTACAGATGTTGTGATGGTAATGTCACAAGTAATAGAAGTTGTGTTGAAATTTAAAGTTACAGGCATGTATACTCTTTACTAAATTGCTAACCTCAGTCCTTTTTGGATAACTGATAACTCGTTATTCCATTCTTATAGCCATCCTTGTAAGATTCATGCTGCTTTCATTTTTTAATTTTTACAATACACCTGTCTTGCCAACATGTTTTCTCTCCTAATTTATCCTGCTCCAAAAAGATTGTTCCAGATTCATTGGTCTCTGTTCATGGGCTGTCATCAGGTAATATATTGAGCCCACTCACTCTTGTGACAAATGTACAACCTAATCATTATGGAAAAAATCAAAGTGATGTGTTTTTTATTAAGTCTTGTGAAACAACTTTGGCACACATTTTCTATTCGAAAGTTTGGTAATAAAGACATCAATGCCAGGGATCTTGTTCCGTGACTTGTTTTGTATTACCTTCTGCTCGTTCTCATCCTTCCACTAGCTAATTTTACTTTTCATTCCCCTGTTGCAAAAAAGTACAGTTTCCATGGAGGTTACTATCACACCCTCATTGCAAATTGGCTGGTAAGAATTACTAAATAATAAGGAGGCCTAGTACTTTATGCTGTGGTACCAGCTGTGTGTGCGTTGGGATTTCCATTCTCATTCTGATAGAACTGTGAATCAAAATAATATCTTAAGCATTGCTGTGCTGAGCTCTGTACCTGAATTATGGAGCTGAAAAAACAAAAATATATTATTTTTTTTATATTTCTTTTGAATATTAGGTATCTATTGCAGTATCAAGAACCAATTCCTTGTGAGCAGTTGGTAACAGCACTATGTGATATCAAGCAAGCTTATACACAGTTTGGAGGTAATAAGGGGGAGGGATAGCTCAGTGGTTTGAGCATTGGCCTGCTAAACCAGGATTTGTGAGTTCAGTCCTTGAGGGGGGCCATTTAGGGATCTGGGGCAAAAATCTGTCTGGGGATTGGTCCTGCTTTGAGCAGGGGGTTGGACTAGATGACCTCCTGAGGTCCCTTCCAACCCTGACATTCTATGTTAAATAAATGAAACATATTGGAAGTTTTAAATGTCTAAAGAATGATTTTATGAAGTTATTTACAATACTTGGTTACTGGCCTATAAAATTACTAAGCACAAATGACCCCTGAAAAATTGCCAAAGGAATTAACTTTTGTTTCCAAATGATGGCATTGAAATGATGATGAATTTATAGATACTAAATTTGCTGGTATAGACACAGCCATTAATCACTGTTGAAAAGTTGGTGGCTGAGATGTAGGGCTTTTTGAGCACAGCGATGCCCTGAATCCCAACAGGAAGAAATTAGTTTTGTGTGTGTATTTATTTATTTATTAAATCTAGGACCCATATATTGTACCATTGTAACTATGGACTAGCAGCTGTGGCTAGGGGCATCAGTCTTCAAATACTTTTTTAAATTATTAGTGTGGATCAGACAACATGGTTCTGTGAATGTTAGATGATAATGTTATAGCCTAGGCAATGTTTCCAAATACACAGAACTGTGATGTTTCCACAAACACAACCAATAAAAGTGTTAAAACGCAGAAGACCCTAACTGGCTGATAACCTCCATTATATTTGTAGTGTGACTTGACCATTAATGTACTTTGGTTTCTGGAGCTCTTGTACTAAAAATTTAAGGATGGTCATTGAAGATTTGTTTTAAGATACTAAGGTGGTAAATTCCAATTTGTTTACATGGAAATAAATTGCTGGTAGAGTAAGAGATTGAAATAAGACTACAGCAGCATTCTTCCTCACATCTTAGAAGGAAACAATAAAAGGATTTATAGTAGAGCTTATCTAAAATACCAGAAGTACAGAGCAGTCTATTAAATCCTAGATCAGAGGAAAGGATTTAACATTTTCCTTGACTTTTTTTTTTTTTTTAAAAGCAGCGTTCGGGACCAATCTAGTTACTAAATTTAGATCACTAATACCCTTGTATTTTAACAGGAAAACGTCCTTTTGGTGTTTCATTGCTGTACATTGGCTGGGATAAGCATTATGGATTTCAGCTGTATCAGAGTGATCCTAGTGGAAACTATGGAGGATGGAAAGCCACATGCATTGGGAATAATAGTGCTGTAAGAGATTTTTTCTTAATAAAACAAAATAAATGAATTTGTCCATGATAAACCATGTACTAACCACAATTCCATATTCATTACTACTACAAGCAGAAATAGTTGTAAAACATTTCCTACAGGAATGTTAATGCCAGCAGTATTAATGATCTCTGACACCAGAACTTTAAATTGCCTATATGCATTGCTTTGCATTAAATAAATCTCCATTCTTTGTCTGACAGGCAGCTGTGTCAATGTTAAAACAAGACTATAAAGAAGGAGCAATGACCTTGAAATCTGCACTTGCTTTAGCCATTAAAGTGCTAAACAAAACCATGGATGTTAGTAAACTCTCTGCAGAGAAAGGTAAGCAGTATTGCTCTCCCATATTTAAAGGTGAACCTGCTTTAACTCCTTGCTGCTGAAAAACCCAAACACTTGCTGTAAAAATATTACAATAAACTGGATGTGTTTCAAACAATTGCTTTTTAGTCAAAAATAAGTCAGTGATAATGGAGTTTTAGAAAACAAACTAGTGTATTATATTGCCACACAGGATAGTTGTATCCTGTGTCAATCCCAGGGTATTAGAGAGACAAGGTGGGAGAGGTAGTATCTTTTATTGGACCAACTTCTGTTGGTGAGAGAGGCAAGCTTTTGAGCCACACGGAGCACCATCTTGCCTCTCTCACCAACAGAAATTGGTCCAATAAAAGATATTACCTCTCCCACCTTCTCTCTCTCTTACATTGCCACTCAGTTTCAGTGGACGATGGCCAGATGAGGTAATTCCTGCATTTGCAGATGCAGGAATTACTAACTCTCAACCTTGAGCCTGCGAACAAGCACATGCTTAACTTTGTTTATATGAGCAGAGCCATCCCGGGGTTACAGTGAATCGGGGTGACCACTCTGGGCCCTGCGCTTTGGGAGGGCCATTTGCTTCGTGGCAGGAGGGGCGAGGAAGAGCCCGCCTACCAACCTCCTCCTCATCCTCCCAGTGCATTCGGCCCACTGGCAGGCCCCACTGATCAGCACTTCCCCCTCCCTCCCAGTGCCTACCACTGATCAGCTGTTTCCCAGTGTCTGAAGGTGCTGGAGGGGAGGGGAGAGGAGCGAAGGGCAGTGTGCTTGGGGGAGGGGGCAGAACTGCGTGGGGAAGGGGTGAGGAGAAGGGGTAGGTGGGGAGCACGCACCCTCCCCACCTCCCAGCAGATAGAAACTTGGCGCCTATGTCCCGGGCCCTGCATGCCCCTAGGGACAGCCCTGTATAGGAGAGTAGTCCATTTATTTTTTTACTGCTCACATGAGTAAGTAACACATGTACAAAAGTGGTGACAGAATCAAGGCCTTCAGTTGAGATTTTCAAAGGAGACTGTTTTGAGTTTGGTGCCTAACTCCCTCAGGCTCCTTTGACAATTCTAACCATAAAAAACCTTGTCTATTACTTTTACCTTAAATAAGTAATATTTAACAATGCAAATATTTTCTGTCTGTTTCAGTTGAAATTGCAACATTGACAAGGGAGAATGGAAAGACAACAATTAGAGTACTAAAGCAAAAAGAAGTGGAACAGTTGATAAAAAAACATGAGGAGGAAGAAGCAAAATCTGAGCGTGAAAAGAAAGAAAAAGAACAAAAAGAAAAAGATAAATAGAACTTGAAATCAAGCATTTTATAGATTATATAGGACCTGCTTCAATGAAAGATTTGGATTTCCACTTCAGAAAAGCCTGCAAATCTGATACTTATTGAGCCAGGCCCTCAGTCATCATAAAATTTAATACCTGATTTACCACCTCTTGCATTGAATTACTATTACTTTAATTCTAGAATTCATTTATTTCTTACATCTTTTTGTTTTGTATTACAGAATAAAATGTAAAAAGAATGGCAATGGGTATTTTATTTCATCAGTAACATCTAAATACACTGATTTTTGACGGAAGTTAAATATTTTAAATCAGTCTAGAGCCTATACTTGGCTACTTGGTAAATAACAGTTATGACACTACTGTGAAAAATAAAGCCTTTCAGAAGTTTAGAACACCACCCTTACAGAACATTTCCTATTTAAAATTCTAATACTGAATGAAAGTATACTTGTCTCACAAGATTATCTATAATTTTTTTGGCATATTAAGTTTTATAATATCCATTAAGGCTGCTCCACTAATATTCCTGTAAGCAGTAAGAGTGCTTCTAATTTGTAGTAAATACTGTTAGTTTAATATAACTTTCCAGAAAAGTATACACTTTCAAATAAACTAATTGCCAATATTTAAATGGCTAAGATATCAAAATAAGCTATTTTCTCACAAGTAAGTAACATGACCCTCCCTAAGGAAGGTATTTTTATCTTAAAGATAGTTTACTTTTTCTTACATCTTTAAATCAACCACTTCCACTGAACTTAGGCTATTTGACTGGTTTTTGTATTCCAAGGGCATTAAACAGTTTCTTCTTGGTTTCATGCCCTAGCTTGATGCTACTGGCTTTTCTGACATTGCAGAGAAGGATTAAACCGCTCCCAACAGCTGTATCTATTTGCTTAAAAATTTATGAAAATACTTTAAAAAAATCTGAATAAATCTAAATCAATGTGCAGTGCCCCTTTTTAATACTCCTCACTAAGTACTGACAAACTAGACATTTAAATTATTGGGTAAATTATTAGAGGTAAAAAAAACAAAAACAAAAAAAACCTAGCCCAAACTTAAAGTTCTACCCATTAAGTATGAAATAAAAATCCATATGGAAGAAATATACGTTGAAGTCCTACAACTTAGAAGAACTAACTTTTCATTCAATGCTAAAGGAATTTCATCTAGGGTAAACAGTCAAATAGGTATTGTATAAGTGGTGATGTGCCTTTTTACTGTCCTTTCTATTGAATAGTCCCAATTCTCTGACACATCCCAGAATATCACTGGTAATTCCTAAAAAATAGGACTAACTGATTGTTCCTTAATTGAGGGGGCTTTAACTGATGGATTTCAAGCTGTAATATTGGTCATTGGGCCTTTAGTTTAATATTCAGTATTTCTTATTGTTCCTCTAAAGGAAACCAGGTTCACAGGATTGAATTTGATCTGAAAAAAGTTGGGTTCAGTTTCATGAGTCATTTTATTTTGTATAATCTATCCCAAATAGTTTTGACTGGTAAAGTACCTCCTCCAAATGTGGCCAAAAATTGCCTGCAGTTGGAACAAAAGTAAATTTATATAGCCTGTTGCCTCAAAGGAACATAGAATTCTATCAGATTGTTTCCAAACATCCTGCATTAAAAGTTTAAATGATTTGGGGATCATAACTATGATTTATTTTAAGATGAGGCATTTGTTCCCATATAATATATAGCTTTCTTCCTGGTTTTTTTTTTTTAAGACTTATCTAGTTGATACCTACAGGTCATACTGAATTCTTTCAATTTTTAGTAGCATATTATATATCAAAGTGGATTTAAAAATATTTTAATACCAAGATTTTACATTAATTGGATTTATGTACTGATTTACTACTAACTATAACTCAGTGTAGTTAGAGTAGGAAGAATTTTTGACATTGTTTCAGCTTTAACCATAAGAGCAAGTTTGCTGAAAAAATTAAATCCTAACTAAAACTGTTCGTTATATGGACTAATGCAAATTATTAAATTCCCTTCATTATATATGAGCATCATAAAAATGAAGCTTAAACTCTTGTACATAATGGAGTTGCTCCTGGTGCATTAGTCTAGACTAGTGTAGAAATGCAAGAAGTTTTGAGCCTTTTCACTTTTTAAGGTTACAGAAGTGCACATATTACAGTGATGGGGGCCATATAAGTACCTAGTATCCCAATAGTGATAGTTCCAAAAGTAATGGACTATTTTTGAAGACATTAACACCATCTGGAAAAGATTAGATATGCACAGTAAATGTTCTCTCTGGCTGCTGGGAATCTAATGCAGCAGTTGGCTTGTGTGTGTGCTCTATAAATGATGTGCACACAATTAATGGCTTAGCATAAATATAGTTTGGAGGGGCTGTCACAGCACACCCCACTTAAGTGTCAGATGTCTAGTCTAGTTGACATCTTTCTCAGGATGGGATCTGACAAAAGGGCTGTCACCATTCAAGGGTTTTAGGCTCCAGACTCTTGCAATTCGTTATGATCACTTCAGCAGGTGGGGACTTCAACAGCTGCAATTCTTGTCTCTCCGGGCAATAACGGTTATTCAGTGACCAGGCTAGGTTCATGAAGCAAAGTACTATTTATTTAGAACCAGAGTATTTAAGACAAAACATCTTACAAACAATAAACAGCTTTTCTGCATGCCTGGCTTACCTGGTGTTAAAGACCATATACTAAGGTCAGGGCTGATATTTTATACATTTTCAAGTCCTTTGCTGCTTTGTCATCTTAAACCAGGTCAAACCGGTCTAGGCTATTGCTTCAGGGGGGCGTAGCTTCAAAATACTTAATCTGCATTGTTTCAGTATTGGGAATTTGCATTATTTAACCCCAAGTGTCTTTAGTTCCGTTAGTTCACCCACTGATCCAGGAAAACAATCACTAACAAGCCCATAAATGTGCCTATAACATTTTATAAGGTTGATAAAATAGTCTTTGGCCCAGATTTGTAAAGGTATTTGGGCATTACTGCTCTCAGCATTGCAATGCCTAGCTGATTTATGAACCTAAATCTCATTTGAAAAGGGATTTAGGCACTCAGGTGCCTAAATCCCATTGACCAAATGTCTACTTTTTTAACTTGTACTCCCATCTGTGAGTATTCATATATTGTCTCGTGTCTTATAACTAGATTATAAGTTCTTTGGAGCTATCTTTTTGTTCTCTGTTTGTGCTGCACCTTAGCAGAATGAGTTCCTGGTTCATGACGGGGGCTCCTAGGCACTATGTTAATGCAAATAATCAGAATAAAATGACGAGTAATACTACATTTTTTAAAGTTTTGTTTTTTTAATTTAAACAGTTATAGTAATAGAGAAAGCCAATGTCCCTTAAAACATTGAAATGGATGCAGGCCTGCAGCATTACCAAGATGTTCAATAATCAGCATTCCTCTAATATCTGAAATATACAGGAAAGTTATAGTACACATGAGTCAGCTTCCTCTCAATTTCTGGCTGTATTTTGATCAGAAGTAGAAAGGTATATTCAACACTAAATGTATGCCAGATAACCTTGTAGAGGTCTATTAACACTATGCCCAGACTCTTATCTGCTTTTCCCAGAAATATATATAATATTTGACCATGCTAAACCTATCTTCTACATTCCTTAGTTTTGCAAGAATGTATTTCTTGTGCCCATCACAGTATCTGTGCCTCTTTCAGAGCTAAATTAGGAAAGTGTTATAAACACCAAAAACAGATTTTAACAAAGCTCAGTGGTTTGAGCATTGGCCTGCTAAACCCAGGGTTGTGAGTTCAATCCTTGAGGGGGCCACCTAGGGATCTGGAGCAAAATCAGTACTTGGTCCTGCTAGTGAAGGCAGGGGGCTGGACTCGATGACCCTTTGGGGTCCCTTCCAGTTCTATGAGATAGGTATATCTCAATATATATTTTAATATGTTTATTTCAGGTTTAATAATCCCCATTGTCTTTCTACCTATTTACATATTTATTTTTAGTGCACAAAGTAGGAACAGTTTACAATATACTAGTACCTAAGTATTCTATTTAGCTGTCCCTCTAAATGTAGTGTTGTTTTCCAACATGTAAGTTCATGTAGTGTTGTCTGGTAAGGTGCATGTTTCAAATGAATATATTCCCTCTCTGTAAATGTTTGCATTATATGATAATACTGAACAATAATATATACAAATAAAATGAAGTGTAGTTCTCATTTCAGTGGATGCTGGAACTGGTTAGAGTCAGTATTCACTAATGAGTTGTTAGAAATGTGAGGGTCCTTTTGTAATCACAAAAGTTATTTAAATTATTTAGTAGCAAATTAGGACTAACTATAATCAGTATATCATCTGCATAAAATGCAACCTTTTCCTGTTTTCCTTGTAATCATTCCTAAAATATCTCTGCTATCGTTGGCCTATACATAAACAGTACCATAATAATTACAAAAAGGAGCAATGCCAAGGGCTCAGTAAACTTGTTCTCCAGATTATTATGCTCTCTTTATTTTTTATGCTCTATTCCAGGGGTCGGCAACCTTTCAGAAGTGGTGTGCCAAGTCTTAATTTATTCACTCTAATTTAAGGTTTCGTGTGCCAGTAATATGTTTTAACGTTTTTAGAAGGTCTCTTTCTATAAGTTTATAATATATAACTAAACTATTGTTGTATGTAAAGTAAATAAGGTTTCTAAAATGTTTAAGAAGCTTCATTTAAAATTAAATTAAAATGCAGAGCCCCCCAGACTGATGGCCAGGACCCGGGCAGTGTGAGTGCCAATGAAAATCAGCTCGCGTGCCGCCTTCGGCACACGTGCCATAGGTTGCCTACCCCTGCTCTATTCGCTTTTATGGAAGTTCTTTGACCTACTGTATTTTGCCTGCGTATAGCAATGTATCCTGGGTAGACGACAAGAGCTTCTCTCAGATCTACCCTTTTGGTCCAATCAAATATCTATTTGGTATCTAATTATAAAAGCATACAAATTAAGGAGGCCACCCCAGCAACTTATATAAATATGTAGTCATGTATATCATAATGCTATATAAGTAATGAAAATAACATTGTCCATTATTTGACTTATTCTTATTAATCATGTTTAATCCCTTTGGTACTGGGGAAGTACATATCCTCTATCAAGGCCAAAACTATTCAAAATCAATAAGTATTTGCATTAAGGAAGAGACGCAAAGTACAAAAGTCATGTGGTGGTGTAAGTTACACATAAGTAAGTGAGGGTAAGGAGTTTAAATGACAGAAAGTTAAATTAAAGTGGGAGAGAAGAACTGCTTGAATGTATCCTTCTGTCTTAGTTTCCTTTCCTGCTGGACTTCTCCCTTTTTGTATGAGTTACACTAGTTAAGTCCCTGATCTTGCAGGCTGATCTGTGCAGAGGATCCTTTATTACCTGTATGGAGACCCATTGATTATAATGGAGCTCTGCATGAGTACAAGGGTCCACCTGCACAGAACCCAGTTACCTCAGTGGGTCTCTATACAGATGCAAGGGACCATCTGTGCTGATTATCTTGCAGAATTAGAGCTTTAGTATCAGACTAAGGAGAGGAATGATGGGCCAGTTGTTAGGGCACTATCCTGCGACTCAGGAGCACCAGGTTGAATTTCTCACTTTGCCACAAACCTCCTGTCTGATCTTGGGTAAGTGATTAAGTCTGTCAGTGCCTCATTTCCCCATCTGTAAAATGGTGATGATAGTAGTTGGTTGCCTCACAAGGGTGTGCTATGAAGACAAATACATTAAAGATCATGAGGCACACAGATAATATGATAATTGAGACTACGTAAGTACCTAAAATAGAGAGATGATAAACTCCCTTACACCTTTTGACAAGTGAGTAGTATATATCACCTTGGCACAATGAGCTTATGTTTCCAGATAATTGTTGTAAAAGTACTCTCTCTTTCTTGTAGTCTCAGATGAGACTTCTAATTAAAAAATGTCATCCAAATATTTTCCCAATTTCTTTCAAAAACTTAAAATACTCTCCATTAGGACTTTTCAACTCTAAAGACCCCTGCTTTTCAGGTTTTAATTGCTTCATTCACTTCTATTATAACAGATTTTTCAGACAGGGCTTTTAAATTAGCGTTTTTAAAAGGATTGATTTTAGTATCCCATTTGCTAATTTCATACTACTTTGCTTTAATCTGAAAAAAAAATGCACTTCACAGAATTTTGTGAAAAACATCTTATTTTACTAATAGAACTGAGCAATTTGCTATTTTTATCTGTAATTAACTTCCAATTTACTGGTTGCATTACTGGCTCTGATGGAAGATTCATAGAAGTCACTTTAGTGGGGACTTTTAGAATCTCCATTTCTGGTTAAGTGGATCCTATTAAAGACACCAGAAATTAAAGTATTACTTATGCAGTTATTTTGATATGCTTAATGCTAGCTATTGCAATGTTAACATTTTGTTCAAGTTAAAAATACCAGTGGCAAATTAGTTTATTTATAGATGTTATTTACTATCATAATAAAAATATATACACATGCACCAGATGCAGGAGCGGATTTACCATGAAACAAACTGTGGTGGCACAAGGCTGCCAAGGACAGGGGAGGCCCCAAAATGCAGGGCAAATATCTGACAGCCTGCCCCCAAGTCCCAGCCGGCAGTGCAGCAGGGCTCAGGCAGGCAAACTGCCTGCATGCCATGGCTGGTGGCCCCAAGCTGCTCCTGGAAGCGGCCGGCTGCTGGCATGTCTCTGTGTGCCCCTGGTGGGTGGGGCACGCAGAGACAGGCAGCATAAGGAGACCCGCTGCCCTCCTCCCCCAAGGGGCACGCAGAGACATGCCAGCAGCAGGGCTAAGGCGGCTCCCTGCCTGCTCTGCCGCCTCCTCTCCCTCTGCGCTGCCCGAGTTAAGCACCACCCCTCTGCCCCCCTCCAGCACCCCAACCCCTGCTCCAGCCCAGAGCCCGCAGCCAAACTTCCTCTCAGAGCCCACACTCCTTAACCCTCCTCCCATATCCCAACCCCCGCCCCAACCCAGAGCCCATACCCAGCACCCAAACTTCCTCCTGGAGCCTGCCCTCCACACTCCCTCCTGCACCCCAACCTCCTGTCCCAATCAAGGTCCCTCACTTTATTTTCATTTACTTCCCATTACTTATAGGAGGAGAATGAAGAAAAAAAGAATGAAAAAATGGGGGAGATAAGAGAGAATGTTCTTTTTCTTGGCTGGATCCCAAGGGGGGCCCCCAAAAATGAAGCTGTGCACAGGACCCCACTAACTCTAAATCTGTCACTGACCAGATGACGCTCAATATATTTAGCATAATAATGGGCACATACCTAGACTTTAATCCTTTTCAATCTTGCAACATCTATTTTACCCAAATGGCACCCATTTGCAAGCAAATTCATGGTTATGAAGAAAAAATAATTTGTCTTTTATGCCCTGAAAAGTCAATAAACTACATCCAATACCTTTAACCAGAAACTGTCATAAAATCCCTTTCATGCAATTTCTACGTAAGGTTAGTATATATATAGCTCTTAAGAAGCAAATTTGACTTAGGAACACAGACAGTGCAATGTGGTCATAGACCAATTGCAGGCAGAACCTTAAATTTGTGATAAACAATAGAAATGTTGCAGACTGATTTTTGGAGTGCTCAGAAAATTGCTTGCTCCAAATTTAAATTGATATTAAACATGAGAACAGAACATATTTTCATGATGCTCATAGGCCAAAATGCCTAATTTTATAATTTTATGTTGAATCCTGCATGTAAACTACAAATTGCAAACTAAGAATTAAATCCTACATCTTGAACACCTAAAATTAATGGGCGTTCTGGTGTGCAATGAATGCAGAATCAATCACTCAGTGTATGTAAAGCAAGAGATTGTCAAGACTAAAGAAGAAGATATATGTTCCCAATGTATGAAATGTCATTTTTTACTGCAGAGCATTCTAATCCATACAACAGGACACTGGAGGACTACACTAGAAAAACTACCATGTAAGCAATTGCTCTTTGGATGGCTTATGCTGACTGCATTATGCCTACTGCACACATAAGTAATCTCAATATGACATTCAGCATATTAAAACAAAGAGCATGCAGGAAAAATTAATTTTAAAGTGTTAAAGTATTGATTTTCATTAAGGTAAACCAGTGTCTGACATGATGAAATATTGTTTATTATTTTGGATGGTGTCAAAAATTTTATGATGTATACAAATAGGCACACTGATCTATTCTCTTCTGTAAAACAAATAATTGACATAAAATAGTTTTGATCACTGACAATATGTATAACAATGAAATTCCTAACACTGGAGTTGCAGGAGGATCAGAAGTGTGGACAGAATTTTTGGGTTGTTTGGGGGGGCAGAACTGATGTGGGGCTGGGGAGACAGGATTGATCTGGTGTTGTGGGGGCAGAATTAATTGCTGGGCAGGCAGATGGACAGATGTGAGACAGATGGACAGCTGGCTGCTGCAGTGGGGGCCAAAATCAATGCACCTGGGAGAGACAGTCACATTAATTCTCACCAGGGCCGTAGCAACAAAGAATGTGGCCCCCTCCGAACATATGTCCGGGGCCCCTTACAATGCAGAAACATTTTTTTTGCCACTTTTAGGGGCCCCCTTCCTTGCGGGGCCCCCTCCGGTCGGAGGGTACGGAGGGCGCTCGCTTACACCTCTGATTCTCACACACATACACTGGAGGGATAGGGGGAATTAAAAAAAAAAAACAGAAGACAGACCAAAAACAACCAAAAAGCAAAACTCAAAGTAGGATGTTTTTAAAGGTCTCATGGCTTTGGAGGGTCTAACTCAGGGGTAGGCAACCTATGGCACGGGTGCCGAAGGCGGCACGCGAGCTGATTTTCAGTGGCACTCACACTGTCTGGGTCCTGGCCACTGGTTCAGGGGCTCTGCATTTTATTTAATTTTAAATGAAGCTTCTTAAACATTTTAAAAACCTTATTTACTTCACATACAACAATAGTTTAGTTATATATTATAGACTTATAGAAAGAGACCCTCTAAGAACGTTAAAATGTATTACTGGCACGCGAAACCTTAAATTAGAGTGAATGAATGAAGACTTGGCACACCACTTCTTAAGGGTTGCCAACCCCTGGTCTAACTCATGATTTTTGAGCGTTTGGGGTTGGCAGTAGGTGTCTATAGCAGCACAAGGAATAGGAGGCAACAGGATGGTACATGTCTGGCACGGTGTCCACACATAAGGCCATCTGCACTGCCTGCCATAAGCTCATACACATGGCATAGAGCATCTGCCCAGGGGCCACAGCTCTGCAGCACAGCGGCCAAACACGGACAACCCCATTGTGCCCGGTGATAGCTGCCTGCCAGGTCATTCTTGAGCTGCATGAGGCGCAGGGCTGCACCCATGCCAGAGCAAGGAAGAGAGGGCTGAGAAACGAACCCCTCATTACCTCGGCTGTAGCAGGTGCGATGCCCCTGCTGTGCCAAGGCCATTCCGGGACCCCCAGGCAGGGCTCGCAGCCCTGGCTATAGACAGATAATCGGGCTGAGGCGCGCACATTAAGCACAAAGCTTCCAGATCAAGACAGACCCTCCACTTTATTCAGCGCACTTTAAGCACCGCCCCCATGTATCTTCTGGGAGACCCCTCCCCTCGCTCCAGGGCAGGCGAGCAGCCCTGCCCCCGCCCCCGTCAGAGGAGGAGAGCGCGCGCCCCGCGGGGAGGGACACCGCGAGTCCCTAACGGTTTCCAGCGCGCCCCGAAGGGGTGTGTCCCGCTCCGTGCCCCGCCCACTGCTCCCGGCGAAGTGCAGAGCGGGGAAGCCCGGCCGCACTGGGAAGCTGCTCCTGCCCCGAGTGTGAGGCTGAGCTGCCCGAGGCTGGGGCTCCGCGCGTTCTCCGGGCTCCCAGGCGGCGCTGCGCGATGGCGGAACAGGGAATCCAGGCGCGCCGCGTCCTCTCCCCCGGCAGCCGCCTCCTGTTCCTCCTCACCTGCCTCTTCGTGCCCCTCCTCGGGGTGCCCGGTCCGGCCGGCAGAGCCACCGCCGCCAGGGGCAGCGCCCGGACCCCCTACACGGGTAAAGGGACCACGGCTGCACCCTCCCCCATGTGGGCGAGCGGGCGGGGGTGTCGAGGAGGCAGTCGAGTGCATGTTAGGAGGGAAGGTGAAGTGGGGCTGAGGAGGGGGATAGCGGGTATGTTGGAGCTCGTGGAGCGGTTTGGGGGAGGGGGATGTAGGAGAGGGGGCCGTGGAGGGGTTTGGAGAACGGGGATGTAGGAGAGGGGGTCGTGGTAGCGTTTGGGCGGGGGTCTCAATGGGGAATCACGAATTATGATACTTTTTTAACATTGGGTTTCAAATAACACAAGCTGTGTGCAGGGGTAATTTGCTTCCAATAGATAAAAGTCTGAAACCTACAAGGGGTGGTATCAGGGTTATGCTCCTCGTTCTCTTAGCTCATCTTCTCTCCTCACTCTTTATTCTCCCCTGCCTTTAATCCCACATCTCTGAATAGTTCAGTTTGGGATTTTGTGAGATAACAGTGGTGCAGCATGGTGCACGGCTGCCAGTACAAACGCTGTTCAAGAAATGACAACGGATTTTGGAGTTAAACACAGTTTGCTTGGAAAATCCTGCAGGGATTTAAATAGCAACACATTTTATTTATTTTGCATGCTATGTCAACTTTTTGAAAGACCAGACTCAAACATTTAAAATCTGATTTGAAGGACAAGTCAAGGCTTGAGCACTAGCTTTGCAATCCTTAGGGACAGTGCAGAGGTAGCTCAGAGGAATTTTTTATCTGATTTTTAATTAAAGGACTCTAGAGAGACCATGATTAAACAGACACAGCTTTATTTAACAGAAGAGAGAGGGGGAAAAAACCCACTAACAACCTTGTTTAGAAGTTTTTCTTTGCCTTTGTCAAGCAAAAGTTCTCTGGGCGCACACATACGTATTTACAAATACTGACCACAGTGTCTCATTAGGTGGTTGTACAAACTACTCCAACTACTACAAATAACGAAGAATGCTATTGTCATTATATCAGACCTTAGGGTGTTTTTGTTTTGTGTTGTTTTTCTTCTCTGTAAGGTGTATTGCATTTATTCACAACTGATGTTGTCATGGATTTGTGATGTATTTGCTTTGTGTGTTTATCTATATGCCAGAGGCAAACAATATATTTTAGTAATTCTTATGATGCATGACAATTATTTCTTATTGTTGAAATACCATTCTTATGGATTTATGATAAAATTCTGCTTGACTTATTCATTGAGTTAACCCTGTTGAAGTCCCAGGGGCTAATCTCAAAGTAAGGATTTGATTTGTACAGTTTAAATGTATAAAACACTCCACAAAATAAAAATGTGTTGATAAAATTATGCAAATTTGAAAGAGTACAGTCAGCTCAAGCTTGTCCTAAAATACAAATGTTGTAAAATATTGCTTTCACAGAATGTAAGAGCAGCAGAATGTGCAAGTCTTCCAGACAGTTGGTTTTAGATAAATATTCTATCCATGGCAGTATTAAAAGCCTGAAAGTTAAACTCACTTGAAGCAAAAGTGAAATTGACTTAATTGATTTTCATTTTCTATACTGGGATGCAAAAAATAAACGAACAGTGCAAATAGTGAAATTTAAACTGGATTAAAACTGTGAATTGTAGTTTGAAACGTAACAAATCCTTACCTATGTTACTATCATGCTAAAAGTGATTTTTAAAAAAGTTACTGTGAATTATAGTAGTTGGAAGAATATGTTTTCACTAAATGAGTCTCATCACAATAGAAAGAATAATTATATAGAGCTGTTAAAAAAGGTCATAGTCAAGTACTTGTGTGGAGCCAAATCTTGCCCTTGGGTAGAAGCATGCAACTTTGTCTTCAGTGAGAACTGTCTGTTTGTATCTGAGGGGAGATTTTTTCTCTATTGGCCATTTTAACTACAATAAAATTGTAATTTACAAAAAAATAGAAATTGGTGGTAGATATTTAATTGTTTGAAAAATGTGGTGAATTGGGACAGTAAACTATATTATAGTATTGGTTTAGAATAGTATATTAAAATTGTGGGGGAAATCCTTGACAAGTTATTTAGTAAACTTTACAAGTTATTTATCAGATGTAGGTGAACTAAATTCCATATGACTCGGTTATTATGTATGCTTTCCAAACCTTTGAAAATTAAACTTCAGTTTTCTATTCATTACAATGCAGCTGTGTGAGTGTGTATGTTGTAACTTTCTTCCTGGAGTATCCCAGTTTTACAAACCTTAGTTGTTTGTTGCAAAACAAAATCAATGAAGTATTTTGTAATATAGAAGAATTTCAACCTAAAGGATAAGAATTAGTTTTCTGAAGTGAATTCTGAGAGAAGTTGCATCTATTAGAATTGTAGAACTAAGTTTCTTATATTTATCAGGTTACTTATATCATGATTCTCCTTTAAATGATTTTACTTTTTTTTTTTGAGAATATAAAAAAAATGAATCTTCCAGTAGATTGTAGAGAAATTCGGGATGGGAGCTCTTGTATAGTTCCACTCTGTCCAGAAATGAAAACCTTAATTTTGATATTCTGGCAAAAACATATGGAAAACATACTGGCATATCTTCTAAAATCTACTACTGTTCTTGCATACTGAAGAAGAGTACCTGATTTGTAAAAGCCATGGGAACAATACATACCTATGTATCTGAGATTAGAATCTAGTTGCATGAGCAGAATTTTGCTGTCGACAGATGATGTACCAGTGCACAACATCAAGGGCTGTACTGGCAACTTGCCAGGAGCCTGAGGACTGTACCTTATTTGTATAAGTATTTACAAAATTGTCAGTTTAATTCCATGATGCATACAGAAAAAATGAAACTTGTATAATAAAATGTTTCTAACCTTAAAATCCTTCATTATGGCTTTTCCTTTCACTCCTTCCACTTCCCACTTTACTTCGTTTGTATGCTTTTCCTACTTTTCCTCTCTCCTTCAACCTTTCAGATGTTTTTTTCCTTCCAGATTTCCCCATCAGTTGTTTAGTTGCAGCCTGCCCCAACATTCTGCATGTCCCTTCTTCTGTCCTCACTGCCAGGTCCCTGGTCAGCAAGAATTATGCCTTTTCCCCCATACTGTTCCTAGGCTATCCCATTGACTTCAGTGAAGCCAGGATTGCCACAGTGGCTCTGCCTTCTACTCCCAGGCTGCCTGCCAGCCAGCATCTGGCATTTGGTTTCTTCATCTACTGTAGCTGTTTAGCAGGAAGTAGACATCACTTCTGCTCCCCACTGAATTTATCACTGAGCAGAAGCAACTAATGCTAAACCAAAAAAGAATGTTGCTAGGGCTCTGCAAGGCAGTGCATTTTATCATATGCACAGCAGTGCTGCTGGTATTCAGCAACCCTGGAGATTGGTGGAGCAATAAACCTCTTGGCAAGCCATAGGTTGAGACATTGTTTATCATTTAATATTTACAGTAGTGCCCATGCTATGCTAAGCACATTACAGGCATTCAAGAAGGGGGGCAGTATAAGGTCTGAGGAGCTCTTAATCTAAGGACTGACACACATGGGCCAGGGAAAGAATAGGCACTCTATATACAAGTCATTCTCTGTAAGCAGCATGGCCATATACTATGATGATGCTGGTTATCAGCAAGGCTTGCAAAATCCACTAACCAGTGGTAAATAGTAAGCTTTCCCTGGTGCCAAGCCATTAGTAGATATTTTGCAGAAGTTTAGATTTAAAAGTTCTTTGCTTTTCTGACTGCAATAATAACCTTCTAAATGTGAACATCAAAAAAAATAAGTGTTGCCTTCTTTACTCCACAAACACAGCTCTGTTCCTCTGCTCATGTTCATAACTTTGCCAAGCAGTACCAGGATGAAACAAACCTAAAAAATCTGGTCAGTCACACAGCTGCCATTCAAACTTTTGCAGTTGGCAGTGTGAAACTGTCAAGTACATCCATTTCTCTCTGCTGCTGCCTGGGAAAAAGGAGTAGTAGAAGTATGCTCTGGAGTTATTCGCTAGGATTGAGGATAAATCTGTTCCCGCAATAGCTAGAAGGCTTGATGGTGGGAGAAGAAACAGAAGGCTCTTCCATTCCAGAAGCTAGAGAGGGTGAAGCTTCGTACTCATAAGACATTTACTGGCCAGAGACTGATACAAAAAACAAAGCCTCCCCCCCTGCATCCCATCCCAAAAAAGGAAAATAGAAATAGTAGCACCCTTTTATATCAGTTAGGCATGAAGGGGGGAAATCACCCCCCCTAGCCAATGTAGCCATACTAGCAAAAGCCCAGTATAAACAAAGTTATACTGAGGAAAAAGTCCTTTTGCTGGTACAGCTTATTTCATTTTGGGATCTGTTAGCTGGCAAAAACATTCTTACCGGTTCAGAGCAAGTCTACACTACAAAATTAAGTCGACCTAAATTATGTCACCGTACAGCTGCTACAGTAATTAAATCTCTTTTGCATGTCTGCACTATGCTCCTTGTGTTGGCAGTGTGCATCCTCACTGGCAATGCTTGCATCAATGCAGACAGCAGTGCACCCTGGGTAGTAATCCAACTGTGGAACTCACAACCATCTAGCGCAGGGTGTTTTGGGAAGGGTTTACAATGCCCCATTGGGGCAAACAAGTCATGCAGGGGTGATTGGGAACATCGTTTCAATGTTCCGTGATGTAGTTATCTGCATCCCATAATGTTTCGCACATTTTTTCAAAAGCCGTGCAAACCCGTGGCATCCGCCATCTCTCTGAGAAGCATGCACAGTTCTGCACTATTGTGATGAGCATTGCAAGCACAGCACACCTGATCCTGCAATATCTGCAGAGGAGCCATGGGGAACATGACAGTTCTTTGGAGATCAGCTTGCTGTGGGATATGGAAATCAGTCGGGAATCAATTTGAAGTTGGGAAATCCACCCTATGGGTTGCTGTGATGCAAATGTGCGGGGCCATTAATGGAGTCCTGCTACGAAGGACTGGGCAATGTGCAGGACATACTGGATGGTTTTGCAGCAATGGGGTTCCTGAACTGCGGTGAGGTGATAGATGGCACACATATCCCTATTTTGGCATCAGACCACCTTGCTACAGAGTACATCAATAGAAAGGGCTACTTTTCTATGGTATTGCAAGTGCTGGGTGATCACTGGGAACGTTTTACCTAGATCAGTGCGGGATGGTCAGGGAAGGTGCATGATGCACACATCTTTAAGAACACAGGTCTGTTCAGAAAGCTGCAAGCAGGGACTTTCTTTCCAGACCAGAGGATCACCACTGGGGATGTTGAAATGCCAATAGTGATCCTGGGAGACACAGCCTATCCATTACTGCTGTGATTCATGAAGCTATACGTTGGCCACCTTGACAGCAGCAAGGAGCACTTCAACCACAGGCTCAGCAGAAGCAAAATGACATTGGCACTGTCTACTCAGGAGATCAGCCCTCAGTGAAAAAAATATTGCAATGGTTATAGCTGCCTGCTGTGTGCTTCATAATATCTGTGAGGCAATGGGGGGGGGGAGTTTTTGCCGGGGGAAGAGGTGGAATGGCTGTCTGCTGACTTTGGACTGCCAGATACCAGGGCTATAAGAAGAGCTCAATGGGGAGCTATAGGGCTCAGGGAGGCTTTAAAGACCATTTTAATTGTGAGCCACAGTAACGTGTGTTGCTGTACTGTGCTCTGTGCCTGGCATTGTTTTTTTTGCATCCCGGTATGAACCTTGTAATGAATGCTGTGTGTGCAGTAATATAACATTGCCAATGCACCTATTGCTATTATCTGTGAATGATGTCAGCCCAAGCCAGCATATGTTGTGAACTAATAAAGATTAACTAAATTTCCATAAATAGGCTTTTATTCCAAACCCATGCTAACAGACATATTTATAATTGAATGAAACTATAAATGCAGAGAAAAGAACCTTTGAAGGGGGAAAGAACAGTCATTTTCATTTCACAAACACATATACCAACCGTGTCTCTCACAGGTCAGTGAATGTGCGGCTGTTACTGTCTGTACTCTCCCCCGGAGTGGAGTGGTAGGGGTAGTGCAGCAGCCCCAGATACCATGTGGGAATGAGGGGTGTAGGGAGGTCCTGGAATGCAGCTCTCTACAGGTTGCAGAGGGAGGCGAGCACAAGTCTGTTGAACTTGAAGATCAACAATAGTCTCCAGCATGTCTGTTTGCCGCTTGAGAAGTGCTAGTATATCCTGCTGCACATCTCTCCCTGTTCTGTTTTGCAGGGCCCTCTCTGCCTAACTCTACAGGGGAATGAGAAGCAGATAACTAATAGAATTGCTATTTCACTACCTCTTCTAACATGGTTAAAAAGGAGTAAATGAACAGATATGTCCCTGCAATATCAAAGCAAATTACATACTTACCAGAGGTTCTTTCTCCTGCATCAGACTTGCCCGCGCTGGCTCTAAGGACTGGCTCAACTGCTCTGGAGTCAAACACAGATCCTTGCTCACTTTGCTACTGAATCCCTGGTTGCCTGTCCCCCATACTCCTCCTCCTGCTCTTCCTCATCCAACAATTCCTCCTCACTGTTCACTCTGGGGTCTGTGACTCTGACTCCTCTGAAGTATTCATGGGGCTTTTGGGGGTGGTCGTGGTGTCTCCGCTGAGGATGACATGCAGCTTTTTGTAAAAGTGGCAAGTCTGTGGCTCCTCACCAGAGTGACTGTCAGACACCATTGCCTTCTGTTATGCCTGCTGCAGCTCCTTGGCTTTCATGTGGCACTCCTGCAGGCAGGGCCGGCTTTAGGCCTATTCCACCAATTCCCCCAAATCGGGCCCTGCTGCCGAAGTGCTGCCGAAGACTCGGAACACCGCCCGGTGAGTACAAGCCCCACGTGTTTTTTTTACATGTGGGCTTTTTTTTAATAAAGTCATCCCTGCCGGGGCCCCGTCAAAACTGTTTGAATTGGGCCCCGCACTTCCTAAAGCCGTCCCTGCCTTTGGGTCCCTCTTGTAGCCCTTCTCACCCATGCCCCAAGCGATTTGTTCGTAGATATTAAACTTTCTATGGCTGTATTGGAGCTGTGCCTGCACAGCCTCTTCTCACAGACTCAGGTCACCCACCATCTCCTGTGTATGCCAGGCAGGAGCACATCTGCAGCATGTAGCCAGCACTGTCAGCTGGGCAGTTGCTAGGTGAGCTCTCCACACCAAGCAAACAAGAAATGAACTTCAAAAATTCACAATGATTTAAAGGAGAGGGGCATATACTTGTGTGCCTGGTAGGGATGTAAAATAGTAACCAGTTAACCAGTAAGCATTAGTCTTACTGGTTAACCCACCCTAACTGTTAACCCCAGCCATGTCAGCCAGCCGCCGGCCAACCAGCCAGAGCAACCCCAGCCAAAGCCACGCCAGCTGGCCGGAGCGACTTCAGCCGCACGGGCCGGCCAGAGCAGCCCCAGCCACGCCAGCTGGCCAGATGGAGTGACCCCAGCCCTGCTGGCTGGCCGGCAGAAGCAGCCCTAGCTGTGCTGGCTGGCTGGCGGGAGCAGCCCAGCCCCAGCCGTGACAGCCGGCGGTGGGAGCAGCTGCACCGGCCAGCCAACGGGAGCAAACCAGCTCCAGCGGTTAACTGGTTAAACGATAGAATTTTAATTGTTTAAATGGTTAACTTTTTAAAACAATATTTACATCTCTGGTGCCTGGCCACCAGGCAGCGGAGTTCAAAACGATGACCAGAGCAGTCATGGTGGGGCACTGTCGGACACCTTCTGGAGACCATTAAAGTTTGACATAAATAACACAGTGTCTCCACTGACACTGCATTGATCTAACTACGTTGACCTAAGCGCTACGTCTCTTGCAGAGGTAATTATTAAGTCGGCATAGTGGGCGAGTTACATTGGGGGGAGCAACATTTTAGTGTAGAGGCTTACAGAGTTAGGGTGACATAAGACTTACAGGCCATAAACTCTCTCTCCACTAGGATTGGCAAACCCTTTCTAGTGTAGGTAAGGCCCGAGTAACTGTGGGGATGGCAGGAATGCCTGACTTTTTCACTGCCTTCCAAGTGTATCAATAGTCCAGGAACACGCACTCAACATTGTTTATTTCCATTAGAACATGTTATAAAAATTACAAATTACCATTCTGAGTCGTCGTCTTCTGCTTTCCCTAGTGTAATTATTTCATGGCATAGAATTTTTTGTTTGTGTTGTTTTGTTTCTAGTTTGTAACTTTTGTTTCTTCTTCGAGTGATTGCTCCTATGCATTCCATGTAGGTGTGTGCGCTGCGCGTGCACGGGTCTCCGGAACTTTTTTACCCCAGCAACTCCGGCGGGCCGGCTGGCGCCCCCTGGAGTGGCGCCGCTATGGCGCCTGTTATATACCCCAGCCGGCCCGTCCGCTCCTCAGTTCCTTCTTCCCGCCCGTGACGGCCAGTTGGAACTGTGGAGTGCTCCCTTAGTCCTCCACACCCCTAGCGTTTTCTCCGAATTTGTGTATATAGTTAGTGAGTTTATTCATAGTTTAGACAGTTAGTTAGTGTTTAAGGAATTAGGGGGGGTTCGCCCCTCTTTTTTCCTCACCCGGTGTGGGCTCATGCCCCAGACACTGGGATTCAAGCCGTGCTCGGCTTGTCAGCGGCTGATGCCCATTGGGGACGCTCACGACTCCTGCCTTCGCTGCCTCGGGGAGTCCCATCGCCCGGATAAGTGCCCCATTTGTGTGGCGTTTAAGCCGCGGACTCGGAAGGAGCGGGACTCCAGGTTGAAGCAGCTCCTCATGGAGTCGGTGCTTCGCCCAGCGGCGCCGACCCCAGAGGCGCCGAAACCGTCCTCGGTCCGCAGCGCACCGGCGGCACCGAGTCGGCCCGGCACGGATGCGTCCCGTCCTCCAAAACCGGCACCAGCGTCCCAGCACCGCTCCCCTTCTCCGGCGCGCAGAAAGAAAGCTGCGCCGGCGGCTGCGAAGACTCCGACCCTGGGACCGGTCACCCAGCCACTGCCAACACCTCCGGCACCGGCTGTGGTAGTGCACGCGCAGTGCACGGGCCTGGCAGCTCCGGCACCTGAAGAGCCATTGAGCCCGGCGCCCCCTTGCTCCCCGGCACCGTCCGAGGTCGAACTCGGTCTCCCAACTACGCCCGAGACGTACTCGCAGGCGAGGGAGCTCATCTCCATGACAGAGGCGCCGAGCCTCCGGCCCCCGGCACCGCCGGTGTGGGCTGTGCCCTCCGCGGGGAAGCCGGCCATGATGAGGCGCCCCGGCACCGACGAGCGGCGTGAAAGGGAATTCAGGTCTCGGTCCCGTTCCCGCAGCCAGTCACCGTCCCGCCAAGCCAGGTCCCGACGTCGATCAACGCCTCGGGACCGTTCACTATCTCGGCACCGGTCTCAGTCACGGTACCGCTCAGCATCGCGGTACCGATCCCGAAGCCCCAGTCGGCGGTACCGAAGGAGGTCTGCCTCTCGGGACCGTTCACGGCACCACAGCGACCGTAGCTCCTCTCGGCACCGCGGCGACCGTAGCTCCTCTCGGCACCGCGACCGTAGCTCCTCTCGGCACCGTGACCGCAGCCGCTCCAGGCACCGTGACCGCAGCCCTTCCCGACACCGAAACCACAGTCGTTCGCCTTCCCGGCACCAATGCGACCGATGGTCCCGGTCGTGCTCCCGATACCACGACGACCGGCACCGACCCATGGCGCTGCCAGAGGACAAGCGAGGGCCTTCGACAGGGCACTCATTCAGCGCCTCTGCCCCCCAGTGGTCGCGCCAGCCCTCCGTCGCTTCGCAGGTCTGCAGTGGCACGGATCTCAGGGCTGACCCCCGGGGACAAAACTATGGTCCACAGCAGTGGGGATTCTGGGTTCCGTGGGTGCAGTACGAGGCACAGGGCCTGCCCTTGACTCCACGGCCGCCGGGCTCCGAACGTCGGGTGCCGGAAGCAACCATCAGTAGGCCTCCCCCGTTGCCAGCGGCTGGGGCCTCTCTACCGGTCCCTGCGGAGCAGCCGGACACTGACGCGGCTGCTCAACCGATGGACGAGCCACCGCCGGAGCCGGCGGTCCCAGGTCTCTCTTCGTCGTCGTCGCCAGACGAGGCTGTAGCGGGGTCGTCTACGGCAGACCCCCCGCCGATCGACTTGAGAGCTCATCAGGACCTGCTCCGTCGGATCGCGCAGGCGATAGACCTCCCGGTGGCAGAGGTCGTGGAAAACGATGACCCGGTTACCAATGTGATCGGGTCAGAGGCTCCCGTGCGAGTGGCCCTTCCGTTCATACGCACGATCCAACGTAACGCCGCTACCATCTGGCAAACGCCGGCGTCCATCCCGCCCGCGGCGTAGAGCGCAAGTACTCGGTCCCCCCCACGGGATACGAGTACTTGTATACTCATCCGGCTCCGGACTCCCTAGTTGTGCAGTCGGTAAATGACCGGGAGCGGCACGGTCAACCTGCGGCGGCGCCCAAGTCCAAGGACGCACGGCGCATGGACCTCTTGGGCCGCAAGGTCTATTCGGCAGGGGGCCTGCAACTCCGCATTGCCAATCAGATGGCTCTGCTAGCCCAGTACACTTATGAGATGCTGCTCTCTCTCTCTAAATTTGCCGAACTCGTCCCATCGGCCTCCCGCCAGGAGTTCAACATCCTCCTCGAGGACGGTAAAAAGTCCGCGCGCTCCTCCATCCAGGCCGCGCTGGACTCGGCTGACTCTGGAGCCCGGACTCTGGCCTCCGGGGTGACCATGCGGCGCATCTCCTGGCTGCAGTCGTCCACCTTGTCCCCGGAGGTGCAGTACATCCTCCAAGACCTGCCATTCGACACACTCGGTCTGTTTTCCGAGAAGACTGACTCCCGGATACAGACCCTCAAGGACGGTCGTGTTGCTATCCGCAACCTTGGAATGCACACGCCAGCGACCCAGAGGCAGTCGTTCCGGCGGCAGCCGTTCCGGCCGTTTACCCAGGCCAGGTCTCGGCCCTATAATACTCGTCGGAACAACCTGACTCGCCGCCGACCATCAGGCAGCAGGCGCAACCAGTCCCAGGCGCCTTCTAAGGCCCCTCAAGGGCCTAAGCAGTCCTTTTGATGGGACGCCCGAGGACGGCTCATCAGTCTCTCCACCGGATCCTTCCCCATTATTTTCCGACCGCCTCTCCCACTTCCTCCCGGCATGGTCCCGCATAACGTCGGACAGCTGGGTCCTGCGTACGGTCCAATCCGGGTACCGCCTTCAGTTTGTTTCGCTCCCTCCCTCCCATCCACCCTCCCTGTCCCTCTTCAGGGACCCCTCTCACGAGCAAGTCCTCTTACAAGAGGTCGAGACTCTGTTGAGTTTGGGTGCCATAGAGGAGGTACCGCTCGACCGACGGGGCAGGGGTTTTTATTCCCAATATTTCCTCATCCCCAAGGCGAAGGGAGGTCTTCGTCCGATCCTAGACCTCCGGGAGCTCAACCGGTACCTGCTAAAACTCAAATTCCGCATGGTAACCCTGGGGACCATCATTCCCTCCTTGGATCCGGGAGACTGGTTTGCCGCCCTCGACATGAAGGACGCATATTTCCATGTCGCGATCTATCCTCCGCATCGACGGTATCTCCGCTTCATGGTCAACAACATGCACTACCAGTTTGTGGTGCTTCCCTTCGGCCTCTCCACCGCCCCGAGGGTCTTCACCAAATGCATGGCAGTTGTTGCCGCAGCCCTCCGTCGTCGTCGTGTACACGTTTATCCATACCTCGACGATTGGTTGATTCGCGGCCCATCACAACAGCTGGTAGCAGGCCAAGTGACTGATATCTTGGCCCTATTTCGAGACCTGGGCCTTCTCGTGAACGTCGAGAAGTCCATTTTAACTCCGTCTCAAAAGGTGGAGTTCATCGGAGCAGTCCTGGATTCTCAATTGGCCAGGGCCTGCCTCCCGCACACTCGGCACCAGGCGCTGGTGGCCTGTATCCGGGATCTCCAATCCTTTCCCGCAACGACGGCGCGGTCCTGCCTTCGACTCCTGGGCCACATGGCGTCTTGCACATTCGTGACCGCGTACGCCAGGTTACACCTTCGCCCGTTCCAGACTTGGCTGGCCTCCGTATACCGCCCGCATCGCGACCCCATCGATGTGATCGTCACTGTCCCGAGGCCTACCCTCGATACACTCAGTTGGTGGCTAGCCCCTCAGGTCGTGTGTGCAGGAGTCCCATTTCGCCCGCCGTGCCCCTCCGTCACCTTGACCACGGACGCCTCGGGCCTGGGATGGGGTGCACACCTTGGCGACCTTCACACCCAGGGCCTCTGGTCGCCTCCAGAGCTCTCCCTGCACATCAACGTCCGGGAGCTCCGAGCGATATGGTTGGCGTGCCAAGCTTTTCAGGCCCACCTCCGCGGGCGCTGTGTCACAGTGCTAACGGACAATACGACGGCGATGTTCTACGTCAACAAGCAGGGCGGGGCCCGCTCCTCCCTGCTTTGCACAGAAGCGCTACGCCTGTGGGACTTTTGTGTAGCCCACTCAATTCACCTGGCAGCGTCCTTTCTTCCAGGCGTACAGAACACGCTAGCCGACCGCCTCAGCAGGTCGTTCCTTACCCACGAGTGGTCCCTTCACCCAGACGTGGCGCATACGATCTTCCGGAGGTGGGGATTTCCCCAACTAGACCTATTTGCCTCCAAGGAGAACAGGAAGTGCCACCGGTTCTGCTCCTACCAGGGGCGCTCCCGCGGCTCCCTGTCGGACGTGTTCCTCTGCTCCTGGACGGATCACCTCCTCTACGCCTTCCCTCCGTTCCCGCTCGTTCATCGGGTGCTACTCAAGCTTCGGATGGACAAGGCCCGCCTCATCCTAGTCGCTCCGGCCTGGCCGAGACAGCACTGGTACACCCTGCTGCTCGAGCTCTCCGTCCAAGAATCCATTCCTCTTCCGTTGTGGCCGGATCTTATCACGCAAGACTTCGGCCGGCTTCGCCACCCGGACCTCCGCTCCCTACATCTTACAGCCTGGTACCTGACTGGTTGACCATTGCGGAGCGTGACTGTTCGCAGGCGGTGCAGCGAGTCCTAACTGAAAGCAGGAAGCCTTCCACACGCTCCACCTACCTCGCGAAATGGAAGCGTTTCGCTATCTGGTGCGACCAGAAAGACCTTAATCCCTTTCTCGTCCCTATTCCTATTATCCTGGACTACCTCTGGTCCCTTAAGGAGCAAGGCCTCGCAGTCTCCTCCTTGAAGGTGCACCTGGCAGCCGTGTCTGCGTTTCATCCACCAGTAGAAGGCCGCTCCATTTTCTCCACCCAGATGGTCTCTCGCTTCCTCAAGGGCCTGGACCGGTTGTACCCGCCAATACGGCGCCCTACCCCGGTCTGGGATTTGAACCTGGTTCTGGCCAGGTTTATGGGACCGCCGTTTGAGCCTCTGGCGACTTGCTCCCTGCTCTATCTATCATGGAAGACGGCCTTCCTCGTCGCTATAACATCTGCGAGACAAGTATCCGAACTCAGTGCCTTAACCATTGGCCCCCCGTATACCGTCTTCCACGCAGACAAGGTGCAGCTTTGACCGCACCCAGCCTTCCTCCCTAAGGTGGTATCGGCCTTCCATATTAACCAGGACATCTTCCTCCCAGCCTTCTACCTAAGGCCGCACGCCTCGCCTCGGGAGCAACAGCTTCACACCCTGGACGTCCGCAGGGCCCTCGCCTTTTATATAGAGCGCACGAAGCCCTTCCGGCGTTCGACCCAGCTCTTCGTAGCGGTTGCGGAGCGCATGAGGGGCGAGCCGGTCTCCTCTCAAAGGATTTCCTCCTGGGTGACGGCATGTATTCGAACATGCTATGAGCTTGCTCGTGTACCACCTAGCCGCCTGACGGCCCACTCTACAAGAGCGCAAGCCTCGTCTGCCGCCTTCCTGGCCCATGTCCCCATCCAGGACATCTGTAGAGCGGCCACCTGGTCCTCTGTCCACACTTTCGCTTCCCACTACGCGTTGGTGCAGCAATCGAGAGACGATGCAGCCTTCGGCTCCGCAGTCTTACACTCTGCCACGTCTCACTCCGACCCCACCGCCTAGGTAAGGCTTGGGAATCACCTACATGGAATGCATAGGAGCAATCACTCGAAGAAGAAAAGACGGTTACTCACCGTAGTAACTGGTGTTCTTCGAGATGTGTTGCTCCTATCCATTCCAGACCCGCCCTCCTTCCCCACTGTCGGAGTAGCCGGCAAGAAGGAACTGAGGAGCGGACGGGCCGGCTGGGGTATATAACAGGCGCCATAGCGGCGCCACTCCAGGGGGCGCCAGCCGGCCCGCCGGAGTTGCTGGGGTAAAAAAGTTCCGGAGAGCCGTGCACGCGCGGCGCGCACACCTACATGGAATGGATAGGAGCAACACATCTCGAAGAACACCAGTTACTACGGTGAGTAACCGTCTTTTTTATAGAGAAAGGAATTAATGATCTACTGATAAATGGTACATGGATTACCAAAGATCTCTTGCCAAAAAAAAAAATAAGGCAAAAATGTCTTTATAAAAAGACGGGCAGCAAGGATTGTCTGAAACAATTCTATAGTTTTCACTGGAAAGGAATTTTCTTTTAGAAATTGAAGAATTGAGTTTCAATCTACCTTCAGTTTTTGATTAAATACTTCTGATTTTGGCATGAATGGAGGGAATTCAGCATTCAGGACCTCGTTAGGTGGGGACAATGAGTTTTGTTAAGAATGTCTGTTTATGTGGTTATATAGTCTAAAGTAGTTTAGGGCTCCTGGCCTTGAACAAAACAATTTTTTCAATCAGATTACATTTGTGATTGGAACAAATTTACAGGCATCAATTGAATATTAAATTCATTGCCAGTCATGCTCCTTTATTCAGGAGCTTGAATCTGATGCAGTGGAATGAATATTCCATCGCTCAATGGAGAGACAAAAAAACTACAGAGATTTCTCTCTGGGCAAAGCATGGTAAACTGCTTCATGCATTGTACCCAATAGTGAGATGTAAATTCTTTCAGGCACCTCTTCTACCAAGATTTGAGTTATCTTTGAAAAACTCATCAAGAAATAAAAGTGGAAATTCAGTTTAACCCAAAGTTACATTTGGGGGTTGTAATGAAAGTGTTTGTGTAACCCTAAAAATACTTTTATCAACAATTGAAGTTTTTCTGAAATAAGGGGATACAAGTTGGACTGAATCTCTAAATAAGTAACTAAATTACTATGTTAAAATTAGGGCAAAAGTGGTACAGTAGAAGGAAGTTAGAAAGAGGTGTAATGATTGTTTACTATAACTTTTTCCATTCCATGACCAGGCAAGGATGCTGGAACAATTTGTATAGTGAGGGTGCTCAGAGCCATTGAACCAAACCGTAAACCCTGTATATGATGGGAACCACTTCAAGCCAGAGGCTAGTGCCACACCCCCAGCACCCCTAGTTCCAGCATCTATGTGACCAGGAAATCATCAAATCTGTCTGAAGATGTATCTATTATACTTACAGTTATATAGCCTCTGTTCCCCTTTCACTGCTGCTTTACCAAATATGCCCATAGATTTAGTATTTATAATCTACATATTCTGCCTGTTTGCATTGATGGCAACTATAAAGCTTTTTACTCTTTTTTATGAGTTGCAGTACAGAAATTGTGTAATTGAGTTTCTCATTCATTGGCACCGGTGAAACACTTTCTTAAATATTTAATTTTAACAATTGAGGTAAGGGCATGCAAATTTCAGTATATTTTCTTAATACTAAGACGTACAACATTTGCAAAGAGGCTTTATTCTAATTAAGTTTCATGACCAAACCTTTATATGTTATCAAATTTTGATATGCAGTAAGGTATTACCGGTAGCAATTTTCTTTAAACATCATTTTACTTTAGTTTCTTTAAGTTAGTATTAACACTAGTTATTGGAAGACTGGATGACATGGTGTTTTTCACCTCTGGCAGTTTGTGGAGCAGTCAGAGATTGAAATAAATGTACAGAGTAAACTCTTCTTGCCACTACAGGCTTTTTCTGAAGAACTGGATTGTCCCAGTAGTGTGGGGAAACTTGTGCTGCTTCACCATGTGTCATATCTATTCTGTGGCTAAAGGAGGGACTTTGTTCTTTGGGACTGACAGTCCATCACTGCATTCTGAGACACTTCAGGATGTGAGTTTATGATGAATAAGATATCACAGATCTATATAAAGTTTGCTGTGCTATAGTTGATTATACCATTATTCCTGCCTCATGTGAGTTCTCACAGTGAGCAATACATTGTCCCTTTTTGTTGAAAATATTGTGCTCAACATCTCTGAATCTCAAGGAAAAAAATCATTAGTCAAAAGTTTGTTCTTCAGACTTGCTGTTATCTACCCACTTAAAGCACAAAAATGAATCTTTGCAATATTTAAATGTGTTCATAGCTACTTCATAAATACACTTATTCCTGAGTTGTTGCTTATGTTTGCAAATACTGAAAATAAGATGTGTATACCACTTCAATATGGTCTAATAGGATCAGAAAGTTTAATTTTAGGTTTTTTTAAATTATATTTCTTGAAAATATAAATACCTGTCAGAAAAACAAATAGGGTAAAATTTTCAAAAATGCCTAAATTCCATTTTCAAAAGTGACTTAAGTACTTAGGGGTTCAAGCCTCAAAGTAAGTAAGTGGGAATTAAACTCCTAAGTCACTTAGGAATTAAAAAACTATTCGGTGTTTGTGCCTTGGTACAAAACAGACATCTCTAATCATAAGGATTTTTAATAAAGTGTTACTGTTAATTATTCTTAGCTTTGTTTTTTTTTAACTTTGTACTGTTTAAAGTATAGCTTTTAGATTCTAGAACTTTTTCACCCTTTTTAAAATATGACTCTTGCTTGATATGGAGCAGAAGTAAACATTTTTTTTTTAAATTTAACATTCTTGATTCTTTATATGCCAGTATCAATAAAATCAGAACAGTTTTCAAATACAAAACCATGTCAGGCCTCTGTCAACACTGACTACCTTGTCGCTGGCAGTAGTGGATGAACAAAATAGGTAGATTTTAAAAGTGTAGAGCATATGTCATCCCAGGCATCAGTTTTAAAGGTGAACTACAATGGACTTGTTTTCAAAATTGGGGTTGTGCCCTGTTCTCAGCCCATATGTGCTCCAAATTCAGTAAAGGTTTTTTCCTGATAGTTTGGTAGTTTTATAAGTATATTTATACAACTTAGAACAGCATCAAACATCCATTGCATTTGGAAAATGAATGTTAAAAAGGAAATGGCAAACAGATACTTTACTCAGTGACCAGAAAAATTTGCTCATTCATACTCTTGTTTGCAAATATTTGAAGTGGTGGCAATAGAAAGCTGATGAAAATAATCTTGCTTCTCACTTCCTTAGTACAGAGTTGTTGACAGTAGGCGAGATTTTAAATAATGTCTTGATCAGCTTTGAACTAAACTGGATATAATAAACAATTGACACAACATTATCACTAGGCACTTGAGCAATTAGATCCTTCAGAAATAGCGTCAAGTTTAACTAGAAGCAGGAAAATTATCTTTTAACTGAGAATTGAAATATCCCAGTTATAGACATTATGCCTTAATTAGTAGCACACTCATATCCTAACTAAAAAAAAAATCAGCATGAGATTGGCAGCTGTGGATACTGACAGCTTCTTTCTACAGAATAGGTGTCATGTACTTATGTATCAGATATGGATTAGAGTTGCCAAATTTGATTGGACCTATTCCTGGAGGTTTCATCACATGACATAATCTTTAATTAAAGATTAATCTTTAATTCATAGAGACTCCAGGATAAACGCCCTACTATTACTCACACCTTCTTGTCAACTGTTTGAAATGGGCCATCCTGATTATCCCTGCAAAAGTTTTTTTTTCTCCTGCTGATAATAGCCCACCTTAATTGATTAGTCTCATTAGTGTTGGTATAGCAACACCCATTTTTTCATGTTCTCTGTGTATATATATCTTCCTACTGTATTTTACACTGCATGCATCTGATGAAGCAGGTTTTAGCCCATGAAAGCTTATGCCCAAATAAATTTGTTAGTCTCTAAGGTGCCACAAGTACTCCTCGTTCTTGTTTCTGATACAGACTAACACAGCTACCACTCTGAAACCAGTATAATACAGTTTAGCATTCCATTACAATAGGTATGGTACAGGCAGGGCCGCCCAGAGGGGGGGCAAGTGGGGCAATTTGCCCTGGGCCCCACAGGGGCCCCCATGAGAATATAGTATTATATAGTATTACAACTTTTTTTTTTTATGGAAGGGGCCCCCGAAATTGCTTTGCTCCAGGCCCCCTGAATCCTCTGGGCGGCCCTGGGTACAGGCATCGCAATCTTTCTCACGCTGCTCTGCCTATCTGCCTGAGCATTGATTTTCAGTAGAGGTCAGAGGATTTTTCAGTCTGCATTGTGCTGTCCTTTCAATTCTTTGCCTTTCTGTTGAGACTTGAAGAAATCAAGCTAATCAGGTGCTAATTTTAAGATGTGGATTCTTGCCTTTTAGAAACCAAATTATTCATTTCACACAATCTTCCAAACTGCTCTGGACTCTCCCAGCCTTTAATGGTCTGGGCTGAATTTGAATGAGCAGCCTGGACCAGCCTCATTACTAGCTCTACGTGTCATCCAGTCCAGCTTGATTTAGAAAAAGAAACAACAACAAAAAAGGAGTATTGGCAAAATGATACGGAGTGTTATCTAAGTTACTATCTGGAGGGTATTTAAAATATTTTGTACAAGCTGCTACCCATACAACCTGTATGAGTACAAAAGAGGGCCAGCATAAAGTTTGTAGATTTGGGGGTTTATCATATTGCAAAAAATGTTCATACTGAAGCTCAAGGTATTGCATATAAATATGAGTAGCCGATAACTTGAAAAAGTACTGATCCGTGTTCTTGAAAGAGGAAAGCAATTAAGAGGCATCATAGAAACTATTTGCTTATATGCTCCCCCAATGAAATAAATTAGATCTTTGGAAAATTTTGCACACCTTTGTTTAAAATGGAATTGAATGCCAAATAAACAGTTAAAAACATAAAAAATCCCATCTACAATAGTGAATTAAATTTCATGTTTAATAGGAGTTCCATGTGAACATTTAGAGGCATGTGTAGCCTGAAGATTACAAATTTCTGTTCAAGATATCTCTTTACAGAAATGTAGAGGGTAATGTGAAATACCAAGCACCACCAATGCACAACTTTCTATGTCCCTGCTCCAAGGTCAGTTCATGAAGAAAGAATGTTCAACTGCATGATCACTCAAATTGTATGACAAATTCAGCAGATAATTGTCAATGATAGAAAAGTAAGTTGTATTATTCGTAACACAAAAAAGGATATTTCATGTATTTTCAAAGGATTAGGCTCAAATGTAGAAAACACTACACGATTCAATGAAAAATATGAAGACAGAGGAATAGTTCTCTCAGTATATTGTGTCTTCAAGTGGTGTAATTTTAAACTGCTGTATAAACTGCTGCAGGGTTTGACAAATTCACTTGTCCACTTACCAGCCACAAATAGGAAACATTCCCTGGCTAGTGAGGGTTACATTCAGCTTCTGCAGAATATAGGATTTCACTTTGAAAAACAACAACAGCAAAATTTCCAGCCCTTAGGGCATCTGCAAAGATAACTTTCTGAATATGAATTAAATTAACTTTAAACTGATAGAGTTGTATTCTGAAACTGAGGTGTTACCTGCCTTAAAGCCCTAATCCTGAGAGCAGCACACAACATGAGGCATTAAAGTACTGCTGGAGTTGGTGAAAGAAAGAGTCCTTTCCTCTAAACTACTCCCTGGCAGCAGACCTACACCGTAGCTGCTACTCCAGCTCTGAGACTATAGTAGCATTGTTGCTGCTTGTGCTCCTGCTGAGGTCTAAAGAAGAGCTAGTTAATAGCCATAGTGGCAAATCTGCCCCAAACCTGCACTGTGCGGAAGAATGCAGGGTATCCCCCTGGAGCTGGGCTCTGTAGTGCACAGGTTGTGTGCCTTCTCTTCACAAGTTCCTCAGATCCCACCTCCCATTCCTACACTGCGGAATATCACTGATTTTGCCACAGGAGGACCCTCCACTGTTGAGTAGAAGGGGACAGAATTATTTGCCTCTAAGTGTTTAAACTATTCCATTCAGATGAACGGGGTGTTAATGCTGAAACCTTGCTCTTTTTTATTTAGTTTTACCCCTCAAATTGATATGTCTGGAACTTGGGGTGAACTTAACCCAAACCTTTACATGCTGTTGACAAATAGGGTAAAACTTCTGTATTTAATGAATACCGAATGGATTGTTGGAGTTTAGGCTCAGTGAGATCTCATACCTGCTTACTAAAAGAGAATTTATGGCTTAGGGGAAGACTTCTGAAAGGTATTCGATCTAAGGCTCCATTTCATATCCATTTTTTGTACATGTCCATTCATACAGGGGGGTTTGGAAGGAAATTCAGATTTAAATACAAAATATTACTGATGTTACAGTGAACTACAACTGAATTTGTTAACACTATTTCTAGGATTTCCAGGATACAGTCTATGATCTACAAGGCAAAAATAATTGTTGCTTTCTCCTGTTGGTGGCAACAATATTTTCCATAGCCTGTTGTTGAAAGAAGAAGATCCTCCATCACTGATACTTGTATTTTCCAAGGTTTATATATTAACAATGGAAAAGCCTGTGTACTCTATCAAAGAAACAAAATTCAAAGGGATTACTGATAGTAACAGTATGGCTGCCTGCCATAGAGTATAGAGAGGTAGATGACTCTTAACCAGTCAAACCCACTTATCTTTTCATTCGTTGTGTATTAGTTTTTATAAGATCATAAAAATTGCAGCATTGATCAGATCAGTGGTCAGTTTAGTCCAATAGTCAAACCTGGCCAGTAACAACTGCACCAAAGGAAAGTGAAAAAATGCTATTATGGGCTTAATCCAAGGGAGTTAGTGATTGTCTTATGTCCTGAAGCACAAGTGTTACTAACATGTATATTTTTTCATCCTGGTTAGTGTAACCGAGGCCAGCATATTCATATGAACAGCTA
This sequence comes from Mauremys reevesii, assembly GCF_016161935.1. NCBI lineage: Eukaryota > Metazoa > Chordata > Testudines > Geoemydidae > Mauremys > Mauremys reevesii. The sequence goes on from NC_052632.1 coordinate 34,610,252, forward strand.
ATCATCTTTTAAATCCTACTAATCTCTGCCTCACTAATAGTTTGTCACAATGAGTGTTGTATGCTAATTTTTGTATTAAAATATTTGTAATTGGTTTTAAGTATTACTTTAATTGCACTTATTGTCCCCTTTTGCTTCTATTACGAGATAGGGTATATAGGAATATCTGAGTGACTTTCTCTGTAGCATTCACTATTTTATTTACTTCTGTATGTTGGCTAGATTCAACTCCTCTCTAAACTAAATAGTCCTAATCTTTTCAATCTCTCCTCAAATGGAAATCTTTCCACGTCTTTAATCCTTTTTGTTGCCCTTCTCTGGACCCTTTCTATTTCTGCAATATCCTTTTTAGATGGGTACCAATACGGAGCACAGAATTTCAGGTGAGGACAAGCCATGAATTTATGTAATGACAGTATAATATTTTTAGGCTATATTAGGAAAGGAATAGAGAATAATACTAATATCTTACTTGGGTTTTTTGATTGTTTGTTTGTTTTTACTCCATTTGCCTTGAGCAGGCCACAGTGATGCCTAACTATTTTTCCTAAGTGGTTTCAGTCAATCTAGAACCCCATTGGTGTATATGAGCATTTACATTTTTTTCCAGTGCATATGTTCAGTTTCTTAACCACAAACCACATTACCCTCCCCTGCACAGTGCCGAGGTTGGCATAATAGAAACCAAACCAGCAGAGTTGAGGGTGAGAGGGAAGAATTGCTGCTCTACTTTCTTCCTGGCCCTTCCATGCTGGTATAGGAGTTTGTGGTTGGGAGGGATGGCGAAGAGCCAGAGCCAGGCAGCATTTACTTTCTGCTGCCAGTTTCCTTGAGTTTGGGTGTCTTTCCAAGTTATTGCTGGGTTATTTTCAAGCCAGTAGTTCCTTTCCCCCTCCAAACAACTGCAACTCCTGCATTCCAAATGAGTTAATTAAGTAAACATTAGGGATGTAAAATGTTAACCAGTTAACCGGTAAGTATTAGTTTTACTGGTTAACCTGCCTTAACCGTTAATCCCCGGGCAGGCCGGCCTGTCAACCCCAGCCGGATCAGGATCAGACCCAGCTCCTCTCCCTTTAATTGGTTAACCGTTTAAACAAAATATTTTTAATCGTTTAAATGGCTAACTTTTAAACAATATTTACATCCCTAGTAAACATGAGTTCTTAAATAACCAAGAAATACAGGAACAGTTTTAAAACTTGACCTTACTTCATGTTAAGAAGAAAAATACACAATAGTCTTTCATTTTGCTCAGATTTGAAACAATTACACCCAAGGTTCAGTAGACTAGGACTTGTACAAGCACATTAGTGAATGTTTTATATGATGCTGTTCTGACCACTAGATGAAAGTATTCCTTTTGTCTGAATCCCTTCCACCTTACTCCACTGAAGCAAGAATGCAAAAAACAAACAAAAAAACCTGTCAGTCACCTCACCTATAAAGGATGTTGCCATTCTTTTCTGACTTGTTTTTTATGTTTGCGCCATGGGAGGATGAGACTTGCGTTGATTGGTGCCCATTTTGAGGAGGGCATTGTTAATATGGTTAAGAGGTGTTTGAAACCACACTATTATGAATGAGCAGCTGTAGTTAGGTTAGTGGCATTATCTAGTTTAAAAAACACTCTCTGTAGGATTTTTAGTTACCTGGTACCTGGATGATTTGTAAAAATGGCACAAGAAATTTTTGACTGTTTCACTTTTTCCAGTGTTACTCATAGATGGTGAGATAAGGGTCCTCTGTTCTTGGGCTTCAGATTTGGAAAGTATGATGGTGCTAACAAGAGTAATGAATAATAAAATCAGTGAATTTTATCAAGCTAACCCTAGGTGGCTTAACCTCCACCACCCTCACAGACAAAAATGGGGATTAGATGAGAAATAAATTTCTACATGTACATACCTGAATTGATATACCGTAATTAAATATCAAGTTGTACCAATGTTCGTGAAAATGAGTACATTGTATTTCACTATATATGTATATTAAACATATTTCTTTTGTTGTGTAGGTATATCAGAGCCTTCTTTTATTGCTAAAAGTGAAGATCGTTTGTTTAAACACTTATTTCAAGACTATCAAAAATGGGTTCGCCCAGTCCAACGCTTGAATGACACAATAAAAATAAAGTTTGGTCTTGCGATCTCTCAGTTAGTGGATGTGGTATGTATGGTAAATAATATTAAAACTAAAAACTGATCAAAGCTTTTAGATTAGGAAAGTGTTTATGAAAAATAACTTGATATTCTATTGTTAAATAATTGTGCATATTTTATATATAATATATATAAAATATATAAATAAAATAAATGAAACATTTTAAAAGGAGGCTCATATAGATAAGGGTGCAATGAGGAGGGAAGCCCCAGAAAGAGAGCACCTCAGAGAAGTGAAGATGAAGGAAGAAAAATAGAATTGTCAGAGGCCACAGAGAGAGTGATGAAAATAAGGGGCCCTTGGACATATTTTTGTTTTCTGTAAAATTTGTTACCTAAAGCTTTTAGTATATGTAGAGTTATTGGGTTTTCTATTGTTTAAAATTCATTTCAATGAATAAATACAAAAATATATGTTTTTAAATTGTAGCAATCTGTTCTCTTGTTGGTTCTATAAACATAAAATATAGAGACGTTATTGCACAAAAAAAAGAAGAAATAAAGATAATGTCCTTGAACATGTCAGTTCCATAAAAGAGGAGATAATCTACTGGCATGGCATAGCTTAGAACATTAAAGATTTCAACTTGATTTTTTTAAATTTACTTATTTTAAAAATGTTTCCTAATTGAGCACTTTTGAAAAGTATATTCTGAATTTAAACAGGAAAAAAAAATCTGTAAGGCTTTATCTGTTCCCCTAATGGTTTTAAAGAGTATTTTCCATTAGCCATTTTGTTCCTTGATGACTCTACAGGGAAACAGTAGTACTATACCTGAAATGCTGTAAAATATACAAAGTAAATCAAAGCTGGATGTGAGGGGGAGGGGAAATCACTTTTTTGTTAACTTATTTTGGTTACTGTAATCTTAGCTGGTGGCTGTAAAAATAGTAGTTAGAAAAAATAGACAAACGGGCTTTTCAAATGGAGTCCTTCTCAATTAATATATTTGTATTGCAACTTAATGAGCCTCCTTTGAACAAAATCACAGTTGGTTACAGTCAATAAGCAGTGTAAAATCATTGTTCCCATTAAAAACATGATGTTTAAATTTTTTATAGGATGAGAAAAATCAGCTGATGACAACAAATGTTTGGCTGAAACAGGTATGTGCAAATGTCAACTGAAGAGTCCACTGAGTGACTAAAATGTAAAGTTGTAAGCAGATTTTTAGGTGGTTGTATATTTATAGGATCTTCATCTAAAAACTATATTAACCTTTAGTTTATATAGCATGTTTAACACAAAAGGCACATCATAATGCTCGAAAGAATTAATAGCCACAAAATTCAATTAAATAATTAAAAAATAAATCTAAAAGCTTTTTCAAAAAAGAAAATTTCTAATAAAAGTGACATTTTAGATACATTTATTAAATGAAGATACGTATATTCAGACATATATTTTGAATTTCCTATAATGAAGCATCCAGTTTTTAGTCAGAAACTGTCACAAGCACAAGATAATATAGCTTTGTATAATTGCTTTTAAAATTATTTTAAAATTATACTGTTAAGATATTTTTTATCCTATTTTGATTAACAAAGCTCAGGACTTTTAATTTCATGGCCAGTAATCTACCTGGAGGTCAAGGAGGAGGGGCTTGCTATAAACACCTAGTTGGTTTATTCTGCCCTAGGTATAGGTATTAGATCATAAGCAGGAAGTGCCCTCAAGTTATAATCACAATCCAGAACTAAACTTTGACGCAGTTATTATCTTTAGATATATTTGTCACTGAGTTACCCTTAAATGGTTACAAAGTGTTTCCTCATTTCATCCCACTTACCATCTTCAGTCCTCTAACTCTCCCCTGCACCTTTATTGACTTTGAGAAAAGTTTAGGGCCCCTACCTGCAGTGAGCACACGGTTTACGAAATTATATTTGTAGAACTTTCTCAATTTTTCTCTTTCCCATAATAACTGCCATATATACTCAGTTGTTTTCAGTGTTGTTGCAGTTGTGTTGGTCACAGGATATGAGTGAGACAATGTAGATGAGGTAATATCTTTTATTGGACCATCTTCTGATGATGGAAAGTATAAACTTTTTAGCTACACAGAGCTGCTCTTTCCTTCTACAGACTAGACCAGGGGTAGGCAACCTATGACACGGGTGCCGAAGGCGGCACACAAGCTGGTTTTCAGTGGCACTCACACTGCCCAGGTCCTAGCCACTGGTCCAGGGGGCTCTGCATTTTAATTTAATTTTAAATGAAGCTTCTTAAACATTTTAAAAACCTTATTTACTTTACATACAAAAATAGTTTAGTTGTATATTATAGACTTATAGAAAGAGACCTTCTAAAAACGTTAAAATGTATTACTGGCGTGCAAAACCTTAAATTAGAGTGAATAAATGAAGACTCGGTACACCACTTCTGAAAGGTTGCCAATCCCTGGACTAGACGAAGAGCTCTATGTAGGTTAAAAGTTTGTACCTTCCACCAATAGAAGTTGGTTCAGTAAAAGATATTACCTCACCTTTCTTGTCTCTTATTTATACTCAAGCATTTCGTTTTAGATTAGCTATTAAATAGTTGACTGAGGTGGGGGAGTATGTGGAACTCCCTTACACTGGTTCTTGAAGCAGCAGCCTGCCCTTACCAACACCTGCTACTACTTCAGAATAGCAAGAAAGTTTGGTGAAATCCACTTATGCCCTCCCCAACTATCACTGTTCAGTACTTTAACTAGATGAACCAGTTCAGTTAAAATAAGTGGCCTAAACTGACATTTAAAGCTCTAACCAAATAGTGAATCTTTTGAGATCCTATTTTTTCTTGCACTTCTACATTTTCTAGTTCAGAAATAAAAGTACCAAAACGGTAAGGTGGAGTTCTATTATTTCTAGTGCTGACAGATCCAGAAAGCACTGGCAATCTCCTGAGACAGCAGAATCTTCTTTTCTGACCCTAAAGTTCAGATCAGCTTTAGATAAGCTTCCAAACTTTTGGATGCTTATCCAAACCAAACTTTTTTCAAGTTTGCCCATCCTTATTTTGTAACTGCTTTAATGTATGTGACTACATTGTTAAAGAGGCTTTTAATATTTTTAAAAACTCCATACAGAAGTACTGTGGAACTAAATGGCTCTTAAAATTGAAGAAAGACAAATTGGACCAGGTGGATAATGACTAACTGGGTCACCATGTTCATTTTAATATGTGAGATGTGGAAGCAAAAAGTCTGATATCTTTTACATCCCTTCTACTTCTTTTTCATCCTAAAACTATCTATCTATATATTGCCTGTTTTAAGTCAGTTTTAAAGATACTATAACATTTATCATGTATTTATAGGAATGGATAGATGTAAAATTAAGGTGGAAACCTGAAGACTATGCTGGAATAACATCTATTCGTGTCCCATCAGAGTCTATCTGGATTCCAGATATTGTGTTGTATGACAAGTAAGATTTGAATCTTATTCTATAAAATAAATCTACCCCTGCCACATTGACCATCCACTCTCCACATAGCATGAGGCATGGGTTCTGCAGATAAATAGTGTGTGATCACATAATTAGACTGTATTATAATACATGCACATAAGGTGTCAGAATTACCGTATATTCCGGCGTATAAGACGACTTTCTATATTAAAAAACAACCCCCAAAAATCGGGGGTCGTCTTATACGCCGGGTATAAACAGCGGGCGGCTGGGATTTAAAAGGCTCTGGGCTCCCCGCCGCAGCGGGCAGCCCAAAGCCCTCTGATTCCCGGCTGCGGCTGGGATTTAAAAGGCTCTGGGCTCCCCCCCTCGGAAGGGGGGGTCGTCTTATAGGGCAAATATAGGCCAAAACCTATATTTTAACTGTAAAATTAGGGGGTCGTCTTATACGCCCCGTCGCCTTATACGCCGGAAAATACGGTAAAAATGCATGGACTGCCTTACCTTTGGCATTTCCAGACTTCTGAGTGCTTTGCTTTACAATCTTAATGTTTTTTAACATTCCATTTTTCTATGGAATTTTCTAGTATTTAAAAAAAATAGTTAAATTCCTTCATATGAAATGATTTGCTAGTCAGAAGTAGAACACTGTCCTGCACAAACATGCATTCATTTATGCTAGGGCTCCTGCAGAGTCCTACCAGAGTGCACAGTTCTGAATACAAACTAATAGGCTTAGGCCATCAATATACATCCTCATATATATATAATACTCAATATACAATGATGCTAAATGAAACTTTACTCACCTTTCTTATACATCTATGCAGAGAGGTAATAGAACTTGGAGAGACTGAATTTTGAATTAAAGTTTCTGCTCAACATATATTTGCATAGACAGTGCCTGTAGAACACTGGTTGATTGTTTAGTAAAAAAAAAAACCCTGTTATTGTATTTATAAAACAAAAAAGTTTGGAAGTGCTAAGTGTGTTTGTTTTTTGCATACATAATTAAGTTAAAGTAAAATCGATTTTCACCAGCCCACAAATATGCTCATCTGTTAAGCAAGGGTGATTCCTATCACAAGTCAAGTTTTGACCCCGTCTTCTGAGGCACTAGAGCTGTTCGGAAAAGTTGCACAAATATTATTATAATGGGAAAAATGTTTTTTTCATGGTTTGCTTTTCCTCAATCAGCTTAAACTTAAAAAAATAGAGTCCTGATCTGAGGACAAAAGTGCAAAATTTCCACTCTAAAGGTAAAAATCTGAGAGTGATAAAGCATCTGAAATGACACTTTGGAATGGTGACACTTAATAGGAAACCTTAACTAAAAGCATCTGGTTGTAATGTGTGTAATAACATAGCCAAATATGCATATTTTTTCCTTTCAGTGCAGATGGTCGTTTTGAAGGAACAGCTACAAAAACAGTAGTAAAATATGATGGGACCGTTGCTTGGACTCCCCCAGCAAACTACAAAAGTTCTTGTACCATAGATGTTACATTCTTTCCATTTGACCTCCAAAACTGCTCCATGAAATTTGGTTCCTGGACCTATGATGGCTCACAGGTTGATATTATTCTAGAAGATTATGATGTTGACAAGAGAAATTTCTTTGATAATGGAGAATGGGAAATAGTAACGGCAACAGGGAGAAAAGGGAAGAGAACTGATGGATGCTGCTGGTACCCATTTATTACATATTCATTTGTAATTAGACGGATGCCTCTTTTTTACACACTGTTTCTCATTATTCCGTGTATAGGACTTTCATTTTTAACTGTCCTTGTCTTTTATCTCCCTTCAAATGAAGGTGAAAAAATTGCTCTCTGCACTTCGGTACTGGTGTCGTTGACTGTCTTTCTTCTTGTTATTGAAGAGATTATACCATCATCTTCTAAAGTTATACCACTTATTGGAGAGTACTTGGTGTTTACTATGATTTTTGTGACATTGTCCATTGTGATAACTGTCTTTGCTATTAATATTCATCATCGTTCCTCTTCTACTCACAATGCTATGGCACCTTGGGTCCGCAAGATATTTCTTCATAAACTTCCAAAGATACTTTGCATGAGAAGTCATGTAGATAGATACTTTGCTCAGAAAGAAGAAACTAGCAATATCAGTGGATCAGAATCATCTAGGAACACCTTGGAAGCAGCTCTAGATTCTATCCGATACATTACAAGACATATCATGAAGGAGAATGACGTTCGCGAGGTGTGTGTATTGGTGATGTTGCACTCATTTGTTCAGATTAGAAATTAGAATAGAAATCTAAACAATGGCTTAGAGTACCTGTCTCTGTTCTTATCTAGTATAGCAGTGACCAATTATTTCCTGAAATAGCTAGAAATGCTAGCCTTGTTTCAGGATGTCCTGCTTTTGGGAAGCGATAAAAAGGCCTTCCAGTAAACAAGTACATTTTTGATAGACTCCATATGGGTACTGTATGCTTTCTGCAATGGTGATCAAAATCTGCCTGGCTCCCTTTTACAGTTAAGCCTTTTGTGGTCTTTCTGAAAATATTTTCTTATAATTATAAATCCCTTAGAGATGTTTGGTCAATTACAACAGTAGAGTGAATGAATATTCTAAATCTTATTTTGCCTGTAGGGTTGCTACTGGACTGTTTCATTATCACATTATTGTTGGGGAGTATGTATTCTTAATTTTAACACATGACAAGATATCTTTGTCATTTTAATTTTAATTGATTTTTATAATTTAAAAAATACACATTAAAGCTATCTTATGTGCAGTTCAGCAAAAATAGAACTAAACTTAATTTTGCAGTCTTAAATCCAAACCAGAACAATTCTTGTTATGAACTATAATAGTCCTTCTCTAAGTATTACCATAAGTTATAGTTTGATTAAATTTAAGTGGTAACCAATGTGTATTTTGTATGAAAGTATGCTAAGGCAGAGCATTTAAAAAGATTTATTTTAATCAATATGTTTAATCAACCAAAAATATATTTCTTAATAGACAGTAATGACACTTCAACATCAGTTGAATGAATCTTAAATGTGCTGTTTTAGTTTTCCCTTTTCCAAAAACCCCTGGTTCTTCTAAGACCTAAGCACCATTTTCAGGGCACTATTGAAGTGTCTGGGAATATGAGCGCATCCACTTTGCTGTCTGGCCATATGGGACAATCATGCAGTGTTTTCTGGCAGCATGGGAGTTTCTCCATCCAGGGGTGACCTGTGGGGAAAACTGGCCTGCTTGCCTCCTCTCCCATGTCTGGCCCTAGTTGCTAGCTGGCTTATTTCCTTGTGCCCCAGACATTTGCTCTCATGGGAGACTTATGCGAATAACTCAGTGCATATGTATTATTATTAATTATTTGTGTTACTGTGGTGCCTAGGAGATGTAGTCAGAGACCAGAGGCCCATTGTGCTAGGCACTGTACTGGTATCTTATCTTTGTGCATTTTATATATAGTATCTCTGTATGTACAGTATTTCCTATATGTATTATGGCTACTATATTGTTACTCTCAGAACCACAATGTTGAATTTTATGTGTCTGATTCTTCTCTCACTTTCACTGGTGTAACTTTGTTGATTTAGATTTACACTAGAATAAGTGAGTGGAGAATTATTTTTCAACTGTGATGTTGCACCAACATACGTTTTTTGCATTGAACTACAAGTGAAGGGGTATTTGTAAGGAAAAAATGTGCAGGTGTATTTATGCATCAAGCAACCACACATTCAAATAACTGCATATCTGAATGTGTGCTAGGGATACAACAGTTGCTCCGGGTCAATTTCCTTTTTATCACTTGCATTCTTTGCCATAGTGTTGCAATATCTTGATTTTAAATATATATATTTATAAATATAGTCTATATATTGTGAGGGAAAACACTAATAAGAGAAAAAAATCATAATCTAAGGTCTTGATCCTACAATGAGCTTCCCCTAGGTAGGCCCCAGTGCCTGCAGGATCAGGGCCTTGGTCTAGTAGCTGGATCAGTTGTAAATATTTTACTTATCTTTCAATAAGTGGAAACAAAAAAACAGAACTAATTTGATTTCTCGTTGTGGGTCCAATCCTGCTAACAGTTGCTACGGGTGGAATTTTTGCTACTGTGACTATTGCTATTGAAGTATGTTAGTAAGTACTATGGTAATACAAATAATGAACAGTAATAAGGCCCAAACCTGAAAACAGTTACTACCTTAGGAAAACACTTCTTGACTGTGGTCAACAGTAGCATACCTCTTCAGTTTTAAAGATATACATAACTTGTTTAATTTTAATAAAGTATGACAATATAGGAATAATACAGAATTATTAGATTTCACGTCTGTCATCTCTGATTTACCTTAATATAAGGAAGTATAAATTTAAATTTTTGGTCTTGCCTTTAAAATTGGACCAGGCCCCAAAAGTTTGTTCAGTTTAGGGTTGTGTGGTGAAGATTACTTGCACAAAGAAATTACAAACATCAGATATGACAGAAACCAATTTCTGTATAACACCCGTACTTAGAGATTTCTGATAATTTCTCAGCTTGAACTATTGGCTAATTGTCCAAAACCTTCCAGATTAACCATATTGGACTTTCTCTTTGATATAGATATAGAATAATGACAGTGTCTTCTGGGAGATAATTTCCATTAGTTGTTGGCAAAACTGCTGTTTAAAAATAATGCGGATTAATTTAGTGCTCATCAAAAAAAACCTGAGGTACACAACTTAGTTCCCACAACTCTGCAAATATATCTCTCTCTTAAACTGCAAAACCCATTCCATTCCAGTTATAATCTTCTTGAGAAATGTCTACTGTGGTAGTTTAGTGACATGGACAAATGTCCATTTAAGGCAGAGGTGAAGGTAATAATAAATTCTTACTGGTACAGGGGCAACTCCAGCTGCTGGAAGGGGTGGGGCTAGGGGGATCAGCCTCCCCCAGCCAGCCCATCCACGCTGCCTGGCCTCTGCCGCCCAGGGCTCTGGCAGCAATTTAAAAGGGCCCAGACTCCGGCCGCTGCTGTGGTAGTGGTGTCAGAGGCTGGGAGCCGCGGGCCTTTTAAATCACCAGCACTGGGGCAGCAGCCCTTTTGCCTCCCCTATTGGCAGCCCTGCCAGTAGGGTCCCTACCAGCAGGGCCGCTGATGTGGGGGCGGGGGAAAGGGGCAGCAACATTAAAGTGCTGCTGCAGCAGTGCTTTGAGGGTCCTTAAAGTGCTGCTGCGGCAAAGGACCCTCCTTAAAGTGCTGCCGCGGCAGCACTTTAATGTGGACTGCAAATGGGCCGGTACCGGCTTCTTACCAGTACGCTGTACCGGCCCATACCAGCTCACTTTCACCCCTGATTTAAGGCCTCTGCTATTAGACCATCAAACTCATTTGTCATGTATCCTGAACTGGAACTCAAACCTAGATCTCAAGAGATGCATTACTGCTTTGGACCTCTAGAGCTTAGTTTTTGTTTCTTCTTCCCAGCAGGAATTGCTTGGGCCATGGATTGCCACTCAGATATAAGGGTGGAGTACTCTACTGGATATCACATACTAAATGGAAAGTCTTATTTGCTGACTTATGTGTTGATAGATGATTGAAGAGTTGATAAAACACAATTCTCTCACTCTTTGGTTTCAGCCTCAAAAAACATTATTTACTAAATAAAAAACAATAGGCTGATTTAGTTTAAAAAGAGTACAAAATCAAGGCAAAATTATGGTTTTATGGAACTTTGGGGAAAAGAGTATTTTTCTAAAATGAAATGCTATCAAAACAACAAAAAATACTATTACTTATCAAAATGTTCACTGTTGTTGCAGAGTCACTCTAAAGTAATAAGGTACTTCAAAAAGACTCTGTAGTCAGTTAGCAGATCTTAAAGTTGTTTTTAAAAGGACATATTTTATTGAATCTGTATTGATAACTATCATATAATTCTGTAGAAATAGCCATTAATGTACCAAACTAACTTATTTCTATGCATCAAATATTAGTATAGCATACTTAAGTTTGTTTCCATGCTTGGATAGAGTCTTACTACAGAGGAACACAGAAAAAGACACTATTACTAACCACGGTTTTAAAAAAAAGTCCTCATTTTTATATTGAAAAATTCCAACCCTGGGTGTTGAATTCTGAGTCTGTCTGATGTAGTTTTCTGGCTCCCTTCTGAAGAATGCTTCTATTTATTTATTTATTTTTTAGCCCTTATGGTTGCAAAGAAAACCTTGCCTAATGGGAACTTATGTAACATTGCCTTTTTCTGAACCTGTAGGCCTACTGCCACAGGTAATTTTAATGACATGTCAACTCTGAAATCTAATAACCACCTTGAAAATGTTTAGTTGTGTGCTTAATTTGCATGCACCACTACAGCAGTTGTGTGCGCAAAACTGATAGACTGCATGTACAAATAATCATATTAAAAATGGCAAAGAAATGGTAGTCCTGAAAATGCCTTGCACATTTTTTCCCTGATGTGATACTCAGTGCAACAATAACGTTACTCACAAGTAGGTATAGCTACTATAGAAGAGCCATATTCTACCCTGAATATTTGTATAAGCCTCTGACTGATCTCTGGGAATTGTGCTGTAGATTGAAGTTAGCATGTTGCCCAAAAGGTCCAGTCCTCTGAGGTGTTGAATACTTTCATCTCCCAGGAAATTGAAAGTGTTCAGCACCTTGCAGGGTCAGGCCCTGATTCTTTGGCTGTAACTAAAGTATTCGGCCCTCTTCCCAAAATGAGTTTGACACCTTTGCTCTAACTCAAAGTGTAACAATAGAAAGGTCTTGAATGTTTATGGAACTGGCATAATAGAAAAATTTATACTATGTGCTAGCTTCTTCAGTCCTTATTCGGGCAGAAGTCCCATTGACATCACAATATCAATAGGACTTCTGCTTGAATCAGGACTATAGGACTTGGCCCTGTATTTGTAAATGTTCTAGAATATTGAGCAATTCTTGTTTGTTTGTCTTTTAGGTTGTTGAAGACTGGAAATTTATAGCTCAGGTGCTTGATCGAATGTTTTTATGGACTTTTCTTCTGGCTTCAATAATTGGATCAATTGGGTTGTTTATTCCTGTTATTTATAAATGGGCAAATATAATAGTACCAGTCCACATTGGAAATACACACACATAAAATATTTGTGGGGTACCACTTCTGCTATGAACATGATTCTTAAAAGGTACATGGTAGTTCTATGTTCATGCAAATAGTGTGTATGGCACACTTTTACTAGAATTATAATCTTAAGTATAAGGAATCATGCCTATATTTAAGCATGGCATTTTAGGACATGTGCAATACCTACTGCTTAGCTGTTAGCCTACTAATTCATTTCTAAATCTGGACAAAATCAAACACACTTGCATGTATTGTATTGCCCCCCCCCAAATACAGTACATAGATAACTTCTGAGAACTAGAGGGATTTTAAAAACTTTTTAGATTCTAGTTGTTTTAGAATTGGCAAAACACTATATAAATTATACAGTGTACTACTGAGTGTTAAAAGTGTGTAGATGTTTATGTATTAGAGCATTGTGGTTGGTTACTTAACTTACCACAATGAGCGGAAGAGGATTTTAAGAGAATAAATTCTTTTGAGTGTTCTGAAAATTTGAGTTTTTAGAGTAAATTACAAATATTAACCATCTATTCTAACACACTAGGTGTAATATGTACATTAAAATAATCTATGGTTCCATATTTGTCTTTATTTATACATTGTCAATGAAAAATACTATTAACTTTAAAGACATATCTCAATTATCAGTTTAAGTTTGGAATTAATACTTTTTTACACTTCTGTAATTTACCAAAAATAAACCTCGCAACAGGTATATAGTATTGTTTCAGATAGGGAAAAAGAGACAAAGAATGAAATGACTTGTCCAAAGTTGCACATGAATTCTGAAATAATTCTGATTCCCAGACCTGTGCTATAACCACAAGACTATACTACCTCTCTAACATTCTTTGTTTTTCAAAATGCCGTTTGTAAGCACTTATACAAAACAAGAATTTGAGTCCTGGTTTCTGAAGAAAACCTCACTGAAAGCTGTACATGCCTTTATAACCAAATTCAGTTAATTCAATTCTTCACTTTTGGACTCATGCATAAATCTGAATTATAAGAATTAAGCTTAGGTGGGAACACATTCTTTGGTTTTTTATCGATATTGGCAACTAAATATATTTGCATAATAAAGCATCTTTTTTAGTTTTTTAAAAAAAATAAAACTGTATTTATTTGGCATCTATTCAGTGTACAGCCATCTGGTCTGAAGCAAAGTTCTGTCTCTGGATTTAATTTTCTTTTAATGTAATTCATAGATTACAAAGCCAGAAGGGACCATTGTGATAGTGTAATCCAGTGGACACAGCAGACTGTGGGCCACGGGCTGCACGCAGCTCGTCAGGGTAATATGCTGGCGGGCTGCGAGACAGTTTGTTTACATAGACTGTCCACAGGCATGGCCGCCTGCAGCTCCCAGTGGCCGCGGTTTGCTGTTCCCAGCCAATGGGAGCTGCAGGAAGAGCCGTTGCTTCCTGCAGCTGATATTGGCCAGGAATGGCAAACCACAGTCACTGGAAGCTGTGGGCGGCTGTGCCTGCGGATGGTCAACATCAGCAAAATGTCTCACGGCCAGTGATGAGCTGCCAAAATCTTAACAACCGGTTCCCTATAAAAAGTTCTGATTTAAGGGTGCGGGAGTGGGGGAGGGCCAGAGCCAGAAGAGAAGGGATCAGACCAGAGCCTCTTTCAGCCATGCTGTATCAGAGGGGTAGCCGTGTTAGTCTGTATCCACAAAAACAACGAGGAGTCCAGTGGCATTTTAAAGACTAACAGATTTATTTGGGCATAAGTTTTTGTGAGTAAAAAACCCACTTCTTCAGATGCATGGAGTGAAAATTATAGATACAGGTATACATATATATTGGCACATGAAGATAAGGGAGTTACTTTACAAGTGGAGAACCAGTGTTGAAGGCCAATTCAGTCAGGGTGGATGTGGTCCACTTCCAATAATTGATGATGAGGTGTCAAAACAGACTTCAAAGAAAAACTGCAGAGCTACAAGTCATTTGCAAACTTAACACCATCACTTTGGGCTTGAATAGGGACTGGGAGTGGCTGGCTCACTACAAAAGCAATTTTCCCTTTCTTGGTATTGATACCATCCCTGCCCAGCCAGGCTCTCACTGCTGAACCCAGAACATGCCAGGGTGTGGGGGGCTGGGCTCTAGCTCGCTCAGCTGCTGTCCCAGAAGCCAAGCCCGGAGGCAGCCCACCACCACCACCGCCACTGCCAGGCGCTCTACCAGACAGCTGCTGCGCTGCCCTGGGCAGCATCTGGTAGCAGCTCGGTCCCGCTCCCTGCCTGTGTCTGGCTGCCAGGGAGAGCAGCCAAACAACCGGGAGAGGGGGAGGTCATGCGTCCTCCCCTTTAGCAGGTATCCCCCAGTATGGAGGGCACCCGTCGTCTACTTGAGCTTCCCCTATTTATGCCTCCACTGATTGGATTAGCCTTTTTGGCCACAGCATCTCACTGGGAGCTCATGTTCACCAGATTATCCATCCCCCTTCCTCCAAATCTTCAGAGATCCTGTTTCCCAGGATAGAGTTCGCCATCGTGTAAGTATGGCCTACATTCTTTGTTCCTAGATGTATACATTCACATTTAGCCATATTAAAATGTATATTGTTCCCACATACCCAGCTTTTATCAAGTGATCCAGATAACTGCTTCAGTGACTTGTCCTTTACATTATTTATCACTCCTCCTATTTTTGTCTTTTACAAACTTTCAGTGATGATTTTTCTTTTACAAACTTCCAGTGATGAACTTTCAGATCATTGATAAAAATGTTAAATAGCGTAGGAACAAGAACAGATCTGTGCAGGACACCAGTAGAAACACACCTTCTCAATGATTCTCTGTTTATAACTACATCTGGAGACCTATTTGTTAGCCAGTTTTAAATCCTTTTAATATGTGCCATGTTAGTTTTATATAGATCAAGTTTTGTAATCATAATGTGTGATTCCAAGACAAACATCTTACAAAAGTCTAAGTCTGTTACTTCAATGCTATTACCTTTAACAACTGAACTTGTAATTTCATCTAAAAATATCAAGTTAGTTTGACAGGATCTATTTTCCATAAACCCAGGATGATTGATATTAATTATATTATCCTCTTTTAATTCTATATTAATAGACTCCCGAATCAGCTGCTCCATTATTCTTCCTGGGATCATTGTCAGACTGAAAAGTATATAATTACTGGGGTCATCCAGTCTATTATACTGATACAACATTAGCTTTCTTCCAGTCTCCTGGAGCTTTCCTGAAGTTTCAGTACTTACTAAAAATCAGTATTAATGGTCAAGCTATTTCTTTAGAAACTCTTAGATGCAAGTTATCTAGACCTGCTGATTTTAAAAATGACTAACTTTAGTAGCTGCTGTTTAACATCCTCCTGAAATACTAGTGGAATGGAAAGTGTTATAATATGATATGACTACATTATCTGTTTTTTCATCTAAATATAAAACAGAAAAGTTTATTGAACTCTTCTGCCTTTTCTGATGTTATTTTTAATGATTCTACCATTTCCATCTAGTAATGGACCAAAATCATTGTCAGGATTCTTTGTGTAAACAAAACTGTTGTCCTTAACTCCGCTGTCCATGGATTGCGCCTTGTGTCCCTTTGCTTCCCTTATCAATCCTTCTACAATTCCTAGCTCTTGATTTATATTCATTACTGTCAACTTCCCCTTTCTTCCATTTGTTATATATTAGTTTTATATAGCTCCCTTCACTTCCCCTCTCAATTTCAGGTCAGTTTTTGCCAGTATGTTCTTCTTCGATTGTGGAATTGTGGCTTTTTGGGCATCTAGTAAAGTGTCCTTAAATGATTCCCAATGATCATTCGTGTTTTTCTGATTAAATTTGTCCAGCTGATTTGGCTCATAATTGTTTTCAGCTTTGTGAAATTGCCCCTTTAAAGCACCGAATATAAATATTACTGGTCTGGACTTTATTCTGTTTACACATTATGAGTGTGATCATGTTCTATGATCACTTCCTCTTTATCAGTCAAGATGCGGTCTAATATAGAATTCCCCCGTGGTGGATGCAACACTTACTGAGTTAGGAAATTATTATCTATAATATTTAGAAATTCCAAGGATGTCTGAGTACTGGCAGCATGAGACTTCCAGCATGTGTCACTCAAACTGAAGTCCACTATGATCATGCAGCTTTTCCCTCTGCATATTAAAAATAGGTGCAAAAGGAGACAGTAATCCTGTTCCCTCATGTGATTGGGTGGTCTGTAGAAGACACCAACTAATAGCCCATCTTGTGCTTTATCTGTTAGGACATTGACCCTTATGCATTTGAAATCATTTTCTTCTGAATGATCAATGACTTAGGCCTGGTCTACACTGGGGGGGGGGGGGGGAGGCGTCGATCTAAGGTACGCAACTTCAGCTACGTGAATAGCGTAGCTGAAGTCGAAGTACCTTAGCTCAAATTACTTACCATCCTCACAGCGCAGGATCAACGTCCGCGGCTCCCCATGTCGACTCCGTACCGCCATTCGCGTTAGTGGAGTTCCAGAGTTGACAGGAGCACGTTCGGGGTTCGATATATTGTGTCTAGATGAGACGCGATATATCGAACTCCGAGAAATCGATTGCTACCCGCCGATCCGGCGAGTAGTGAAGACGTACCCTTGGAAACAAGGTAATGCCACTACCTTTCCTCTTTTGCCCACTCAGTTCTTTCTAAGAGGTTATAACCATTGATTGTCATATTCCAATCTTACAACCCCTCCCATCAGGTTTCAGTAACACCAATTAGATTGAATTTATGCTCATACTGTGCCCTGGAATCTAAGATCTCCCTGTGTATTCTACACTGCTGTTTTTAACATGAGTATGTCACACTATAGCAGCACCCCCATATGCAGGTTTAATTCAGTAAGCCAAACAACATTTTAGAGAATAACTTTCTTTAATACTTGTTTAAATAGCTAGAAAAAATACTGATTTTGCTATTTAGCTACTGTGAAGGTGTTTCTTTTGTGAAAATTACAACCTTCTGTCCTTTGATGTTAATGGTACATAGTAGTGGCTGCAGCGTTGGGGAATTAGATTTTTCTCATTTTTTTTTCTATTTGGATGTGGTGTCATGCTGATTTTCATACTGGCTGGAATTACTTCATATTTAGTATTTATAAAAGTTATTTTGTGAATATTTTCAATATAGTTGCTCATTATTTCAGATCCTATGTCATCTGTGGAGTAACTTTCTAGGCTTTACAGAGTGAATAAATTCCGCTCATGCTCAGGAAAAAAAAATGCACATTGACATTTTCTGGCCTTCAATTTACAGGTACATGTGACTGAAAAGATTCTAACTTATCTCCTTTGTGTGTTACAGGTAATCAGACATTAACTTGTTTTACTTTGTTATAGTTCATTTGAAAAGTTGACGTTTAATAAGGTATCTGATTTGACCTGTGCTATGATTCAACTTTTATCTTTTTTAGTATTAAGGTGCATCAGCACCCTAGTCCATTTCCTGTGAGTGGTGACACAGAACTTGTTTTGGATCTCCTCTCACATTCTTATTTTCTTCATTGCTTCTGCTTACAGTTGCAGTGGGCACATTGTTTAGTTAGTGTAGTCATGTTATATGAAAATGAGAGCAACACTATAGACTGGATACCTGGTTCTAACCTCGCTGCTAATGTTTATTCCCGCTCTTGCTTCAATACAAAATGAAAATGATGCTGTATTTACATTTGAGCTGATTGTCAGGTTCTAATACAACAGGGCCCCAACCCCAGTCCTGATTTAAGTAACATTTTTTTCAAAATGGGGAAAAGCTTTCAGTCACTTCCATAATTTTTATGTATTACATAAAGACAAAATTGCTCACACCACAATTTATTGGGCTCTACAGTTCATCCTCAAATTGCTAGTCTTAGTGTTTTAAAAACCAAATAATTTCTAATAGATCCCCTATTCCTGGGTCTGTGCTTCTGTGAATTATTGGGGTCTGAGTGCACCAAACAGTAGCTAATATTACCCTATACAGAGTGTCATGCAACCAGAATAACACATACGTTTTGCAACTACATAATTCTCTTTATTTTTCAAAAATTTTATATAACTACTTCCACATTTCCATAAAATTTCCAATTTTGCACAGAGAGAATAATTCACATTTTTACCAAGCACCTTCCCCAACCCTTTTAGTGTACGATATTTATCTTCATGCTCCTGTTTAAGTATCTCTACAGTTATTGGTAAAAACATATGGGATGTATGTATGAGAAGAAGTTCTATTATACTTGACAGGAAAATTTTATATCTACCTACCTTTTATTAAAGTACTTGTCTATAGCATGTGAAACAAAACTATCCTGTAGTATCTTAATTCCTTCATGTGAGCTGTTTGTCTCCTGTGTGTGTGTGTGTGTGTGTGTGTGTAATGATATTATTAGGTCTGAATAACCTGACATTTTGCTAGCAATTTTGTTCCGTTTCCAAAATGGGAGGTGAGCAGAATCATGTGATGGCCACTTTGCTACCTTAACATATTATGCAGCTATGAATGAGTTGGCCTTGTTCTAAAGTAACTTACTCACTAATTGTTCCCCTCAAAACCTGGCATAATAATGGGTACATCATATACCAACGAGTTACATATTAGTACAGCAATTCAAGAGCTACAGTTTCTAAATGGCTGTGCACTGGAGTGGCTTTATGGCACTAGCTGTGATCTTGCTCCCAGAAGAATTGTACTGAAGCATGTCCCATCCTGGAGGATGTAGCACTGGACATGAGTGTTGGAAGTAGGTCAGGTAACCCAAATTCTTCAGCCTTCCATCAGTCCTCTAAACATTCCTGTGGAAATGCTGTGATTTCCAATTTCTGTTGGACATGTCTATATCATAAATGCTGTTTCACAAACACTTCTGTGAATTTTTATATGCTACTTGCATTTTCTCCAGCTCTTGTAAGGGACATCTGGCAATAGTCCTGAGAATATTACCTTCAGATTGGCTGTCATGACATTTTAATATCAGTTAAAGCTTTTCACATTTATAATGAAGCTTTGGTGGGTGAAGCTTAATAAGCCTAGAGACATCTTTTATTCTACTAATAAAACAGTATATACAAAAGCAGCTAAAGTAACAAAAAGAGCATAACATGTTTGGTCAGCAAACAAATTTCTTTGTTACAACAGAGTATTTTGAATTTCTACATTTCATCTCCAGCCATCAATGGTTGTAAGAACAATCCTGCTGTTCCTAGAATACATACCAGAATAAAAACCCAAAGAAAAATGCGATCAATTACCATGGCAACATACTTCCAATCATCCTGAATCTGAAAAATATAAACACAGACAAATAAGACATGAAGCAGGCGTGTTCTGATAAAGGTAAAGTTTACTGATCAGTAAATGGGTTGGTAATATCAGAACTCTTTTCTGTGTTCAGCAAAAATGTACATGGGAGCTCTTCCATGTACAGAATGTTTCTTCTTTCATAAGAACACAACTTCCAACCTGGCTTTTGAGGTAGCAGAAATTCATCCATCTGTAGTAAGGCCAAAAAACAGTGCAGAATTAACTACTATCTCTTCGTCCCCCCCATTGGTTTGATTCATTATGGCTGAAACTTGCTTTGCATGAGTTGCAGAAGCTATCTTTCTAAATTAATCCCAACTTGGTAACACTATTTTAAGATAATAGAACTGTCCCTTTCACTAAACACACAGGGGGACATATGGCCCCTCTTCTGTGGGCACAGAAATTTGAAGGTGAAAGAGACTCTACAGAGGGAGCACTTTCAAAAGTCACTTGGGCACCTAGGAACCTAAGTCCCATTGAAACGCACCGTTCCTGTTAAGTGGTAAGTGCATGGGTGGATGCAACTTAATTCATATATTGATGACTTTAAAAACTTATCCTGACACTTCTTACAGTTTTTAATACTGTATTAGAAAGCGAGATGCTTATGTATAACGTAAAAACTTTTCTCCTTCATATACCAAGACTGGAAAAAATGCTTTCCAGCAGAAGTGGTTTTACATTGAATGATTATAACAAGAAATAAAATGATAAATGGCTTTTAAATAGTGCATAACTTTAAGTTAATGTTGGAAATAAATATTAAATAAGTATCCTAAGTAAAGATAAGCTTGATACATTTCAATCTTTACTTCAACTTTCCTAGATGACCACAGCATAAGTGCATACTTCATTCTTGAATGCTGTTATGAAAATGAGAACAATGCATTTTACTTTTGATGTAGAAAATATATTTTTCTAGAAAAGAACCATCATTTTTAAAGCTGAGGGAGACCAAAAGAGCACACAGAACACACCAGTCCTGAATAAGGCCCAGATTCAACAAAATACATAGGCCCAAACTTCATTTAAGCAGATGCTCGAGTGCTTTGCTGAACATGACCTGCAAGTGGTAAAGATAATGGTAGAGTGGCTGCATATGAGTTACTTGTATCTGCTCACTGTATGACTGAGAAGTAGTAATAACCATCAGAAGCTCCCCTGGCTTATTGAAACAGAAAAACTGTGTCAATTTAACACTTGAAAAAAATGCCAAATTGAGAGCCCTGAACTTCACTGTTCTGTATTTATCCACAGAAGGAGTTCAGCATGAGTATTATTATCAGGGAAAGCCCAGAGGTGAAAGTAAACTGGTATGGTCCAGCTTCCCTGGCGGTGATTTAAAGGGCCCAGGGCTCCAGCCACTGCAGGGAGCCCTGTGCCCTTTAAATCCCCGCCGGAGCTCTGGCAGCCAGGCTTGGGTGGGGATTTAAAGGGGCCAGAATTCCAGCCACTGCTGGGAGCCCCGGGCCCTTTAAAGCGCCACCCGAGCCCTGCTGCCGGAACTCCGGCAGCACTTTAAAGGGCCTGGGGCTTCCCGCAGCGGCCGAAGCTCCAGCCCCTTTAAATCCTTGCCTGAGCCCTGCCACTGCTACCCCAGCAGCAGCAGGGCTCCGGTGGCAATTTAAAGGGCGCGGGGCTCCCCGCAGTGTCCAGAGCACTGGGCCCTTGCTCCAGCAGCCGGGCTTGGGTGGGGATTTAAAGGGCCAGGGGCTCCAGCTGCTGCAGAGAGCCCCGGGCCCTTTAAAGTGCCGCCAGAGCCCCGCTGCCAGAGCTCCGGCTACCCCAGGGGTGGCAGGGCTTCAGTGCAACTTTAAAGGGCCTGGGGCTCCCCGCAGTGGCAGGAGCACTGGGCCCAGCTGTTGGAGCCCCGGGACAGCAGCGGCCGGGCTCCGGCGGTGATTTAAAGGGCCTGGGGTTCCTTTCAGTGGCCAGAGCCCTGGGCCCTTTAAATCACCGCCGGAGCCTTGCCACCCCAGGGTAGCATCAGCAGGGGTCCCGCAGTGGTTTAAAGGGCCTGGAGCTCTGCAGCGGCTGGATCCCTAGGCTCTTTAATTCGCCCCTGAGCCCTGGGGCTCCCAGCTACCTCTGCAGCTGGTAGCTCAGGGTGATTTAAAGGCCCTGGGGCTTCCAGCCACAGCCAGAGCCCCAGGGCCTTTAAATATTGAAAGCCTCACCTCTTCTGGTTGAGGCCACGCCCCCACAGAGGACTCCAGTGTACTGGTAAATCCTTTAAGTTACTTTCACCCCTGGGAAAGCCTCACTACTTCTGTGAGCCAGGGAAGTAAATATGCATTTTATGGCAGTGGTGATTTGCCTAAGGGTACACACTGAGCTAACTGCAGTGCTAGGATTTCCCAAACTCTCATTCTGACTGCTAATCTTTTGCTTGTTCCTCCCCCACAAAAAAGTTAATGTAATAGATTCCACTTTAGCAGATGGGTTGGCATTGGCAGTAAAAGGAGTTCAGTGCAACACCGTGTTTCCCCAATATGAATTTCAATCCACTGGTTGATTCATGGCCCCATACACCTACAATGTAAACAATGTGGGTTATTTGTATCAAGAAATTGTGAATTGTTCTGCAATGTTTTTATGAAAGGCATCTGGATGTTTACTCCTACAAACAAAAAACACATTCCAACACTCATGGTAAAAAGTGCCTTTAGCCTCAGTAACTAATGCTGAAAATTGTTCTTACCTCTTTAGCTTCATTCTGCATTTTCATATTCTCTGCAATGTATTTGACACTTTCAATGGCATCTCTCATTTCTGGTGACAAAGCTGAAAATGAAAGCAGAGCATCTACCGAGTCATAGCTTGTACTCCTTGTAAGATTGCCACTGAAGTCAGAAAACTTTATTCGTTGATACCGACAACAGCTGCATGTTATATCTTGACATATGAAGCCATCTTTGCAGCATTTGGTTTCAGAGCTGCTGAAGCAATTTAAGTCTGAGAGCTCAGCACTGTAAAGTGGCTTTGGCTTCTGATTATTCTCTTCATCACTGGCAGGCCTGGTCATAAACATGATCTTGGGAAGTAAGTTCAAGAAAATGGTCTTCACCCACTCAGGCATCGTGTGTGTCTTGGGTGTTCTATAGTGTACATTAAGTACAAACACAGTAATGACAATGGAAAGAGTTACAAATATCATGGTGAAGAGGAGGTATTCTCCAATAAGTGGGATCACCAAAGAGGTAGAAGGGATGGTCTCTGTGATCACTAGGAGAAATACAGTTAAGGATAAAAGGACTGATATGCATAGTGTCACCTTCTCACCACAGTCTGAAGGCAAGTAGAACACCAAGACAGTTAAGAAAGAAATCAACAGACATGGGATAATCATGTTGATGGTATAAAATAAAGGCAGGCGCCTAATATAAAGAGAATAGGTGATATCTGGATATATCTCTTCACAACAGTTGTACTTAATGTCATGTTTATATCCAGGAGCTTTAATAATAGCCCATTCTCCACTCTCCCAGTAGTCTTTGAGGTTCATTGTAGAGCCAATTAAAACTAAGTCAATTTTAGCTTTATCGTAAGACCAGGAACCAAACTTCATGGTGCAGTTTTGGTAGTCAAATGGAAAGTAGGTTACATCTATTTTACATGAACTTTTAAAAATAGCTGGAGGTATCCAGGTCACTTCTCCTGTGTATTTCAATAAGGCCTTTGTCTTGTCATCAACTTGGAAGTCCCCAACTGCACTGCAAAAATAAACCAGGGTGGGAAAAAAAAGATAGGCAGTTCAACTAATTAAATTACTTTCATATAATAAGAGGTTAAGAACATAGGTATACTTATATACAGTGACTCTGGATTCAGGCACTGGAAGTCAGCAAATGCACACTTCAGCATTCCAGCAGTAATATTAACTGTGCTGAATTGCATGTGTAGTACTAGCTCCATGGCTGGCGTAAATAAGAGTGGTTCCATTGACATCAGTGGAGCTACATGGACTTACAACTGCTGAAGATTGAAATGGTAGTATTTTCTGCTCCTGTAACCTGGCTAAATATGATCCATACCCAAGGCAGCAAACATGAGCTCCTTTGTGTCAGAACAAAGTGATGGACAAGCTGATCTTCCTTACTGTGCCTGGTCCACTCTCTCTCTTCTCTCCATCCCCAGAGTAGCTTGCAGTATCGCTCCTCTATGAAAGCAGGAATTCAGGGCTCCTGCTGCAGCTTGTCACTGCGGATGCATGGATCAGAGCAGGGCCACCTCCCCACCCTGTTCACAGTCACAATTTCAGCTGTTGTCTACATGGAAAAGTAAGACTGGGGAAGCATTTTTAGCTATTTATGTGATTAGCAAACTGTAGAAGAGAAGGAGTCAGCATCACATGACCAGCCAGCTCTTCATGGACCTACCAGCGCGTGCTCTACAGACCACAGTTTGGGAACTCCTGTATTGGAGAGTACTTCAAGTATGTTTCACTGAGGCCAGCTTCCTTATATAGTGTATAATCAACATATCACCTCAGTAATACATTTGGTCTCCTATTGACTCATTGGAAGCAAAAGTCCTAGGAGTGTACCTAGGAGGGGCTTTTATATAGTTATACTTAATGCTGTGTTGATGTCAGATGGGTAGCAATTTTAACTGCAAAAATGTCTGGATCTAGTAGTCCCTTTCAATGAAAGGTCAGAATTACTGGAGACTCTCTCATCTGTAAATGAGAGAAAAGTTGTGTAGCAGAACTATGTACTCCTTCTTACTGCCAGCCTTGCATATTGTGCAGAAAACATTTATAGAAAGACTGGGAAGCAGAAGGAGCACAGGGATGCAGAATCTGAAGTTTCCTGTCTTTCTCTTATTAAAATGTGTGTGTTTTGAATTTTTAATACTTATTAGCTCAACAGACTCCAAAAGTATTGATGTTCAAAAGAAGCAGTGATTGCGGGGAGTTCTACCACTAGAGAAGTAACAGTTTGCAATACATACCATAGTCGCTGTGTGTTAGTACCTGAGTTTGATCAAAATCTTAGGTCTTTTGTAATATTCATGTGAATATTCATTTTTTTTAAATTAATGATACAAAACCAAAACAAATTAAGAGTAAAGGCACTTGATATGGCATATTCTTACTTGTTATATAAGACAATGTCTGGCTTCCAGATCCTATCAGATGGGACTCGAATAAACTCAGCACCTCCATATTCCTCTGGATTCCACTTAAGTTTGTAATCATTCCAGATCTAATCATGGAAGAAACCAAAGTGCATTACAATTACAAAAAGACCCATCTGAAATTGTGGACTACTGCCTATTCTTTCCATTAAAACAAATTGCTGGAATGTCACTTTTATAAAGTTGGTGTTTGTTTTTTCAGAGGCTCTAATGACTAGATGTATCACCTTTTAAGAACATGCTATTTATTTGTATTCATTAGCACATACATTAGGAACCCATTGTGCCAGGTGCTGTATACACACGAGAGAATCTCCTATCCCAAAGAGAATACATTTTAAATAGACAAGACAGACCGAGGGTGACATGGGAAACAGACACAATTAGGTGAAGTGACTTGACTAAAGTCACACAGCAGGTCAGTTGCAGAGCTAGGAATACATCTCAGGTCTCCTCATGCCCCTTTACACTAGACCAGGCTGCCTCCTCTTCCTCTCAGCCCCCAATTATATTAGAATGTGATTGCTCCTGCTATTTTCATGCTATGATCCCAACTCATAAGGTAAAGCAATCTTACAATATCTCTAGAGCAACCAGAGAGATTTCTGAGATCGTAAACTAGTTCCCTGCGAGATCCCTCCAGCTAAGGCAGCACAGGAGGGTAGGGCTTGGTTAATGCTTGAATAGGAGAAATCAAAGGAATGCCTAAGTACTATAAGAAACAGTGATGATAATTCAATAGGTGACACAGTTCCCTCTGAGACACAATATGGATGAAGTAATATCTTTTATTGGACCAACTTCTGTTGGTGAGAGAGAAACTTTTAAGTTTACACAGAGCTCTTCTTCATCTCTGGGAAGCTAAGGCTATGTCTACACTGCACTTTCGTTGGTAAAACTTTTGTCAGTCGGCGCTGTGAAAAAAAAAACATACCCGTGACCGACAAAAGTTTTACCAATGAAAAGCGACGGTGTGGACACTGCTTTGTTGGCGGGAGAGCGTCTCCCCCGGACAAAGCTACTGCCCCTCATTGGGTGTGGTTTTATTTTGTTGTCAGGAGAGCTCTCTTCTGCCGACAAAGAGCGACTACCCTGCGTACCTTACAGCAACACAGCAGTGCGCAGTGTAGACACAGCCAAGTTATGTACCTTGCAGCGGTGTGCCGCCATAAAGTCTCCTGTGTAGCCGCTCTATGCCCGCTGGCATAATTAAACCACCGCCAACAAGCAGCGGTAGTTATGTCGGTGGGGGATGCTCTCCTGCCAACATAGCGCTGTCCACACCAGAACTTCTGTCGGTGAAACTTATGTCGGTCAGGGGTGTTTTTTTATTCATACACATAAGTTTTACCAACAAAAGTGCTAGTGTAGATATAGTCTGAGTAAGTTTCTCAGAGCTGAAGAAGAGCTCTGTGTAAGCTGAAAAGCTTGTCTTTCTCACCAAAAGAAGTGGTCCAATAAAAGATATTACCTCACCCACCTTTTGTCTCCAATATCCTGGGTCTGACATGGCTACTGCATACTGCATACCGAGTCAGTACTGAACAAAGAATCCAGCATATTTTAAGGAGAGTGGCAGGTACCATTGTCTTGGCCAATTTGGTCATTAAAATGCCATGGTTCTTTTTCAGAGTCAGGGTGTTAATGCCGTTGTCTGGGACAAGCTGTTGTATAGGTAATTACATTGTCTCTACATGAAGTTCCCTGTAGCCAGTGTAATTACTCTCCACAAGATGAGCTTCACAGAGTTTCCTTGGCCTCCTGTGCTGATCTAGTGGGTTTTAACCAGGGGAGGCTCCATAATTATTCAATGCAAATAAATAGCCTACCACTAGGTGTCAGCAATGGATTAAGGTAAGTGTGACCAACCCAGATCTCTGCACCAAAGCAGCATAGTACTCTACCCGGCCAGCATCTCTGATGCTGTAATCTTTCCTTTCCTTAAATGCAAGTCAATCAATACAAATGCTGGCTAGAAAGAATGTCCCAGTATCGTTGAGCATTGGCTTATTTAAGTTTTTGTTTACTAATACTGAGGCATTTTGGTGTTGTGCTGTTTTTCATGACTGGAGGGACATTTTATTTACTTTACATAATAGTTACACTTACATAGTAGAAACAGTTTGTATTTAGCAAAATGTTAACGATTTTCCTCCTCTGTTCCTTCCAAAATATTCCTAGGCCAGTTTATGTAGCTGGTGTTCCTTGCTTTTGACCTATATATTCCTGTTTACAAATCTTTAATGTTAGCAGTTTACATTTTTAATTAATGAGATTGAATGGAAATATGGGGATTCAGGATGACCTAATGGTTAGAGTCCTACCATGGGACCTAATGGTTACAGGGAAGAACCCAATGTAGTTGAATGGCTAGAGCATGGAATCAGCAGATCTGGATTCTGTTTTTTGACTTGCTATGGGACCTTCTCCAAATTATTTAACCTTTTTGTTCAGTTCACCCAATTATAATTTTGCAATAATAATGCTTTCCCACCTATCTACAGTGCTGTGAGATGTCTGGATGAAAAGTGCTATATAAATATAATGTGCAATGTCACTTTTATACTAGTTAGCTAAATGCTGATACTAATGAACATTACACAAACCCTGGTCAGTAGAACATATTGCTTCTCAAATTGTGGG
Source organism: Mauremys reevesii (assembly GCF_016161935.1). Classification (NCBI taxonomy): domain Eukaryota; kingdom Metazoa; phylum Chordata; order Testudines; family Geoemydidae; genus Mauremys; species Mauremys reevesii. The sequence continues at coordinate 34,638,027 of NC_052632.1, forward strand.
TGAAGGACGCAACAAGAAACCTCACATATTGACATTAAAAGAAAAATTAACCGAGCTGCTATTATCAGTGCTGGGATTATATTTACTTACATGTTTCAGCCACAAGTTGGTCTCCATTATCTGGTTCACTTCATCCTGAAAAACACAGCCATGTTGAAAAAGGAGTGGGCCTTTCTTTGGGCTAATCCTGTAACACTTACTAGGTTAAGAAAGAAGCCAGTACTCACCACCTTCACTAGCTGGGACATGGACACCTCAAACTGAATGATGGCAGGGTCTGACACGTTCTCCACTGGTCTGATAAACTGATTGTAGTTGGCAAACAAGGCTGCGAACAGCCTGTGCTCTGCTTCTGAACAACTGCAACCTGAAAAGAGATCATGTTGGCTTCGGATTTTGAAACAACCCACGAACCTTCATGCGACCAAACGCTGTTTCCTTTCAAAATTAAATAACCAGCCATTAAATCTGCCTGATGTTAATTTGGCATTCATTTAAGGTTAAAATAGAAGAATAAATGTAATGGGAGATGGAGATTTTCATATGTCTCCGCAAGTGGAGTTTAAAGGATAATTTAATAACATCATAGAAACTGGAGCTGAAAAAGCCCTTTTCCCTGGCTCACCTTGTCCCTCAACACTACAAAAAGGAGTTGGGGTTGAGTGGGGTCAGAGGGAAAAAAATTCTTACAAACTTAGGCCCATGAGGAGCTAAAACTACATTTTCTAATATGACCAGTTCCTGGGAAATTTTACTGTCCCAGGAGACCGTGGCTCATTATAGTATGGTTGCAATGATGCTAACAGCTTGTTCATTATAAATAAGGAAACAAGGATTAAAAATTGATTCACCATTTCAAAGGGAACTCATTCTCTTTGCAATTGTCCCTTTTTGATGCTGGTTTTGCTATCTGTGGTACCTTATGGCTATAAACTGAAGGTCTCAAAGCACAACTGGGAATCTTCTGTCCCCTAAACTATGATTCCATTCTCATAGGCAACAGATAAACACAGTGGGAGGCAGACCCTGCCTGGAATTTAGGGGCCTTGTCTTAAAGAGACTCTCTTCTGGTACTTGGATGTGATATGCCCAAATCCTTTTATTTAAAAAATTAGATCTCTTCTCCATTTATGGATAATTTTATATTTAAACATGGCTGGTGAGACAAACTAACAGTTATGGCTAAATTCTGCTTTCAGCAACACTTGTGTAAATCTGGAATCGCTACACAGTCTGTCGATCTTTTAAAATATGACAGTCTGACTGAATATAGATTTACATGCAGTTGCTAGGATATGTTTAAGGTTTTTTCCCCCCAGTCATACTAGATTAGTATTATCCAGCAAACAGAAGGGAAGCAGAAATACCATATGCACAATAACTGATCTATAAAGTTTCACAAACAAAATATCTACCTTCTGACCTATCCTAGAAGTTCTGCTGATATCTAGTCTGAGAATGGCACGATGTCAGACCACATACAGTCAAACATCCCCACTCTCTATTCATTTTGAAGGCTATTTTTTTCAAGGGTAGTAAAGTCATTCAAACCAACACAACAGATTAAAAAAGATAGCTTTATATTTTCCTATTTCTGGAAAATTAACTTTTTAGCCGGTAGACTTGCTCTAATCATTTAGTGATATCTGACCTACAATTATTAGCAAGTCAAGATTTCCCTGGATTAAATATGCCTGAGTCCTTTATGAGGGTGGGTTTTAAGATTCCTATTCAGCCTTTTGCCAGCTCCTTCCCAAATGCTGTTGACTAATTTACATTTCCACAACATGGGAATTAAATCTCTGTGTTTACCACACATCCAGCATCCATCACATTGTAGACAATAACTACACATATATAAATCAGTGTTTCAACATTCTGGTTAAAGTTGCTGTCATCCCAGAGCACCAGTAACAGCAAGAAAGAGATCTTTGCTCTGCAGAGATAAGGTGCACTGTTCAGATCCACCTTTAAGGCTATCTCAAGCAGCTGTTTGGCATCACCTATTTCTGCTGATGCCCCAGCACTTGAGAGCACATAGCCACTGTGAGCTAAACCTTAAAACCATATTGAAGTTTTTCAACTCTTTGATTAACATTTAAATGGCTTTGTGGGAGCATGGGACCCATTTGGCATGCCAAATCAGGGCTGCTATTTGTCACGGCAAGATTTAAAAATTGTTTAACAAAAGAAGCTGGGATTCATACTAATCCTGCAGCATGCCACTTATTAGTGCTGAACCTAAGTCCACACCAATTAGAAACAATTGTACAAAGCTATATCCCGTCCTCCTCCTTCCCCCTCCTTTTAAAAAAAAAGTCAAGGACCACTCACCTTTAAAGAAAAAGAAAGCAGCAGCTAGAAATAGCGTGAATGTGCTCCCCATGGCGTTATGAATTACTGCTCATCAACAGAGACTGCTGGCGACAAGCTCAGCTGCTAGGATTGCACAAGCATGGGAAATACAGACAGCTCCAATCTTCCAATGTATAAAATCCTTGTATAAGGCAGACGGCAGGACCCTGGAGAACAGTTCTGCACCATGGAGATCCCATTAGCAACGCTGTGCTGCCCCTTTTTCAGCTGTTCATATTGTCATAAACAGAGAGCACTGGAAAGACAAAATAAATCGTAGACAAAATAGATGTAGTTACAGTAGGCAAGTCATCATCGATTCATCGGGCAACAAGGGTAGGCAAGAAGCCATTAGTGGATGCATAAATGAGCCCAGTAATTGGATAATGCTAAGAGTTTTTCCAATCAGCTCCTGTACAGGAGATGAATCTTTATGCCAAGCCATTGAAACAGGTTTAATTAATAAAAATCTTATAACTGAACTGTGCTGAAATGGATATTGACATTAGAGACACTCAAATTAGCAGTAAACTGAGCCCAAGAGACCGAAACTGCCAAAAGGTGGGTGAGGTAATATCTTTTATTGAACCAGCTTCTATGGGTGCAAGAGACAAGCTTTCAAGCTTACACAAAACTCTTCTTCAGCTGCACAGTTAATTAATGGACACAGGTAAAAATTTGTACCTGTTTGAGGCTTTGTAGTGAGGAGAGCCCCAATCCTGCAGGCACGAGTGGAAGTATTTACTTCTTCATCCTGACTTTGCATTTCATCTACTTTAGCTTCACTTTCAGCTTACTGATGGGAGTGCTCTGTGAAGGCAGTAGTAGACTTGCTCCCCTACTTTGAAATCAATGGCACTACTCACAGTAGGAAAATTAAGCAAATGCATAAGTGTTTGCAAGATTGGGGCCCAGAGACTGACATAAGGTACAGTGACCACGGTTAGGCCAAGAGCTCAAGTTTAAGGTTAAACTAGTTTGGGTTTAACAGCACTGAACTCTCCTGAGAACAGCTGTGCTTGCAAGAATCCTGCCATCTTGGGTCAGGAAAATCAAATCTTGGTACCAAATTCAAAAGGGAAGGGAAGGATGCAGCAATTCCAGACTGATTCTTCTGAAACCAGACATTGAGGGAGAGGGGTTGGGTTTGAGGTTCTGGCTGAGGCCCAGCTCTAGCAAAGATAGTGGCTTGAAAGCTCACTGGCGCCTCTCCTTGGAATTTAAAAAGAGACTGTTGCAAATTCCTGTGGGCATCAAATGTTCTGATTTTTTTTTAATTGCTAGGGTTTTTCTTGGTATGCAGTGTTGTAACAGCTGTGTTGGTCCCAGGATATTAGAGAGATAAGGTGGGTGCGGTAATGTCTTTTATTGGATCAACTTCTGTTCATGAGAAAGACAAGCTTTCAAGCTTTCACTGAGCTCTTCTTCAGGTCTGGGAAACTAACTCAGAACGTGACAGCTAAATAGAAGGTGGAACAGATTGTTTGGCATAAGTAGTTACCACATATTTCAAGGGACGATTCAAGGTGAAGTGGTCCGTTAACACACCTCCAGGTATAGGGAGGAAATGAAGGGAGGTGGAAAGCAGCTGGGGGGCGGATGATGTTTAAGGGCTTGTTTGCTGAGAGCTTTTCTTTTTAATTTCAGGAATAATTCTCAGGCCTAGGATCTTGCTCCAGCAAAGAACTCTCTCTCCAGGCCGAGAGGGGAGCACACCAATGGAGTGCCTTCCTCATGACTGTCAGCTCTCCTCACTGTGGGTTGGGGATGGGGGTGGGGATGGGGATGGGGGTGGAGGTTCTTGCCATAGCTTTTTCCCCTGCATGACTTTCTCAGCTGGTTCTTTAAATTTGGCTGAGCCAAGCAGCTGCCACTCTAATGACTGTAGTTAGTAGTTGGCTGTATCGCCCTCTCTTCCAGCTGGTAAATACCTGTTCTGTTTCTTCTTTTCTGACATCCCTAATTTCCATGGACATCAATGCTTTTTTCTTTAATCATAGGCCAGTGATGGTCAAAGAAGCTAATCTATAGGGGCCAAAGCAATTTTTCAATGCAGATCTTGCTTTGCAAAGGTAAAAGTAATGCTGAGTGATACTGAGAAGAATTTATGGAGTAACTGTGTGCTGGACACATAAGAGAGGGCAGCAGGGACTGAGGGAGGGTAAGGAAAGAGTCAAAATTCAGTCCCCCGCTGCCTGCTAGGCAATGGCGGGAGGGCAGTCCAAAGGGAAGTAAGTGAGGCCCAGCCCAGCTGGTGTTAACCTTCTTCCTATTTAGGGAACCACCAAACCATATTAACAGTGAGCATTTGGAGAATGGTAGGGAAGGGCAGGATGGTCTTGTGTCACAGTCCAGTGGAATGACACGAGAGACCTGGGTCAATTCCCAGCTCTGTCACAGACTCCCTGTGTGACCTGGGAAAAGCGCCTCTGTCAGGGTTCCCTCCCCACTCTGAACTCTGGGGTACTGATGTGGGGACCAGAGCCGAGTCAGAGGGGAATCCTCTGTGGTTTAAATCTTTTTATTTACCCTGTAAAGTTACCTTCCATCCTGATTTTGCAGGTGTGATTCTTTTACTTTAAAAAAAATTCTTCTTTTAAGAACTTGATTGATTTTCAGTGTCCTAAAAAAACAGGAGTTTGGTCTATGCTTGCATTGTAATCAATTGGTTAGTATATTATTCTCAAGCTTTCCCAGGAAAGCGGGTGAAGGGGCTTGGGGGAATATTTTGGTGAAACAGGGACGCCAAGTGACCTTTCTTCCTGAATTTTTGGCTAAATCACTTGGTGGTGGCAGCAATACCGTCCAAGGACAAGGAAAGGATTTGTGCCTTGGGGAAGTTTTTAACCTAAGCTGGTAGAAATAAGCTTAGGGGGTCTTTCATGTGGGTCCCCACATCTGTACTGCAGAGTTCAGAGTGAGGCAGGAACCCTGACAGTTTCAATTTCCCATCTGTAACTGGGACAAACAATGCTTCCCTCACAAGGGTGGTGGGGAGACCTTCTTTGTGTTTGAAGTGCTTGGATGCAGGGGTGGTGGCCATGTTAGTACCTAGACCAGGGGTAGGCAACCTTTCCGAAGTGGTGTGCCAAGTCTTCATTTATTCACTCTGATTTAAGGTTTTGCGTGCCAGTAATTCATTTTAATGTTTTTAGAAGGTCTCTTTCTATAAGTCTATAATGTATAACTAAACTATTGTTGTATGTAAAGTAAATAAGGTTTTTAAAATGTTTAAGAAGCTTCATTTAAAATTAAATAAAAATGCAGAGCCCCCTGGACCGGTGGCCAGGACCCGGACAGTGTGAGTGCCACTGAAAATCAGCTCGCGTGCTGCCTTTGGCACGTGTGCCATAGATTGCCTACCCCGACCTAGAAAGACAAGATTGTTTTGAGCCACAGAGTGTAACCCCAAATGGAACAGGAAATGAGATGGCAATGCCATCATTTCCTGCTGAGACGGGCATTAATAGCGACAGATGTTCACCAGTGGGGCCCATAGATAGTAGACTCATTGTTGCCAACTCTCATGATCTTGTGGTGACAGTTTGCCTAGCGCTGAAGCCAGTTGGACCATAAAGGGAGAAGTTCCAGCTGTCTACCAAATTTGAGCCTTGCCTGAGGGAAAGCTCCCTCTGATTGGCTAGTTGTCCCATTTGCCTGTGTCACAGGGATGAGTAACCAATCAGAACTGCTTCAGGCATAGCTCCCTCCCCATAGCAACCGAAAGTCATTTATATAGGAGGGGAGGAGGGCAAAGGAGACCAACAGCTCAGGACGGCTCTGTTCCATCCTCCCTCTTCCCCTCCTGTGAGAAATGGCTCCGTTTGTTCCCTGCTTCCTGCTCTGCTGTGAGCAATGAGTCATTCTGCTCCCCCTCCCCTCCGCAACACCTGGCTTGGAAAGATGCAGAAGGGGTAAAGGGGGGGTGGTGAAGAGCCCCTGGAGCTGCCCCACTCAGCCTGGAAGTGAGAGATGGGGCTCTATTGCAGCCCCTTACACTGGGCGGGGGGTGAAGAACACCAGGAGGAGCAGAGGTTAGACTTGGTGGGCACTGAATTGATGTGAGGACAGGACAGTATTGATTTGGAAGTTTGGGGCAGCATTAATTGCTGGGCAGGGGACAGGAGATGGGGCAGTGAGAGCTCCTGTAGCAGGGGCCAAAATCTTCTTACTCAATACATATGGTAGAGTAGGGGGCATGAACTGTCACTCAGAGATGCAGGGGTTGGGAAGGGAAAGTTCAAAAATCAAGAGTGACCAAAAAACACAATATAATCCTTTTTAAAAAAAGTCATGATTTTGGGGGGCCAATCTCATGAATTTTTTTGGGGGGTGGGCTACTCAGGATTTTTCATCTCTTGAGTTTGGCAATTTTGAGTAGTCCAGATTCTGCTCTCAGTTACATTGAAGTCAGTGTCTTTATTCCATATTTACACACGTATCTGAGAACAGAATTTGGCCCACTAGAATTATACCAGGCATGTATTTGACCCAATGAGCCTGTGTTAGATCATATTTCCAGGATAAATTGAAAAATTGATTGGAGATAAAGCTATGTAGAAGGAATTCTTAAAATAACCCAGAAATATAAGGCCAGTGTCTGAGATGCCTTATGCACCTAAAGAAAAGCCTAAAACATGTTAGGGACTGTAGATTTGTGGGGCAGAGGAGACTTTTCTCAAAGAGATGCCACACCTCCCCAGAGCACTGTGACTTTCTCTTTGGTGGGTTGTGACAATTCACCCTGGAATGAATCTCAATTCCTACCAATGAAGTTTACGAATAAACATCTCTGAGACCTCCCAAAGGTTCTCCAACAAAGACAGGGAAGGTCTCTTTACATGCCTGATTTGTCCCGAAAGTAAAAGCCAAGCAGAGAAAAAAATATCCTTCTAAGCCATCATCTTACATACGTTATAATGAAACAAAAAAAGGGTAGATGGCCAATTTAAGAACTCTCTTTCCAGGTCACTTTTAAGGTATTGAGAATCCTAACTGCCCTGTAAATTACCATCCTGATTTGCAGCCAAGTAAACTGGAATAGAAATGCTCATAAATATCTGAGTTAAGTGTTTTGAGGGATTCTTGAAACTGGCTTTTCATTCTATGTGGATTTTAGAAAAGGCTATTTGTAGAGGCAAGATGGATCAGTGGGTAGGGCTTAGCCTGGGACTCAGGAGACTGTGATTCAATTCCCTGCTGTACCCAGGGGCGGCTCTAGACACCAGCGCGCCAAGCAGGCGCTTGGGGCGGCCGTTTCCCGGGGGGCGGCATTTGGCTCCGGTGGAGCTCCCGCCGGCATGCCTGTGGCAGGTCCACCGGAGCCCGGGACGAGCGGACCTGCCGCAGGCATGACTGCGGCGGGTCCCGTCTTCCCGCGGCTCTGGTTGAGCTCCCGCAGGCATGACTGCGGCAGGTCCACTCGTCCCGGGCTCCGGTGACCTGCCGCGGGCATGCCGGCAGGAGCTCAACCGGAGCCGCGGGAAGACGGGACCCGCCGCGGGACCGGGGAAGGGCGGCGCAGCGCTCCGCGCTGCTTGGGGCAGCGTCATTTCTAGAGCCGCCCCTGGCTGTACCACTGACTTCCTGTATGACTCTGGCCAAGTCATCCTCTGCAGTAAGACAATTAGGCTGCCTAAAGAAGTGGGGACTGAAAAAACTGCAATGGTGACGTATGCTGATGAAAGCCACCAAGATTTTATTTGAGGGTGTGTGTCTATATTGCAAAAAAACCCCACAGCACCATGTCTCAGAGCCCAGGTCAGTTGACTTGGGCTCATGAGGCTTAAGCTGTGGGGCTAAAAATAGCAGTGCAGATGCTCGGGCCCGGGCTCTGAGATCCTCCCCCACCACAGGGTTTAGAGTCCAGCCCAAGCCCAAACGTCTAGACTGCCATTTTTAGCCCTGCAGCCCAAGCCTTGTGAGCTCAAATCAGCTCACCGGGCCAGCTTCAGTTGTGCTGCAGGTCTTTTATTGCAGTGTAGATATACACCAGTGGTTCCCAAACTGGGGTTCGTGAACCCCTGGGGGTTCACGAAATGTTACAAGGGGTTCTCGGGAAAAAAATGCCCTAATGGCGGACAGAGCAGTCCCTAGGGACCCCGGACAGCAGGGAGCCAGCAGCCCAGAGCCCCTGGGCTGCCAAGAGCTAAGCAGATCAAAACAAGCATATCTATTACACTGAGGAGATTTAAACTGCAAGACTCCTTATAAGAAATGGAAAGGGAGGCGGATATTTTTTGCTGTTTTTAAAATTAAATAGGCAGCTAGTATTGTTTAAAAAATTATTATAAAGAACAAGTTTAAGCTTTGTTGTAACATGCGTTGTTTGCCTGGACTGCTCAAGACCTGAATGCTGTGTAGGAGGAATGATTTGAGCTGGCTTCTTAAATACCTTCCTGCTGTTTCACATCTGATGCTCCCTGATGAAACTTAGCAGTCTTGTCTTATAGCAGGCTTATTCAAAGTGATACAGAGTACAAAAGTGAGATTTTGGAAGAGTGTTGCTGTTTTCATAATGTAATAAAAATACTGCAATAAATAATAAAAAATAGTGTATAATAAGCATGTAATAAAAACAAATTTTATATTTCCAAGATCACTGCTTTTATAATTTATACTCAGATAAAGGAGAAAATCCCTGGAAACATTCATTTTTAGGAGGGGGTTCGCGAGACTGGACATTTCAGTGAAAGGAGTTCACAGGTTGTTAAAGTTTGGGAACCACTGATATACACCCAAGTTGCTATCTTGCTGGTTTGCTGCCAAATGTCGAGGAATCCTTTTTCTATGCTCTCAGCATGGAGTTTATTTACTCTGCTTATCTGTCTCAGAGCATCATTCAATCCATCCCAGACACACACTCTTCTGATAATTTGTATAATTCTATTAGGCTGGAGGAAATGGGCCATATGTCCCTTTGATTTTTCAGCAGGATTTCAGCCTTTTTAGTCCTGCAGCTTAACTCTTTGTGGATGTGTTTGTTTCTCAGCCTTTCTAGTATTTTTACTAGGTTTTTCTCTCCACCCTCCTTCCTCTTCATTTTCATTAACGAGCAGCTTCTGCACTACGAACAAATAAATTATAGCAGCTAGACATGAGCTAAAGCTTCAAAGCTCAGATCTGAATCCAGATTCCCCCAAAGGTCAAGGGGTGTTTGTCTAATAGCAGCTACAAACCATTCTAAACTTCAGATGTTTTGCCTTAATTTGGCTTGTTGCAAATTCTCAGTGATATTTGTATTCCAAGGCAAGATCTTCTTCCTGATCCACCTGCTGGAGCTCATGATGAAATCAGCTGGATCAGCGATAAGGTTATTTTCATGGCAACAGATGGTGATGTGATATAAAGATGTGATTAGGACAACTGCAGGACTATGTAGAAAAAGGGTTTGTGCAGACAGGGGAAAAGCTCATCCAACCACGAATATCTGCAGTAACAGAAGCTGCAGTTATACAGAACTGCACAGCATTTGCTCTTCATAACCAAGTGTTTTATAAAAATGCTTCTCGAAATGAAGCCCTATCCAGCTCAGATTATGAGGCAGAGGAAAAGGGATTCTTCTGCCCCACACCATGATATTGGTGCTACCCCTGCAACAAGCCAACATTCAGCTGTTGTCCACTGCTCTTGCTCGTCCTGCTTGTTTGCCTTTTGCTACCACAGTCCCAGACAAATTGATCAGGAGCTGTGTCATGTGTGCAGCATCTCATAAAAATGTTACATGTGATTTCCTAACAGGGGCCCTTGGACCAGTCCTGGTCAATCCAGGCTGAAGTAGCTCTGAAAAGAAAAGGGAACAGTCTCCAAGTCTCCTGGGCAGGGACTTTCCCCACTAGGATGGGAGCAAGGACTGGTTGAAAATTTTCTATTGAAACTGTTTTTTAACAGAATTTTTGACTAAACACATTTTTGTGAGAGGTGCCAGTTTAATTCAGATTATTTCAATTGTCAGTGGAAATATTTTGATTTTTGATGAAAAGTCAACATTTTCCATTAAAAATTAAAATTAATTTTTTTATTGATACTTTCCATGGGGGAGCAGGGGAGGAAATATTTTCTGACCAGCTCTAGTGGGAATAGCTAGGAGCATTGCCTTACATTCTTTTATAACAGCCTGCTTAAAACTTTGCCAGACCTTAACTGTTTGGGCTGAAATTTTCTATGCTAGCTCTTATCACAAGCTGAATTATTTTTGAAAGTTTCAGCAAAAATGGGTCAGCCATTACTGAGAATAAGATTAGGGGAAAGTACATTGTTTTGTCCATGATAAAAAATTCTTACAGCTGTTAAATTGAGAATCTCTAGTGCCTTCATTTTTTGGAGCAGGGAAGTCATCTGGTGCCAAAGATATATTTTGTACCATCCCTGTGAAAATCCACCAAAATCTGGCCGAATTATAAACCTCTGTGACTTTGCAGTGTGCACATGCTCAGTAGTGACTGTTAGTTGACTTCTAAGTTTGCTGAAGATTTTATCTGCCCTGAGCATGCTCCAGCTCAGGCCTCAGGGGGACTGAGCAGGCCTTTCCCTGCAACTGCTAGCTGGGAGTGAGGGCTGTGGTGGCTCCAGGTGCCAGAACTGAGAGCAAAGAGACTCTCCTGCCCTCTCAGTCACCCACCCCTGTGTTGGCACCCGGCAGCATGGCGGGAAAGGAGGAAGCAGTCTGATGTGGAGGCAGAGAGGTGAGGACCGGTGTGTGTTGTGTGTGAGCAGAGACAAGCGTTGGCAGAGCTGGTGGTGGGCATAAACAGACTAAGCAATTGCTTAGGGCCCTGAGCCCCCACCTGTTACTTATGTGTTGGTGGGGGAGAAGGCAAAAATATTCCTATTTAGGGCCCCCAGTGGGCTAATACCGGCACTGGCTTTAGGGGCAATGGGATAGTGCACATGGAGACTGGCTGTAGACTGCAGGGGCAGGGCAGTGGTATAGACAGGCTGTGCAGGGGTGATGGGATCAGATGGGGAACATATTTGCCATGGTGCCTATATTGCTGTTCTTAGGTTTCATGCTGTGTGTCCTGGTGTATGCTGGGGGAGGCTGGAGCTGGATTCTGCAGGAAAGGTGCCCTAGTTTCTGTGCCCTTCTAGAGGGCAGACTGGAGAGTCTGAGCCAGCTCTAGTGTGACATCCCTTGTGTTGTTTGTTTTTTATACTAATCTAATTTGATTTTATTCTGCTCTTAAGCTGTCAAGGCCAGATCCCTGGGTCTGGTCAGGCTTTGTTGGGGGGATCTTCTTCTCTGCTGCCCTATTAGGGTATAGCTCTCTGTCCCCTTTACACTGCCAGAGTGGTGCAAAACAGATGGAGTCTGTCCAGTTCTTAATTTGTAATGAAAGAGGCGCTGGGACTCAAGCAAATTTTTTTACACTCATAACTGGTGCAGCAAGCCTAGAGGTGCTGGGGCTATGAACTGCCAAACCTAGAGATGCCAGGGCTATGAACTGCCAAGCTCTGGCATAACTTAAGCCCTGAGTCTGTCCCTGGATCTCCATTGTGGTGCAGAATTTTTACTGAAAACATTTCACTGCATGAGAGAGAATGTAAGGGGAGAAACTGGAGGTTTTGGCTGCTGGGAAGGGGACAGTTAGGGCTTTTGGGACCCAGAAAAGCCCGGGAAGTGGTTTGGGATTGTGGGATAAGCAGATTAGCTGAATGTTTTTGCTAAAATGGGTGAAAGAATTTGATAGTTAATATTGGCATTTATACTGTCATTGTTCGGTTTCAGCATTAGCCCCTATTGAGATGGTTGGGGACTGTTGACACTTCACAGCTTTTGGTTTGGGTTGTCAGCAGAACTAGGCAAACATCATGGCATCTGGTTACACTCGTAAGGTTTTTCCACAACCATAAGGGCTAGAATAACATTTTTTATATGAAAGCTTGGATTGTAGAGCACAGTTCTGTGAAAACCCTGCAGCTGCAGAATCCTGGAGTACAGGGAGGCTTGCCCGTCTTACTGTACGTATGCATTCTCTCCAGGTGGTGTAAGCAGGCCTGACCCTTTCACAAATTGTCCTGACCACAAACTGTCACAAGGACATGGCCACAACATCTCCTGTTGGGAAACCTGAGGTACCACCACCCTCAGAAAAAGGAGAACATTGCAATTCATATTGAATATAGCTGCCTTCACGCTGCTTCTCTACACCACTCACAGTGGTTTCCTGAAAGTACATTATTTAGTAGGTTGCATGTAGTGGGGTAATTGGTTTTTGATACAGAAACCAAGTCTGGTAAAGCTAATGGTGTCTTCATCTGTGAATTATCTACTAGGTTTAAACTTTTACAGTAGAACCATAGAATAACGAACACCTCAGGAATGGAGGTTGGTTGTAACTCTGTCTCTGAAATGTTTGTAACTTGAACAAAACATTATGGCGGTTCTTTCAAAAGTTTACAGCTGAACGTTGACTTAATACAGATTTGAAACTCTTCCATGAGAAAGGAAAATGCTGCTTTCCCTTTATTTTTTAGTAGTTTACGTTTAACACTGTACTGTACTGCATTTGCTCGCTCTCTTTTTTTTTCTTTTGGTCTCTGCTGCTGCCTGATTGTGTACTTCTGGTTCCAAATGAGGTGTGTGGTTGAATGGTCAGTTCATAACTCTGAAGTTCTACTGTATTCTGTTAAGCTCACATAGAAACAACAGTTTAGAGCTTCTCCTATGGAAACACTGATGCACCTTAGTGATTTGTTTCAGTGGTGTTGCTTACTGGTGCTCAAGTGACTACATATGATATTGACAGATGAAGCTGAGACTGCTCCAGCACAAAAAAATGCAGTTCTCCTGCAGCAGGGTGAGTAACAGCTAATAAAGACAGTAGGTGGTAAGTCCTATCCTGTAGTAGGAGAATCAGGCCCCCAAATCTCCAGTCCCTAAGACATGTTTATGTACTTTCTCAGCTATTTTCTGAGGATTGCATTGTAAAATACCTTAATCCACACTCATGCCCAAAAATAATTTACTCCAGTAAAACAGGATGGTCAATCTGGATTGATTCTTCTTTGCTGTTTCTTCCCCATTTTAGCACTGCTCTCCTTTCCATAGATGGTGACTCAAGAGAGGTTGGACTGCAAGTTCCATTTGCCTCTGCTCCTTATACACTTCCCTCTTGAGCTTCAGATTTGTGGTTTTAAATTTAAGTAATTGGAGATATACCAATCTCCTAGAACTGGAAGGGACCTTGAAAGGTCATCGAGTCCAGCCCCCTGCCTTCACTAGCAAGACCATTTTTTGCCCCAGATCCCTAAGTGGCCCCCTCAAGGATTAAACTCATAACCCTGAGTTTAGCAGGCCAATGCTCAAACCACTGAGCTATCTCTCCCCCTTGCTGTAAATCAATTTCCCTTTTCTGAGTTATAAAGGCTACTGGAACGTTTTGGAAGTAAGGCTATTTAAAGGAGAGTTTTTCACATTTTATTTAGATTTCACCAATGAACAGAGTGTATAAATATGTTTATCATATATTGATTTGGGCTCCATAAACCAAACACAGAGTTTTGATGCATTTTAAGGAAATAAATACCGTAGCAATTGTTTCTCTTGAAACAGCAAAATTGTGCAATGTGAACTGCAGGATCTTATGGAAACACGTCTTTCCCAAGGTGGCATAATTTTAATAATTTTAATAATGATCCTGGTGCACTCTGAGGAAAACTGGCAAGTTGTAGAAATAAATACATTTCTCTATAAAATGTTTAAACATATTGAAAAAAGAGCCAATATTTCATCAAAAGTAATGAAATTAAAAAAGAAAAGAATGTCTTCTAGAAAATTCCTAACATCATGATAACACAGGCCAAATTCTGCTCTCAGTTCACCAGTATATATCCTGACTAACGCAACTGACTTCATTGGTATTGCTTTGGATTTACACTAGTGGAACTGGGAGCAGAATCAGGTTCAGCATCCGTGTAAGCATTTTACAGTTTTAAATGAGAGTTAAGGGCTCGCAGCAGCAGAGTGGTTTTGAAAAAGTGGCTGGAGAAATAGCCCAACAGTCCCAAGGACACAAACAAAGATGAATATCCAGAGAAACAGTCTGTCCACTACCATGGCAACATATTTCCAATCTTCAATGACCTGGAAGAAAAAGCCAGTTAAAGATTCATAGCAATTTACCATGTTCATCTCCATCTCTTTTGTTGATGCTCAATATTTGTAGTTTGTATATGAAAATAAGAGAAAATAAATCTTAAGGTTCAGGATCACCACAGGGGTCCCGGACAGTTGGTGAATAACACTAGAAATAGTTTACACCTTGCTCTGAAGCATCAGGTATTGATCACTACTGAATGCTTGGTGCCAGACTGGATAGTCCGTCAGCATAATCCAGTAAACTCCTGTGTGTGAATTTTAATTTGCTGATACTATTCATCCCAATTAACAGGAATGAACAATACTTACTGCTTTTAAGAAAAGAACTCTGTAGTTGATCTTGATTCTCAGTATGCAAGTGTTTTAATACACGTTAGCACTGCTGGTTGTACTCAAATCCCTGTCCAGTGTGGATGAGATCCTGGACCCACTGAAGTCACAATGGGAAGTATGCCATTGACTTTAATGGGGCCAGGATTTTACCCCCTCTCCTTACATTCAGTTCTTACACTACAGTGACTGCAGGCATACTAGTGAGTTGTAAAGCGAAAGTGTTAATCTTTTTAAATCACTTTTCTTTTTTCCTTTATAATTGACTCTAGTTACACATGGGAACTCTTCCTCTTAACGACTTTACAGTACTTCCCAATTGACTCCTGCCTTGTACTAGACCATTACATATTTTCCCCCTCAATGCCCACGTGTACCTCCCATTGCTGCTAATGAGTGTTACATGCTTCTGAGAAGAGAATATACTGTAAGTACATGAACAGTCGTTATCAGACCATGAAATTAATGGAAAAAGCAGAGATTAGAATTCTGAATCTAGAAAACAATGGTTTGTAACTAGGCACTTTAAGTTAATGTCAACGGACTTGTGTGCAGAAAGCATTTAATTAATGTCTAACTTACAATACCTTGGATAATTGCTCTTTAGTCTAGGGTGAGGACAGGGAGTTTGTGAATCATAGGACTGGAAGGGACCTTGGGAGGTCATCTAGTCCAGTACCCTGCACTCTTTTTTTAATATCCAGTACAAGTTCTTTACAAAAGCACAGATAGTATTGAAACACCTTTTCAGCATTTTTCAGCATTTGCGCACATCAAGTCCATTTCAGTTTGTTTAAACTTAAGGCTATGTTTACAGATTTAGCATCTGATCTTTCTTTTTTCTGTTGACCAGTAATTAGTTCCTTGAAAATGCAAGAAAGTCACCAGTGTGGCTTCATGAGGGGCTCCTGCAAGATCTGAAGTTAAAAAGGAGCCAGGCTTTCAGACTACTTAACCTGTATATTAAAAAGAGAAGAGGAAGACAGAGCAGTAATGGAGAACCTAAGGCTAGATTGGGAGTTGGGGAAGAGGAGGGTAGGACATTTTTCATGGTTGCAGGGTAGGTGTTGGGGAAATTCATGGGTGTTCATCTGAGCTTTCTGAGTTTTGCTGAACATTATTCAATGGATACTTCTCTGAACTTTAATGTACTAGCTAATGGAATGTGTCTGTATGTACCACTACAGGATGGCAGCGGAACTGCTCAAATGTGTGTCATGGGTCCTATACTGCTTATAGCTGATGGAGAGTCTCCTTTTGCTCAAGTGAAAGAAGCCTCAGCTTTTGCAGTATGAATATCATGGTTCTAGCCACACTCTTGCCAGAAAGTTCTGAATGGTTTTGGGAGGCAGCATAATGACCACCATGTGTCAACCACCCAAACAGGGTATGGAGAGCTAATTGATAGAGGGCACTTTTAGTGCAAAATAATAGTGTTCCTAGAAGGGGTTTGTGCCAATCTAACTAAATGCATTTCTAAACCCATTTAGTTAAACTACTTTGTGTAGCCCAGCCCTAAGTAACTTACTCTAGCACAGGGGCGGGCAAACTTTTTGGCCTAAGGGCCACATCGGGTTTCCAAAATTGTATGGAGGCCTGGTTAGGAGAGGCTGTGCCTCCTCAAACAGCCAGGCATGTCCTGGCCCCCGACCCCTGCCTCCTATCCGACTCCCCCTGCTTCTTGCCCCCTGACAGCCCCCCTGACTCCTGCCCCATCCAACCCCCCCGTTCCCTGTCCCCTGACCGCCCCCGGAGCCCCTGACTGCTCCACCACTGCCCCATCCAACCCCCCTCTCCTTCCTGCCCCCCAGAACCCCTGCCCCCATTCAACCCCTCTGTTCCCCGCCCTCTGACCGACCCAACCCCTATCCATACCCCCGCCCCAGACCCCCAAACTCCCCTGCCCTCTATCCAACCCCGCTCCCTGCCCCCTTACCACATTGCCCGGAGCACTGGCGGCTAGTGGCGCTACAGCCACACCGCCCAGAGCACCAGGACAGGCAGCCTCACCTCCTGGCTGGAGCCAGCCATGCCACCACGCAGCACAGAGCACTGGGTCGGGCCGCGGCTCCGCAGCTGCACTTTCCGGTAGGAGCATGCAGCCTGCTGCCCAGAGCATTGGGCCAGGGTCTAGTCTTCCCAGCCGGAAGCTCAAGGGCTGGGCAGGAGGGTCCTGCCAGCTGTAGTTTGCCCACCTCTGCTCTAGCAGAACCCAGCCATGCTCATGGCTGGCTTACCTGCAGTCCATTCATTATGGGCCCAATTATATGGTGTTTCCTCTGAACAGGTATTGAATGTTAACCCTCTCCCTGCCACACACTAGCTGGGGTCTACACCCCGTTACCTTGCTGATGTGAAAACACAGTTTGTTTAACGTTAACTCATCTCCATCTCCCTTCACCCCAAAGCAATAAATGTTTGTGGGCTTCAGATTCTTGCCTGGCACACTGTTTTTTAGAACAATATCAGCTTTATCAAATTGTTATTCATAGGAAATTTATAGGAAAAGAAATGTATTATACTACACAGTGATTGACTATGAAAATTATAGCTAGGATCTCTATAAAAATTAACACTAAGGAAGAGGGTTGTGTTCTTATTTCTCTTCTGAAGAAGAATACACTTATTTGAGACATCAAAGGAAAGAAAACTGGGGTTTGGAAAGATGGGAATGATTTCTCCTGCTACTTACACTCTGGTCGTTGTCCTCATTTTTCATGTGGTCTGCTATAAAACTGACTCCATCAATTGCTTCTTGGACTTCTGGAGAAAACTTCATTGAAGATCTTAACCTAAAATCTTGATGGCCACTGATGTTATCCAGATTCTCAGTAACTTTCAAATCGTATTTTTTGGCAGAGGCTGTGTTCACAAAGTAGGTGGAGTTTTTGTACAGGTTGGCTGGATCAGTGCATAGATGATCAGATTTATTCTTTCTGTGCTTGCTTAACCTTTGCCTTGCAGAGTTATTCTCTGGGCGTCTCATGAACAGAAAAGTTGGAAGTTTCTGAAGGAAAACCACCTTTACCCATGGGGGCATAGTGTGGGTGCTGGGAGATCTGTGATGGACATTCAGTACACAGACACTGGTAACTATTGAGAATGTTACTAATACCATTGTAAACATCAGATACTTCCCAATCAGTGGGACATCCAGTGATGTTGGAGGGACAATTTTGGAGATCAGCAATAAGAACACAGTCAAGGCAAGCAGTACAGATATGCATAAGGTCATCTTTTCCCCACAGTCTGAAGGCAAGTAGAACACCAGGATAGCCAATGATGTAATAAGCACACAGGGAATTATAAGATTGATGGTATAAAAAAGAGGTTTCCTTTTAATAATAAAGTCGTATGTCACATCAACATACTTTGGGTCTAAGGGGTTTACAGTCCTTCTTCCTGGAAGTGCTACAATATCCCATTCTCCGCTTGGTGTAAAGTCATCCATGCTTGCCATGGAAGTTTTAAGTACCATATCAATTTCTGTGTGATCATATGTCCAAGAGCGGAACTTCAGTGTGCAGTTTTGTTGATCAAATGGGAAATGCTTCACCTCAATCTTGCAGGCACTCTTGTAGATGGCTGGAGGCAACCAGAAAATGCTTCCATTGTTCTTTACAATCACATTTGTGTACAGGGAAACTTCATATGTACCATCCGCGCTGAGAAAATGGGAGAAAAAATAAAGAAACGGTGAAGAGACAGAACATGGGTTCAAAATACAGAAAAGGACAAACTAGTACATTCTCAGCCCCCTCTGCTGAATCCAAAAGAGGTCCCACTATCTCTGCTAGAATTAAACTTCTGTCCCCTTTCAGTGATAAAACCCAATCCTCAGGTATCTATAATTTGACAATGAAAATTACGTACACATTTTTCAACCTTTTGCCAATATTTAGACAATATAATTTATTAATGATAACGTGCATGTCTAGGGCCTGTTTCATCCAATAATCACAAAATATTTTATAAACAATTAATTATGCATTATTACACCCCATTGGGATGTGTACAGAGATGTAAAGCTAAGATCACCCATCACCAAAATGCAGCCACCTTTGCTTTGGAACAGAGCCATTAACAGCACATGGCAACAGTTTTAAACAGTTTTGAGCAGGAAGTGAAGAAGAATGCTTTATTCACTTGGGAATACAGGGGGAACAGAGGCAGAATGAATGCAATTACATGAGCTGTAATTTAGGCAGGATAATTTTGATTACAGCTCCTGCTCTTACTCCTGTGGGATTTTTAGTGCCCACAAATTCTCTTGGTTTTGTGTCTCATCCAAAAGACTCAAGCTGTACCAGAAGAGTGTCCTCCATCACTGAGGTGGGTCACTGGTTCAGTGGGAAGAGTGTTCCCTAAGTAATGCTGAACATCACTTCCTGACGCACTTTAGTGCTTCTTGGACTAACAGCTTGATGCCGCTTAGCTTATGATATTTGGTAGGGCAGCAATGCAAAATGGCATGACTACAAATAAATACTCCTGAAAGTATAATCAGTCTGAGATTTAATGGAAAAGGCTGTTAAAATGATCTCAAGGTTATTTTGCTTAGATATGTCATTCACTCAAGCAGCGCTATTTCCCAAATAAGTATCTGTTGATAAACTTAACTGATCCTGTTATTGAAGGACACGGTGAGACTAGAAAAGAGTAACTATTCATCACTTTATTTCTCTGTAAATTAACAAACATGAATAAAACCTTGAGTAGGACAGTCATTTTTAATAAAATTGGGTTAGTCAATTTTTAAAGTTAGATAAGAGAAAATATAGTAAGAGAGAAATTGTCTGAACTACAGTACTTTTTATATTTTTCCTTTTCATTTTTATTAAAGAAAATAAGGGGGGAAATATATAATTTAGAGGCAATCTGTCTTGAGCAAAAAAATCAGATCAGATTCACCACTGATGTAAATAGCTCCATTGACTTCAACTGAGTTGCACCTACTTACTGAAGCAGAAATTATATGCCATAATTTTTAGAAATAGGCATAAGTAATTATTTACTGTTAATAAAGAGCCATGAAAGTATTAACATTTTTCTTCTAAGTAAAGTGTGAAACAAATAAACAGCCAAATAAATTCTGCACATCAATACAGCATGTGACACAGAGTACTGATGTGCAGAGTATATATATAATTATATAAATATATAGAATTCTCCTAGTCTGTTACAGTTTAAAGGTGCGAGTCTGACAACTCCAGAGAACAGAAGTCAACTGAGACCACCAAAGCCATGTTATGTAGGTAATTAACAGCCACCAGAGGCAAGCATGTTTGAATCACTGACAGCTTGGGGCAATTACAACTAGCAGCATAGAAGTGTAAGGCTCTTTAATCCATTGCCAGTCCTGGTACTGAGCAACATAGAAACTCTTTACCTTATTCATTTTATCTCTTCATGCTAGTTCTATCGGCCTGGATCTACAAAGGACTCTAGGTGTGACCCTAAGCATCACAACGCAGAACTTTTAGGTGTCTAGAAAATCACAGAAACAACACTGTGACCCACAAAACCTGAGTTAGGCACCTGCCACTCTATACAATGAATGGGGAGAGAGAGGGTCCTTAGAATACAATTCACAAAAGCCAGCATGCTAGGTGGGAAGCCACCTATACTAGGCACTGGGAGATGCTGACCAGACCAGAGGAGTGTGTCCTCTGCCCTGCTTTGCTCTCAGAGAGAGGTTCTTAAGTCTGGGCTGCAGGGAGCCGCCTATCTGTGCTAGTGATCCATGAAGTGGGAGGAAGACATGTTCTGGCACCTAAACTGAGTGCAGGACCTGATCCGATATGTGGGCTCAGCGGTCACCTAATTCCACACAAAACAGCTGGGAGGATAAGGAGGAAGACCACCCGTATAACCTTTAGCCCAATGGTTAGGGTAATCACCCTGGATGTGGGAGACAACTGGTTCTAGTTCCCCCTCTTCCTGATGAGAAGGGATTTGAACAGGGATCTACCACTTTTCCTTGGAGAGATTTTTTCACTGTGAAGTATACAATATTATTCATTTAAATAATATTCTAAGCTTACTGTAAGCTTATTTTCCCTGCAAAAGAAAAAGATTTGGGTTTTTTTTCCTTGCTAAATCAATAGGATTTTTGTTTCTGTTTAAAATCTTTGCAACATTTTCTGTATCAAGACTTACTTATTGTAAAGCACAATGTCTGGCAGCCAGATGTGCTTAGAAGGGATTCTCAGCTTATTTATGCCTTCATAGTCAGAGGGCTGCCAAGCCAAACGATAGTCAGTCCATTCCTAGAGAAAGTATTGTACAGCAGTGATGTAAGTTATTTTGTGTCAGTCAAGTCATACTGACAACAAGAAAGCAATGTGTTGATACATGGCAATAGCATCCGCACGGGATGGTTACCTGGTTTAGCCAGACATTTGTGGTCATGATCTGTTCACGTTCATTCTAAAGAAGGAAAAAACATTTATAAATCTATACTGTATAAAGTTAGTCCTATTATTAGGATTTATTCATTAATCTTTCAGGAATACCTCAAACTCCTGGCTGCCTAAAACCATTGCATATAATGTAAAATCTACCTTTTATAACATTAGAAATCTTTCTGTGTCTACTGGTCTATCACTAAAATGCACAATTCTGACTATATTAATAATCACATAAAATATGACATGGTACAGTATTTCACGCAATTATGTTATTCATTATAACTATTAACTAAGATGGACTTGGGTATGTGCAGATTTAAGAAGCTGTTTTAAAACCCCAAGAACAAGTAATGGGTAAAGTAATAGTCTTCTGACAATCTTTTTCTATTAATCAGGCCAATGGAATTGTTATTTTGGATTATACCACTATTGGGGCTAGTACAGGTGGGGGCTCTCATCCACTCTGAACTGGATGACCTGCACCTAGGAGTATTAAAAGAATTGGCGAGGAGCTCTCTGAACGACTACTGTTGATTTTTAACAAATCTTGGACTACTGAGAAAGTTCCAGAGGACTGGAGAAAAGCTAATGCTGTACCAATATTTGAAAAGGATAAATGGGATGACCTGGATGAGTGCAGGTCAGTTAGCCTGAAAATGATCCTAGGCAAAATCATAGAAAGGCGGATATAGAACTCAGTCAGTACAGAATTAATGGATGGTAGCAAAATTAATGTCAATCAACATGATTTTATGAGTAATAGGTCTTGTCAAGCAAACTTGACATAGATTTTTTTGATGAGATTACATGTTTGGTTGATAAAAATAACTGTTGACGTAATATACTTAAAATTCTGCAAGGCATTTGACTTAGTCCCACATGTCATTCTGATAAAAATAAACAGCGATCCTAGCAATATGCAGAATCAATGAGGCCCATATTAAATGGATTAAAAACTGGTTAACTGATAGATTGCCAAAACTAATTGTAAATAGGGAATTCTGATTCTGTGGGGATGTTTCTAGTGGGATTTCAGGGGGATCTGTTCTTGGCCCTACGATGATTTGGAAGAAAATATAAAGTCATTGCAGATAAAATTTACAGATGACATAAAATGAGTGAAGTGGTAAATAAAATGAGGATAGATAAATTATAAAGAAAGATTTCTATCAAGCTGAGATTCCTGAAGCCACACCAGCTTTGACATTACCATAAGAACCAGAATGATCCCAGCAATAGATCTAAGGCTTATTCTCACTGCAGTTTTGTGTTGATTCAACAATGTAAATAATTCTACCACTGATCCAAGAGCAGCAGCAGACTTAATGACATGGATGATGAAAAACAATAAAGCTGAGAGAAGAACAAAGGAGTGTAAAGCAGAGTGACCTGTGACAGTTACTAATGTCTGAGTGAGGCTGGCAGGGAGAGGACACTGTCAAATAGCTGAGACCCCAAATATTGTTGCACATGAAAATGGCGAGAAGTATTCAGATTCTAAATATATTTATTTTAAAAATCCATCACGCCATTGAAGAGATTCTATTTTCAAACTGTTGAAGGGGTATTCCAAACAATAAACAGTAGTAAACTCCTCCCTCCACTATTCCAAGAGGCTTGATGTCTTGGGAGACTGGTAATGGGTAACAGACCTTTTCACTACTGGGTTACTGATTCACATCTAGACCAGGTAAATAATGACTGCAAGAAGCTGTTAACATATGATGGTCACTCAGTGTTCTATCTAAAATCATTACATAAGAATGGTGATACTGAGTCAGACCAATGATCCACCTAATCCAGTATCCTATCTCTGACAATTGCCAGTGTCAAATGCTTCAGAGGGAATGAACAAAATAGAGCAATTTAGAGTAATCCATCCAGTCCCAGCTTCTGCCAGTTGGAAGTTTAGGAACACCCAGAGCATGGGGTTTCATGATCATCTTGGCTAATAGTCATTGATGGACCAGTCCTCCATTAACTTATGTAATTCTTTTTTAACCCAGTTATACTTGGCCTATGCAACATCCCATGGCAATGAGTTCCACAGGTTGAATTTGTGTTGTGTGAAGTACTTCCTCTTGTTTGTTTAAACCGTCGTTTATTAATTTAATCAGGTGGCCCCTAGTCTTTTTAATCTCTTGTATGGAAGTTGTTCCACACCCATAATCATTTTTGTTGCCTTCTCTGCGCCTTTTCCAATTCTAATGTATCTTTTTAAAGATGGGGTGACCAGAACTGCACAAATTATTCAAGGTGTGATAGTTCCTGTTTTATTATCTATCTCTTTCCTAATGGTTCCTAACATTGTTAGCTTTTTTGACTGCTGCTGCCTATTGAGTGAAAGTTTTCAGAGAACTATCTACGATGACTCCAAGATCTCTTTCTTGAGTGGTAACAGCTAAATTAGATTGTATGTATGGTTGGGATTATTTTTTCCAATATGCATTACTTTGCATTTATCAACACAGAATTTCATCTGCCTTTTTTTGCCCAGTCAATTTAGTGAGATCCCTTTGCAGTCTGCTTTGGACTTAACTGTCAAGTAATTTTATATCGTCTGCAAATTTTGCCACGCACTGTTCACTCCCTTTTCCAGATCACTTATGAATATGTTGAACAGCACAGGTCCCAGTACAGATCCTTGTGGAACCCTGCTATTTACCTCTTTCCTTTGTGAAAACTGACCATTTATTCCTACCCTTTGTTTCCTATCTTTTAACCAGTTATTGAGCCATGGAATGATCTCCCCTCTTATCCCATGACTGCTTAGTTTGCTTAAAAACCTTTGGTGAGTGACCTTGTTGAAGGCTTTCTGAAAGTCAAAGTACTCTATGTAGATTGGATCACTCTTGTCTACATGCTTGTTGACTTCTCCAAAAAATTCTGATAGATTGGTGAGGCATAATTTCTATTTAGTAAAGGCATGTTGACTCTTCCCCAACATTTCATGTTTATCTGTGCATATAATAATTTTTTTCTTTACTGTACTTTCAAACAATTTGCCTGGTACCGTAGTTAGGCTTACCAGCCTGTAATTGCCAGGATCACCTCAGGAGCCTTTTTTAAAAATAGGCATTACATTAGCTATCTTCCAGTCATCTGGTGTGGAAGCTGATTTAAGTGATTAGTTACATACCACAATAAGTAGTTGTGTGACTTCATATGTGAGTTCCTTCAGAACTCTTGGGTGAACACCATCTGGTCCTAGCGACTTATTACTGTTTAATTTATCAGTTTGTTCCAAAATGTCTTGTATTGACACCTCAGTCTGGGACAGTTCCTCAGATTTGTCACCTAAAAATAATGGCTTGGGTGTGAGGATCTCCCCCACATCCTCTGCTGTGAAGTGGTAGATGGTCTCAGTCCAGTTCCTGGTGGACACATCACAAAAAGCCAACATAACTCACATGTTAAGAGTAACAAGAAGGGTTTCTTCAGGTATGTTAGCAACAAGAAGAAGGTCAAGGAAAGTGTGGGTCCCTTACTGAGGGAGGCAACCTAGTGACCGAGGCTGTGGAAAAAGCTAATGTACTCAATGCTTTTTTGCTTCTGTCTTCATGAACAAGGTCAGCTCCCAGACTACTGCACAGGGCAGCACAGTATGGGGAGGAGGTGACCAGCCCTCTGTGGAGAAAGAAGTCGTCCATGACTATTTAGAAAAGCCGGACGAGCACAAGTCCATGGGGCCGGATGCACTGCATCCGAGGGTGCTAAAGGAATTGGTGGATGTGATTGCAGAGCGATTGGCCATTATCTTATTCATAGATTCATAGATTCTAGGACTGGAAGGGACTTTGAGAGGTCATTGAGTCCAGTCCCCTGCCCTCATGGCAGGTCCAAATACTGTCTAGACCATCCCTGATAGACATTTATCTAACCTACTCTTAAATATCTCCAGAGATGGAGATTCTACAACCTCCCTAGGCAATTTATTCCAGTGTTTAACCACCCTGACAGGAACTTTTTCCTAATGTCCAACCTAAACCTCCCTTGCTGCAGTTTAAGCCCATTGCTTCTTGTTCTATCCTTAGGGGCTAAGATGAACAAGTTTTCTCCCTCCTCCTTATTGACACCCTTTTAGATACCTGAAAACTGCTATCATGTCCCCTCTCAGTCTTCTCTTTTCCAAACTAAACAAACCCAATTCTTTCAGCCTTCCATCATAGGTCATGTTCTCTAGACCTTTAATCATTCTTGCTGCTCTTCTCTGGACCCTCTCCAATTTCTCCACATCTTTCTTGAAGTGCGGTGCCCAGAACTGGACACAATACTCCAGTTGAGGCCTAACCAGCGCAGAGTAGAGCAGAAGAATGACTTCTCATATCTTGCTCACAACACAACTATTAATGCATCCCAGAATCACGTTTTTTGACTCATATTTAGCTTGTGGTCCACTATAAGCCCTAGATCCCTTTCTGCCATACTCCTTCCTAGACAGTCTCTTCCCATTCTGTATGTGTGAAACTGATTGTTCCTTCCTAAGTGGAGCACTTTGCATTTGTCTTTATTAAACTTCATCCTGTTTACCTCAGACCATTTCTCCAATTTGTCCAGATCATTTCGAATTATGACCCTATCCTCCAAAGCAGTTGCAATCCCTCCCAGTTTGGTATCGTCTGCAAACTTAATAAGTATACTTTCTATGCCAATATCTAAGTCATTGATGAAGATATTGAACAGAGCCGGTCCCATAACAGACCCCTGCAGAACCCCACTTGTTATACCTTTCCAGCAGGATTGGGAACCGTTTATAACTACTCTCTGAGTATCCGATGAAGTGGGCTGTAGCCCACAAAAGCTTATGCTCAAATAAACGTGTTAGTCTCTAAGGTGCCACAAGTACTCCTGTTCTTTTTTCTCTGAGTATGGTTATCTAGCCAGTTCTGCACCCACCTTATAGTAGCCCCATCTAAGTTGTATTTGCCTAGTTTATTGATAAGACTATCATGTGAGACGGTATCAAATGTCTTACTAAAGTCTAGGTATACCACATCCACCACCTCTCCCTTATCCACAAGACTCGTTATCCTATCAAAGAAAGCTGTCAGATAGGTTTGACATGATTTGTTCTTTATAAATCCATGCTGGCTATTCTCTATCACCTTTCCGCCTTGCAAGTGTTTGCAGATGATTTCCTTAACCACTTGCTCCATTATCTTCCCTGGCACGGAAGTTAAACTAATTGGTCTGTAGTTTCCTGGGTTGTTTTTATTTCCCTTTTTATAGCTGGGCACTATATTTGCCCTTTTCCAGTCTTCTGGAATCTCTTCTGTCTCCCATGATTTTCCAAAGATAATAGCTAGAGGCTCAGATACCTCCTCTATTAGCTCCTTAAGTATTCTAGGATGCATTTCATCAGGCCTTGGTGACTTGCAGGCATCTAACTTTTCTAAGTGATTTTTAACCTGTTCCTTTTTTATTTTATCTTCTAAACCTACCCCTTTCCCATTAGCATTCATTATGTTAGGCATTCCTTCAGACTTCTCAGTGAAGACCAAAACAAAGAAGTCATTAAGCATCTCTGCCATTTCCAAGTTTCCTGTTACTGTTTCTCCCTCCTCACTGAGCAGTGGGCCTACCCTGTCCTTGGTCTTCCTCTTGCTTCTAATGTATTGATAAAAAGTCATCTTGTTTCCCTTTATTACTGTGGCTAGTTTGAGCTCATTTTGTGCCTTTGCCTTTCTAATCTTTCCCCTGCATTCCTGTGTTGTTTGCCTATATTCATCCTTTGTAATTTGTCCTAGTTTCCATTTTTATACTCCTTTTTTATTTTTTAGATCATGCAGGATCTTGCGGTTTAGCCAAGGTGGTCTTTTGCTACATTTTCTATCTTTCCTACCCAGCGGAATAGCTTGCTTTTGGGCCCTTAATAGTGTCACTTTGAAAAACTTCCAACTCTCCTCAGCTGTTTTTCCCCTCAGTTTTGATTCCCATGGGACCTTACCTATCAGCTCTCTGAGCTTACCAAAATCCACCTTCCTGAAATCCATTGTCTCTATTTTGCTGTATTCCCTTCTACCCTTCCTTAGAATTGTGAATTCTATGATTTCATGATCACTTTCACCCAAGCTGCCTTCTACTTTCAAATTCTCAACAAGTTCCTCCCCATTTATTAAAATCAAATCTAGAACAGCTCCCCCCCAGTAGCTTTTTCAACCTTCTGAAATAAAAAGTTGTCTGCAATGCAGTCCAAGAACTTATTGGATAGTCTGTGCCCCACTGTGTTATTTCCCCAACATATATCTGGATAGTTGAAGTCCCCCATCACCACGAAATCTTGGGCTTTGGATGATTTTGTTAGTTGTTTAAAAAAAGCCTCATCCACCTCTTCCACCTGGTTAGGTGG
This sequence comes from Mauremys reevesii, assembly GCF_016161935.1. Classification (NCBI taxonomy): domain Eukaryota; kingdom Metazoa; phylum Chordata; order Testudines; family Geoemydidae; genus Mauremys; species Mauremys reevesii. The sequence goes on from NC_052632.1 coordinate 34,665,571, forward strand.
CCTGTAGTAGACTCCTAGCATGTCATCACCCTTGTTTTTTTTACCCCTTTTAGCCTAACCCAGAGACTCTCAACACCTCTGTCTCCTATGTCCATCTCCACCTCAGTCCAAGTGTGTACATTTTTAATACATAAGGCAACACCTCCTCCCTTTTCCCCCTGTCTATCCTTCCTGAGCAAGCTGTATCCATCCACACCAACATTCCAATCATGTGTATTATCCCACCAAGTTTTGGTTATGCCAATAATGTCATAGTTGTATTTATTTATTAGCACTTCCAGTTCTTCCTGCTTATTACCCATACTTCTCGCATCTAAGATACTGGTTTGATCTTGCCTCCCAGTTTTGCCCTGACCCTCCTTTCTCTCTGCCATTATAACCCACGCTCCCTCCTATTTCTGACCCATCTTTGAAAACTCATGGCGATTGGGGGAGGTCCCAGATGACTGGAAAAAAGCTGATGTAGTGCCCATCTTTAAAAAAGAGAAGAAGAAGGATCCGGGGAACTACAGGCCAATCAGCCTCACCTCAGTCCCTGGAAAAATCATGGAGCAGGTCCTCAAGGAATCAATTCTGAAGCACTTAGAGGAGAGGAAAGTGATCAGAAACAGTCAGCATGGATTCACCAAGGGCAAGTCATGCCTGACTAATCTAATTGCCTTCTATGACAAGATAACTGGCTCTGTGGATGAGGGGAAAACAGTGGACCTGTTATTCCTTGTCTTTTACAAAGCTTTTGATACCGTCTCCCACAGTATTCTTGCCGGCAAGTTAAAGAAGTATGGGCTGGAGAAATGGAAGATAAGGTGGATAGAAAGCTGGCTAGATCATTGGGCTCAATGGGTAGTGATCAATGGCTCCATGTCTAGTTGGCAGCCGGTATCAAGCGGAGTTCCCCAAGTGTCAGTCCTGGGGCCGGTTTTGTTCAATATCTTCATTAAGGATCTGGAGGATGGTGTGGATTGCACCCTCAGCAAGTTTGCAGATGGCACTAAACTGGGAGGAGTGGTAGATACGCTGGAGGGTAGGGATAGGATACAAAGGGACCTAGACAAATTAGAGGATTGGGCCAAAGGAAATCTGATGAGGTTCAACAAGGACAAGTGCAGAGTCCTGCACTTAGGATGGAAGAATCCCATGCACTGCTACAGACTAGGGACTGAGTGGCTAGGCAGCAGTTCTGCAGAAAATAGGGTGACCAGACAGCAAATGTGAAAAATTGGGACGAGGGTGGGAGGTAATAGGAGCCTATATAAGAAAGACCAAAAAATCAGGACATCTGGTAACCTTAGCAGAAAAGGACCTAGGGGTTACAGTGGACAAGAAGCTGGATATGAGTCAACAGTGTGCCCTTGTTGCCAAGAAGGCTAACAGCATTTTGGGCTGTATAAGTAGGAGCATTGCCAGCAGAGCAAGGGACGTGATAATTCCCCTCTATTCGGCATTGGTGAGGCCTCATCTGGAGTACTGTGTCCAGTTTTGGGCCCCACACTACAAGAAGGATGTGGAAAAACTGGAAAGAGTCCAGTGGAGGGCTACAAAAATGATTGGGGGCTGGAGCACATGACTTATGAGGAGAGGCTGAGGGAACTGGTCTTATTTAGTCTGCAGAAGAGAAGAATGAGGGGGGATTTGATAGCTGCTTTCAACTACCTGAAAGGGGTTCCAAAGAGGATGGATCTAGACTGTTCTCAGTGGTACCAGATGATAGAACAAGGAGTAGTCGTCTCAAGTTGCAGTGGGGGAGGTTTAGGTTGGATATTAGGAAAAGCTTTTTCACTAGGAGGGTGGTGAAGCACTAGAATGGGTTACCTAGGGAGGTGGTGGAATCTCCTTCCTTAGAAGTTTTTAAGGTCAGGCTTGACAAAGCCCTGGCTGGGATGATTTAGTCGGGGATTGGTCCTGCTTTGTGCATGGGGTTGGACTAGATGACCTCCTGAGGTCCCTTCCAACCTGATATTCTATTATTCTAATGTGTACCCTAGTAGGAAGTCTCAACAAGATGTCAAAGACTGAATGGATATGGAGACCTATCTGGTTTCTTGTCTGTAGAGGTGATTACTCTAGCTGTGGGAAGAGGCTCATTAGTGGAAGCCTCCTCTGCTCCTTCTTATGCTCTACCCATTCTGTGGATAAACAGAAGTCTCCTCAATTCTGCACCTTTCCCCAGCATTAAATTCATGGGTACATACTCTCTAGAAATAGGTGAGTCGCTACCTGGCAACTAAATTGACCAAATCTCATTGACTCTGTTTTTCTTGTTAGTTGGCTGTAAACACAAAGGGGTCCTTTAAATTAAGTAGCTTGGCAGCCAGCATAAAAGCAATTTGGATGGAAGATAAGGACAAAAAGGTAATCAAGCTGTCCTTAGATGTTGCTGCAGACCTGCAGGGCAACAGCAGAAAGTGGAGCTGGAGTGGCTTTTCAGATAAGAGACACCAGAGAAAAGGGCCAAAAATACAAAGATAAACTAAATCAGTTAAGACTCAGTATTGTCCCTTAGCAATATTGCTAACTGCCTTTAAATTCCCAGCGATTGTCCTGGGTTAGCCTGGTCTCACTAATCTCAATGTCATATTTATCTCTAGAAATTGAGTCTGTGTCTTCAAATTAACAATGTTAGGTAAATAGAATACTTATAAGTAATAGCTAGATTATTATTTGTTTTTATTTTCGTTCTTGGTCTTCTGTTTATTTTATTGTCTGTTCTGCTTGGGACTCAGTTGGATTCAATAAATCCATTCCTTCCTTCATTATTCGTCTGATGCCATACTAGTTGGTCAGTGAGACTCTTGATCTCTCATTTTACAGGAAGATTTATCATAAAGATGCTCTAGATTAAATCATGTGAGGCCCTGTATGGGCCTGGATCCTGGAAGCCATTTCAGGATAGGAAGCAGGGTTGTAGGGTTGTTGTGTTACTGTGACAATGTGAGTGGAGGCTATGCATGAGCAATAGTACAGTAACACCTCTCTTAAAGTCGTCCCGCTTAACGTTGTTTTGTTGTTGTTGCTGATCAATTAGGGAGCATACTCTGGTGCTTGCAGAGTAGGGGAAGCTGCCCTGGAACCTAACCCCCTCTATTTACATTAATTCTTATGGGGAAATTGGATTCGCTTAACATCGTTTCACTTAAAGTCGCATTTTCCAGGAACATAACTACAACGTTAAGTGAGGAGTTACTGTACATTTCAGGCTCCCTGCACTCTGCTCCCCATAGGGTATGTCTACAGTGCAAATTAAGGTATAATTGTGGGGTAGGTAGGCATACCCAAACTAGATTTAATCTTGATAGCATGGGTAATGATGGCAGTGAAAACTTGATGGCATGGGCTAGCCACCTCAGTATATGCCTGCTGCTGACCCTGGGTATGTACTCAGGTTGTTAGCATATGCTGGGGTCCATGCCACTGTGTCTTCACTGCTGTTGGTATGGGAGCTAGTTAAATTAGAGCTAGAGCAGGTATACCGTACAATTGCACTGTAATTTAGTGAGTAGCTGTATCCTAAGACTGTGTCTACACTAGGAAAGGGTGTTTTTAACATATGTTAACTAATGTGTTAAGATCTTATGTAGACAATACAATTTAACTTGTGAAGTAGTCCAGGAAACTACAGCTTGCCTTCTCTTCCCTAAGATCTTAACATGTTATCTAAGGTGTTAAAAACTTCTTTTTCTAGTGTAGATATCGCCTAAGAGTTTGTCCGCACTAATGTTTTTTAATGTTAGGTAAATGATTGCCAATTCATTTGCATTAGATAACATGTTTGTATGGTCAGGTCTGGATACTTCACAAATACTTGTGGTTTACCTTATCCTGAGCTCTAGGAATAAATATCTGTGGAGTGTTCAAGGTAGCTAATTTTATCTGTCTGTGCATTGATACCATGCTCATCACCACAGTGTCTGATAAAAGGAAAACACACTGCTTTACTCCTACACAGAACCATAGTATGGCCTTATTTCATTTGCACCCGGCCGTTCAGATATACTGGGTGGAAGAGAGAACCAGATTGGTCATGAGACACCAAAGTGATCGGGGGGCAGAGGGTAAGTTGTTCCAGAAGTTGTGAAAAGCCTTGTGTCTTTATACAAGCTGCAGAGGCAGTTGTTGAGAGCCTCTCTAATAGTACAGCAAGCTGTGTCAAGAAGGTGGAAGTCGCATCTGGGCTAAATATCGCCAAGTGTAGGCACTTTGGCAAATTTAGAGCAGATATCTTACTGCATGAAGGACAAGGAAGAGCCTTTGGATAGGATTCCTTCCACACTTAAGAGTTATATCATTAGCAATATAGTATGTATAAGCTTTCTGGGTCTGGAGCTCCCCTCCCTGTGAGCAGATGTGGGCATGTGTGTCTCTGGCACAGCTTGGATGACAGGGAGGGGGCAGTGGCTTTGCTGCACATACCTTCTCTCTGTTCGAGCATGTGGAAGGCTCCCTGGCATGGCTGGGCCTCCAAAGACGGGAGGGAAAGATTCTGGAGGACTTCTGCTAGGAAATCCCTGAAGATGGAGCTAATGCTCCTAAAAAGCACCATTTACTCTCTTAGGAAGCATCTGTCCCTATAGAAGAAGTGGTTGAAGTTGATCAAATGGCAATGCTGTGCCTAATCAATTCTTGCCACCATGTGGGAGGAAGGCTCTGGAGGAGCTGCCTAACCCAAATGATGGGCTGAGATCTATGCACTTAATGTTTACCCTATTGCTCCTGGGTTCTGTGGGGTTTGCAGACCATGCTCCCCCCTATTCTGTGAGTCTGCACCCTTTATTCTTTGTGGGAGGACCATGGGGACACTCTGGAAGGGAAATCTCTCAATATGTCCAGATGGAATCTCCTAGCAGAGGGGAACATTTGACCTATAATCCCTTTGTTTATATTACAATATCTGTTGGGTAAGGACTTCCGTATATTCAAGCATATCCATTCATGCAGCTTCCTGTCACTTCCATCGGTGTCTTTCCCCTTCCTCTCTTATATCAAAATTAGAAATATGTCACTTTCCAACTTCAAAGTACCTTATAATTAATCACTAGTTCATCAGGTCACTCCTATCCCCATTTTACAGCTCGGGAGACTGAGGCAGAATTCAAGACATCATCCCTATTTATGGGCCAGATGCTCTTCCCACTGCAGTCAATAACAAAACCTCCATTGCCTTTATTGGTACAGCATCCCGCCCTAGAATAGCTCTTAGGTAGTGTGTACAAACCCCACCTGGGCAACAAGGGGTTAAGGTCCTACTTTGGACCTAGACAGCCCTACCCTGCCTCACCTGTAGGGTATGCTCCAACTGGAGGAACAGTTAAAAGGCTGGGGATCAGCTAATTTGGGCAGACCAAGGAAGAGAGCAGACTCTTCAGCAGAGAGCAGAAGGAAGGCAGAAATTTCTCCCTAAGATAGCTGCCCAAAGGTCCCTCCCTGAGGGGAAGGGAGGACCTGCCACAGAGACAGCCTGAGAGGGAAGCATTTCACTTTCCCCCTCATATGAGCTCTGGACTTTGGTAATTCCCTTAGTTTTTTTGGTTTGGCCTACCCCAGCAGGGAAAGCCCTTTGGACTGAGCTGGCCCAGGAGGGTGGGCCATACCATGGGAGAAGGCAGTTGCCACCTGAGGAAGAGAGATACCATGCTGCATGCCACCACCAGAAGGTGCTTTGTGGTGAACTGGCAGCCTTCATGCCGCCTTATCCCAGACGGTGACTTGGGACAGGCGTGTGGGGGAGACAGGAAGTGGCCCAGGGAGGGGAGCCTTAAGCAGCCTCCGCTGTCAGATCACTGATAGCCCTCAAAGGGCCTTAGGTCAGAGCCCAGTGGAGTGGGAGGGCCCAGACTCCCCTACAAACAACCCCTCTGCAGGTCATGGGCCTTAGCCCTGACCACTAGGTGACACTACCTGACCAACCAACCCCTGAGTGAGGACCATCATAGGCACATATTTAATTTTAAGAATGTGCTTGAGCTCCATTTAAATTAATAGGACTAAAGCTCATGCAAAAGTTAAGCATATATCTAACTGCTGTCCTAAATAGGGATTGGGTAAATCCTTTCCTAAGTGATTTGGTCTAGACCCCACAGAGATTCAGAGCTCTTGGACAGGAGTTCCTGGCCCTCACTTCTGTTCTCAGATCATACCACATTTTTTCACTGTACTCAGGAAAAGATAATTTATCATTATATACATTATGGAAGAGAGCCTCATCTGATGTAAATTGGTGTAGCTCTATTAAAGTTGATGAAACTATGCCAGATTGTGTCAGCTAAGGATCTGTCTCTGTATTTTTTCAGGATTTTATAGTTTGGGAGTAAATAGATCTCCTTTTGCTTGAATAAAGGTTATACTTACACATTCTGAATATTGCCTGATAGACAAATAGATAATAAAACATATGTATCTGCCCATGTCACTTACGATTATATAAACCATATAACAACAGAGAGACAGTCATGCTAATACAATCTGTCACATACAGAGTGAGCTACCTCTTCTGTACAAATAGTAATGAACGAAAAGGCGCATCTTATTCAAACTTACCACACTGATTAGCTGTGCCAGGGAAACCTGCAGTTCTATAGATACCAACTGCGAGGAGTTGACAGCAGGGCGAATTAACTTATTATACCTGGCAGGGCTCAGTAGGTGGTTCATTAGCTTCTCCTCAGCATCTGACGCGTCGCTTCCTGTAAAACAGCACAGATCAAGATCCCAGAATGAAGAAGAGATTACATTATGAAGCGAGCATTGCAGCACAGAATCCTCATTCAAATGAAATAAGAAAAGCTCTGGATTTTTGAAAGACTCTAACTGAATGTGAAACAGAAAGAGCTGGGTTTATTATGAAAGCCCTTTGGGACAAATTCTGCTCTACTGAAGTCAGCTTTGTTGGACAAGGCATAAATCAAGGGAGAATTTACTCCTTTGCTTTTCATGTTAAAACTGGAAACTGTTTCTTCATCAGTGCAGCACCAAACCAATAGGTACTCTCTGTGGTAGGGTGTGAAATAGAAATTGGAAGTCCTTTTTCATGTTTTAGGAAGACATTTTTGAAGACACAGAAGACAGATCTCCAATCCCATTTGTGACTTTAAAATCTTCCCTTTAACTGTCCTAGCAGATGAAGGAGGAATCCCAGGCACATGTATGGTAGGAAAAGAGTGTGCTATGTATAGGGAAGAGTCTGGGGATAAACTGTAGAAAGGTTTTCAAATGATTAAAGAGCACTGTGTATTTCTGGTTCTAGACTATTTTGCTGAAGTATAGCAGAACCAAAAGCACTGTTCTAGACTTAGGCCTTCTGACACTTGGAAACAAAAACTGAGCTATGGAGTAGCCATAATATTAACACTTTAAAATTCTAGGTGACCAATCATTTAAGTGACTGTAAAATATAACATCCTAGGGATTCCAGGTTATCCAGCAACCCAGAACGTTTTCTGTTAGTTGACGTAGTCTATGGCACAACTCCAGAGATAATGAAATCTGTTATTAGGCTCTTGCTTATGTTCTCTAAGCTCCCAGTGTTGTCCTCTGCAAACTACTGTTGACAACATAACAGATTAAGAGGCAAAGTCTGCTTTTAGTTACACAAGTGTAAATCTGGAGAAACTCCATTGACTTCAGTGGGATAACTCTGAGCAGAATTTGGGCCTAACAGATCAACACTGTTGCTGTTATAGACACCAGCAGCTTCCCATAGGGATACACATCCTCTACAGGAAGCAGGCAATTTATATAAGGGCTAGATTATTTTCCTGGTTACAGTGGTAAATGTAGAGTAACTCTGTTGAACTGGTGTGACTCCACTGACTGACGTAAATGGAATTTATACTGGTGTGAATGAGGAGACATTCTGGTCCAGGGGATAGAAATATCAGTAATGTAAATATCTTCTCCCCTTCCAAATAAACAAGTAACTCTATCTCCCAAAAATCTGGGGAGGGGGGAGATAATCTGACCCTGGGTAATATTTCTCCCACTTACATCTTCTTCACCCACATTCCCAATATTTCTAAAAACATAGGCATTGCAAAGCAGTTATATGCAGTAAAAACCATTAAGCATTACAAATATTTCACATTTATAATACATTAGGGTAGCATGTTCAATACACTGTAGCATGTCAGTAAGACCCAAAGAGGACCAGACATCAGAAAGCTTGTATCCAATAATCTTCTAAGTGGTTGAGTTGCTTATATCTGAAGAGTTGCTTAATTTGACCTAGAATTGGGCTAAAATCTCTTAAGAACAGGCTCTCTCTTGAGAATCCTGGTACTTTTGGATTATACCAAGGTTAGAAATGCTACAAGAAGAGCTTTTCAGCATTTCTGCTTCTGATTTAAATGAGGAAAATGTAGGCTATAGTCAACCAAACACTTTCACATCTAAGGCCTGGTCTATACTACGCGTTTAAACTGATTTTAGGAGTGTTAAACCGATTTAACGCCGCACCCGTCCACACTAAGAGGCCCATTATATCGATATAAAGGGCTCTTTAAACCGGTTTCTGTACTCCTCCCCAACGAGAGGAGTAGCGCTAATATCGGTATTACCATATCGGATTAGGGTTAGTGCGGCCGCAAATCAACGGGATACCTCCGGGCGGTATCCCACAGTGCACCACTGTGATCGCTCTGGACAGCAATCTGAACTCGGATGCAGTGGCCAGGTAGACAGGAAAAGACCCGCGAACTTTTGAATATCATTTCCTGTTTGCCCAGCGTGGAGCTCCGATCAGCACGGGTGGCGATGCAGTCCCAAATCCAAAAAGAGCTCCAGCATGGACCGTACGGATGTGATCGCTGTATGGGCAGACAAATCTGTTCTATCAGAGCTCCGTTACAGAAGACGAAATTCCAAAGCATTTTAAAAAAATCTCCAGACAGAGGCCACAGCAGGGACTCAGCACACTGCTGCGTGACAAGCGTAATGGAAAGCCAAAGAATCAAATGGACGCTCATGGAGGGAGGGAGGGGGGACTGAGGACTCAAACTATCCCACAGTTCCTGCAGTCTCCGAAAAGCATTTGCATTCTTGGCTGAGCTCCCAATGCCTGTAGGGTCAAACACATTGTCCGGGGTGGTTCAGGGCATAGCTCGTCAATTTACCCCCCACCCCTACCCCCAGAAGGAAAAGGGAAAAAAATCGTCTCTTGACTCTTTTAAATGTCACCCTATGTCTACTGAATGCTGCTGGTAGACGCGATGCTGCGGCACTGAACTGTAGCATCCTCCCCCCCCCCGCCTCGGTGGCTGATGGTACAATATGACTGATATCCATCGTCATCATCAGCCTTGTGGCAGATGGTGCAGTACAGAAGGACTGGTATCCATCCTCATCATCAGCCCATGAGTGCTACTACTTCCCAGTAGATGGTACAGAATGGCTGGTAACCGTCTTCATCATAGCAACAGGGGGCTGAGCTCCATCAGCCCCCACCCTTCATGTGTAAAGAAAAGATTCTGTTCTGCCTGGACTATCATAGCAGCGGGATGCTGGGCTCCTCTCCCCCACACTGCTTAATGTCCTGTCTGGACTATCATAGCAGCTGGAGTCTGCCTTCCCCTCATTTTATCTCACTAACAAGTCACTGTTTCTTATTCCTGCATTCTTTATTACTTCATCACACAAATGGGGGGACACTGCAACGGTAGCCCAGGAAGGCTGGGGGAGGAGGGAAGCAACAGGTGGGATTGTTGCAGGAGCAACCCCTGTGAATGGCATGCAGCTCATCATTTCTACGGGATCTGACATGGAGCAGCTGTGCTTTCTGGTTCTCTGATACACTGGTTCTCTAGTATACTTGCCTCATACTCTAGGCAGGACTGATTCTATTTTTAAATACCATAAAGGAGGGATTGACTCATGGAGTCATTCCCATTTTTGTCTTTTGTGCCCCTGGCTGACCTCAGCCAGGGGCACCCATGATAGCAACAGAGAGTACAGTACAGAAGGACTGGTAACCATCATCTCATTGTCAATTTACAATGGAAGCAGATGGTACAGAACGGCTGATAACCGTCTCTGCTATCATGCAAAAGCAAATGAATGCTGCTGTGTAGTGCTGCTGAATCGCCTCTGTCAGCGGCATCTAGTACACATACAGTGACAGTGACAAAAGGCAAAACAGGCTCCATGGTTGCCATGCTATGGCATCTGCCAGGGCAATCCAGGGAAAAAGGGCGCGAAATGATTGTCTGCCGTTGCTTTCCCAGAGGAAGGAGTGACTGACGACATATACCCAGAACCACCTGCGACAATGATTTTTGCCCCATCAGGCACTGGGATCTCAACCCAGAATTCCAAGGGGCGGAGGAGACTGCGGGAACTATGGGATAGCTACAGAATAGCTACCCACAGTGCAACGCTCCAGAAATCGATGCTAGCCTCAGACCGTGGACGCACACCACCGAATTAATGTGCTTAGTGTGGCCGCGTGCACTCGATTTTATACAATCTGTTTTACTAAACCAGTTTATGTAAAATCGGAATAATCCCATAGTGTAGACGTACCCCTAAGAGTAGGATCTATTAAAGCTTTCAGGAGAGGTTGAGGGAATTCGCGTTGCTCATTCCCTTAAGAACCATCATCTAGCAAGGCATTGATAGCGTAGCAAATTTACACAATGCATGACAGAAATGTACACTATCTCTTTCTCTGCAAATATGTCCATGGTGCACACTCACTAGCTTAACCTCACACCTTTAATTAGTTTACTGATGTTTCCATGGGAGAAGATGAGATATAGAACAATCAGTGATCAGTGCCTGTGTTTGAAAAGATGAAGCTAAGCAAAATGCCAAGTATTTGCTTTGCATATTTTCCACTGTGAAAAGAGAGAGATTTGTGAAATTTTACAAAAGCAAAAACTGCAGAAATGTCAACATCCTATGCTCACAACATTCTTTTTGCCAGTTAAAAAAAATTATTCAGATCCAACCTGATTGGCATTGACCCAAAGAGGAAAAATCTCTGGTAAGCCATGAGTCTTCTAGGGCAGTGTTCTTTCCATGCCTCAGATCCTACTTTGCCAGTCTGGTGGGTCACCGAGACCCAGATGGGGTTGGTAGAGTGGTGTATGATGCCAGTGGACTGCCTAAGATGACATTGCAGTCTCAAGCATTGGAATTCCCAACAGTCAATAGTGTTGACAGCAACAAGGTGTTTCATACAGGCACTACAATTTTCACTCTCTAAAAATTCAGTGAAAAGTTGGTGTCTTCATCAAGGAGGATTTTTTTTCCACAGAGCCCTAAGAAAAAGAAATTATACCTCCTTTGGTGATCTGTGTAGCCTCTGGTGATTTAAAGGTGTAATAGTGATAAAAAGACAAGATGCCAAATTATCTTCACATTTATGTCGTTGCTACCACATTGAAGATGTACCATTGTAAGTGAGAGGACAGTTTGGGACATGTGGGTACGTAAGTTAGGGCTCACATATAGGTCATGGATTTGACATGGTAGTCACTACAATCGGGTGATGGGATGTTCAAGAGCCAACTTGAGTATCCACCTGCAGCGTGTTAACAATGTGGACAATTTATTAATCTTTATATTGGGCTCACAGTATGCCTGAACTAGGAATGCCATATAAGAACACTTTTGAACATGTCCATTTGGTTAGGAGAACCAGCTTAGACCTGAATTCAAGGCAGATGCAATATACTGCAATATACTGCATAGGATCTTCAAGATCATTGAAAAAAAGTGGAGATTTCACCTACCCTTTAGAAACAGCTCTGCTTGTCATTTAACATCTTGCTTACTTTATGAACTAGAAGTGCCACTTTGAGATGATGTCTGTTGCAATGACCACTCAGTGTGTGTTCTGTAGCTCTCCAGCTCTGAAAATACTGTCATAACAAGAGACAACCATGTGATCAGTTCCCAAAAGTGATCAAAATAATTCAGACTGAATTGCTCAGGTCAAGAACTTCCAGACAAGTAGCAGCCAGGTGGGAAAAGATTTTTATTTACTGTTGAGTTATTACTTTGTATGTCATGGTATCCATTTCTACAAAAATGTATATGATAAGAGTAACAGTCATTCAAAATGTTTCACAAGACCTTATTATCTAATGCAGATGGTAAAAAGCTGAGTTAGCAGTTCATTCCTGTGTCTGTCTCTTTAGACGCAGTCACAGCAGCAACAGTAACAAATGTAAGCCCTATACTATTTCACCAAAATGGAAAACTGAAAACATACATCAAAATTGGTAGCATGCTGCCCTTTCATCCGTTACTCCAGTGCATGCTGGGACAGCTTCAAATGGGTAGGGAAAGAGTGTGATTTGTTCTCATCCAGAAGAGCCTTGATGTTCCACTGCTGTTCTTAAGGAACTCACATTATAACATGCAATAGTAAAGCCGTTTTTTCTTGTTCATTACTGTTAATGAACTATTACATATAACATCACCTCTTTGGCAACAAACCACAATTCTCTCCTTTCTTCTTGTGGAAGTGATGGGCCGGTACCACTGGTGTTTCTCTTCCCTAGGGCTGAGTTACATATTCTGGCAATTGACTGCTATCTGGGTAGACACAGAATAATAAAGTTAATGAAGAAGATGATGATCATACCTAGCCTTTCTACAGCACGTTTCAGTTGAGTGAAACTCCCATTGATTTCAGTGAGAATTACACTGAAATGACACACTCAAGGTCAAAGAGAGTCAGTAACAGAACAAAAGCCAACATACTATCTGGAATTAGGCACAGGATCCTTGACACTCCTCCCACCTACTCTTCCCCTGTCAACTCTAACCCCTAGCTCATGCTCCAGCTTGGGAATGGTACAGAAAAGTATCATTTTCTTTTGAATGTCATAAAGTTTGTTCAGTTTGCCTCCTTTCCTCATTATTAATAGCTGCCTGTTCCTAACTGCTGATAGTCACAAAGCCCTGCAGTGAAAAATTCCACCAGGTTTATTGTACTGTGATTAATTTTACAGCAGGGATGCTTTCAGGGTAATTTTTCTGTTATGCAAATGTTGTGTTTGGTGTTTTTTCTAATATGTTATGGACATGAAAGGCCAGATTCTGCCCTTCAGTAAGGCCCCTGAGCTTCTCTGACACTACAACAGAGCTGTAAAGCTGCACTAAACTGGCAGCTGAAATTTCTCTGAAATAGCTGCCTTTGCATCAGCCCCCTCAGACTGCCAGCTGGTGTAGGGGGTGGGCTCAGAATATGAGGCTAGAGTGCCGATCCTCAGCCAGTGTAATTGAGACTGCTCTAAGCTACACGAGGGCCAGACTGGTCCCTAGCTGCCCCAGCAATTGGTAAGCACATGAGTGGCTTTAAGCCACCTTGCTCCCTCTCCTCATCCTCTGCTCTGGAGCTGCTGAGGATCTAATCCAAAGAATATAGCATTCCACTACCTTATGCCTAGAATTGCCACTCGGTGAGGTTTTGTAATGAGACAGAAAACCAACGGGGTTACTACAAGTTCAGAAAGGGAAGTTCTTTCAGTGGCACCATTCAGCTTTTTCCACCCCAAGACTCATTTGAGAGTCACAAAGCACTTAGCTAGCTTTTCTTTTTCTGTATTCGATGAAGTTGGTGAAATTCAGTTCAAATACATCAGTGGGATTTAAGTGCATATTTAAACTAAGCATGCATTTGAGTTTTTTGCTGAATCAGCATCTCACCTGACCTACAGCACCCTTGCTGCCTCTGTCCAGGGCCTCTCTTGAGCAAAGGCTATCAGTTGTGTGGTGGATACATGGTAGGAGAAGACTGCCATATTTATTTTGAACAGTCATGGCTTGAACCCAGGGCTCTATTCTTGAAATACACTAACCTACCGATGTTAACATGTGTATTAGCATCAGCCATAAAGACTGTGGGCTTTTGGTCCATCAGAAGCAGCAGGGCAGCATGGATAGATTATAGTGAGGCTGTTCTATTTCCTAGGAATCCAAGCAACTCTAATATGTTACAGTGGAGGCTGTCTCTTTGTGCCAGATGACCTTCTCCCATTGATGTCAGTGGTGCAGGATTGCACCAGAATACTGTACAAAGTGGATGCTTTATGTTGCAACTTTTGTTATTTCCTCGTAGGCTCCAGAAAGAGAATTGTAATGTCCACATCTGAAATCACTATTCAGATATAACACCCCTGATCACTCCCTTCTCACAAGTCTTTCTGTGAGCATGGATTTTAGACAATCTTCAGTTAGAATATCTTGAAACCTGTGTTTTCTTTCTCCCATAATGGTTCTTATGAGATGAACCACCAGAAAAAATAAGATAACTGTAGCTCTGCACATCAGAACAGAGTCCACAAAAATGTTCCAAACTATTTGAAAAGTTTTTCAGACCAATGCGTGTGAGTGGCTGTTTTTGTTCTGTTTTCGGTCAAAAACCAGAGTACCATATGAGATTTTAATACCATATTCATACTAGCTGTGGCATTTCTAAATCCAAATCTGTCTCATCAAAGGCCTAACAAGATAGAATTGTGCTGATCCATGCTGAACTCTGGGCTTGCTTTCTTTTCTTTTCTTTTCTATTATATCTTCTCACTACCATAGAGTAAAAATATTTATATAGTGAAGAAAGTGAGAAATACTACAGACCCAGAGTGATTAATTTTAATTGTGTGTTTATTAGAGGTGATGTCTTGTGGTTGAAAAGAGTATTTCTGTTTAAACACAAAGATAATATTTTAAAATCAGTGAGGTAATTTCAATGTATAAATAGTCTCAGCAACAAACCCAGTGCTCTAGCTTCTTTGCATAAGAAAGCCAGATAGAAATTGAGTGCAGTTTGGTATGAATTAAATGGAGCTGAGTGACCTCTGCTAACAAATTTCAGTGCTTATATCTTTGTTAATTCACGATATTAGTGTTTACACCCATCTGAGATTATTCTAGCAAATGAGTTTACTCCTTGCAATATCTGTTCAAATGGCCAATGGTAAATGAATACTGCAGAATATTTTCAAAAGGTAAATTTTGAATTTGTGTTCATGAGTATTCTCCATTGGAAATCTGATTCTAAAAACCTCATCTGCTTCCAAGTGGGAAACCAAAACGTCCCATGGGACTTGAGTCCAACCAGAACAGCTCATAGTTGGAATATCAAATATTTGCAATGAATTGTTCACAAATAAGTTACAGGCTAAGAATTATTTTGAGAAATTCTTACGCAAATATTTTCAAATAATGAGTACATTTAAGAAACTATCAGCTGTTCCTGGGCAAGTCACAAGCAAGGTAACGAGAAGGAACTTTTTGAATACATTATTCTTCTGAATTATCCGTTCACGTCTAGCTTTAAATGACAATTCATCATCATTCAGATGCACAGATAGGATGCCACTAGATGTCACCAGTGCATTGACTTAAAGATTCCAGGATCAAACTATGTCTGCAAATAGTGTCTAAAAATTATTTTTGTTGCTGAGCTGTTTTTATAATCTACTTTCTGTTTGCCAAACTACATATTAATTAGATGGTGCCTAATGAAAACAAAGTAGCCAAGTGGACAAGGTCCTATATATTTCACAATGTCAGTGGCAATGTATTTCAAAGCTAGTTTTTTTTAAGTGCTTCTTTACTTGACAAAATGTTTTCCAAATGGCAGTAACCAACAAAAATGTTGCATTTGAGTAGACAGATGCTTTTAGAGAAATGATTGTAACAAGAATAATCAAGCAGCTCTAATTAGGAGATGGACATATTTTTTTCACATATTGAACACAGAAATGGGAAAAACAGCTAGGGCCAGATCCGCAGCTGGTGTAAATTGTCATAACAGCAGTGGACATGCTATGGTACAATGAAAGAAAACCCAAACTGGTATGTAATTTACAGTATACCTTTCAGCTGCAACGTTGTTTCCCACAGCTCATTTGCTACGACAAATTCCTTCCATGATATTTTGCATTTCATACTAAAAGAAACAAAATCATACGTTTTATTAAAGCATCAGTGTAAAGTTTCTTTTTTACACAATCGAGTAATTAATTAATAATGCAAAATTAGATTGAAATAGCTACTCACCACCTTCAACAGCTGGTCACTTTGAGAACATGACAACAAACGTGTTGGATCGATTTCCACAGAATGAAGTAAGGAGTAAAGTTGGCAGCTACAGCTGAGTGCGCTGTGAATACCTTCTAAACGGCAAAACTAAACATAAATCACATT
This sequence comes from Mauremys reevesii, assembly GCF_016161935.1. NCBI lineage: Eukaryota > Metazoa > Chordata > Testudines > Geoemydidae > Mauremys > Mauremys reevesii. Next base: position 34,681,723 of record NC_052632.1, read on the forward strand.
TCCTTTGTTTTCCTGACTTTTAAGACCTTTTAACAAATGTTGAGTCATGTTTAGAAATGGCATGTTGTTCCATGAGTAGAGTAACTTCTTTTGTTTTTCTTTCCTTCCCCCTGCAAAATGACTAAATGGACCATGGTAACTTGCCAGATTCTCTCCTACTGTCAGGGAAGAGAAATAACAATGTTCCATTGTCTCCTCGTACATTATTTACTGATATTGTTATTACTTCTCAAAATATTCTATGTAAAATTATTTATTTATGTAAAATCCATTGCCGTTGCAATATGCTGCATTATAGTGTGGTATAGTATTAATGCTGGTTGTTCCAATACAGAGTAGCATCTACTGGAGCCTCGTTTTAAAGTTTGTTTTAATTTCCAATAAAAAATTAATGCAATGCAATAGCAAATATTTACAGGGATCAAAGCTTGTCTTAATTTCTTTTTTTGTTAAATCTAAACTAGGCCTCACTCTTCAAATATTATGTTTCAAAACAGTTTTTTTTAAAACTACATTTTAAGAATAAAGTAAGAAAATGCTGGGTGCAGAAATAACAATGATCATAAGGGAAGGTTAGTCATTTGGGAAGCAGACTTTCATATCTACCATCACCACTAAACTAATGCTCTTGCCTGATTTTTGTGTATGGCTGTGTGCTGGCTAATTTCTGTATATAAAAATACTGGTAGGCTATACTAAATGTTCTTAGTATAAGATTGACTGCGTTAACATATATTTACATAAACTTAATTGAAACAATATTTAAATACTGTTAATCAAGTACTTAGGTAACAAGAACTTTGGGAAAAAAAACAAATCAGAAAGCATAAGGAAATATTTGCCTTGTAATTGTAGAATCAGGTGTGGGATACATTATTTTAAGCCACGCTTCTCTCCTTACTATTCAGTCACTCTAAACACATCCCCATCACTATCACAGATGATCCAGACAGCGTCTACAGCAATATTCTTCCGTGATCATAGTTTCTTACTGACTTTGGCTTTTATTGAGTTATGTTAAATCCAGGTTACCATTGCTATATCCTGGTTTCATTAATACCACACAAGATAAAAACAGCACTAAAATAACAGATTTAATGCATCTTTCTACAGACTGTAAACTATCCCCCTGGAAGTTAGAGGCATTTTGAAATCAATAACCCCATTGCTCCCTCCTCTTCCCTGAATGTCACAATTGTTCTACAAACTCTCCAAAAAGACACTCACCGTTAAAAGAAAAAGAAACCACTACAAAGAGAAAGAACCTGTGTGTATTCCTCATGGCAATAACAAGAGGTTGTGAATTACTGTTCTTCAATCGAGACTGCTGAGGATAGGCGCAGCTGTCCGTGTTGCACAGGCATGAGAGAGAAAAGCAAACCTGAGCCTGGGAGATATTAAATTGCTGGAAAGAGAGAGACAGTAGGACCCAGCAGATCTCTCATCTGCAAAGTGGAGTTTTCATGAGCATGGGGATCCCTCCCCCTTTGCAATTGTTTAAAGAACCAGAGCAAGAGTAAAAGCATGTGAAAAGAAGAAACAGAATGTGCTAATATGAAATAAGCAAGAGGGGATTATAACGGCCAGTAAATAAACAAGGTCTGTAATATATAATAGCAAGAATTATGCATTTGTCTAACATTTAAATGGCTTTCTCATTAGTGGATGCATTGGAGCTGGCAGGGGTGGCTGGCTCAGAAAGAGCTAGAGATAACTGTGTTCCAGAAGCCCAGCTAATGAAACTCACATAAGTGAATTATGGCCCAAATATTAGGATCACTTTTTGCATTAGTGGAAAGGGTGGTGGTGAATGACCAACTTTTACACTATTTCCTCTCCAAAACCCAGACTGTATGTGGTCTGTTTTCAGCTAGATCTCTGAAAGCCCAAGGAAGTTGCAGGAGGAGTATGGTGAATTCATTGTGATTAACATTAATAGGATTTTAAAAGGGAGGTTAAATCAGCCCAGTGAGAAATAATGGTACCAATAACAAAGACACTGTTGAAAGGTAGTAGGGGAAGTTGGAGAACTCTGTGCCTGTCATTGTTACTGTTTGGAGAGTTCACATCTGATATCAGTATATGAAGGGTAGAAAATGTTATGTATTGTGGGATATACAGTGAAGAGTCATGAATCAGGGAGCGGGGGAAGGAGAGCTCACCTACCCTTTAAGGACAGAGAGAATGAATGATAGATTATTACTCTCTAATTACTGCCCAGAAGGCCAAGTGTATTGCCCAATCATTGTGCCTCTTAATCTATTTTAATTGCTGAACTTCTTACATGTATAGAAGGTAACTTTGTGCATGATCTGATTTTTACTCTCTTCTTTATTGATATCTTAAAGTTTGTATAAGGAGCTTTGAGGATAAAAAACTCTATGTATGTACCAAGAATTACTGTTGTGTTAATGTCCATATCCTCCAAAAGTAGTCACTTGTAATGCGTTTCCTCTTATCTAGATCCTTGCCTATGCCTCGGTAATCTCTTGTTATTTATATTACGGGAATGTCAAGAGGCCAAATCAGGGATCACATTACGCTATGTGGTGTGCACTGTAATAGTTGTTATATCACTCTTATTACTTTCTCCCTCCTTTTTATTCCCTGTACGTTGTATCTAAGTTTAACTGATTTGAGCAGGAGTTAGTAAATGAGGTTTGTGCTTCAAAAACACTGTAGGAATTTTAGAGACGGCGACTGAGAAGAGAGAGACAGGATGGAGGAGCTGTGAATTTATCTTTGTCTGAGTGGATAAAAAAGCCACTGCAAGCCAAGTGATTGCATTTTAATCCTACTTATTGCAATCAAAATATAACACTGTCCTTGCCCCTTTCCTGCAGCCTCCAATTAAGCTCTTCCTTACAGTTCTAGATGTTATTTCCACCAGAAGACCAGCCCTTTGTGCAAGTTGTAACCCATACCATGTGTCCCAAATGGATTTCTCATACCGTACCTTTCCACTTCACACTACCTATCAAAACATGCATTCAGACTGGTATATTTTATTGTTCCGTGTATCAAAGGCTGTGTTAGAGGCCTGTGAATCATATGACCACAGAGGTTCCTACATCTCTGATCTTATCTGGCAATCATGGCTTTAGTAATATTTAGGAAACTGTGCTCAGGACAGCTCTCAGCCTTGCCATTCTCTTCAGCTTTTGAGGTTGTAGTGGAGCAAAGTGTCACTCTGCTGGGAGAAAAACGCAAATGTTTGTTTTATTTTTATCCTCTCTGCTTCTGGCCCTCTTCTCCCTAAAGGAAAGACCTCCATCTGCCAACTGAATATAGCTCTGGGCTTTGGCAGCAGTCGTATTAGTAATGGATTTATGGAGCCTGGAGTCATCTTGCACCATCTCTGCACCTATATCCTTCCTGCAGACAGTTCATGCAGAATATTATATTACTTCATTGGTTTATGTGGTACCACAGAATGGGCAATCTGTGCTGAACAATTAACAGGCCCATGTTGTGAAGAGCTTACAGTCTAAAGCCATGAGAAGACAGAGGATATATCAGAACAAACAAAGAGTAGATATGGCCATACTAGCTGGAATACTTCAGAATGAGTGGGCCAGAATAGGGTGAATGTGAGTGGTCCAGAGTAGCCGAAGGATTCCTAATCTCTCACTGACTGTGCTACTGCTCCATAGCCGGCGGAGCTGGAATCAGATAAGGAAAGCAGAGAACAGGCAGACAGATTCTCTTCTGTTGTGTTTTGTTCCTTACTTTGCCATTAACATCTTGTGTGACCCTGAGGACAAGTCATTTAAACTCTCTGTGCATCATTTTAGCCATATGTACATTGATTCCCCACCAGGATGTTGTGGGGCTTTAGTAGTGTGTATTGAGCCTTGAGATCCTGAGATGAAAGGTCTTTCTACCAGACATTTTAGTATCTAGTATTGTAGAGTCACATACTAATGTTCTGCACACGCAGTGAAGATGTGAGGGAACAAATCTATCCATTTAATTGACCTAACTCCAGAGATCGGACCTGCATTCTTTCCACCCCCAAAACTTCTTTTGATTTCAGTGGGCAGTTTGAATACATAAGGAATTCAGGATCACAATGTGCCCAAGAAATGAGCAGGTGATCTTGGCAGATTTAGCACTGTGTTTTTAGGCTGCCACTTGCATTACTTAAGAACCAGCCACAGATACTGAAGCTAGCTCAGAGGAAGCAGCCTGAGGCACAGCTGGCATCCCTAATGAGACTAGTACAGGCAGGGCTTTGGAGCTGTGCTCTGGCTCCGCTCCAGCTCCAGGCAAAAATCTGCAGCTCCACTGCTCCGTAGCTGCTCCGCGCTCCAGCTTCGGGCTCCGCTCCAAAGCCCTGGGTACAGGTACAAGAAGAACACTGCAAAAAGAAATTGCTTCCAAGTGAAAAAACCACCATTTCCCTCAAGTAGTCATAATGTTGAACTGAAATTTAGGTTTTAGTGTGTGGTTAAAGTGAACTGAAGAGACACTTCAGATCAGCTTGGTAAAGATTGAACTAGCAAAATGGCTATCACTTTACTGCTGAAAATTGCTACAGAAAAATGTCTAATAAGAAAGTAAATATATCAATATTTGCATTTCTGTAGCACCTTCCATCTGAGTGAACATTAATGAATTAATTAAACCTGGGTCATGGCTCATCTAATCAAAGGGATGTTTTCCTCAGCTCTGTGTTCCAATGGAGAATCAGTAAAAGCAGCAGAGTCTTGTGGCACCTTATAGACTAACAGACGTTTTGGAGCATGAGCTTTCGTGGGTGAATACCCACTTCATCGGATGCAATGGAGAATGGAATCACTCACAAGTGACTCATCTTCTGAAACCTGCAATAAGCATGATGATGACTGGATAAAATTATATAAATGAGCTCATTATAAAAAGACCATTGAGACAAAGGCTCTTCAAGTCTGGAAGTTTTTTTGCACAAATGTAGCTACTCTGGTGCAAATCCCTGTTAAAGATGTGCTGTACTAGTATACGGAGGGCCTTGCACTTGAGCAACTCATTTTGTAAATTCCTCAGGTGGCAGCCAGGTGTGAGTGCAATCAGTTAATCAGTTTACCGTAACCGCTCCTGGGGATTAAGTCCTGTGATCCTCAGTGTAAGATATTCATGTCTGGAGATGTGGATGCAAATGTGCCCGTGTGTGTTGTGTTGTTGTGTCTACAGTGACTGACTGCTGGACTGTTCACATCAACATGGCACACCCTCTTGTGTTAATGAAATGTTGTGTGTCTGTGTGTGTCTGTCAAGAGTTTTTTTTTTTCAATAAAACACTGGAGTAAATTGCACTGGTGTAAGCTGCATTTTGCATTGGTGCAGTGTATCTACGTGTGGGGTTTGCCTGGGTGGAACTGCATTGGTGTAGCTGAACTACTGCAAGTTTCCCTAGTCTAGAGAAGCCCTCATACAATACAGGTAATTAACAGGAAATAATAGGATTGGTGTTATCTTCTGGAATCTGGTGCAGCGTAATCTGGCATGGTGTGGAACTGAAAGCACTTTTTCTGATTAGTAGTAGCAATTTCTATTGACAGACTAACCTGATGCCAACATTTTTCATCTGTAATGCTGGACCTTGTCTGTGTGTAAAATCAGACACTGTGAATCTACCTCTTGTGACATCTCTGTAAATGTGTTTGGATCACATTATTAATCCAAACGGTGTCTGACTAAAATGTTTAGGCAATTACAATAAGCTTTCTTCAGACACTCCAGAAGACTGGAAAAAGGCAAATATAGTGCCCATCTATAAAAAGGGAAATAAGGACAACCCAGGGAATTACAGAGCTTAACTTCTGTACCCGGAAAGATAATGGAGCAAATAATTAAGAAACCAATTTGCCAACACCTAGAAGATAATGAGGTGATAAGTAACAGTCAGCATGGATTTGTCAAGAACGGATCATGTCAAACCAACCTGATAGCTTGCTTTGACAGGGTAACAAGCCTTGTGGATGGAGGGAAGTGATAGATGTGGTATATCTTGACTTTAGTAAGGCTTTTGATACTGTCTTGCCTGACCTTCTCATAAACAAACTAGGGAAATACAAGCTAGATGGAGCTACTATAAGGTGGGTGCATAACTGGTTGGAAAATTGTTCCCAGAGAGTAGTTATCAGTGGTTCACAGTCATTCTGGAAGGGCATAACGAGTGGGATCCTGCAGGGATCGGTTCTGGGTCCAGTTCTGTTCGATATCTGCATCAATGATTTAGATAATGGCATAGAGAGTACACTTATAAAGTTTGCAGACGATACCAAGCTGGGAGGGTTTGCAAGTGCTTTGGAGGATAGGATTAAAATTCAAAATGATATGGACAAACTGGAGAAATGGTCTGAAGTAAATAGGATGAAATTCAATAAGGACAAATGCAAAGTACTCCACTTAGAAAGGAACAGTCGTTGCACACATACAAAACAGGAAATGACTGCCTAGGAAGGAGTATTGCAGAAAGGGATCTGGGGGTCATAGTGGATCACAAGCTAAATATTAGTCATGTAACACTGTTGCAAAAAAAAAAGAAGCAAACATCGTTCTGGGATGTATTAGCAGGAGTATTATAAGCAAGACACGAGAAGTAATTCTTCTGCTCTATTCCACACTGATCAGGCCTCAACTGGAGTATTGTGTCCACTTCTGGGTGCCACATTTCAGGGAAGATGTGGACAGATTGGAGAACGTCCAGAGAAGAGCAACAAAAATGATTCAAGGTCTAGAAAACATGACCTATGAGGGAAGATTGAAAAAATTGGGTTTGTTTAGTCTGGAGAAGAGAAGGGGACATAACAGTTTTCAAGTACATAAAAGGTTGTTATAAGGAGGAGGGAGAAAAATTGTTCTTCTTAACCTCTGAGGACAGGACAAGAAGCAATGGGCTTAAATTGCCTCAAGGGCAGTCTAGGTTGGACATTAGGAAAAACTTCCTAACTGTCAGAGTGGTTAAGCACTGGAATAAATTGCCTAGGGAGGTTGTGGAATCTCCATCACTGGGGATTTTTAAGAGCAGGTTGGACAAACATCTGTCAGGGATTGTCTAGATCATGGGTCTCAAACTCAAATGACCATGAGGGCCACATGAGGACTAGTGCAGTGACCCGAGGGCTGCATCACTGACACACACTCCTCACTGCCTCTGGCCCCACCCCCACTCCATCCCTTCCATTAGGCCCTGCCTCTTCCCACCCCTTCCCTGCCCCATTCCAACCCCTTCCCCAAAGTCCCCACCCCAACGCTGCCCCATGGCGTGCAGAAAGGGTGCAGGGTGTGGCAAGGGGCTCAGGGCAGGGAGTTGGTGTGTGGGGTGCAAGAGGGTGAGGGGTGTGGCACAGCGTCAGGGTGCAGGGTACAGCAGGTGGCTCAGGGCAGGGAGTGCAGGAGGGGTGCGGGATGCAACAGGAGGCTCAGGGCAGGGAGTTGGGGTGCAGAAGGGATGTGGGATGTGGCAGGAGGCTCAGGGCAAGGAGTTGGGGTGCAGGAGGGGTGCAGGATGCGGCAGGGGGCTCAGGGCAGGGAGTTGAGGTGCAGGAGTGGTGCAGCGTGCAGCAGGAGGCTCAGGGAAGGGAGTTGGTGTGGGGGGTGCAAGAAGGTGAGGGGTGTGGCACGGGGTCAGGATGCAGGATGCAGCAGGTGGCTCAGGGCAAGGAGTGCAGGAGGGGTGCGGGATGCAGCGGGGGGCTCAGGGCAGGGAGTTGGGGTGCAGGAGGGCTTCAGGGTCTGAGCTCCAGTCCGGCGCCACTTACCTAGAGCAGCTTCGGGGTGGCAGTGGCATGCACCAGGGCCAGGACAGGCTCCCTGCCTGCCTGCCCCAGCCCCCGGCCCCGCTCCGATCTATTCCAGGAAGCAGCTGGAACCATGTCCCTGCAGCCCCTAGGGGAGGGGCTCAGGGTTCCCTGTGTCTGCTGCTCTTGCCGCTCCCCCAGATACCTCCCACAAAGCTCCCATTGGCCGCGGTTCCCTGTTCCCGGCCAATGGGAGCTGTGGGGGGCGGTGCCTGGAAAGAGGCAATGCAGGAGCCCTCTGCCTCCTTCCCCCTCCCCCTCCAGACCGAAGGGGTGTGCTGCCAGCTGCTTCAGAGAGCGGTGCAGGGCTCGCAGCGCCACAGGGGGCAATCCCACAAGTAGGCAGTGGGGCACTGGGGTGCGGGGAGCTTGGCGGGCCACACGCAAGAGCCATGCGGCCTGCGGGCCACGTTTTTGAGACCCCAGGTCTAGATAATACTTAGTCCTGCCTTGAGTGCAGGGGACTGGACTAGATGATCTCTCGAGGTCCCTTCCAGTTTTATGATTCAGGCAAGGTATTATGATATCACACTTCTGCAAATGGCAGTGGCAAGTAGATTTCTTGATGCTGCCAAATGTTTAGATAACATTTTTTTGTGGGTCTGAATTATGGTGATGCCTATGAGTAGAAACCTGACACATCGCATCCTGGATATGCTCCAAACCCACAAAAATGATCTAAAGAACTGCCACAGACAGGAATATGACAGCCATGTGAAAGACCACAGACAAGTAGAGTTGCACCTGGTCTGAATTTGTCCCAGCTATCGAAATATGAATGGATGTGCTAAATCAGAAAGCATTCTATCTATTAGGAAGCAGTCATAGTTTGAATCTGGGAGTATACAAAGCAGCCCACTCCTCTGGAACAACAAATTCTTTTGCTGGTTAGATTTTTGGAATGTCATAAACCTAATTGTGACAGTACATCCCATAAGGCTTTATGGGAGTATGACATAACTGGAATATGTTTTGTGCTGTTGCCGGCCCAGAGTGCCCGAGGGGGGGCAACAGCGGGGTTCGTTGCCCAGTGTGCGTCGCACCAATAAACATACCAGGGTGGAGAAGCTAACACAAGTTTATTTGAGCTCAAATAAGGTGCAAGGGAGAAATAGCAATTTCAAATCCTGCACACCCGCACACAGGCGGGTCCCAGTATTTATACCCCCTTTGTTTTTTTCTTTCTGTACTTTTTCACTGTGTGGGCTACTTTCTTATGCATATAACCTTGATTACAGCATTTGCTTTTCACCGATCTTATCTAGTATTGGCTGCATCTAGTGCTAACCAGGCTTGCAGCTGCTAGCAGTTAGCACATAGCACAGGAGGTTACAAAAGTTTAGTAAGGCTAACAGAAGCGCTTAACATGGAGGTACTTTGGTTCACATAGGCCTAGAGCAAGAAGACTTCATCGACACTCATGGTCTTCCATCCTCCCGAGTTACCTAGATTTATGCCTAGTGACACCAGCAACTCCCCCCTTTGAGGATACTTAAACTTTTGGCTGAGTTTTTTCATACTTTGAGGACAAAAAGCGATTAAGCTCTAGGGAGCTGGGGTTATTAATGAGGGGATATAGCGGGATTTCCTGGGGAACGGGAGGTACAAATTTTATGTAGGAGTGCTTTACAGCAAGCAAGCAAGAGGAGAGTAACGATACACAACATCATACCAGTGAGCAGGAGGCGAACAATAGCACATGTCTATTTTGCAATCAAGCTGTGCAGAAATATTTACAACTGCTCTCTTGAGCTTAGTCACCCCCAACCCAGGAATGAGTGCACGGACAAAAGAGTGGAATCTTGTTTATCTAACAACTACGGGATCGGGGCTCTGACTATAAATCAGTTAGGTATACCAAGTGGTTTAATTTCCCAGATGTTTCGGTGAATAATCCAGTCCCACATTCATCCTTCCCATGGACCTGGCAGGATTCGGTATGTGGGAGCCCACACCCCCCTTACCGGTCCAAATGCTTGGAAGGAGCACTGTAAATGTTCACACTTTCACCCAGAAAGTGTCCAAGTATGTCTTCATGACCACAGATCAGATGGTTCCTGATGTGTCTGTAAGGGCAGTGGGCCAAGTCTGGTGCTCAAGATCAATTTAAACATACTAGATCCCACTGCAATGCCTTCCCAGCCTCAGTGATATTCAATACCATCTCTGTCAGTAACTTCTGGGTCATAGAACTAAGGGTGGAAATGACATGTAACTCACCAACTCCAGCCTGTACTTGGGATAGCTGAGCTCCAGAAATAAGGCTAGTGACCTTTTCTAGTTGGCCCAATTTTTCATCATGTTCTTGGCTTTTAAGAATATTCCAAATGGCTGCTGCACTATTGGCCCCAGCCCACAGGGATCTGGTCAATTTCCTCTTTTTCCAGCGGAAATAACCCAGGCTCTTTGTTGTGCTAATCTAATGGCAGCCCCTTGTGAGCAATTTGGGTATGTAGAAGTGATCTGGAAACTGGATAAGGGCAATGTTATTTAAAATCCAATTAGGGAGGGCAATACATGCTGAAGGATTTATTCAGAACACAGGGCGCAGCCTGTAGAATAAACCCCAAAATCCAATTAATACCACATTTCCAAGCAGGGGTCCCACAAATTTCTTCCTGCTAGTGTATAATTCTTTGTTTCTTCACCAGGGTCAGTTCTCAATATTCTTTTTAGTCAGGAATTCCTGGACTTTGGCAATTTTAGTGGAGTGAGTGTTCTTTTTTCCCGAAACAGTCGTGGTTTAGCATCCTACAGGGGAATGGTTACCAACACATCACCCTGTAATGGTTTTGATTCTTTTAGAAAAGTTCAAAGGCACAGTAAATCTGTCAGTGGACAAGGGAGAGGTTAACTAGCACTTTACCTTGTACTTTTTCCCTGCTGTCCAGAAGGCACAGTGGAGCTAGAAGGAGAAATAGGCTAATCATCAGTAGGAGAATTTTCCTGATGTGGAGGGGTCTTTTTGTAGTGAGAATCATGGGTACAGGCAGTCAGTCTTTGGCACTTTATAGCGGTGTTGGCAGTCAGCAGGACTTAATAAGGGCCTTTCCAGCATGGAGCCAAAGCAATCTTTTGTTGGTGGACCTTTACATTGATTCAGTCTTCTGGTTCCAAGGAGTGGCAGGGCTGCTAGGGTCTTTGGGTAGCGCTTCTTTACCTGTGAGAAAAGAAACCTAACACATTTCATTAGTGCTTGGCAGTGTTTTGCAGATCTTATAGCTGCGTGGGCAAATTCAAGCCCCCCCCTTTTCCTGGTTGTCAGCCAAGTCTTAACTGTGAGCAGTGTCCTTGAATGGAGTCAGTGTTTTATCGATAGCCTGAGCTTGCTAGCTATTTTATTTTTCCAGTTAACTCATTCCATTTTTTTTTCTTTTTGGCTTTTTTTTTAACCTACAAAGGAAACTTTCACTCTTCACTCATACACCTTTTTTTCTTACCAATGAACACATAAACATTGCCATTATACAAGACATTAGTCTTATTATTTAATGTATGCCATATATGCCCTTCTATTAAAATAACCTTATTACAGAGCTTTGGAGCAACAAGCCAGGACAAGCACACCCACTTTGATGAGTTCATTCAATACAACCTCTAGTCCAATAGCTTCCCACCATCCCCAGCTCTCTGGCTAGAAGTCTGAGGTAGCCAGAAGGATCCCATGTACAATATGGGGAGTGGGTTAACTTTTCATGTCCTTGCTTCCAAAGACTGTTGGTATGCAAATTTTAATAACAATTTTCAATTAAAAGATTTGGCCAATGAAGTTTTTTTTTCTTACTTAAGGAAATGTATTAGACTTTAGTATATTACATTTTCCTGATGTATCCAAACACTTTGTATTCCAAAGTTGAATAAAACAAGTATCTGCATTTTAATCCTTCTGTTTGATTTTTAAACTAGACCATCCTATGAAAATATTAAACACAACAATTCTGGCCACGAGACAAACACCACAAGACAGGACATAGAACACAAAACATAATTCCTATTGTGCCAGTAAATGCATGGTACGTTAAATGCTGTTCAGCTGGCACCAGTTTTCTCTGATTATCTGAAAGACAAAAGACAGAGGTCTACCCTTCTGGGCAGTCAATCATCGTTTAAAATATACAAATACCCTTGTTGATTTCAGGCAAAACAGAGGAATTACCCCATATTTTCTTGTATGTGTTTTATAGGCAGCCCAGGTTTCAGTGGCTTTTACCTTATCAGTTAGATAATTTGCATTAATACAGATGCTTTCTGGCTTGCTTTTTACTTTTAACTTTTGCTTTTAAACACTGAAAGAAAACATCACCACTTATAGTGCCCTTAGAGCCTAATAAAATTTCAATTACATAGCACTGTATACATTCTTCAGCTAATTCAACTAAATTGTTCATAGCCAAATGATTGCAATCCAATAATTTCTTTGCCTGAATTTATTTACAAACATTTCAAAGACACCAAGAACTTTTTCTTTTTAGCATTTTTACAAAGTTCAACTGCTGTTCCCTCCAGCAACTACAGAGTTAACGTCTCACTCTTTCTTAAATCACTTGCTTGTCTCCCAACAGCCACTTTTATCAACTTAAATCACCATTTCAAGTATTGCCCTGGGTATTTGAAATCCCCATGCTTACACTTACTTACTCCTTTCTTCCACTACACCCTCAAAATTTTCCAACCTGTTTTTCAATCTTTCTGTCTCTTGCCTGCCTGCCTGGGCCCGATCCTGCTTTTCTCGCTGAACCGTCCCTTCCATGGGCACCGACTTGTTCCACTACCAGTTTAGCTAGGAGGGTGGGCTTCTTAACTAGCTCCCACCCCTTCTGGTCTTTTCCCTTAAACAATTTTACTCACAAGACTACCCGAGTCCTCCCTTGTGAGGCTTGCCACCTGGGCAAAAACACATGGCCCATTGGGTAAAGGCTCTTTACTTAACATATAATCCAAACCCCTTTAGAGGGTTTACCCAGAGACCCACCCATCTGTCTGCTGACACTTAAACAGAAAAGAGAATTACACAGAGAGCAGAGGGAATTACGGTCTAATCCAGGTTTTTTTCCACTTCTATACACTGACTGCTACAGGGGACGGGACAGAAGGATCTTAATTCGACCTTAGAGCTTCATTGCACGCAATGGCTTCCACCCCGAGGAATTACAAATGAGAGGCTCAGTTTCGCCCACACACCTAACGCCCAAATGAACAGAGCAGAAAAACATTAACCGGTTAACCAAACCAGAACCAGATAACAAACCAGAACCAGATAAGAACCCAGCCCCCAACCAGAACCAGATAGTATTTCCTTATTCTATTAGGGCTCACCTTATCGGAGCACAAACCCCAGGGGCTGCGGGGAAGTGAGGAAAAGGGGTTAAGCACCCCAGTGGCATAACACACCCCAAAAGCATATTTTAAGTCTGTATAAATATTAACCCTTTTCCCTTAGCATAAAAGCAGGCTGCGGTTAGGGCTTTTAACTCTGCAGCTTGGGCACTCACCCCGGGAGAGAGCTTTTCCTATTAATACAGTCTGCCTACTAGTAACTGCATATCCAGAGTGTCTGATTTTTTCACGAACAAACGCAGATTCATTCACAACCTTTTTTTTGTTTTTTCCCAATGTCCTTCTGCACCACAATAATGACAACCACTACTTTTAACTTTTTTTTTACATCCTCTGCCTCTCGCTGCTTTTTTTTCCCCATTAAACGTTTTAGTAGCAATGCTAACTACTACAGACAAACTTTTCCCTTGCATACCATTTGGATGCTCTTTAAATTTCTTTGCAATATCCTTTGCACATTGTGACATGAAAACCATTTTAACCATCTCCTTTCCATAATCAGTTTTAGGATTTAAATTCTCATGCTTTCTAATTTCACAAATCAGTCAAGCACAAAAGTCAGAGGGGTGCTCGTCTGGACACTGAACACAAGCAATTACATTTGCCCAAATGGGCACATGAATGAAAAAGATTATGCAGAACATTTTTCCACTGCCTCAGGATTGTCTCATAAGTGAGGCATAGTGCACTGCCAGTCAAACAAATCTAAAGTTGTAAACAGGGTATGGATAAAAACCATCTTATGTTCCCCAGCAACCAGTGGAACCAGATAAATTCTCTTGTAATATCAGGGGTGTCTTAGAAACATTTTCCCTTATAGAGTTAAGTAAGCTAGTGGGGGTCCACAAGGGCGAGGACGAGGGCTGCTGTAATATTGGGAGTGTTTGAAAAGCAGTCCCTGGCCAAGAGGCTGCACAGAGGGCGTGAGGCTGCCTGATTTCTCTGAAGATGAGGGAACATTACTCTGAGCTCCCCCTTGATTCTCCTCTGTCCCTGAACTGTCCCTAACCTGCTTTAGAATCCTTGCACTCCACCAGACAGGGGGAAGAACAGGAACAAAATTGTTCTCCTCCCGGTGCGGCTCTGGGACATATGGTGGGGGATTTTTACAAGAGCTCTCCATACAAACAGCTTCAGAAGCTACCCGTTCGCTGACAAAACAGGAGTAATTGAAGGATCGTGTTATAATTAAATGATCCTTCCGGTGGCCACCTTACCTGGTCCTCTAGTTGATATTGAGGCCAGTTTACTGTACAGAACTTTTAAATTTACTCTTAGTCATCGGATCCGACCCAAACATGTTCCAATATGCTAGAATGCATTTTAAGGGCTTACACCATGCCCTGCCTGCCGTACTCTGTCCCTGCCCCATACCATGCCCTTGACCCATTATATGACGCTTTATTGTCTAATGGGAATTACAATGACTGGGTGTCCCCAGCCTTGGGCAAAAGTCCACACCACTGGACTGTTCTTACCTTATCCAAGGGACCGGTTCCTCACCATCGCCCGCAACAGCTTCTCCACTACTCGAGCACGTTGCACCGTTGTGTCCTCCGAGGTCGGCCTGACGCGTCTCTGACGAGGCCCCCGGTAAAGGCACCGGTGCGCACTGGGCGTCGGCTGCAACCGTCGTCTGCCGGCCGTCGGAGGAGTCCAGGCAAGGCACAGTTTTGCCTCGAGCCCCACGTTGGGTGGCAAGAACTGTTGCCGGCACAGAGTGCCCGAGGGGGGGCAACAGCGGGGTTCGTTGCCCAGTGTGCGTCGCGCCAATAAACACACCAGGGTGGAGAAGCTAACACAAGTTTATTTGAGCTCAAATAAGGTGCAAGGGAGAAATAGCAATTTCAAATCCTGCACACCTGCACACAGGTGGGGTCCCAGTATTTATACCCCCTTTGTTTTTTTCTTTCTGTACTTTTCCACTGTGTAGGCTACTTTCTTATGCATATAACCTTGATTACAGCATTTGCTTTTCACCGATCTTATCTAGTATTGGCTGCATCTAGTGCTAACCAGCCTTGCAGCTGCTAGCAGTTAGCACATAGCACAGGAGGTTACAAAAGTTTAGTAAGGCTAACAGAAGCGCTTAACATGGAGGTACTTTGGTTCACATAGGCCTAGAGCAAGAAGACTTCATTGACACTCATGGTCTTCCATCCTCCTGAGTTACCTAGATTTATGCCTAGTGACACCAACAGTGCTGCCTGTGCCATGTAACATAGCTCTGTAAAGGTTATGGTCTACTATAGCTATTCATCCTATTTGTACACATATATCATTTTGTACTTGAGGATAAGAATATTGGCTGTATACTGGCTTGATTTCTAAGTAAGCTTGGTGAGGCATTCGGTCAGCTTCTTTAGAAAAGAATTTCCAAGGTTAATTACCTGATCAGGAAGCATTTGGGGAACAATGCATCTTGGAATGCTCCTATCCACATAAGAAGTGGAGACATACAAGATACCATGTGTACAATGGCTTCTGCCTGTAAAGACTGTGAGTCCTCATGGACATGTGACTTGCCCAGGTGACTCCAGAACTCCATCTCAGAGCTGGATTTTGCATAGGAGTGAGGAGGGGGGTCTCCACCCAGAAGAGAAAGTCTATTTAAACCCAAGAGAGACCCCTCCATTTTGTCTTCAGCTGACTAAAGAAGGAACCTCTCCACCCCCACAGGATACTTGTAGGAAACTGGAACAAAGGACAGTAACTACAGGGTGATTGCTGGACCCAGGCTAAAAGGAGATTAGTCTGTAAAAGGAAGCATTCTGGAACTGGTGAGGATCTTATCTGTATTCAGTTTGATTAGACATAGATTTGCACATTTTATTTTATTTTGCTTGGTGAGTTTGTTCTGTCTGTTACTATTTGGAACTACTTAAATCCTAGTTTCTGTATTTAATAAAATCACTTTTTACTTATTAATTAACACAGAGTATGTATTAATACCTGGGGGAGCAAACAACTGTGTATATCTCTCTATCAGTGTTAAAGAGGGCAAACAATTTATGAGTTTACCCTGTATACGCTTTATACAGG
The DNA here is from genome assembly GCF_016161935.1 of Mauremys reevesii. Taxonomy (NCBI): domain Eukaryota; kingdom Metazoa; phylum Chordata; order Testudines; family Geoemydidae; genus Mauremys; species Mauremys reevesii. The sequence goes on from NC_052632.1 coordinate 34,697,886, forward strand.
GTAAAACGGATTTATTTGGGTTTAGACCCCATTGGGAGTTGGGCATCTGTGTGCTAAAGACAAGCACACTTCTGTGAGCTGTTTTCAGGTAAACCTGCAGCTTTGGGGCAAATAATTCAGACCCTGGGTCTTTGTTGGAGCAGATGGGAGTGTCTGGCTCAGCAAGACAGGGTGCTGGAGTCCTGAGCTGGCAGGGAAAACCGGAGCAGAGGTAGTCTTGGCACATCAGTTGGCAGCTCCCAGGGGTTCTGTGATCCAACCCATCACACTGATATTCATTTTTGACTAGCAGGTGGGATATGTTTCCATGGTATGTGAAAATATGGTTGTGAAAATATGATTGTGAAGTCTCTGACATTTGATATTTTCCACTGTCAAAGCTTTGAGCCTTCAAATTATAGAAGTGTAACAGGCACTGACAGCTTTCAAAGACTAGAGAAGAAGCAGATGTACTGTATGGAGGCTGAAGATTTTATTAAGATCAGTTTTTGCTAGATTCAGTTGTGTGGTTCAAGGTTTTTGATTCGGGTCAATGAGATGAAGTAACTTGTAGCACAGCTCTCAAATACAGCCAGTAGTTGCAGTCACTGGCTGAACATCACCAGTGTGGAGCTAAAGAATGCATGAAACTGGCTTGCAACATGCCCTCAAAAAATGCACGTAATCAAGCAAAAAAGATCTGTGTACAGAACTGTTTGAGATTCACATTTGTTGGGATTCCAGAGTGTTGAAGGCTGAGATGAACCATAGCTTGACTCAAAAGGATGGCTCAGAATATGCAGCATTTCTTGAATATGCAACTAGGCATATCGGTTTATATGATGCCTGAAAGGGCTCTGCACCTGGAGGAGCTTTGTTTGGGAAAATGGTTGAAAAGGGACCTGATGATTTAGTCAAGTTAGGTTTCTTGTCTGGGTGCAAGATAGCTGAATCCTGTATCGTTTGAGAGTCTTTAGTTAATGGTCCTTATGTAAGTCAGAGCTAAAAGTTCCTCCACTATAAAGATCTGTTACAATGACTCTAGCACTAGATTAGAGCTCCTTGTTCAGAGTTCTATCATGTGACCCAGTCTAATTAAAGTCCTTGAGGTTTTTTCAAAGAAAACGTGTTGTGAAGCTAGAAACAGTAAGAGACCTAGAGATGTCCTAGTAAATGGACTGACCCTACAAGATACTGATTTACCTTCAGCAATGGGATTTGAGGGAATTTACCACATCTCAGGATCAGGCACAGAGTTTTTGTCCCTAGCATATTTTCCTTGATAAGAATGAAAACTGTCAGACAGGATGCTTTTCCTCTTACTGCCTGTACTGCACATCTTTCTCTTCACTAGCATTTGAGGGTCTGTCCAGATAAGTCTGAGTGATCATCCCATATAGTGAATTAAGTGAGTTTAGAGTTTTCAGGATGATGTTTCATACCAATATATGTGAACGATCCCTTTTTAATAATCCAGATCGATAGAGAACACGCTAATATTTCATGCCATTATGTTCCAATGGCAGAATAACTGTCTTTCGTCTGTTGGACCCTAAAGATAGCACTTGTATATCCAAAGCAGATGCACCAGCAGCAAGACCCATCTTTTTATTTCACAGCAACAGACTTAACTAGAATGCTGCTCTCTCAAGTGAAGCATTGTGGATAAAATTGGTCCCCATCCAGACAGCTAACACGAGGCCTATGCACCACTTAAGCCTTCAAAATAAGGCTTCGTAGGGAGTTAAGTGGTGCATAGGCCTTGTGTTAGCTGTCTGGATGGGGACCAATTTCATCCACAATGCTTCATCCCAGTAGCAGGCAATCATGTTTTGGCAGTTTTAAGTACCACAAAAGCAATCTTTATATCCTGAAGAAGCAATGCATGTATGAGGACACTGGACCTGATTCTGCTCTCATTTGCATCAGTTTTACATTGGTGCAGCACCAATGACCTCCATGAAATTACTCCTTATTTACCTCACACTGAGTGAAGACTCCAGCCCAACTGGTGAATTAGAGCTCAAAGGGACAAATCCATTAAAACTCTGCGTACAACCCTTAAAGGACAGGACTGAGTTGATGCCAAGAAATTGTTTGAAAGAATATTTAATTTAAAATGAAGAGGTCATGCATCGAAGTTAAAAAGACGAATGGCTAGTAAATAATTCAGGCAGAATTTCTTTACGCAAACATTTAACTATGGATCAAATTGCCAACATCAGCAAGAACAAGATGTGGTGAACACTTTAAGAAATGTTTGAAGATGCAAATATACAGTGGAGCCATTTGCTAGCTGGATTTGAGGAATCTGAAGCTAGGATACAGGCTGATTTCTGAGGATTGCAGGCATAGACACTGATGGGCCATTTACTCTTCTTGCCAATTTGATATTTGGTTTTCTAATCAAAACAGAAAATCTAATGTGAGATGAGAAAACAAACAGAGATGGCTCGTAGCACTCAGCAGAGAGAGGATCTTCTTTGTGGAATCTCACAACATTGTGCCTAACAGCCAACCCTGACGGTTCTTACTGACTTTGTAATTCAGTCTTTACTCAGGCAACACTGCCACTGATTAGGGCTGAATAAAAACTGAGTGAGGAACTCAGGATTTGGCCCTAAATTCTGTGCTGGGTTCCTGAACACTAAAGTTCACCTAATAACAAGAGTCAATTTCTTGAGAACTTAGGGTAGGTTTACACTTACCTTCCCGGTCGACGCGGTGAGTTCGACTTCTGGGAGTTCGAACTATCGCGTCTCATCTAGACGCGATAGTTCGAACTCCGGAAGCGCTGCGGTAGACTCCGGTACTCCACCACTGCAAACGGTGGTGGCGGAGTCGACGGGGGAGCCGCGGAGTTCGACTCCGCCGCGTCTGGACCGGTGAGTAGGTCGAACTAGGGTACTTCGAACTCAGCTACGCTATTCATGTAGCTGAATTTGCGTACCCTAGTTCGACCAACCTTCTTAGTGTAGACCAGGCCTTAGTATTGATGTCTTGGGAAGAAATTATTGTTCCCCAAAATTATATGTAGAATTTCAATGGGTTGTTCCTGAGATGAATTCCATCCAAAGGGCTGTCAGAAAAGTACAAAACTTTTGCAAGAGGTTTTAAAACGCAGAGGCTATTTGCTTAGTTGTGAAAATAAACTTCTGTTGTATCAGTGTGGCCAAGTTCCTGTAACATCTGTAGAAGGCCAGGAGAGGTGAACTATGAAATTGACACTCCAGAACAACATGGCATAAAAGGAAAAACTAGGTGGTGCACTCCAGCTTGATAAAGCAATGGTGTCTTCACAAGGAGACCTTATTGATTTCTTTAAAAATGTGGAGCCAAGATGCACAAGGAGGAGTGTGATGGGGTGTCTACCCCACACAGGTGTAGAAGGGGTTAACCCTAGGAGTGAGCAGTGGAGGGGAGTCCTCCAAGTAACCTAGAGAGGCTGCATTGGGCGCAGCCAATCAGGGAAAGGCTGCAGGGAGCACTGCCAATCAGGGCCCAGCGGGCTTACATAAAAGAAGCTGCTGGACCAGAGTTTAGTCACTGCCTGGAGCTCAGGAAGGGAGGACTGGATTCCTAGCAGGTGGATGGAATCTAGCACCACGGACAGAGCAGTTGCTGGCAGGGAGCAAGAGGAAGCTCCTGGCAGGCTGCTAGGACTGGCATGCTGAGGCCGTGAGGTAAGGGTGAAGAAACAGAGCTGGTGACATGGCTGGAGGACACAGTGATGAAGAGGGCACGGCAGTTCCTGGAGAGGCTGCTGGCAGACATGGAGGCAGAGTCACGGGGTGCAAACCATGGATGTGGGAGTGTCGTCCTCGAGCTAATCCCCAGAGTGACCAGAAGAGGAGGCACCTGTCTAGCAGTGAGTGGTGTGCCCCGTGACAAAGAGATTAACTAAAATTCCCTGCTGGGCAAAAACTTCTAAAGCCTTAAAAGGCGAATGTATTGTCAGCAATGGAAAATATACAGTAGGAGATTATCCTAAGCAAGATAAACTCAGAAGACCACATCTAAACAAGGATCCATATTCTGTACAGATTCCGTGTCCAACTCCAGATCCACTTCAAGATATTGATCTTGATCTTCAAAGTCCTTACTGGACTTGGATCAAGCTACCTCAGTGACCACTTCTCCCTCTGTACCCCACCACAATGGCTGCAGCTACCTGGACAATCTGAGACCCCCAGGCTACATCTCTTGGGGCCAGGACGAGGGCTATTCTAGGTGGAGGGCTGTAGGCAGAGGAGTTCCTTAGCACCACAGTTCAAGGATGAACCTAAGTCTTGCTACTTTTAGGACACAATGCAACACTTATCTCATTGCAGAGGCCACTATAAATCAAGAAGAGTGGAGAGTTTGGGTCCTTTATAGGTGGCATCAATGCAAGGCCCATTGCTGTGGCACTTTTATCCTACAATGATAGGCAAAATAAGATTGCAGATTAGAATGGTCTCATACCCATCACTATAGTATTTGTGTATTTTACAAATTTACCTGTCAAATATACACCTACGGAGTACGGATCAGTGTGTCTATCTCCGTACTGCTCCCCACCCTTAGTACTTCATTTATTGTGAGAATGCTACACTGTGGGTATACGTTTTACATTTTATTCTGAAGGTAGTGAGATTAATGGTCAGTCCGATTTCCTTAGGCCGTGAGGTCCTCCGATGTGGGCCTGTTGCTGAGAAGGCTCTTTTCCAGAGGGTTTGGCTGGAGAGTCTTGCCCGCATGCTCGGGGTTCAGCTGACCGCCATATTTGGGGTCGGGAAGGAATTTTCCTCCAGGGAAGATTGGCTATGGCCCTGGAGGTTTTCGCCTCCCTCCAAGCATGGGGGGGGGTCACACTGCTAAGGAGAGGTGGGTGATTATGTGGCCTGCATCTTGCAGGGTCAGACTAGATGATAGATGATCATAATGTTCTGATCTCTCTCTGATTCTCTATGATCTTTGATGTTCCCTTTACCCATGTGTATCATTCTTGTAGTTGATATGTCCATTGTTTCAGAGAAGTATAACTGTAGTGGAATTTCATGATCCCAGAGTGCCCATGGGGGCCTTCTGGACTAAAAACCTGAACGTGCCTTAGTATTCAGTGGGAGCTGCTACCAAAGTTCTCAGCAGCTTGTGTAACTATGAAGCAAAGATGCTTCATCTGAACAAGGTGAAGTTTTATTAACACTTCTCTTGTAACATTAGTGATCTCATCAATTATTCTGTCTCTGACTTTGGGATTGTTATCAAGAAGGATGTGGTGAAAGTTGTCATCATATGGAGTCTTCACGTTCTCCTCAGTCTGGCTTTTGGCTTGCATATAGCACAGAGACTACATTAGTCTTGATATTCACTTCTATTAAGTTAAGTGCTATTGAAAAACCTCAGATACATTATCTCTTCCTAAGAATAGATAAAGGTACTGTCTATGCTCATTCATGCAGATCTGTCAACAGCCTTTACTAGTGTTGGCCACAAGTTTTTGTTGGCCCACCTGCAGACCCTGTCTGGATTGGATTATATCTCTCCAAAAGGAAAGAATGGAACCACAGGACTTGCAAGTGGTGATCCTCAGTTCCTTTTTTGAAGAAACTAGAATGCTATCATATATGCAATTCATAAGAAGGCTTGGAGAATCAGGGAGAAAGGCAATAAAATTGACTTTTCTATGGATTCCATCACAGGTTGGTATATATGGAAGTGAGGTAGATGATGATTGGGCCAAAGTTGGAAGATCAGAAATTCAAGTAGGAATGACGACAGTTGAGAATATTGACACCCTGTCAAGAAAAGCATTAGCTGAAATAAATGCTCAGAAGATAAAGGATCCTCTGATTGATATCAAAGCATCTCAGAAAATAATATCCAGTATTGTGAGACTACAGACAGGGCGCACTGCAGGAATGAAAATCAGTAGAGATGGGACCAAAATGTATCCACTCTGCAAGTTGTGTCGGAAGCAGGGTGTAACACCTGCCTGTGCTTTTGAATGTAATATTGTAGAGAAAATGACACTCTTTAGATCTGACAACTGGGATCAAGCCCTTTCAAAGGACCCTACAAGAGTCACTGAATTCATTCTTGAACATCATGGTCTGATGTGATTTATAATGGGACAAGACAACAACAACAGAATGGAACAATTCAAGAGAGATTCCAGAGAATGGTTTGGGCCAGTTGCTAATAAGGAAGGGCTAAATAATGAATGTGCACAGCTGGGATTAGATTTTAGCAGGTAAAGGTGCCTTCTCATTTGTGGCTTAAGTGTACTATAGGGGCCTACTCTTGGTATCAAGAATATGAAAGATAAATGCTAAAAAAAGGAACTCCATTTCTTACCTTTAGACACCTAAGTACTTTATTTTGACAAGAGGAACTGCATTCCCTTATCTTCTAAATTCTCCTAACTGAGCCCTGTACCCATCTTTTGTATAACACCTCATGAGCAACTGATATCAGACATTCCAGCATCACCAAAAATAGCCATTTTATTCCACTTTAACAATCAGGGACGGCTCCACTTTAAAATCGGGGGCGGCCTGCCGGTCGCTGTGAGGGCAGCAGTCAGGTCCCGCGGCTTCGGCAGCAATTCGGCGGTGGGTGCCGAAGGCGCGGGATGGGCAGATCACCCGCAGAAACACTGCCAAATCCGTGTGAGATTTCATTTTCATCCCTTTCCATGCATACTAAAATGTGCATGGTATCCTAGAGTGAAATCCTGCAGAGAACACTGCTTAGTACATGCGCTACACACTCAATAGTAAAATGTACTACAGTTCCTCTTGAGATAAAACACACCTATTCCAATATTATAGACAAAAAAAGTTGTAGTACTCTGTGCTGAAACAAAACCATCATAAGATATTTAAATTCAGATTTAAATGGTGATACACTTTCACTTATGTCTTGCTGTATTTATTCCGTAACCAGTAATCTTCTGAAAAAAGCTACCCTGACCATCAGAGGCATGTGCTGTGATTCAAACACACAGAAAATTCTGAATATGTATGTGGATTTTAATTATACAGGGCCAAACCCTGCAATTCTGTAAGAAGCTGTGTTGAGTTCTTGCACACCAGAGTTCTTCAGTGATGCAGGATTGCACATTACAAACTGTCTCACTGCTTGGGGCCCAGTCCCTTGATTTTTAATGGCAGTTTTGCCCACAGAAGTCTTGTAGAATGAGACCGTGCGATATATTGGTTCTTTTTCTATCATTTATAATGTGCCTGGAACATGGAATCTGTCTGCAGTCAGGTTCAAAGGTTTTCATCTCCCACACTGACAACTCAAAGAAGGAACTGAGAACACTATATTTACTGACAGTCTCCTCAACACACACCAGAACAGGGCTGGGCTGACAATGCACAGGAATTGTGCTACTTTAAATGAGCATTTGGCCTTTGCATTTGGAGCTGCAGTATCACATGTGATGGTAGATTTTAAAATTGCAATTAGCACAGGGTGCTAGTGGAGAAGGATGGTTTTGTAGTTAGGATACAAAATGGAGAGGCAGGAGATTTGGGCCTATTTCTGGCTCTGCCATGGGCTTCCTATGTCTCTTTGGGTATGTCCTTTACCAGCTCTGTGCCTCAGTTTCCCCAGTTGTAAAATGAGGATAATGACTTACCTACCTTGAAAGGCTTATCCAATGTTTCTAAATGCATAGGGATCCAGAGATGGAAACTGTTACCAAACTATGAAGTGTAATTATATTATGATGGGATTCATACCACTGCTTCTATTAGCAGAGGGGAGGGAGTTGTCTGTTTTTAATATATTGTGACAGGGTCAGGCCAGCTGGCTACAGGAGAGTGATAGAAGGCAGATATATTAGCCCCAGGTTAAATAGGTCCCCTTTCCCTGGGTAAGGTAACAGGGAAGGTTCCAGAACAATCAGGAGCTTTCTGGAAACAATTAAGGAGGACAGGCTGATTAGAACACCTGCAGCGATCAAGAAGCTGCTAGAATCAATTAAGGCAGGCTAATCAGGGCACCTGGGTTTAAAAAGGAGCTCACTTCAGTTTGTGGTGCGCGTGTGATGAGCTGGGAGCAAGAGGCAAGGAGCTGAGAATGAGAGGGTGTGTTGCTGGAGGACTGAGGAGTACAAGCGTTATCAGACACCAGGAGGAAGGTCCTGTGGTGAGGATAAAGAAGGTGTTTGGAGGAGGCCATGGGGAAGTAGCCCAGGGAGTTGTAGCTATCATGCAGCTGTTACAGGAGGCACTATACACAGCTGCAATCCATAGGGCCCTGGGCTGGAACCCGGAGTAGAGGGCAGGCCCGGGTTCCCCCACAAACTCCCAACTCCTGATCAGACACAGGAGGAGTTGACCCGGACTGTGGGTTCCACCAGAAGGGATGATCTCTGTGGCGTGCAAATCCGCCAATAAGCACAGGACCCACCAAGGTAAAGGAGGAACTTTGTCACAATATGTACAGAAAAAGAGGCATTCACTGAAATGTCTGCTGTTTTGAGCATGATCCTGTAAGGTGATGAGTGCCCTCAAGACTTGCTGTAGTCAAAGAGATCAGACCCAAACAGCAGATTTTCCTAAAAGCAACTCATAAAAACTTTCAAGCAGCTCACATGACTGAATCATTTTTGATATCGCAGTTGGCTACTCCAGTAATTATTGCAGACTAAATTCTGCCTGGCCCTTATATGGCTGCGCAGTGATGGGGACGGATTAAAAAGCTTCTTCCTCCTCAGTCCCGTAACTTAACTCTCTTAACTTTAATGAAGACCCTTAGGGTACAATGGGCCTACTAGAAGTAGATACCCGTCCTGCTTAATATCAGGCCAATACTTCTAGACCAAGGAAAGAGAAATGCAGAAATAAATACATAGACAACTGTATTTCTACCTACTGGGCAATGTTAGAATTATAGCAGTTTGAAATGGAAAAATCCTGTTAGGTCCTCCAGCCATGGCCAGACCATTCTTAAGGCTTTGTCCATTCTAGTTTTAATGAGTCTCCTCATACTTCCAGCATGATGGGCTTTTCAAAAACACTTTGCACTGGTCTAACTCTGCTCCCATTGAATTCCATGGCAAAACTCCCATTGACTGTAATGGGAGTAGTGTTAGGCCAATGCTGAATCCCCACCACAGGAGAGTGGTCCACTGTCCAAAGTGTCTCACACCTGGAAAGATTTCCTAAGATTCAACCTCTATTTTGCTTTCTTATTTTCATCCCATTTCTCTTAGTTAAATTCTAATGCACCACAGATTGTGCCCAGCCCTCCCATAGATGTGAAATAGATTTGGATGTGCACAGCTCTTCTCCCAACTCATGTGTGACTCATGTAAGTGCCAGGAAGAATTGTAGCCCTGTGCTCTGGGAAGTGCCGGGGCTGCATCCTGTCTACTACGCCCTCAGAGCACTCAGCACAAGGAATGTGGGGAAGGCTGGCTGGAGGAAGAGCAGACATGGCTCCAGTCCCCCCCAGTGCATACATCTGCAGGAGAGAGCAGGATTAAGTAAGATGTACCCTGCAGACGGGGGCCACGCAGCCTCTGAGAGGCTTGGAACGCCAGGGGCCATTCTGCTTTCCTAAGGCAAATGCCTCCCAATAGCACAGTGGGCCACCCTTGGCCATGCAGCTCCATGCATCCTGCAGCACAGCACAGCATCTAACAGGCACAACAGCGTCTGAAAAAATTACTCCATCTCCTTTGGATCTCAGTGGAGGGGCAGGGGAAGGGCTGCGCTGCAGTGTGACCCTTTGGAGGAATTCTGACTGACTTGGACACAATTCCTCCTGGCACTTCACATGCCAGACTGGCAGTGTTTGAAAGTGAGGGGCATGAGCTCTCCTTCCTTCTGGGTCTTCATAGGTCCCTGCTCTCCAGCCAAACTGTGCCCAGTTCCTTGCACACAGGAGTTGGGGGGAGGCATTAGCACAGTTGCAATCTAGCCCTCTGTTTACATCTTTCAGATATTTGCAGATTGTTTCCTGCCTGATTTCCAGTTCTCTGTGGGGATTCAAACAGCCGTGTAAGAGCAGTAGACACATCTAAAATGTAAAGTAGTATAATAGTTCATAACTCTAGTTTGACAGCAGTCCTAGGTAAGGGCTAATTGTCAGAAATGTGCTTTTCACATTATTTTTTTAATTGGTGGCTAAGAGAAAAAATGTGGTTTTAAAACCTGCTAAATTCCTGATAAAATACACCCTGAGAAATAGCCAGCATCATCAATGATTCAGAGTGAACAACATTAAAATTACATTAAGGGTTTGGCCCAAACCCATGAAATCAGGGACCACAGGGCTTCTAACTTCCATTTTCCATGTTTCTGCGTGTTGAGTGCTGCTGATCCTCAATGGTCTTGTAAAGTGCATCACAAAGGGTTTTTATTGAATTTCCTTTGTATTTTTATTGTGTTTGGGGAGGATTTTTTTAAAATCCAATTTCTTATTCTGCTTTAACAGTAAAAGGACAAAGTGGGATCATGAAGATAGATGTTGCTCCCACTGAAATTAAGAGATTTGTGCCAGTTATTTCAACAGGAGCAGGATTAAGCTCAATATCACAATTTTCTGTTATGCTTTTCTGTACACAAAGAGCAACCAAAGCGCTTCAGAAAAAAAAATGTACAAAAGTGAAGTGTATTGGAGATGTGTAGTATGCAGTGGGAAAAACAGAGCAACCAAGGAGCAGCTTTCATCAACAGATCCCTGGGGTGAGTCCCCCTCACACTAATGCAGATGCAGGGTCTGTGAAAGGAGGTCATTTATAGGTAACCCTCAGGAGTTGTCAAAGGAGATACCAGAAAATCTAGTGGCAAAGAAATCTCCCAAACGGAAACTACAGGAGAAGGAAGGTACTCAGAGTGGAACCACACAAAATGGAAGACCTGTGAAGTTACCCAGTGATTTCAAAGAGTATGCATGTAATTAATATTGCTGGGTTTCCATTATAAGAAGAGAGAAGTTATGAAAGGTCTCTGTAGCCATAGATATGTAAATTGTTGACCAATGAAGAGTGAGTAGATTGCTCTCAATAATATGTAGCATAGTTTCTGGGTGTATAAAACTTGTTGTGCCCTGCAAATGGCTACCTTTTGTTAAGCTCTCTATGTTGGCTCTTAACACACGACTGATCTCTGAGCTCCCTGCACTTTCAGCAGTTAAAAGGAACCAGAAAGCAATTGGGGGGGGGGGATGCCCTTTTATACTCTCAGAACCCTGAGTGGTGGGGGAAATCTCCTTGCCCATCCTTTCTAGAAAATTCCAAGCTCTCTTGCCAGGGGATCATTTGTCTCAATAATGTAAGCCTTTATGATCAATTCTTGAAGGAGAACAAGTTACCTTTTCTTTGCTATATGCACAAATAAAATCAGTTTTCCATAAGCAGAAAACCAGTGGTTTTCTACAGTACATGTTCATTTCTTACAAGCACCATAAACCACCTGCCATTCAATAGGGGCTACTAGTGAGGGGTTCACGTCATAAAACCCAGTGTGGGGTGGAAACACTCATCTTCTATGGTGTGCTTTGTGCTCCCAAACTATTCTACCATAGGTGCTCGTTTCATGTACAACTCAAATTAAAGGTATTGTCGCTGTCCCTTAATGCACCATTGGGAAAGGTTCCCGAGGAAATTTCCCCTGGAAAAGTTCTGAGGAAATGTTACATTTGGAAGTTCGTGCTAAAACAATGGCGGAGAGAGACATTGTGAGGGCAGCATCAGGGGGATGTAAGCATTTTTTGAGTGGGTGTTGTAGCATTGAGATCCACCTCTAGTAACCAAAAGTAGAAAATTATCTTATTGAAAACAGCTTACAAGAGTGAGCAAGGGAGTGCCTGGAATAATTAGTTCAGCCACCTCATCCACAAACACACACACAGGTATAGCCCTCCCTCCATTGCCTCTTCTTTCCTTTCTGGAGATGTGGGATGGGAGTTCCAGAGACCTAAAGGAATTGGGAACCCAGCTGCCATTGGATGGGACTTCAAGATCCACCTAGAGAGGGGACTGTGTGTGTGGATTTCCTCCACCTGGGGAAATGTTGTGTCCTGTGATATATAGGAGGTCAGACTAGATTATCACTTTTGGCCTTGGAATCGACGACTCTCCCATCCCCATGGAGATTCCCTGGAAATGCACTACACTCAGGAGGAGGGTGAGGCATGTGTAGCAGTGATCACAATTTTGGACTGTGTTTTCCTCTGATTTAGAGCAAGGAAGAGGAGTTTTATGTGTTCCTTTTTTCTGTCTCTTTCAAATATTCTCTAGTCACACTGCTCTGCACTCTCTGATTTTACTCAGACATTTGGCCAACAAAAAGATAAGGCCATGTCTACATGGGCTGGGGGAGGGGGTCATTTCCACCTTGGGTAGAGGCACCCGTGCTAGCTCTCATTAAACTAGCACACTAAAAATAGTAGCATAGTCACAGCAGGACAAACTAGCCACCCCGAGTATGTATTTAGGGTTTCAGATGGGGTCGTATTCAGCATACCTAGCCCATCCTGCTACCCATGTAGCTGCGGCCACACTGCTGTTTTTAGCATACTATATCAGCTAGCATGTGTATGTCTACCTGAGCTGGAAGTGACTAGTGTAGATAAAATCTAAGAAAGAGAATGGTTGTGCTCTGATGGACTGTGCCAGATCTTGTCCTGTGCTGTGTGGATGCATTGCGGAGTCAGACAGAACAGGGAGCTTTTCCCCCACAGCACATTCAAACAGCAGCAGGACAGGCTACCCTGTTAGTACTCTGTACACCTAGGATGGAATCCTGGCTAATGTGCCCATTGATGCTCCATGACCCAAGAGGACATGATTTGCTGTTCTGGAGGTGCAGTCAGACTCTTGACCTCTTCACACACACCCTCTCCCATGCACACATTCTGTGGCCTGTAGCACACACTAGAGCAGTGGTTCTCAAACTGTGGGTTGGGACCCCAAAGTGGGTTGCGACCCCCTTTGAATGGGGTTGCGTGGGCTGGCTTAGACTTGTTGGGACCCAGGGCTGAGGCCTGAGCCCCACTGCCCAGGGCTGAAGCCAAAGCCCAAAGGCTTCAGCCCTGGGCGGCAGGGCTCAGGTTGCAGGCCCCCTACCTGGGGCTGAAGCCCTTGAGCTTCAGCTTTGGCTCCCCTGCCAGGAACAGTGGGGCTCAGGCTTTGTCCACCCCCCCGCACCCGAGGCAGTGGGGCTTGGGCAGGCTTAGGCTTCGGTTCCCCTTCTAGAGTCCTGAAGTAATTTTTGTTGTCAGAAGGGATTGCGGTGAAAAAAGTTTGAGAATCCCTGCACTTAGAGGGGCCACCTTAACAGGTCTCAGGTTGAAGACTCATAATCAGTGGTGCTTTTGGAAGTTTGGGGCTGATAGCATCTGCACACAGCAGTGTTACTAACCCCAGATATCATGAGTCATGCCTGCCACATTGAGACTTGCTTAAAAATCCTGAGATTTTTAAATACTAATGTGACAAGTGGGCTGGCCCTTTAAGGGGAGTTGGGCTCAGCCTTGTCTGTGGTTTAGCAGTTAATCCCCCCAGCTGATCTTGATCTGGTGACTCAATTACAATTAGTATTCCCAGCAGTGAAAAGCTCATGGAGGAGTAGATAGGAAAGAGCACTCAGGAAGGAGTAGATCCCAGGGAGAGGAGCAAGGGGAGTTCCCTCTCTCTGGGAAAGGCCTGATGAAGACTGGCTGGAGAGAACCACAGGGAGCAGGTTGGGCTTTGGTGGGAAGGTCCTGAGATAAGACCTGTAAAAAGCAGGGAGGTTCCTGGAAGACACTGCCAGGGTCCCTGTAGAGGGGAGATGGTCGGGAAACCTACTAAGAAGACAGGTCTCCATGGAAAAAACTCTGGAAGTCAGTGCTTAGTCAATGGAGCAAAGAAGGAACTCTGTAGTCCCTGGGAATAGGGATGAAAAGCAGGGGACTTCAATACAGCCTGAGGGGGCAGAAGGATCTTCTGTTTGGATCTTGCTGTGGATTCTTTAGTTGGACTGTTGCTACCTTGGAAGGGGACAGAACTGGAAAGAGGTGACTGGTCTTGCGGGCTGGGCCATGGAAGACTGCAGGACTAAAGAAGGATTATTGCAGGACTAAAGAAGTGGTAAACAAGGAGGTGCTAGGGATGAAAATGCCATGGTCCAACACCAGGGGGGTGCTATGTTAGTGAGTGGAATCACGTACAACTAAACATCAGGTTCCTATTATCTGTCTTCTGGTTTCTGAGTTTTAGGGTACAGTTGGGTCACATTTTCACTTTTTCCCCACAGCTGTGAACCCTAGAATCTTAATTACATGAAAATCTCAGTGCTCATGTTTAATCTTCTGACTCCAGGTGAAGTGGCTTAAGGTACGAGAAGGTTGCGATAGTGCAGGAATGTCTATACCAGCCACAGCAGCTGAACACAGCTCTCTTGAATCCCATCCCAGTGCCCTAGTCACAAGATGATCCATGGAAAACCTAGGGGATCTGCAGGGTTTGTGGGCGGACATTGGGGCTTGTTCTGCAGTTGGGCTGGGGCGAGAATGATTGGGGAGTGCTTCACAAAGAGAATCTCTCAGAGGCTTCTTACTATATAGCTCTCTTTGGCAGAATTTCCTGCAAAACGGGTATTTGTGCCTATAGTTAACAATCCCCTGTAAGATTTCTTGTTATGGTCCATTCTCTCAATCATAAAGATGGAAATGTAAACAATGAAACAGCAGGTGGCAACCTAGAGCTTGACTTTTAATGCAACACAGTACAGGAATCAAATGGTAATGAAGGAAAACTGTGAAGGATAAGAGAGTAATTTCTGACTCTCAAACTAATTATCAGTAAATCAAGTGACAAAGAATGCTATGGAATTTGTGATTCTTTCACTGATACGTAACTTCCCTATCATTCCTTCTCCTTTTTCTTCAATTGTGCCCCACTGGGAAAGGCCCAACAAATGGAAGACAGGTAGACAAGCACGTTAAATAACCCTGCATTCGTATTCTGGTTATTTTGACAATTTACAAAGCCAGAAATAAAGATTTCCTGTTTAGCCAATAAAAATGCTTATATACTGATATGTAGTAGTGGTATAATATCCAGTGTAGAATTGAAGCGAGATCTATAAAGATAGAGACATCAATTGCTCTTCTATTATCCTGCGCAAGTATCTAAACTTCATTTTTGATTTTTGATTACATGGGGGTTATAAAGTTTCTTGGTGACCCAGATATTTTTCTCTCTTGGCTTATCCAGCATGCTCTTACAAATGTTTGTTATTTCTAAGTTAAGGAGAGCGGTTCCTTCTGTCTTTTCTGATTTGGTTTTCTTAAGCTTCTTTAATGCCTCTGGTCCCATCATCTACGCTGTATGGAAAGCAGTAATTTGTGCTGACATTATCTAACTGCCTTGCAGAAAAAATATGTTCCATATCAGCAACTAAAGGGAGAAAGTTATCTATAATTTAGGACAATAATGGGGTGTAATTCCTGAAGTTTCACAGTGTCTTGAATGCCGACAGAATCTGCTATCATTAGACTTTTCTCAGGATTCTATTATGTGGATGTAATAAGTTATGACTGAAAGGAAATCATTATCAGGACTTCAGCTCTGTAACCCCTTTATTTTCCTTCATGCCAGTTTTGCTTATTCGAACTCATGAGTAATTTTTTTAAGTGAAAAAGGAGCTCACAAATTATTGATACCTCAAAAATCAGAGGCAATAGTGTGATTCTGTATTGGGGTCATCCTTCTGATAAATACTGGCCCTTACTCTCCTGTCATGCCAATTTTAAACTAGTGTAACTCCACAGACGTCACTGAGTTACTTCTGACTTACACCAGTTTAAGTAAGAGCAAAGTCAGACCCATGGCTTAGACACAGGAGGGTATTTGCCCTGATTAAATTGGGGAGCAGGGAATCCTTATGTTTTCCATTTTGCTTTCTAAAAGAAACTATGGTACATACTGCAGTGAGGCTATTTCTAATACGCACATGCACACAGGGCAAAAAGCCTGTCCTTGATGTTAGTAGCTGCACAAAAAACCAAAGGGTCAGCTCTCCAGGAGTCCCTGAGCTGCCATCCTGACACAGCACAAGAAGGCTCAGGGGAGGTTTGCAGGAGGCACTACACTCTGGAGAGTGAGCACCTACCTTAGTGCTGCTCCAGAGAGTAGTAGTATGTGCTCCCCATCCAATATGTACTGCAGACTGTACCATATGTGCATGGTGAGGACAAGGACATGGCTGCACCTCCAAGCCGCCTTGGGTCATGGAGTGCCAGTGAGCTGGAACCCATCCTACTGCTAGCAGTTATTCTGCCCTGTTGCTGCTTGAGTGTGCTGGGGAAAGGAGCTCTCTGTTCTGACTCCACAGGGCATCTGCACAGGACAAGATCTGATGTGTGAGTAAAATCAGAGTTTGCAGAGCCAGGTGTGAACAGAGAACACTTGAAAAAGACACCCCCCCCAAAAAAAGAGGGAATACACAAAACTCTTTTTCCTGGCTCTAAATCAGACAACAGCAGCAATGGGCATTGCAGCCTCCCTGCCTCGCTCTCCTGGCTTTTCAGGTCTCTCTGTGCCCACGCTGGCTGATACCAGCTTCTTAGCTGCACCTGTCATGGAAGGGCGCTGTGGTCCCCTCACCTGGTGCTCCCCTTCCTAGCACCTGCAAGACTTAATCTATTTCTACGTCCCTTGTGGTCAGCAGAAAGCTCTTCAGGTGTTTTCTGGCCTTAATGTCTTCAGGTTTTTGCTCTGATGTCCTTTTAGTTCAACAGAAATTATGGCGCTATAGCTCAGACTTTGTTCTCACTGAAGCCAATGACAAAAGTGCCTGCCATTTACTTCAGTTGGGTGTAATTGGCCAGTAATTCGGTATCTGTTCCTCTCATGCAGGAATTTTAGGTTACTCTGAAGAAGATCGTTGGCATGTGTCTGACAGGACTCAAAGGCCTGTGCCCTCACTAGAGCATTGAACCATTGCAGACTGCAGTAAGGGCTGGAGCACTCCCACTAGCCATCCTTTTCAGGTGCATGCAATGCACCACACACTATATTCCTTGCTGAGTGTTGTGTCCGTGCTACAACTCCCAGGAGCCAGCGCAGACTGTCTGGGGGTATAATGTCTTTGTGCACATGATCACACTTTTGGTTTGTTCCAGTGGATGCTTTGAAGGTTCTAGGGTGACCAGATGAGATGAAGAAAATATTGGGACACATGGGGGGGGGAGGAGCAAAAAAAAAACCCAAAAACCCCAGTGCTGCCAGCAGAGCGAAATATCGGGACAAATTGCGTCCCGACCAAAGATTGGTCAGGACGCGGGACAACCACTCAAATATTGGGACGGTCCTGATTTTATTGGGATGTCTGGTCACCCTAAATGGTTCTGTCCTGCCTGTGGAGCCATATGTATGCCACATGTATCATGATGAATGGAACTGGGGAAAGGGGCTTGGGTTTCTGGAGGGACATAGTCTGGTGTAGCCACAGGAATGCAAGCTGAGTCCAGACTGCTAGCTCTCAATCTCGAGACCCCTAGCATATAACTGACCACACAGCCTTCTGAATAGAGACCTCTTTCCTACAATACTGCCTGCTGTGGCACCACTTGTTGCCAGTGAAGCACCATGAAGGGCAAGGGATATCCCCTCGTGCTATCTATGTAGAAACCATGATACAGAGCCTGCCATCTACTACCCCTGAGCTTCTGACTCTGGAGGCCCAGCATATGCTGTGATAAGGCATCTTTTGGTGATGATGTGCTTAGAGGTAGGAGCTTGACTCTGTGCCCAGCTTTCATGGATTCAGTTAGTTTTATGTTTAATTTTGTTCATGTTCTTGTTTTCCTGCTTTAGGCTTTGTTTTGCAGCTGAGCTAACAGTTTCCTTCTGTCTTGTGTTCCTCCTAGAATGTCAAGTCCAGACCAGGTTCTGCAGAGAAGACAGCCCTTCAGGTTCCTCTTTGTGGCCCAGAGAGATTTTCCCCAACCCTGCTCTCCCCCATCTAATGCAGTATGTATCTTAAGGGATGTATCGCTCCTCAAGACAGTGATGAATGGGAGCTGGAGCTCCCTGGTGAGGTAAGTGGATTTACTTGGGGGTAACAGAGTTGTGTATGACCACTGAATTCCCTCTGCAGTTCTAAATGTGTATAGTATTCTTCACTTTTCGTCTTAAACTGATGTGTAGACAGCTGCGGTGTTCCTCCCCCGAGGTGTCTTCGCTTCAGTCATGGCAAAATTATTCCTATGCAAGTGTATAGGTGTTCATAGAGTGCTTTGGTGCTGTTAATGAGATTTGGTTTGTTTGAAGGACCCTTGACTGTGAGCTCTTTGGGGCAAGGGATGACTTTATACTGCATGTCTGTTAAGGGCCTACAATGATGTGGCCCCGATACTTGGTTCCACAGCAATATATCCAATAATAAAACAAGCCCTTAAAAGTGACAAGGAGACTTGTGCAGAATGGCTCTGTTATCCCTAGACAAGAAAATATAAAATGGGTGTGTTAACAGGTGGAGTCCTCACCCTGGCCAACACGAGTGTGCACAATCTGGGTCAGCATCTTAACTCACTCTCCTTCCTCAAGCTTTTGTTCTTGAACAGGAAACATAAATTTGAGCTAGAGTTGGCTGTTTATAGGGATTTTTCCTGCAACATTTATCTCACTTCCTTCCCCCTCTTATGAGAAGCTCTCTTCCTTTTATCATCCTAAATTGGATCTAATGAAACGTACCACAGTGAGTCAGCTCACTAGGTGCCACAGTGAGTCAGCAGAATGGCTCTGTTTCTCCATGCAGGGTCTGTGCAGAACATAACATCCTGTCACAGAGAGGTCTGCCTGATAGCTATGGTTTGTTTCTACTAGCGCCTTACCATCTCTCTTGAATACTTTCTCCCTTCTCTTCCCTTTATACTCCTCCATGATCTTTTCAATGCTATTATCTTTTCTTAGCTCCAAACTTAATAACTTGAAAAAGCATCCATTTCACTTCTGCAGAATCAGTTCCTATACACTCACACTGCAAAGGGAGTGAGTCCAGAATTGTTTCAGAGATGTACTGGTTTTCTTTTGTAACTTGATTTTTTTAATTTGTATGAACTTACTAAAATAAAAATTAAACAAAAGGGATGTTTCTTACTATGGAGCTGTGGGTGACCTGAACATTTGCTGCAGCAGTTTGACATTAGACCAAAGATGATATAATATTTAGCACTTGTGTAGAACTTTTTAGCCATAGATCACAAAGCTGTCAAGTTTTCATTATTTCCCTCTTATATATTTGGAAATGGAGGCATGTGAGTTTCAGTGACTTGCCAGGTCATGTTCCCTTGACCATCCTGTCTTCTCAGGGGATGAGATGGGCTTGACTCATGGAACCCAGATTAGGATCCAGATCCAAATCCAGACTTTCCTGTAAATTGTGATATGTGTGTGTTTGTATTTGGAATTCCAGTTCAGGACCACCTCTGCTTTCAAGATGAGAAAAGTGTGTGCTGGTGAGTTGATATACTGTATTGGGTTTACTAATTATTGTACCCTAGTTCTTTCAGGATTTGATGTATCAATACAGAGCTGATGCAATGAGTTATATTTTTAGCCTACATATTTTTATATACATACACACTTCACAAGAAGAATATATTTCATTCTATATCAATGTGATGTTTCATAGATAAAGCCAGAAGGGACCATTATGAGCACCTAATCTGACCTGCACAACACAGGCTATAGAATCACCCAATGATTCCTGCATCTAGCCCATAACTTCTGGTTAAGATACAGCATATATGTTTAGACATGTAATCTTGATTTAAAGACTTCAAATGATGGAATCTACCACATCCCTATATAAGTTATTCCAGTGGTTAATTACCCTCACTGTTAAAAATCTCACCTTATTTCTAGCTTTGAGCCATTGGATCTTGTTATGCCTTTATTTAAGAGCCCTCTATCAGAAATCTTTCCGCCCTGTAGATGCTTATAGACTGTGATCAAGTCACTTCTTCACCTTTTCTTAGATAAACTAAATAGACTGAGCTTCTTTATTCTCTCACTGTAAAGAAGGTTTTCCAGGCTTCTAATAACTTTTACAGCTCTTATCTGAACCTTTTCAGTTTGTAAACATCCTTTTTAAAGAGGGTTCAGTTCTGGTGTTCACAGCATTCCAGTACCATCTCGCTAATGCCAAGCAGTAATAGTACCACCTTACTTTTCTACTTGATCTTCCTCTGCTTATACCTCCAAGGATTACATTTGCTTTCTTTCCCACTGTATCACACTGGGAGCTTTGAGTCTGGGGATGTTATCTTACGTTAGCACAGATTAGTATACAGCATTGTTATCTGACATGGAAGGTGATGTATTGCATCTGATTTAAGAAGGGATGTGTCTATTACAAGAGGTGTTGTATCTGATTCAGTAAGCAGTATATCTGAATTCAGCAGGAAATAGATCTGATTCACTAGGTGACTTGTCTGCTTCTGCAAGTGGTATATAAAAATCTAATGAGTGATGTGTGTTGCTCAGTAGGTGTTCTGTTTCCCCCCCCCTGAATAGTTAATTTGTGTATATGTGTGTGTGACTTACCTACAGAAGCCCACATAACCTATATCAGATTTGCTTTATGACAGATTTATGTTAGTATTTGGTCCAGTAGAATTGTTAGTTCATTCAATGCCATATGAAATATCCAAATTCAGAATGATTGCTGATATATCGGTTAATATCTTTGTAAATAAAGCCTGGATATATTTATAGAGAATAACTTGGATATTACAGATTTAATATATAATTGCAAACCTGTAGACGGCATAATATCTTGCTTAGTTGAAAATCTATTTTGAATTCTACCAGGTGAGAGCTAAAATTCCATCTGCTTGTTATGTCTTACGATGTGAAGTGTGACACTGGGCAAATGTCTAAATTGATTTTATTTACTCTAGGGTAGAGCTATGATCTGGGATTGATTTGGTGTAGTCACTTGTGCAAATTGCCCATGCGCAAGGAATGGGCAGAGGGGGGAGTCCACTTCCTGCATCACCAACACATTTCATCTGTGACAAGCACAAGTAAATTCTGGGCTAGAACTTTTTGCCTCTCCTACATGGATTCTAATTACCCCTCTGTAACTAGGTATCACTATATATGAGAGCTCAAGCTTATTCCTAGGTGTAGTATATGATGTAATTTTCAATAATCTCTCTCTCTCTCTCTCTCTCTCTCTCATTCATATATACATATAAAAATAATATATGCTGTGACCGGAGTCCCAGGGGAGCCAACTGAGGTCACTCAATTAGGGTGAATTGCAAAGAATGGGGCAGGCAATCCCCAAAGCTGGTGGATATTCCAATACTTAGATTTACCAAGCCAGCACAAAACAGCTTCTATAATACCTCACTGGTTACCCAGAAGCCAATAACACAGTTCCCTTAAAGTAACCCAGCCTTAAGCCTTCACCCAGACAGCCAAGTCAAATATGATGAAGATTACTGAAAATCTTATTCATCATACAATAAAGTTCTACCCATCCCAAAGGATGGGACACATTACCTCTTATGTCAATGAATATTTCAGATCTTACCCAAATACAGGCTTAAAGCCAGTTCTTATTATCTAAACTAAAATTTATTAAAAAAGAAAAGAGTGAGTATTAGTTAAAAGATCAGCATACATACAAATATGAGTATGTTCTTGAGATCAAATTCATAGTAGAGATGGTGCGTTTTGTAGTTGCAAAGAGTTCTTTCAGAAATAGTCCATAGGTTATAGTCCAATGTTCATATTCAGGGTGATTCCAGATTAGGCCTGGAGATCTCAATTTTGGGTTTAAGCTTCCCCTGCATGAAGCATCAAGCAGATCTGAAATAAAAAGGATCAAGACCCAAGCCCTCTTTTATACAGTTTCAGGCCTTCTTTGACAGCTCGGAGTCCTTCGGCGAACAATAAGCAATCACAGATTCTTTGATGTAGACCTATTTCCTAAGAATCACTGGTAATTAGCTATCCAAATTACCACAAAGGAATTTATCCATTAGGCAGTCTATCACAATTTTTAAAGAGACATAGAGACAATGACATTATTTCACCCAAAATTAATCTAAGTGTTAATTTTCCCTTTTTTGTCTCTGAATCAATAGCTATAGTGACAGACAGGAACTGTCTGTTTACATGGCTAATATTCAACAAGATATGAGTACACACATACAATTAGTATCACCTGTAATATCAACAATATAGGTTTGCATTTCAAAGTTCTAGCCTATCTACCATAGAGTGGCCCTAATTACTACTTGTATACTTTGCTAACATGTCTCTAAAGGTTGAATCTGGGTCATTTATCCTGCAGAAGCAACAAAGAATCCTGTGGCACCTTATAGACTAACAGACGTTTTGCAGCATGAGCTTTCGTGGGTGAATACCCACTTCTTCGGATGCATTGACTTGCATCCAAAGAAGTGGGTCCCACTTCTTCGGATGCATTGACTTGCATCCAAAGAAGTGGGTCCCACTTCTTCGGATGCATTGACTTGCATCCAAAGAAGTGGGTATTCACCCACGAAAGCTCATGCTGCAAAACGTCTGTTAGTCTATAAGGTGCCACAGGATTCTTTGTTGCTTTTACAGATCCAGACTAACACGGCTACCCCTCTGATTTATCCTGCAGGATGCTTAACCCTTTCCGGCCATGCATCACATTTTGTTTAAGATTTGTTGCAGTTATATAACAGTGGTAGCAACAGTGACTTACATGGTCATATTTTAATTAGACAATGTCACATACGCGCTGACAGTCTCTGAAAGATTCTGGCAAGCCACACCCAAGTGGGTTTTGTTAGCTACAATAGAATGTGCCTGACATCCAGAGGGATCCACAAGAGCAAAATGCAACAATCTTGACCATGTCCTGTATTTAACTCCCGCTCCAGTTGTCCTCCAGGCTGTTGTGTCCTTTCAGAAGCTTTGATGCATCTTGATATTTCTTTATTGCAGTAGGTCTCAATCTTTCCAGAGTACAGTACCCCTTTCAGGAGTCTGATTTGTCCTGTGTACCCCCAAGTTTCACCTCACTTCAAAACCACTTACTTACAAAATCAGACATAAAAATATAAAAGTGTCACAGCATACTAATATTAAAAATTGCTTACTTTCTCTTTTTTTACCATATAATTATAAAATAAATCCCTTGGAATATAAATATTGTACTTATAGGGTATATAGAGTAGTATAAACAAGTCATTGTATGAAATTTTAGTTTGTACTGATTTTGCTAGTGCTTTTTATGTAGCCTGTTGTAAAACTAGGCAAGTATCTAGATGAGCTGATGTACCCCTTGCAAGACTTCTGCATACCCCCAGGGGTACACGTACCCCTTGTTGAGAACCACTGCTCTATTGCGCTTAATAATGCAGCACATAAGTGCTTAGGGTTCATCATACAATCTTTACAGTCACAAAGCTGGTCACAATTAATTTTCACATTCCTAATTACATTTTGGGAAACCTGGACTGCAGTGTTACTAGCTGCTTCTGGAGTCATTGGACTATATATTTTCTTGAGCAGCGTGTACACATTTGCATTGGTGCAGCAGCTTCCTTTGATTGTATTGACATCACTGGGAAGTGAAGCATTATGAGATTCACTTGCCTACCTAGGTTCTTAAGAGTGGGTGGATCCTCAGAGTGGGGCAGTTTTTTTTTTTAACTTAGTGTTACCTTGGTTATGTATGAATGTATGAAGATTCTATTCTGTTTTGTGGGTTTGTGCGTCTTCTGCTTCTCTATGATGTATAAAGCATGCTTGAAGATTTCTGGAGGCTTCAGAGAGATGATGTTTTTTTTTTTTTTTTTTGTACAAAAAAAATATATATATTATCTGGAAAGACTCTGATGACTGGAGAAAAAGAAAAAAAATGATATCAATGAATGAATGAAGAGTAGGAGGAGGGGGGGGTTTTTCAGTTTAAAATTAATTGATTTGATGGGGGGTGGGTGTGTAAAAACCATTAATTAAAAATATATAATTAGCATTTTGGAGAAGGGGGCCAGAAAGTCATCTCTGTTGAACCGATCTTATTGCATGAAGCTTGGTTTTTGTTTCTGCTCAGTCACTCTGCCAGTCTACAGTGCTATACCTTGCCTGAGTCTTACTGTTGGTTCAAATCCCAAGAGCTTTGCTTTGTCTCTACTTAAGCTTCAGTGGGAGTTGCTGAGGCACACACCTCTGAGTCTGCATCTGCTCTGCTGCCTTCAAGGAGAGCTTTTTGACTAAGGGCTTCAGGATTAGACCCATAGTGACAGAGGAGAACCAACAATGGCTTTGAATAGTTCATAGTTTGTTTTGCAGAGCAAGCAGCAGGATCTGGTTGACTGGAGGGTGGTAAAATGTTCTTCATAGACCTTTGACCATCTCAAACTTCAGTGTGCCACAGAAACCAGAATGTAGCACCCAGAATGCTGAGGTGGGTGGGGAGAGGATTAGATGAAATCTGTTTTCCCATTCCTTATAATGGTGGTGTGACTCGTTAGGGTGTGTGCCAAGTCCTGGACGCTGTAAGATTAATAACTTTTGAGTAATCTGCATCCTGCTAAAATCCCACTCCACTCTCAGTGGAAGTAAGTGTTCTCAAATTAAAGTAATTGAAATAAGCAGCCATCATCTGTAACTGGTTATTTTTTTCATTTGTCTACTGTACATGAAATAAGCGTACATGTTGTTGCAGAAGAATGAAACACTTTACTGCTTCCACTATGTGAGCCATGAAGGGTTCTCCTCTTGAGGGGTTGGCCATATACCATCTCCTTCAAATTCTCTTGGAGATTTGAGCTCAATGGATGTTTGTGTTGCCAGAAAGTATATGCCTGAGCAGTACTCTTTCTCTTCTAAAGTCTCTTCTTCTAGCTGTAGAGGGAAAATGGAAGGGATTGGGATTTGGGTGCTTTCAAAACTGTCCTTCCATCAGATCTTACTAGGGATCAATTATGTTCAGTATTTGCTGCCCAGGGTGAGGGGAGAAGGGAAGGAGATTTCTTAGGGAGCTCTATCCTGTTTTCTACCTTAAAATCTACCTTTTTAACCTTTGATTTCTTTCTTAAGGCCAAAATCTTTCAGGATGGAGAATTAAAAAGGCCTTTCAAGTATGTGTGTTAAAAGGAAAATGGATACATAGAGGGTTTACTATGAGTGTTCCCAAGCATCCAATAGGAATTTTAAGGATTTAAGCAGCAGATATGATATATATCAGCAAAAACAAATGTAATGGTTTGTCTGTCTGTATGCATGACATCCAGTACCTGATCCCTTCAGAATACACATATTCAGTACAAGTGACCTTCTCCAAGTGACCTGCAAAGAAAAAACGTAGTGGGTTTGTGCGTCTTCTGCTTCTCTATGATGTATAAAGCATGCTTGAAGATTTCTGGAGGCTTCAAGCAGAGATGTGGCTTTTGCTTATTTTTGTACATTAAAAATTCATATATTATCTAGCCTGGAAGACTCTGATGACTGGAGAACTAGAAAAATGATAGCATCACATGAATGAAGAGTAAGAGGTGGAGGGGGCCTTTTCAGTCAGGCTGTTTAAAATTGATTTGATGGGGGTGGAGGTGTTAACCCCATTAAACTTCAATGTATAATTAGCATTTTGGAGAAGGGGGGCAGAAAGTCATCTCTGTTAAAAGATTCAGCATCATCACCCCTTCAGCTAAGGTGTGAAAGCTAAAAATAAATGTCCCTGAGACCTTCCAAAGCCCCTTAGCAAAGCCAAGGAAAACTAGAGTTGATGCTCCTAATATTTCTATGGTTAATCCCTCCCTCCCCCACCCCCGACTCCCCCAAAACCCCAGCAGCCTGAAAACAACTGAATTCTAAGGCCAGCTTTACCAAAAAAAAAATTAAAAACAAACAAAGAAAAACCAACAACAACCAAAGAAGAGCACAAAACCCATTTTTGATCCACACCATTTAAAATCCCATCTTTAACCAAAGGAGGGCATGTTGGCATGGCTCTAGTGCTCCTTCCTGGCCTTGAGCTACCAACACTGGGGACCAATGGATAGGCCTGTTGGAGCTGAGTCACTGATACTAGAATGCAGCTATGCGTATAAAAAAGTTAATAGCAGCAAAACCAAAAAACCCTACCAAAACAAGACACTCACTGCACATGCTGCTCCAACTGGGGAGAGGGGAAGAGAACAAACAACATGACAGATATGTAATCACGTTGCTTAAGGCACTGTTGGAAGGCGCTTAGATACAAGTCGTGAGCATGGTATAAGAACTTATATACAATAGAACAGAATTGCCAATAATGAAGTGAATTAAAATTTAAAGCTAACAGAATTGCTCCTATTTACCCTTGTGCATTTTCCCAAATATAATGGCAGGTATTTTCCCAGCCAGCAGCTCTGAGAAGGCAGAGGGAGATGACCTGGAAGGCATGCGTTAATGTATACAGAGCCTTTAAGAGGTAGACTCAGGAAAGTGACTCGCTCTAGAACAACACAATACACTTTTAATAAGTGCTTCAACCTTTCTTTGGTTGAGGAGGTCACCTGCTGAAAGGGGCAATGGCTTTTATTTTTCAGTGATGTATCTTTAACAAGTGTATTCATTTAGGAGCCAAGTCAACACCCTGCACCAAGCCTGAGTGCTCGGCTTGCTGGAGGGCGGGTTCCCGCAGGAATAGATTCTTCAGCATGGTAGATCTTCTGCAGCACTTGGACATCTACTCTTGTTGGGGAAGGTGGGCAGTGGCTAATAGATCTCCTGCTCTTGCACTTTCGGACACAGCAAGCACCATGCAGAGCTGGGCATGTTGGCACATCAGCTCACAGACCTCCTGCTCAGGGACCCAAATTGCTGCCCCTTCCCACCCCTGATGCAGTGGAATTGAATGAGTTCAGCTATGGTTAGCACCTTTTAATAGTGTAATATGAAATTAACCCTTAGTGACTTGGGCTAGTCTGTGTGAAGTATCTGAGACCATAAATATCTTTAGAGTACAATATACCTTTAAGAATGTAACAGTGATGTAATGTTTGTTACCCTCTGGTATGGGTAAAGTAAATGCGCTAGAGAAAAAGGATTTCGCTTCCCACGGTGTGTAGGTTGGTGAATGCAGGACTGCCACCTACTGGCCAAATCAGAAAATCAGCCCTGAGCATGTTTAGTAGCTCAGAGGCAGCAGGATAGATGGAGAGGGGTCTGCTTTCCTTCCACCTGTGAGAAGGACCCCAGCTGCAGTGAGAGCAATCACAGGGTGCTCTATACAAAGAGAGCTGAGGGATGTGCCTGTTCTATTTGATATGGTGTGTGTGTTCAGTTCTTACTGTAAATGTCAGGTATGTAATGGTTTAGGAGCCCTTTTGAAAAGCTCAGGGACTATGTTGGTCCTGTCTAAAGATTGGAGTAACAGCGTTTCTGTGCATAGCAGGTTGTCACTTCTTACCGTCCCTGTCTCTTTTAAAGTCAGTAACCTGATCTTGTGATGTATTTTCCCCCTCCCTTCCTCACATAAGTTTCCTGTGCTGAGCTTAAATTTACATTTCCTGAATTGCTAGTAGAAAATTGTGTGAAAGAAGTTACTGCTGGACCCTAATAAAGCCACTATTGTTATAAAGAAAGCAAGCCCTAGTCTTTATTATGATGTGGTCCCTTTGCACCAAGTTGGAGTGGGCAAAGGAACTCTAAAGCCAGCTTCACTCACCACATGGCAATTCCTGCAGCTGGGATGCATCCAGAGAATCTTTATGCATCAGCTTTTCCTGGCTGTCATTGCCAAGGTCCCTTTTTGCCTGGGCGTTTGGTCAAAAACTGAATGCCTGGCAACCCTATTTGCTTCCCAGATCAGTTGGTTCCCCTTCCATTTTTATCACACCAGTGATGGGTGGGCAGAGGCTGGAAATATCTGAAATGAGCTGTTTCACTGAGAGTGCTGCGAGAGTTTATGCAGTGCTTGCATCCTCCAGACACCTTGAGAACTAAATGCTGGCAAACTGGATCTGCTCAGTCTATTCTGTTCTTCATTAGAATCTTTCATCCACCCTACTGGGATAGCCTGATCATTTTACCTATTTTAGGGCAGCGTCAATGCAATTTTTTTGCACAGAGAGTAAAATTCAGATGATGGCCTAGAAGTGACAGAAGGCTCCAAAGTCTTGCTGCCCTCCCACTGCACCAGGGGCAGAGAAGGATCTCAGGCAGATTCTGCACTCTCCAGTGCAACAGAACTGGAATCCACACCATGAAGTAGAAATCTGGGGGCAGGCCACAGGAGAGGAACAGCGCATGGCCAGTGAGTTCATGATTATAGGGTTCCACTGGCCACAAATCTCTGTATAGGGGTTACTACCCTTGTGTTGTTTGTTATTTATTTGTATTTCAGCAGTGTCAAGGGATGCCAATCATAAATCAGGATCCCATTGTGCTAGGCCGTGTGGAGCACAGGAAAAAAAAGACAGTCCCTCCCTCAAGAAACTTACAATCTAAGTATAAGATGAAACAACAGGTGGATACAACAGGAGGGGGAAGTACAAGGTAACAGTGAGAAAAAGCCAGTCAGCATCGGAGGATGTAAACAGGAGCAGGGAAAGGGGCCAGGCAGCCAAAGCAGCACTGAGGAAGCAGAGGCTCAGCAGGTATCCATAGTGGTAGAGGTCAGGCACATAAGTATATTGGAGTCTGGACCCAGAAAAATAACCCTCTGCTGCTTCCTCGAGAAGAGGCTAAATCAGTTATTATAATACGGCCTTTACCACCTGTATGTTAAGCATGTCAACGCAAAAGAACTCTCATGATTCCGCAGATCGAAACTCATCTCAGCGCTGTTCCTGATTAGACAGCTGCTTAAATTACACTTACAGGAGTCAGCCCTTTTAAGGACTGAGGGGTGGGACGGCTATGAACAGTCACTGGTATCAGCCCATTTGGACCAGCTGAAGGATTGGAACCTTAATGTTTTCCTTCTCATTGCTACAGTGGTTACAGGCAAGCAAATGGCCTGATCCTGGGGTTACTCATGCCTGAAAGTGTTTTTCAGGATCAAGTCCTAATCCCTCTGCAACCTTCTCACAACAAGCTCGCTTTTGCTTATCAGGTGAAAAATATCTCAGTTGCAAACCTGGAAATAAAACAGTAGAATTCCTGGCTGGAGGCCCTGTATTTATTACAGCTATTAGTAGTTTAAATAAAGGTGCCTCTGGTGAGACAACTAAGAGGTGGCAGAAATGAAATTAAGAAAACAGTTTGGCCCTGTCAGGTTGCTGAAGGAGAATTTCTGTGATGTCTGCTGCAGAAGAAAGGTTAATTACTTTTATATGGCAGTAGATTAATAGCCTGGGTCCCAGGATATCACTTCAGGGGCAAGGAAAGATGGATTCATTCTGAGGCCAGGAAGATTGTTGCCACTCGAGAGCTTACTATGGACACAGCATTGAACTTGCTGCTAGTGCTCCCATCATAACTGATTTCCTGCTCTCTGTCTTATTGAGGAGGTCCCATGATGTGCGGCTCTAATAACTCATTTTATATATTTCCATTTGAAGCTGTGTTTTGCCTTGCAGCTATTTAATTATTTCTACGAATGCTTAAAAAAAAATCCTACAAGTTCCTCATTGCCCAGTGGCCACAGGGCAAAGCTGCTCTTTCCATTGTCAATTTTATTTACATCAGTTAGTTTCACCTCCCTTACCACTAAGCAGCAGGTTAAAAAAGATTTCTTCAGAGTCGGTGGAAATCCTGCACCCTGCTTTGCTGAATTTGGTGTGAATTTTGCATAAGTGAGAACTGAACTCTGATCTTGCAATCAGATCAACAGGGTGGGTGCCCACACTCATGAGAAGTCTTACTGAAGTCACTGGAGCACCACAAGGGGGCTGGCTATGTGGATGGTTGTAGGATGAAAGCCTTGGTAAGGCTCTCAGGTTTGGCCCACTGGCTGAAGTTATTGCAAGACTCTTCTTCAGTTTTCCATGGTTTGTGGGAAGCATTTTATTCTGAAGTATCGTTTCCCCTGCATATGTGACTCAGAAAATGGAAACGCTGCATAACCCAGAAAATAATTAGGTGCTGCAGATCAAGCAGTAGAAGTTCATGCTTTTAGATCCAAAGGTCCACAGCTTGAATTCAGCTGGGACATGCTAGTTAGGCTGCTAACCTGGGACTTGGGAGACCCAGCAACAATTCTCTGCTTTGCTAAACACTCTCTGCATGACCTTGGGCAATTCACTTAGTCTCCCTTAGTAGTCTCTCTGTGCCTCAGTTCCCCATCTGTACAATGGGGATACTAGCACTGCCCTGCCTCATGGGGGTGTTGAGGATAAACACATTAAAAACTGTGAGATGCTCAGATACTATTGTAATAGGGGCCACATAAGTACCCTCAGTGCATACAGTTTACATAGATATATACAGCGTACCAGCACCTCTTTCATGCTGCCTTCTAATTCTCCAGCATTTTGTTTTGTTTTTGTTTTGCAGAAGGTGTCTAGCTCTTATGGTTGTTGGATTCCACTCAGTTCACATTTTCAAGGCTTGCTAATTCAGATTTGTGTGTATTTGCAAAACCTGAAACAATAGTTCCACAAGATGTGAACTGCCCCATTCATTTCAATAGGGAGTAACTCTGATACCTAGTGTCAAGGCTGATTCTGCTCTCTGGCACTTCGATTGCAAAAGGTGGGGGCCCGCAAGGATTCTAAAACTTAATACTGGCCGCTCCAGGCTTGTACTAAACTCCCAAGGTTACAGCCTCTCTCTGACCTTGGATGGGTAGGTGCTGCTGTCACACCCCAATGGCCCCCTCCCTAAGGGAGTCCCCAGGGAAGGCAGATCAGCATTGTATATGGCTAATGCTGTTGCAAGCATCGCAAGGCATTTTGGGGAGGATCAAAGGTGTATGAGTGGAAGTTTTCTCAGCAGGTACAAGAGGCTGAGAGAGGAGGGAGAAAGGAGAGAGCAGAGAACAAAACAATTCAACACTCCAGGTAGCTGAATCCGAAGATAAGAGCTGGCCCCAGCCAGCCCAAGGACACAGCTCACAGCCAAGGCTTGGCTGCGAGCCAAGAAAGACAGGGGCTTGAACACTTTCCGAGCAGCTGTGAAAAAGAAGAATCCTATTGCCCAGACCTGCAAACCGGCAAGGCCAACTAAAGAAGATAACCAGCAAAGTGTGAAAACACAGACAAGACAACAAGAGGGGGGTGTCAAGCCGGGCGTCCCTGGAGCCGGGATTTTTTGGGAAAGTTGAAGAGACCACCGAAAGTTGGTTTGGACTGGCACAAAGAGCACTGGGAGCAGAGGTTCCCTGAGCAGAACACCCCCACAGGGAGCCTAGGACTTAAAACCCTCCTGAGAGCTGAAGCAACACTGAGAGCTGGATCCTGGACAACCTGTGTGCACAAGACAGACCTCCCGTCCACCCTTCCCGCCCTCCTCTTCCTACACTACACCCAGGCCTGGCCAGCCCTGGGTAGTGAATATGAAAGTGGGTTAGGGTTTAGGGCACTAATGCTTTCTTCCTTCCTTTGAGTGATGTGGTAGCATTGCCAGCATTCTCCGCTGTTATTTTATTATTTTATCAATAAAGCTTTAAAATTTAGACACTTGGTGTGTTTTGTCATCTTCCCCCAATGATCCTGTGATGTCAGCCTCATCACCTGACACGAGGGATAGATTGGTAACAGAAATCTGTCACACTGCCACCACCCAAATGCAAAATCCCTTGGAACCCAGGAAGGCGCACTTGGGAATTCCTTCCTGTGGGGTACCTTCAAGCCCTTTCACACACACCTCTCCCCTGGGGAAGAGCTGAGAAAGAAAACAAAGGAAATTAGCTGTTGCCCTCAGTTTACGGTAGTCCACGGAAAAGCGGATTTCCCCATCGGGTTTGGGAACCAGAACCACAGGAGAGGCCAATGCACTCTCAGAGAGGTAGATTATACCCATCCGTAACATATCCTTTATCTCCCTTTCTATTGCGGTTTTAGCTTGAGGACCCATCTGGTAGGGTTGGGCTCTAATTGGGCGAGCATCACCTGTGTCAGTGGAGTGGTACGCCCATTCTGTCCGTCCTGGGGTGGCTGAAAACATTGGCGCAAAGCTGGTGCACAACTCCCGGATTTGCTGTCACTGCTTACGCCCGAGGGTCATGGAAAGGCTGATCTTTTCTACGCCACCATTGCTTTTTCCTTCATAGTAGACTCCTTCAGGCCACTCAGCATCATCTCTCTTGGACTGTAAACTGTAGAACCTTGATTTCTTTGGAATAAAAGGGCTTTAGAGAATTAACATGGTATACTTTAGGTTTAGGGTAGGGTCTGGGAACGCTATGAGGTAATTAACAACTCCCAGGCGTTCTTGGACCATAAATGGCCCCTCCCACAACACTTCCATCTTATTGGCCTGGAGCGCTTTCAGGACCATGACTTGGTCACCTACTTTGAAAGAACACTCTCTCGCATGTTTATCATACCAGGCCTTTTGCTCTTGTTGAGTATCCTGTAGGTTTTTTTTGAGCAAGCTCTAGAGAGTCCTTGAGGGTTTGGGGCAGGTTGGTTACAAAGTCCAAAATGTTAGTTCCTGGAGAAGATGTAACCCCCTCCCATTGCTGTTTCACTAACTGTAATGGCCCCTTAACTTCGTGGCCATAAATGAGTTCAGAGAGTTAAAAGCCCAAACTGGGATGTGGTGCAACCCTGTAGGCAAAGAGCAACTGCTGCAACACTAGGTCCCAATCATTAGAGTGTTCATTCATGAATTTATATATGGCCCCCAAAGTCCCATTAAACTTCTCCACTAGGCCATTCATTCGGTGGTGGTAAGGGATGGCAACCAAGTGGTCCACCCCATGAGCTTCCCAAAGATGTTTCATGGTCTCTGCCAGGAAGTGAGTTCCTGAATCCATAAGGATGTTGGAGGGCCAACCTACCCTGGCAAAAATGTCTGCCAATGCCTGGCTTATGCTTTTAGCCCTGGTGTTGCTTAGAGCAAGTGCTTCTGGCCATTGGGTGGCAAAATCCATGAAAGTTAGTATGTACTGCTTTCCTCTGGGTGCCTTCTTAGGGAAAGGACCCAGAATATCCACAGCTACATGCTGAAATGGAACCTCAATGATGGGGAGTGGCTGGAGAGGGGCCTTGACCTGATCTTGGGGCTTTCCTACCCTCTGGCATGCCTCACAAGACTGGACATAGGTAGAAACAGCCTTGCCCATCCCCTCCCAGTGAAATGACTTCCCCAAATGGTCTTTGGTCCTATTCTCCCCAGCATGGTCACTAGGGTGATTGTGGGCTAAGCTCAAGAGCTTTTCCCTATACTTAGTTGGAACTAGCAACTGTCTCTGAGGATGCCAATCCTCCTTGTGCCCACCAGAAAGGGTTTCCTTGTTTAAGAGTCCTCCTTCTACAACAAACCTGGACCTATTGGAAGAGCTGAGAGGTGGTGGATCGCTCCGTGCTGCTGTCCAAGCTCCCTTGAGGCTTTCATCTGCTTCCTTCTCTGCCTAGAACTGCTCCCTTGATGCTAGAGACATTAATTCCTCGCTGTGTTGTGGACTTGGGCTTGGTCCCACTGGAAGCGATGCAGGTGATGGGGTTGTTTCTGTCAATTGTGAACCACTTTTCGCTGGTGCACTAGGTTGTATTTCAGGCTCCAGTTGAGTTTCTTGCACCAGTTTAGCTGCTGTTGCAGATGCAGGCTCTCTGGCACCCTTTGGTGCTGGCTCCCCAGACTCTGGTGTGGTTGCAAGCATGGGCTCTGGTGCTGACTACCTGCCAATTCCGATCCTTGGGCTGGTTCTGGCTGGGTCCCAGGAACTGGATCTACAACCATTGTCATAGACTCTGGTCTAGGGTCTGGTTTCCCCACTTCTAGCTGCGTCCCTGTAGGAGGCTCAGGAATGGAGTTAGTTGTGGAGGTCTGTTTAGCCAGGCTGCTGGTGACCATCCCCACCCATTTTGTTAGCCTCACATGGTTGGCTAAGTCTTCTCCCAGCAGCATGGGAATGGGATAATGGTCATAGATTTCAAAAGTCCATATTCCTGACCAGCCCTTGTACTGGACAGGCAACCTGGCTATAGGCAAGTTAAAAGAGTTGGCCTTAAAGGGTTGCATTATCACCTGGGCCTCTGGGTCGATGGATTTGGGGTCCACCAGGGATTGGTGGATAGCTGACACCTGTGCTCCAGTGTCTCTCCACGCAGTAATCTTCCTCCCGCCTACACTCACAGTTTCCCTTCACTCTGGGGTATTTGGGAGGCATCTGAGCCTGAAGGCTCTCAGTGGGACTCCAGGGTGATGAGTTGTAGTCGTCTGGTGCTCTTGGGGCAGTTGGCCTTCACATGCCCCAGATCATTACATTTAAAGCATCGCCCAGCTGACTGTGGGCTGGGGCAAGGTGGTTGGTTGGTTGGAGAGTGGGACGAGAGGGCATCTGGGGTCTCCCTGGATTTGTAGAGGGCTCCTCCGTATGAGGTGGGGCTTTGGGCTGACCCCAATGATGGGGTGTCGTCTCAGGTTGCCTCTTCTGGTATCCGCACCAACCGCTACTAGCTTTCTTCTTCTCCGCCACCTCCACCCATTTGGTTCCGATCTCCTCCGCCTCAATTACAGTTTTGGGCTTCCCAGCTAGGATGTACTTTTCTATTTCCTCAGGAACACCCTCTAAGAACTGCTCTATTTGCATTAGGAGAGACAGATCTTCCAGAGAGTTAACATTTGCTCCTGATATCCAGGCATCCCAATTTTTTACAATGTGGTAGGCGTGTCAGGAAAATGCCATGTCTGATTTCCAGCTTAGGGCTCTGAACCTCTGACGGGCATGCTCAGGTGTTAGCCCCATTCTAATTCTGGCCTTTTGTTTAAAAAGTTCATACTTGTTCATATGTTCTTTAGGCATTTCAGCTGCCATCTCTGCTAAGGGTCCACTGAGTTGCAGCCTCAGCTCCACCATATACTAGTCTGTAGGGGTGTTGTACTCAAGGCAGGCCTTTACAAAATTTTCTACGAAGGCCCCTATATCATCACCTATCTTGTATGTGGGGAATTTCTTGGAATGGGAAGCAGTACCTGGAGAAGGACTGTTAGGGTTACCTGGTGAACCCAGCTTAGCCCTTTCCAGCTGTAAACACTTCAGCTCTAACTTCGCCTCCAAGCACTTCACCTACATTTCCGCCTCCAAGCGCTTCTCCTGTCTCCTCTCCTCTGCTTCCAACTCCAAGCGCATCATCTGTGGGACAAAATTCCTGTCTTCCACAGTCAGAATTCGGTCTGGGTTAAGAGCATCCCTCCATCTTGACACCTGGATCTCGGGTTGCGGAGGGCTGACCCTTCCCTCCTGGGAAGTTCCCAGTCACCCATCCGCTACCCCCCTTCATTTATCACAGCTAGTGATAACTATTATTATTTATTATTTATCTATTATTGTAACATCCTTCTTGCACCAACATTGGTGCACAGGGTGGAAATTAGTCTCTCCCATCTGGCTCCATCATTTGCTGCTGCTTCCATCTGCTCTGTGGTGTTGAGATCGACTCTTCTGCTCCCCCTGCTAAGGTTTTTTCTTAAGGCTTCTCTGGGGTGCCCTCATGTCCTCACACCAGTTGGTTTTCCCCTGATGACTTCATGTGGGAGTCTGTGGGTTGGCATCTGGGGTACATGCCCCAGATATGTCCAGCACTTCCTTCTGATTCTGATGGAAATGAGGTTCTGATTTTTCTGATCTCTTCGTTGGTGATAGTCTCTCCATCCAATGCCCAGAATCTTTCACAGGTACTTATTTTCAAGGGCATCTAGTCTTCTGTCTAACATTTTAATAAATCTCCTGCTCTCACAACCCTACGTAAGCACTGAGATTACGTGTAAGTTGAAAGTGCTCCAATTTGTTTTGGCACAGTGTATTTTTTATTTGTGCATGTTGATGAGTTTAATGAATGCAGGGGATGCGGCTATCCTAAGAAACCCAAGCAAGGCTGTCACTTTGTATCTCTAAATCACTACAAATGGTAATGCTGATATTTTGATGGAAACTCTCATTATTTATAGTCCATGTTGCTGTATCCATTGTCTCTAGCCATCTCTTCTAGAAAGGCTGATATGAAATGTATGATTCATTGACATAAGTTTGGAAGCCAGTGCAGTCATTTTTGTGCAATGTAAAAAGGGGAGTAGTAGCACTATTGTGGAACATATACCTGGGCAGTTATATGGATCTCTCTGGGGGAAGAGTGGCACTGTTAGGGGTGCCTACATTGTAGATTGCTACTGTTTCTCAGCAGGGGCTAGGTAAACATGAGCTGGGACTCAAAGAAAACAAAACTGGTTCCACTAATTTCTCTTCCACTTCATGGGCGGGGCATGAAGTACCAGCTGCGAGAGGCTAGCTCCCAGCCTCACCTCTTCTTCCCCCCCAATGGAGCCCAGAGCCCCCTCCACCACAGTCACCACCCCACCCCCAAGTTAGCGCCCCCTATCCCAGGAGTGATGGGAGGGCGGGTGGTGCGGCCACAGCTCCCCAGAGCGCCAGGAGGGCGGGTGGCATGGCCCAGGGAGACTGGACTCCAGCCGCGTGGAGGGGAATTAGAGGAGTGGGGCCTGGGGCGGAGTGTGGGCGGGGCTGTGCCTGGCTGTTTAGGGAGGCAATGTCTCCCCCAGCCTAGGATACCCACCACCCATGCTCCACTTCTTTGGTTCCATTGACCTAGAAAAGGCTGAGGAGGGAGAGGCCTAAGTACCAAGGAGTGATCTTCTTAGGCGAGAGCTTGGACAGAGCATTGTCACCCTTCTGACCCTGCTACAGATTTCAACATTCTGCTGGCCCTCCAGTTAGCCCTGCCAGTGCTCTCTCCCAGGAGAGCAGAAAGAAGAGGAGAGGGTGAGGGTCCACTGCCTGCTCCAATTACCTGACCCAGGGTCCCAGCCTATGGACACGTTGCCTGACACCAATCTGAGCAGGGTGCTCTTTGTGTGTCCCAGGACTGATGTTGCCACAGAATTTACATTCCATTATTTGGCTAGGATCAAAGAGAGAGCCTGAGGCTGGGATTCTGTACTGTTATAGGTAAACACCCACTACTGCCTCCAGTCAGATGCACGTCAGGACAGACCATTGTCCTTTGGGCTTTAAATTCACTGGATTATTCCAGAGCGTGGCCAGTAGCACTCTGTCCTGTCCTTATTCATGCCCTCATCTCATGTTGCCTGGAATACCCTTTTCTATGGTCTTCCCAGATCCTAGCTCTTGAGACACCAGCATATGCAGAATGTCTCTGCCTGCCTTCTTGTGGATACAAAGAAGCACGGCCACATCATTCTCCCACCTGCCTTTCTCCTCCAGGCACTCTAGGATCCAGTAGAAAATTGCTTGCCTTGCTTTCTACGCCTCTCCCATGGACTTGCTCCAGGCTATCTTATCAACCCAGCCTTTTTCTACATTGCTTCAGCTTGTTTAGCCCTGGCCTCCTCTCTGTTCCTTCTCACATCTCAGCACTTTTGGTGTGAGCATTTTCTCTGCAGCTCATATCATCTGGAACAACAGCCTTCCTATGTCGCAACCTCACCACACTTCTGACCAAATTCATCCCTTGTGTAACTCCACTTAAATCAGTGGATTTTACCTCAAGGATGAATTTGGGTCTTCTGTCTTGCCTCTCCCTATTAATCTCTTTCTCTCTGCTGCTATTCATCATGATTTAACTCTTTTATTCTGCAGTGTTGTGTGACAGACACCATACAAAATACACATTGTTGAATTGTCTTTTTTTAACCAACATGCATGTCAAATAAGAGACTGATTCCTTTTGTATTAGCTAAATAAGAGAAAATATTTTAGGGTTTCGTTATTTTCCAAATGTCTGATTTTTTTTTTCTCCTTAATTTCCCCCTGAACTGGAAACAGCATGTTTGACATGTTTTTTTTTCCTCAATCTATTTCCGTTATAAAGATTTGAAGCAGTATCCACCCCACCCTCCCTCCAAAAAATGCTGATCCTTATGGGCTGGCACTCAGCAGTCAGCACATCACTTTGTCATAGCTCCACTCATAAGGACTCTGCCTACTATTTTGGTCTGCTCCTATCTTTCACTGCAAGTGTTGCTGGAGGAGAAGCCTCTCATGCTGGGATTTCTAAATTCAAAGCATATGAATCAGTTTAGAATGGCCTTTCCCATTCAGGAATAGGTCTGTTTTGTGTTTGTTAACTAAGTTCAGGGTGTTTATTGTCACATACAATTGAATGTGTACAAATAAATCTAGTAAGGGAAGCAATCACTTTGTCCTCAGACTCCCTTCCAACTGTTCAGGCTGTACCACACAGCTGGAAAGCCTGCCCTGAAGGTCAGCTTACAGTTCCTTTGGAATAGGGAAATACCATAGTGGTACAGCTGCCTCTGAGCCACCCACTCAGAGCTTAAGGAGCATGTCCAAAGTGCTTTGTGCTCCAGCAGTCCCCAGCTAGTGGAACGGTCCCTGGGGAACTGCTAATACTGATGTAACTGAGAGGAGAGCTATGCCAAGGGCTAGATCTGCCCCAGGATTGGGGGGAACAGAACAATGGATTAGCAATACTTACCCCCCATTCAGGGCCTATATGGAGCATTGCTTGGCCAGAACAGAGAATCTGGTCCTCTATTCTTTAATAACAAAAACATGGTACAATTTACACTCTTTTCTGAATGCTTAGGCATTATTGACATCAGTTTCATGCAACACTGGTGCTTTTTGCCCTCTTCACTTAATCATGGTCTGAAGAAACATTGATGATGGCCCTCATTCCACTGTCAGTTGTGTGGGCTCTGTAAAGTACAGAGGGTCCAAATCTCTTCTCAGTTAGACTGGTATAAATCACAGAAGTCAATCGGGTTACACCTACATCAACATCAGCATCAAGCTGATGGGAGTGGAGAACAAGATCCAGATTTTCCAAGAGTCTGTTTCTTTCATATCTGGGGTTTCAAATGCCTTAAAGTTTAGGGGTGTTCAGAGTGGGGTTTAGGTTCAGCCTATTATATAGATGGGGCCAAATGCAAAATTCAGATCTGGTTACAGGTTTGGATTCTGAGCTGCACCCTCCAATGTTAGGGACAGTCAGTCCTGGTGTTTGACTTCAGGACCATTTCTAATTACAAGATTAACAGCATTGATCATTTCACCAGCCTCATTTTCCCCGTGGTAACACCAGAGTTTTGAAACAGCAAGTGGGGCAAATAGTGATACAAACACATTACTACATTCTTTTCCTCATACTAAAATCCAGTCGCAACCAGAAGCTAATCAATGG
The DNA here is from genome assembly GCF_016161935.1 of Mauremys reevesii. Lineage (NCBI taxonomy): Eukaryota > Metazoa > Chordata > Testudines > Geoemydidae > Mauremys > Mauremys reevesii. Next base: position 34,737,093 of record NC_052632.1, read on the forward strand.
GTAATCACTGTATTTCTAGGTTTTCATGTCAAGGACCTGTTTGCTTTAGCTAGACAGATGAGTCTTGAGGACTTCTTGTAAAGAAAGAGGCACCTATAAATAAATGCACTTCACTCTGTGAAATAGTGGGTTGCCTGCTATCTGGCCAGGAGCAAGATGGACTTTCACGGTGTGCACAGTTGATGCGAAGTAGCAAGTAAATCAAATAAACGGCCCTATATTTGTGATCTATTAACTACATTTTGACTGAGACCTTTCATCTGACAGTTACCTGCCCCAAAGTATCTAGCTTTATCCTTGTCAAGGGGTTCATGTAAAATGTAACACAATAGATGGATGTAGTAAGAATTTTGCAGGTTTTAGGCTCAACAGCCGTAGTCAGAATCGTATTGGATTGTAACTTGAATGTAACCATGTCCCTTTAGAGATGGGAATAAACTAAAGCCCCAGATCTGCCCTTTGGGTCATTTGGATCTGTGCTTTGTGGCTCAAGCCCCTTTCTACTTGTATTATAATTATTAAGAGGAGGAAGGGACTTTAATGTAAGTTACTGGGCCAGATCTTCAGCTGGTGTAACTCCTCTTCAATGGAGCTAAATCAATATACGCCAGCGGAGGATCTAGCCCACAGTATAGAATAGGCACAACCAGGGGTCTTCCAAATGGTGCTATGCATTAGCTGCAGCAGCTGTATGTTCAGGAATGAGTCAGTTTCTCACTCTTTGCCCAGCATAGGCCAGAAGCATTGTAGAGGCAACCCATTTGCCCTCAAACTGGGAGTGGAAGTGTCCAATTAATGCCATGCTTCAGTACCTACAATCACCTAACTTAGGCACAAGGTTGCAGATTTTGAATCTGCTTCATTTCCCAGCTGCAGGGTGACTTTAGCAGCAACAGCATCTATATGAGGAGGCAGGGAGTGCTGATATGGTAGAACAGCTACTCCGTATGAAGAGATGGGCCAAAGCCTCCGGAGGGAGTCACATTGCCAGACCTGAGAAGCTTGCCAGGCATATGAGATGACATGCTTGAGAGCTCCTAACATACAAATAAAAGGAAAAGAAAAACAATATTCTGATGGCATTAGGATGATAACGATGGGTATACCCTTGGTGCTAGGATCAGTTCTTTAGTGTGGAGTGAGTGAAGCTGCCTCTAAGTCTGTGCAGCAGTAACAAATTATTAATATTTAAATATATATGCCTTTTCCATTTGGCAGTTCCTGAAAGGTGTGTTATTATAGATCCAGCTATCCCTGAGGCCTCCAAAAAAAGTGGATGCACTCAGTGTTTGTTTATTTTGTTGGCTTTCACCCTTTCCTATGCTTGCTCCCCTGTAGAACTGACAGAGAGAGCATTCTTGTGAAAATCCTGGGTTGGAAGAGGTGGACACTAATATAGAAAAATATCTGACTTAGCTTTTGGTCTGCTCACAAAGGTTGTTTTCTCTTTGTGTTAGAAAGTTTCCCCCCACCCCCAATTCAGCACCTCCCCTGATGATTTCTAATGGGAGATCAAAGGAGGTTTGAACATTATTCATGATATTAGCTCTTGACTTGCTTTGATGACAGAATTATTATAGATCGGTGGAATAGAAGTCAATTTCTGTTAATAGGCTCCTAAGGGCTCCAAGAACACTGAATAATAACTTAAAGCAGAACTGATAATACCGTACTGAAACTCTTCCACTTTACAGATAATTGTAACAAGTGGGGAGGCTTCTCTTTTTGCACAATACATGCACATAATTGTGTATGGATGGGCCCTAACATGATCTGTGTATTACCAAGAGTTAAGTATATAATATTAATAACAATTTTACATAAGAAATACCCAGTAATAATCATTACAATTACTAATTATTCGAACCCCATCAATGGCTTAAGAGCACTTACTGCATATAACACTTTACATTTCTGCTTTACTGCATAGTGCTTTACATATAATAATTCCTCACAACACTTCTCTGACAGTAGACCTTCTTACACCTCCCTTGCCTCCCGCCCAGTTCACAGATATGAAAACTAATGAAGAAAAGTCAAGTGACATGCCGAAGGCTATGAGCTCTTTGTGTATATACAGTAGAACCTTACAAACATCAATCTTACAAACAACCAGTTATTTTTTCTGGTGGGTGGGGGAAGGAGTCACACAACAAAAGTGATGTTGATGAAGAACAAGTTGACACCCCTTCACAGTGGCACTCCGCCTTTTTTTTTTTTTTTTGCTTGGGGCGGCAAAAAAACTGGAGCCGGCCCTGCCTGTGACAAGTATTTTCCTTGAAAATACTCACAATGTAAACACTGGTCTTTAAAGTGTCATAAATGACTTTCACCGAACAGGGCCGGCTCCAGGTTTTTTGCCGCCCAGAGCAAAACAAAAACAAAAAAAGCCAGAGTGCCGCCCCGAAGCAAAAAAAAAAAAAAAAAAAAAAAGGCTGGAGTGCAGCCCCTTGAAAAGGGCTGCCCCAAGCACATGCTTGGAATGCTGGTGCCTAGAGCTGGCTCTGCACCAAACACAGTATGGGAGAAATGTACTGACTGCTATATAAGGAAAGATTAAAAATTGGGAGTCTCTTATGGCCCTGGGAGACAGATGTGTGGGTGGGACAGAATAAGGAAATTTTAATTTGCTATTCCAGTGGGGGTTACTGAAAGCGTATTGCATGTGGCGGCCAGGAGCAAACATAATACCCATTGAATTCCATGGAAAGATTCTCAGTGACTTCAGTGGGTTTTAGATCTGGCCTTTGTTATACTACAGACCTAGGGAGAGATTTTCAATGACACCAATAGGACCTATGCACCCAATTCCTATTTACTTTCAATGGGAGTTGGGTGCATCACTGCCTTTTGTGCCTTTGAAAATCTCTGGGGCTAGAGAATTGCCATCAGCCTAGCAGTATTGGCTGGGCTGCCCTCCACCTCCTGCCATTCCTGATCATATCTAGCTGGACTATGTCTGCCTGTTGTGCAGATGCACAGGTGAGGAAAGAGCTCTTGGTGAACCTTGCCCTCTTTGATGGTCCTGTGCAAGGTGGCCGTAATTTTCACCTTCATTCTGTGTTGACTAAATAGACATCCCTTATACAGTAATTGGTTATTCTTCTTAAATCTGTGGTTCGTTTTAGAAAACTTACTGTTACCAAGGATGCCAATGTGTAAAATGCCTTGAGTCTCAAACAGTAGCTATGTGATCTTTAGTTTAATTTTTTTTTACAACTCTTTCTGCACTTACTGTCTAGAGGGTTATAGGTTTCTCTAGCTGAACCAGCGTTTATCCCACCTCAGTGCGTCTTTGTACTCCAGGCATATTCAGCAAACTGAGCAATCCACTCTATCTCAAGAAGTGTAGTGAGGAAAAAGCACTTGATGGGGGTGGAGAAGGGTCACTGGACCCTCAGGGGACTTGAATGTAGTCAGAGATTTCTGAGCTGGGTGCAGATTCAATGTTGCACCCTTCAGAAAGCTGTGAAGCAGCGGGGAGCTATTGATCAGATCTCTGTGGGTAATGTATTTGTTTTTGTGTAGAGCAGTGTTAATAACCACTGTCCAATTATATTCTAGATCTAAGTGGTCATCCATATTTGAGTGTGAAAATCTCTCTATGTAAATATTCAGATATATTTCCATTAAATAGGAAAAACTCTATGCAGGGAATACAGACAGGGAAAAGGAACAAGTAATTAATAACCAACCAGACAAGTCTCTTGTTCAAGTCACTCATTTTTATTTGGCTGAAAGATGTAATGCTGAAAATAACTTAGCCTTGAGAGAAGGATTCAATGTACATCTTAATTTTGAACTTGGGTTTTCAAACTGATCTATTTCCATTGATTTCTGAGGATTATTCCAAAATTACTCTGGTGTGAGAGAGAGCAGAATCAGGTTCAAAGTCTTCATAGAATGTCAGGGTTGGAAGGAACCTCAGGAGGTCATTTAGTCCAACCCCCTGCTCAAGGCAGGACTAATTCTCAGATGGATTTTTGCCCCAGTTCCCTAAACGGCACCCTCAAAGATTAAACTCACAACCTTGGGTTTAGCAGGCTAATGCTCAAACCACTGAGCTATCTCTCTCCCCACCTCAGGGCTGGCTCTAGGCACCAGCTCAGCAACCAGGTGCTTGGGGCGGCCAAGGGGAAGGGGCGTCACATCGGGGTCTTCAGCAGCGGATCCCTTGGTCCCTCTCAGAGGGAAGGACCTGCCGCCGAAGAAGAAAGCAGTGCGGTGGAGCTGCCGCCGATCGTGGCTTTTTTTTTCCCCCACGCCGCTTGGGGTGGCAAAAACCCGTAAGCGGGCCCTGCCCCCCCCCCCCCCCCCGCCTTGTCAAATCACAAAATGTCTTCTGTTGCTGGAATGTTTTCAAGCCTCGCTTTTGGGTTAGTTAGAAAGGTAATTGTAAAACCACCATTTCTTTAATCAACAACTGTCAATTTAACTGATGATAAACTTCCTCAACTAAACTCCAACAGCTGATTTAGAGTCAAGGTCCCTGTTATGCCATAAAGATGGAGATTTGTAAACAGTTGTGTTATATATTTGTATAACGTTTTAATTGATTTGAGGCTGGTAACCAGCTCCTAGCAATCTGTTTAAAGGACCAAGCTTGGTACTGTCACAAATGGAAAAACACCACTTGACATTCACAGGACTTGCACCTCTGTTCATTGGGGCTGACCTTGTCCCTCACACAAGGTTAAATTTGTCCTTGTGTAGAGGGCCAAAGCCTATGCACCTTTAAGTCCCACATGAGGCCTAGCATTTAGTAGGACTTAAATGGTACATCCCTTCTACTGTAAATTTCATTTACAGTTTGACAGCTTTGCCTTTCACTTTCCCTCTTCTGGGATGATCCATACTCCTGCAGAATCCTCCATAATTGGCAACAGGATCCCACTTTTGGTGGTAGGGGTGGCTGAAAAGGAAGGTCTTTAGGGCTGACTCGCCAGGACACCAGAATCTCTGTTGGAAATACATTATTTGGTTGGAAATCAGAGTTTCTTGAACAGCCTTTCCAGCAAACTGTTGCATTCCAAAGCCGGTAGCATTGTGAGAGGGAGATTACAAGTCCTAACAGCAGTTTCTTCTAACTGGACTGTCTCACTCAGATGAAGTGATGTCCTAATTCACAGTGGGATTTTAGTTAACCAATACACGCTAAAAGTAATGTGCATTCTTGGAAGAATCATGGAGAGACAGAGACAAAAAGGAAGAGCTGAAGCCCAAGACGCTAAATGAAAAGAGTGAAGCTACCAAAAAGCATCTTTTTGTTTTTTAAATTCCACTACACAGATGATTAGTGGATAGAGTAACTCCCTTTGTTCACAATGGAAACACACCCCGATGCAGAGAAGACAGAACAATGTGTATCCACCACCATTCTGTCCTCAAAATAGGATGTCAGTAGTGCCTATGCCAAGTGTTGGCCCCTCTTTACGGGAGTGAAATTTGCCCATGGAGAATAAAATCAGCGACTGAAAGCAAATTTATTTCAGATGTTTAGGGCCTGGACCCAACTTTTGCACTGTAACTATATTCTGGTAAAACTTAATGTCATTTACAGGTCTAAGTATTGTACTTGACTGTGCCAACATTATCAGGCAGTGACAGTAACTGCATTCGCAAATAATTGTGAGTTCATAGTTGCACTCTCTTCAACCTGTCACAACTTAAGTCAAAAACCAAAGTAAAAAAGGTGCAAATCAGAGAACGTATATTTGCTGATTACGCTGTCCTCATAGCGCACAATGAAGATCTACTACAAGAACTCATGGGCCGCCTTCCAAGTGCTTGTCAGGCATTTGCTCTCACCATCAGCATTAAGAAAATGGCTGTATTGGAACAGGGGGTTTCACAGGATCCTTCAATTACCTTAAATGCAAACCTGCTAGAAGTAGTCCAAAAGTTCAGCTATTTAGATTCTACAGTGACCACCAACCTCTCACTGGATGAAGAACTAAATGTTCGCATTGGGAAGGCTGCCACCACCTTTAGCAGACTAACTAAAAGAGCATGGAACAACTCAAAGCTTACCATCAAGGGCAAAATGCTAGTGGACCAAGTGTGCATCCTCAGCACTTTCCTGTATGTTGGGGAAACATGGACAACTTATCCTCATCAGGAGAAAAGGTTAAACGGTTTCCACCCACACTGTTTACACTGTATATTCAACACCAAATGGCAAGATAAAGTCACCAACGCAGAGGTTCTTCAAAGGACAAATTTACCACGTGTGAGAGCCCTGCTCAAGCAAAGATAACTGTACTGGCTGGGCTTTCTGAGTAGGTTGGAAGACGGACGCATACCCAAGGACATGCTATACGGGGAGCTATCAGAGGGAACAAGAACAACAGGACATCCCAAGTTTCACTATGAAGGAATTTGGAATTGATCCTGACCAATGGGAAATCCTGACAAGTAATTTTGGAAAGTGGTGTCATCATCTCTATCAGGGCATCAAAGTCCATGACAGAAGCTGGCTTCTACAGCTTGAAGAGAAAAGAGCCCATAGGAAGCAAGCAGCTCCCAAGCAAGATACAGACATACATTTGCAGTAACTGCCAAAGACCATGCAAATCTCGGATTGGACTATTCAGTCACATAAGACATTGCAAACCATTTACTTCATAGGCTGCAATTCCCACTGTCTCTCATAGATGAAAGGATGCCAACAACAGTTGAACCCACAATTATTTACACTGGTAAAGCTGTGAGTTCAAAAATGTCAGATCAACCAGGAATGAGTCTCCCAGCAAGGGCTCAGTTTCTGAAAGTGTTTTTTAATCTTGTATGAGTTTAAGAGAATAGCAAAGCTCAAGTAAATCATAAAATTGGAAAGGTCTCTCTTCACCAACTATGCAAGGAAAACAGGAGAGTAGTAAAATGGTAACATCAATTTTCTGATAGACTGTCAGCCAGGAATGATTTCAGTGAGTTAATGAGTTGTGTGAAATTCTGTGTAGCAGTGGTCTTGGTGAAATATGAGTGAAGTAGAGCCAAGCTGTGTGGAGGATGAATTTCTTTAGAGAGCTCTGCATACTCACAGGAGTGTTCAATTAAAAGCAAATAAATAGGGTGGGGTGGTAGGGAAAGCTTCTTTAGATTCACAACAACCTGGTCAGATGTGCTTTGGGGAAGCTTCAGACACTTACCATGAGCTGTGGTCACCAGGACTGCCCAGAGGGGAGGGCAAGTGGGGCAATTGGCCCCGGGCCCCGCAGGGGCCTGGCCCAGTGATGGTCCGGGTCTTCGGCCGGCATTTCAGCAGTGGGGGGCCCTTCAGGGTTGCCAAAGATGCAAAGCAACTGAAGGGCCCCCCGCAGCCGAAATGCCGCCGAAGACCTGGACTGCCGCTGGGTGAGTACAAGCACCGCAGCTCCCCCGCTTTGCCCCAGGCCCTCTGAATCCTCTGGGCAGCCCTGGAGGTCACCTGTTTAAGCTCGTGTTTTGATGTGAAAACTCATGATGTTGCAGTAAGTGCAGATGATTCAGTAGGTGGTAGTCCTCACGTTGAATCAATATCCTAGTATGATGTTAGTTAGTTTGGGGCTGGTGGAAATGTTCCCATGGGATACAAGACTGGCCACTATTAAAAATCCATCTGCACATTTCACAAGTCTAAGCACTTGAATCTCAAGCTCCTTGGCCAGCATCCAGTTGGGTAACTACATTCTGCCTACATCCTGCAGTTTCTATATGGTTTCTTCAGGGCCTGCCATGAAAAAGTAGGTGTTTCTGTGGCTTCTTAAACAGCTGCTCTGTTCCATCCCAGATTTGTCTGCATTTCAGTGATGGGTGAAGCAGTTCCTGTGATCTCATTTGTTTTTTATTCTGAGATGGGTCTATTTAATTTATGCTAAGAACATATCTGTTTATCTGAGTTCTGATACTGTGCCCATCTCTGTGGTGTCTGAACAGGGATTTTTTTTATAGTGCTTACTGGCCTAGTTTGTTACAGTATACAAGTCCCTCTTAAAGCTATAACTTGCATATGATGATTCTGGGGTTTATTTTTGCATACAAAAAATTGTATATGCAGAATTAGGTTTTTGTCTGGTTACTTGCATGTGCAATTTGTATGATCACATGTGTAGCTGCAATAATTGTGTGTACAAACTTGCATATGCATTTATGAGCATGCATTTCTACAAATCCAACCCCCAAATTCTTTCAGAATGTTTGGACAGTTTTCTAGTGTTTAATTTTTCAATTTTTTTTAAGACAGGTTGTTCTCCCCCTTTAAATTCATCCCTGTCAATATCCACTCCTGCTGCTTTTATTTGGGATTCAGGAAAACCCATGACTAATAGAAATGGCCATATATAGTGCAAGTTTCTTCCATCCAGCTCTGTCAGAGCGCCTCAATACAAAAGCCATATTGTTTCAGTCCTTAGATGCTCCTGAGCAGAAAATACTGCAATGTTGATTGGTTTTGTGATATGAACGAGTGAGTAAGAAAGGGAATTGACTGAGACCATCAAGCTCTTCTTCACTTAACTGGATTAGCACATAGGTCTCCTAGGCTGCAAGGTTAGTGCATTAACCTACTGTGCCACCTCTGTTCTCTCCCACAAGGGAAATTACTTTCTGTTTTGAAGTGAATAATAGTGAACATTTAATAGAGAGCGTGAATTTCTCCTTCCCAGAAACCCTCTCTACCACAAAATGGAAAAAAAATTAAGAGGAAAATATTAGAAAGGAAATTTGATAGCATTAGCTCACTATTATCTCTCATTTGCCTTTGTGGCTTTTGATAGCATAACACAGGCATAATGCAAAATGAATTAATTCCCTGTTTCCTAATGGCACCCTTCTGCCATGCAACACCATCTGGACAGCACTCAGGAAAGCACTTGGAAAGTAGAAAGGGGAAGAAGATAATAAACAATATCTTTTTTTAAAAAGCATATCTTATGAAGAAGTGAAATTTTGGTTTTACTTGCAAGCTCTGGCATGAGCCTGGTTGGTAATGAATGAAAGTTGTTCCTATCCAATGGTTGTATGTGAATATAAAATGAATTTTTTGGCCTCAGGCCACTTCGTGGGCAGAATCTTCCGCAGCAAGTGCAAGGAATGATGATGGGCCATGAAGACTTAGGGCCTGTATGAACACTTAGAGCACAGCCACCTAGTGTGGGGTAGATTTACACCCCAGCTGATTGTGAATTAAGGGGTTGTGTAGATCCAGCTGCTGCACACTAAAAGTTCCCTAATGCACTTTGATCTACCCTGCTTTGAAATAGGAGTTGGTTAAACTAAGGAACTTTTAATGCACAGCAGCTGGGTCCACGCGGAAACATTGTGTGCAGCAGGATAGATTTACACCCTAGCTTGCCATGAACTAAGTGTTCATGTAGACAAGTCCCTTCACTACAGTCTTCACCTTAAGACTTGTCTCCTGTGCAAAGTGTTTCTGTGCTTGAGCAGAGTTGTGAGCTATTGAATTAGTTGAGATGATATTTACCATGACTTAACAGTCAGTGTTGATCAGGACCAGGAGTTAGTCGTGATTGACGTATATGATGCTGAACACAGCTTATTCTGGTCTACGCTGACTGATAAGTGGTGCTGAACATTGTCAGCTAATTCAGTAACATTTTTGATTTGCAGATAAGGCAAAAAATGGGTTAAGTTAAACTGAAATAAGGCTGGTTTCAGAGTAGCAGCCATGTTAGTCTGTATCCGCAAAAAGAACAGGAGTACTTGTGGCACCTTAGAGACTAACAAATTTATTTCAGCATAAGCTTTTGTGGGCTACAGCTCAGTTCTTCTCTGTATGTATCAATATCTCCTGTCTCTGTGTTCCATTCTATGCATCCGAAGAAGTTTGTTAGTCTCTAAGGTGCCACAAGTACACAGGGGAAATAATGAAAATTACCATACACAAAGTGATATATAATGTACAGTGATTACTTTTAACAGTAGATAAAGTTTTCTATTAAAAAAAAAACCAAGTTAAATGTCCCTCCCCCTCTCCCCCAATACACCTTTTGTAAAGAAAAGCACTTGGAGACAGAACCCACTAGGGAGAAAGAAGGTCTAATATTTCTCCCACTAATTCAAAAGATGTTTTTATTATATTTTAATTTATTCTTAAACCTGACCAGAGCACCAGATTGGGATTCAGGTCTATTTCCAGCCCTGTCAGTGACCTGCTATCTAACTTTAGGTAAGTCACATCACCTCTCTGACCTATACTATATCTTGGCTATTTGGAGCGGGAGCTCTTTGGGACAGAGACACACTCTCTTACTGTGTGTTTGTACAATACTTGGCACAATGGGTCTTGATCTCAGTGGGGATCTCTATGTGCTACTGAAATAACAATCATTCACAATATTCTCTCATTTAATCAGCCTCAGTCAGGGCTGAAAACTCCATCTTGGGAGCCATTTAAGAGAAGCTGATTCTTTTTTTCAGCATCCATATTTTTTTATAGGAGATGAATTTTCAATTAAATGAGAAGAAAGATTTCAGTTGGCATTGCACTAATGTCTCGCACATGTGTTGCACTAATGTAGTTGGTGCGACTTGAATTATAGTGGGCTCCGCAGTCAATACTACTGAACACGTACATGGGTCTGTACATGTTCAAAGCACTGTACAAACACAAGCTAATTAATGTCAGATGCCGAGCCACTTTTCAAGGGAGCTTGGGTCTGATCCTGTGAAGTGCTGAGTTTCCCCAGCCTCCCATTGAGCCACCCAGTTACTTTTATTTTTCTGTTTATTTTAAAATTATTTAACCAATAAAATCCTATAGATGGGCAATGCTAGTATCCATCTAGATAAGGCAAACAGCTCCATTCTGGGACTGATTTGGGACTGGTATGAAGAAAATTACTTGCTAATGAACACTGAAAGGAGAAATAGACCTAGGGAGTGCTCTCCCTACCTGAAACTACTTCAGACACTCATCATATGACTTCTTCATGTGTCACGGATAAATCCCAGGCTTGGAATATTTGAGTTACTCCCCTGAACAGATCTATTTTATCAGTATTGGATTGTATGATCTTCTGTACTACAACCTGTGCTTGGCTCCCAGGTACAACACTACACGTTAACCCTTTCTGACATGGAGGAATTTCTGAATTGTCTGCAGTTTATTTGTCTCAAGGGTTGCAATCCTGATTAGACTTTACGATTAAGCTACCAGTGTTTCAAAGACATTTTCATGATGGTGCTTGTGGGTCTGTGCTGCTAATCAGCTTGCAGAAATGTTCTGACATTTAAATAGCTGCAGTAAACTTCACTAGAATCACTTGCTCAGAGCAAATTACTGCATTAAAGCTTCACCTCATTAAAGATGTAGGCTTTCAAACACCCATTCAGCTATGAGTTGAACTCTTCAGATCTGAAGTTGCAACTACTCCTAAGAGGCCTACTTTTCATCAGACCCTTGTTTTGCTGATCACTTTTGCTGATAGGGTGACCAGGTGTCCTGTTTTTAATCCCTCCTGCAGGTGTCCCGACTTTTTCTTAAAAACGGGCAAATTGTCACATATTTTCTGTCTCCCCCATCAGTACTGGTGGTCCTATTGCTGGCCAGATCCCTGCTCGCCAGCCACCAGCGGTGAGTGAGGGTGGGAGCCAGTGGCCAACGGGTGTGCAAGGCTGGTGGTGGGGCAAAGCTGCCATGCATGGGGCTGGCTGCTCCCTGTGCTGGTCCGTCAGTGCAGCCCCCACAGTGTGCTGACTCTTGGCCAGCAGGGCCTGCCCCCCATCCCATTTCTGTCCGGCACTGGGTGTGAGCTGCGAGCTACAATGGCTGGTGAGTGCGGGCAGGCGCCAGTTGGCGGCCGGGTACATGTCACCTCTGCTGCCCACCCATCAGCCCGTTACATGCTCCCCCTCTTGCTTCACACACCCTCCAGTCCCACTGCTCCTCCATAACGCCCCCAGCAGGGCGTGTCCCACTCCCAGTGCTGGAGAACCAGCCCCTGGTCGGAGTGCTCAGCTCACCAGCAGCCTGGCAGGCAGACTCCTTCCTTCCCTCATCTCTCTGGCTGGGCCAGTGCCCCGGGAAAGTTCAAGACCCTCCATCCTGGGGCGCTGGCCAGGAGGAGCCAATCCCTGCATGTGACAAAGCCCACAGAGCGCTGACATGGGGAAGTCTCTTCGCCCCTCAGCTAAGCTCTGGAGTGTGTGGCGGGGGGAAGCGCTTTCCAGCTTGTTCACACCCTGACCCTGCAGGCTCCACACTCTCTTCACCCCGCCCCTCCCTAGCCTGGGTCCTGCCCCCAGGGAGCACAGGGCTGCTCCATCCTCTAGGCCCCCTCCTCTGCTGAGCCACCTCTGTGGCTGGGTTCGCTGAAGCCCCTGCAGTCAGATTCCCTGGGCTGTGGTGCACAGTGCAGCCTTAGGGCTTAACTCCTTCCTGCCCACGCTGTAAGTGTGGGACAAGAGGCGGCTGGGTTATGTCCGTAGCCAGCAGTAGCCTGGCGGTGTTAGCTGCCTTTCGACAAGGTGCAGACAGGATGGGACAAGCTGCTTAGAGCCATAGGGGAGGGCGGGGTGGGGGGCATGAAGAGATGAGCTCTGCAAAGACACAGGCCAGGTCATCCCTTCCCTCATCCACTGCAGCTGGAAGCAGCTCCCGTCTCTTCCCTCCTTCACAATGCTGAAAGGCTGCTGCTGGCCACATTCTGGTGTGGACCCTGGTAAGAATCGGGCGGGGGGAGTAATGTGACTCTGCGTGCCCCCTTACATGTTGCCTCGGGAAGACGCGGTGGCAGGTACCAGGAGCAGTGCGCCGGGCAGGGAGGGTCGGGTCAGTCGGTCACCCTCCTCCCCCCCATGTGAGAGAGATGTACGGGAGAGAGTGTGTGTGTGTGTGTGTGTGTGTGAAACCTCTCCCCATGTGAACCCTAAATCCTTAAAGATAAGAATGTACAGTAAATAAAAATAATTAAGCTACACAGTATTTATTTTTAACAGGGGCTCAGTTAACATGATGCTAATTTGAATGTTTGTACTGCATCGTTCTGATTGATTTGCCATTGAACTCGCTTGAATAAGAGTAATTTTACCACGTATCCCGAATTCAGCATAGGGAAATATGGCCACCCTAGATATGGACTACTCCAGAGTGAACACTCTGGAATGATGCTCAGTGGGGTAAATGTCAATAGGGCTGATGTACCGGTGATTTTACCTGAAGCTGCCAGCAGTAGAGCTGGAATTTGCTACATTTGTTTCAGACTTTTTTTCCCCCTTTTTTTGTTTTGCAAAATCTCTTTATTCCCCTTCCCGTCAGGACTAAACTGTATGAGACCTGTGCCTTGTGATAGTGTGACTCGTGATGAAAGCAGGGGATGGTGAGTCAGGCTCTCTTCCTGCTCCTGTCACTGGCGTGCTGTCAGCAAGACACTTCACCTCCCTTTGTCTCAGTTTCCCCATCTATCAAGAGTGCTGTGAAGCTTAATAAAATATTTGTCTTGTGCGTAGAGATCGTCTGAAAGGGGTCATAGGAATGTGGTTTATTTTATTAATATTAATAGTGTATGTTTCTTATAAACATGGGCCCAAAGAAGATTATTAGAAAATGACACAGTGGAAGAGGCTTGAGGCCTACGTTGTCTATGACTCCCTGGTCTGCCCAGAGCAGTGCTGGACCGTGGCACAGAACTTTCAGACAACAAAATATTTTTTCTTGTTATTTATTTAGAGGCTTAAAACCAGTGGGCTCTACAAGCAGATCAGTTCAATTCAGTGGGAATAAATTTACTGGGAGAGGCTCAGCACTATAGAACTGTTATCTAACAGCTTTCTTTATACTGAGGATATGGATGGCTTTTATGGATTCTCTCACCAGTCTGCAAATGAGGAACATAATGAAACTCCCTGTTTACTCATTACAAAGGCCTGAGTCTGTAGGCAAAGTGGTCCTCCGAGTGTGGCTCTTTGCAGTGCTCTGCATAAAGGGCACCACAGATTTCTGCGGGCTCACCCAGAAGTATAAAAGAGTGCAGCCAAGGAAGGACTGGGGTCCCCTGCTTTATGCCCAGATTACATCCTGCTCAGATTTGTATGTAGGATTGATCTTGGAGCTGTATTACTGACATCTTAGTCCCCTCTGTAGCTGTTAATGCCAATAGCAGTACAGCTGCTGCCAGAGAAAGGGGATCACCAGAGCCCTGCAGGGTGGCTACAAAGAGTGAACAGAGGGAGGTTCCCTTTACTTTATATCCACAAGATCCAGGCAGTTAGTGTGTGGGGGGGATCTCCTCCATAAGCCACAGCCCCCTAACTCCACCTGCCAGAGAAGATTGTACAGAAATTGTGGGAAGTTCCATCCCCCAGATCTTATCACCAGTGTGGGAATCTGGCCCACAGAGATTCCAGGGAATAATCATTTTCTCTTCTAGGCCATTCACAAGCACTATAACTATATTAATAAAAATACTATGTGCTTCTATACCCTCTTTCCTCCAAGGAACTCTCTAAGCGCTTCAGAAACATGCATTCACGAAGTCTCTGATCCACCCAGTAGGGTAATTATAATTATCCTTATTTTACATATGGGGAACTGAGGCTGAGACTAGTTAAGAGTCATTGACAGGGCATAGAATAGAAACCAGGAATCCTGGCACCCAGCAACCTGCTTCAGTTGTTTGATCACACTTATTTATTGGGGTAATAAGATGCCTTTCTAAGTGCTGTGGCAAACTGAGAAAATTCTGATTTTGATGAAAGTTTATGAATGATTGTTTCCCCTCTCACCTTGCATTGTTCTCCACCATGGGGAAGGGGTTAACTTATTTCTTGAAGCAAGACAAGACTGAGGGGAAGTCACTCAACATTAATGAACTATCAGGAACTAATATCACTAGGAGTAATTACTGCATATCTTTAGACAGGTAAACAAATAGTCAGAAGTAGCAGCCCCTGGGAGGAATTGCATATCCTTGTTTTGACCAGGTACAAGAGGCCTGGTAGACAGAGAACTGAGAATGGTATGAAGTGCACAGCATGTTATAGAGGAGAGGTGCAGATACCTTGGAATTGTGACAAGTGCATTTATGGAATTTAAGACCATCATTAGGTGGTAAAACACCAATTAAAAATGGAACCAGTGTCAGTTGAAGGACTCTTCCAGAAACCTAATTCAAGGACTCATAAAAATCTCCAACCCCAAAATAGATATTAGCCTACCTCAACTTCATCTGATAGACCAGTGATGAAAAAACTAAGTGAGTGATTAGTAATATACTCAGATCTTATGCTAACAATAAAGTCTACCCATAAACAGTTAACTAGTTTCAATATCTATTCATTCAGTAATGAGACTCGACACGGTGTGAATTAGAGTATCATAAATCATGCCAAGTGTGATGTTGGGCCTGAGGCTGAGGGTGTGATGTTGAAAGCAGTAGGCATGAATTATTGCACCATCATTCATTCCTTGGAGTGTCTTACTGCGATTAAAAACCAGGAGTGTCTTTAAAAAAGACTGAAAGTACAAAATAGTCTTTTGAAAACAATATCAAACTTATTAAGTGGAAGAATACAGGCGCAGAAGGTAATTCTCTCCTGAAGGAAACTGAAATGCAAGACTGAAAACATTTGGGGGATAATATGAGGGAATAAATATTGATTAATTGCAGTAGCCTGGAGAGGCCCCAATCAAGAATTAGACTCCATTATACTAGGCCTTTTACATGCACATATTAAAAAGTCAGTATTAATTGTCTTTCAAATATTGTTGAAGTTAAGCTTCCCTCTTCCTGGGACTGTCCAGTGTTTGACTATTACAGGGTCTTTTCCTCCCTTTGTTCATGTGCATAGCTCCTATTAAGTGCCACCACAGAGAAGGGGACAGCATAAAAACACACACACATTCATATCATTGGAGCTACTATTACGCTTTGAGATCTATTGATGAAGAGCACAGTATAAAAGGTAGATTTGTAAAGCACCAATGGCGTGCTTTATGCTGTACCAGACACTGAAGGATATGGTTCCTGCCTGTAGAGTTTAAAATCTAACAGCTCAGTCTGCCACCCTTATTCAAGTTGTACAGTCCTTTAGTGCACAAGTAATCCCATTGATCTTCAGTGGGATTGCTTCCAGAGTAAGGTATTACTACTCACTGTAAATAAGGCTAGCAAAATCTGGCCCTAAATAATCAGACAACACATTTCAGACACAAAATGCAGTGGGAGGCCAATACATTGCAGGAAAATGATGTCTCCTCAAATAGTAGTTTTTTGTTTTGATTGATGTTTTTAATTCCTTGGCTTCCGTATATTAGCCCTGGGGGACTTCAAGGAAAAAGTGAGCTTTACAGAGGTATTTGAATAAAGAGAAGGGGGGCCTGGTGCACTGGGACAGGGTGGAAGTTCGAGGCATAAGAGCAAACAGGGAAGAGGGCTCAAAGAGAAAGGTGGTAGAAGGGGATAAAGCAAGTGTTGAGGGGAGAATCTTTGGCACAGCAAAGGAGGTAGCAATAAGAAATATGAGCAATGACATAGGCAGGGGAAGAATTATGCCAGGATAGAAGGTTACGCATCTGTATGGAGAATGGCCTAAACCTTTTACAACCTTTCAATCTTCTGTAGTAGGCAGTGGTACTGCGGTGGTGGTGAAGAGAGAATGTTCTCAGGCCAGGTGCCCGGAGTTTTGTTCCATGAGCATCTGTCCCCCTTCAAGAAAAGGAACTTTGTTACCATTGGAGAGAATATACTATTTTGTCCTCAGTCAAGATCTCCAGAGAGATGTCACTTAGAATCTCATGGTTAGTCACATATGCTGCTCCTCATCATGTGCCCCGAATGAAACCCACTTCAGTAGCAGCTTTCTTGCATCGTTATTTGAAGACTGTTTCCCTCCCTTGGCTTAAGGGCATCCCTGACAGCCTTGTGAATAATACATTGGGACTGTCCATCTTCATCAGTACAGATAGTGGGAAGGCATTTTAAGGAAGCTTTGTAAACTTGCAGTTCCTTTTATCTTAGTCCTTCTAAATCATTCTTGGATCAGCTGTGGCTATTCATTTCACTGTGTGAGTTTTTGTTAAAGCTGGGTATCTCATCCACCTGTGTCTTCGAAGCTGCTGCAATGGAGCCCCTCATACACTGTCCTTTTAGGAAAGGACCTACTGGTCAGGACTGATTCTGACCACTGGTGAAACCCCACTGAAGTCAGTGTAAAACCAGGGAAAGCAAAGGACAGAATCAAGGCCTGAGACTGTTAGGGCATTTGATAGACTTTCCAAGACTCCTTGGGTGAGGTTTTCTCCTGATGTTATCTCCACTGAAGTTAATGCAGTTATATCAGGAGGGAATTTGGTCCCTTGGTGCTACCTATACCTAAATATCAAACTACAGAGTCTGATCCTGTTACTGCTGCAGTTGCAGGACTCTTGTTGACTTCAGTGGGAGTTCTGTGCACAGAGTTTCTACAGTGGTTTAGTTCCAGGTGTATCTTATACCTGGATTACCTATCCTTCCTTTCCTCCCCCGTTTAATGTGATCTGTATAAAAGCTTGAATTGAAGCTCTATACCTTTCCTGTGAGAACTGTGGCCTGTGACATTACATCCCATATTCTTCATAGAAATATGATGATGATATGAATATGGCATAACTAATATATGTTTTATGCAAGATGAGTCATGTGAGGTATCATTGGAAATGTTATGATATATTGAATGTGATTATCCAATTTGTATGCATGTATCATTTCTGTATCTGAAATTAGGAACAGGAGCACCGCCAGCTTTTTTGGTGCCCTTGGTGGCAGAAGCTCCCGCCCCCAAAATACTGCCAACGACAGAGGCAGCAGAAGGTCCCGCCCCCAAAATACTGACGACGACCCGGGTGACCGAAGATCCGGCCGCTGCCCCCAAAATGTTAGTGCCCCAGGTGACCGCCTAGGTCGCCTAATGGGTTGCACCGGCCCTGATTAGGAATATTGATTATGTAACTATTACAACTGTGTGTACACTTGGAACACCCACCAGACAGTATGCAATCAGCCTGGATGGGCCATTAGGAAGGACAATAGGACTTTGAAGATACTATTCTCCCTCCTTGCTGAGAAAAGTTTCCTGGGATGCTTCTTTGACACTGCAGGCTCATGTGATCATGTCACCTGGTACAGGATACTATCTTGAAATGCTGATACTTTTCCATGGGAAGGGGGTGGGGGGTCAAACTGGGAAACAAAGGATTCCCGCCATATGCATATCCTATTTAAGGCTGGGGAGTGAGTTAATATAGGCTCTTCTCCACTGCCTCCCTGCCCAAGAAGGAAGACTGATGAAAACACCTGAAGAAACAAAGGAACTAAGCTGGGGGAGGCAAGGGCTGAGCCCAGGCGAGAAAGGTCAGTCTGTGAAGGGCATACCTGGAGATCTAAGCTGCGAGCAGTGCAGTTTACCTTCAGGAAACTGCAACCTTCATAAATTAACATTGGCAAATCCAACCTGAAAAAGAGGGACTAATTCGTTAAGGCAAAATTGAAAAAAATATTCTGAAAAGTTTTGGAAAACTGTACAAGGTAAAGGTCCTCCTAGAAATCGTCACTTGAGCAGTTGGCACTTCCCCAGCAGGTGACAAAATATCTTGCCATCTTGCATGTTTTGAGCAGTGTATACAAGAGCATCAGCAATTTCACTGGCATAAGAAATAAGGCACAAAGATGCATTTTGTCAGAACCTGACACAGTGTGTTATACTGCTCTTACACATTTTACCTCTTCAAACAAGCACATCTATTCTGTTGAATGCAAAGCAAACTCCCAAACTCCATTTCTGTTGAAGCCCAGTTTGTTCTCATCTTGTGGCTTTCTGGATCCACTGTGAAGTTTCCATTGGTAGAGAACAATATTGGCCACATGCTGCCTCGACTTCCACCCAGTGACGTGTGGAAAAGACATGTAGTGTTCCCCTTGTCATCTTGCCAAGGAGAGCCAGGTGCAGAATACCCTCTAAATTGCACAGACAGTTTTAAAATATTTGCACAGAGATGGGAATCTTTGTGCCCATGTTTAAAATCAAAGACCAAACATGCAAAAATCATCCAAACACAGCTCAGAACTAATATAGGGTGATTTTTTTGCCACGTTTCATCTAGGTAACAAACAATCCTCTCACATATTCACCCCAAGATGAGATCAAAGATACATGCAGGTGAGAAGAAAAATCTAGCACTGAATTGAATTCTGCCCTCAATTACCCTTGTCCAATCCCATTGATTTTAGTGGGATTGCACCTCACTAGCAAAGGGAAATGTTTGATCCATAGAGTCCCTATTGTGCCTATTTTTTTCAAGTGTAATTGAAGCCATGTTGGTCCAGGATATTAGAGAGACCTGGTGGTTGAGGCAATATCTTTACCTCATCCACTTTGTCTCTGGTTTTTCAAAGTATTTGGTCACAGACAGCAATACAATAACATAACTATAGAGCTTTATAGCATCCTTCATACAAACTGCATTCCAATATGATTTACATAGTGAATAATACAGACCACTGGACAGTATATAGCATAAATTCTGTGGGGGGAATTTCAAGTGCTAAATGTGGGAGCTTCATACTATAACATCAAACTATCTGCTCTACAGTGGCTAAAACAGAAACTATTAATCCAACACTAAGTATAATTCTTGTTGTGCAGTGACCTCTACAGCTAGAGGGATGATAGAAGCTACTTTTAACCTATCTGGTCGATGAGTGGCATCAGCAAATGCAACTCACATGTCAAAAGCAATCTGTGTAACTACTGCAGCAAGACCCCAGGGCTTTCAAACAAAGTAAAACTTGTAACAACCTGTCCACATTTTGTTTCCAAATGAAAATTGTGATAGTTCATATGTGCTGCTGACATCAATCTTATATAAGTACCACCAACCGTTAAATCTAGGTATAAACCTGGAAGGAAGAAAGTTGTTAACAAGTTACGTCATAAGTTAATAAGGCAAACTTCTGCATTTGCTTATATGTGCTTTTTAAAATTCTGTAAGCAGCAGTACTTCCACAGGTTTATCAGTTGTTTTTTGTTTTTTTTTTGTTTTTTTTTTTTGGTTTTTGGGTTTTGTTTTTGTTTTTGTTTGCATACTATTTTGCTTCCTTTTTTGTGATTACTTTGTTTCCTGTACAGAACTTCTGATGGGAAAACAAGCTGACAATTGTTAATGTTGGCAGTAGTTTCTTTCATCAGACTGAAAACTAAATCTGTTTTTTATAACACCCAGGTGGGATGGTTTTAGTGGTTCTGTTATTTATTAGTATTATAGTAGTGTCTACCGACTCCAACCTAGATCAGGGCCCCATTGTGCTACGGGCTGTACACACACCAGAGTCCTGGCTGTAAAAAGCTTATCTTGTAAATATACAAAATGGACAAAGTAAATATTATTATCCCCACTGTACAGAAGTGGAACTGAGAGACAGACAGCTTAAATGACTTGCCCAGGGTCACACAGAAGGTCTATGGTAGACACAGGTTCTGAACCCAGATCTCCAGTCTAGTGCCTTAACCACAAGACCATCCTTCATCTCAAACATCAGGTTTGAAATGCTTGGCTTCCCTGGAATTCCAGGCTTGTATTTCACTGACCCCATGGCAAATGGACACCGTTTACAAGTAAAAGTAGGTTTTTAGGAGATTTTACTACTGAGAGGCTTAAATGACTCAAAGCAAGGTGTGATGCAGCTCACAAGTGCAGGGATTTTTGTGGCTTCACAAGTTAGCTCCTGAGCAAGACACTTAGTCTACATCTACAGTTGGAGATGGGGCAATTCCCAGATCAAGCAGACATACTTGTACCAGCTGCCGTTGCACTAGTATGCTAAAAATAGCAGTGTAGCTGTGGTAGCACAGGCAGCAGTGAGCAGCAGCATGAACTAGCCTCCCTGAGTGTGTCTATACTGCAGTTAGACACCTGCAGTTGGTCCGGGCCAGCTGACTTGGACTCTCAGGGCTCGGGGCTGTGGGCTTATTTAATTGCAGTGTAGATGTTTGGGCTCAGGCTGCAGCCTGAGCTCTGGGACAGCCCTCCCCCTCATCTCACAGGGCCTGGAGCCTGAACATCTATACTGCAATCAGGGCCGCTGAGAATGGGTTCAGGCCTTGGTGAAAATTTTTTTTGGGCCCCCCAGCAAGGGCGGACTGGCTAAACAGGGCCGGGGAAGCCGGGCCCCAGACCCCCGGGCCCCGGTAATTTGTACCAGCTTCCCCCCCACTCTCGTCGGACCTGATTGCAATTAAACATCCTCTTAGCTTGAGCTCCGCAAACTTGAGTCAGCCGACACAGGCCGGCTGTGTGTGTCTAATTGAAGTGTAGACGTACTCTGTCATAGGTCTCACCCCCACTTATAGCTGTTGGGTTCCAAAATGGGGACCTGCATGGACTCCTTTAAACTAAAATCCTAGTTTAGATCTGGTAAAAGCTGCCAACACCCAATAATGTACGTGTATTGGGACACAGTCCTTCCCCAAAATCCTTGGGGATCCCAAGAGCCCCAAATCCATGGAGTTCTTACACCTAGGAGAAATAAACCATTCCCCCCTGCTTCCTCCCCCCTCCCTTTTCCTAGGAGAGATACCGGGATCCAACTACAGAGGGATGCAGTCCTCCTCCCTCCTCCCCTTTCCCTGAGAATTCACCCAAGGAAAGATCAACTAAGTCCTTAACAGAAAAGATTTATTAAAGAATAAAAAGAAAGTAACTGTCTCTGTAATACCAAGATGGAACAATACACAGGGTCTAAACTTATCAATCTCTGGAGAGAATCCCCCCTCCTTTCTTTCTCAGTAAAAGCAATAACAGTACAGAATTAAAGAAATTCTATAGCAAAACACAGAATTGCAAATACAGAAATAAAAGTATAAGAATACTAGTTCCTTGCTAATACTCACTAGCTTGAATAGAAGAATTTATTGCAGAAACCTGGGAGGACTTGATTAAGATGTCTGGACTCCCTTAACTCCCAAGAGAGACTCTCTCTAACACAAAGAACAGAAAAAAAAAACTTCCCTCCACAGAGATTTGAAAATCTGTTGTCCCTGATTGGTCCTCTGGTCAGGTGTTCACAGGTACTGCTTGTTAACCCTTTACAGGTAGAAAAAAACCTTAACCCTTAACTAACTGTTTATGACATACTCCCTGAATACACGCCTGCACAGACCTCATGGGTACGTTCTTGGGGCGGCTAGCCTGTGCTTTTGCTCACCACTGCTTGCAGTGCTGTGGCTACACTACTATTTTTAGTGTGCTAACTCAGTGAGAGCTAGCACAAGAATGTCTACTCAAGCTGGAAATCACAGCCCCAGCTCCAAGTACAGATGTAGCCTTACAAGCTTTAGGTGGACCAGTTTAACAAGTGCTAAAGGCACTACTCTGCCTTCTCTACACTTAAAATCACTCGAGTGTTGATAGTTCTCCAATGCCTTCCCACAATTCCCTCCCTGTGTGCCCAGTTTTTCCACAGTTCACAGAGCAGATCAGCTTTCTGCAGCACAAAGAACTATGGGATATACCCCAAGAAATCCTAGCAACACACACATGGGAGTGCAGCACCAGTGAGGACACAGTAACTCAGGTAAAGCTTTGCAGTGTGGCTGCTCACACCCACACTAGGCTAACCCAGGTGCTGATCACCCATGTTAATTCTGCAGCAAAGACGTACCCTAAGCAGGTAGTAGGTGTTAGCTGACATCTTCCAAATCCCAGTCTTGACGAGCGTAGAGGAGTAGGCTCCCAAGTGTGCCTTAGAAAAAATCCCCACTATTTCATATTTCTTTTTTAATAGTAATCTTAAATCTTGATCTTCTGTTAGTTATTATAGATCCTAGCAAATATAAATCAATTTCCCCTATGGCTGAGAGAGGGAAATACAATGAAACAATCAAACTACATACTCAACAGGTAAAGAGGAGCCATCCCATCTTATAATGTAATATAAATTATGTATAATATATGATCTATTGACCAAACAGGACATGATATGTTTTTTTTAGGAAATGTTCCAGAATCTACCCTAGAGGCCTTTCCAAATGCAGACTTCAAATCTGCTGATACATGCAGCGAGTCTGGTTTTTGTCTTTACAAGACCACTTGATGTTGCAGCCTTAATGTGCCATTAACATTAGCTGTTTTCCACTTACTATATAACTTGTTTTTAAAACACATTGTGGGAGATTTAAGACTCATAGCAAACCAGTTGAAATCAAGGGCCCCACTTGGCATGTGCCAAGCACACTCAACTTTTTGGTGAGGGTAATGCGAGATTAAGCACTCTGCAGCTCTATGATCGAGACCTTAAATTTTTCATTCTCCTCCTAATCACCAGGAAATATGTTTTTCATTAACCAAATAGAGCAAGTAAGCAAGAGGAGGGTCTGGTAAAGAAAATACTTGATGTAGTCAAGAGCTCAATTATGCATCAGTGGATTCAATTAGTAGAGCAGAGACCATCAGTCTTGGACTAACTCAACCTCCAGCACAGAACTCTGAAACATGCACTGACAGACTGAATTAAATAGAGTGCTAGCCAGATGTCATTTCTTCCAATAAGTAATTCAATTTAGTCTTACAGAAGTTAGTCTCCTAAAGACTGATATTTACATTTCTCAATTGAAATGACTCAGAAACTGTATATCAGAAATCACATGCATGCACGACTGATCAGCTCCTGGGGATGAACTCTCCCTTTGATGCAGAGAGACAGATCTCTTCATAGTTAATTAAGAGGCAAATATACACCTTTATGTGTTCTCCTTTGCAAAAAATCAGCATGTAACATAGCTATGAAGATTGTATCAATGTGGTGTTATATAAGCAAGTGATTTATTTTGGGGTATTTTAGTCTTGCATATGAGGGAAAATGTGCATGAGAATTCAGACCACTGAAAATGATCTCGTTATGCTTCTCTTAGTTATAAGATCAAGATAACTAGATAAAACAAAGACCTCTCAGTAATAAATATATAGTCCTATCCAAATTAATTTTGTAAGGGGAACGTCCATATGCTCAGAAGTTACTAAGGAAGAAGGCATTTTCCAGCAATCTGTTGAGATCCTTAAATATAGGTCACGTAATGAGACAGAAGCAATATTGACAAGAAAAAAAAAGAAAAAATCACTAAAGGAATCCTTTAACAGTGCCTTACTGATAATTATGGTTGCAACAAAACCATACTCTCACAAGTAGTTCCATTAATATCAATGGATTCACTTATATAAATAAATGAGGAAGGGTATGCAGAATCTGGCCCTGCAGAAAATTTGCATTTGTAGCTGCAGTTGAAGTCAGTGGGGGGTTGCTTTTGCCTGAGTGAGGACTTTAGGATTTGTTCCCATGATTCCAAGATTATCCAAGCTATAGAGTGCCTCAGTTTGCCTATATGTACTGGCAACAATGTATGTGCTTTTATATTGAGATTATCATGGGAAATCAGAAAAATAATGCTGGGGAGCCAGAACAGGGCAAACCATATTACTAATTGCTTCGCATACAGTTCAGAGCTTCCATCTGACTGCAGTCCACCTGATGTAAACCTGAGCCTGATGCCAAAATGAGGTGAGTTTACTTTAAATGTCGGGGGGGGGGGACAGAGGGCTCTAGTTCAGCTACTCTGAGGTCGAGGGTTTGACAAAGACAGTTAGACATTGTCCCACGCTCTGGATGATGAAACTCCAGCCTCCTGCCAAAAGAGTTGTTGTGGTTCTCTAGTCCCACAATAATCATAGCAGGCCACGAAACACTAGAATTAATGTAGAGACTCTTACAAGGTCTCTTCTAAGGTTTGACCCAAGGTGTTGAATCTGAAGAGCATCACTTTGCCTTACAATGTCACATTCAAAAATGTGGGAACATGTTAAAGCCTGCTCCTGACACAATTTGCAGAGTGAATATAGCTCTTGCTCATCTCTATTGATTCTTATTCCAGCAGTGCGCCCTGTCCATGATTTCACACTAGTGGATGTTATTCTCTGAGATGCTCTGATATTGATCAGAGGATCTTTTATCTTTTGACCATTTATTTTAGCTAACGTTTTCCTAGATAAAATGTCAATATCCTTGACCATTGTCATTCTTACCCGAGTTTCTGATCTTCCAACTTTGACCATGTCATCTGCTACCTCACTCCCATGTATACCAATGTGTGATGGAATCCATTGAAAAGTCACTTTATTGCCTTGCTTTCCGATCCTCCAAGCTTTCTTATGAATGCATTGTTAATAGTATTCTAGTTTCTTAGAAAGGAACCAGGGATCACCACCTGCAAGTTAACAAACATCACAACATCTGCTTCTGTTTTTGCTCTGTTTATTTCTTGCAATGCAGTGAGAATAGCTTTCATTTCAGTGATATTTCTTATACTTGCTCCATTAGGCCACTGTTTAAAGACACCACAACCACCATTTTTTGAAAGATTTGTCAGATGAACCATAAGTAGTGTACATGTCTCTGCCTAGTGATACTGTTAGATGGTCTGTTCTGTAATTTTCCTTATGTAGCCAACTCCATGTTCCTTTGAGCAAGGTTACAAAAGGTAGCAATATTTAGTAAAGAAAATAGATTCATGTGGAGGAACTGATTGGCATACAAGCTTCTTCATGCACTTCTTACTTCATCAAATCTTGCATTTCTGCAGTACCTTTTACACACCTCTCAAAACAGGATGCTTGTTTCAGCCTTGATTTGATTTTTTCCAGTTCCTGAGCAGCGATGACATTTGGGCAAGGAACGAGGACTGTTTCTATACTGAATTAACTGTTGTTTTCTACAGTTCTCAAGAGGGTGAACGTAAGATTCTTGTTCACAAATTGCTATTGGAGTGGATCTTGCAGCTCCAGTTATTGTGTGAACTGCGGATGACTGCACAATGTCAATCATGCAAGGTTACTGGGAGCACTGTGACCAGACAGGCGTGGCATACTGAAGTATGTTAGGACACTATAAACAACATACTGTCAAAAGAGTGAACTCAATATACATTTCTCTTTAGTGTGTTCCGTTAGGAAAGCTGCTATCAGTTCATATTAGCAGACACAGAGAGGTGAATAGATGCCAGATGAGCTGTGGTGAAGGACTGTGTGTTCTGTGGTCTTCAAACAGGCCACACGTACCCATGTTCAAATTACTCAGGAATCATTTGGCTCATCTCCAAAAGACAGTGCCTCTTTCTCCCGCCCCTTTAAGATATCAGCTCCTTCCCATGGCTGGTGAATACAGTAGGAAGCTCATTCAGATCAGACCTGACATGTCCATGCACTGAGTAATTTCCCTGGTCAATGCTCTGAGGGGAGGCCTGATTGCACCAAGATGTAAAATGTATTTTGTGGATATTTTTCACTTCATTGTTGGCAGGGCCCCAAGCAGCCCTGGCTCACTCCATTGACTCTCTCACTTGCATTTCCAATGTTCTTTACAGGAAGGCTCAGTCTATCACAGGCAGCCTTTCCACTGGCCATTAATTTTCACCATCTAGCTGATTGACTGGACTCTAGTGCTGCATCACTTCATAACTTAATAGGATAAGCAGAAATGTAAGTAGCTGCTCAGATGGTGATTTAAAAAAATTATGTATGAAGGAGGTGAACACATGATGAGTAAATTAACCTGCTCTGAGTTACATTAAATTGCATCTGACTAGTGCCAATCTTAATGGATCAAGTGTCACTTTGATTGACAGCACTCCACTAAAATATAATGAAGCTGATGCAAATTAAATAAAGGTGCACTGACAAGGGTGATTTGTGGCTCAGTCGTCAGGACAATGTACAAAAAAGCTTTTAAAAGGGCAAGGAAAAGAGGCAGTGTCTTCTCCAGTTCTTCTTTTCTGTTTGTGGGTCTAATTTGCAGTTGAAGAATTGTTGGACAGTTTGCATTCAAATCTTTTTTCGATTTTACCTCTTATTTATTTATTTACTTTTCACCTTTTCAACCAAAATACAATTCCAGACATGGCTAGAAAGAAATCATAGTTCACAGGCTGGGGTTAAGCACAGACCAAACCCAGCACTGTGATTTTCAAGAAAAAAAATCACAAAGGACAATGTGAAAAGGTACCTGGGAATTGGAGATGGGCCTGAATCGAGACCCCAGATGTGACTGCTCTGAGTTTCTGGATATGTTGGGTCCTGATGTAAATGTTGCAGCTGATTCTAATGGGCCAAACCAAAACCCTGAATCCAAACATGCCTGAAGTGTGGATTGTGATCTGGATCAAGCGCTTGAGACAGAGCCTGCTTTCATTGACGTCTGTGATCAATCTTGCTTTGACTTCAGTGATGCAGGATCCAGCCTAGCTAGGGAAAACAGGAACTGCCAGTCCTGATTAGACAAGCAGTTGCTCTAGTCAAGGAGTCTATCTTTCACTGGCTGGTGCCAGATGATTTCTGAAGAAGATGCAAGAAACCCTGTTAATGTCAATTATCAGTAGAAATGGGCCCAAGCCTCAAAATTTGGAACTGGATTTTAATCTAAATATGGACTTTCCCAAAGTTATGGATTGTTAAATTTAGGGTCTGAATAGTGAAATTTGTGGGGGGGAGGGGAGAGGATCTTGGACTGGGGTTCTATCTTTAATTCTAACTACTATTTATATTTCCTGCTGCTCTCTATCTCCATTGTACCCCTGTCCTCCCTTCATCTGCCCCCCTCCCACCTCTTCCCTTCTCCAATTTTCTGAGGATAAGGACTTGGGTACTTCAGACAAATACCTGGTGGTTGATTTTCCCTTGTGTGGTATAAGTACAGGATGAAGGTTCTAAGATGTGCTGTTTGGAAACACAGAATGAATATCTCCTGAAAGTGCTGGGATGTGTCATTTTCTTGTGCCACACTCCAGTCTTTTACCATCAGTGAGCTTGAGAAAAAGAGCTAAAATACAATTAGTTTGACTTAATAAAGAAGAATGCTCTGTCACTGGAAAATGCAGTTGAAAACGGGTGTCCACAAAATCACCCTGACAGAACAATAGAACTGTTTATGCACTAAAATCCCATTACTTGAATTAGAGCAGAACTGTTCTGATAGACTGCGGGTCAAAATCAGCAGATTATGTTCTTGGCAGTACCCCCCAAATATCCGCTTTCCCCGCAACAATTTTAGTACAGAGAAGATGGTGTCAAATGATCTCAGTGTATGCACCAAAAAAACCCAGAAATCTGGTAACATACAAATACTGCTGTGCTGGTAACATTTGCTTTAATATAATCTTAGAGTAAGTTAAAGTTTGAGGGAAGCTCTTTGGGAAGAGAGTACATAGTGGGTCAAAAATAAAAATATTGTGAAATAAGCATCCTTGTGCTGTTTGGGGAAAGGCACATTACTCCCATGTGTGCTGGTATGTTTGTCTTGACTCCCACATATTTCTTAATCTTTCACATAATCAAAGTATGCAAACACTTATGGATTCCTTTTATTTCCATGAATGTATCCCACCAAGGTGGGATGCTGTTGAGTAGTAGAACACTTCAGAGATGCTTTCCTAAAATCCTGGATTGGAATTACCTTTTTACTTGGATTATAAACTCACCTGTAAAATAAAATAAAACCTATTGAGAACGCAGTGCTGCCTATATGAAATGAGTTTGTATTTGGTCTCAGTCCAGTTATTGTGGACAAGTGGACCACATCATAAACTCCACCATCACAATCAGCACTAATGGCATCACCATTGTTGGTGGCCTCAGTATTAAGGCCAAGGTTTAGATAGTCATGGAGACTGAACTACCCTTTCAGCCTAGTGGTTATATCTCAGTGCCGAGAGCCTTTAATGGAGCAGTTTGGGGTAAGGGGAGCAGCTTGCACTGTTGGTGCTGCTCTCAACTGGGAATAAACAGAAGACTTCTGTTTCCAGTGCTGTCAATCTGACAGCTTTCACCTCCTTCTATTCACCTCAGAGGAACAATCAAAAGACTGGAAAGTCTTATAATTCATTATAGTCACCCATTTATTTCTCCTTACCATAAAAAAAAAATAGAAATAAATCTGTGGTGCTACTTCCTAAATCTTTGCATTCAAATCTGTGGTACCCTCAGGTTAAACATGCTGTTCACATTCTTCCCTTTTTGTTTGAGGGTACATCAGCAGCAGCAGCTATTGATCCAGCTCTGAAAAACAGCTTCACTGTGCAAAGTTGCTCTGTTTCTTTCCCTGCATTGATTTTTATGTCAATAATTCCCTTTTCTGATGCTGAGTTACCTGCTGGAGCTTGCTGGTAGAGATGAAATTTTCCCTAACTGCATGAAGGAAACTGCACCCAGGCACCCTAGCATCTTGTCAGGTTGCAAGGTTTTACTTACATAATAGTAAGAATTAAGTGTAATAATTCTCATGTGACCATTCATTTCAGTCAATATGCCACTCTCTCCCTTTTTATAGCACAGAGTGCCAATTCTGCAGCAGTCTAAGTGATAAGGTAGGGTGCCAATTCCACAGTGGTATAAGTTAGTGAAAGTACATTTCTCTCTTCTATCAGTAGGCCCTTTCACCATGTGTAATAAAAACAGTATGAATGGCTCTGCCTCTGCCTCTATAAGTAGTGTACAATACTTTTAAAATATCTATGTGTATGGTTCCAATGAATGTTAGTGCTGGTGAAAAGTGCTGAATGAAAAGTCCTGGAGACTGAAGTGCTTTATGGAACACAAAGCAGCAAGGACAGTGGCAGCGCAGGATTTCGCCCACTGATCTGTCAATTTGTCTCAAGTCTAGTCTACATATACTTCCCATACTGAATAAGCTATACTGGTATAAGCATATTTAGCACAGTATAAGTATGTCCACACTGGAGATGCACTTTAACTATTCCAGTACAGTTAGTGATTCAACTTTTGTTTGTAGACGAGGACTTAGTTCTAGAGCTGGTCAGGAATGTTCAGGTTAAATGTTTTTCCACTGGAAAATGACGATTCTGCAAAACTGAAACTGTTTGCAGGAAAGGATCGCTTTTCATGAAACTCCTGATTCAGAAAGCTTAGGGGGAAAAGGTTTCATGATAGTTGAAATGTCTGGTTTTGATACTTTCAAAACAAAAAATTGGTTTCTCAATTTGAAATGACCTTTCATTTTGAAATTTTAGTTAATTTGTACCCAAAAAGTTTTAAAAGGTTGAAATGTTTCAAAATTATGTAAATGAAACACTTCAGTTTACCCAATCTGAAAAAAAAATGTTTCAGATTATTGGTTTGAAAATTTTTGAGATTTTAATTTTTAATCCCAATTTGGGACAGGGAGAAATTATGAAATCTTAAACTCTGGTAAACCAGGCTCTGACTACCTCTATTCATTTCTGCTTTAGAGGGACTCCCTGCTCTCTTTGGGTATGTCTACACTGCAATTTAAAAGCCCACAGCTGGCCTGTGCCAGCTGACTCAGTTCACAGGGCTTGGGCTAAAAGGCGGTTTAATTGCATTGTGGACGGTGAGGCATGGGCTGGAGCCTGGGCTCTAGGATCCTGCGAGGTGGGAGGGTCCCAGAGGTTGGGCTGCAGCCAGAGCCCTAATGTCTGCACTGCAATTAAATAGCCTCTTAGCCTGACCCCCACGAGCCTGAGTCAGCTGGCATGGCCAGCACTGGGTGTCTAATTGCAGTATAGATAGGGTGACCATATTTCCCTATGCTCAATACGGGATACATGGTAAAATTACTCTTATTCAAGCGAGTTCAATGGCAATCAATTAGAACTATGCAGTACAAACATTCAAATTAACATCATGTTAACTGAACTCCTGTTAAAAAGAAATACTGCGTAGTTGGATTTTTTTTATGTACCTTCTTCTCTTTAAGGCTTTAGGGTTCACATGGGAAGAGGTGATACACAGACATACACACACACACTCCCATACACCTCTCACACAGAGGGTGACCAACCGACTCTGCCCTCCATGCCTGGCTGAGCCCCCAGGCTGAACGCACCTCTCCTGGTACCTGCTGCCACGTCTTCCCGAGGCAACATGTTGGGGAGCACACAGGTTCACATGCCCCCCACCCCAGATTCCTGCCAGGGTTCACACCAGAATGTGGCCAGCAGCAGCCTTTCTGCACTGTGCGGGAGGAAAGATACGGGAGCTGCTTCATACAGCAGTGGGTGGGAGGAAGGGATGACCTGGCCTGTGTCTTTGCAGAGCTCATCTCTTCCCACCCAGCCCTCCCCTGTGGCTCTAAGCAGCTTGTCCCTTCCTGCCCGCACAGTGTAAAAGGCAGCTAACTGCTCCAGGCTACTGCTGGCTACGGACATAACCCAGCCGCCTCTTGTCCCCCAGTTACAGCACGGGCACTGGAGTTAAGCGCCGAGGATGCATTGTGCACCAGAGCCCAGGGAACCTGACTGCAGGGGCTTACCCAGCCAGAGAGCTGGCTCCGCAGAGGAGGGTGCCTAGAGGATGGAGCAGCCCCACGCTCCCTGGGAGCAGGACCCAGGATGGGGAGGAGTGGGTGAGGAGGGTTCTGTGCTCCTGCCTGGGGGGCTGCTTTGGAGCCTGCAGGGTCAGGGTACGAACAGGCTGGAAATCTCTTTCCCCCCACTCCAGAGCTTAGCTGAAGGGTGGAGAGAGGCTTTCCCGTGCCAACACTCTGTGGGCTTTGTCACATGCAGGGCTTGGCTCCTCCTGGCCAGCGCCCCAGGATGGAGGGTCTTGGGCTTTCCTGGGGCACTGGCCAAGCCAGAGGCAGTGGGGGAAGGAAGGAGCCTGCCTGACAGGCTGATGGCGAGCTGAGCACTCCGACCAGGGGCTGGTTCTCCACACAATGCTGGGAGTGGAACATGCCCTGCCGGGGGCGTTATGGAGGAGCAGCGGGACTGGGGGCGGGGTGAAGGGACAAAGCAGGGAGAGGACAGCGAGAGGAGGAGCATGTAAAGGGCCAATGGGTGCCTGCCCACGCTCACCAGCCACTGTAGCTTGCAGCGCAAAGCCAGTGCCGGCAAGAAACGGGATTGGGGGCAGGCTTGCTGGCCAAGAGCCGGCACACAGCGGGGGCTGCACTGACGGATCAGCAGGGGAGCAGCCAGCCCCATGCATGGCAGCTTTGCCCCACCACCAGCCTTGCACACCCATCGGCCACTGGCCCCCACCCTCGCTCACCGCTGGTGGGTGGGCAGCTGGCAAGCAGGGATCCGGCCAGCAGCAGGACCCACCAGTACTGATGGAGGGAGACAGAAAATATGGGACAATTTGCCTGTTTTTAAGAAAAAGTCCAGACACCTGCAGGAGGGCTTAAATAAGGGGCTGTCCCTTTAAAAATGGCACATCTTGTCACGCTAAGTATAGACATACCCTTTATCATCAGTTCAGCTGAAATGGACAGAGCCTGTTTGAGCTTATCCTTGTTTGCATACTACTGTTGCCATCAGCAATGCTGTTAGTCCAGCTCTAGAAGAAGGAATCATCTAGTTAGCTGATCAGACCTCTGTTGGTGAACTGTCTGCCTCTGAAGCAACAGAGCACACATCATCACATGTGATACAAACAAACAGTATTTGTCTTGTACCTTTTCAATACAATCAATAGATTTTAAAAAATGAAACTGAGTATTAAGGGTCACTGATCTGCTATCAGATTCCTACCACATCTCTCTCTCTCTCCCCCACCCCCACCCCCGCATTTGTAAGTTAAAAGGCACTGGATTGGAAGCACATTTGCTGACCGCCAAGTGACCTGGAATTCCGTCATCCTTTAAAATGCGCAGCTCTCCTGATATGCCTGTTGTTTTCATTTCTGAATCTCCAGAAACTGGCCTGTTTTAACCAGAAATTGATGGATTTAGGAAAAAAGCGAAAGACGCTCATGTGGCACCATCTTTCCCTAGCAGAACTGGCCCCAGCTCTTGCCAAGTGTATCACAATTACAGTCTGTGAAATGTTCTCGATGAATCCTGTGCCTACTCAAAACTCCCTTAGCTTTGGATTACTGTCACAAGGTGACTGGACCCTTTAAGTGGGAGTGAGGTGCGGTGCACCTATAGGCTGCCCAATTGGGTTTATGGAAAAGCACCTGGGCCTTATGAAGGTGAGACAGCTGCAGGTGAGCGTTGGCAGGTGCCTGCAAATACTGCAGGGAGAGAAAAGATGCCTGCAGACCCTGAGTCAGCTGGGGCAAGACACCTGTGGAGAAGGCCATACTCTAAGCAAGCTTGGGAGAGCAGGTAGATAGATCTGCAGGAGGGAAGGGCTGTGCCCAGCTTAAAATTGGAGCAGGAGAGTGTTTGAACTCTGAGGGGAAGACAGACCCTCAGAGAGGAGAGGTTGTGCCCAATTTGGGACTGGGATGAAAGAAATGAATTTTAAATAAAGGAAAGACCCTCAGGGTGGAGAGGCTGAACCAGCTAAAACTGGGATGAAGACTTTGTGTAGACTTGATAAATGGGACCCCAGACATGGAATGTTTTGAATATCTAGACTGTGTGGATTTTTTTTTAAGGGGTCCTGACTGAAGGAGCAACTGAGGCTGTCCTCAGCATAACACAACAAAGATGAAAGTTAAAATTCAACAGCGGAAAGAAACTTTGCTTTGATTTGTGCCCTGTGTAGCTCTGTTGATTTCTATAAGGTTGCACAGGGAATAAGCCCATGCAGCACTAAGCTTTATGTTTGCAGAAATGCTCACAAATCAGATCCAAATTCTGAGTGAACTGAATGTAATGGAGTTTTTTTGCACTGAAATCGCCCAAAAGTTTATGGTTTTGTATAATTTCAATGCAAACCAGGTGAAATGTGATGGTTTGTTAGATTTCTCCATACACAGAGAGAAAACAAAAGCTTTAGTCTGGTTAAGAAAACAGCCAAAGAAGTAATAACAGAGCATTCATGAGATCACACAGTGCATCAGTCTGCACTGAACTGTGTACAAAATGCGTATCAGCCTCAGCATTTAGAGTACTTTAGAGACTTAAAAATGCGGTACAGGGAAATAGAGCCATATCAGTTATATAGGTTTATACGTCATAGTTTCAGCTACGTTTCATTTGAGATGTTGTGTTTATATGTTGGTTCTCAAAGTCACGCTTGAGGGAGAGGAGAATTTATCTGGGTCAAAACCAAAGAAAATGTTCAACCACCCTCTGCAAAGAGAAAACAAACTCCACATAGCTCTACCTAGAGCTCACTTTTGAAGCAACAACTTTGGAGAGCCCAAATTTACTTAAAATTGGGCACCCAAATTAACAGATAAGGATCAAAAACATGTTTTTGGGAAACTGTATGAAATTTGTGTGACTGATTTAGACAAATTAGACCACATATAAGTATGGACCAAATTCAGAAGTCACATAAATTACATGTCTTTAAGTCAGCATTGGTGTTAAATTACACCCTGAGCACCTGATTCTCATTTACATGGAGGCCTTTTACACTGTTCTGCCAGTGAAAAGGGACCAGTTAAAAGCCTTATACTGCCAAAGCAGAGTAAAAGGAGTCTTGTGGAAATGAGAATTAGGCCCTGGAGGAGCAGAAATGGGAACATATCAGAGGAAAAAAATCAACAGGAAGGCATAAATTAAAATAGGGGGACATTCACTACCAGATTACAGCTCTCTTAAAATGGGTTACATTCTGGTCTTGAACTATTTCAGTGTCCAAAAACAGACTGCATCTCTAGTCCAGTTGAAGGAATTTAGTTGCTGCAAACTGATCCTGTTATTTTTTCTGTATTATAAGAAAATGTCAATAGATTAAAAACATATTTTTCTATTAAATAGATATTTATTTGCCTTCTAGTTCCCTATGGTGTGCAGAAAGGCTAGGATTTGGGGTACAGTAACATGAACATGAGTTGTATATTGAAAAGCTGTTGCATTATGACCAGACATATAGTGCTTCCAATTTTTTATGCATTAATTCAGGTAATGCTAGAACCCAATGGTATCTTATGATTTCCCCCCTTCCCCCTGCTGGTATTATAACCTCCGTACATGCACAGTGAGAGGGATTTAAAAAGGTTATTTATCTACAGCTTGCAAAATATCTCTGGAGACTAATAGGAAAATTGCTTTCCTTGCAAATGGAGGTAGCCTAAACCAAGATGAAGTTTAATTGCTTTTAGAGCTGTCAGCTAGAGTGATTTCACAGTGTGTGATTGATGGTAGTAAATAGTATTTGATGTTGCTCCCTGGCTGTATGCCTAGTTTTTCATAGTTGGCGTAGGAAATTTCATTCTGTAAGTGGAAGTAGCATATTACTGAATAAACAATTTGTATGTTTATTTTGTTTTGGTAGATTTTTACTGGGCATGTGTCATCCCTTTGTGCATATGACTTTACCAACATTAATCAGACACCTGCCGTTACTGTAAAAAGCAGGGGAAGACTTACTGGGCTTCTGGCTCACAGCCTCTTACAGGGACCAGCTGGGCCTGACTGGGGCATGGCCACAGCTGAGCCTACTTTCCCTAATCAGCCCAGGATTCTTGCCCCACCCCCAGCCCTCTCCTGGGTTGTTTCAAGCCCCGCAGGGCAGGAGCAGGTAAGCACCCCACTACAAGCCTGGAAAGAATTTGAATATCCCAGTTATCCCAAATGTGATTAGAAATACTTCCTGCTAGCTTACTTACAGAAATAAACAATCCCACTGCACCAGATTCTGCTCTCATTTATGCCAGTTTAAATCCAGAGTAACTTCACTGAAGTGAGTGGAGTTACTCCAGGTTTATACCCGTGTAACTAAGATCAAAACATGTGCCAATAAATTTACTTTACAGCCAACTTCATCTGTTTGCTGGTGAAAAGTTTAAAAGCCCAGTATACTCTAATGGCTTGGAGACTACAGTGTTCTAATATTTTCCTCACAACTGGTTTGTTTATAGTAGCATTTCTAGTTCTCATTGTGATCCCTTTTGGATGCTGCTGCTTCTGCTTAACTGCTACTTTCTTGAGCTAACTTTTTTTATCTCAGTTACACATGTGTAAATCCAGACTGTTAAAATTAATAGAACCACTCTGAATTTACACCAACGTCAGTGGGATCAGAATCTAGCCCATAGTTTTCTAACTTCAACCTGTCACTAGAGAACTTTGTATACAGCGTTGTTGTAGCCGTGTCGGTCCCAGGATATTAGAGGAACAAGGTGGGTGAGGTAAAATCTTTTATTGCACAAACTTCTGTTGGTGAGAGAGACAGGAGACCTGAAGAAGAGCTCTGTGAAGCTCAAAAGCTTGTCTCTTTCTCTAACAGAGTTTGATTCAATAAAATATATTACCCTCACCCACCTTGTCTCTCTAATTGGAGAACTTTGACTGTTTCACTACTGCAGAAGAGGTATAAGAGTTCCATTGTGTTTTTTAGCTTTTTAAACTGGGATTTTCAAAGGAGCCTAAAGATATTTAAGCAATCATATGTCATATGAGTTTCACTGGGAACTGGGTACCTAACTTCCTTAGGTGCCCTTTGAAAATCCTAGCTTTGGTTGCTTATACTTCCCATTGTCTTTACCTTGGTTGTCCTTGAATGTGGATTTGTCTGCAGTTTTCTTTACGGTCATTAATGTAATAATGTTGTTGTTTTAATGTCTGTTGTCTTCAAAGTGATAATGCATCAGCAACATCAGCACCTCATCACCACAGCGACTCCTCAGCTCAATTTAGCAATGACTTCCTTCAGGATGGATTTTTTTTATTGCAACAATACTTTATTTTGTGCATTTGAGACATAAATCTTTACTCAGAATGTTATGTTAGCAGAATAAATGGCTTTGCATATATCAGGGACCCTGTCATTTGTTTAACTTATTAAATTAAACAAAGCCCAAATTCTGCTTTCAGTTACACTTGTGTAAATCTGGAGTGACTCCACTGATGTCAATGAATCCACTACACATTTACCTCAGAGATACCAAGAACAGAATTTGGCCTCATGTCTCTTTGTTTTGGGGAAGCCTGTCAGTTGGTCTTATCATTGTTAAATTTTAAGAAGGTGGGTTTTATTATAATATTTTAATTGTATTTATTGTTGTTAATATTTATTGATTTCCTAAAGAAAAAAGATGATGAAAAGCCCAAAATGTAGATGACTTACAGCTTGTATATGTTTCCAAATACCATATACTTTGTGGGCTCTTCAACGCTATTATGCAATTTTACAACTTGTCAAAGCTGCAAGACCAGACAATACAAAACCACATAGACATAACCTGTTAGGGTGGGGGTAACAGTAATAAAATAGGATAAGATGTATGCGAATAGAAAGATGAGGGAAAGAGGTGACCAAAGGAGGGGAAAAAGAGGAGGAATTACAAGGAATGAAGGTCTGGCATTTTTTGAGCCATCTCGGCATTTTTGTCCAAATGGTATCTAGAGACGGGGCCAATATTTCTTCAAATTCATATAATTGTTCTCTACAGCAGTGGCTCTCAGACTTTCCAGACTACTGTACCCCTTTTGGGAGTCTGATTTGTCTTGCGTACCCCCATGTTACACCTCACTTAAAAACTACTTGCTTACAAAATCAGACATAAATTATACAAAAGTGGCACAGCATACTAGTATTGAAAAATTGCTTCCTTTCTCATTATTGCCATATAATTAAAAATAAATC
The DNA here is from genome assembly GCF_016161935.1 of Mauremys reevesii. Taxonomy (NCBI): domain Eukaryota; kingdom Metazoa; phylum Chordata; order Testudines; family Geoemydidae; genus Mauremys; species Mauremys reevesii. The sequence goes on from NC_052632.1 coordinate 34,774,575, forward strand.
AATTGAAATATAAATATTGTACTTCTTTCAGTATATAGAGCAGTATAAACAAGTCGTTCTCTGTATGAAATTTTAGTTTGTACTGACTTTGCTAGTGCTTTTTATGTAGCCTGTTGTAAAACTAAGCAAAAAGCTGGATGAGTTGATGTACCCCTTGCAAGACCTCTGTGTACCCCCTGGGGGTATACGTACGTCTGGTTGAGGACAAGTGCTACAGCAATAAACTCTTCTTTCTGTGGCTGCTAACTCAAACAGGTCTGAATACCACTGCTCTATTCTGATAATAAGCCTACTCTTCCATTTTTGTAAAATCATGTGTGTAAGCAGGGTCTGAATGAACTCTCCCCTGACAGCTAGCTGGGAAGGGGAGAGACTTCACGAACAAACTGTTTACATGAACACGCCTACTCTGCCTAGATATCCAGCAGATAGAGCGGTGTTGCTCAAAGTGATCAACTTTGGCTAGTATTGGCTAGGGTAGTGAAATGCTGTTATCAATGTTGTTGTCTTTATTGTGTGAATAAAGAGGAGCAGACCTGTGCTTAACCTGTCCCAAATGAGGGGGATACCCTCAGCTGAAAGGACCTCGTTAAGCCAAGGGCTCAAATGCCAGACCCCTGTGAAAGTAAGAAGGGTGGGAACAGGTGTCTCAGCTAGGAGGTGTGGACTCTCCCTAAGGGACCCAGGTCTGGTTTAACCTGTTCCTCTCCACTGTTCAAAGCTAAAGCTAAATAGGCTTCATTGTTATGTTAAGTACTCAATGAGAGCTGAAATCACTTATGGTGGGGCAGTGTTTCTGCCTAGCCTGCTGAGAGCTAAAAATCATTAAGGGCACGTCTTCACTGGCAATGTTAAAGTGCTGCCATGGCAGCATTTTAACGTGGCTTGTGTAGTCGCGGCAGAGCACTGGAAGTGAGCTCTCCCAGCGCTGTAAAAAACCCACCTCCATGAGGGCGCAGCTCCCAGCGCTGGTGCACTGTCTATACTGGCACATTACAGCGCTGTAACTTGCAGCTCTCATGGGGGTGTTTTTTCACACCCCTGAGCGAAAAAGTTGCAGCTCTGTAAAGTGCCAGTGTAGACAAGCCCTAAGACTGATCAACAGAGGTCACAGCAGAGCGGCAGGTGGCAGGGGGAGGTAATGGATGGGCAGCCGACAAAAGTGGTGAGCAGTCAGCTGGCGGGAGCAGCCAGCCAGAGCAAGTGATCAGGTGGTGGAGCAAGCCAGGTGTCTTCTTCCCTGGGTGGGTGGTGAACTCACACAGATGCACTTCTGAACCCTGGGTCCTCACTGACCAAGGACAACCACTGAGAGTGGGATATGGTGAGGGAGCAGAGTGGGGCACAGTAAAGGAACTTTTGGTTGTAGAACTCAAGAAGATGAGGCAGAAGACTCTTCCCCATGCACTCTGGGGTGTGTGTCCTGCTCACAATTTTAGATTTATGAATCCTGCTTGCGGCATTTTCCCTAATTAATGTTGGGTGACTTCCTTCCTTTCATTAGAAGTTTCTCTTCTACAGTCAGACTCTGTGCTTGCGAGTGGGGAAGTATTACCTCTCAGAGGCACCTGGGGTGCTAAGTAATTTTCCCAGGTTACAGGGTAGGGGCTTGAGACAGTTCGGTATAATATTGTCGAAAAGAAACCCTAGGTATTGAACCCAGACGTGATTGCTGCCGGCTTCACCTGGCAGGAGGGTTATATGTGCTTGGTAATCATTGCAGCCCTCAAGAAACAATGTCTCTGTGGCAGTTAAACCCAGTTTAACAGGTAAATGACATAGGATATAACTTTTAGCATATGGCTGCTGACACTGAGCCCTACTTTAATTCTTGGGTCCACCTCTTTCCACAGCTTTCTGACTATTGGACAGTCCTATAGCATATGCACCTATAGCACTGTAACTTTTCCTTTGTTACAGTGCTAGAAAACATCAGGATAAGGCCTTTCCTTTGTGCCACCTCTGTGGCAACCAATATGTTTTGAATAAAATCTTTTGTTGTGTCAAGCATAGCCTGAGATCCACAGCCACTTTGACATTATGTAATATGCTCTGCCACTGGGATTCTTTTAAGAGCTGTAGTAAATCCCCTTCCCACGCTTTCACAAAGAACACCAGACTAATGGAGTTCCTCTGCATTAACAAAGTATACATAGTAGACATGGATTTGGGGAGTTTATGAAGCATTTCTAGAGGCTCCCAGTAGTTCTAGGGCATCCAAACCAAATTGATATCTTAGCAAGTGTTTTAATTGTAAGTACTGCCACTCCATTAAAGATAGGAGGTCATAATGTTGCTTTAGCATTAGAAATGGGACAAAAATGCTCAGCATTGACTAATCAGGAAATCCATATGCTCCACCAGTTTTTCCAAATTATACATTTTTTGTTTGTTCCCACTTCACAAGTCTGGGTTGCCCCAAATAGGTGCTTTTGCATTATGGTGAACCCAGTACCTTTCACCAGCGTAGATTCACTTTTGTTATATAAGTATGGGGGGAAATCTGAGACAAGTGAGTGAGATCACCCAGTCCTTGGTTCAGATTTAGTAGCTCTGGCTAGGGTTATTTGAACACCCCAATGATAATGCCATGACTTTCTCACAGTCCTTGGTAAAGCGCTAGTAGCTCTATCTAAAAGGGGGTGATTTGAACAGTGTGTAAGACACCATTCTGCATACAGAGTATGGTTAATATTGCATGAGCAACTGGCCAACACATGTCAGGTTATTGTGTCTCTGTTCCCTGGGTAGTTGGGTCATCTCTCTATCCCAAATGCAGAAAAGAAGCACGGTTGTTTTCCATGGGATAAATCCTGTGACCCATAGGTGGGAGGTCTCAGGCAGCAGAACTGGCACAATGCCACTATTTGGGGGGACCCAGTCACAGATGGTATGTCTACATTGAAATGAAAGCCCATAATTAGTGGAACTTAAGTCAGCTGACCTGTATTAGGGAACCCGGGGCTTGAGCATCAACAGTGTATTTTAACCCTATGTTAAGGCTTTTCTAATCCATGCTTGAACCTAGGACTCAAGCATCCATGCTGCAGCATGCAGACCCAAGTCAAAGTAACCATATCCGAGTCCCTAGCACTCTCTCCCTTCCACCCCCACCAAAAGTGGCCATTGTAGCCTGTGGACCATGGTGCACTGTGGGAAAACTTTACTGCCTGCCCTGCATGTTACCAGGAAGCAGCTCACTTTGCAAAAGTCTTGATGAGTTCGCTCTCCATTGCAAACCCAGGAGGCTCTCTGGTAGTGTGCTTGCAGACTGGTCATCAGAAGAGAATGGGTTAACATTGACCTGAGCTGCTGCCATTTGCAAAGCGGGGGGGGATTGGCTTCCATTTTCAATAGAGTGGATTACAGATTGTTGGGATAAAGAGGACTAAGGAAGTTGTTCCATGGAATTGTGGGATACTTCTGGTTGACTCCTGGAACTCAAGTCAAGAGGGCTGTGTCTACAATGCAAAGCAATAGGGCTTGGACTCTGGGTCCCAGTTTAACTCGAGTTTGGACCCTCCAGCCCTCCAGGGTCCTGGGACCCTGGGTCCAAGCCCTGGGTTAGCACAGTTACAATGTAGATGCAAGGAGAGGTTAGGGTTGTAGTGTAGAGATACTCAGGGAGACTAAACAAGGAGACTCTGTTTATCATGCATACCATGGAGCACAGCAGATCTCTCATACCTCCATGCGGGGAGACTTGAGCCCAGGGGGAATTGGCTCTGCTGGGGCTCCATATCCTGGTGAGAGGATTCAATTTTCCCCATCTCACAAAGCCCATTTCTGCAGGGTCTTCCACAGAATGTGGGCTGTATATTAGCAGCCAGTTTGTTAGCTTTCCTCTGGTTCGGTGGCAGCCCAGGTGTCTGGTTCCTCTCTGGCTTTCTTTATAACAAGGTATTTCTAACTGTCTTGAAATTCCCAAAGCTTCTGTGGGCAATAATGTATGTCAGTCATTTCCTTTCTATTACCTTTGTTGGTGACACAGCATCTCTTCTCGTCACCACAACATTCCACAAACACAATTCTGTTTCTCCCTTAGCAATGAGCAGGTCTCAGAAGGTTCTGGCAAGTTGGGATTTGTTTTTCCCCAAATGTCTGGATCCTTTTGATTTTCACACTAGGTAATGCTTCTCCCTGATTTGTGGGTGGGTTTTACAGTCGTAGCAAACATTTGTAGTTACATAGCAAACATTTAAACAATACCTTATAACATGGGATACAGATATTATAAACAGGATTAATAGGTGCAGTATCCTACAAGCATTCCATAGAAGTTTACCACAAAAGGTGTTATCTCCTCTCCAACAAAAGAAAGTCTACAGTTGGTTTACATACAACAAATCCTGCATCTCATTAGGGGATTAGACTAGATCGGGGTGCTCAAACTTCATTGCACCGCAACCCCCTTCCGACAACAAAAATTAATACATAACCCCAGGAGGGGGGATGAAGCCTAAGCTCACCTGAGCCCTACTGTCCTGGGTGCAGGGGACCAAAGTTGAAGAACTTCAGCCCTGGGCAGGGGGATCAGTAATCTGAGCCCTGCCGCCCAGAGTTGAAGCCTGAGCCCTGGGCACTTGGGCTCAGGCTTCCTGGCAACCCCTTGGGCTCGGGTTCCAGCCCTGGCAACCCCATTAAAACAGGGTCGTGACCCACTCTGGGGTCCTGACCCAGAGTTTGCGAACCGCTGGACTAGATGACCTTGCAGTCCCTTCAAACCCTATGATTCTGATTCTACCATCCCCTCTGACATCATGCTCCCATTCCCAAATGATCTTACCCCAGACTCAGTCCCACTTCTACTTGTTCTTCCCTCTTTCGTGAATCCCACTGACTGGAGATGACCACTCCAATCAGATACTGCTGTCCTTTACACCCTACTTCTATGAATGACCCCACTGCCCCATCTTTCTTGTCACCTCTCCTTGAAATTCTCCATTCTTCTCCAATTCCCATGCTACCATCTCCTTCCCTACTTCTCTTTTGTCCTTTTAACTTTTGATGATAACTCTGTTGTGTGTTTTTTCCATGTTTTCCTTAAACATCTATCTGACTTTTTTACAATATGCACTTGTAAATAAAAAGATGGGCAGAATTATGAGCAGTCAATAGCAGTGTTCACTAATGCTGTATGTAAATTCTCTTTTCCCTAATTATTTTTCATTCTTTAAAGCCAATTAATTTAATATAGCAATCGAAATTTGCAGTAGGGCTGTCAAGCCATATGTCTCCAAATCTCCATGGACTCACAGTGACTGTATTTGTTATGCACCCAGAAGTGACAGATGTGTGACACTGAAAATATTATGCAGATAGACTTGTTCAGTTTTGAGGCGTTGGGCCAAAACTAATGTAGAAACATATGGATTACTAATTCTGGGACCTATTCCATGTCCTATTCTAAGCCTCTAGTACTGCAAAAATGTACACATGTCCTTAACTTCACACATGGGTGGGTAGGGCAAAGCTGGCTCAAGCAGCAATAGCAGTGAAACTGCACGGGCAATGGATGCTTGAGCGTGTACCCAGGGTCTTCAATGTGTGGGACTATATCAAAACTAGCTTGGGTATGTCTACTCGTGCGGCTATTGCACCTTCTGATTGCGGTGCAGACATACCCTTAGGCTAAATGTGCTTGAGAGAGAATACATCTCTGATTGCAGAAAGGCATTTTCTGTCCAGTTTTGTCAGTTGCAAGGCAGTGATTCAGATAATGTTCACACCCACTGAGCCATTCCATCTTGATCCCATTGCTACAATGCATGGCACCAAATCCATTAATTGTTTGGGAACATTTAGTGTGATGGGCAGAGCTGGGAAGACAGACCAAGGCAATCAAATGAGAGCTTCAATAACAAGTTACTTTTATGACAATACTTCTCCACTAAAAATATATTAAATACACAGATGATCGTTTGAGTGATATTACAACTTAGATTGAGTTTTCTGTTTATATACTTGCTGCCTATTTTAAATACGAAATACATGGAACATTTTCTTTGGTGACATTTATAGTGCTGCCCATTTGAACCTTTACTGTGATTGTCTACTTTCATATTTACTGGTGTTACTAAATGTGGGCAGTAAATTGTTTCCTGTGGATGAATGTCAGACCTTTACCTAAACATTTGTCATTCTAAATAACTCTCCTCTCTTCATAATCACTGAAGTGTACATAACTCGTATATTCGTTACTTGAGACTGCTTTGCATTCACCACCTCTGCTCCTTTGACCAGTTTCAAATAACATGTGGCCCAGTCCAACTCCCACTGAAGTCAGAGGAAAGACTCCCATTGATTTCAGTGGGAACTGAATCTTGCCCCAAAACAGGAATAGGAGTTAGGCCATCATGCTGCAGTGAGCTGAGTTCCATGCAACTGGACCTCTGAGCCCATGCAGAGCTCACTGCAAGCTCACGGTTTGGTTTGTGCTCTCCCTGGAGAAGAAATACCATTTCAGTATGAAGGAACTCCAGTGATCCTCTTCAACATCCAGTCTACATTCTGCTTTAGGGAAGGCTTGGGAGAGGATGACTGATTTCCTCCTAGGCTCCCACAACAGTGCTCCCAGGATTGAACAATTGCTACTTGAATCCTGGGTATTTCGGAATTACAAGTCAGCCCTCCCTGAAACTACCACATGCATATACTACCTTGACTAGGGAGCAGAGAAAAAAGCTCAGCATTCAAGAAGTGACTGTGGACAATGTTATGTACTAATGATGCAATGTTCAATGTGGCTGGTGAGAAGAGGCAATTTTTGTATCCTCCTCTATTGTGTAAAACAAACCTACTTTCCTACAGAGCCCTCTGAGGGTTCGGGTCCTAGCCAACTTTTTCAGTAAGTCCATTTATGCCTCTCGGTGACGTATAAAGGGGTCTAATAAGATAACCCTGTGATGGGTTCTGTCACAGAGACTCCTTTGGGACTGTCACCTGATATGCTGAGACTATCTCTGAGCCTGTTTTCTCTGCCAGTTTGGGCCTTCAGAACCCTGTCTTGTTGAGCCAGATACGCTAATCTGCTGCAACACAGACCCAGGGTCTGACCCACTCCCGCAAAGCTGCAGACTTAACTGAAAACAGCTTAGCAAGTACTCCTGTCTCTAGCACCCAGACACCTACTCCCAATGGGATCCAAACTCTAAATAAATCCATTTTACTCTGAATTAAGCTTATATAGGGTAAACTCATAAATTGTCCGTCCTCTATAACACTGATAGAGAGATATGCACAGCTGTTTGCTCCCCCAGGTGTTAATTACTTACTCTGGGTTAATTAATAAGCAAAAGTGATTTTATTAAATATAAAAGGTAGGATTTCAGTGCTCCGAGTAATAACAGACAGAACAAAGTAAGTTACCAAGCAAAATAAAACAAAACACGCAAGTCTAAGCCTAATACATTAAGAAACTGATTACAGATGAAATCTCACCCCCAGAGATGTTCCAGTAAGCTTCTTTCACAGACTGGACTCCTTCCTAGTCTGGGTCCAGCAATCACTCACACCCCCTTAGTTACTGTCCTTTGTTCCAGTTTCTTTCAGGCATCTCTTTGGGGTGGACAGGCCATCTCTTGAGCTACCTGAAGAACAAATGGAGGGGCTTCCATGGCCTTCTATATTCTCTCTCTTGTGGGCAGAAACCCCTTTGTTCTTCTGTGCAAAATCACAGTAACAAGATGGAGTTTTTAGCCACCTGGGCAAGTCACATGTCCATTAATGATTCAGCTTTTTGCAGGCCGACACCATTGTTTACATGTTAGTTTGAACATTCCCAGGAAAGCTCAGATGTGGGTTGGCATCTCCCAGAATCCATTGTCAGTTAAGTGTTTCTTGATTGGGCACTTACTAAGAATAGTCTTTTCTCAAGAAGCTGACCAAATGCTTCACTTAGGCTACTTAGAATCAAGCACGTTGAATACAAGTACATAGCCAATATTCATAACTTCAAATACAAAAATGATACACACATACAGACAGCATAATCATAACCAGCAAATTGCAACCTTTCTATAGCCACCTTTCTTGACCTCCTTTATACAAGACTTGGTGCACTCTAGGACCTTGGTTGCAACAATGTTCTGTATGGTCACCGTTCAGGTCAATAACGTCACAGACCCCTCCCTGCTTTTTTTAGTGCTTGGAATGCTCATAGACTTTAAGGCCAAAAGGGACCATCAAGATCATCTAGTCTGACCTCTTACACATTTCACAAAACCCCACCCACCCATTCCTGCAACAGGCCCATAACCACTGACTGAGTTACTGAAATCCTCAAATCTTGATTTAAAGACTTCAAATTACAGAGACCCCACCATATATAGAACACTTCTTATTTATCGTCTTAGACTTCTCCTGAGATAATGAGGCTTGAGTCTCCACAGCCTTCTGCAAAGTGGGAATGAAATGCTAACAAATCAGAATTTTGCACCTACTTTGCACAGGGGTAGTTGGTAACAAGCTGCAGGGCAGTGGAGAATCAGGCTCCTCATCAACAGCTTCACTCTGACTTCAATTGTAACTAACTGCCATTTTTCATAAGCAATGTAGTAGTATTGGAGACAGTGGATAATTAGCCTTGTCATGTGACAGGGGACTCAACCTTTGGAACTTGGACCCAGACTAGGGCCAAGAAATAAAGTTTGTTTCTTGCCAGCATTCTTGTGCATCACCCCTTATTACAGCTAACTCCATAGCTCAGAAGGATCGGCCTTCACTTCGCATTGGCAGGAGAACTCCATTCCAGTTTCTTTTCAAAGGGTTCAGCTGTGTGGGCAGCTCCTGCTGTGTGCTGGAAGCTCTCAGTGATACAACTCCAACTATCTGCATGGCAGTAGTCATGTTTCTGTCTCCGAGTCCCTTTACATTCAGTGGTAGATTTCAAGGGTCTGTCCACAGTTGTAGATTGAAACTATATCTATTTGCCTCACTGTTAGGCCTCCCTCTCCCATGGTATTGGGATTGATCTAATCAGCAAGAGATAGGAAAGGATAAGGGTCCAGCTCAGCTGATGTACATTGGAATAGTTCCATGGAGGATCTGGCAATATGGGTCTAATTCTGCAAGATGGTGATTGCCTTCAACTCCCGTTGGCTTTGGTGGGAGTTGAAGATGTTGAGAAGCGTCCATGGCTGGACTCTGTATCCTCTAATAATATATAAGGGGACAATTTAGTCCCTACTTGCTTCACCTACTGCTTTTTGATACCCTTAATATCCACATGGCACAAGGAGCAACAAGGCTGCTGGGCTGGTTGAGAACCCAACTTCAGAGTCTGGTTTCTTGCAATCCAAGTTTAGGAAATTGCCCATTCTTTTCCATTGCCCCATCATTCCAGTCTCCCGCCAGCTGCTGATAAGATCCAACAGGCAACAAATCAAACGACTAACAAGAAAATAATGTATTTTATTCATTATTTACCACTCTCCAGGGTTTCAATGCCACTCAGACTTAGTCTACTTCCCTATAAATCATTTAGAATGTTACAGTTCAATGCAGTTACATACCCCTCAGAGTACATATCTCTCACATAAGAATTCTTCACATAAGCTCTTTTTTGGTCATGCCCAATGTTCCTTCCCCAGCATAACAACCTCTTCTGGGCAACAGCTCAGCTCTTTTTTTATTTTAAAAATTAATTTTGTGTTCATAAAAGGTGTCAGATCGACAGGTCTGGAAGCTAAAGCCCCATGTTTATCTACAGAGCAGGACAGATACAGCTCTGGGGGGAGGGATAGCTCAGTGGTTTGAGCATTGGCCTGCTAAACCCAGGGTTGTGAGTTCAATCCTTGAGGGAGCTACTTAGGGATCTGGGGCAAAAATTGGTCCTGCTAGTGAAGGCAGGGGGCTGGACTCAATGACCTTTCAAGGTCCCTTCCAGTTCTAGGAGATTGGTATATCTCCAATTATTACCTTTATTACCTAGCATGTCCAGTGGGCATTTGTTGTGTGATACTGACCTGCCTCTGTGTGTGTATATATATATATATATAAAATCTTATTTTTGAGGGGCAATCTCTGGTTTAGTTCAGATCTTCATTTGCTCCTTGGCCTTGCTGCTGACACTAATGGTACAGAGTCAGGAGATCCTGGCTCTCTTTTCACCTCTCCCATTGACCAGCCATGTGATTTGAGCCAGGCTTTTCCCCCCATTTCACCTAGGGCTTATTGTCACTAAGGGAGAGATCAATGCTGCTGCAATCGATGCAGTGGGTGTCAATTTAGCAAGTCTAATGAAGACCCACTAAATTGATGGCAGAGTGCTCTCTGGTCTACTCCAGCTCCCCGAGAAGAGTAAGGTAAGTCGACCAGAGAGCGTTTCCCATCAAAGCAGTGCAATGTAGACACTGCGGTAAGTCCCTAGTATGACAGGGCATATTTATATCTACCTCCCTCTGTAAAGTGCTTGGAGAGCTATGGATAAACATGCAGTAGAAGACCTCAGTATTATTACAGGTTATCAGGACAGCAGCTATAGACTGGACTGAGACCACCAGCAGAGAGCCAACAAAACTGCTATTACATGGTATCATAAGTTTTACCTCTAAAACACCTCTACGGGGTGTAAATGCCCTCTTGAAGGCCCCTTTATACTACGCTGGCAGTGCAAAAGAGCCTTAGTGTAATTGAGAATTGGGAGTTATGTATTTTGTGGATAACAGAAGAGATGTTTTAATAGTTCAACAGATGCAAACATATATGAGAGCTTCAGAACATGTCAGTACTTGGAGATCACAAAAAGGGGGAACTGATCTTTCTGGATTACTAGTCCATTTCCTGAAGTTACTGATCCTGAAAGCCAGTAATACTATTGGCTGGCACTTACCTCCTGGATCACTGCCAGTAATGGCAGTGCAGAACATGTCTGACACTCAGGGGCTCAAACACACCAAATATTTAAGCTGAGATCTTGGTGTCAGTTTTGCAGTGTGCACCCATTTTTAGTTTTTGAGTATTTTGGAGAATTCTCAGGATTCTGGTCCATTTTTCCTTAAATACTAAAAAGATGATTGTATTACAGATCTACTATATGCATTCAAAGTGCCCAATCATTCTAGGAACTTTCAGTGGTCTCTCTGTCTTTCATATAATCTAAAGTGAATTTGCTTGCTCACCTATCCTTAAGCCAGTGCAATCTTCATGATTACACAGGAGACAGGATGGTAAATACAGTGTATGAAGTAATCAATTACAGTGACTGTGTACTTGACACTCTTCACTTAATGGTTTTGCAATAGAAGTTCTGGTATTCCAAAATGATTTTATTTTTCTTTTGTGCATGTATGGTAAGAGACTAAAACCAAGTCATCTGCACGTAGAATGAGCGAGTCCAAGCAAAATTGTAGTATATTAACCTCTTTGTGGCTCAGTTCCCTGCTCTGTGAAATGGGGTAACACTGGTCTATCTCGTGTGGTTTAATACATTAATGATTATAGACCACTTTGAGATCCTCAGATGGAAAATGCTAATAAAGAGAGAATATTTTGTTGGTTAAAATTATGTGAAATTTTAATTGAGTTTAAACCTATACTTTTAAGCAAGGAGTAGAGGAGCATATGCAGATGACATCTTTGATACAGCTTTAATAAGACACCCATCAAGCTCACATGAAGCATATAAAGTTGGTGGTTAAACTCACTCAGTTTAGATGACAGTAACTCGTGTGAGTACTTCCCACGCACCCCTTACAAAACTCCCTTCTAGATGCTCCTGAATGGCACATTTCAGCTATGATAGAGAGGTGACCTTTGTCCTAGACTAGAGCATCACTGAAAGACTTAGAGTATGTCTACACTATAGAGACTATACAGGCATAGCTATGTCAGCGTAGCTATGCCATCATAACCCTGTAGCACAGATACAGCCTTCACTGACAGAAGGGTTTTTTCCATGGGTGTAGGAACACCACCTCCCCACAGTAAGTTGGTTATGTCAACACAGTGGTGTCTACACTGGGGGTTAGGTCAGCATAGATACATTGGTCAGGGGTATGTTTATGTTTCACATTCCTGGCTAACATAGCTATATCAATGTAACTTTTAAGTGTAGACCAACCCTTAGGGTGGTATGTAGGAATTGCTGCTTGGATCAGACCCACCTAGTCTTGTATCCTGTCTCCAACAGTGGCCAGGGCCAGATGAAGGAAGGTATAAAACCCTCACAACTTTCCTGATCATGTGTTTATGGAAAAAGTTTGTTCCTAATCCCAGGCAGATAGTTACAGTGATGTCTTGCAGCATAAGAGTAGACATATCCCTTATCATTTTTTATCCTAACTAGTTGTCTGAATCACTGTATCCATTAGCTGTATGTGTAATATCTTGGTTTGAAGATGAAGTATAATTCTGATTTGTATTATGGTCACAGATAGAACTTAGACTGAGGCCTCAGTGTGCCAGGCACCATAAAAATATTTATTATAGATCAGGGTTCGGCAACCTTTCAGAAGTGCTGTGCCGAGTCTTCATTTATTCACTCTAATTTAAGGTTTTGCGTGACAGTAATACATCTTAATGTTTTTAGAAGGTCTCTTTCTATAAGTCTATAAACTATTGTTGTATGTAAAGTAAACAAGTTTTTTAAAATGTTTAAGAAGCTTTATTTAAAATTAAATTAAAATGCAGATCTTGTCAGTTTAGTGCAGTGGTTCTTAACCTGGGGTGCACGCAGCCCCTGGGGCAGGGCCGGTGCAAGGATATTTTGCGCCCTAGGCGAAACTTCCACCTTGTGCCCCCTCCCCTCCTTGCACATCGGTTCATTGAGGGGCAAATCCCAACAAGCCTTTATAGACCCCAGGGGCCAGCCGTGCCCAGGGGCTGCTCCCCAGACCAGGTTCCCCCCCTCCCCGCCCCCAGAATCTCCTGGAGGGTGCACAGCCCCCCCACGAGCCCTCCCCACCCCACCCCGGTGGCCCCTGCCCCGAGTCCACTCACTGGCTTTGCCGGGCTTGGGCCGCTGCAGCAGCTTGGCAGGGAGGAGCTGCCTTCCGGAGGCACCGGAGAGCCAGAGTGCCCTGCTTGCGGCAGCAGCGAGCCCCAGCCATGGAGGAGCCAGCGCGGTGCAGGGGGGCAGCAGTCCTGCAAAGGCGGTGGTGCCGCTAGGGGGAGCAGCCACGCCCCCTCCTGCCCAGGCTGTGGCCCGGCGCCCCCCTGGGGGCTCCTGCAGGCTGCAGTGGATGTATGCGGGCACCAGCCCCCATGCGCCCCCCAGCTCCCCCCTCACCTAGGGTTACCATATTTTAACAATCAAAACAGAGGGGAGAGCTCTGCCCTAGCCCCGCCCCGCCCCATCCACTCTCTCCCACTTCCCACCCCGACTGCCCCTGTTACAACCCCCAAACCCCCCCTTGCTCCTTGTTCCCTGACTGTCCCCTCCTGGGACCCCTGCCACCAAAACAGACTACCTTCTCCTTCTACAGTGTAGAAAATGTATATTGAGATATCTTCAGGCATCAGACTTGGGTTTGACAAAAACCTGTTCAGTGTTTTATTATTCTGGTCAGTCTGTTTCTAGTGGGGGAAACAAATTTCCTTTACTTTTCTGAACATCCATCTTCTACATCTTTCATTATGCATCGCTCAAGTAGTGGTATGAAGCTGAAAGCCAAGTAATTTCATCCACCCAAGAGGAGTCCTCCAGAATTCACTGCAGGAGTTTTCATCTTGTTACTATAAAATGAACAAATATCCAGGCAGTCAATCATGCAAATGGGTTGATTAGCCATGTGCTCCATCAGCATTAGGTATGTAGTGCTTTTATGGTGGTCACCCATTAGTCTATTAAAGTGATTTTTTCAACCAGGATTGTCTTGCCTTCCAGCCTAATCATCTGATCAACCTGTATGGCTCCTATCATGGTAATATCAGTGTGTTTATGTCAAATTGTTTGTCCTTCACTAAAAACCACTGTCTGAAACATTGATACCTCAGTATCAATTTGCTAGAAACCAAAATTGTAAGGAAGATGTAATGCCTTAACTAGAAATATCCCAAACCATATATATGTGTGTGTATATATATATATATATATATATATATATATATATATATGTATATGTGTGTATATATATATATATATATATATAAAAAACATTTAATTAGGCTTTTACCAGACATACAATTCCGCACCTCACAGCTAAGACAAACCCATGTAGCCCCAAGCCCCAGAAACACCATACAATATATATTTATCCCAGCCCCACCCCTCCTTGGAATTTTAAGCTACACTACTTCAAACGGAGAGCCAAATATTTAACGCCTGCCAGCCAGTTCATCTCATTTACATGTCAGGGTTGTATTTCCTGCCCTCTTTGGCCAGCAGGGACTGCCATCTCCTGCCCAAACTCCACAGTGGTTTAACTGCACCAGTTCCTACCCCAACAGGTGGAGTTGGCTAGGAGGAAATATCAGTGAAAAAGGAGAACAAGGGAATTAATACCTCCATGTTGCCCAATACTCCATTTGCTAGCATCACACCCCAAGCAGAAGAAAGGCAGAAAAGGGTTAGAACAGCAAAAAATCCACATCTCCTCATACAGTGAATGAATGAAACTGTGTACAGAGCTACAGAAATAATGACTAAATAAAAGGAAATGAGATCTCAGAAGAAATCACCCATTAATTTTTAACAAGGCAGGGAGGCAGAAGGCGTGAGGATTCAAGAGAAGATAGGAAAGAGGTTAAAGGCTGGCATATTGCTTTAAATTCAGATTCCTCATCACAAAATAATAGTGTTACAAAAAATTAAGTCTTTGTATGTCCCCTGCCAAAAGATAGCTATTACCTGTAGCGTAACTGTTGTTCTTCAAGATGTGGGTGCAGATGTGTATTCTACTCAGGTGTGTGTATGCCCAGCCCACCAAAGTCAGAGAATTTTGCCTAGCAGAAGATGTAGTAGTGGCACTCATGACCTTTCCTCATAATCCCTCCCATGGCTATAAAAGGGTGGTGCTGCCCAACCTGCTTCCCCAGTTTCTTCTCACTGTCCCAAGTCAGAGCCCTCAATGTGGTTTTTACTTCACACTTGCTTCACAATTTTTACTGTGATTTTCTTCTATACATAGTTAGTTAGTAGTACCTTTAGGTTTAGTTAGTGATGGTAGTTAATTAGTTAGCTGTTTCCTGGTGGGATGCCCTATCTAAGGTTTAAGCCTTGTCCCTAATAGCAACCCCCACACTTGATGTTTATTGTGCACTGGGGAGGGGTACATTAAGGAAATGTGCTCCACCTCCAAGTCTTTTCAAAAGAGGACATGATTGGCCAGAGACTTGAGGTTGAAGCAGCTCCTTCTCAAGCAAGCCATGAGGTCTGCCTTGGTGCCTGGGATAGCCATAGAGCATCAGACCTCCCAAAGAACACCGAAGTCAGTAACAGTTTGAAGAAGAATACATTTGATTTCCTTCACAGCTATATCTGGTGTTCCGCCTCATTTTTTTGTTGAGAATCTGGACAATTTAATATCATGGTATTCTTCTTTTTGTTATTAGACAGGATTTTGATGCCCAACTCCCAATGAATTTCACATGAGGTTTGGGTGCCTAAGTTCCTTAGGCTCCTTTGGAAATCCAAGGCATGATAGATGCTTTTGAGAATGCTACCCAGAGTAACTTAGGAGCACAAATCCCCCTTTGAAAGTCAATTGAACTTGTGCTTCTAAGTGACTTAGGCACTTTTGAAAATCGTACCTATCTTCATCATTATCACACTGTCAGGCTTAAGTGGTACTGGAATTTCTGAGTTCATAATTTTGTTTTTTACACAAGTAGTCACATCAAAGGTTAAAAAGAAGCTCTACTGTCAAAAACAAAAATCACTCAGAATGAATATAGCAAAAATACCTAAAAGAGACGGCTAGCTTGGAGCAACAGGAATTAATCCCTTTCTACTGATTACAGGCAAAAAATAAAAGATGTCAAGAAAGCGTAGGAAGCTACAGAGTCAAATGTGACCTAGACTGAACTGCTTTTTCAGGCAATAAGGAGCACTGTTGTACTAACTCCAAGACAATTCACAGTGCACTTTAATCTCACAACACTGTATGCTAGTAACAGAAGAATGATAACACTGTTTAGCATTTATATATTTATTCGTGGCTCACTAGAAACATTAGCCAGTTCTGACATCATCCCTTTGAAATAGTATTAACCTCATTTTATAGATAGGAATATAGAGAGGTTAGCTGACTTGACCAAGACCACACAGTGGCAAAGTTGGGTCTAGAATCTACGTCTCCCATCTGCCAATCATGTGGATAATATAGTAGATCACTTAGTCTCCAATTGAGCTAATTCATGTATGTGACATCTGTCATTTGCTGCTAACTTTTATCTACCACTTATCTGTATAATAGGTGTATTCTGAGCAGACTTTTTTGCATCCTGTACATTCTGATATGTTCCTCTACTTTGTTATAAACTTCCACCCCACGTGGAGAATGTTTACTGATAGCTAAACTGAGTTTCCTTTATCTAAGTTTTTTATGCTGAAAGCACAGCATCAGTAAAACCAAAGTACTCAGAGAGCTGGAAGAAGCTCTTATTTATCACTCTTCTATAACATCATTTAAATACTCTAAAGAATGAGGAAATAATATTTCCTTGAACGATGCACAAATAAATTTATTTTACATGGGAAGGAAACTGGTGTTTTTCATGAGGATAGTTTGGAATTCAGTGAAGCATTTTAGTAGATATGCTAGAATTGCTGACGTTTGCAATAGTTAAATGGTTCAGTACCCAATGCTTCAGGCATAAACTAAGGTTGGCAGAACAATTTTTCTCTGGTTTATTAGGAGGTTAGAACTGAAAGCTTGGGAGGAATGTGATGATGGTTTTCAGGTTCAATCTTTACTGAAAAAACACCACAACACAGATATATTGTAGACTGAATATGTGTTGGCATAGTCATTCTAATTGAACATTGGTGGTAATTTCAACATTTGTGCATTTACAAGAGGAGGAAAAGGTCACAAATGAGTATGTCTCTTAACATTCACTGAACATGCTATTTTTGTTCTTTCATAAGCAGGCTGAAAATGAGAATAGATTGTAGCCAGACAAGTGTGTGTATGTTGCAGTGGGGGCTGAATTTGCCTCAGCAATATTTGCTGTGTGTATTATATATATGATGGATGAAGGAAGAGGATTGGGGAGGGGGAGAGATAGCTCAGTGGTTTGAGCATTGGCCTGCTAAACCCAGGGTTGTGAGCTCAATCCTTGAGGGGGCCATTTAGGGAACTGGGGTAAAAATCTGTCTGGGATTGGTCCCCCTTCAAGCAGGGGGTAGGACTAGATGACCTTCTGAGGTCCCTTCCAACTCTAATCTTCTATGATTCTATACTACAAAGTTAGGTCAAATTTAGCCATGTTAGGTCAATTTTATAAGGAACACATCTACACAACCAACCCTGTTCCACCAACCTAAAGTGCTCTTAAAATTAACTGCTATACTCCTCCCTGGTGAGGGGAGTAGCGCTAAAATCAACCTTCCTGGGTCAAATTTGGGGTACTGTAGATGCAGCGCTGTGCAATTAGATGGTATTGGCCTCTGGGAGCTATCCCAGAGTGCTCCAATGTGACTGCTCTGGACAGCACTTTCAACTCCGATGCACTAGCCAGGTACACCAGAAAAGCACCGGGAACTTTTGAATTTCATTTCCTGTTTTGGTCAGCATGGCGAGCTCAGCAGAACAGGCGACCATGCAGTCCCAGAATCACAAATGAATTCCAGCATGGCGCGAACGGGCAACTGTATGGGGAGAATAATCTGTGCAGGCAGAACTCCGATCCAGCAGAAGAAATGCTGATATATATGCCAAAATTGCACAGGGCATGGTGGAGAGACTCAGGGCTGGTCTACACTACCGCAGTAAATCAATCTCACGTATCCAATTTCAGTTACGTGACTAACGTAACTGAAGTCAACGTAGTCAGATCCACTTACTGCGGTGGCTACACTGCGCTGTGTTGATGGGAGAGTGTCTCTCGTTGACTTCCCTAACGCTTCTCGGGGAGGTGGAGTACCCAAATCAATGGGCGAGTAAACTGATTGATTAAGCATATCTTCACCAGACCCGCTAAATTGACACTCACTGCATCGATTGTTGCAGGGCCGATCTAATGGTAAGTGTAGACATGCCCTAAGTTTGAGTATCACTGCTCTAACAAGTCTCTGAACATGTGCAAACTGAGATTTTCAAAGGCTCGTAACTTGGCTACATTTGGACCTTTTTTCACAGAGATGGCCCCTGATTGATACCCCTTCCAAATTTCAATCCCCTACTCCAAAGTATGGTGGCCCTACAGCTTCTCAACAAAATGGTTTATTTTTAATATGTAAAGACTAGTTTCCCCTAATCTCATTCTCAGAAGTGGCTGAAGCATTTTTCCTGAAACTTTAAAAAAAAAAAAAAAAGCCTGAGGCAGACATCTGTAATGGAAAATTTCAGCCTGAATGGTTGAAATGTGGCAAACTTACAAGCAGCTGAAAACAGTGTCTTATGATGGAACGTCTTAGGCAACCTTAATTATAGATGGTGCAACCCAGCTGCACCTATAATTAATGTTCATCTGAAAAAAAAACCCTATGAATATACTGAAAGACATAATATTATGAAAGCTTATTCTAACATTTTGTAAGCCTAGTTAACATATAGTACAACAATTCACCTCTTCTGCCATGAAAGGCCCTAGTTATCATCACCAAAATACAATGCAATCTATTGTACCAGATCCTCCAGCAGGACTAGTTCCCTTGATTCAGATGGATTCCAAAGCACTTTACAGTCCTATATAGACAGATCACTCTGTCCCTTTACCAGCCTTTGATATGCATCCACTTCTGGGATATAATGCAGCACTGTTTAACAATACTACACTACATTTATGTACAGTACATGAAGCTGAATACCACATCCAAATGATGTTTCAGTGGTTTTTGATATGCAATCTCTAATTACTCAAATTGGGAATTTGATCAGGACCCAAGGGCTAGAAGGTTAGTAGTACCACCAAATCTTTAATGATCACTAGTGGTCAGGATTTTATCTCTCATCTGAAAGACAGAATTTCCAATAGCTCAGTGTCCCATACTGCATGCTGGGGCACTGGCTTGTTATTTACCCAAAGGGAAGAATGTCACCTACTGACTAGCATGACATCTTACAGGATCCAAGACTTTGTTTTGATATCTCCTATCCAGGTACTGACCAGGCCTGATCTTGTGTAGCTGGAGACCCCCTCTGACGTCATAGTTGTGGTGGTATAGTTGAAGGAGAGGAGAGTTTTTAATACCATTTGTAAAGCGTTACCTATCACATAACCACACATATTCAGGGCTTAAGAACTAAAGATGTTCCTCAGCAATCTACAAGCCTGGGATTGTCCATAGGCCCAACTACTGTTATTTCTTTGCATCTGCAGCCATGGTTTTAGAAGCCACAGCTGTGCAGGGTTGGTCACCACATCAGTGGCAGTTCCTGGAGACATTCTTCCTTCAGAGGACAAAGGCAGACGCCTACTGGTGTTACAGAGGCTCATGCAAGAGCACAACTTCTACGCCTGTCCAAAGGGTGTAGCATGCACTGTCTCCTCCCAATGCTGGCCCTGCAGTGGGGGAGCAACAGGGCAAAGGCCATGCCCTTGCCCCACTCAAGCATAAGGTTACGTATCTACCTACCTGTATTGCTTCTACCACCATAGAATCTGAGCACCTCTGACACATTAATAAAGTTATCCAGTAACACTCCTATGAGGTATAGAAGTGTTCTTATCCCCATTGTACAGATGCATAGCTGAAACACAGGGAGGCTAAGTGACTTGCTAGAGGGAATATTTAACAGAGCAGAGAATTAAATCCAGATTATAAAAGCAATATTGTATAATATTATAGTCACACGAAATGTATGGTCTCCAGGACATGAAAAGAATAAAGCAGAGCTCCATAGTCAATAATGACTGAGGAAAAGGAGACTAAGGGTTTGTCTACACAGGGACATCCAGGAAAGTTAATCTGAATTAACTAACAATGTGTATTTGAAGTAAATTAGTTAAACTGCATTAAACCCCTGTGTGAAACCCTCATTCACAATTAAAATGGCCTTAATTTGGTTTATCCTAATTCACATTCAAAGACTGTTCAGTGTCCATGTCCAGCAAAAAAAGTTGAGAAAAATGTCTAGTATATATTGAGAAAAAAGTCTAGTACCTAGCTGCTTACTTTCCTTTAATTGTTCCTTTGAAACACAAATAAATGGCTATGGATGGAAGGAAGAATATTTGAGGGTGCCAAGGTTCAAAGATGATTGATCTCTCTCTCGCTCTGTGCGCTGTGGTACTGTACTTACCATTGTGATGATACTAAATAGCTACAAGGATGTTAAAACCAAGTGGCACATAAGGGCATCAGGAAAGTAGACTACATGGTAGCAAAGTTCAGGGGGTTCGGGAAGGATGTTGTCAAAGGAATAGTCACAGAAGCACTGAGAAATGGGAATTAAGGGCAATGGGAGAAGTTATCCAGTGCTCTCCAAACTCTGAAGCCTTTGTTCAGTCCTTACTGAGTCCCATCACCTCAGTAAGGACTCAGACCAGAGTTTGACTGAGTAAGAACTGCTTTAGAGTTTGGCCCTGTGATGATAAGAAAATAGCAGTGTCTGGAAACATGTGAGACTGCATGAGATGGAAGTGATGGTGGAAAAGCAAAGGATAATCTCCTGTGCAGAAGTATAGAAAATGGATGAAAGAAGCATGAAAAAACAGTCCATGATCTCCTGCCAAGGAAATTTAATTTGTAACTTTAAGGATTTGAGGAGATGACAGCCAGAGAGATAGGAAGTGAACGTGCAAACTTTAGGATATTTACTAGCCAACCTTCACCATGACCCAAGCCCAGGTTTAATATGACTGGAATCCTGAAGGAGTACTAACAATCCTGACAAGGGTTTTAAACTAAGGGGAAAAAAATAAGGTTTGAACCAAGATAGAAATCTCATCTCTTTAGCCTGCTGCAGAGGGAAAAGAAGCAGCAGGAAAACCCCACTGGAGATCTTTGTAGCTTTAGAAGACTCAAGAAAGAAAGGCTGGTTTTTCCAGCCAAGCAGTTTCCACGTATCTGTTACCACTGGCAGCTGCTTTTCTTGGTCATGGAAAGCCAAAGCTGAAATAACACAGGAAGTGTGAGAGAGAAAAGTATTAACTTTTGAGGAAGGACTTGGAAGTACAGTGCTAGAAGATAAGTGTGTGACGAGCCTGTCAATGGAAATCGGGGGCAGGGAATTCCTGTTGAAATTCTGTAGCAGAACCACATTGGTCGTGTGGGCTCAGGAGAGACAAGATGAGTCATATAGAAAACCACCAAATGAATTTCAGACTCCACCCAACTGGCAATGTATGCAAACAAAGGGGAGTACATAAGCCCATGGACTTCTGAGGAACATCTTATTCTTCTTGTGGTTTTATATACATGTGTGTATGAGCTTGGTAGGTATTCTAGAGACGAATAAAACAGCAGCCTTTTGTTTTGTTTTGTGAGAATATAGAACCAAAGAGTAAGGACACAATGAAGGATAGAGAATGAGAGAGAAGGCCATGAGATGATGTTGGGCTTCAGCAAGTTACTAGGCTCCATACATGAATCACTAGTTGGAATTCTATGGCTGTGTTATTCAGGAAGTCACACTAGACAAAGGTCCTTTCTGGTCTTACAGTCCATTAACCTAATTATTAAAACTATTAAAGAGTAAAGGCTAATATTTTAAATCAGGGCCGCCCAGAGGGGGGAGCAAGTGGGGCAATTTGCCCCAGGCCCCGGACTCCGCAGGGGCCCCCAAGAGAACAGCTGAGGCTCCCGCCCCGGCCCTACCCCGCCTCCACTCCTCTCCTGGAGCCTCAGCGCATCCAGGAGCATCCCTGAACAGCTGCAGCGTGGCTCCGGCGGGGCCTGAGCTCCTCCCCGCTCAGAGCTGCGTGGTAAGGGGGCGGGGCTCCCTCTGCTCGGCCTGGAGCTCGCAGCCCCGCCCCCTTACCACCTGGCTCTGAGCGGGGATGAGCTCAGGCCCTGCTGGAGCCACGCTGCACCGCTGTTCAGGGACGCTCCTGGATGCGACGCGCTGAGGCTCTGAGTGAAGGGGGAGCTGGGGGTAAGAGGCCGGGGCCGGGGGTGGGGGTTGGATAAGGGGCAGGGAGTCCCGGGGGACAGGGAAGGGGCAGAGGTTGGGGGGCGGTCAGGGGACAGGGAATGGGGGAGGTTAGATTGTGGGCATTCCGGGGGTCTGTCAGGACTGAGTGTGTGGGGTGGATAGGAGTCAGGGCAGTCAGGGGACAGAGAGCAGAGGTGGGTCCCGGGGTGGTGGTGGTGGTGGGGGTCTCTGGGGGATGGTGAGGGGGCAAGGAGCAGGATGGGTCAGGGATTCTGAGGGGGGTGGGCAGTTGGGGGGCAAGAAGTGGGTGGGGGTCAGATGGGGGCAGAGCCAGGCTGTTTGGGAGGCACAGCCTTCCCTACCCTAAAGCTCATTCAGCAGTTTGAGGCTTGCAGAAGAGCCAAGCTGTTAGCTTTTCCATTAGGGCTGTCATCCCTTTCACTTTTCAGATGCCAAATTATAGTCTATATTTAATTTCAGTGCCATAGGGAGATTCATGTCAGGGGAGGGTAGCTTCATTTAAAATTAGCCACTGGGGGAGGGATCACATGAGAAGAGCAATATTGTACACCACCTACCTCCTTCCCAACCATACCAAGGGAGACCCCCCCCTCCCCTGCATTCCCTGAGGCTTCTGGGGGTTAATTCAGTGGTTCTCAAACTTTTGTGCTGGTGACCCCTTTCATATAGCAAACCTCTGAGTCCGACTCCCCCGCCCCTTATAAATTGAAAACACTTTTTTATATATTTAACACTATTATAAATGCTGGAAGCAAAGCGGGGTTTGAGGTGGAGGCTGACAGCTCGTGACCCCCAGTAATAACCTTGTGACCCCCGGAGGGGTCCCAACCCCTAGTTTGAGAACCCCTGGGTTAATTTAATTTTAGCACCCTTTGTCCATTCACATGCATGTGCTATTTTGAGCATTTCAGTTTTCACAACATAGGCTTATCCCAGATTCTGGAACAAGCTCAAATGCTCAGTTCGTGGAGTATGTACATAAGCTATACTAAAGACAAACCCACAGTAACCATCTCCAGTTTGTGAGGGACCCCATGGAGCCAGTTTCTAGGAAACAGATAAATGCATGGAGGTTAAGTCCATTAATGGCTATTAGCCAGGATGGGCAAGGAATGGTGTCCCTAGCCCCTGTTTGTCAGAGGGTGGAGATGGATGGCAGGAGAGAGATCACTTGATCATTACCTGTTAGGTTCAC
This sequence comes from Mauremys reevesii, assembly GCF_016161935.1. NCBI lineage: Eukaryota > Metazoa > Chordata > Testudines > Geoemydidae > Mauremys > Mauremys reevesii. The sequence goes on from NC_052632.1 coordinate 34,797,933, forward strand.
TCCCTCAGGGCACTTGGCATTGGCCATTGTCGGTAGACAGGATACTGGGCTGGATGGACCTTTGGTTTGACCCAGTATGGCTGTTCTTATGTTCTAACCTAAATGAACCCAAAGTTATGGAGACAGATATGAGTCAAGGAAGCCAGCAGAGTATCAAAAACCTGGAAAAATCTCTGCCTCGATGGGCTCAGGTGTTTGGTCACAAGCTGAGGTGGTTCGAAAATTTTGGATTTTTTTTATGCAGAATTTTTTTATTGTTTCTTTAAACAATCAAACACAGCAAGCAGCAAATATTTGGCCACACACTTCTGAAACCCCAAACCATATTCAGGTTCTGGCAGACTAATTTCAGCTTTTCAATTAAAAAAAACACAATAAATTTTGAAGGAAAGCAGACATTGTCCATGATTTTTTTTCCGCTTTTTAAAAACCCCTAGTTTTCAATCCAAAAAAAGTTTTGACGGAAAATATTTGGCCAACAATTTTAATGAGCTTTAGTGCCTTTTAGCACTAGCTGATGCTGAGAACCAGTGATACCTTGTAAAGAAGTTTTCTCAAAACTGGATTTGTGCCGAGACGTGGAAGGTTTATTTTTCCCAGGGCCGCCCATGGGGGTGGGAGCAAGTGGGGCAATTTGCCCCGGGCCCCACAGGGGCCCCCACGAGAATATAGTATTGCAATATTTTTTATGGAAGGGGCCCCTGAAATTGCTTTGCCCCAGGCCCCCTGAATCCTCTGGGCGGCCCTGTTTTAAATTGTGTTACATACTGATGTAACATTTCAGGGTAATGTCAAGATCCTTCTCCCCCTCTTCTAGAAAGCCCTAAGCTTTGTGAATGAGGCTTAAATATCAAACGCTTGATGCTCCCCCCTCCACTGCTGGAGGAGAGCAAAAGCAAGGAGAACTGAGTAGGGGACTATGGAAGTGGGGAGGAGCAGCTCTATGGCATGTTGTCCCTTCCCTCCCCCTCACCCCTCAGAGCATAAAAGCCTCTTCACAGACATACCAAGCAGTTAGGATCTGCAGTTCAGAAGGGAGCCAGGGAAAAGATGCTCTACATGGCATGTTCACTTCCTAGCCTGGTAGATTCCTTCGTGGAAGTGAATGCTGCTCTAAACAGCATTAACTCTTAATAAGCAGTAGGCTTAAAACAACCAAAGGGAAGTACTTCTTCACACAACACACAATCAACCTGTGGAACTCATTGACAGGGGATGTTGTAAAGGCCAAAAGAATGACTGGGTTTAAAAAAGAATTGGATAAATTCATGGAGGATAGGTCCATCAATGGCTATTAATCAAGACGGTCAGGGATGCAACCCCATGTCCTCTGTAAACTTCTGACTCCCAGAAGCTGGGATGGGATGACAGAGGATGGATCACTCAATAAATTTCCCTTTCTGTTCGTTCCCTATGAAGCATCTGGCATTGGCCGCTGTTGGAAGACAGGATACCTCGCTAGATAGACCATTGGTCTGACCCAGTATGGCCGTTCTTATGTTCTAACTCTTTCCTCTGCATCTCTGAACTATCTTGGAGATGAGTAGGGCTCAGGAGCCTATGCTGACACAGATCCTTAAAAAGCTAAGATCTAATATTGTGGCTTTTTAAAAAGGGTGTAGCTCACAGTAGTGAATGCCACCTTGTGTAGCTATTTTTTGTTCTATGTTTCATGACCTATGAGAGAAAATTGAAAAAATTGAGTTCAGTCTGGAGAAGAGAAGACTTAGGCGGGGACATGACAACAGTTTTCAAGTACATAAAAGGTTATTACAAAGAGGAGGGAGAAAAATTGTTCTCTTTCACCTCTGAGGATAGATGAAGAAGCAATGGGCTTAAATTGTAGCAAGGGCGGTTTAGGCTGGACATTAGGAAAAATTTCCTGTCAGGTTAGTTAAGTACTAGGAATAAATTGCCTAGGAAGGTTGTGGAATCTCCATCATTGGAGATTTTTAAGAGAAGGTTAGATAAACTCCTGTCAGGGATGGTCTAATACTTAGTCTTTCCATGAATGCAGGGGACTAGACTAGAAGACGTCTCGAGGTCCCTTCCAGTCCTCTGATTCTATATGTCACTAGCATGGCTTGCTAAGTGAAGTCAGCACTCTTACCAGAAGGAGAAATCTGGAGGACTTAGCAGTGGTATTTCGATGAAGAAATCCTGCAGAAGCCAGCCATGTGACTTGATGTTCATTCTATATTTTTCTCCTATTAAGTATGATATGGAAGGATCAGATGCACTTTATACACTAGGAGCATCAGATAGGGATAAATCAGAATGGATGATGATGATGAAGTGTATATATAGATCACTTTACATCTCTGCAAAGTGATTTACAAACATTAGTTACTTAATCCTCACAAACACCTGTCTGAAGTAGAGAAGTATTATCCCTATTTTCAAGATGGGGACTGAAACACTTGTTTGTTGATTAGTAAATCCTCTTACATAACATATAATTTAAAGAACAATATAAACTTAATAGGAGAAGATGTATAATGAACTCTGCAAAGTTCAGGTCTTTCTCTTGACTTCAGTGTTTAATGTAGGGGAGTACTTGGATCATACTGTTTCTGATTCAACTGACACCTTTGTGTGAGTCCAGGCATATAACTGTGAGTCACTCTCTGGTGACTAACACAAGTCACTATTCATTTCTCTGTTTTTCCTAACATACTGGATTCAATTTATACTCTTTCAACTCAGTACCCTTTATCTGTGCCAAAGTATCAGCTCGTACGAACTCTTGATGAGGAATCTGGCAATCTTCTCTTCAGGTAGCAATTAACTAAATATACACATTTCATTATGTAACATACGATAGTCTCTATGCTGAGACATATTTAACTTCAGTAGAGAACGCATATCTTCCCTGAGGAAAACTCTCTTTAATGGTGCATTAACACTAGTTTGGAATCCTGTAGCCATAACTCAAATAGATAGAAGATTTTTTTTTCTTTAAAATGAACTGCATGAGAGCATTAAGGAGCTGATCTTGAAAGGTCATGAGCTCCCACAGCTTCTTTTGGATTTCCACTCAGGATTGGGCCCCAGGGCTGAAACTATCACCAGCTACTCAGTGTGCAACTTCTTAATGACACTACATCTGTTTCTATAACATCCCAATTATCTCAGAATGTCAATGCAAGCATATCAGGACCCTATTATCACGGAAAAAACAATTTGGAAGGAACTCTCTGAAAACCCCTTGATGATTCTGTTATAATGTGCATACCACATTATAAAGTTGAAAAACAGTCTGAGTTTTGGATGTCTATTAGAATGTCATTATGAGGCCATTATATAAGATTACAATGGGAAAATGGCTTTAATGCAAGTCAGGAGAGACCTGCTGATGATAATTCAATATGACATTATAACAACAGTACATGCAACAGCTTTCTGTGGAATTGTTGTCACAGGGAAAATGAAAGGATTTCAACACACATTATGTGGCTTTTAAAAAACAAAGGGAATTAAACACTAACATTTATACTGACATGATATTATGAGTGATGTATAATCCTACAAATGTAAGGAAACATTGTGTTAAGGCAACCACGGCCATGTGTACTCAGCCCTTCTGGAACAAAAAAAGGTCCCTTTTAGAGGGTTCATAACACAGTGGGCTATTTACAAATGAAAAAATATATATCACTCACATGGGCTACACTTCCTATGCCCTGTGTGTGTCATGGTATTACAATCCAGATGTGAAGGAAGTTGTTGAGATACCACAGTGATAAGCACAATATAAACTAACACAGTCAAAGAATTTCAAAACCGTAGTGTGCAATGCAGATCACCTGTATGACAGAAATATTCCTGTACCCATATTAAAACAAGAGCCAAATCCTCAAGAGCCACCCAAGGAAGGCAGGAAAGAAGGAGCACAGCATACTGGAAATGGCATTGTGGATCAGCACAGCAGTGACGAAGAGTATTCAGCCCCAAGGAGATGATGCAGATTAAATTGCACAAGTGGCCCAAACAGTAGAGCTGTACTGGACATAGCATGGCAATTACAGTACATTGGGGGAACGGCCTCTGAATTTAGACCCCAATTCAGCAAAGCAGTGAAACGCATACGTTACTATAAGCGCATGACTCAAGTTATGCCTAAGTGCTTTGCTGAAAATGAATGGACTGATGAATGAGGGCTTATGTGGGAGATGAATTTATTGTCCTTGCCCCCATCACTATTTGCCTTTCTGCATGCAACTGCAGTCACGCAGCTTTCTGCCATATATTTGGTGTTTGAGAGTATTCCAGTGCCTCAGTGATGCAAAGCTTTAAAAGTTTGCACACCTGGAAGAAGAGTGTGAGCAGAGAGGCAGGTCGTTGGTTGCTATGGACAAAACACATTTCTAGCCCAGGAAAACTCTACTACAAATTCCCAAGGTATCATGGGAGACCGTGGCTCTCAACCTTTCCAGACTACTGTACCCCTTTCGGGAGTCTGATTTATCTTGCATGCCCCAACTTTAAACTCACTTAAAAGCTACTTGCTTACAAAATCAGACATAAAAATACAAAAATGTCACAGCACACTGGTACTGAAAAATTGCTTACTTTCTCATCTTTACCATATAATTATAAAATAAATTGATTGAAATATAAATATTGTACTTACGTTTCAGTATATGTTATATAGAGCAGTACAAACAAGTCATTGTCTGTATGAAATTTTAGTTTGTATTGACTTCGCTAGTGCTTTTTATTTAATTGATGTACCCCCAGAAGACCTCTGCATACTCCCAGGGATATGTGTACCCTGCTTGAGAACCACTGACCTAGAGGATAGAGTACTGGACAGAGAGACAGGAAACCTGGATTCTACTACAGCTGGGCCATGGACCTGGAGTGTGACCCTGGGGAAGTCAGTTCCCCTCTGTGCCTGTTTCCCCTCCTATGTTTTGTCTATTTAGGCTGTAAACTTCTTGAGGAAGGGAGTCCTCTTACTAATTACCAGACCAGTGCCCAGCACAATGAGGCCATGATCTCAGCTGAGGCATCTAGGTACTACTGTACTAAATAACTGATGATAAATGTGCTTCTGCAGCTTTCCAGTCTCACATCAGCTCATCTTTGAATTAAAATAGGATTCCTTTTAAACTCTCACACGCTGTATGACATGTATAAAGCTGATTCTTAAAGTTTTTATCATTGTAGCTCAGGTGGGCAGAATATTAGCGGCACCTGTGTGCTGACTGACACATCAGCCAAATGCACTGCAATTCATTTATCACAGCTCCAGCAAAACTAGAGACCATGGAAAATGAGATCTGCCAGTTGTCATACTTCTTATCTGGATTATCTGCAGTTTAACCACAGAAAGTTAATGCTTTTATTGCAGTTTGGCTGTAACTTTTATTACACTGAAGAGGAAACTGTCCACCGATGAAATCTGCTTGCACAGAAATTGCAGTGAAATTGATGTGTGTAATCAAAGAATTGTGACAGTTTAGTTTAGTGGCCCAGCTGTTTGATTAATTACTAATTATAATGGCAGGTTTACAATGCTTTGATAGTTCTTTTCATTAAAATGTTATGGCAGAATTTTTTACATTAATTATAATTTGATGAAAAGGCATCTAATTTAATTCATTTTAGAATAATTTATAGTTAGTGTAGGTACTGTAGACAATTTCACAGTGGAGTTAAAGCTGAAAATGCATTGTTCTAGGTGCTAAATAAAAGAGATAGTATGGTAACATATTTTGATTGATTACTATTCATTTGATGTTAGTGTAAAATGAGCCCAATTCTTCTCCCATTCAAGTCAGTGGCAAAACCCCCAAAGACTTCAGTGGAAGAAGGCTGGGGCCCATTATTTCTGTCCGTTAAAAATGCTATACTGGAAATTAAACAGCTTTTCATCCTTCCTTCTCAGAAATAAGATTTAATTGAAAAAGCAGAACCAGAATGAAGAACACAATGCAGAGCATAAGGCCAAATTCTTCAATGGATGTCTACATTACCTTTGGCAGAGATGTAACAGGGTTGTGGCTTTGCACTCTATATGATTTTATGAAAATATGCTAATGTAACTGGAATATGCTTCATGCAAAAGGTCTCTTGTAAGTATCATTACAAAGCTTATAATCTACTGAGTGTGAACATCCTATTTGTATTAATGTACCACTCTTGTATCTGAAACTAGAAATATGAAATATAACTCTGAGGGCCTGTTGTAATTATGCAAAGTGTGGGCCATTAATGGTGGTTTGAAATCTTGATGACTCCCATTAACCAGGACAATTGACTACAGATGGCTCTGTTTTACCTGTAAGTCTTCCTGTATACGTGTGTACTGGCAAGTGGGTAATGAAGTCTTACAGTGACGTGATCATGTCACCTGAACCAGAATCCATCTTTAACCTGGTGTTTTTCCATTGAGAAGTGGGGGTGGGAAGCTAGAGGGACAAAGGATTCCCGCCTTATGCAAAAGATATATAAGTGGGTGGAACAGAGGAAAGGGAGAGCCATCATGAGGAATCCCTGAGCTACCACCCGAGCTGGAACAAGGACTGTACCAGGGGAAAAGATTGTGCCCACACTAGGAAGGCATCCAGTCTGTGAAAGAAATGTATTGAAACATCTCTGAGAGTGAGATCTTATCTGTATTCAGTTTCTTACTGTATTAAACATAGACTTGCGTGTTTTATTTTATTTTACTTGGTAATTCACTTTGTTCTGTCTGTTACTACTTGGAACCATTTGTCTTCCCTTGAGCTGGATGAGCTGGAATACCACAGAGAACACCTTCCTGCCAGAACAGGCATCCCTACCCTCCTGTCTTGCTAAGTTACACACTCCAGTCAGCTTCAGCACAGACACAGAGGTTGGGCCACACCCATCTGCAGTTCACTGAAACTGAGATGCACTCAGCTCAGGGGCTTCTTAGGGCTAGTCTACACTTACCGCGCGGGTCGACGCGTGAGTTTTTCTTTCGGACGGAACTATACTATCGCCTGATCTAGACGCCGATAGTTTCGAAGACTCGAAAGCGCTCCGGACCTCCCCCTCTCCGGCTGGTGGGAGTTAGCAGGACGGGGAGCGAGCGGAGCCGCGGCGGCGTGGTCTAATGACGTAGTTGAGTTTCGAACTAGAGTTTATTCAGCTAACGCTATTCACGTGCTGTGAATTGCGCCCTCTAGTCACCCCCCATTCTTAGTGTAGACCAGGCCTTAGTTAACAGAGACTTTCCCAGTGCCCAGTGTTCAGCCTTTTGCAGCTTGTATAGTTCTAGCTTCTTCTGATCTTTAATCTTATTTATTTTGCTTCCTTTTCTGTCCCTACTTCCCTTATCCAAAATAAGCAAATAGAAAAACAACAAACTAGTAACCACTTTGTCTATTCTCCAGCCACCACACTTAAAACTCACTTAAAATCACTACCAGTATCTCAAAGCAATCAGCTGTGCACAGATCCTGCTGACTACGCCACTGTGATGGGTTGGATCACAGAAACCCCCTTGGGAGCTGCCAACTGATGTGCCAAGACTGCTTCTGCCCATGCTTTCCTGCACTGTTAGCTTAGGACTTCATTGCCCTGCCTGGTTTGAGCCAGACTTGCTAGCCTGCTGCAAACCCAGACCCAGGTCTGAACCACGTCTCCTACCAGCTGTAGGGTTACTTGAAAGCAGCTAACGGAGGTGTTCTTGTCTTTAACACTCAGATGCCCAACTCCCAGTGGAGTCTAAACCCATACAAATCTGTTTTACCCTGTATAACGCTTATAAAGGATAAACTCATAAATTGTTCACCCTCTATAACACTGATAGAGAGGTATGCACAGCTGTTCCCCTCCCCTCCAGGTATTAATACATACTCTGGGTTAATTAATAAGTAAGAAAGTGATTTTATTAAATACAGAAAGTAGGATTTAAGTGGTTCCAAGTAGTAACTGACAGAACAGTTCTATTTGCTTCCCACCCCCACTTCTCAATGGAAAAGCACCAGGTTAAAGATGGATTCCGGTTCAGGTGACATGATCACATGTCACTGTAAGACTTCATTACCCACTTGCCAGCACACACGTATACAGGAAGACTAGAGGTAAAACAGCCAACTGCAGTCAATTGTCCTGGTTAATGGGAGTCATCAAGATTTCAAACCACCATTAATGGCCCACACTTTGCATAATTACAACAGGCCCTCAGAGTTATATTTCATATTTCTAGTTTCAGATACAAGAGTGGTACATTAATACAAATAGGATGTTCACACTCAGTAGATTATAAGCTTTGTAATGATACTTACAAGAGACCTTTTGCATGAAGCATACTCCAGTTACATTAGCATATTTTCATAAAATCACATAGAGTGCAACGCCACAAGAGTTACTACAGATTTAGATCAGAGTAACACAGCAGAACTTAGTCCTTACTCTTACTTCGTTAGTTGCTTTGCCTGCTTTGCTTCTTTCTCCCACTCTAAGGCCTGGTCCACACTAGGACTTTAATTCGAATTTAGCAGCGTTAATTCGAATTAACCGTGCACCCGTCCACACCACGAAGCTATTTAATTCGACATAGAGGGCTCTTTAATTCGACTTCTGTACTCCTCCCCGACGAGGGGAGTAGCACTAAATTCGACATGGCCATGTCGAATTAGGCTAGGTGTGAACGGAAATCGACCTTAGTAGCTCCGGGAGCTATCCCACACTGCAGCACTCTGTTGACGCTCTGGACAGCAGTCCGAGCTTGGATGTTCTGATCAGGCACACAGGAAAAGCCCCAGGAAAATTTGAATTCCTTTTCCTGTCTGGCCAGTTTGAATCTCATTTCCTGGTTGGACATCGGGGCGAGCTCAGCAGCACCGGCAACGATGCAGAGCTCTCCAGCAGAGGAGTCCAGGCAATCTCTGAATAGAAAGAGGGCCCCAGCATAGACTGACCGGGAAGTCTTGGATCTGATCAGTGTGTGGGGCGAGGAGTCTGTGCTTTCGGAGCTGCGCTCCAAAAAACGGAATGCAAAGACCTATGAGAGGGTCTCCAGAGCCATGAGAGACAGAGGATACAGCCGGGATGCAACGCAGTGCCGCGTGAAAACCGTCACACAGCTTCGACTGTCTCCAGACTGTCTCCAGACCTGCCACAGCATCCCCCTCACAGAGGCTGGCAAAGATTAGGCGGCGAAAGAAAAAGACACGGGACGAGATGTTCGCTGAACTTCTCGGCTGCTCCCGAGCCGAGGAGGACCAGCAGAGCCAGTGGAGGGAGACCCTCTCTCTGTACCAGCGCTCACACAGCGAACGGGAGGAGAGGTGGCGTGAGGAAGACAAGCAGGCGACTCAAACGCTGCTTGGACTAATGAGGGAGCAAACGGACACGCTCCGGCGCCTTGTGGATGTTCTGCAGGACCGCAGGCAGGAGGACAGAGCCTCCCCGCAGTGTATCTGCAACCGCCCTCCCCCGCCACAAAGTCCCATACCCCCCTCACCCAAAATAACCAGAAGGAGGGGCGCCAGGGGCCGTGAAAACTGTCACTGCACCCCAGCAGAGTGCTCAAGTACCCAAAAGCTCTCATACCCTCAATTTTGAGAAGTCCTTTCCTTCCCGCCTCACCCAAGCCCCCATCCCAGTTTCATCCCCTAACTGTCTAGTTAATTATTAAAAATACTTTGCTGTTAATTACTGTTTCAGTCATGTTTTTTTACAGAAGACTGTGTTTGAAGGGGGGGTGGGGTGGGAAAGGGGGTTGGTAATTGTATAGGGCAGTCACCTTTACCAGGGTACAGACACGGGGGCAGGATCAGCATCAGGTCACACACACAGTGCAGTCAGTAGGCACCCTGGTCGGTATGGGAGGTAGTTTCCAGGTTCTGTGTGGGTGGGGGGGTATATGACTTTGTAGCGGGGGAGGGCGGTTACAGATCTTATGCAGCGATCCTTATCCTGGACCACAGGGCCACGCAGCAGGGGAATCTGTAACCGTCCTCCCCCGCCGCAAGGTCACATAGCCCCCGCACACAGAGTCCCAAAAAGGAGGGATGGCAGGCTCCGTTGAAACAACCAGTCCGGCACTGCGGACCGCTCTAGGAGCAGGAGCCTGTCATTCCTCGAGTTCAGAGGCGGTCTTTACATCACCGCACACCCTACCCAGCACAGTCTGCGTCCCAGTTTCAACCCTTTAACGCAAAGTCATTAATAAATAAACCTTTCTTAAGTAACAATGGAACATGTATTTTATTTTTACACGTGTGTTGGAAGTGGGGGAAACGGGATGAACGGGGTATGTAACTGCAGAGGATAGTCAACAGTAACTGGGTAAAGAAACAGGGGCAGGTTCAGCTTCTCTGTAAAGAAACTGAACAGTCACAGGTCACGCTGCTCGCTGGTACTTGAAGAGTTCCTTGTCGCTGTCCAAGGCGCCTGTATAGGGCTTCATGAGCCAGGGCATTAGCGGGTAGGCTGGGTCCCCGAGGATCACTATAGGCATCTGCACATCCCCAACAGTTATTTTGTGGTCCGGGAAGAAACTACCTTCCTGCAGGTGTCTAAACAGACCACAGTTCCTGAAAACACGCGCGTCATGAACATTGCCCGGCCACCCGAACATTGATGTTGGTAAAACGTCCCCTATGGCCACCAGTGCTTGCAGCACCATTGAAAAGTAGCCCGATTTCTCAGCAGCTGACTATGGAAGAGGTGGAAGAGGTGGACGATAAGGTGCGAGGAGGTGAAAACGGCCATAACTGCAGCGGGCTCCATGCTCGCAGTGCTGTGGCGTCCGCGCTGTCACTGACCAGAAAAGTGCATGAACAGATTGCCCGCAGGCGCTTTCAGGGAGGGAGGGCATGATTGACGGTTCAATGATGACAGGTTTCAGAGTAGCAGCCGTGTTAGTCTGTATCCGCAAAAAGCATCCGAAGAAGTGAGCTGTAGCTCACGAAAGCTCATGCTTAAATAAATTTGTTAGTCTTTAAGGTGCCACAAGTACTCCTGTTTTTTTTCAATGATGACAGTTACCCAAAACCACCCTCGACACATTTTTTCCCCCAGCAGGCACTGGGGGCTGTACCCAGCATTCCAATGGGCAGCAGGGAGTGCGGGAACTGTGGGATAGCTTCCCACACTGCACCGCTTCCAAAGTCGACGCTGGCCCCGTTAGTGTGGAATCACAAAGTCGAATTAGTGTCCTTAGTGTGGATACACAAATTCGACTTCGTACGGTCGATTCCACAAATTTGAATTAAGTTGAATCGAACTACTCTTGTAGTGTAGACATACCCTAAGGCTATGTCTACACTATGCAGCTTTTAGTGACACAGCTGTGTTGCTACAGCCGTACTGGTAAAAGGCGCACAGTGTAGCCGCTGTTTTTGTCAGCAGGAGAGAGCTCTCCACCAACAAAAAAGTTCCACCCCCAATGAGCAGCATTAGCTTTCTCAGCAGGAGAGCACTCCTTCCGACAAAGCACTGTTCACACCGGTGCTTGTCATCTGCAAAACTTTTGTCTTTCGGGAGTGGGGGGAGGTGCTAACACCTCTGAAAAACAAAAGTTTTGTCGTTCAGTTGCCAGTATAGACAGAGCCCAAGGGGAATTCACTGTTGCTCTGCATGAGCTATGCCAGTGCAAATGGGCTGCAAAGACCTTCCCCAGTGCAAGAGACCTCTCTGAGAAGCACAGAGCCAACTCTCTGCCCCTCTCCCTCACAAGAGCCCCCAGTGCTGTGGGTATGCTGCAGAGGACAAGAGAAAGTAAGACTGGGGCATTCATATGTTCCAGCTATATCCTGGCTGTTGCAACACTCACTGGGGCAATGGCAGATGGGGTGCAAGTTGCTCCACATTTACACCAATGTAACCGAGTGCAGAATTTGGCACTTGACTTCTGTAGAATGCCAATTCATGGAGAACCTTTGGCACACTATGTTTAAACATCATAAAGTGTTTATAAGATAGAACTAGCATTTTACCAAATATAACAGAGAAGTAGCCGGATGTTTTTTCCAGGTCCCTGAGGTATAATGAATAACAGCAAACTTTCCTTTCCACTTTTAAGAGAAAGCATATTCATGCAAAAATTGTTCCAGAACTTCTCTTCTATCTATCTATCACCTCTTTGATATTTAAGAATCTTTAGTGATGTGAGACAAGGCTGAAAAATGGTGGGATGTCTATTATTAGAACAGTCGTAGACTGATACTTCAGTGCGAGAACAGCCAAGCAGTAGGAAAGCTCATGTGTTACATAGATGGAACCCACTTTATGTTCTACAGTTGCCTCACCATTTTTAACTCATACAACTTGCAGCATAAATTTACTCCCTCATCTCTATGATAAACAACGAAATTATGCTGAGCGTCCGAAGTGTTCATGTCCTAAACTTACTAGGTTGCCTTTCTGTTCTTTTATTTTGTAACATAAATGTTATAGTCCCCTCCTGTTCTTAAGAAGTCCTGGTTTGTTTGTTTTAAAACCGCATCTAGGATTACAGCTGGAATGTGGTTCCCTTCATCCTTTAGAAGAATACAGCTGTTTGACAGTGTTCAGGGCAGTGTATGAATACATGGTTAAACTTAGTTGCATTAAGGACTCTTTTATTTCATTGATGGGAAACTCATTGTACACCTTGAGAAGGAGAAAGGTGTAACACAGGAATAAATCAGGGACAAAGCGAGTAGGAAAAAGGAAGAGAAGGAAAAAAGAGACCAAAGGAACAGAGGAGAGGAAGAAAGGCTGGGACTAAACAAAACCAAGAAAGAAAAAGTATTTGGAAAATACTGTTGAAACATGTTTAATATAAAGCCTTTCCAGAAAAGAAAATCTGAGTTGACAGCATCCTCCAGCTCTTCCAGTGCTTTTAGTCTTATCTGTGACTGTGCTTTAGACTGTAAATTTCTTCAGGTCATAGACTCCTTATATTTATATTTTGTACAGGTCTGGAGACGGAGGGGAAGCAGGATGAAGGGAGTGGAGTTTGGGGAAAGGGAAATCTTCTTCTGAATTTAAAATATTGAGTGCCAACTTAGTGGTGTATGCTTTTAAACCCATTCTGCTAATATAAAGGAAATATGGGGCAGAAAGAACCTAGCATGACCTTCAGATCTCAGGTTGAATAACATCCTTCCTGAACCCCTACAGGCCAGGCATATTTTTTGGCTGGATTTGCTCATTTTCTTTTGGGAGAGACACAACATTATGAAACTGAGAATCTAGGGCCATTCTCTCACAGCTCCATACCATACCAGTGCTAGTCTCTATGGGCTTCCCCATGCTGGCTGAAGAGGAAGGCTAAGCAGATACAACAGAGATGGAAAGACCTTTCATAAAGCCTGGTTATGATCAGGGACAGCTTTTTTAAAACCCCATTGTGAAATCTGTCTGTCATATTGCAGGGTAGATGGCTTGTCTGCATACTTCAGTGGCTTCAGGTAGCTTGTCTGCATGGTGAAAAAAACCCTTCTTTATATCTTCCATGAAGGTTGTGTATTGCCTGGTGTTAGAATATGTCACTACATGGTCCTAAAAAACAAGAAGTATGGTGGCACCTTAAAGACTAACAGATAAGCTTTCATGGGTAAAAAACCAGTTCTTCAGATGCATGGAGTGAAAATTACATTATATAATTTTCTCTCCATGCATCTGAAGAAGTGGGATTTTTACCCACAAAAGCTTATGCCCAAATAAATCTGTTAGTCTTTAAGGTGCCACCGGACTTCTTGTTGGTTTTTATGGATACAGACTAACACGGCTATCCCCTGATACTTGACACCATACATAGTCCTGTTTAACCTGGTGCATTGTTACGCAAAGCACTGTATCAGAAATGAAGAGAGGGAATGGATATTTTTTTCATCCACATCAGGCTAATGCTACTCACAAGACACACATAACTCTGAAATGCCAGTGGATCGCACAGTCTTTCTTTCAAATCAGCATGTAACTCCCATTGATTTTTCAGTCCAGCAATAGTAAATTAAGGTGGAGTTTTTCAAAGCCACCTATAAGAAATTAAGGGGAATTGAATGACCAAATCACGTCAGTAGCTTTGAAAACTCCTTCCTAATGGCCCACTTTTGCCACCTTTATTTACATGGAGTAATGCCTTACTCCTTGAGTACTCCCATTGAAATCAGTGAGACTGCTCAACAAGTAAGGGAAGCAGTAGGCTTTGGCAAAGAGGGCTAATATGCTCCACATGGCTATATCAGCTGACAGCTGTGCATTATCTGATGTTTCCAGATAGTCTTCAAGGATTCATATAAGGCCCAATCCTGTACCACTGAAGTCAATGGGAGTTTTAACATGAATGCCAGTGGTGGCAGTGTCTGACCCACAGAATGTGTAGCAAGAATATATTCTATTACAGAAGAACATTATTCCACCCCAAGGTGATGTAAGGAGAGAAATTGTGTTGAAGTGCAAAGTGATTGCAAAAATGTCATTGTGGGTTTCCATGCTTGTCATCTCTATGGCTCCAGATCAAATCAGCTCAGATTCCAAGTAAACAGGTGTTTTTTCTAATTGCCAGTCTTGCAAATTGATCCTGGGATCTAAAGGTCATGCTGGTTTCTTTTTGCCTCACCCATCAACAACAGTGAAGATTCTGCAATGTGAGCTTAGATGATAATTGTTGACAGGTCTGTCCATCAGAGCAGAAATGCCTTTGGAGTGCTAAGAGTGAAATACTATAAACAAATATTTCTGTCAATAACATGAGCAGATGTCCTATTTGATAACTGGGAGCAGACTTACTGAGGAGGAAGGTGCCACTTTTGGAGTAGAGCTGTACTTTACAGCCTGCTACAGGAAATGATGTGATGGTGCTCAACAGGCCAAGTCATATTGGAACAGTGGTCTAACTAACCCTCCAGTCGTTCAGAAAAATAGACAGTCTTCCCATAAACCTCATTCCAAATCTTCCCCAATTTCCCTTGTTCCCTTCTCCATCATGTAAAGGCAATTTTGTAGACATTGGCTGTATGCTTACCCCCAGTCCTGCCACCCGGGGGCTGTATGTTATTACCAGTGCTGGAGGTATAGTGCTGAATATAGGGTCTATGGCCCATGATAAGTTTATCTGAATTCAAGTCAAGGGTGCTCCTAACATATCCTTTGACAACGCTTTTTTGATCTCTGCAACCTGGTACAATGAATACGGATGCAAAACCTTGAAGTAGATGAAATCTATTATTTTTATAGCATAACTCTTATAATTTGTGTTATGGTAGTGTCTGGAGGTCCCGACCAAGATTGTATACATACTTATAGTAAAAAACAGGTCATGCCCTGAAGAGTTTAACAGCTAAATAGGCAAGGCAGACAAAGGGCAGGAGGGAAAACGGGCACAGAGAGGTGACGTGGCCTGCCCAAGGACACACACTAGGTCCGTAACAGAGTTCACAAAAGAACCCAGGTTTCCTGATGCCAAGCCTTTTGATCTGTTCTCTGGAGTCTAGACCACACCGCCTCCCCGGTAAATCAGTTGCTATACCTAATAAATTGTCTAATGATGTGGTCAAGATGCATATCAAAATAATATAAATCTCTGTTATTTCATGAAAGACTATTGAAAGAAACCGTCTACTTACTTTAGGGCTACATTAGCACTTGTATCTTAGGGTACGTCTACATTACGGGATTATTCCGAATTTACATAAACCGGTTTAGCAAAACAGATTGTATAAAATCGAGTGCGCGCGGCCACACTAAACACATTAAATCGGTGGTGTGCGTCCACGGTCCGAGGCTAGCGTCGATTTCTGGAGTGTTGCACTGTGGCTAGCTATTCCCTAGCTATCCCATAGTTCCCGCAGCCTATCCCGCCCCTTGGAATTTCCGGGTTGAGATCCCAGTGCCTGATGGGGCAAAAATCATTGTCGCAGGTGGTTCTGGGTAAATGTCGTCAGTCACTCCTTCCTCTGGGAAAGCAACGGCAGACAAGCATTTCGCGCCTTTTTTCCCTGGATTGCCCTGGCAGATGCCATAGCATGGCAATCATGGAGCCTGTTTTGCCTTTTGTGACTGTCACCGTATGTGTACTAGATGCCTCTCACAGAGGCGATTCAGCAGCGCTACACAGCAGCATGCTTTTGCTTTTGCATGACAGCAGAGATGGTTACCAGCCATACTGTACCATCTACCATACCATAAATTGGTAATAAGATGATCATGGTTACCAGTCCTTTTGCACCATTTGCTGCTGTCATAAGTGCCCCTGGCTAAGATCAGCCAGGGGCGCAAAAGCCAAAATTGGGAATGACTCCCTGAGTCAATCCCTCCTTTTTGGTATCTAAAAATAGAATCAGTCCTGCCTAGAATATGGGCAAGTGTACTAGAGAACCACTGTATCAGAGAGCACAGCTGCTCTGTGTCAGATCCTGCAGAAATTATGAGCTGTATGCTATTCACAGGAGATGCTCCTGCAACAACCCCACCTGTTGATTCCGTTCTTCCCCCAGCCTTCCTGGGCTACTGTAGCATTGTCCCCCCACTTGTGTGATGAAGTAATAAAGAATGCAGGAATAAGACACGCTGACTTGTTAGTGAGAAATGAGTGGAAGGCAGCCTCCGGCTGCTATGATAGTCCAGACAGGACAGTAAGGAGTGTGGAGGAGAGGAGCCCAGCATCCCTCTGCTAGTCCAGGGGCAATTGAATCTTTTTTTTACACATGAAGGGTGGGGGCTGATGGAGCTCAGCCCCCTGTTTCTATGATGACGATGGTTATTAGCCATACTGTACCATCTACCAGGAAAAATTAGGGCCAGGCGCCCTTGATCGACCTGACGGATGCTAGTCAGCATGGGTTTTTTTAAATTCGTCTTCTGTAACGGAGCGCTGATAGAACAGATTTGCCTGCCCTTACAGCGATCACATCCTCATGGTCCATGCGGGAGCTCTTTCTTTATTTTGATTTTTAACTGCATCACCACACGTGCTGATCGGAGCTCCCCGCTGGGCAAATATTCAAAAGTTCGCGGGGCTTTTCCTGTCTACCTGGCCACTGCATCCGAGTTCAGATTGCTGTCCAGAGCGGTCAGTGGTGCACTGTGGGATACCGCCCGGAGGCCAATACCGTCGATCTGTGGCCACACTAACCCTAATCCGATATGGTAATACCAATATTAGCGCTACTCCTCTCGTTAGGGAGGAGTACAGAAACCGGTTTAAAGAGCCCTTTATACCGATATAAAAGGCCTCTTAGTGTGGACGGGTGTGGCGTTAAATCGGTTTAATGCTCCTAAAACCGGTTTAAACGCGTAGTGTAGACCAGGCCTTAAACAGGCTTGTTGGGAATCTGTGTTCTCTCACTTCCAGGGAGGCAGGAATTGAGAACATCATGGAGATTCAGAGGGTGACACACACACCTCTACAGAGGAGGGAAGAACTAATTGTATGGCTTTGAAAGTAGCCCCAAGCTGGCCATGTATAAAAAGGTGGTATACACGTTCCAGCATGAGCCCTGTACCAGTGCTGTATGCCTGCTAAGGAGTAAATGGAATGTTCCTGTTGGATGGGCTAAAGGGTCCTGTTGGAAATATCCTCCTTGATTGAGAGGTGGGAGGAGAGGTTTTCATTAAAAAAGAGAAATCCAGCTTTCTAAATGGTCAGACCATCCTCCCTCTCAAAGTCCTGACTCTGTGTCCAGACAAGTTTGGCATGGCCAGGAGGCAGGTGTGAATGGGGAAATCAGATGTATTTATGGGGAAGGAGGAAGCTCAGAATATTACTTCATGTGAATTTGCTTAAAATTGAGTAAGAACCTCAGGATTTGACCCATAGAGTATTAGTAATTGTCTAATTAATTTCCATTGTTATAAAATGCTTTGAGAGCTTCTGCTGAGAGGCACTGGGTATTTGCAAATGATTATTGTTGTTGCTCTTTAATATTGTCATTTCGTGATATTGACAACATCACTCCAAAGACCCAGTCGGATTACAGCCCTGCCAGGCAGTCTTCTCTTTTTTACAAAGAGCATGCCTGAGATGTCATTCTTCTGGGGATGAGACTTCAGCACCAGAAAATCTGATTGGACAGGGTTGCAACCTCATTTTTGGAGATGGTACTTCTGACATAATTTAGTACAGCACGTTAGTGCACAAAAGGGATGATATCTACCATAGACCTGGTTAATGGGCATTTTACTAATTCCGCTTGTTATGCTGTGAACAAACTATAAAATCAAATTGTGAAATGCTTGAAATTGATCACCAGCAAACTAGCATTCACCAGTGTTAAAAGGCTAAAACTGGAAACAGGATGCAGCTGGGACTGGAATACATTTTCCAATGGATTTAACAATATTTATACCTTGCCACTGCAGTATGATAGGGCATGTTTAGTCCAAAATACAAGGATGCACTCTTGTGGCTATGAGTTGCCATTAGGGAATATATCTCATTGAAATCATCTTCCTTAATTGTTTTTTTAGAAAATATATACTTTGCATTAAAATATGTACAAGAGAATATCTACCCTACCAACACACATTTCCACAGGCATATCAGTGGCAATGTATTGTATTATTGTCGTGTGTGCTCCTTTCAGTTGTGGGGAGGGGAATCCCATCATTTTCCCTTTTCCCACCCCCAGTTAACACTGTTTTGTCTCATAAGGCTCATGTAGCAGCAACTTTCCCTCAGCAATGGGGTGCTGCATGGGCTTCATCAAAGCCATTCCTGAATGGTTGCTGTAGATTTGGTTAGCTCTTTTGGATAATGCACTTGTACCACTAGTTTTCTGAACATTTTTATGGGGCGGTGCATGCCTTGAAGGGGTATACCTCTGGCAAACGTTCACAGCTGCCTGCTAAACAGATGCTTCTCTTGAGGGAGGGAAGCGTTATCACAAACATCTGTGATAACAGAGCGAGCTGCCTCACAGCTGTGCTGTGTGTGCTGGGTTTTGCCTTCTCTCCTGATAACCACTGTGACTCTGTCGCTACTGCAGACAATGGAAAGAACCCACAATCAAGGCCTTAGGTGATTGTCATCTATCCTCTCATGACAATATATTTTACATTTGTGGAGAGGAGAAGTTCAGTGATGGGATCAAGCAGAAAATGGCTAGGAGTCAGTGCAGCTATTGCATGTTGACATTGACCATTGAGTAGCAGAATCACAGCCGGAGATTGAGAGGAAAAAGATACTCATGGTTAAGGTAGCATGTGGAGACTAAGGAAATCCTTTAGTTCTGAATTTTTTTTTTTATTCAGTTATCCTTTCTTTCAAGTAAATAATGCAAATATTGGCCCATGGATACATGGATAGAAGCTTTATAGTCCCAAGGAAAAAGCTTTCCACAAACTATATTAGATAATAAAGATTATAATAGTAGATTTCAAGTGGCGTTCATTGGGCAGGCATATACAGAAAATGCCATACATAACTTGTATACATTTTAACAACTGTTAACAGGCCGATAAATTTAACATTGATGAATATACATGATTGTCCAGAAATTATTTTCTTTGCTTGAACTTTATAGGCACATTCAGCTTAGTAGGAGATGAGCCAAACTCCCTCCATGGCAAATCATACATACATATGTTTGATGGTCTGGTCTCTGTTAAACGGGTATAAATCCAGAGTAACTCCGATGTATTTAGTGGGATTACTCCATATTTACACCAGTGGAACTGAAAGCAGAATTTGCCACAGAACTACATCTTTATCAGAAGGCCATGGCTGGAGACTTTCTTTGATAACTGTTGTTCAGGCGCCATCTCCTGGCTGCCTGTTCCATATTAACTATTTCTCAGTTCGAGAGACATCCCCGACCCCTTCCCTAGTCTTTTGTCCACAGGGGTGAGTCAAGATGTAAAATGTCCTTGCTTGAGATGATAGTTATGATTTCTTTTCCTTTCTTTTTGTGTCTCTTGCTTTCCTGTGGGAGACATAGGACTAATGATAAAAAAAGGATACAAAAGGCACCTGAGTTGCTGTACTTGCCTACAGATAAATGCACCAAAGAGGGTTTTATTTATTAAGGGTCAAGATAGCTTGGATATGTACAAACCACAGGATACAACATGGTCTCTTCCCAAAGGACCATACAGTCTAAATAACTGGGCAGCACAGAACATATTGGGTGACCCAAAGGAAGGCTCTCTTTCCAGTGTTTGGTTTTGTTTCATAATGGGCAGAAAGAGGGGCATCATGGAGGAAATTATTCCATAGTTGGTTACTTTGAGGTTTCTTGCAAATTCCATTGAATCAGCTGTGCCTGGCCACTGTCAGTCACGGGGTATTTGATTAGATGTTCCATTGGTCTGAACTCATATGGCAATTCCTATCCACAGTAGGAGCAGGAGGCCACAGAAGGGAATTGCATGGAAGGGAGCTGAACAGCCCAAAAGCACATAGAAGGGAGCTGGGAGGGGCCAGTGCAGGAGAGAAAGGCAACAGGACAGCATGTGCCTCCCTCCTGCCTCAGAGCTGCTCTGCACTAGCAGCCTTGTAGGACCATGACTCCATATGGCTGAGAGGGGCAGGGCCAAGAGAGCGAGGGAAACATGCTCTCCATGCAGCAAGTTATTCTTCAAATCCATTGAGATGCAAGGTGCTTTAAGTAGACCACTTGAGAATAGAGTTGACTATAGGAATCTCATCTCCATGGGGAGTCATATTTTGCCCATCTTAGTGGAAGAAATTTTCAGCCCAATGTGTGGTTGACATTAGTAGAAATAAAGGAGGGGACATAGTGGAGATCCTCTGTGCTTAGGAGAATGTCTAGGGGGAAAAAGGTCAATGTTGGATTTTTCTTCTTTAAAAAAATTAGTTTCTTTATACTTTTTCATCAGAAACAAAAATCGTCTTCTAGATACTAACAGATTCCTGCATGCATTACTATTCATTTCTGCAGCTTCCATTTTTAAAAGTGTTTAAAAGAACATAAACAATTTCTAGGCAGAAATTAACTTGGTCACTGAATTTAAAAGAACTGAGTCTTTTGTTACATAATCTCACTATCGTCTAACCAGTGTAGATTAATTCATGTTTCCTTAACTCATTTTGACATTGTGACAGATGGTGGCAGTTTGGTGACCCAAACTCCTATCTTTGATTATAGAAAGACAAAGAGTCCCTCCATACTTAAAGAGACACAATCAATTTGAAATGCAGTCAATTTAAAAATAATTGGTTAGAAGGAATTTCAGGTACTACACCTGCCCGTGTCCCCCATTGCTCTGTGTTTTACAGTCAAATTTTCCTATTTTAAAAAATGTTTTTTGTTCTCTGCTGCTGTGTGAACCCCTCCTCCTTCCCTTCCCCATAAACAAAGGAAACTGATTGACAATACCAAGGAAACAGAGAAAATCTAGCTGCAAAGTGCTGCCACATAGACAAAGTAAACTGGCTAAAAACAACAGAGAAAGGTGTTTGTTCCCTCTACTGTCTCTGTTACAGTAATCTTAGATGTGATATTTGTGGCAATAGTAGATTAAATAAATTCTGATAGAGGTGTGATTTTTAAAATAGTCTGTGTCCACTACAGCTCAAGCTTTCCACATTAATAAGCCTGATTTTGATCCTCTCCCTTAATTTCACTAAAACCAAAGTGATCCTCTGGAAATTTCAAAGGCCAGATCTTAATCCAGGACTGAGATAGAGCTTCCAAAGATGCTTCTCCATTGAAGATTTTCCTAAAAAATGTTTGGCTCACCATAACTAAATGGCGAGTGTAAGGCAGGGGTCACATCTGGGTGGGGAAATTGTATGCAGGGTCATGCATGTAGGGCTGGGGCAGGGTGTTGGGGTGCGGGAGGGAGTGCAGGGTGTGGGAGGGGGTGACGTTCAGGAAGGGGCTCAGGGTAAGGGGCTGGGGTGCAGGAGGGGTATGGGGTGCAGGAGGCAGCTCAGGACAGGGGGTGGGGTACAGGATGGAGGGATTTGGGGAGTGGGCTCCAGCCCAGTGCCACTTACCTCAAGCAGCTCTGGGGTGGCAGTGGTGCACAGCAGAGCTAAGGCAGGCTCCCTGCCTGTCCTGGCCCCATGCGACTCCCAGAAGTGGCCAGCGTGTCCAGCAGTGGCTCCTGCGGGTGGGGTGGGGCAGGCGGCTCCGCCGCACGCTGCCCTTGCCTGCGGTTACCACCCCTGAAGCTTCCATTGGCTGCGGGTCCCCATTCCCAGCCAATGGGAGCTGCAGGGGGCAGTGCCTGCAGGCAAGGGCAGCACCTGGAGCCCTCTACCCCACCCGTCCCCCATGGGCCACAGGGACGTGGTGCCGGCCACTTCCAGGACAAAGCATAGGGCCAGGGCAGGCAGGGACCCTGCCTTAGCCCTGCTGCGCCACAGGGCTCGCAATCCTGCTGGCTGGATTGAAAGTGCTGATGGGCCAGATCCAGCTCACGGGCCCCTGGTGTAAGGGATAGCCATGAACCAAGGGTTCTTAGGACACATACTCTCATCCTAGGAGTGACAACATGCTCTTCTTTATCACCATTCCTACAGCAACTGCAATGAAATATGGATTCTTGGCTGAATTTAAAGTGAACATGATCATCTCTTCAGACATGGATTTCTCTAGTATAAGCAAATTAGGAGGCTAGTAATCAACCCATTCATCTTTTTCTCTTCCCTTGAAGGATTCAAATATCATGATCTTCAAATGCCATCTTACCCTTCTCAACTACACAAAGCAAATTAGAACTCCAGGTAGATGGGAATCCCTTAAAAATGGAATTGGACCTGGGGTCTGAAGTATCAGTGCTCTCTCAAAAGATTTTGATGTATTCTACAACAGTCTACCTTTGGACTTAGATGCATAAGAAGTAATAAAGTCAGCAGGGGGTACTGCATGTGTCTAGGTATACTTAATCCTGCCTCAGCACAGAGGGATGGAGTAGATCATAGAATCATAGAAGATTAGAGTTGGAAGAGACCTCAGGAGGTCATCTAGTCCAACCCCATGCTCAAAGTAGGACCAATCCCCAACTAAATCATCCCAGCCAGGGCTTTGTCAAGCCTGACCTTAAAAACCTCTAAGGAGATTCCACCACCTCCCTAGGTAACTCATTCCAATACTTCACCACCCTCCTAGTACGGCCATTCTTATGTTCTTATGTTAATTAGCTATAGCGTGTATTCGGGTAAGATCTGGAATATTCATTAACCTGGGAGGCAATGTGTCTGATCCTTTGAGATGGGTAGAACTTTCTTGT
This sequence comes from Mauremys reevesii, assembly GCF_016161935.1. Lineage (NCBI taxonomy): Eukaryota > Metazoa > Chordata > Testudines > Geoemydidae > Mauremys > Mauremys reevesii. The sequence goes on from NC_052632.1 coordinate 34,821,048, forward strand.
ATGATGAATAAGATTTTCAGTAATCCTCATCATATTTGACTTGGGTGTCTGGGTGGAAGCCTAAGGCTAGTTGCTTTAAGGGAACTGTGTTGTTGGCTTCTGGGTAACCAGTAATTATAGAAGCTGTTTTGTGCTGGCTTGGTGAATCTAAGTATTGGAATATCCACCAGCTTTGGGGATTGTCTGCCTCATTCTTTACAGTTGGCCCTAATTGAGTAACTCCAGTGTGGCTCCCAACCCCGGTCACACAGGCACCTAAAATAACTAGCCGATTTCCCTGCTTTCTCAGTCTGAATCAGGAGGCCTCCCCACTTGAGCAGTAGCCTGAGGGACTTCCTCCTACTGCATGGGCCACAGCAAGTGAAAAACTTCATGTTCCCCAAAGACAATGAAAATAGAAGTTTCCATCCAACACATTACTGGCATGAAAACCCCAATGGTGACAAAGTGGAGAGGCCATGCCTTATATACTCAAAACCCCAGAATGCCGCATACTGTTTTTGTTGCAAACTCTTCCAGTCTAATGTTCCAGCCACATTGGGTTCTACAGGAACAAAGGACTGGAAAAATCTGGCTAGAAATCCAGCATGCCATGAGAAGGCAGCAAATCACCAGAGAGCATTCCATAGGCGCTTGAGATGAGACTAAGGTTAAAGGCCACCATGGATGATCAGCATCAAAAGAAGATTGCATCAGAGTCTCTTTACTGGCAAAATGTTCTCATTGCCATTGTGAGAATGCTTGCTACCCAAAACCTGGAACTGTGTGGCACTTCAGATCAGCTGTATGTGCCAAACAATGGAAACTTCCTTAAAATTGTGGAGCTGATGACCGAGTTTGATGCTGTACTCCAGGAGCACTAAGAAGAGTCACCACCCAAGAAATGTACACACACCACTACCTTGGAAAAACAGTTCCAAATGAGATCATACAGTTACTAGCAACAAAAGTCAAACAGAAGATTGTGGCAGATCTGAAGTCAGCAAGATATTACTCTGTTATTCTGGACTGCACAGCTGACATCAGCCATATGGAACAAATTACTTTAATGGGGCGTTTTGTAACAACAACAACAGAATCTAGTGAAAATGTCCCTGCAATGGTGACTGTCAGAGACTATTTTCTAAAATGTATTGACACTGATGATACTACAGGAGCTGGTATGACAAATATGCTTCTTTAAAAGCTGGAAGATACGGGAATTGTGATAGCTGACATGAGAGGTCAGGGCTACAATAATGGTGCCAATATGAGAAGAAAGAACAGAGAAGTGCAAACACAGATCCGAGAGTTAAACCCTTGAGCTTTTTTTGTCTAATGCAGTTCTCATTCATTGAACTTGGTGGTTAGTGATGAGGCATCAACTTCTAGTGAGTCTGCTGAATTTTTTAATGTAATTCAAAGCATCTATGTATTTTTCTCTACATCAACTCATCGATGGCGAATTTTGAAGCAACATCTGGGAACATCCTCTCTGACACTGAAACCACTGAGTGCCACATGATGGGAAAGTCAAGTGGAGGTGATAAAGGCTATCAAACACCAAACTGGGAAGATAGATGATGCCATAGTTTCCATTATGGAGGATAGTGCTATGACAGGAACTGTTCGTGGGAGAACAGTGGCTGAGGGAAATGGAATCACCAGAAACATACATAACTTCAAATTTCTGTGTGGCTTAGTGTTCTGGCATGACATGCTGTTTGAAATAAATGTTGTAAGCAAGAGACTCCAAGGTGTTGACCTTGATATATCTGGAGCAATGGAACAACTGGACAAAGCAAAGTCATATCTACAGTCTTACCGGTCAGATGAGGGATTTCAAAACGTTCTGAAGAGTGCACAGAAGTTGGCAGAGGAACTTCACACTAAAGCTATTTTCCCACCCATTCAAGAATACAAGAGTCACTAAAGAAGACAACATTTTGATTATGAGGCATGGGATAATCCCATAAGAGAGACCCCAAACAACAATTCCAAGTTGAATTCTTTAACCAGGTGCTAGATTGTGCAATACAGTCAGTTGAAGAACATTTCATGCAGCTCAAGGAACACAGCAGTATATTTGGGATATTGTATGATATTCCAAAACTCCTCACTATACCTGAAGAAGACCTACACCAGCAATGGAGGGCACTAGAGATAGTGTTGACACATGTTGACATGCACAATATTGATGCGAGTGATTTAGGTGATGAACTGAAAGCCTTTCAAGATACATTTCAGCAGGATCAACTCCAAAGGCTGTTCTGGAATATATGTGCACAAAGAAGAAGACCACCCTCTTTCCAAATGCTTTTGTTACTCTGCGCATACTTTTAACACTTCCTGTAACCGTTGCCAGTGGAGAACACAGCTTCTGTAAGCTGAAGTTAATAAAAACACATCTATGCTCCACAATGACACAGGAGAGGCTTTGCAATCATCTCAATAGATCATGAGCTGGCCCAGACTATGGACCTTCAGCAGGAAGCCGTTCAAATCTTTGCAACCAAGAAGGCATGGAAAGCACCACTGTGATTATTCAAACAGATAAAAATGCCAGTGTTTACTATGCAGACAAGAAAAGTTACATTTGCTGTTCAGGCATTTGAAAGTTAAGTGTTACTTAAAATTTTTGAACCAGGCATTTTAAGTTGTTAGTTCTCCTTTATTGGGGTAGGTAGCAGAACAGTACCATGAGAGGAGTAGAACAGGAAAAAGGCAGAATTGAGACCTTTCAAAGTTTTGGCCCAAGCAAAGGGGAATGGGGGTGTCATTTGAGCTCCCTGCTTCGGGTGCCAAAATGTTATGGGCCGGCACTGGTGAGAACAGGCATTTTCATGGCACTTTTGTAGCCAACATTACAAGGTATTTACGTGCCCGATATGCTAAACATTTGTATGCCCCTTCATGCTTCGGCCACCGTTGCAGAGGACATGCTTCCATGCTGATAACGCTCGTTTAAAAAAAAAAGACACTAATTAAATATGTGACTGAACTCCTTGGAGGAGAATTCTATGTCCCCAGCTCTGTTTTACCCACATTCTGCCATATATTTCATGTTATAGCAATCTCGGATGATGACTCAGCACATGTTGTTCATTTTAAGAACATTTTCACTGCAGATTTCACAAAATGCAAAGAAGGTACCAATGTGAGATTTCTAAAGATAGCTACAGCACTCAACCCAAGATTTAAGAATCTGAAGTGCCTTCCAGAATCTGAGATGGATGAGTTGTGGAGCATGCTTTCAGAAGTCTTAAAAGAGCAACACTCTGATGCGGAAACTACAGAACCCGAACCACCAAAAAATAAAAACAACCTTTTGCTGGTTTCATCTGACTCAGATAATTAAAATAAACATGCGTCGGCCCACACTGGTTTTTGAGCAGAACAGTCATCAACATGGACACATGTCCCCTGGAATGGTGGTTGACACATGCGCATCTGGCATGTAAATATCTTGTGACATCGGCTAACACATTGCCACAAGAATGCCTGTTCTCACTTTCAGGTGACATGGTAAACAAGAAGCGGGCAGCATTATCTCCTGCAAATGTAAACAAACTTGTTTGTCTAAGCAATTGACTGAACAAGAAGTAGGACTGAGTGGACTTGCAAACTCTAAAATTTTACATTGTTTTATTTTTGAATGCAGTATTTTTGTATATAATTCTACATTTGTACGTTCAATTTCATGATAAAGAGATTGCACTAGAGTACATTTATTAGGTGAATTGAAAAATACTATTTATTTTGTCTTTTTACAGTGCAAACACTTGTAATCAAAAATAAATATAAAGTGAGCACTGTACACTTTGTATTCTGTGTTGTAATTTAAATCAATATATTTGAAAATGTAGAAAAGTACAATTTATTTAAATAATTTTGGATTTCTATTATTGTTTAACAGTGCGATTAATTGCGATTAATTTTTTAAGTGCTTTAATTTTTTGTAATTAATGTTTTTAAGCGCTTGACAGCCCTATCTATATCCTTAAGCTCTTTGCATTTAAACTAAAATAAATTGGGTCACATCGTTCAAACCCTATAGATATTAGTTTATATCATTATACCACTACACAGTATGGCCGCTTGATAAAGTTGGCAGTTTCTGCTCACAGAGATCTTTTTCTGGAAGTGGAGTGATACTGCAGGTGTGCACTGGAGTACAAGGAAAGGAGTATGGACAGAGTCAGAAGGAAAAGGGAAAGTTTATTAGTATTGTAGTAGTGCCAAGAAATCCTAATCAAGATCAGGACCCCATTGTGTTAGGAACCGCGCAAACACAGAGGAAGAGACAGCCTCTGCCTCAAAGAGCTCACAATCTAAATAAACAAGATAGACAAAAGAATGATTATTCCCATTTTACAGAATGGGACCTGAGACCCAGAGAAATTAAGTCACTTTTCCAAGGTCTCACAGGAAATTGGCAACTGAGCATGGAATTGAGCCCGGGTTCCTTAAGCTCTAGGATAGTGCCTTAGCCTCAAGACCACCTCCCCTATCTAAGTCTATACTACTATAATAATAGTATATTACACCAACACAGTTCTTGGCTGAAGTGTGCACTGTCCACTCTCAGTGTAGTGAATGCCTAAGTGAAGAAAAGAAACACTAGATAAAAATGATCCCAGAAATCCAGCCATTTCCTGGAAGAGTTAACTCATTTATAAACCTTTTAGTGAGCCTTCTTGACTACAGGGCAATGCACATACCAGCTGTGGATGATGAACAAACAATGAACAAAGAGGTAGATTTATCTGAGTATCAGTTATTTCCTGATACAAAAAGGAACCTTAATTGGGCTAATGATGATGGGCTCAACCTTACATTGAGACTATCCAGTTATCATGAAATTATCTTACAGTGAGCTCATCTGTTTGCCAGGGAGGAGGCTTGCATAGTAACAGCATCTGGTAGAAGATACAGTGGTTATTTATAGTCTGTGACTGTATTTGTAAAGAACAAGATGACTTAACCACAGGATCTATTTCAAAGCACAGTGGCACTAACCTCTCTGGTAAAGCATGTCTCTGACTCTAAAGAGGAGTACCTGCTAGAAAGGAGGTTCCTTGCTTAAAAGCAACTGTTGCACTCCTTTGCAATACTGAGGGCCTTATCTGTATGGGCCAATTGCTGGAGAGAGCAGTTCGAGGACTTTCTTGGGCTGTTATGAATATGTATGGTGTAAGGAGGCTGGCAAAGTACTGCAACCCCACACTTGCCAGAGTTGTTCTGTGAAACAATTTTCTGTTAAAATGTAGGCTATTGTTCCTAAAGGGGAGGAGTGTGAGATCTCACCTCCTGACATGCATTTCCTGTCTCACTCAGCCGAGCCACGCTGCGGGTAGCAAGCTAAGTTTTCAAATTTGTTTTTGGCTCCTGTTTCAAAAGCCATCTCTATGGATGCTTTGAAAACCCTTCTCAAGTTATATTTGCGAACATGGTTGGTTTCTTCAGAGAACTGATTATGAGAATTGCCTAGTTCCTGAACCAAACATAAGTTAACCACAAGGTAGTGATGAAACAGAACCTCCAGTGTCTAGAAGTTCAACTTCATCCTCTCATGCTGGGTGGAATGTTATCACAGTGCACTGAACCACCCTCTGGCTGCTTCTTGCCCAGAGCTGGACAATTTGGCAGCAACTGTGGTTTCGTACCCGACACTTGTATTGATGCACCAATGTTGGGTGAAGTGAAGCACATGCCATTTCCAAACTGAAAAATGGATGTGCAGCTGGCTCTGATGGTATCCCTCCAGAGCTGCTAAAATGTGCTTTTGACCCTGTAATGAAATCACTTCTGGCCATCTTTCACCTGGTTTGGAGAACTGGAACCTTCCCAACTTCCTGGAAGGACAGTACTGTGATCTCACTTTATAAGCACAAGGCACTGCGTAGCGAATGTAAGAGCTACAAGCTGATCACCTTGTTGTCCATACCAGGGAAGGTGTTTGCGCATGTTCTGCTGGCATGTTTGGAGCCCCAGCTCATCAGAAGCATTGCCCCCAACAGTCAGGCTTTACGAAGAACAGGTCCACATTAGATGTCATTTTGGCCCTCCACTTGTTGTCAGAGATACTGTACACCGCAAGCTCAAGAAACCCCTGCATGTGGCGTATGTCAGTCTTAAGGCTGTGTTTGATTCATTTGACTGAGTTACGCTATGGAAGGCCTTAAAAAGTGTATGTGTCCCAACCACTATTCTGGACTTGATTAGTGATCTGCATAGTGGAACGACTGCCCACATACGTCTGTGGAATTGGATGTCAGCACCTTTTAAATCAGTATTTGGTGTCAGGCAGGGCTGTGTCTTGGCCCCTGCACCCTTTTGTTGGGCAATGGATTTCATAATGCAGCATTCCGTCAGGTCCATAGGCATTCAGATCGGTGATCTCTCACTCTCAGATCTTGACTATACTGATGACGTTGTTCTCCTAGTACAGAGAGAACAAAAGGCACTCCATGAGTGCCTCCATTAGGCACTTCAGCAAATGGAGGAGGAGTCAGCTAAGGTCAGCTTCCATGTTTCATGGTCAAAGACAAAGTTGTAAAACCTAGGATCAGGTCCACTCAACTCCAATCTCTTTGAATAATGAAACTGTCAAAGCAGTCTCCAGCTTTTGCTATTTGGGTTCTATACACACCAGTTCCTCCAGTTCGCATATGGAAGTTCTTCTCCAGATTGGCATCACAGCGTCTGCCATAGGTCGTTTACGACTAATATAGAATCAACATCACCTTGGCATGACAACCAAGTTCAGGATTTATTCGAGCTGTATCCTCTCTGACTGTTGTATGGTTATGAAACATCGACATTGTGCCTCTTGGACTGGGCAAAGTTGGAGGCTTTCCATACAAAATGCCAACCTTGTATTTTGGGCATAAAATGGAATGACTTCATTCTTCACTTAGGTGTTTGCGGTTGCTCCAGTCTACAGACTACTGGGACCTTGCCCACAGCTGGCGTCTTATGCTTTTCAAACATGTTGCCAGAATGCCATAATACGTTCCAGCAAATGCCATTCTCTCAGTGGCTTGTTACTGCCCTGAACTCCTATTGTATGGGTGCATCAGGTCTGTTCCAATGTTGGACTTTCAACCCGTGAGGCCCTTGAGGCTGCACAAGAATGGACCAAATGGCAAATGATCGCTATGGCCAACCATTTGGCTAAGTGTTGAAAAAGTGTCTAGAAGGCTGAAATCATGCTGCTAACCATGATCAGTTAGCGGTGGCCTTTTCCAGGAGTGTTTCTGTTATGTTCACACAATAGCCTTGTTGGCAACTTCTCAGGAGCATGAGGCCTTGGCCTAATGGATTTATTGTAGGCATCCATGTCTTTAATATGGCTGTGTGATCCATAGAAAAATCCTGCAGGTGAATCCCTATCTATCATCTCATCATGGGGGCTGGGATTCCTCCTCCCTTGCAAGAAAGGCCTTGTGGATCGTAGGGGCTCTGCAAGAGGCCTGGGCCAACAGCACAGAGCCACTGTGCCTCCATACTGGCTTTGTAGTTGGCAGAGCCCTCCAACTCCAGACTCCCTGGCAGTGCAGTTCCATCATAGCCACTCTACCAGGACTCCCCCAGGCTACAGTTACCCATGGGAGTCCTAGGGGAGGTTCACTGAAAAGAGATTACAGCCTGAAGCTTAATTTATGTTTTTTTCCTATAATCTGCAGGGCCAGAGAGCGGATAATGTGCATCCACCCACTCCTCCTCCCAGTCTCCATCTCCTGCCCTCACACAGACCCTGGACCCCATGGAGAGAGTGGGATGGTGCCTGGAAATGGCAGAGTCCCCATCCACCTTGAAGGAAGATTCACACCCAGAGGGGCCAAGGTGGATAATCTGCTGGGTCCATGTCAATCAGTGAGGCCATAATCCTCTCTTTGTAATGTCACAGCTGGTTGCTGTGGAAGTGATGATGACATCCCAAAGGTTTAAGGCCCTGACTCAGCAAAGTAGTTAAGCATTGACTTTTCGCTTTAAATGTGTGCTGAAATACCGTTGATTTCAATGGCCTGCTCACAGGCTTAAAATTAAGTGTGTACTTAAGTATTTGTTGGATGTGGGCCTATGTCATGTGGCCTGTTTAAACCCTCTGCATTGGCCTGATGATGCCGTGCTCAGAAGTCAGTTGCTCAATTATATCACATCACCTCACCTCCTTCTGAGACCAGGAAAAGAGTCAGTGTAACAAGAGCAGTTTTGATGAATACCTTGGTAATTGGACATGGGGAGAAAAGGGCATCTTTTAATTCAGCTTGCCACATTAAAAGAATCAGACATTAAATACTGGATATGGAGAAGTTTGATAGCGATGAGCAGCCAGACTTTAAATTAATATGTTTGTAATCTAAGGAATATTTCAGTGTTGCCAACTCTTCTGACATTTAGCAGTTTTTTTTTTAAAGCCTCCATTCCTGGAGTTATGCAGTTGCATCAGAATCTCTTTTTTCATTTAAAAAAAAAAGGGGGGGGGGGGTTAACCCTCCTGGTTTGAGAGAAAAGCTTGGAAATGTGGTATTTTAAAACCTCAACAACAAAACCCCCCAGAAGTTAAATAAAAAGAACTCAAAGTGTATTGTTTTAAAAAATCTCTTGATTTCTCAGCAAATCTCATGCTTTTGAGGCCTGAGTATTCCATTCATATTCTAAATATCATTTGAAATATAAAGTGTGACATTTTACAGATTTACATCAGCAAGGTTCACACAACACAGCCATTATATTTAGTTACCTGAACCTTAGTACAAATGAAATAGCTTCAGTAGGCTACCTTCCTCTGCAACATGGGCATAGGTCACTGGCAGGTTTAAACTAGTGTAAATGGTGGAGTCTCTGTAATTTGAAGTCTTTAAATCGTGGGTGAGGTTCTGTGGCCTGTGATATGCAGGAGGTCAGACTAGATCAGGGCTTCTCAGTCTTGGGGGTGGGACCCCTCAGGGGGTCATGAGGTTATTACATGGGGGTCACGAGCTGTCAACCTCCATCCCAAACCCTGCTTGCCTCCAGCATTTATAATGGTGTTAAATATATTAAAAAGTGTGTTTAATTTATTAGGGGCTTGCACTCAGAGGCTTGCTGTGTGAAAGGGGTCGCCAGTAAAAAAGTTTGAGACCCACTGGACTAGCTGATCATGATGGTGCCTTTTGACCTTAAAATCTATGAGACAGCACAGCTAACTGAGCACAAAAGGATTACTTATATTAGCTAGTAAACCCAAGTGAACAATCCACAATTACTTACTTATTCAACACGTTGTTTTTTATCTGATTCTGAAATTATCAGATTTATTTGCTATTTGAAATTATTTGTATATTTCTTCAGGAAATACATTGTGCTCTGTAGATACAGTAGAACCTCGGAGTTATGAACACCTCAGGAATGGAGGTTATTCGTAACTCTGAACAAAATGTTATCATAGAATCATAGAATTCAAGATCAGAAGGGACCATTATGATCATCTAGTCTGACCTCCTGCAAGATGCAGGCCACATAAGCCGATCCACCCACTCCTTAAGCAAGCGACCCCTGCCCCATGCTTCGGAGGAAGGCGAAAAACCTCCAGGGCCACTGCCAATCTACCCTGGAGGAAAATTCCTTCCCGACCCCAAATATGGCGGTCAGCTGAACCCCGAGCATGCGGGCAAGACTCTCCAGCCAGACCCTCTGGAAAAAGGCTAACAATATCCTATCATTGACCCATTGTACTAATTACCTGTGTGGCACTTTATTGACCTATTGACTAAGCCAGTTATCCTATCATACCATCCCCTCCATAAACTTATCTAGCTTAATCTTAAAGTCATGGAGGTCCTTCGCCCCCACTGTTTCCTTTGGTAGGCTGTTCCAGAATTGCACTCCTCTGATGGTTAGAAACCTTCGTCTAATTTCAAGCCTAACGGGTTATGGTTGGTCTCTCAAAAGTTTACACCTGAGCATTGACTTGATACATCTTTGAAACTTAAGTATGCAGAAAAAAAATTCTACTTTCCCTTTATTTTTTAGTAGTTTACATTTAACACAGTACTGTACTGTATTTGGTGGTTTGTTTGTTTTTTGGGGGGGGGTTGTTTTGTTTTTTTGTTTGTTTGTTTTTGGGGGGGGTCTCTGCTGCTGCCTGATTGTGCCCTTCCAGTTCCAAATGAGGTGTGTGGTTGACTGGTCAGTTCATAACGCTGGTGTTCATAAAGCTGAGGTTCTATGGCACAGCCTGATCCAAAGCCCGTTGAAGACAAAAGAAGGAAGCAAGCAGTTTATTGCATATATTCACAACTTGGATTGCGTTGATTAGTTATGTGAGTCACAAGGGGTTGTTTCTATTGACCTGGTTGACTGATTTATGTAACTATACAGCAAGTAGCTTGAAATACAATTTGAAATCCACTGTCAGTGCCAGATCCAAAGTCCATTAAAGTCAAGGGGAGCCTTTTTGTTGATTTCATTGGGTGAAGTATTGGACCTAAAATGAATTCTCCACTAGTCAAGATAAAAAATCATGTTTTGTGGATATTTGTGTTACTAAAGCTCAAGGGGCAGATCCTCAGCTGGTGTAAATTGTCATAGCTCCAGTGAGTTCAATATGGCTATGACAGTTTACACCAGCTGAGGATCTGCCCAAGAACTCAAATGTTCATGGGAAATGAATGTGAAAGATCACAAATTCGAGTCACAATTTGCTTTCAAAATCAAAGAAATATTTGTGGAGAATTCTTTCCACTATTTGCTCTGCTCTGTCATCCAGTATAACATTGTACTTTTCCAAGAGCTTTGCTTGCAAACAGCTAAGATTTTTATGAATGAAAAGAATCTTAAAATATTATAGGCTAATCTCCTTCCTGGAAGGGCTTTGAGTCTTAACACATTACATATTAATCAATGATCATTCGGGTGGGTTTGCTGATTCTCAAATATCAAGACAATAAGACAGAAACAAACCAATCCACGATCGCATCTTATTAACGAGTCACACTGGTCTAAGGAATGAATGAGACGTTGTAGTCAGCATTATCCAGTTTCATGGACAAGGCCAAAAGGAGAACAGAAAGGCCCTGTTAACTCCACCCTGAGGTCATCACAAAGCAGGGGGGCTGGAACAATTTGTATAATGGGACTCCTGAGAGCCATTGAACCAAACTGTAAACCCTGTATACGCTGGAAACCACTTCAAACCAGGGGGTGCAGCAGAACTATGTCACAAAGGGAGAGCTGCCTCAGTACTGCAAACTGCCCATGAGACAGATTAGGATTAACTGTACTATATAAACCTTGGGCGCAAATCCTCAACTGTGCCCATTTTATACTCTGTGCAGTTAAGGAGGGGAGAGGCAAAGGTGACCTTAAGCCACTTTTCTGCCTCTTAATTATGGGGCTGGCCAAGAGCCAATTCAGCCACTGGCACAGATCAGTGCAGTCTAAGGACTCACACCATTTCAGTGCATTTCCTTCAACCCTTGCCACCTTTCTCAGGTGATGGGTAAAATGTGACTGACCATGCTGAATACTGCAAAGGGATTCAGGAATATGAAAATGGTTGTCTGCTTTCCTTCTTTTGGCAGCTATTCATCCCAACTGGCATTGTGTTTCCCCTCCCCTGGCACAAGGAATGTACATGTCTCTAGGACAGAGATGACAGCATCATTAAAACTTGCCTGTGTCTGCTTCACCTCCCAAGTGACTATGTACTGACCACATATAAATGAAATTACCCAGACTGCAAACAGCTGCAGAAACATACAACATATTAAATAGATGAGTCGTGCATTTGGCCAGAACTGTGGACCTGGACTGCACTTTTCCATGCCAGAGCTGACCTTCACTGGAAAAGCTACCGGTACTAGTTTTTAATCCTCTTCCTGCAGCAAATTTTTTAGCCACCAAGTGGCAGTGTGAGCTCACTCAATAACTCCAGTTTCATGCTTGCTGAGAGGATCTGGCTAATACAGCATCTGAGTGGGATTCTTTTCTCTGCTGTCTGCTCTTTACAGGGCTGTTAACACTGTCAGGAGTAAATCAAAGTTTAAAAGTGTGTACCCAAGTGTATTTAGTAGTTTGGACTTTGTTGAGGTTGGAAGGGAAAGCTCTCCGATTGGATCTCGAATCTAGCCCCCTGCATCAGACCTAGAGGGCTCATTCTCCTGTAACAATCCCCACTAGATGGAGGCCTAACCTCAGCCTTAAATAGCTCAAGATAGAGCTGTGGTTTTCAGCCTGTGGTCTGTGGACACCTGGGGGTCCGTAGGTGACATCTAAGGCCTGGTCCACACTAGGACTTTAATTCGAATTTAGCAGCATTAATTCGAATTAACCGTGCACCCATCCACACCAGGAAGCCATTTAATTCGACATAGAGGGCTCTTTAGTTCGAATGCTGTACTCCTCCCCGACGAGGGGAGTAGTGCTAAATTCGACATGGCCATGTCGAATTAGGCTAGGTGTGGACGGAAATCGACCTTAGTAGCTCCGGGAGCTATCCCACACTGCACCACTCTGTTGACGCTCTGGACATCAGTCCGAGCTTGGATGTTTTGATCAGCCACACAGGAAAAGCCCCGGGAGAATTTGAATTCCTTTTCCTGTCTGGCCAGTTTGAATCTCATTTCCTGGTTGGACATCGGGGCAAGCTCAGCAGCACCGGCAACGATGCAGAGCTCTCCAGCAGAGGAGTCCAGGCAATCTCTGAATAGAAAGAGGGCCCCAGCATAGACTGACCAGGAAGTCTTGGATCTGCTCGGTGTGTGGGGCGAGGAGTCTGTGCTTTAGGAGCTGCGCTCCAAAAAACGGAATGCAAAGACCTACGAGAAGGTCTCCAAAGCCATGACAGACAGAGGATCAAGCCGGGATGCAACGCAGTGCCGCCTGAAAATCAAGGACCTGAGACAAGGCTACCAGAAGACCAAAGCGGCAAATGGACGCTCCGGAGCCTGCCACCACTGCCCCACCAGTGACTGTGGACTCTGACGATGGAATACTGTCGACGGCCAGTTCCTCGGCGATGTTTGCGGACGGGGAAGATGAGGAAGGGTTTGTGGAGGTCGAGGCAGGCGACAGTGCTTACAACGCTGGTTTCCCCGACAGCCAGGATCTCTTCATCACCCTCACGGAGAGCCCCTACCAACCCTTCCCGGCCGTTAACCCAGACCCTGAATCAGGGGAAGGATCAGTCGGTAAGTGCTTAAAACATGTAAACTTTTATTATTAATGGAACAGGAATCTGAACTATGTGAAAAGGAGGTCTATATATATGGGGATAGAACAGAAATCCTCCTGGGAGATCTCCACGAAGCTCTCCTGGAGGTAATCGAAAAGCCTCCGCAGGAGGTTCCTGGGGAGAGCTGCCTTATTGGGTGCTCCGTGGTAGCACACCTTTCCGCGCCAGGCTTTCATGAGGTACTCAGGGAGCATTGCCTCCCCGAGCACGGCTGCATAGGCCCCTGGTTTGTGCCGGCTTTCACGCAGCATGCGCTCTCTATCTCCTTCAGTGACCGTCCTCAGGGTGATCTCGCTCAGAGACTCCTGCATCTATTTGGGGGAATTACTGTAATGTTACACCTGGTCCAAAGTATTTTTAAAAAATCTCCGGACAGATGGCGTAGCAGAGACTCAGCACGCTGCTGGGTGACAAGCGTAACGGAAAGCCAAAGAATCAAATGGACGCTCATGGAGGGAGGGGGGACTGAGGACGCAAGGTATCCCACAGTTCCTGCAGTCTCCGAAAAGCATTTGCATTCTTGGCTGAGCTCCCAATACCTGTACGGTCAAACACATTGTCCGCGGCGGTTCAGGGCATAGCTCGTCAATGTACCCCCCACCCCCAGAAGGAAAAGGAAAAAAAATCGTCTCTTGACTCTTTTAAATGTCACCCTATGTGTACTGAATGCTGCTGGTAGACGCGATGCTGCGGCACTGTACTGTAGCATCCTCTCCCGCCCCCCGCCCCCGCCTCATGGGTGGCTGATGGTGCAGTATGACTGATATCCATCGTCATCATCATCAGCCTTGCTGTAGATGGTGTAGTGCAATACGACTGGTACCCGTCCTCATCATCAGCCCATAAGTAGACGGCCTGCTAACCGTCTTCATCATAGCAACAGGGGGCTGAGCTCCATCAGCCCCTGCCCTTCATGTGTAAAGAAAAGATTCTGTACTGCCTGGACTGTCATAGCAGCAGGATGCTGTTTTCCTCTCCCCCACACTGCTTAATGTCCTGTCTGGACAATCATAGCAGCTGGAGGCTGCCTTCCCCTCATTTCATTTCAGTAACAAGTCACTGTTTCTTATTCCTGCATTCTGTATTACTTCAGCACACAAATCAGGGGACACTGCAATGGTAGCCCGGGAAGGCTGGGGGAGGAGGGAAGCAACAGGTGGGGTTGTTGCAGGAGCACCCCCTGTGAATGCCATGCAGCTCATCATTCCTGCATAATCTGACATGGAATGGCTGTGCCCTCTGGTTCTCTGAAACACTGGATCTCTACTACACTAGCCCCATATTCTATGCAGGAATTATTCTATTTTTAGATACCATAAAGGAGGGATTGACTCGGGGAGTCATTCCCAGTTTTGTCTTTTGCGCCCCTGGCTGATCTCGGCCAGGGGCACCTATGACAGCAGAAGAAGGTATAATGCAATACGGCTGGTAACCATCATCACCTTGCCAATTTACAATGACATGGTAGATGGTATAGTATTGCTGATAACCATCTCTGCTGTCATGCAAAAGCAAATGAATGCTGCTGTGTAGCGCTGCTGAATCGCCTCCGTCCGCGGCATCTAGTACACATACGGTGACAGTGACAAAAGGCAAAACAGGCTCTATGGTTGCCACGCTATGGCGTCTACCAGGGTAATCCAGGGAAAACGGGCTCGAAATGATTGTCTGCCGTTGCTTTCCCGGAGGAAGGAATGAGTGACTACATGTACCCAGAACCACCCGCGACAATGAAATTTGCACCATCAGGCACTGGGATCTCAACCCGGAATTCCAAGGGTCGGGGGACACTGCGATGGGGTGGAACAGGGGCAGAGTTTATGCTTTCCGGATTGCCTGCAGCAGGAGTGCGCACGAGATAGGTGCTGTGCGTGCTCTTGTTCACAGACACAGACTAGACTGTGTTCATTGTTCACAAAAATGTATCTTTGCAAGGAATTCACTCCCTTTTTCCCATCACACAGCTTCGACTGTCTCCAGACCTGCCACAGCATCCCCCTCACAGAGGCTGGCAAAGATTAGGCGGCGAAAGAAAAAGACATGGGACGAGATGTTCGCTGAACTTATGGGCTGCTCCCAAGATGAGGCGGACCAGCAGAGCCAGTGGAGGGAGACCCTCTCTCTGTACCAGCGCTCACACAGCGAACGGGAGGAGAGGTGGCGTGAGGAAGACAAGCAGGCGACTCAAACGCTGCTTGGACTAATGAGGGAGCAAATGGACACGCTCCGGCGCCTTGTGCATGTTCTGCAGGACCGCAGGCAGGAGGACAGAGCCCCCCTGCAGTGTATCTGCAACCGCCCTCCCCCGCCACAAAGTCCCATACCCCCCTCACCCAAAATAACCAGAAGGAGGGGCGCCAGGGGCCGTGAAAACTGTCACCCCAGCAGAGTGCTCAAGTACCCAAAAGCTCTCATACCCTCAATTTTGAGAAGTCCTTTCCTTCCCGCCTCACCCAAGCCCCCATCCCAGTTTCATCCCCTAACTGGCTAGTTGATAATAAAAAATACTTTTCTGTTAATTACTGTTTCCGTCATGTTCTTTTAGAGGAGACTGTGTTTGAAGGGGGGGAAGGGGGTTGGTAATTGGACAGGACAGTCACCTTTACCAGGGTACAGACACGGGGGCAGGATCAGCAGCAGGTCACACACACAGTGCAGTCAGTAGGCACCCTGGTCAGTATGGGAGGTGGTTTCCAGGTTTTGTGTGGGTGGGGGGGATGTGACTTTGTAGCGGGGGAGGGCGGTTACAGATCTTATGCAGCGGTCCTTGTCCTGGACCGCTGAGTCACGCAGCAGAGGAATCTGTATCCGTCCTCCTCCGCCACAAGGTCACATAGCCCCCGCACACAGAATCCCAAAAAGGCGGGATAGCAGGCTCCGTTGAAACAACCAGTCCGGCACTGCGGACCGCTCTAGGAGCAGGAGCCTGTCATTCCTCGAGTTCAGAGGCGGTCTTTACATCACCACACACCCTACCCAGCACAGTCTGCGTCCCAGTTTCAACCCTTTAACGCAAAGTCATTAATAAAGAAACCTTTCTTAAGTAACAATGGAACATATATTTTATTTTTACACATGTGTTGGAAGTGGGGGAAACGGGGTGAACGGGATATGTAACTGTAGAGGATAGTCAACAGTAACTGGGTAAAGAAACAGGGGAAGGTTCAGCTTCTCTGTAAAGAAACTGAACAGTCACAGGTCACGCTGCTTGCTGCTCGCTGGTACTTGAAGAGTTCCTTGTCGCTGTCCAAGGCGCCTGTATAGGGCTTCATGAGCCAGGGCATTAGCGGGTAGGCTGGGTCCCCGAGGATCACTATAGGCATCTGCACATCCCCAACAGTTATTTTGTGGTCCGGGAAGAAACTACCTTCCTGCAGGTGTCTAAACAGACCACAGTTCCTGAAAACACGCGTGTCATGAACCTTGCCTGGCCACCCAACGTTGATGTTGGTAAAACGTCCCCTATGGTCCACCAGTGCTTGCAGCACCATTGAAAAGTAGCCCGATTTCTCAGCAGCTGACTGTGGAAGAGGTGGACGATAAGGTGCGAGGAGGTGAAAACGGCCATAACTGCAGCGGGCTCCATGCTCGCAGTGCTGTGGCGTCCGCGCTGTCACTGACCAGAAAAGTGCACGAACAGATTGCCCGCAGGCGCTTTTGGGGAGGGAGGGAGGGCGTGATTGACGGTTCAATGATAACAGTTACCCAAAACCACCCTCGACACATTTTTTCCCCCAGCAGGCACTGGCGGCTCTACCCAGCATTCCAATGGGCAGCGGGGACTGCGGGAACTGTGGGATAGCTTCCCACACTGCACCGCTTCCAAAGTCGACGCTGGCCCCGTTAGTGTGGAATCACAAAGTCGAATTACTGTCCTTAGTGTGGATACACAAATTCGACTTCGTAAGGTCGATTCCACAAATTCGAATTAAGTTGAATCGAACTACTCTTGTAGTGTAGACATACCCTAAGATGTCCAAAGGGATCTGTGCCTCCATATGAAATTTTTTAGGGGTCTGCAAGTGAAAAAAGATTGAAAACCACTGAGTTAGCGTGATTCCAAACCTCCTCCAGGCAGCTTGTTCTGTGCCCAAACTGGCCTTAAAGTTTTTCATAATACTAACCATAATTTTTCTCTGCTACAGTTGTAGCCTTTTATTGGTTGTCCTGTCCCCAAAAAAATCACAGACTTTGTAAATGGAAAAGGAGTGGTAGGTCCCACCTAGCCCACATCTCTGCTCATAGAAGATCATTCCCTCCAGCACCAAGGATTCCTTTGGGAGACTATTCCACAGCTTAATGCATCTCTCACTGTCAGGAAGCTTTTTTTCTGACATTCAGGCTACATTTGTCCTTTCTTAATTTTATTTCCTTCCTCCTACTTAGGGCAGCTCCCCCTTTCCCCTCATGTTGTGCTAAAAAATCTTCCCCTTGCTTGATGTTCACAACCTGCAAATAGCTGTAGACTGTTATGTCATCCTGAGTTATCATTTAGCCAAGGTATTCACATGAAGCCAGTTCCTCAACCCTGCTAAATCTGCTTAAACTAGATGAGCAAAGGTCATCTTCCAATGATGCACAGCCGCCTTAACCAGCCCTACATCACCACCCTGGCAACCTCCTGCAGAGGAGGCAGGTGAGACTCTTGGCTAGGAGATAGGGTGTGTGACTGGAGCACTGCCACAGCCTGGTGATCCTGTGCTAGCCTGTAATCTGGCGAGTCGGGGCTCAACCCTCCTGCAGACCGGAGGGAAGCCACACCGACTCGCTCCTTGTCCCCTCTAAAGGTGGGCGACAAGAGTCCGGGGTTTGCTCAACCCTATGCCTTGGGCCCCCTGGAGCAGGGGCCGGGCGGCAATCAGTCTCGGGTTCAGACCCTCAGGCAGGGGCTGACCTCAAGGCACACAGTCAATAAGTATACGCCCCGACCCTCGATCAGGGCGGGCAGCAGGACAGCCGTCCTTGGGCCCAGACCCTTCTAGCAGGGGCTGGACAATCGCACGGGCAATGTAAGCCCCGGCCTCTGGAACAGGGGCGGGGCGACAGCAAAGTCAATAGAGGCCCCGGCCTCTGGAACAGGGGCTGGGCAGCAGCAGAGTCAATATAGGCCCAGGCCTCTGGAGCAGGGGCTGGGCGGCAACAGAGTCAATATGAGCCCAGGCCTCTGGAACAGGGGCTGGGCAGCAACAAAGTCAATATAGGCCCAGGCCTCTGGAACAGGGGCTGGGCAGCAACAAAGTCAATATAGGCCCAGGCCTCTGGAGCAGGGGCTGGGCGGCAACAGAGTCAATATGAGCCCAGGCCCTGGAGCAGGGCTGGGCAACCGCAAAGTCAATATGAGCCCAGGCCTCTGGAACAGGGGCTGGGCAGCAGCAGAGTTAATATAAGCCCAGGCCTCTGGAGCAGGGGCTGGGCAGCAACAAAGTCAATATAGGCCCAGGCCTCTGGAACAGGGACTGGGCAGCAACAAAGTCAATATAAGCCCAGGCCTCTGGAGCAGGGGCTGGGCAGCAACAAAGTCAATATAGGCCCAGGCCTCTGGAACAGGGACTGGGCAGCAACAAAGTCAATATAGGCCCAGGCCTCTGGAACAGGGGCTGGGTGGCAACAGAGTCAATATAGGCCCAGGCCCTAGTTCAGGGCGAGGCAGCAACAAACAGAGGGCTCAGACCCTTAGGCAGGACTGAGCAATAGTTCAGGTAAGCCTAAGCCTGAGCGTTGGGGTGAGGGGGAGACTGCCACCCGTGAGTGGGGTGGCAGGGGGAACACAGGCCCACCCACTCCACTGTGTTCCAGCCCTTTTAGCGGCTCTCACGGCCGCTGGTCGGTGGGGTCCAGACCGAAACACACCGACATGGGTACCTCACTGTCCGTAGCCTGACAAGGGTCGGCTATCCCCGGGCTACACTCCATATCCCCCTCGGGGCCTACCTGCACACTTGTATCCGGTTCGGGCCAGCCAAAGGTCCTCGGCTCCTCCGGGTCTGGGCTTGGGGGGAGGTCTGGTAGTGCCTCCGAAAGTCCGCCAGGCCTGCTCCGCGGTTCCTCCGGGAAGCAGGGCCGGGAAGCGGCTCCTCTTCAGGGGCGCAGGGTGGTCCGGCGGGTGGTCCCAGTACCTGTCACGGGCGGCTCGGCGGCTCCTCCTCCTCGTAGTGGGCGCGGGAAGCGGAGGCCAGTCTGGGCAGCTGCCTTGGTTGCTAGAAGGCTCCCGGTCAGGAGCTCCCGCCGCACGCCTGCTCCCGGCGGCTGCTGGCTCCTGACTGAGCTCTGGTGTCTTCCTTTATACTTCCTGTCCCCTTGACTTCCGGGGCGGACAGGAAGTGGTGTCTCAGCCCACTTGGGCGTCTGGCAAGGAGCTCCTCTGCTGGACCGGAGGGAAGCCACACCGCTACACCCCCTCAAGTCTGGCACCCGCCGATCGGGCCAGACCCTTCCATTCCCCAATACGGGACATGAAGTCGGCGTCGCATGGTCCTTGCCCGCCCGGTGCAGAATAGTGAAGGCCAAGTACCACCTCATGATGCGGGCATTCTTGTCTTTCATCCGTTAGCCAGGTGAGGGGGCATGGTCCGTGACCAGAGTAAACGGCGCCCCAAGAGGTAGAACGGAGGGCGGCCCATTTTATGGCCAGCGCTCCTTTTCCACCACGGGAACAGCTTACGGCTTAAGTACAGCACGGGTGGTCCTGCCCGCCCACCTCCTGGGACAGGACAGCCCCAGTCCTACCTCGGAGGCGCCGGTCTGCAGGACGAACCGTCGATCGAGGGCTATACAGGACCGGTTCCTGACAGAGGCATCCCTGGAGGCGCCGGAAGGCTGACTGTCCATTTCAGTTGCCGAGGGCTGTCCTTTGTTAGCAGACCGGTGAGGGGTGCCGCTATGGAGGCAAACTGTGGGATAAACCTCCTGTAATACCCGACCAGGCCTAAGAACTGCCGGACCTGCCGTTGGGTGGGCGGGTCGGGCATTCCATTAGGGCCTGGACCTTTCCCACCAGGGGTTTTACCTGCCCCTGCCAACAGTGTACCCCAGGTATGTAGTCTCCTGCCAGGCGACCCGACACTTCTTGGTAGCCTTGGGGTTAGTCAACCCTGCCTGTCTTAGGGACCTCAGGGCAGATGGTCTTCCACCGACGACTATAGACGACCACATCGCCCAGACGCATAGTCGTGATGGGTTTGAAGCAGGCGGTCCATCAGCCTCTGGAAGGTCGCTGGGGCCCCGTGAAGACCGAAGGGCATCCGGGTGAACTGGTATAATCCCGTCGGGGTGGCAAATGCGGTCTTCTCTTTAGAGGTCTCCTCAAGGGGGATTTGCCAGTACCCTTGCTGAGGTCCAGGGTGGTAATAAAGCGGGCTTCTCCCAACCGGTCCAATAGCTCGCATCGGGTAGGCATCGAGATGGCATTCACCCCGGAAGTCGATGCAGAACCGACGGGTGCCATCAGGCTTGGGCACCAGGACTATGGGACTACGCCACTGCTGAGGAGGGCTCGATGACCCCAGGGCCAGCATCGCTGTCTTCCTCGACCGCCCCGCATCCTGTAGGGCAGCGGCCGGCTCTCGGACCACCTTTCCGGCTCCGCTTGGATTGAATGGCAGACCAGCGTAGTACCCGGGACGGCGGTAAAGGTCTTTTGGAAGGCCCGCAGGAGACACTTGGCTTGTTTGAGCTGGTCTCGAAAGTGACTCCCCAAGCAGGAGTCGGGCCCAGTTGGTTGATTAAGAGGCCCTCCCGGTCAGACCACGGTTTTAGTAGATTTACGTGGTACCGTTGAGTCGGACGACCTCATATGGTCCCTGCCAGCGAGCCAATAACTTGGATTCGCTGGACGGAGGAGGAGTAAGACTCGGTCCCCGGCTTAAACTCCCGGTCCCGAGCCCCTTGGTTATAGGCTCGCTCTTGTTGCTCCTGGGCCTTCTTTAAATTCTCCGGTCCCGGCTTGGGACAAGTACCCTGTAACTGTAAGACATATTCCAGGAGGCCCTGGGCCGGGAGGCCGACTGCTCCCAGGTCTCCCGCATCAGGTCTAGGAGGCCCGTGGCGCGTCCATACAGGAGTTCAAATGGGGAGAACCTCGTCGAAGACTGGGGACTTCGAATGGCCAACAGCAGGGCTGGTAGGAACTGGTCCCAGTAGCGGAGCTCCTCTGGTGGGAACTCATCCCCTTGAGGGTGCGATTGAAACGCTCCACCAGTCCGTCCGCTCGCTTGGATGGTATACTGACGGAGCTGTTTTATCCCCAAGATGGCGCACACTTGTCTCAACAGCTTAGAGGTGAAATTGGTTCCTGATCCGTCAAAATCTCCCGGGAGTCCAACTCGTGCAAATATTTTTACCAGCTCTTGGAAATAGCCCACCAGGACCAAAACGCATCGAATCCGCCCGCCGGCAGGGGTCCCACAAGGTCCATGGCAACCCGCTCAAAGGGTGTCTCCATGAGTGGCATAGGGACCAGGGGTGCTCGAGGCACTCCTGGTGGAGCGCGAGTTGGCATTGTGGGCATGAGCTACAGTACTTCTGGACGGATAGATCCTGGCCAGAAGAACCGCCCCAGGATCCTTGCCAAAGTCTTTTCCTGCCCCAGGTGCCCGGCGGCACATCGTGGGCCAACTTCAGTACGCCCGCCGTGACACTGGGGACTAATAGCTGAACCTGTGGTTCGCGGAATCTCGGTCTATCCGTAGAGTCGGTCGCGGGGCCATTGGGCTGCCCGTGGGGTCCAGGATGGCCCCATCCACCGCCGCGAGCTGCTCGTAACAGTGGCCGCGCTGGTCGCGCAGAAATCGGTGTAGAGGTGGGGTCCCGGTGGCCCTCCGCCGCCTGTAGCCGCGGGCTCTCAATGGCGCCCCCGGTGGACTCGCCAGTCCCGACCGAGGACAACGGGATACGCCAAGTGGGAGCAAGGCCAACGGTTAAGCTCGGGTGACCCCGCGACCGTCGGAGACTCGGGCGCTGGGATACGGCCGAACATCGCCGTGAATACACTGCAAGTGTATCGTTGCAGACTGGGGTCTGCTTGGCGGACTAGTGTCTGGCCACAGCCGAGTCGATCAGGGCCTCGACACTGCCCCCAACAACCGCTTTGACGGTGAGTTTAGGATGCAGGGCCGGCCGGGCACGGTTGTGTCCTGCCCAAACCTGTCCGTAGCTACAGTCCATGTTGGGGCAATCCCTCTGGAGGTGCCCCAACTTCCCGCAACCAAAGCACGGACCGAGCTCAAGCCGGTGACTGATTGACTCGGGCGGGCCGCCTGGGCCGGACTGGGGCCGGCCGGTCTTGTTCGGGGTCCGATTCCTGCCACCGGTTCGAGACTCGAGCGGGGCCAGGCGGTCGCCCGGTGCTCGCGACTCCCTTTTTCTCTGGGCGGGCGGCTTAGTGCTGGGGCGGCAAGGAAGTCTTCCATATGACACCGCCAGCGATGGCGGAGCACCCAGGCCCTTCCCGGGAGGGCAGGATGCTAACAAACTGTTCTAAAATGACTTGTTCAGTTACTTGTTCCGCGTCCGGTGTTCGGGAGGAGCCAGCTTTAACATCTGTCTGGCCTCGGAATCGCTGCCGAATGTCTCGGGCTGATGTCCAGTGCGCCTAGGATAGCCGCTTACCTGGTCATAGTCGCGCGCCCTCCGCCGCTAAGTCCCGGTATGCCGCCTGGGCCGCCCGGTCAGGCACGGGCCAGCAGTGTGGCCCAATGCTCCCGGGCCCACCCTGCGACTAGGGCCACGCGCTCAAAAGTGACCAGAAAGGCTTGGGTCATCATCCGGGCCCATCTTAGTCAAGCGGAGGGGAGCCGCCATCCCCTCGCCAACCGGTCCTCCCGTGGGGCGAGGGGTTAACCAGGAGCTGTTGGAGCTGGGTCCCCAGCTGTTGTAGCAGCTGCTGCTGCTCCATCTGGGCCGCGTGTAGCTCCTGGGTGAGCCGGAGGGGCGGCATCCCGCTGCTGTTGTTGCTCAAGCTGTGCGGCCTGCTGATGCTGTTGCTGCTGCATCTGAGCAGCCTGCTGCCGCTCTTGGCCTTCCACAAGGCGCTGAAGTAGGCGCCCATATCCATGCTTGGTCCTCGGGGAGGTAATCCTCTCCTCCGCTTTGTTACCCTTGCTCACAGGGTAGGAGTTCGCCAGTGGTCCTCAGAGAAGGCACCAGTGTAATCTGGCGAGTCGGGCTCAACCTCCTGCAGACCGGAGGGAAGCCACACCGACTGTCCTCTAAAGGTGGGCGACAAGAGTCCGGGGTTTGCTCAACCCTATGCCTTGGGCCCCCTGGAGCAGGGGCCGGGCGGCAATCAGTCTCGCGAAGGTCGCAGGGGTTCAGACCCTCAGGCAGGGGCTGACCTCAAGGCACACAGTCAATATACGCCCGACCCTCGATCAGGGCGGGCAGCAGGACAGGGCCCAGACCCTTCTAGCAGGGGCTGGACAATCGCCCGGCCTCTGGAACAGGGGCGGGGCGACAGCAAAGTCAATAGAGGCCCCGGCCTCTGGAACAGGGGCTGGGCAGCAACAAAGTCAATATAGGCCCAGGCCTCTGGAGCAGGGGCTGGGCGGCAACAGAGTCAATATGAGCCCAGGCCCTGGAGCAGGGCTGGGCAAAGTCAATATGAGCCCAGGCCTCTGGAACAGGGCTGGGCAGCAGCAGAGTTAATATAAGCCCAGGCCTCTGGAGCAGGGGCTGGGCAGCAACAAAGTCAATATAGGCCCAGGCCTCTGGAACAGGGGCTGGGCAGCAACAAAGTCAATATAGGCCCAGGCCTCTGGAACAGGGGCTGGGCAGCAACAAAGTCAATATAGGCCCAGGCCTCTGGAGCAGGGGCTGGGCAGCAACAGAGTCAATATGAGCCCAGGCCCTGGAGCAGGGCTGGGCAACCGCAAAGTCAATATGAGCCCAGGCCTCTGGAACAGGGGCTGGGCAGCAGCAGAGTTAATATAAGCCCAGGCCTCTGGAGCAGGGGCTGGGCAGCAACAAAGTCAATATAGGCCCAGGCCTCTGGAACAGGGACTGGGCAGCAACAAAGTCAATATAAGCCCAGGCCTCTGGAGCAGGGGCTGGGCAGCAACAAAGTCAATATAGGCCCAGGCCTCTGGAACAGGGACTGGGCAGCAACAAAGTCAATATAGGCCCAGGCCTCTGGAACAGGGGCTGGGTGGCAACAGAGTCAATATAGGCCCAGGCCCTAGTTCAGGGCGAGGCAGCAACAAACAGAGGGCTCAGACCCTTAGGCAGGACTGAGCAATAGTTCAGGTAAGCCTAAGCCTGAGCGCTGGGGTGAGGGGGAGACTGCCACCCGTGAGTGGGGTGGCAGGGGGAACACAGGCCCACCCACTCCACTGTGTTCCAGCCCGGGGCCCTATTAGCGGCTCTCACGGCCGCTGGTCGGTGGGGTCCAGACCGAAACACACCGACATGGGTACCTCACTGTCCGTAGCCTGACAAGGGTCGGCTACTGGCTACACTCCATATCCCCGGGCCTACCTGCACACTTGTATCCGGTTCGCCAGCCAAAGGTCCTCGGCTCCTCCGGGTCTGGGCTTGGGAGGTCTGGTAGTGCCTCCGAAAGTCCGCCAGGCCTGCGTTCCTCCGGGAAGCAGGGCCGGGAAGCCCCTCCTCTTCAGGGGCGCAGGGGTGGTCCGTGGTCCCAGTACCTGTCACGGGCGGCTCGGGCGGCTCCTCCTCCTCGTAGTGGGCGCGGAGGCCAGTCTGGGCAGCTGCCTTGGTTGCTAGAAGGCTCCCGGTCAGGAGCTCCCGCCAGCACGTCTGCTCCCGGCGGCTGCTGGCTCCTGACTGAGCTCTGGTGTCTTCCTTTTATACTTCCTGTCCCGCCCCTTGACTTCCGGGGGGCGGGGACAGGAAGTGGTGTCTCAGCCCACTTGGGCGTCTGGCAAGGAGCTCCCTCTGCTGGACCGGAGGGAAGCCACACCGACTCGCTACATAGCCACACTTAAATTTCAGCCTTATACTCTCAGGCTGATATATGTTGTGCCAGGGACTAAAATGACCTCCAGGAGGGACATAAAGGAAGGCCTTGCACTGAGTGGAACTTGATTAGGCCTGAGAATCAAGCCCATGGTATTTATCTCTTTTAATCTCTCTTTGAAAATTTGTCCATCCAAGCCCCATGATAATTTTTGTTGTTGTTCTCTGATCTCTTTGCAATTTGTCAATAACTTTCTGTCCAGAACCAAGTGCAGTATTCCAGGTGGAGCTGCAGCACAGTGGTGTAGAGAGGGACCATCCCCTCTCTGTCCTATGATGGAATGACCCAGCATTTGCAGACTAACATTGCACTGACCTTTTTTTTACTGCCATGTCAAATTGCAAATTCATGTTGTTGTAGAAGCAGCAGTGATCTGTATGCTCTGTATAACTATGCTATGTATAATCTGTATACTCAAAAGGTCTGTTATACTTCCCCCACCCCCCTTTGTCTCCTCTCCCTCTCTGAATACCTGTGATGTGGCTTTCCTCCTCTCTCCTGGAATGCTTGAGGGATGAATGGGCTGGTTGAACAGCTGGAAGATTAGAAGAGCTTCCAGGTAGACAAGGTGTTTGAGACTCTAATTAGGTAGCATTCACACATCCAATGCATGGACGCTGCATGGACCCTGCCCGAGGTGGAATGTGACCAACCAGATGTGGCCAAGTCATCTCTAGTCACAGGCCATGAGGACCAGGTCCTTAAAAGGGGAAGGGGCCATGTGCTCAGGAGTGAACTCACAAGCTTGTACCTCCCATGAAGGCCTTTCGCCCAGACTGCCTGGCCAGTGGTTCACTGCATTGCATTCCATCGTGCCTCAGGAAGACTTACCTTCATCGCACCATCCATCGCTGTGCTGTGGGACACTTACCTTGAAGAATCCTGACATCTCCAGTGCTATGCCTGTCCTGGGAGCGTGAGTATGTGAGTGTGAGTGTGATACCCCCGCCCCCACATCTCTAAGCTTACTAGCTGGCCCAATTTCAGGTAACACATGTCTAATTTCTAGCCCAAAAGGACTTGTCTACACGATAGTTTAGTCCACACCAGAAACATGTGAATTTTTGTCTACGCTAGCATGTCATGCATTAACTGTCCTTTGTGGACCCTGATGTCATGTACTAAACGTTCCCTAGTGCATGTTAATGTAGTCCCATTTAAAGCAATACTACATTCATATGCACTAGGGAACATCAAGTATGTGCCAGCAGGGTCCACAAGGGCCAGTTAGTGCATGACATACTAGTGCAGACTAGTAGACAAACCCTTGGTGTCATCAGGCATCATTCTTTCCCAGGTTTCTACCTCCCTTTGGATTAATTTATTTTCTTCTCCTGTTTCTGATCTCTCTAGATCCCTTTGTGTTATTTCTCTGTCCTCACTAGTATTCACACTTCTACTCACTTTAGTATCCTCTGCTAATTTTATCAATGTAATATTCACTCCCTCTCACAGATCATTAATGAAGACATCAGATCAAACCTAACACAGATCCCTTCAGTACTGGACTAAACACCTCTTCCAGCTCAATAATTTGCTACTTATCGTCCCTTGTTCACTGTTCTTAAACCAGCTTTCAAGCCATGCAAGTGCTCAGTTATGTCCTAACTGATCTGAATTAAATTTAGTTAGATTTTTGTGAGTCAGTCTCAAATGCTTTATTAAATCCAAATATATTACTTCTGCCACTTTCCTTTCATCCACTGGTCTTGTAAATCTATCAAAACAAACATTAAAATTTGTCTGGCAAGATCTGTTCTTTATCAACTTCTAGTGCCAATATAATTGCTTGTGGTTCCATTATCCTGCAGATGTTTAGTGGAGATGGGAGGATTCTCTCTATATTTGTTCCATTGTTTTAGTTGGGAGAGAGATCAGATTTACAGGATGGTGATTACTAGGATCATGCTTCCCTTTTTCTGAAGATTGGCATTACATTTGCTTTCCTGTGACCTCTCCAGTTTTCTGTGACTTTTTTTCAGTAACACAAGAAAATAATTGGATCCTATACTTTTCGTATCATCCTATAAACTCTCTGTATTTAGACCCAGTTGTAATATCACCCTGATTTATAAATTATAGGGGCTAATTTTCCAAATGTTCTTGACTACACTTCTATTGCTACACTTTACAGGGCTAGTTATCATGCATTAGATACTTAAAAGTTGGTTGTAGCATGGTTATTGTGATTTAACATGTATGTACCAGATGTATTTTTATTACCTACTTAATTACTGTCATAATTCTGAACAATGCAGTGTGGTTTAGAGGAACGAGAACAGGAAGTTCTTCTTCGAGTGTTGTCCCTGTAGGTGCTCCACTTCAGGTGTTGGTGTTTCCCGGTGCCACTTTTTTGGTAGCAGTGCCTGGTCGGGACATGCATGCGCAGTAGCTGTCCCACAGTACCATTGGCACTTCATCTAGCGCTCGTGCATCCCGACCCACTCAGTTCCTTCTCAGACGTCCTCAGTTGCAGATGGAGCTCCAACGGCAGTGTCAGAAATTTACCTAGAAAAGATTTAGAAATAGTTATTGTTAAGTTTAGTTCTTAGTAGTCAGTAAATAGTTAGTCTTAGGTTTCCATTTAACCACTTA
Organism: Mauremys reevesii; assembly: GCF_016161935.1. Taxonomy (NCBI): domain Eukaryota; kingdom Metazoa; phylum Chordata; order Testudines; family Geoemydidae; genus Mauremys; species Mauremys reevesii. The sequence continues at coordinate 34,848,815 of NC_052632.1, forward strand.
GACTTTCCCTGTTTAAAAAAAAATCCTCAGAGAGCTCTCCTATCCGTTTCTATCTCCTTGTACCATGACAAAATTGAACAATGAAAATGCCAGGCTTCCCTGGTTTTAAACACTACACTTCATGTAAGGATGCTATGCCTGTCTCCGATGGACACTCACACTGTGTTCATTGCCTGGGGAAGGCGAACATCCCTCAAAAATGCAACCACTGCAGCAATCTTAAAGCCAAAGCGAGGAGAGAGAGGGATCTCAGACTTTAAATGATCCTTATGGAGAAATCCCTAACGCCACAGTCAACCTCGGGAAAAACCCCATCAGGGGATTCCCCGGGTGCCTCCTCACTGGACAGCGCAAGTTCCCTTTCTCACGGAAAACTGAGGTAGAGAGAGGCATCTCTGACCCACTGAGAACTATTGAAGAGAAAACGATCTTTAGCACAATCACTACTCTCGGTGCCGACGGCCAGCATGGGGAGCATGTTTGATGCTCCGGGCACCTCTGGCACCGTCCGTACCAGAACCTCTGCCAGCAGAGATAAGGAGCCGAGTAGTAGGCACAAATCAGCCTCCTACTCCATGGCACTGAATACCCCGAGGAAGGACACGATGCCAGCAGCGTCTCATGCCACCTCCACCAGTGCCCCGTAATATGGAGCTGATGCCTGACTACATTAAGTTGACACCAGCAGCCAAGGCCACACAGAAGTGGACAGCATCGACGGGATCGACCTCCCAGGTGCCTACACATACAAGCACAGCACCACTGCCCATGGCACCATGCTCCCTCACTCAATCAGCTGACATTGAAATTTCATCCATGCCGGGATAGCCTATATTCAGCACCAACAGTTCTCCGGTGCCGATGGCACTGGTACAGCCAGACTCATCGACTGCTACACGATTCTCCAGTGACAAGGAAGCTGATCTGGATGAGGCAGTCTTCTACTCCGGACATTCCTCTCCACCACCGCCACATGCAAGTGCCAGGGACCATCTGCATAAGGACATGCCCCCATGGCTGGCTAAACCGTGGATATGCCCCCCATGCCATTCCCAATGCACTGGGCACAGTGGGACCCATGGGTGGTCTACAGAGCTCAGGTCCAAAAGCCCCGCAGAGGCAACAGATACACCCTCCTAAAGCTACAGCAACTGAGCCTCGGAGACATATAAGGATTCTGTAGAAGACTTGGATGATTCCAGTACACAAGACACGTCACCAACCCACAACTCATCTTCATCTCCAGATGAGGTGGTACTTCCACTCCCGCCCATCGTTGCAGATGACTCAAAGCAATCTCAAGGCTTATTCCAACGGGTGGCACAAAGGCAGAACATCCCACTGGAAGAGGTGGCTGAAAACCAACATCAGCTCCTCAAAATACTACACCCAGCATCCTCGACAAAGATTGCACTGCCAATTAATAGTGTCCCGATGGAGCTGGAAAAATCAGTGTGGCAAACACCATCTACCATACCTCCAACGTGCGAAAGGGTGGATAGGAAGTATTATGTGCCAAATAAAGGTATGGACTTCCTATTTTCGCACCCTTAGCCAGACTCCTTGGTGGTGGATGTGGTGAACCAATGGGGGAAACAACCCCATTTTAAACCCATCCCATAGGACAAGGACTCTAAGAGATTGAATTTGTTTGGCTGCAAAATCTATTAGTCTGCGACCCTTCAATTTCACACAGCCAACTACACCACTGTACTGGCTTAGTATGACCATGACAATTATGAGAAACTTAACGAGTTAACTGTGGACATCCCAGAGGACAGAAGGGAGCAATTCCAATCTATACTAACCAAAGGACAGCTAGTTGCAAGGACAGCACTACAAGCGTACCTTGACATCGCGGACATGTCCGCTCGCATGACAGCTACAGCTATAGTCATGAGAGGGGCGTCATGGTTATAATCCTCCAGAATCCCAAAGGACCTCCAGATTAAAGTCAAAGACCTTCCCTTTGACAGAGAAAAATTATTTTCTGCAAAGATTGACAATTTCCTACACTCACAAAAGGACTCTCGAATGACGCTCCAAACCCTGGGCATATATACACTTCCTAATAGACATAGGAGATACCAAACTCATAACCGAAACTGGAACACATCGGTTCACCGACACAGAGACCATTTGACAATTCATGCCAAAGACAGCAGCCACAGAGACACCAACCACCTCAGTCCCAGTCAACTGCATCACAAGCATTACCGGCCAAGACGCAATTTTGAAGATTTGTCGAGGGTCTGATTGACCTCCCCTGACAACCAGAGCATGTTACACAACCTGCCCAGATGTTTGGCTACCGACTACAGCCATTTTACCAAGCATGGGCATCCATCACCACAGATCACTGGTTACTGGAGTTAGTATAACCAGATCATACTATCTCCTTCATCTCCATCCCGCCTCCCCATCCCCACTTCCCTGTCCCTCTTCAGGGACCCATTTCATGAGCATCTTCTACAACAAGAAGTAAACCATCATGTACAGCTAGGTTTCAAGGAACATGTTCCAGTACAACACAGGGGGAAGGGATTCTACTCAACTACTTCTTGACTTAGAAGAAAAATGGAGGATGGAGACCCCATTTTAAGATCTCAGAAAACTCAACAAATTTATATGTTCCCAAAAATTCAGAATGGTCATGCTGGCATCAATAATTCTGGTGCTGGAAGAAAGGGGCTGGTTTTCAGCCCACGACCCACAAGATGCATATTTCCATATCACTATACACAGACGATTCCTGTGGTTCACAGTTGGGAGAGACCACTTCCAATACAGAGTGTTACCATTAGGACTCTCGACAGCTCCAAGAGTCTTTACCAAACCCTGGCCATAGTAACAGCACACCTACGCAGACAAGGGAATTATGATATTCCCATACTTGGAAGATTGTCTATTGAAGGGTCGTACTCAAACAGAAGCAATACATGTCACACAAATGACTATGACACTTTTCCACACCCTAGGGTTACAAGTAAATGAGAAGAAATCTACCCTAGATCCAGTTCAAAAACTAGAATTCATCGGCGCTTACCTAGACTTGATAGAAGCTAAAGCTTCATTACCAATTACCAGATTCTCCACAATGACCACGCTCATATCGGTATTCACAAACAGTTCAAGGGTCTCTGCATGCACCTGTCTACAACTATTAGGACACATGGTGACCTCTAGCTTTGTGGTCAAACACGCATGACTACACATGCATGGTCTCCAGGGATGGCTGAGCACAGTCTACATACCATGCAAGCACAGTCTAAACAGACTCCTGTCACCACCACCAAAAGTCATACAATCACTACAATGGTAGATAAACAAATGCAATTTGTATGCAGGGGTCCTGTTTCACCAAGGCCCAGCATCCATCCTGATCACTACAGCTGCATCACTGATTGGAAGGGGTGCACATTTGAACCAACACACAATACAAGGGAAATGGTCTCCCGCGGAGTTGTTATTACACATCAATCTACTCAAACTAAAAGCAGTCCGAAATGCATGCCAACATTTCCTACCAATGATAAGAAACAAATCAGTAAGAATAGTGACAGATAACATAGCCTGTATGTTCTACATAAACAGACAAGAGGGAGCTTGATCTCATTCCCTGTGCACAGAAGCCATACAATTATGTAACTGGTGCATTACCCACAATATTACCATTACTGCGTCGTACCTCCCGGGCCAGCAGAACACAATGGCAGACACATTGAGCAGACAGTTTTCCCACAAATGGGAACTAAACGCTGACATTACACAACACATATTCTGCATGTGGGGGTCATCGCACACTGATCTGTTTGCAACTTCACGAAACCACAAATGTCCAAGGTTTTGCTCACAAGTAGGACTAGGACTGCAATTCCTAGGTGATGCCTTTGTCATCTGATGGAATGCTCCCTTCCTGTACATGTTCCCACCGATACCGTTATTATTCAGAGTGATACACAAGATATGGCCCGACAGAGCCTGGATCATACTGATAGCTCCGACATGGTCCAGATAGACGTCGTTTCCATACTTGAACTGCATGGCACTTTGCACCCCTTCCTCTCCGGCAGGATCTTCTCTCTCAGGACAAGGGTCATGTTCTTCACCCAAATCTAAGAAAACTCCACCTGAACGCATGGCACCTCCATGGCTCCATCATGACAAACTAACTTGTTCGGAAGAGATGTTGCTAAGCAGCAGGAAACTTACCATGCATATCATTACCTCCATAAATGGGAAAGGTTCTCCTCGTGGTGTCACGACAGACACATACCAGCACTTACAGGGCCAATACATTCGATTTTGGAGTACATGTTGCATTTGAAACACTTGGGGGTTATCTATTAGTTCACTTCAGGTACACCTCACAGCCATAGCTGATTTTTGCCACAAGATAGATGGTTTTTCAGCCCTTGTGCACTTGATTACAAAATGTTTCCTCGCAGGCATTCAGAACATGTACCCTGAAGTCTGCAACCCTACACCAGCATGGGACCTAAAGCTAGTCCTTGGAGGCCTTACTAGAGCCCCTTTCAAACCATTTGCTACCTGTTCTCTACTACATTGATCAATGAAGGTTGTGTTCCTGGTCACGATCACCTCAGCATGTAGACTGGGTGAAATTGGGGCCCTCATGGCCCATCCTCCTTACACCATATTATTTAAAGACAAAGTGACTATGTGACCACATCCTAAATTAATACCGAAGGTACCTTAATCATTCCATCTCAATTGACCTATTCATCTGCCTATGTTTTACCCTAAGCCACATGGGTCTACACAGGAATCTATTTTCCACACTGAAGGGCACTAGTATTCTACCTAGATATAATGAAACTTTTCCATAAGTCACCAAGACTCTTAATTTCCACGACTGAATGATCAAAGGGTGCAGCCCTTTCGAAACAAAGACTATTGAAATGGTGTGATGGGTTGGATCACAGAAACCCCCTTGGGAACTGCCAGCTGATGTGCCAAGACTACTTCTGCCCGAGCTTTCCCTGCCAGCCTGGGACTCCAGCACCCTGTCTTGTTGAGCCAGACATGCCAGTCTGCTCCAATACAGACCCAGGATCTGAACTACGTCCCCTAACAGCTGTAGGCTTAAACTGAAAGCAGCTTACAGAAGTGTTCCTGTCTTTAACACTCTGATGCCCAACTCCCAATGGGGTCCAAACCCCAAATAAATCCGTTTTACCCTGTATAAAGCTTATACAGGATAAACTCATAAATTGTTCGCCCCTCTATAGCACTAATAGAGATATGCACAGCTGTTTCCCCTGCCCCAGGTATTAATACATACTCTAGGTTAATTAATAAGTAAAAAGTGATTTTATTAAATACAGAAAGTAGGATTTAAGTGGTTCCAAGTAATAGCAGACAGAACAAAGTGAATTACCAAGTAAAATAAAATAAAACACGCCAAGTCTATGTCTAAGAAAACTGAATACAGATAAAACCTCATCCTTAGAGTAATTCCAGTAAGCTTCCTTTTATAGACTAGTCTCCTTCTAGTCTGGTTCCAGCAATCACTCACATCCCCTGTAGTTACTGTCCTTTGTTCCAGTTTCTTTCAGGTATCTTTGGGGGTGGAGAGGCTATCTCTTTAGCCAGCTGAAGACAAAATGGAGGGCTCTCCCAGGGGTTTAAATGGACTTTCTCTTGTGGGTGGAGACCCCCTCCTCTCTCCTATGCAAAGTCCAGCTCCAAGATGGAGTTTTGGAGTCACATGGGCAAGTCACATGTCCATGCATGACTCATTTTTTACCAGCCAAGCCACATTCCTAGGAAAGCTCAGATGTGGATTGGCATCTTCAAGTTCATTGCTGGCTTAAGTGGTTCTTGATTGGGCACTTAATTTGCACATTTCTTTCTCAAGAAGCTGACCAAATACTCTACTAGGCTAGTTAAAATCAAGCGAGTACACAGCCAATATTCATAACTTTGAATACAAAAATGACACATGCATACAAATAGGATAAATATATTCAATAGATCATAACCTTTACATAGATTCAGTAGATCATAACCTTTACATGTTACATGGCATATGTAGCATAAAACATATTCCAGTTATGTCACATATACATTCATAAGCATATTTCCATAAAGCCTTATGGGGTGCACTGTCACAAATGGATTTTGAATTGCATCCATTGATATTACCAACAACAAAATATAGAACCTCTGACAGGGATCAGAGCCCATTCAACGAGATCAATTTCTACCTCAACCACATTCTTACATAACGTTCCAATCAGAGAACTATGCCAAGCAGCCACTTGGGCTTCCATACACACATTCATAAACCGCTACACAATAACTCAGAGTTCAGAGGCTGATATGATAATTGGCCTTACGGTACTAGCCTCAACTGTACAGCCAACTCCAAAACCTATCCTTCCATAATGGAGTACTGCTCTAGAGTCACCTGAAGTGGAGCATCCACAGGGACAGCACTCAAAGAAGAAGAGAAGGTTACTCTTCTTGTGCAGTAACTGAGGTTCTTTGAGATGTGTCCCCCTCTGGGTGCTCCACTACCCTCCCCTCTACTTCAGAGTTCACAGAAAGGACTCTTCAGTAGAGAAGGAACTGAGGGGATCGGGACATGCAAGCGCTAGATGAAGCGCCAATTGTACTGCAAGATAGCTACTGCACATGCACTGCTACCTAAAATCTCCAACCAGTGGCGCCAGAACGCACCAACACCTAAAGTTGAGCACCCACAGGGGGACACATCTCAAAGAACCTCAGTTACTGCACAAGGTGAGTAACCTTCTCTTCTGTTGTGGTGCTGGTGAGAGCAAGGAGCACAGAGAAGCACATGTGGTTACAGGAGAGGGTAAGAGCTGTACTAATGGTAACCCAGAGTTATACAGAAGAACCAGCACTATCTCTAACTGGAGTGAGACCTTCTACATTAATCCTATAAGGCCCAGTCCTGATTCCTGTTCAACTCCCTTGTAATCAAATCTCCTTTGCTGGGGGTTCCCAGAATGAGGGAACTACCAATAACCATAAAGCATGAATAGACAGCTTCTGTGGTATCTTCTTGACAGCCTTTGGCCTAGGGCAGTGGTCCCCAAACTGGGGGGCATGCTCTCTAGGGGGGTGCAGAGGAACATCCAGGTCAGCCCCCATGAAGGGGCGGGAAGGGAGAGCCACCCAGCCCTGCTCTGCCCCGAGCTCCACTCCAGCCCCACCTCTGGCCACAGCCCCCAGCCCCAGCTATAGTTCCAGCTGCAGTCCCAGCTCTGTTCCCAGCCCTGGCCCCCGCTCTTGGCTCCCGGCTGTAGCTCTGCTTCCAGTCCTGGCAGCGGCCCCCAGCCTGGCTGCGACTTCAATCCCAGCCCAAGTGGGGCACAGACACATTCTATTACTGGTAAGGGGGGGACGCAAGAGGAAAAGTTTTGGGGACCACTGGCATAGGGGGTGTGTTGGAGTGGGGGGTATGATTTGCCAGAGACTGCTGGTGTAGTAGAGCAGCTACTGCTCTTATCTATGATGAGGCCAGGGCTGGGACTTGTGGAATTAGGGATCCTCTACCAACTGTGTTGCACCCTCCCCTCAAACAGAAGCAGAGCACAGCTGAGAAACTGGGACTAAGTTTCCTTTAGCATGAATCCCAGCTTTGCTCACTGAGTCAGATTCTCATCTCACTGTCAGGAGCCACTCAGATGGAATCAGCTGAGTTACACCATTGTTAGTGAGATCACAGTTAGACTCTTTGGATCTGATTTTCCCCATCCAAGAATGGGATAGTAATACATGCTGTGACTGCTTCACAGAGGTACTGGAATGATTAGTGTTTGTACGGCACTTTGAACACGTACATTCAGGACTTGGATTAAGCCAGTATGGTGACTGGCACCTCATTCGTGCCACAACCTTATGCTCCAAAATTGAAGCTTACTCTTGTTTTTTTTATGAGAGATCCTAGCTGTTTTGGTTGCTGAGCTACATTCAGTTCATGTTTTCAAGGCTAACTGATGCAGTGATGTCTGGCTGCATTTGCAGAACTTGAAACAATAACTCTGTGATCTGCCTCATTCATCTCAGTGGGCACCAGCTCAGATGTCCGAATATGATACATGGTTAACTATTTCAGTGCTCATCAGAGCGTATAAGAAAGGAGAGGGATGATCACAGTATGAAGAACTGCATAGTCTACTGTGCAACAGCTTATTTTGGCACCTCCCCTTCCCCACCAGTCAAGCCCAAGGAATCTAACAGAACCCAGCATCACATCTGAGCTCCTCCTTTCTCCTCTTTCTAAACTCAATAAGCCCCACTGGAGGTATGAGCCTCACCAAGGGGAAGACAAGCATGAGGAGTCTAGCAGAGCCCATGTATGTAATTTGGAACCCAGGGAAGAGGAGCCATGCCTGAGGAACCCAGATGGCATATGTGATAATATTTTGAACATCTTTACAATCTGTTGTGAGCAGCATTCCAGGTGGTTATTATGGGGGTGGAGTTTTTCTTTTTTCCATTCTACCTTCTGATTACATTATTACAGTATTAATCCGCACACTTAGGATACGACTGCATAGTCTTTGTTGTTACAGAGCATTTTTTATCCACTGTTGAGATAGTGCATCAGTTTTTTAAATACTAAGGGAATACTGGGCATATTTGATGGCAAACCTGCATTTTTAAGCTGGAACATGCCCAGTTAGGTATATGATACATTTATATAAAGGGGTCTAATCCACATCTAAAGCATCTTGATATTGTGAGTAACATTGCTTTGCATTTCTATAACACCTTTCTAGTAATGAATTAAACTCCACAACCTTCCTCTGGGGCAGAGAAGTATCATTAGCCCCAGTTTGCAGAGACCTACTGACTATTTCAGCACTTCACAAAAAATAGTCAGAGCTACAAATCTAGGGGTACTTATGAAATCTTTAAAAAATGTTTGATGTTTCCTACTTAGAGTTGTGGAGTTTACAAAATTCTTCCATATTCTGAGCAAAAACTTCCTAGCTAAGGAGATACTTGACACTATTACTGTTAGCCACAGAAGGAGCAAGAAAGGGCTAAGAGAAAGTGTAACTGAAATTGTCTTCTGCAGTCCTTTGACCATTCTGCCTATCTGTCTCTCTGGTTTTTATACTGAGCTCATCACCATGGTATCCAAGTGCTTGCTGACATCTCCCCAACACCTCTGCATGAAAGCCTGGGCAACAGCAAAACCAGCTGCCCTAGCTGGGTGAAGATGTAAATAGGTTTTGAAATGTCATTTCATTAGAACTATATCCTTTGTGAGTAATCCAGTTATTTGAGGGGCTAAGCTATTGCATGTCCATCATATGCATGGAGTCACCCAGTGTTTTTTGGAATTACATTGATGCCCTGCGCAGTAGTTTCAGTGCCTTTTATGCAGGGGCGGCTCCAGGCCCCAGCACGCCAAGCGCGTGCCTGGGGCGGCAAGCCGCAGGGGGCGCTCTGCCAGCGCCACAAGGGCGGCAGGCAGGCTGCCTTCGGCGGCTTGCCTGCGGAGGGTCTGTTGGTCCCGCGGCTTTGGTGGACCTCCCGCAGGCATGCCGGAGGAAGCCTGCCTGCTGTGCTTGTGGCGGCAAAATCCCTAGAGCTGCCCCTGCTTTTATGTCTTGATCAGTTGCATTGGTGTCCTCAGATTATTTGAAAGTGCCTTCAGTATCCTGGCAGAGATTTTGATTCTCCGAGTCCTGGGCAGCGGTTCAGAGATTTCAGTGACCTGGCTAAAACTTGAGTGCCTGAAGTGACCTGGACAGCTTGAATCATCATAGCCTGAGCAAGGAGGATCTTGGCACTAGCCTTCTTGGCTCCAAGTTGGGCTTGTTCCACTGCTTTTCTGTCCATGATGGAACCTTCCTGTGCCCAAACTGCTAGGTTCTTGGCTTCGTCTGTTTCTACATGGGCCATAGCAATTATTTTTTTCTGTCCTCAGGATTCTGCTGTTGCCTCCATAAAACCATAATAGTGTGTGTTCATGTTCTGGGATCCAGCTATTAGCAAGTGGTCTGATAAATAACCTCCTCCTTCATTAAAACCAATTTACTCCTCCTCAGATCCCATAATCCTCTCCCTTCCTCTTCTCTCCCCCTCCTCCATGACTCAAAGGTACTAAGGGAGGGAGACTTGTTTCTAAAATGGCAGCTCTTTCCTCAACAACTTCTGTTGTTGAAACTCACCAACCAATTCAACTCTCTCATAGAGCTGCATTGAGGTCCAGAGTGTGGAAACCTTTCTAGAGGCTGGGGAGTGATTGGACAAGCAGCAGCAATCTGTAAAATACTCCCAGAGAAAGAAATAGATTCTGTGCCAGGTTGCAGAGTCTCAATAAAAAGAGCAGCCGCTCTGCATAAAATGTGTAGGAGGTTGAGGGGTAAAAGTGGAAATGCAACAGAGCTGGCAGAATTCACAGGAAAAAAAGACTGACTAACCATGACATTCATCCCTTCACTGATAATTCCCTTCCCAAAGTCCCCTGAGAACCCCCATAAAGCTGTGCTACTCTGCCTCTCGTGTCTACATCCACTCACCTCCTTCCCATGGCACCCCAGATTCCCATCTCTTTCCCAGAGATTCCCCTCCACAAACCCCTTTGCTGCCTAGCCAGCCTCATTTGCTCATTAGAGATATGTGCCACTGATGAGTCAGGGACAGAACTGGTTGTAAAATTTTGATGGAAAGAAAATTTAAACAAAAAAAGAAAAAAGAAACCAAAATTTCTGATGATGTTTTTCCTGTTTTCTGGTCAGCTCTAGACAAGAAAGCAACAGCAGGAAAAAGTAGCTGATGGAGCTGAGCAGTTTCTTTGGCTACTCTTAGTGAAATTCAGTTAAATTACCTTAAATAAGGGGAATTACCTTTTTTGTGTTTAATTTTGGGTGGGGGCACAGGTTGTGGCGTCTGTAGCTATTTAGCTGGATGAACCCAAAGAAACGCGATGAAAACAGGACAACATTTCTCAAAGGGAGAATTTCTAAATTTAACCTCTACAAAAATTAGTAAATATTTACTTTATAAATTGTATAATTGTTCTATGAAGTCAAAACTGTCCACTGTGCTAAATTTTGAGACTAAATTCAATCACTGAAGTGTGCAAAAAGGAATTTTAGTCTTGCTTAAAATAATCTCAATGCAGCCTTGACTATGGAGTTAGTAGAGATGTCTCCATAATGCCAGGAGTGATTGATAGAATCTCACACAACATTCCTGAGGATCTCCTCATGGATAAGCCGCCCCCATTCACTATCTATCTCAAGGCCTATCTCCTCATGCGTGCTAACTTTAGACACCAAATAATTAAAGGCTTCTGTGTTACCTAGATGTGGCTCTCAGCACACAATCCCAGCCCAATAGGGATGAATCAGACACGATGAAGAACTTCATACACCTCTAAAGCAGTATACTTTATTCCAGAGAGCAAAGGATCCCTGATGTGTTCTGAAGGTCTTTATCACAGGAATGAATTCACAGGAGGTCCTATTACATTGCAGCTTGAACAATGTAGAACTAAATATAGATAACTGTGACGAGAGATTTATAGAAGAGTGGAGTCTGTGTAGATGTGTATTGTTTCTTTAAATCTGTAGCAGGAAGGCAGGCAGAAGGGGGCCAGGAAGGATCTAGGCAGAAACTCTATAACAAAGCTAAATAGATCAGCTTTAGAGATAATACGGTTTTCCTTATTCTAATAAAGTTCCATGTTCAGTCTTAGAAGAACTCAACTCTGTGATTCTTTTCTATTGTCATATGGCTGGACCAAGGAATGGGGTTTCTTTCCAATCCAGTATTGTGGTTTGGCCTGCTAGAGAGAGTTTGTATCTAGATCTAACTTTCCTCAAAGTTTGGGAGTGTTTAGAAATGGAATTTGGTTTGGAACTTTATTTCAAAATGGGACATTTAGAAATCTCAATTTAAAATAAACCCTCTTGTGTATTATTTATATGGAGCATTGCCCCCCATGTACTAGGTGCTTTCAAAACACTCAGGAAGTTTTTGACTTGAGGGGCTCATGATCTAAGGAATTTATATAGATTGTGAAATATAATAATCTAATGTATTCATATTGTCACAGCTTCATACAGTGTTAGAAATACAAATGAACCTCATCAGATCCGAAGGTCTTTCAAATGAAACCTGAAAAATTAGGTCTTGTCCACACTCTAGATGCTAAAAAACTCCATGCCACCTTTTTTAAAAGTAGGGGTTTGCCTTTGGCCAACATTGCCCTGTCCTGCTAGTGTAGAGAAGCATGCTGGGTACTAGTTCCATGCTCCTCTGTATGCTGGAGACATATCTGTGGTGGAAGAATATAAAAGTGCTGAGCACTCTGGTCCTAATCTGATCTGAGTTCAATGGGACTACTTATATGATTAAAGCTAGCCAGGTGCGCAGCTGTTTTGTTTGATAAGCGCTAGAGTGCTCCTCACTTTACAAGATTCAGCTCATAGTTTGTAGTGTACTGTCAGACCCTTTTTCATTCAAAATTTGAGACCTTTACTTCCCTGCTTCTGCTGGAGGACCTTTTGGAAGACTAGAGAATTAATGGGATAGTGAAATCAACGTAAAACATTAATTTTGCTTGAAAAGCTGCAATTCAAGTCCATTGAGAAAGGAAGATTATGGGCTTTTTGATGGAATGGGGAAAGCAGTGGGAGAAACAAACATGTTATGTTAGACAACAATAACTGTGTTTAATAAAGGATAACTGAAAAGCTGCTAATAAGCAGAACAGGATGGGGGGGGGTGTAACTGGGAAGCTTGCAAAAGCAGCCCAGTAGAGAGAGAGAGAGAGAGAGAGAGAATGGGGGAGCAGTTAGAGGGAAATTGGCAACCTGGTGGGATTAGCAGAGCAGAGATGGCTGGGTGTAGGGTGACCAGATGTCCCATTTTTAAGACCTCCTGCAGATGTCCTTTTTCTTAAAAATGGGCAAATTGCCCTATATTTTCTGTCTCCCCCTATCAGTACTGGTGGATCCTGCTGCTGGCCGGATCCCTGCTTGCCAGCCGCCCTCACACCAGCAGTGAGTGGGGGTGTCCAGTGGCTGAAGATGATGAGGGTGAGTGTGCAATGCTGGTGGCGGGTCCGGACTCTCCCCCTGCTGGTCCATCAGCGCAGCCCCAGCTGCATGCCAGCTCTTGGCCAGCAGGGCCTTGCCCCCGCCCCCATCCCATTTCTGGCTGGAACTGGCTGTGCACTGCAGTGGCTGGTAAGTGCAGGCAGGCTCCAGACAGCAGCTGGTTACGTGTGGCCTCTGCTGCCCACCCATCAGCCCTTTATGTGCTCCCCCCCTCACTGTCGTCTCCCTGCTTTTGCCCCTTTGCCTCCCCCAGCCCTGCTGCTCCTCCATTTCCTCCCTCTGCCCCCCAGCGGGGCGCATCCTGCTCCCAGTGCTGTGCGGAGAACCAACCCTGGGTCAGAGTGCTCAGCTCACTAATAGCCTGGCCGACAGGCTCCTTCTTTCCCCCACTGCCTCTGGCTGGGCTGATGCCCCGGAAAAGCCCAAGACCCTCTGGCCTGGGGTGCTGGCCAGGAGGAGCCAAGCCCTGCATGTGCCAAAGCCCCACACAGTGCTGGCTTGGGGAAGCCTCTCTGTCCCTCATCTAAGCTCTGGGGTGCTGGGGGGAAGCGATTTCTAGCCTGTTCAAGCTCTAAGCCTGCAGTCTCCACAGCAGCCCCCTGGGGCAGGGGCTTAGCACTTGCTTCCCCCCACAACCGTCTGACCTGGGTCCTGCCGCCAGGGAGCATGGGTCTGTTCCATCCCCTAGGCACCCTGCCCTGCTGAGCCCCTCTCTGGCCTGGTTTGCTGAAGCCCCTGCAGTCAGGTTCCCTGGGCCCTGGTGCACAAAGCTTCTTTAGGGCTTAACCCCTTCCTGCCTGTGCTATAGCCAGGGGACAGGAGGCAGTTGGGTTATGTCGGTGGCCAGCAGCAGCCTGGAGGTGTTAGCTGCCTTTCAACACTGTGTGGGCAGGAAGGGACAAGCTGCTTCCAGCCATGGGAGGGTGGGGGTGGGAAGTAGGGGGAGGAAGAGATGAGCTCTGCAAACACAGGGGCCAGGTCATCCCTTCCCCCTTCCCTCCACCCCTGTGACTGGAAGTAGCTTCCATCCCTTCCCTCCCGCACGGTGCCGAAAGGCTGCTGCTGGCCACATGCTGGTGTGAACCCTGGCAGAAATCTTGGGGGGGGGGGGGGATGCGAATTGCAAAGGGAAGACAAGGTGCCAGGTACCGGGAGAGGCGGGTCCATCCTGGGGGCCCAGACAGGCATAGAGGGCAGAGAGTGCCAGGCAAAGAGGTTCAGCTCGGTCAGTCACCCCCCCCCCCCCAGAGAGGTGTACAGGAGTGTGTGTGTGTGTGGGTAGGGGGGGGTGTGTCACCCCTCCTTGTGTGAACCCTAAAGCCTTAAAGATAAGAAGGTAAATAAAAGAATGCAACTACACAGTATTTTTTAATGGGGGCTCAGTCAACTTAATGTTAATTTGAACGTTTGTACTGCATAGTTCTTATTGATTACTGTTGAACTCACTTGAATACGAGTAATTTACTAGGTGGTCCATATTCAGTATAGGAAAATATGGTTACCATAGCTGGGGGAGAGAGTGGGAGGCTGGTAAGGCTAGTGAGTTTGTCAGGCATGATAGGAGTTGCTGTTACAGAACAGTGAACCCTTTGCTGTTAGCATCAAGGGGTTCTTGGGAAGCTGGTAGGGCTAGTGGATGGGGATGGAGTAGGGAGTCAGGTCAGCCCTGATGTGTGTAGCAGACCTAGTGGACCAGGTTGGACCAGACCTAGTATATATGTCTTTGGAGTCGGAAGGCAAGTAGGGACCCCACTCTGCCCTGTGGCTGCTGGGTGAGGGGGGGTTGTAAGTACAGGGCTAGCCCTACTCTGGTGTGTATGAGTAGAGAAGTAGGGAGGCAGGTAAGCTCTGGTGAATGTGTCTGGGAGGGGGAAAGATTAGGGGGTGACACAAACTTGGCACATATGAGAGTGACTAGAGAACTGGATCTACACTGGTGTGTGAGTGGGAGCGGGGAGGTGAGCAAGGAGGATGAGCCCTGCCCTGGTGTGAGGTGTGCATGGGGCAGGGCTGGAGTGAGTAAGGGCCCTGCCTTGTTGCCTATCTGGGATAGGAGGAAGGAGGCCAATCCTGCCTGCTGGGTCTGTGGTTGGGAAAGTGAGCAAGGAGGGTGGCTGGGCCCTGCCCTGGCGAGTGAGGTGTGTGTCTCGTTCAGGGTAGGGATGAGTTAAGTGCCCTGCCCCAATCTGTGTCTGGGGTAAGGGGCCAAGCCAGCCCCAGCTTGAGGGATGAGGACATCTGGGGGCAAGGATGGCCCAGCCCTCTGGGGGGCAGGGTTGAACCCTGCCCTGCTGGGGAGGAGGAGGAGGGTGTGTGTGTGAACCCTCTCCTAGGGGAGGGGAGTGAGTAAGGGGCTGGCCTAGTGCTGTCCTGGGGGAGGGTTACAGACCCTGCCGCTATATGTGTGGCGGGTAGGGAGGCCCCGTGTGGAGGGAGCCCTGCCTGAAGGCAGCGGAGCGAGGAGAGGCCGCCCTTGCACTGTTGCGTGGGGCGGGGTAGCTGGTGGGCCCGGCCCAGCACGGTTGGGGAGGGGGTGGCTGGCTCCGCTGTTGCCCTTTTAAATGTGTGAGAGGGTGCTGGAGGCTGGTACAAAGGGAGCTGCCGCCGCTCCTGCTCCCTCCACCGGCTCAGGCTGCTCCCCGCCATCTTCCGCCCAGCAGGCGCGGCCGGGTCAGGCCGGGCCGGAGCCGAGCTGCGCGGGGCGCGTGAGGCGAGGTGGCGCAGGCCCGGGCCCGGAGATGAGGCCAGGATGTCGGTGTCAGGGCTCAAGGCCGAGCTGAAGCTCCTCGAGTCCATCTTCGACAAGGACCACGAGCGCTTCCGCATCGTCTCCTGGAAGCTGGACGAGCTGCACTGCCAGTTCGTGCTGCTGCCGCCGCCGCCGGGGAGCAGCCCGCCGCCGCCGCCGCCGCTCACCATCCACTGCAACATCACGGTGCGGGCCGGGCCGGGCCGCTGGCGGGGGAGGGGGCGCGGCACCCGCCGTGCTGAGGGGGGCACTTGGCACCCACTTAGCCGGGGGCAGGCAGCGCTCGCGCAGGGCGCCCGGCGCCCACGGGAAGGGGGTAGAGGTACCCGTTGCCCCTGGGG
Source organism: Mauremys reevesii (assembly GCF_016161935.1). Classification (NCBI taxonomy): domain Eukaryota; kingdom Metazoa; phylum Chordata; order Testudines; family Geoemydidae; genus Mauremys; species Mauremys reevesii. The sequence continues at coordinate 34,864,984 of NC_052632.1, forward strand.
TATGGGGCACGGCCCCCTGGCAGGGGGTGACTCAGCACCCCGGGGTATGTCGTCCCCATTGGGAAGCGGCATATGGCACCCAGGTGAATCCATCGCCTGCAGGGGCGAGTTTACCCAGTGCCTAAGGGGGCACAGCACCTAGCAACCAGTACACGGGGGCATGCCAGCTGTGTGCCAGCGGCGTCTTGTGTCGGGTCCTCCGAGCTCGGTCCTGAGACACACGGGCTGCCGCTGGCGAGACACTACGCGTGTAGCCTGCCTTCTTCAGAGCCTCGTCTGTCTCTGCCTTGATTTCCCCTACAGATGGGGAGAAACACCCCTTTCTCCCCCCCCCCCCACGGACTGATTCGGGCTGCCCCTTTCTTTCCTCTTCATAAAGTATTGAATCAGCACTCCTGCTTTCTGTTTCTCAGCTGAAAATGTCGCCTCTCTTAGCCTGGGGGCATTCTGCGGGATGAGGGGAGAAAGGGGTTTTGCCTACCACTTGATTAGTTATGCTGCGTGTCTGGTTCTTAGTTCGGGAGTTAGAGAAGCTGGGAGCCCTAAACAAAGAGAGTGTAGGCCCTGGAGAGAGCGAGAGCCACCCCCTTGTGTATCCCCACCATTCCTGCTGTTAGTTTTGTGCCCTAAAATCCATGGGGTGAGGAGAAGGAAAAAGGAGATTGCAGGGGAGAAAAGTACCTCTCCCTAAAGGATTTTAGTGGGACGTGTTAAGTATTTTGCTCCCTCCCCCAAAAGGTGGAAGCCCAGGAAGAAGGTGGAGTGTGTGCACATTACTGAATACGCAATACAAAACCAAGGCCTGAGCTGAGCAACTTGCTTTTCTGTGTGACCCAGCCAAGTGAGTGCCACAGAAAAGCTAACTGTTGTTTTGGGGCTTGGAGGGCAGAAGGCATGCAGATCTTTTGGTTTTCTTCTAGGGCCTGGTATTTACTTTATCTGCATTTCTAAAATACAATTTTAAAATGTGTGTAATGGTGAAAGTGACTGAATTAGCAAGGAGGCTGAGGAAACTTAATTATTGCCCATTTAAAGAGAGAAAACTGAGTGCTTGCTGAATAAAATACTTTTCTTGCATAATTTATGGAGGGGGATGTGTTTTGAATAACTTATTTGTGGGGTTTTTGTTTGTTGTTTAAATGAGTGAGTAAAACTGGGGAGCAATCTCCTTATGGTAAAGATAGATAAGTAAACTTTTTTTGTCTAAAATACCCCTTACCAGCTTTAGAAATACTATAGACCCTGAGCATGCAAAAGGATTTGAACATATGGTACTTTTACTTCATGTGGAATGCCATTCTAGGTTCACTTTGCAGCATTGGGACCACGTATAGGTAAATGTACCTGTCTATTTGGCAAGACTGTTCTTAAAGGTAGACTGTTTTTAAGGCTTGACTGGGTGAAATTGGGGTTTAGTATGTTGGGGGTCAGAGTAAAGATGACAACATAATTCATTGTCTCTCAGAAAAGGATGAAAGCATCTTCAAACAGATATCAAAGGGTCTGACTCTGCAAATGCCTGAGTACTGAAAGCTGAAAATGTAATTAAATTACCTGTATCATCATTAAATTAGCTTAGAATAGGAAAAAAACCTAACTACATATTTTTAAAAGAAGGATTTGCAGGTTTGACAGTTAAATGTCATGGAATTTGTTTTGTACTTACAAGTAGCTGAATAGAAGGGCACTTAATCCAAGTCTACTAACTTTTTAAAAAAACAGTAACTTTTTATAATGCAATAAGCAACATGTTTTGGAGCCCTATGTCTAGAAAAATCAGATGAGTTGCATGACTTCCTATAAATAACTTTACTTCAATAGAAAACTACTGCTCTTTTGCTGAGGAGGTTGATTGCTACTTTCCACAGAGCATGACCTCTTTTTCATAAGTTTCTGAGAAGAATATAAAAGATGATATTACATGGTGCAGAAATACTAATTCAGGATAATGGGTTGTTTTTCCTGTCAAATTATAAGTAGTAAAGCAGCCAGTAGCAATGCATTCTGGGTTTGTGCTGTGGTGTTTCTAGTCTTTTTCTACCTCTAAGGTCACTTTCGGCAGCAGCACATACATCTTTTTATTTCAGGTTGAAATATGGTTAGTACTTTTTGGTAGTTGCTTAATTGTCTTATGTCAGAGCATGAAACCAGTAATGTAAAGTGTGACCTAAGCTTTTCCCAGCTTATAGTGGTGTCTGTTTACTGCGTTGTGCTGTTATGGTCACTTGCCCCAAAGGGCTGAAGCCTCAGTTATGCTGGTTTAAGTGGCATGTGACCTTGCCACAAAGGAACTGAAAATGGCTGTTTCAGACCGAAAAGCCAAGGCTTCTGCTTTGCACAGTGGTAAGAGTTGAAGCATCTTGGAAGTTATATTTTGCACTTCTGCCTAAGGAGGTTGGTGCTGTACAAAACTAATTAAATTCTCACAGTATGAATAGAGTGACTTATTCAATCAGTTTTACAAATCGGGGATGGAAACTGAGGTACAGAAGCTAACTTTCACAAAATCAAGTGGGAAGTCAGTGGGACAGCCAAGAATAGAATCCTGGTCTCCTGATTCCCAGGCCTGGTGCTTTGCCACAAGTGTACACTTGCCTTCCTATTAAGGCTTGAAGTGGTGAAGGGAATTCCCTGTAGCAGACTCATACTCACTCTTGTGGTTTTAATTCCGAAGTGCTGCCAGCTTTGTCTCTAGATGTTGTATCTAGTTATTCTTACCCCTCATCCTGCATGGGCTCTAGAGAGCTGGGTCAAGGCATTCTAGGATCTAGAATATATTTTCTGATAAGTGTTCGCACACACAAACTTGTAATGTTATAAAAAGCTGACAGTAAACATGTGTGGTTCTCTGGAGAAACTCAGCCATTGCTATTGGAGGAGTTATCTCCAGGCTCTGAAATTACAGTGCAAATATGTAACTTCTAGTCTGTTTGCCTTTCCTAGAAAACTTAACCCTCACAATACTGAAAATCCTCAAGGATATTTTCTTCCACTTTGGAAGAGGACTCCTGGCAAGTGCTACTGTAGTTCCATAGGCCATTAAACATTTATTTCCATCCTCCTTTGTGATGTCACAGACTAACATTAGCTGATTACTTTTTAAAAGGTGGTGGTAAAAACTTTCTCAGCTAATTAGTTTGGAATATATGCTTGCTACTTAACACAGTAGTGGGTTTCTGAATGCCCAAAGACTCCTATTTATAAGAGAAAATAAATAGCAACTAACCATGTGATCCTTTGCATAGTGTCGGTTAGCAAAAACATTCTACCTTGTGGGACCATCATACCACATCTACAGTGTGGTGGTTATATAAACACTCGTGCATTTTGTATGGGCATGAAAACTATTAATATTTAGAACAATCTCTCTCTTACAAAGGAACAAAGTTCTTTCAAGAACTTCTGGACCAAGACCTAAAGGAGATCTGATAACTTACATTTCTTTCTAATTAATCTTAGATAATTTCTTTCCACTCTCCAATCTAAAGAGAGACAGTAGAGGGAATACAGCTTAAAAAAAATTACCTCTGATTAAGAAACATAGGTTCTCACAAGGAATTCAGTGTGCTGAGTTAGCATACTTTGACTAGCAGAGTATCTCCTGGAATTTTCCACTGAGATGACATTTTCACTTTGAAGGCCTGGAATAATATCTCATTAGAAAATCGGTTTGTTGAACTATCAAAGCTCAGTGTTTTCTACAACTTCCCAGGAATGTTATCCATCTAATTCTTAAAGACCCCTGAAATAAAATCAAGATCTAACTAAATTAATAGCTTGCCCACTCCTATCCTATATCCAAGAGGTGATAAGTAGGCATCCAGTCACATTTCGAGGAAACTGTTTGTTTGCTTTACCCTTGCCAGGAGAGTGATCTATATTGGACCTTAAATAGTTAATCCTATTAGTTTCAAAGAGGCATTTTAGGGTGGAGTCATCCTTGTCAGAAATACTGATTCTTAGGCCTTAGAACTATCTAATTATTGAACTTGTTCAGGCTGTGTACCTTTACATTCCCACTTGTTGTGCCAAGAGCAATATCTCTGCTCCACAGTTGTCATCTACCTTTTTTGTGCTCCCTTACTGGTTAGCGACAGCACCTCAGTTAAAGTCAGGCTGAACAAAATTTGCGTGTTACAAGTTCCATGTGGATTTACTCTTCTCCCCTTGGGGTGTTTTGTATAAAAAGCAAATCAATGGACTTAAAATCAGTAGTTTATTGCATTTTTTTTATAACAGTGCTTCTAACTTAAACATGTCTTTATTTGAGAGCTGTAGAGTTTCAATTCAAGATGACACAGCCTAAGTCTGGTAAGGTACCAAAAGTTAAGTGTTGTGACTGGATGTTCTGCTTTCTTTTCACGGAAAGAGAAGGAACTACCCATATGAACCAGTATCTGAAATGCAGAGACTGAATTTTAGGTAGAACTCTTTATTTTATTTTCTGCAAGTGTGTGTGTTTGTGTTTAAGGATGCTCAGTTTATACACAACTCATTTCATAATGAATGAGCTACCAACTCAAAAGAAACTACCAAACTTCTCGTACGATGGTAAATCCTTATAGTGATGGTTAGAGTTCAGATTATTTCCTGTGCAGCATATAAATACCAGGAACAACCTGGAAAAAGTTACTGGATATGTTTCCTTTTCTTCAAAAAGGAAAATTGTAATACCCAAATTCTAAAATGTATAAAACTCCAAAGAGCTAGACATGTTGCAAGGAGGCAGAATAATCTTATTTATGCAACAAATTATGAGAATAATAAATTAGTAAGGTGTTCCTCCTTTAAGGAATGAACTTCTGAAAAAAAAAATCAAGAATGCCGAGTTTTCTAGCTGCATAATATACTTCTACACTGCAAAGCTCAAATTGGAAAAACTAAACTTTGCTAGAACAATATTTTTTGGAAAAAAATCCAACTGCACCAGAACTGAGTGAAGGCTTATAAACTTCTATGGTTTCTATAATTTCTGTTTTGTTATTTACAGCTGCTCTGTAGCAAGAATCCATGGCCTAAAGATTATATTAAGAGTTTTGCAGATAAATTGCTCTCATTCCCCTCTATACAATGTACCTCTAATAATATGATAAATTGCCCCTAACATATCACATGATGTCACAGTGACAGGCCCCAGTGCTGCAGATGTTTATTCCATGTGTTGAATTGTAAGCATCTGAGTAGTCCCATTTAAGTCTAGGGAACTACTCATGCATGTGTGAACTATAAACATGTAAATATTTTCAGGATTGGGGCCACCTGACCCCCCAAAACAGGCATTTTAAAAAAAATGCTCATTGAAATTAATGAAATCAGGTGACAATGTAAAAGTTTGATCTGCCTTAGGTACTTATATGGCCCCCATCACTGTAGTATCTGAGTGCCTCACAATCTTTAATATAGTTATTTTTTAAAGCACCCCAGTTTGGTAAGGAAGTACTACTATCCCCATTTTACAGATTACAGGGGAACTGAAGCACAGTGATTTTCCCCAAGGTCACACAGGAAGTCTGTCCCAGAGCAGAGAATTCAACCCTGGTCTCCATGTCTTGGGTTAGTGCCCTAACCTTTGGATCATTCTTCCTCCTAGCCTACATACTTGCTCAATCAGATTAGAATTAATGCTTCCCAATGTTAACATGGACAAAGTGGTCTCTGTAAAACTTAGAAGAGTCAGTGGTAATCTTTGCAAGTTTATTAACATTATTCACTGTTCCTACAGAAACTAAAATGTAGTTTAGGATTACTTCATTGGATAACTAGAAAACATTTAGTGGCCTAGGGTGGCCATTTGTTTCATGTTATCAAAAACATTGCATTTGAGCCAGAATTTGAGCAATAGCTTTATGTGCTCTGTGGCCCTACAAGTGACACTCTCTTTGTAAAGAGTATTACTATTTCTCCATTTAATTTGTCAAGGTGTACACCGCAAGGATGTCTACTTTTGCTGCTTCTGTTTGATGTGGTATTGGAACTGATAATAGCCCTTATGTCAGAGAACTAGCAGTTTTATTTTACTTGCCACAAATCATTCTAGTTGACTTCCAAATAATGAATCTAATAAAACAGTTATTTCCTACTTTGTTTCAAGGAAACCTATGATATCTTGGACACCACTGTGTGATAACTGTTGGTAAATGTTTTTTACATAGAATTAACCCCTCTATACTTGTTCTTCATAGACTAGCTGCTTAAAATATCTAACAACTTAAAATGCTTTGGTCAAAAAGTTTAAGTAACACTTAACTTTCAAACGCCTGAACAGCAAATGTAACTTTTCTTATCTGCATAGTAAACACTGGCATTTTTATCTGTTCTGAATAATCAAAGTGGTGCTTTCTGTGCCTTCTTGGTTACAAAGATTTGAACTGCTTCCTGAAGGTCCACAATCTGGGCAAGCTAATGCTCTATGGGGATGGTTGCAAGGCCGACCAGCCTGTCCTGTGTCATTGTGGAGCATAGATGTGTTCTTAACTTCAGCTTGGAGAAGCTGCGTTCTCTACTGGCAACTGTTACTCTGCGCATACTTCTCACACTTCCTGTAACAAAAGCATTTGGAAAGAGGGTGGTCATCTTATTTGTGCATATATATTCTTCAGGTATAGTGAGGAGTTTTGGAATATCATACAACATCCCACATATACTGTGTGTTCCTTGAGCTGCATGAAATGTTCTTCAACTGACTGTATTGCACAATCTAGCACCTAGTTAAAGAATTCAACTTTGAATTGCTGTTTGGGGTCTCTTATGGGATTATCTTGTGCCTTGTAATCAAAATGTCGTCGTCTTTGGTGACTCTTGTATTCTTGAATGGGTGGGAAAATAGCCTCAGTTTGAAGTTCCTTTGCCAGCTTCCGTGCACTCTTCAGAATGTTTTGAAATCTGACCAGTAAGACTATAGGTATGACTTTGCTTTGTCCAGTTGTTCCATTGCTCCAGATATATCAAGGTCACACCTTGGAATCTCTTGCTTACAACATTTATTTCAAACAGTGTTCTGGCATGACATAGTAAGCCACACAGAAATTTGAAGTTATGTATGTTTCTGGTGATTCCATTTCCCTTGGCCACTGTTCTCCCACGAACAGTTCCCATCATGGCATTATCCTCCATAATGGAAACTATGGCATCCTCTGTCTTCCCAATTTGGTGTTTGATAGGCTTTATCACCTCCACTCGACTTTCCCATCATGTGGCATTCAGTGGTTTCAGTGTCAGAGAGGATGTTTCCAGATGTTGCTTCAAAATTTGCCATCGATGAGTTGATGCAGAGAAAAATGCATAGATGCTTTGAATTACATTAAAAAATTCAGCAGCCTCACTAGAACCTGATGCCTCATCACTAACCACCAAGTTCAATGAATGAGAACTGCATTAGACAAAAAAAGCTCAAGGGTTTAACTCTCAGATCTGTGTTTGCACTTCTCTGTTCTTTCCTCTCATATTGGCACCATTATTGTAGCCCTGACCTCTCATGTCAGCTATCGCAATTCCCACATCTTCCAGTTTTTTAAGAAGCATATTTGTCATACCAGCTCCTGTAGTATCATCAGTGTCAATACATTTTAGAAAATAGCCTCTGACAGTCACCATTGCAGGGACATTTTCACTAGATTCTGTTGTTGTGTTTGTTACAAAACGCCCCATTAAAGTAATTTGTTCCGTATGGCTGATGTCAGGTGTGCAGTCCAGAATAACAGAGTAATATCTTGCTGACTTCAGATCTGCCACAATCTTCTGTTTGACTTTTGTTGCCAGTAACTGTATGATCTCATTTGGAATTGTTTTTCCAAGGTAGTGGTGTGTGTACATTTCTTGGGTGGTGACTCTTCTTAGTGCTCCTGGAGTACAGCATCAAACTCGGTCATCAGCTCCACAATTTTAAGGAAGCTTCCATTGTTTGGCACATACAGCTGATCTGAAGTGCCACGCAGTGCTAGGTTTTGGGTAGCAAGCATTCTCACAATGGCAATGAGCCTTTTCAGAACACTTTGCCAGTAAAGAGACTCTGATGCAATCTTCTCTTGATGCTGATCATCTGTGGTGGCCTTTAACCTTACTCTCATCTCAAGCTCTTTCCACCTATGGAATGCTCTCTGGTGATTTGCTGCCTTCTCATGGCATGCTGGATTTCTAGCCAGATTTTTCCAGTCCTTTGTTCCGGTAGAACCCAATGTGGCTGGAACATTAGACTGGAAGAGTTTGCAGCAAAAACAGTATGCAGCATTCTGGGGTTTTGAGTACATAAGCCATGGCCTCTCCACTTTGTCACCATTGGGGTTTTCATGCCAGTAATGTGTTGGATGGAAACTTCTATTTTCATTGTCTTTGGGGAACATGAAGTTTTTCACTTGCTGTGGCCCATGCAGTAGGAGGAAGTCCCTCAGGCTACTGCTCAAGTGGGTCCACAGTCCTGGATCATCTAGACTTCAGGAACTAAACTCAGCAGCAGCTGTTTCTTGTGCCTCCATCACACTCTTCTCTGATCTACACTTTTCTTCAGGAATGTGCATGGTTACATCCATTTAAGATGGAGATATGGATGTTGCAGTAGCTGCCAGGTTACCTGCATTCTGACTAACTGGAAGATCTCCTCACCACTCACATCCTCACTGGGGATGGAAGGCTCACCGTGAACATTTGTGTCTATGTATCTCAGGAGAGCTCCTTCCTGCTTAGATAGAAAAGCTTCCTTTGCTTGCTTTCTTTTTCTGATTGCTGCCCCAAAGGGCATTTTCTTCTTTCATTCATGACTGCTGTTCTGTGCCAGCTATAGTGGCTCTCTACACTCAGTTGAAGGGGATAAATAAGCAGGCTGATAGCAGGGCCTGAGTGAGGAAAGATATCAGCAACTTAAGGGTCTTACTGGCTCCTACTACTTCAGTTGACTGCGTGTTCTCCTCCAGTGGGTTCAGGGAAGCAGCAGGAAATGGGAAGCTCTCTGAGAAGCTGGTGTTAATCAGTCCAGGCTCCTGGGGGTGCTAGAGAGGTAGATAAGAGGCGGCTCCTCCTCCTCCTCCTCTCTCTCCTGCTGCTTTCTCTTATTCCCTCTCACCTTTTTGCCTGCCTGCCTGTTATGTCTCTTGTGCCTTCCTTCCTCCAGCACAGCACTCCACCATCTCTGTGCATCTAGAGCAGAGATAATACATCTGCGCCAGCAGCAGACACAATTTTCTACACTTTGGGTCCGGGTGGGGTGGGGTGGAGTGGGGGAGGAGGGAAGGATAAGGCCACACTGCACTTCAAAACTTATTGAATGCCAGCCTTCTGTTGCTTGGACAGCCCTCTGGGGTGGAGTGGTTCGGTGCCCAGAGGGCTCCCCCACCCCACACGTTCTTGGGCATCTGGGTGAGAAGGATATGGAACTTAAACCGCCGCTGCAGCCCCTGTGTGTGCTCCTGCTGCCTTTCTTGCAGCTCAGCCATACACTGGAGCATATCAGTTTGATCCTCCAGTAGCATCAGCATTGCATCCCGCCACCTCTCCTCTTGCTCCCACCACCTGTCCTCTTGCATGTCCCTCCGTCCTCACATTCATTTTGTGCTTTCCTGGACTCTGACATTGTCTACCTCCTTGCATTTTGCTAAGCTCTTTCAGTGTGGGAGGACTGTATGAGCTCAGAACACTTCATTGCAAGTGCTTTCCCCCCCCCCCCGCCCCCGCCTTCTTATCTAGCCTCTGGGACGAAGATGATAGGGGGAGCGTTGAAACATTTGCAGCTGCAGGAGGGAGGGGAAAAGGGAGAGTAGTATTTTAAAAGACTTTTTTTTTTTTTTTAAGAGAATAATGGGTAGACTCTTTCACGGTGAACCAAGCTGTTAACATTACATAGCACATGTACTTTCGGTACAAGGTTGCATTTTGCCTCTGAATGTCCCCTTAATAAAATTCCCATATTTCAACCAGGTGACATGAATGATATCACTCTCCTGAGTATCACACAGAGATAAAGAACGGATGTTGCCTGAATGCATTCCAGTAGCTGTACTGGCCGCGAATCCATCCCAAGTCTTCAGGGCAAATAATCATTAAACACGTTTGCTTTTACACCATGTATTATATTTACAAAGGTACACTCACCAGAGGTGCCTTCTCTGCCTTCAAGGTCTGGGAGTCCACGTTGGGAGGGTATTGTCTCCAGGGTGATAAAAAGTTCCTGGTTGTCGGGGAGAACGCTTTCTCTGCTTGCCTGCAGTGCGCTACCCTCATCTTCCTCATCCCCAAAATCCTCATCCTTGTTGCGTGAGACACCCCCCCTTGTAGGAGTCTACAAACTGGGGTGGGGTAGTGGTGGGGGCACCCCCTAGAATTGCATGCAGCTCATCATAGAAGTGGCATGTCTGGGGGTCTGAACTGGAGCTGCCGTCTGCCTTTTTGTTAGACTTGCCTGAGCTCCTTAACTTTCACGCGACACTGCTGCAGATCCCTGTTATAGCCTCTGTCCTTCATGGAGATTTTTTTTCAAATATTTTGGCATTTTGCTGTTTGGAATGGAGTTCTGATAGCACGGATTTGTCTCCCCATACAGCGATCAGATCCAGTACCTCCCATTCGGTCCATGCTGGAGCTCTTTTGCAATTCTGGGACTCCATGGTCACCTCTGCTGATGAGTTCTGCATGGTCACCTGTGCTGATCAGCTTGCCACACTGGCCAAATAGGAAATGAAATTCAAAAGTTTGCGGGGCTTTCCTGTCTACCTGGCCAGTGCATCTGAGTTGAGAGTGCTGTCCACAGCAGTCACAATGGAGCACTCTGCGATAGCTCCCGGAAGCCAATACTGTTGAATTGCGTCCACGCTACCCCAAATTCGACCCGGCAATGTCGATTTCAGCACAAATCTCCTCCTCATCGGGGAGGAGTACAGAAATCTATTTAAGAGCCCTTTAAATTGACAAAAATGGTTTTATTGTGTGGACACGTGCAGGATTAAATCGATCTAACGCTGCTAAATTTGACCTAAACTCGTAGTGTAGACGAGGGCTAAGAGGGTTGGGTGGAACACTGGTACAGTGGCAAGAGAATGTAGAGAACCTAGTGAGCATTACTCACCAGCTCAAGTGGAGATAGTGTCTCATGGATCACCTCCACAGACTAGCAGGATATGGTCCACCCATGGAAAAATCAGAAATCCTTGAGGAAGAGATAATAAAAGTGAGAAGGCATGAATGTTAGAATAAGAGCAGAAGGGAGACATCTGACTGAATGATGGATGAAGGAATTGTCTTAAAGCAGGGGTTCTCAAACTGGGGGTTGGGACCCTTTGGGGGTCATGAGGTTATTACATGGGGGGTCACGAGCTGTCAACCTCCACCCCAAGCCCTGCTTTGCCTCTAGCATTTATAATGGTGTTAAATATATAAAAGTGTTTGTTTTTAATTTATAAGGGGGGGGGGTTGCGCTCAGACTTGCTATGTAAAAGGAGTCACCAGTAAAAAAGGTTGAGAGCCACTGTCTTAAAGGGTGGGGAGAAGATGAGAACATTGCCCAGTTTCTTGAAATCCGTAAGGTACAGGGAAGTGAAGGGGAACTGGATACCAGGTATATAATGATTCAGCTTTCACCACTGAAATGGTATTTTGACCTTTAAACCTGATGGTGACCGAGTAAAAGCCAGGCTTAGCTACTTCGCTACTGATATGGCTAATACTTCTCTAGTGAAAGCTGTTCATGTGGCCATAGAAATAAAGTGTGAATAACTCTTAAATATACAAAGAGTTGACTATTCATTTCAGGTAATCTTTTTTTCTTCCAGACATCCAAAAATTAAGCTGTGTGGTATTCACCATGTCACAGACTGAATCATACTAACTCCTTTAGAACCTGATACAAAAATCCATGCCTTAAGAATAGAGCTTAAAAGTTAATCAAAATGTTTATTAGACAACCTAGTGACAACACACATGCAATTGGATAACAGACATTAAGCAAGAGGAATACTTGTTGAGGCGCCTGAAACAAAAATTCCCTGTCAAAATTGCAGCATCAGGATCAGGGGTTCTCAAACTGGGGTCAGGACCCCTCAGGGGGTCATGAGGTTATTACATGGGGAATCACGAGCGGTCAACCTTCACCCCAAACCCCGCTTTGCCTCCAGCATTTATAATGGTGTTAAACACTTTTTAATATATTTTAATTTATAAGGGGGGTCATAGTCAGAGACTTGCTGTGTGAAAGGGGTCACCAGTTTAAAAAAAAAATAAAAAAGTTTGAGAGCCACTAGTCAAGATTGTCGCACAAACATGACAAGTCAGAAAATTCAGGGCTCAAAATTCCTACTGGGTAATGAGCTTTCTTGTATTATAATTTGATCTGGCTGACTATTTTGTAATACTCTATTGGCATATAAACTAAAGCCAAGATTCTGTGCATTTGTGAAGTCTCTCTATTTTGTAGGATGATATTGTGGTTAATAGAAAAGACTGAGAGTTGGAGATCTGGGCTCTCAGCTCTGCTACAGGCTTCCTAGTAGTCTATATGCTCTTGGGAAGTCACTTAACCTCTCTAGTCTTGTCTACACTGACAATCATCTGTTGCTGACAAAAGTGTTAGCTAAAGGGTGCCCTTGAACCTGATTTAATTACAGTGTAGTTGAGGACTAATTCCAGTTTAAAAGCAGTATTTGACCTTGACTTCTGAAACTGCATAACACTGTTCATCTTTGGCTATACTTGATGGTAAACAAACTTCAGCATGAAGCTGCATCTCTTGTAGATGTATTAGCAGCCACAGCTTAATTACTTATTTCCTGCCATGATGGGGGAGAAGTGTGCGTGTGGAGGAGGGTTTTGTTCTTTCACAAAAGTTTAGTGGTATCCACCTGAACTGTGAATATCTTTTGTATGAACAGTATCAAAAGCATAATATTAAAGTGTACATTTTGGTGACTAGATGTTACAGAGAATAAATATATTTTGCTTTACCTCCTCAAAGTGTACCTTTTAAAAATTCCAGTTACTTTTTTCTTCTAAAAAAAAAAAAAGTGACCTTTCATTGTTCAAATGAATAAGAATATGCTCTTCTTTTAGGTGTCCTCCCCCCCCCCCCCCGGCAAAACCTGGCTTGCTTTAATTATACCACTCAGTATTAAATTTCCTGTAGCACTACTACAAACCCATAAGCAAGATACTTTTCTTTTGTTTATTGTTTATAATCATTTAGCAAGGGGATGTGCCAACTGAAATGTGTGCAGTCTGGCAGACTCACTTCCTAGATTGGTTTACCCAACCCATAATCTCCCCAAGGTTGATGTGGTGTTTCACACATTGCATTCATTAAAACAGTAGGTATTAGCCTGAATAATAAACCCAACTTAAGGGGCTATAGAACTCTGCCTACAAGAAGCCTAATAACTGTATCCTATGACATATGTCTACGTTCACAACCATGACAATTTAACTGAAATCTATTCTTTTTTGACTATTACCTTCCATTGCACATACCCTGGCTTATTGTAAGATGTATTTATACTAGAGAACTGTGGGTGGTGTTTTTTTGTGTGTGTGTTTTTTTTGTTTTAGGAAAAGCTTATGGGCTGGGGTGGGAGGTTACATGTGTGTCTACACAAGGTAGAGAGACAAAGCTGATTGCAATTCTGAATCTATCCATTTTATTTTACAGATTTCAGAATTATTACACTTTAGACCATCTTAAATTGAAAACCAAGGTTTTTGAAAAGTTTTTTCCTTTGGCATAAGGAAAAGTAATCTTGATCTCTAAAATATTTTACTTACTGCCTTAACTTTTTTTTTTTTTTTTTAAATTCAGCTACACTTATAGATTCTGTAACAAATCCAAGAAAATTCTGTAGAACTAACTTGTACTTGCTATAAGCTGCATGGTTTTGGAATAGCTTCCAGCACATATGAGAACTCTCACCCAAATATTAGCCCACTTAATGCGTGTATATATAGTTACTCTGTGGTCACTGTCCTGTGAATACAGCCCTGGCACGCGCCACTGATAGGGTGACCAGACAGCAAGTGTGACAAATCCAGATGGGGGTGGGGGCGGGGGGGGTAATAAGAGCCTATATCAGAAAGACCCAAAAATCAGGACTGTCCCTATAAAATCAGGACATCTGGTCACCCTAGCCACTGAGTTCACCAGCTGCTGCAGAACTGTAATCCATAATCTAAGCTTTCATTTTACTTACAAAATATTTCTAATCTATACGCTTGCAAAAAAACCACTGAAATGTGTACAGTGAGATAATGGTCTGCCTGAATCTATAAAAGGCTGAAATGATAGCTGAGAGGTGTGAACTGCTCCAGTCTTCTTAACAGGGTTTTAATTGTGAAACTTAAAAATGATTTGGCTAAATATTTGCTGACTATTTTCTGCTTATTTCAAGCAGAAACATCTAACTAATGTTAACAAAACTTTCTACAAGAGTAAAGCTTTTCTGTGTGGAAGTCAGATCTGACTCACATAGGCTGGCCCAAGACTGGAATAAACTCCCCCAGGACCCTGAGTACCATCACAGACCTCACCACGTCCCACTTTTAGTGCAAGGTACATTTCTTTGACCCTTGACTTCTCAAACATATAGCTGAGTGTGGATTTTTTTTTTTTAAATGAACAAAACACTCTACTACACACACTTCTCCCCCTAGGGAGAGAGTAAGAACAAATACGTGACAGATATTAGTCCCATTGCTTAATGCACTACTGAAAGGTGCTTGGGTACTATCGTGATGAGCACAGTATTAGAACCTATATAGAACAGGATTATGGGATTCTTCTCTAACATGCCTCCTACACCTCCCCAGATGACTAAAGCCCCCACTGTCACCTGCATAACTTCAGAAACCTCCAGTTACCTTCATGACTCTCTTCCAGTATAGTTATACCTTGTCAATACAAAATCTGTATAGGAACAGCATCATATTGAATTTTTTATAAAAATTAATGAACTGAATATGAACATATGAAACAATTACTATAATCTATATTTTTTTTATCTTAAATGAAGCTTTAACAGAACTTCTAGTCTTCTGCACTCCTGCCACACAATCCAGGGAATCTCCCACAAAACACTCTATGGCGAGCAATATATATGTGGGCTTTTGACTGTAGGGAGGGTGAAAGAAAATAACATTTTTATTGTCATAAGCATTCTGCCTATATTATGTGAATACTTTTAAAATATCTATATATATATCTATATATCTATCTGCTTAACTGAAATTGTATGAATACAGTTGGATTTGTATATTGTACATTAATGGAAAGGTAGGTGGTAGGTATTTATATGGCTTGTGTAAGGGAACCCTGATGGAAAAGCAGTTAAAAATCTCTGCCTTTTTCAGGGCGGATACAAATCAATTTTTTAAATTTTGTTTTTTTTACACATGCCTCTCTTCTAAAAAATAAATCTGGTTAAAATTTGAAATGAAAACCTATGTTAAGGCCTAAAGCTATTGTAATCTATTAAAAACAGTTTAATGAAACATAATACACTACATTAATGAGCACACACGCGCACGCACACACCTCAAATTGTAATGAGTAAAAGATGCTGCTTTTTTAATACAGAATCGAGGTGGAAAATCTCCAACTTTTGAGGTTAACTCAAGGTTTATAAATGTCATTTTCCATCTGTCAACTCACTGATTCTACAGTTAAAACTTTGTTTAATCAGTTTTTAATTTTTGATTTTTTCCTAATGTATCAGCACATTTAAAGTAGTTTTAATTAATAAAAACAGTTTTAAAATGTTTTTGTGCATCCTCAATTGAATTCCAATTTCCATCTAAATGTAACTTACACAAACTAGATGCCAATTTTCAAACAAGAAACATTAATATTCTAAGTTATGTTAAGATATATAATCTAATGATCAGAGGGGTAGCCGTGTTAGTCTGGATCTGTAAAAGCAACAAAGAATCCTGTGGCACCTTATAGACTAACAGACGTTCTGCAGCATGAGCTTTCGTGGGTGAATACCCACTTCTTCAGATGCAAGTGGTGGAAATTTCCAGGGGCAGGTTTATATATGCAAGCAAGAAGCAAGCTAGAGATAACGAGGTTAGTTCAATCAGGGAGGATGAGGCCCTGTTCTAGCAGTTGAGGTGTGAAAACCAAGGGAGGAGAAACTGGTTCTGTAATTGGCAAGCCATTCACAGTCTTTGTTTAATCCTGAGCTGATGGTGTCAAATTTGCAGATGAACTGGAGCTCAGCAGTTTCTCTTTGAAGTCTGGTCCTGAAGTTTTTTTGCTGCAGGATGGCCACCTTAAGATCTGCTATTGTGTGGCCAGGGAGGTTGAAGTGTTCTCCTACAGGTTTTGTATATTGCCATTCCTAATATCTGATTTGTGTCCATTTATCCTTTTCCTTAGAGACTGTCCAGTTTGGCCGATGTACATAGCAGAGGGGCATTGCTGGCATATGATGGCATATATTACATTGGTGGACGTGCAGGTGAATGAACCGGTGATGGTGTGGCAGACAACCTGCCAACCTGAAGCATATTCTCACCAGTAACTGCACACCGCACCATAGTAACTCTAGCTCAGGAACCAACCCATGCAGAGCTAGAGTTACTATGGTGCGGTGTGCAGTTACTGGTGAGAATATGCTTCAGGTTGGCAGGTTGTCTGCCACACCATCACCGGTTCATTCACCTGCACGTCCACCAATGTAATATATGCCATCATATGCCAGCAATGCCCCTCTGCTATGTACATCGGCCAAACTGGACAGTCTCTAAGGAAAAGGATAAATGGACACAAATCAGATATTAGGAATGGCAATATACAAAAACCTGTAGGAGAACACTTCAACCTCCCTGGCCACACAATAGCAGATCTTAAGGTGGCCATCCTGCAGCAAAAAAACTTCAGGACCAGACTTCAAAGAGAAACTGCTGAGCTCCAGTTCATCTGCAAATTTGACACCATCAGCTCAGGATTAAACAAAGACTGTGAATGGCTTGCCAATTACAGAACCAGTTTCTCCTCCCTTGGTTTTCACACCTCAACTGCTAGAACAGGGCCTCATCCTCCCTGATTGAACTAACCTCGTTATCTCTAGCTTGCTTCTTGCTTGCATATATAAACCTGCCCCTGGAAATTTCCACCACTTGCATCTGAAGAAGTGGGTATTCACCCACGAAAGCTCATGCTGCAGAACGTCTGTTAGTCTATAAGGTGCCACAGGATTCTTTGTTGCTTTTACATAATCTAATGAGTTTATATTGCATCCTCCTGGTTTAGTGCAAAATCTAGTTTGAGTATATTTAGTTTCAAATAAACAGTGGTTAAACCAACCACAAAGAATGAACCTTTCTTTAAGAAAGTAACTAAAAAGTACAAATGCAAAACCAAGATTCAACTTGATGACTTAAACTAAGGTTTTTTGCTTGCTGACTTAAATTTAGAAATCACCAGTTTTAATCATCCACCATGGCTTTGGTAATAGTACAATAGTTCTAGTGAGGGATAAACCCTGTGCATTTTAAGGGTACATCTGCACAAAAGCTGGAAGGTGTACTTCTTGCTCAGGTGGATGTATGTATACCTACTCCGCTGAAACCGATGCACTAAAATTAGCAATGTAACTGTAGCTACAAGGCAGTGGCTAGGCCAGCCTTCTGCCTATGTAGCCATGGCTTCACAGTGTGAATTTTATCACACTAGTGAAAGCAGTAAAGAGTCCTGTGGCACCTTATAGACTAACAGACGTATTGGAGCAAGAGCTTTCGTGGGTGAATACCCACTTGCTTTTACAGATCCAGACTAACACGGCTACCCCTCTGATACATCACACTAGTGGTATCTCAGTGTAACCTCTCATCCTTCCTTGTGCGGTGGCTTTATGAAAAAGCATTATACCAACTAACAGACATGTAGTTCTAAAATTGTGCTTCAGTGGCAAGCTCCTAGGAGCTCTTCCCTCTCATGTCCTGGGCTTTTATTAATGGGCCAGATTTAACAGCTATCTTGATATTGTTTAGCTATTGGATGCTTTATATAGCATGGGAGCTAGACAAAGGTTTGGGGTTTCTCACAACAAATCTGGCCTCTTGTTAGTACAAAGGCTCTCCCAAATGTAAGGATACTATGACTTGTAACTATCTACGTTGGCTGTGAACATTGAGCCTTTGTCTTCAGGCCTCAGTACACTTTAGGTGTGACGTAATTGCTCAGTATGTCAAGTGTTGTTGTTACTGAGCAATTTTTACAGTACACAGATTAGCTTGTAAAAAGCTACACAAATTTAAGCATGCAGGCTTTACTTGTAACAAATTCATGCTCTCATTTTTAATAATAATAATAATTGGAGATATACCAATCTCCTAGAACTGGAAGGGACCTTGAAAGGTCATCAAGTCCAGCCCCCTGCCTTCACTAGCAGGACCAAGTACTGATTTTTGCCCCAGATCCCTAAGTGGCCTCCTCAAGGATTGAGCTCACAACCCTGGGTTTAGCAGGCCAATGCTCAAACCACTGAGCTATCCCTCCCCCCAAGAAATTGCTCCCTTCCAGAACTGCTATAATAAGACAACCAACCATTTAATGTGAACAGTAACTCTGCATCTAAACAGTATACAACCTCATCTCGGGTGAATTGTATGGCAAAAGGCCCAAGGTAAAGTACCCTTCAGCCACCTGAGAAATAACAGTAATTTATAACAGTTAGGTATCAATACAGTGGTATTTCTCAAATTGAAGGGTTGCTTTCCTAAAATGTCATAATTGGGCAATTTTTTTTTAAAGAGATGCACAGGTGAAGCTGTTGTCCCTATACCACTTGGATATTTTTTCTTTTCTTCATCTTCACACCCCAATGCTACCCCTCACCCCCTTACAAAAAACAAAACACCAACCCTCTCAGATCAGCTGCTTGTAGGTAGGTTTAGTCATCTAGTAAATTTTACAAGTCCCGGTTCTGCTGAGTAGTTCAGATGACCTCCCAAACCATGAGTACAGTTGAATTTTTTTTGCCATATCCTAAGTACCATGGCTTTTTGTTTCATTACAAATCTCAAGTGGGCGTCTTTATATTTACAGATTGAATGTTTGAAATGCTTGTTTATATTCCATATTCCAAAATGGGTGGTGACTCATCTCTAATATAACACAAATGATGTCACAGAATAGTTAATATTATCTGCTCAGCTATAGAATCTTTTGATGCTATTTATCTTTTTTAAAAAAGCTGTTACACTCACACAAAATTGTGACTATATCCGTCAAGAGTCAACTTTAAATACCTTGATTATGTGCCAGACTGGAATATACAATAAGTGTGTGCATGCACAATTAGTTTAAAAACTAAAATGTTAACTCACTAAGTTTTTCTCATGCACTGACTGCATAGGACTAGTATTGAACTTGAACATCCTTTTTCCTTTTGCATGTTCAACTCCCATTAATACTATGCTTAGTATATGGTCACTGTAATCTGCTTTTTCCACTCTTTTAAAAAAAAAAAAGCGAGTAACACAGAGCTTGAGAATATAGAAGAGAAAATAAAAGTACCTAATGACAAGTGTATCGTGCCATACAAAAACAGGACTGGATTTCTTAACATGCTTCCTCACATAGAGTGAGATTTACTTTACTTGCAGAAAATCCAGTTAGTTGAGTTAAATGTTGGAGTGGGAAGGGAGGATGAGAAGGTGAAAATCATCCAATGCAGGATACCTGCATATCCTATCAGCCACTCAACCCAACTTACATATTAGGACCACCAGATCCACAAATCTAGTGTTCTCCTCGGAGGCTGCCCTGCTGTCATTTCTCCTCCCCAACACACTGGTTATTGTAAATGGTGCAGAAGGTATTGCATGGGTCCTCCAGACTGGGGTTATTTTGCTCACAAAGCTGAAGAAGTCTACTCTGGATATCTTAGTACTGCTGGGGGCATGCGGTGGGGTGAGAGAAGAGCCTTTAGAATTCTAGGGAAAGAATATAAATAAACTACTGTCCCACAGATTCCAAATCCATAGTTTGGAAGAATGAATTGTGAGTAAGATGTTGTCTCCTCCCATCCCCCTTTGCACCCAAAGGCAGGTTGACACAACTCTGGGCAAGTAACTAATCACTCTGATATATGGAAGATAATTAAATAGGGAGATTCATATTTAAGATTTGGATTAAATTACTTAACCAAATGCCCAGCTTCCATGGAAGTTGACAGTGTCTTTGTCATGAGCTCATTTGCCTGGCTGGAATAAACATGTATATCATCCAGGTCTCTCAAATAGCATTTAATGTTTCTAAAATCTTTCCTTCTCTTTACCAAGGCAAGAATACAATTAGAAAGGTTCAGTAAATCCAAAAATTTTTGGAATTTACATGTCTTCTCTGCAGTTTATAATGAATGACTTATTGCGATCACCCATGGATGTAAAGAAAATACAGGACTTTAAAAATTTCCATTTGTTCAAGAACTCCTATCTGTATGTACACTTTCAATTGTAAACCAGGAGACCAGTGGCTAAATTCAGTTACAGTGGGTGCATAGGGGGCCTGGTGGAAGAAAATTCTAAATTCTGCAGACTTGTAGCAGCTATTTTAACAATTTCTAAAACTTGGTAATATAGGCTATATTTTCAAGCTACGCTTCTCAGTCCCCTCCGTATCAGATAGGGAATGCCCTATGGTGAAGACACTCTCTGTGGCACTTGGAGGCAGACCAGATCTTTGCTCTGAGCCAGTGCTTAGGACTGCCCCTCAGAAAGAACATCCCAGAATAGTCTGCCTCCAAGCAGAATACATTTTTCTTTTCCATATAATCAGATTGAGTTACATGTCAGAATCAGTGCAGACCTCTAGCCCTCTTTTGTTCCACCTTCAGTGGGTTGTCTTCCCCCTCATTACAATGACAGATGGATTTCTAATGTGCTCATCTACAGAATCTAAATGATTAGTTTTTTCATGGCGTTGTATCAGAATTTTCTGGAATAGAATCACTGTCTAGCTTAGTATATGAAGTCTGTGAAGAAGACAGTGACATCAGGTCTCTTCTTGGCAGGATTTTTGGCATATTTACTTCTCCCATAGGGATTGTTGAAATATTGTTGACCCCTCTGTTGGTTGCTCAGATCTTCCTCTCTATATCAACTTTTCTGTTAGGGTTGCCAACTTCCTAATTGCACAAAACCGAACACCCTTGCCTCGCCTCTTCTCCAAGGCCCCGTCCCCCACTCCATCCCCCCTCCATCTGTCACTTGCTCTCCCCCACCCTCGCGCACTCATTTTCACCGGGCTGAGGCAGGGGGTTGGGAGTGTGGGAGGGGATGAGGGCTCTGGGCTGGGGGTGCAGGCTCCAGGGTGGGGTCAAAATGAGGGGTTCAGGGTACAGGAAGGGGCTCTGGGCTAGGGCAGGGGGTTGGGGTGCAGGAGAGGGTGTGGGTTCCAGGTGGCACTTGCCTCGGGTGGCTCCCCAGAAGTGGCAACATATCCCTCAGCTCCTAGGCAGAGGGATGGACAAGGGGGCTGTGTGCTGCTCCCGCCCTGAGCACCAGCTCCACAGCTCCCATTGTCCAGGAACTGCAGCCTATGGGAGCTGTTAGGGTGACATCTGTGAGTGGAGGCAGCGTGCAGAGCCACCTTGTCCGTCCCTCTGCCTAGGAGCTGAGGGACATGTCATCACTTCTGGGAAGCTTTGCAGAGTCAGGTAGGGAGACTTCCAGCCCTGCGCCAACTGAACTTTTAGTGGCCTCGTCAGCAGTTCTGACCAGAGCTGCCAGGGTGCCTTTTTGACAGGGTGTTCCAGTCAAAAACTGGACACCTGTCAATCCTATTTTCTGTAATTACTTAATATAGTAATTAGTGGAAGCTACATCTCAAGTCACTTAAAGCTAGAGTAGGCAGACCCCTGGAAAATATTCTGCCGCAGGAAAAGCTTAAGGCTTCATCCTGCAGCCATGGTCATGTAAATGCAGATTCCAGGATCAGTCCCTTGCATTGTGTCTCTACCTCACAAAATGCTTAACTCATTCATGAAGCACTTTGAAATCTTAAAATGGAAGGGTGTTATAGAAGGGCCCAATACTATTGCAGGAGGATGGGACTATTACTAAAGAGATCTCCATTACTACAAAGTAGAATATTTTAAATGCAGTATAACTTCTGATTTTATCAGTTTGTATAGTGTGGTATTGCTTATCTTCCGATAAAATTGCTTGTCTTATGATAAAAATTGTAACCCTTTGCTAAAAGGGTGTCTAAAATATCCTTAAGATAGGAAGACATCTGACATATGATCAAAAACTACCACATTCAGTGGCTTTAATCTTGGAAAGAATTGCATCTTTCTCCCTCCCACTTTCAAATTGAAATTGGCTAGGTTGCCATTGGCTGAGAATGTCAGATGTAAGATGTTGGGGGGAGGAAGAGTGCTATGTGGTGCTCAATAATAAACTTGCTCCTTAATTGGAGGTTAACAGGCTCCACAAAGAACCTGTTTGTGGATGAAAAATTGAATTAAGATGACCACTAAACATACAAATATCTTGAGAAAAGGAAGAAAGTGAATAACCAAACCTGACTGTTTTGGACAATTTATTTAATAAACACAAATCTACTTTTGGAGATTTGTTGGCCTGATTTCACCTTCGCTCATTCCCAGAAAGCCCCCCAAACTCTGGGTGCCTTGGACAGAGAATTATTTCTGTATC
The DNA here is from genome assembly GCF_016161935.1 of Mauremys reevesii. Lineage (NCBI taxonomy): Eukaryota > Metazoa > Chordata > Testudines > Geoemydidae > Mauremys > Mauremys reevesii. Next base: position 34,887,613 of record NC_052632.1, read on the forward strand.
TTGGAAAACACTTTCAACTATTTCTGGGAGCTAAAACTTGATAGACGTCTCAGGGACCCTGCTTTATTTACAGCATGCTTGAAAACAAAGTGAAAAATGACTTTTTTTTTTTTTTTAAACACTGCTTCTCACTATGTAACATACAGTCTTCCTGTAGGATACTCTTAAGCAATTCCTACATTTAGGGAAAAGTAGCTTCTCTGGAGTCTTATAAAACTGAGTTTTACAAAACTGTCAGTTACTAGTAGAATTTTGTTGCTGTGAATTTGTCTATAAAGCAGTCTTATCTACTGACACTTTATAAACTCTGAGGTTGGAGTCTTTTTGTTGTATGATGTTGGGGATGAATTCTGCACTCAACTATCTTTATTGCCAAAACCTGCTGCACCTTGTCTAGTCCGATGACCTCTTGAAAAAATCGGCTTTTCTTCAATTAGAAGGGTTATCTGTGAAGCAAGTCTAGTGTTAATAAGAGCCAATTCTACTATGCTAGTATTTCTCTATTTAAAAGTCTGGCAGTCCATACTCTGCACTTCTGTTTTAAAAACATAGTGATTTTGGAAATGATCAAAATGCCTAACCCTAAGTAGGAAGATCTAGAAAAGTCTTTTTATCCATGATATTCACTTCCAAAGCTTGTTCAAAACTTTGGGGTTTTAATGACTGAATGGTAGCATTAGATTCTAAACTTCAGAGGCAGGAATCCTGTCTTCTGTAAAAATTCCCGGCACACTCTGGGGTACTGTAAAACAAAGAATAAATATCACAAGAAGGAAACCGTGTAAGGACATAGTCATAGCGCACATTTGAATGCTACCATTAATTTCATTAGTCACTAAAACAACCAGTAATCTTGCAGTAGCAATGGGAATCTTAACTGCAGTTAGTAAGCTGTGAAATAAACTTTTACTTAAGCATAGTGATTGTGCGGATACTGGTGCACTCACAGCCTGGAAATGATATTTTGTGGTGTTTCCATGGCGCTTCAGTGAATAAAAAAACCTTAATCTGTTTTGTTGTACAAAACTGGGTGGGGGAGGGGAAGGAGATGTGTGGTGTTGATAGGTTGCAGATGACAATGTCTGGATGTCTAAACTAGTGAAGTTCAGTGACTGGCTGAGGAGGTGGAGCATGGAACTTGGCCATCAACAGAGGTCTCCTGGGCACAATTTAGTTGTGCTTAGCCATGTGCTCATGATCAAGGAAATGGGGATGGGTGGGCAAAAGTTTACTACTGACTTGCATAATTTGTCTCTCTTTCTGGGAGAAGCCACTGATTTCCCCATATCTCAAAGACTTCTGAAGAATGGCAGAGGATTGAAGTTAGGCCTCAATATTTCATTACTTACAAATGCAAATACACTTCAAAAATATTCTAAATTTTAAAATTAAACTACAGTTGTGTAAGTGATGATAGTGTCTCAAAACTTATTTTGTTATTTGATTTATTTTGTTTACTATGAGGTTAAATTGTGGCTTTGTTTATTTTCTGAAATATGTGGGAGATACAGAAGTATACTGAAGGTGCATGTGCCTATGCATAGTGTATGTCCACAGGGTTAGAGGCAGGTAGAATGCCTTGAAGCACTGGGGTATGTGCTGTATAGTGTATAGCATTTATACACCTTCTCTTGGAGTTTCTCGCACCTGCCTTCTCTCCTCATTCCAACACCACATCTACTGTAAGATGCTGTCTTGCTTTGGGCTTGGCAGACCCTGGCAGTACCAGCCTATGGCTTTGTCTACCTTGGACTTTCATCAGTAAAACTTTTGTGGGGGGAAAAAAACACACACCCCTGAATGACAAAAGTTTTACTGATGAAAAGTGGCAGTATGAACAGCACTTTGTCGGCCCGAGAGTTGTCCCACCAACAAAGCTACCACTGCTCATTGGGGGTGGAAGTTTTTTGTCTGCGGGAGAGCTCTCTCTCTCCTGCCAACAAACAGTGGCTATACTGCGCGCCTTTTAGTGACACAGCTGTAGCGGCACAGCTGTGTCACTGAAAGTGTAGTGTACTAGACATAGCCTTAATTGTGCCTCTGTTTTGTGGGGAGTGCACAAAGCTGAAGAGACTCCTCTTTTACAAACTTATCTATGCTGGGACAGATGATCTGTTGATCCTAACTACCAGGGTTATTCAGTAACTCACAGCAGGCTGCTTCTGAAGATTCTGAGAATTTCCTAAAAAGCTGCAAAAACAATTTGTAGGAATATTGAATGTTAAGTAAGTGGAGGATGGAGTGGTAAACTTGTCTTATAAGTAGCGTAGCAGTTTTAACTTTGAGTTAGCTTTGGTAGCCTCTAAATAGCATAAAAGACTTGCTTTATGATTGTGCAGAATTCTTTTTATTCTAACTAGCTATCAAACAAAACAAATTTAAAACCCTTTTTGGGTCATAGTGGTGTCTTGAAATGAGCCTTGAAGGAGGTTTTTGAGACCCTGCTCTCCAGGAGGCAGTCCTTTAAACTCTGTCTCTGGAGGGCTTTTCATAAGCCCACAGTAGCAGAAGCATAGATAAAATTGGTGCCTCTGAAAGTCCTGGTCTTGGAGGACATAATGGGGACTTGTTACATGAATTATTTACTCATGTACACTAGAGCACACTTCCAAAGCAGTTAGGAGAAACTTGTTCCAGGTTTAAATGTTGTTTCCTCTTCTGCGGTACTGTCAGTATTGTGAATAGGTACCAAATGCTTTCATGTTTTTATTTCACTTACTTGAGTGAGTCTAAAACTTTGACAAACAGGAAATTGGGATGTAGGTATATTTGACTCTTGTCCCAAAATATAGGTCTAGCTTATAATATGTAATGACTCTGACTGTACTAGGTTCATTGACTTTCTGTAGTGTCCACTGCCCTCCAGATTTAAACTTCAGAAGCGAAGGAAAATTACTTTTAAACCTCAGTCTTATCTCTGTCCATTGTTGGACTGATAGAAAAACAGGCTGAAGTTTAAAACTGCAGGAAAAGGCTTTAGTAACAAGTTGAGGTAGAGGTGTTGGGGAAAAGGTGTGGGTTTTTTTTCTCTTTAAAGTAAATCTGAGGTAAAAGCTATAATCTAACAGTTTTAAATGAGTCTGACACTAATATTACTTAACTATTGGTATGGCTGTGTGTTAACTATCATTTCTATTACAGGAGTCTTATCCCTCTTCATCACCAATATGGTTTGTGGAATCAGATGACCCAAACCTGACTTCAGTGTTGGAGCGATTAGAAGATATTAAGAAGAGCAATACTCTGGTGAGGAACTAGTGTTTTTTTTTTTTTTTTTTAACTTTAACTGCAGTTCAGATTAAATAAAAAGTGGTTTCAAATGGGAAGGCTCCACTCCCACCACAACACTTTTGGCTGTTTTGCATATACTTTCACATCAGAATACAGGCAGCTCTTTTTAAAGTACTTGAATAGTAATTCCAAAAGGCTTGAGTTTTTTGCATGACTTGAAACTGTCTGAGAGAACATTTGTTAAATTGTCAGTGATGTAACTTATGCACTCAAAAAATAGTTAAATAGATTTGCACATAAGAACTTAAAACCTATTAAAATTTCTTAATGGAAAGCATTTGAATATTAGTCATTGGTATTTCCATTATGCAGAAATTATAATTATTTCATTACTTTTCGGGGTAGTTTAATGTGTGGTTTTAGAGTAAATGTGCTCCAGAATTCAGCTGGAACTATGGTTTCAACAGCTGTAAAATTTCTCAAACTTAAACCTGAACATTTTTCAGACTCTTTGCTTTCAGTAGGAAAGATTTTAACAGATAACTAATTTGTCCTAGACAGGTGGTAATGAAATTGGCCACTGACGTGATGGACTTGGAGGACTGTAATGTACAGATTGTTTAAATTGAAAACTGCTGGAGTAAAAGTTCTGTACCAGTAAAGGCTGTTTGGTGGCATTATTTCTGGCATGAGAACCCTTTGGTGCAATTATTAGAATTGTATGGAATCAAAACATTACTTTCTTATACTGTGCAAGGAAGGAATGGCTTACTTTAATATAATTTGGAAGAACTATTAATTTTTGATACATATATGCTTAGTGTTTTTTGTAATGCTATGAACTCTCTCTACAATACAGTGAAGAAAAACCTGATGATATGCCAATCAAAATATATTTGTAAAAATCAGAAAACATTATTTTTCAAGGTACACCACTACCCCAATATAACGCGGTCACGGGGAGCCAAAAACCCCTACCGCGTTATTAGTGAAATGCTGTTATATCGGGATAGCGGTGGGAGGGCTGCAGCGGTGATTTAAAGAGCTCTGGGCTCCGGATGCTGCAGAGAGCATTGCAGCCAGCCCAGCCCAGCCCCGCTGCCTCAGCCCGGGGTGGCAGCAGGACCCTTTAAAGCACCGCCGGAGCCCTGCTGCTACTGCACTATATGTGAACCTGTGTTATATCGGGTCACGTTATAGCGGGGTAGCGGTGTATTTAGTAAGTTTTCTATAGGCTAAAATATAACTAACTGCCTAACAAAATGAAATTTTCTTGTATTTTAAGGAAGGTGACTTTTGATTGCTACAGCGGCTTTTGATTGCTACAATGTTTTTGTTTTTAAAAAGGGGGGGTGATCCTAATTTTTTTTGCAGGATATTAGTTGCCGTGTGGATTAATATTGGTTATATATGATTCATCATATATTCATTTGTTTGGGGGTGGGGGGGAATAGGGAAATATTCATGTAATCTGGCTGAAATGTTCAGCATGTAGACTTGGTTCTTGACATGTGACTTTTTTAATTATCTGGATGTAAAAATGCACAGTATAAATTACATTTAGGAGACCGTGCAGAACTAGCAAGGAAATTAACAATTGAAAATGAAATTTATCATATGTCTTCCAATTAGACATAAAGGGTATGTCAACACAAGCATTTTGGAACCTGCAGGAAGAAGGCTCCCAGCTCAGGCCAACAGACTTGGGTTAGTGAAGCTTGCATTAATGTACTAAAAATAGTCTAAGGGCTTGGCTACACTTGAGAGTTACAGTGCTGGTGGTGGCTTTACAGCTCTGTAACTTACTCCCCGTCCACACTGGCAAGGCACATACAGCGCTGTAGCCAGGGAGATACAGCGCTGGCTGTACTCCTCCTCGGCCTGGGGAATAGCTCTTGCAGCGCTGGGCTGCCAGTGTAAACAGTGATTAATCTTACTACGCTGTAACTGACCTCCGGAACCTTCCCATAATGCTTTTTAAGTAAAGATAACACTCTGTTTTGTTTTTGTTTTGTTGTGAACTTGGGGCTCCTGGAGCTGCTTATCTAAAAAACAAACACAGCTCCTGTTTGCTCGAGCAGAGGCAGGCAGGGGGATCCCCTAGTGTTTGCTTGAGGAGAGAAGCAGCCCGGAGGGGGGGTCCGTTTTGGAGCAGCTGCTTATCTGGTCTGAAGGCTATTTGCATTTAGTGAATGAGAGAGGGGTGGGGGAAGGGGTCAAAACTTTTTAAAATGATTGAAGGTTGGTGCTGTGCATCTTGAAGTCCTTAGAACTTGCAAAGCAGGGAGCTGACACAATGTCAGCTCCAAAAATCCACTCTCTCTCTGTCTCCCCCACGCTCCCTGTCACACTCCACCCCACCCCCCTCTTTTGAAAAGCACGTTGCAGCCACTTGAACACTGGGATAGCTGCCCATAATGCACCACTCCCAACACCGCTGCAAATGTGGCCACACTGCAGCGCTGGTAGCTATAGAGTTGTACAAAGACAGCTTTAACTCCCAGCGCTGTACAGCTGCAAGTGTAGCCAAACCCTAAGGAGGGGGATGGGCTTCAGAGCCTAAGGTCCCGCCCAAAGTGCTGTCTATATGGCTGTATTTAGAGCGCTAGCATGAGTCCTGCTAACCAGGCTGATGCAGGCAGCAAGGTTCACTCCTGGAGGCTCCAAAATGCTATGTGCCCATGCCTGAAGGGGCACCCCCTTAACGACTTAATGCACCCTGTTTGACCTACTTATGGGAGGAAACATGGTAAACTTCACCTTCAGTTGTGGATTTCCTTGTTGTTTTTGGTATAAGTGGAACATTCTTCTAACTGTAGTTCTTGGTTTAGTTTTGAATAATTTAGCTTTTTAATACAACCTTTAGCAGGAGGGGTTTTAATGATGGTTATGTGTTCAGGTTCTGGCAGTGATCATCAGTAGACCATATGGCCAAACAAATGGTATCCTGGGATACAATTGAAGAACTTTCCAAAACTTGCTTGGCTTGTTTAGTCTCTTTGTGAATTCATCATTGTTCAATAGTAACAAATTATTCAGTAAGCATGGAATACTTTTGCTTTTATGTTGAGATTCGGGCTGTCAAGCGATTAAAAAATTAATTATGCTGTTAAGCAATAATACTATTTTTATATAAATATTTTTGGATGTTTTCCACACTTTCAAATATATTGATTTCAATTATAGCACAGAATACAAAGTGTACAGTGCTCACTTTTTTTTTTAATTATAAATATTTGCACTGTAGAAATAAAAAGTTGTATTTTTCAATTCACTTAATACAAGTACTGTAGTGCAATATCTTTATCATGGAGGTTGAATTTACAAATGTAGAATTATGTACAAAAAATAACTGCACTCAAAGCCAAAACAATGTAAAACTTTAGAGCCTACAAGTCCACTCAGTCCTCCTACTTGTTTAGCCAATCACTCAGACAAACAAGTTTGTTTACATTTACAGGAAATAATGCTGCCCGCTTATTATTTACAATGTCACCTGAAAGTGAGAACAGGTGTTTGCATGGCACTGTTGTAGCTGGTATTGCAAGATATTTACATGCCAGATGCACTAAAGTTTCATATGTCCCTTCATGCTCCAACCACCATTCCAGAGGACACGTGTCCACGCTGATGATGGGTTCTGCTCAATAATGATCCAAAGCAGTGCAGACTGACGCATGTTCATTTTCATCATCTGAGTTAGATGCCATCAGCAGAAAGTTGATTTTTCTTTCTTGGTGGTTCGGATCTGTAGTTTCCGCATTGGAGTGTTACTCTTTTAAGAATTCTGAAAGCATGGTCCACACCTCGTCCCTCTCAGATTTTGGAAGGCACTTCAGATTCTTAAATTTTGGGTTTAGTGCTGTAGCTATCTTTAGAAATTTCACATTGGTACCTTCTTTGCATTTTTGTCAAATCTGAAGTGTACGTGTTCTTAAAATGAACAAATTGCTGGGTCATCAGTCTAAGACTGCTATAAAAGGAAATATATATGGCAGAATGCGGGTAAAACACAGAGCATGAGACATACAATTCTCCCCCAAGGAGTTCAGTCACAAATTTAATTAGTGTATTTTTTTTTTAACAAGTGTCATCAACATGGAAGCATATCCTCTGGAAGGGTGGCTAAAGCATGAAGGGGCATACAAATGTTTAGCATATCTGGCATGTAAATACCTTGCAATGCCAGCTACAAAAGTGTCATGTGAATGTCTGTTCTCACTTTGGGCAGCATTATCTCCCATAAATGTATACAAACCTGTTTGTCTGAGCAATTGCCTGAACAAGAAGTAGGACTGAGTGGACTTGTAGCCTCCGAAGTTTTACATTGTTTTGGCTTTGAGTGCAGTTATGTAACCAAAAAAAATCTACAGTTGTAAGTTGTGCTTTCACAATAAAGATATGCACTCTGGTACTTGTATGAGGTAATTAAAAAATACAGTTTCTTTTGTCTATCATTTTTTACAGTGCATATATTTGTAATAAATAAAAAGTGAGCACTGTACACTTCTTGTATTCTGTGTTGTAACTGAAATTGAAAATGTAGAAAAACATCCAAAATATTTAAATATATTGATGAATTTAAATTGGTATTCTATTGTTTCGCAGTGTGATTAATTTTTTAATTACAATTAATTTGAGTTAATCACGAGTTAACTACATTTAATCAACAGCCCTAGTTTAGAGAACTACATGAGAACTTGTGACAAGGCAGTAAACTTGTCACAAACTTGTCCATGGTTTGTCTTGTTGAATTGCACTGCATATATGCACAGTGTCTGTTTGTGTGTGCAAATAGAAAGCTCATGGCTGGAGGAGTGAACACAGATTTTTGGTTATGCACTTCATCAGGAATGCTACCTTCATAGGGAAAGAGTTACTTATTTTGTTAGTCACACCTGGCAGTGACCTGTTCATCTCACCATTGTAGTTTTATAGGATATACTGCCTGTCTAGGGCCTCAGAGGGACAGGCGAGTGGTTTAGTCAGACAGCCAGGGATTCCAAGCAGGGCCCAGAAGTAACTGGGGCCCGTTAGCGTCTGTGGAAACCATCCTGGACCACACAAAAGAAAGGAGCTAGCTACCACAGGCAGGGAGTGGCTTAAGAGTAAAGTAGCCATGCTGAAGAAAATCTGCAGGGACTCTAGACATGGTAGGGAGGTGGCCCTAGTGTCAGGTGTGTCTTTTGCTGCTATCCCTGTGTAAATTTTCCCCCAACTCTGGTCAAGTTGTAAGCCTCAGAAAAAATGCAGTTTGTACATGCACAGGAGAGGCTTGTTAGAGTTAAGTCTCTAAATGTTCAGTCAGCACCAGGCATGCTCCAACCTGGGGTGAGCAGGAGTCTTCCTGGCAGCCAGAGGGTACTTATCTGGGCAGAGGCACTGAGAGCAGGGAGACAATTGCTCCTGTGTTTTCAGTGCTCCTCCTGCTGGTGCCCAATCAGAAAGGAGGAGGAAACAGCATGACTCAAATGCAGGGAGTGTGGGGGTGGAGGCGTTCATAGGAGGGGAAGGTGCATGAGTGGGTTAGCTGGGGTATATGGCAAGGGGCAGAAGGATGTCTGAACACACTCTCCTCTGGGGCTCCTGGGTGCAGTTCTAGGTCCTTAGTCTCTTCTTTCCTCTGTCAGTCCGTAGCTGTAAAACCCACTGACAGTCTCTCATCCCTTTCTAGTGCCTTATCTACATAAAGGAAAACAGACTACTAGAGCTACTAGTTAGAGTGGTAGTATGCTGTGCATCTGAGGATCTGGACCCTGCTGATGACCCAAATTAGGCATCAATATGGTTCCACATGATACCAGTTGTTTGTTTGTTTTTTTCAGTTTGTTTCTTTAAAAAGTGGGAAACTACTATTTATCCAACTATACTACTTCAAAAATTTGTGATTAAAGACCATCATAATTCATATGCACAAGGGAGCCGAATGAGGGTTGCATGAACAACTTTATTTCTGGCATTTCTGAAATTTTGAGTGCTTGACTTTGCAACCTTGATTTTTTTTTAAAATATTTTTGATACATTAACTTATCCACATTACAGACATCTGTATTGTAACTATGAGCATATTAAAACGTCCTGATTTATGAATTAAAACACTTTTTAAATGAATTTTCTTATTTCAGTGAGGAACATATAATCTCCCTCATACAAATTATTCAAACAGTAGCAACTGTGTTTCTGCTGGGATCACTAAGGGTATGTCTACACTACAGTTAGATGCGGCTGGCCTGTGCCGGCTGACTTGGACTTGGGGGCTCAGGATAAGGGGCTATTTAATTGCAGTGTAGTCATTTGGGGCCAGGATGCAGCCCAGGGTCCAGCCAGAGCGTGAATGTCCACACTGCAATGAAACAGCCCCTTAGCCCGAACCCGAGTCATCTGGCATGGGCTAGTTGCAGGTTTTTAACTGTAATGTAGATGTATACTAAGGGATCATGTAGAATGGAAGCTTCATTTTTTGTTCTGCTAAAACTTTAAACATCTATGGAACATGCTTGGACACAATATTTCAGTCATAGTAAGAGTTGATGTTTCTCTAAATAGTGTGACACATATGAAGCAAGATATTTTCTACTTTTTTTTTCTCCCTCTTCCCCTTCATGCTGTCCCTCCCCATCATATTCTCTAGCTATTTCCTAGAGTGGAAGGTTAGCACTTATTGCTGCATTGCTATGTATTCTTTTATCCAGTGTGTTTCCTAGGTGGTCAAAGGCACTATGCTTCCCAGTGGAGCCAGGGAATACATTAATTTTACAATTAAGGATCTCTAAAATTCCTTGTGCCTTTGTGCTGTAATGGAATATCTCTAAAGAACATATAAAAGGGCCTCTTGTGTGGGCCAGAGTTAAATAAAACTTATTGTCATATTCATAAAATGTGAACACAGGAATTTGAAATAAATGTCTCTAAACACCTCTTAGAACTATAACACCATCACAGCAACTGCAAAAACAAGTTTGCAGAACCCCAGAGGGGTATAAATAATTTCATAGCTCTACTTGGAGTCACTCAGTTACCATGATATAACTCAGGTGTGTGCAAGACTATTTCAGTTCTCCTGTGGTGTTTGTGTTTTTAGGAAAACATCCTAATGTCCTTCTGCCTCCTGCAGAATCTTTTTTGATGTAAGATTCTGCTAGCAAGAAAATCTACTTTTTGTTCTTTTAAGTTTAATATCAGGATTAACAGTCAGGTATTGAGATATGAGAGGTGTCTCAGTCAGCCTACAACTGAAGTTTCCATTAAAATGGTGCACAAGTTGGGGTAGGTAGGTCTCATCAGCTATGGTCATAGCCCTCCAAGAACTTCTAAGTCATCCTGTTATGGCACCTCTCTCCTGAAGATTCTCTGGCTTCTCAAATCTAGACTGTACTCAGATACCTGACAGGGAAGAGGAATCTAATGCCTTAGAGATTGCATCTTTCTTGGATAGCCTGGATCTATAATATCTAGCCCAGATTTTCTGAGAATTTGGGAGCCGTACATTTAAAAAAACAAACAAAACCCCCCAAAACAAACAACTCAGTGACACTAAACATAGATTGACTTGGACAAAGCAGATGATAGACTGGAAGGTCCGTTCTCTCTCTCACCTGAAAAATGGCTTGACATGGCAGCCAGAATAGCGCAGGATGAAAGCTGACAATGATTGTTTCAGAGTAGCAATTTGGGGCAGAGGGAGTGAGGGGAAGGTATCTGACTGTGGCCAGAGTTTCTCTTTAGTGTGTGTTAGCAGGGAAGTCTCTCAGAATACAGCTTCCTCTTTGGTTTTGAGCTGTTACCCTAAGAGGAAACACAGAGTTATGTCTACACTACGAAATTAGTTCAATTTAATAGAAGTCGATTTTTTTTTTTAGAAATCGATTTGATACTGTCGTTTGTGTTTCCCCACTAAGCGCATTAAGTCGGCGGTGTGCATCCACAGTACCGAGGCTAGCATCGACTTTTGGAGCATTGCACTGTGGTAGCTATCCCACAGTTCCTGTAGTCTCCACCCCCCATTGGAATTCTGGGTTGCGCTCTCAATGCCTGATGAGGTAAAAACATTGGCGTAGGTGGTTCCGGGTACAGGTCGTCAGCCCCCTCCCCTCCCCCCCGCCCCCGTGAAAGCAATGGGAAAATCGTTTCTTGCCTTTTTTGCTGGGTTACCCGTGCAGACTACATACCATGGCAAGCATGCAGTCCACTCAGCTCACTGTCCCGTACGTCTCCTGGGTGCTGCTGACAGACTCAGTACTGCAGTGCTACTCAGCAGCAGCTCCTTGCCTCTGCAAGTTGGCAAAGACTGTTACCAGTCATAGTGTACCGTCTGCTGCTGTCATGGGTGCTCCCGGCCAGCCTCGGTGAGGTTGATCGGGGGCGCCTGGACAAAAATGGGAATGACTCCCCAGGTTCATTCTCTTCTTTAAGTTTTATCTAATGGAGATTCAGTCCTGCCTAGAATATCAGGCAAGCCTACTAAAGAACCACAGATGCAAACGGCCGCTCCGGGTCAGAGCCCCAGATATCCCGCAGAAATGATGAGCTGCATGCCATTCTAGGGGGTGTCCCTGCAACAACCCCACACATTGCTTCCCTCCTCCACCACCCCTCCGGGCTACCGTGGCAGTTAGCCCCCCATTTGTGTGATGAAGTAATAAAGCGTGCATGAATTTGAAACAATGACTTTATTGCCTCTGCAAGCAGAGATCAAAGGGGGGAGGGGAGGGCGGTTGGCTTACAGGGAAGTAGTGAACCACCATTTTGCACTTGCTCAGCCTGTAATTGGACTGCTCCTTACTACTGTCCAGGCTTCATGAGCCATGAGAGCAAGGGGTAGGCTGGGGTAGGTGCGACCGTGCAGTGCTGATGACTGGGAGAGCAGCCTGAGGCAGAAGCCTCCAGCTGGCATGATATTCCAGGCAGGACTGAATCTCCATTACACAAAACTTAGAGAGAGAATGACCTGAAGTCATTCCCATTTTTGTCCAGGTGCCCCCAACCAACCTCACCGAGGCCAGCCAGGAGCACCCACGGGATGACGATGATAGCTACCAGTCATACTGTACCGTCTGCCATCTGCAAGGCAAGGGGATGCCGCTCTGTAGCGCTGCAATATGTCTGCCAGCAGCATCCAGTAGACATAATGGTGACAGTGGGGGAAAAAGGCAAGAAATGATTTTTTTTCCAGTTGCTTTCACGGGGGGGCGCTGACGACATGTACCCACCCACAACAATGTTTTTGACCATCAGGCATTGGGAGCTCAACCCAGAATTCAAATGGTTGGCGGAGACTGCGGGAACTGTGGGATAGCTACAGTCGTCAGTCGCCCCTCCCTCGCAGCCACCTATGAATGTCCCCTTAATTAAAATCCCGTATTTCAACCAGGTTACCATGAACGATATCACTCTCCTGAGGAGATAAAGAACGGATGTTGCTTGAATGCCAGCAAACACCGGGACCATATGCTGCCAGGCTTTGTCATGCAATGATACCAGATTACTTGCTACCAGCATGGCGTGGTAAAGTGTCCTACCATGGAGGACAGAATAAGGCTGCTCTCCCCAGAAACCTTCTGCAAAGGCTTTTAGAGTACCTCCAGGAGAGCTTCATGGAGTTGTCCCTGGAGGATTTCCGCTCCATCCGCAGACACATTAACAAGAGTTTTCCAGTAGCTGTACTGGCCACAACTGCATCCCAAGTCCTCAGGGCAAATTAATCACTTTAAAAACGCTTGCTTTTAAACTATGTTTTATATTTACAAAGGTACACTCACCAGAGGTACCTTCTACGGCTTCATGGTCCGGGATACCGCCTTGGGAGGGTATTTCAGTCAGGGTGAGAAAAAGATCCTGGCTGTCGGGGAGAACGGCATGCTGTTTGCTCTCCTCAACCTCCCCATTGTCGTCGTCATCCTTCTCATCTTCCCCATCCGCAGAATCCTCAGGCATGGCGACTGAGAGTATCCCATCATCACATTGGAGTCCACAGACAGGGGTGGGGTAGTGGAGGCACCGCCCCCTCCCCCAAATTCCCTGCAGCTCAGCATAGAAGTGGCATGTCTGTGGCTCTGTCCTGGAGTGTCCATTTGATGCTTTGGCTTTCTGGTACGCTTGTCTCAGCTCCTTAAGTTTCATGGGGCACTGCGAGTCCCTGTTGTGGCCTCTGTCCATCATGGACTTGGAGATTTTTTTTTCAAATGTTTTGGCATTCTGTCTTTTGGAAAGGAGTTCTGACAGCACAGATTCATTTCCCTATACAGCGATCAGATCCAGTACCTCACGTACGGTTCATACTGGAGCTCTTTTTCGATTCTGGGACTGCATGGTCACCTGTGCTGATCAGCTCTCCACGCTGGGCAAACAGGAAATGAAATTCAAAAGTTTGTGGGGCTTTTCCTGTCTACCTGGCCAGTGCATCCGAGTTCAGATCGCTGTCCAGAGCGGTCACAATGGTGCACTGTGGGATAGCTCCCGGAGGCCAATACCGTGTAATTGCGTCCACAAGAAAACTAATTCGAACCAGCAATGTCTATTTCAGCGCTACTTCCCTCGTCGGGGAGGAGTACAGAAATAGATTTTAAGAGCCCTTTATGTCAACAAAAATGGCTTTGTTGTGTGGACAGATGCAGGGTTAATTTGATTTAACATTGCTAAATTCGACCTAAACTCGTAGTGTAGACCAGGCCCTAGACTTGTCAGAGCATTAGTACAACCATTTGTGCTGCTTGCTGGTTAATGCCAATTAAAACAATTGTCTGATTCTAATGCCTTTCAGAAGTAGCTGCATTCCTTCTGGAATAGTGGTTGATTTTTCTGTCTTCTTTTCAAGCCCTTGAAACAGAACACGGGAGTTAATCACAAGAGATGTCTATCCTTCAGTCATGATGGCCAGCTGCCTCATTTGTGAGAAAGATTAAGGACTCTTAAGTGAAGAGCTGATCTGCAGTAGAAGGCAGAATGCAAAGTTGTAGTAATCTTTCTGATGCCTGTGCTGCTAGTAGAAAAATGAACATGGTAAGGTACAAACAGGTTTCCTGTGGCCTAGAGAAATCAAACTTTATGAACTATTCATTTCCAACCCCTACCAAGTGCATGTAGCAGGGAAAATGTTAATGGCCTATTTGTTGGCAAGAAAAGGCTGCCAGCCTGTTGGAATCGGTGTCACTGCTAACCTGTAAATGGCTCTTTGAGTGCATCTCTTTCCCCGCCCCCCTCCAAACACACACTGGTGTCAGGCTTCTACCTTTGCTTGAGTGGAATTCTACAAGTCGTCCACACTGACCATGATTGGGTTACAGCCCCTTGGGTACCAACAGTGACTGATTCAGCAGGTCCACCAGGGTTTATCCTTTGGGAGCCTGTGATAGTATATATTTGCTGTGAGATCGAAACAGCTTCTTCAAAACAAAGCCTGGCTTATTTTAGCCAGAATGGATTTTAAAACAGATCTACAAGTGTAGTCTCTTGCCTAAACTTAGCCTCTATGCCCATCTCAGGGCTTGGCTACACTTACGGTTTGCAGCGCTGGTCATCCAGCTGTGTAGGAGCAGCGCTGGTGTGTGGCCACACTCACAGCTACCAGCGCTGGTGTGTGGCCACATTTGCAGCATTTCCAGCGCTGTTGGGAGTGATGCATTATGGGCAGCTATCCCAGCATTCAAGTGGCCACAACGTGCTTTTCAAAAGAGGGGGGTGGAGTGGGGTCTAGTGTGACAGGGAGAGGGGGGAAAGAGAGAGGGGATTTTTGGAGCCAACACTGTGTGTTTAGCTTCCTGACTTGAAAAATCAGAACATTTTTCTGACCCCTTAGTCTTAACTCTTAATTGCAAACAGCCTGCACGACTCCCCGCTGTTTCCCTGCCTGCCTCTCATTTGCAGCGAGTTGCAGCGCTGGTTGTGCCCTGCAGGTGTGGACGGGGTGTAATTGCAGCGCTGGAAAGCCTCTACCAGCGCTGCAACTTGCAAGTGTAGCCAAGCCCTCAGGCAGGTTTGTCTTATTCCACATCTCTGATTTGGGAGAAGCAGCTTACACTGCTTGCAGCCTTCTCCCTGTCTCTGACTGTCTGTCGATCTTTTCACTGATACATCCTGGCCAGTCTCTTTCAGCTCACCCAAAAAGAACGCCTCCTTTTTCTAGGGTCTGTGTGGTTTTGTAAATCTTCTTTGATCCCAGGTTTAGTCTTGGGAAGAGTAAAACATCCTAGCATGCATGGAGCCAGCGAGGTAAATTCTCCTGCCACTTGATGGCCCAACCATCATTACCTTGCCTCCTTTAAAGCTGTGTATGTAAGTCTCACTTATTTCTGCCATGGCTTTATCTCACGTGCTGCGTTCTGTAACCCCCATCCCCCCTTCTGTAGCTTCCTCTGATTTAGCACTGTGCATTCAGGCAGGTCACAGTACAACACTGGCCAGAGAAATTGAGTCACACACAAGTAATACAGACACTTTTCATCACAGCATCTTTATACATTGTTCTGATTGCTGGGGAATTTGTGGCTTGCTAACCTTCTGGTTTTAAGGAAGGTGGTGGTGATCCTTATCGGGGGAGCTAGTGTCTGAGACAGATTGGTGCACTCCTGGAAATAGTCAGACTGGATGGGAAAGAATTGCCGTGTGGTTGACATGTCAACTGGGGTTCAGTTCCCAGCTTTGCTGCAGCCTTTCTGTGTGACCAAGTAAAACTATTTGCTCTAGATGTCTGTTTCTCTTTCCGTAAATGAGGTTACTTGCATACCTCACAGGGCGGTTGAGATAGAATTTGAACTGCTCCAGAGGGAATGTGTTATTGAATTGCTAAAGCAGCAAAGAATCCTGTGGCACCTTATAGACTAACAGATGTTTTGCAGCATGAGCTGTGGGAATATACCACTTTTTTTCGATGCAAGCAGAAATTTCCAGGGGGGGCAGTGTGTGTATATAGCAAGCAGGCTAGAGAGAATAAGAGTCAATCAATCAGGGAGGGAGGATGGGTTCCAGCAGCAGCAGCTGAAAAAAAGGAGGGAGGAGGAGAAAATTCTGTAATTGGCAAGCCATTCACAGTCTTTGTTTACTCCTAAACTGATGGGTGTTAAATTTGCATGATTGGCAGCTCAGCTCTGTCTCTCTCTCTGGTCTGGTTTTTTTTTTTTTTTTTGGAGGATGGGGCTGCCTTAAAATTGTGGTGTGGGGTGTGAGGGTTCTCCTTTTGGTTTTTGTATATTGCCATTCCTAATGTCTGATTTGTGTCCATTTATCCTTTTCCTTAGAGAATTGCTAAGTATTTTTTACTATCCAGAAAGAAGGGGATAAGGTAGGAGATAACTGGGTCTATGAGCAGCACATGATGAGACGCCTATTGTACACTATTTCCATAGCTCTTGTGATGGGTTCGGTCACAGAGACCACCTTGGGACTGTCACCTGATGTGCCGAAACTACCTCTGAGCCCATTTTCTCTGTCAGCTTGGGACTCCAGAACCCTGCCCTGCTGAGCCAGACATGCTAGTCTGCTGGAACACAGACCCAGGTCTGGTCCATGCCCCCAAAACTGCAGTCTTTAACCAAAAACTGCTCAGCAAGTCACTTATCTCCAGCACCCAGACACCCAGCTCCCAGTGGGATCCAAACACCAAATAAATAGGTTTTACTCTGTATAAAGCTTATACAGGGTAAACTCATAAATTGTCTACCCTCTATAACACTGATAGAGAGATATGCACAGCTGTTTGCTCCCCAAATATTAATCACTTACTCTGGGTTTACTAATAAACAAAAGTGATTTTTATTAAGTATAAAAAGTAGGATTTAAGTGATTTTATGTAATAACAGACAGAACAAAGTTATCAAGCAACATAAAACAAAACACACAAGCCTAATACATTAAGAAACTGAATACAGGTAAATCTCACCCTCAGATGTTCCAATAAGCTTCTTTCACAGACTAGACGCCTTCCTAGTCTGGGCCCAATCCTTTCCCCGGTATAGTTCTTGTTAGTTCCAGCTAAGGTGGTAACTAGGGGATTTCTCATGACTGGCAGCCCCCATAGTTCTGTTCCACCCGTTTTTATATCTTTGGCACAAGGCAGGAATCTTGTCTCTCTGGGTTCCCACCCCTCCTTCTAAGGAAGGCTTGCAAGTAAATAGAGCCATTTATAACCAATTGCCCTAGTCAGTGGGAGCCATCAAGATTCTAAACTACCATTAATGGCCCACACTTTGCATAATTACAATAGGACTTCAGAGTAATACTTCGTATTTTTAGCTTCAGATACAAGAATGATACATTCATACAAATAGGATGAACACACTCAGTAGATTAAGCTTAGTAATGATACCTTACAAGAGACCTTTTGCATAAAGCATATTCCAGTTATATTATATTCACACTCATAAGCATATTTCCATAAACATATGGGGTGCAATGTCACACCTGTCTAGTAGGGATTAAATTTGCAAGTTGTTTCAAGGCGCCCCACTTCAATTGCTGGAAGCAAAGAGGAACTCCTCTTCATCCTCTTGGATGCAGGACAGTGGGAACCTTCTCCATTCCAACCCCTGACTGGGAGATTCTCTCATCCTTGTATCCCATTGGGAGGGGGAGAGGCAGAAAGTGTCTTTTTATTCTCTCATACTCCCCTTTATTTCCCTTTAAAAAGGGGTGGAAGGGGGGGAGCAAGAACAGAAGTAATGAGACTTTTGTCCTCTTTTCTGCAATCACACCCCACCCTATGTTGCTGCTCATAGGCTTGTTCCCCGCCCCCATTAGTAATAGTTGAGCTAAATCTTAGTCCTTAGTCTACACTACTGAGTTAGGTCAACGTAAGATGCCTTGCATGGATCTTACTGTTGAAGTGTCTTCGCTTAAATTTGGCTCCCGCTGATGTAAGTGCTTTCCTATGCTGATTTAATAACACCACTTCCCCCCAGGAGTGTAGAGTCACAGTCAATGTAATTAGGTTGACACACTGTTCAGTTTACACACTGCGTTACTTACATTGATTGTTACTGGCTTTCAGGATTTGTCCCACAATGCCCAAAACTGATAATACAATCGATACAAGCGTTCCTGGTGAGGACGTGCACCGCTGACACAAGAAGCTAAGTGCATGCACGTGCACACAAGTGATATTAAGTAACTACAGTGGCTGTATGCCGATGTAAGTTAGACTGACATAATTTGGTAGCATGGACATTGCCTTAAAGTCCATGTGCTCAGAAGCTATAGATAGCCATGTGAAAAATGACCAGACTCTTTAGAAGTTTAACTACAGCTCTTGGGCTTTTAGAAATGCTCCTACTGGGGAGTGGTCTCTTACAATAAAATTCACTTTTTAAAATAAAATTTTAAATGTTGACTCATTTATCCCTGAATTTTAGTGCTTTTATTCTATTCCCAGGTGTATATACACACAGGCCCTCTCAGAGGTGCAGACAGGCCTGGGCCACTTCTAGCTGTTGAGGCCACTAGCCATAATAATATCATGTGTCATCATTTTTTATTTTGTGCCATCAGAACTGATATATTTTATTAATATTTATGAACATTTTTAACTCTTTATGACTAAATCTATATCAGTTAACAAAATAAATTGTCATTTACCAAATCACATCTTATTTGCTTAAATTTGCAGCTCTGTGCTGAGAGAGTCACATTTTGATCCAATAGGGATGCGCATAAAAAAAGTTGTGAAACTTATCAAATGCCAAAAAATTAACAAGTGTCTAAATTTGCCGCCCCCTTTGAGTTTGAGGCCCAGGCCGAATGGCCCTCCTGGGCCCCCCTCTGATTGGCCCTGTATACACATGTGGTAGAGACATCCATGTGATATTTATCATCTGCCTTTGGCTGCCTCATCTGCACTCCACCCACTAATCAATCTCCTTAGGCCTCTTAATATTCAGAATACATAGAAGTGTCAGCTGCTTTTAGAAAATAAAAAGCTACAGAAAAATAGCACAACTCATGAGGAGTGCAGTCTTCCCAGCTGTGTTGCCAAAATCTTTCCGCCACACACGGTTTTCCTCTAGATGTATGGTGGTAGTACACAGGCTTTATTGGCATGACCTCTGTTATTCATGAGGAGTTGTCATGATGACCTGCAAGTCTGAGACATAGGAAATGTGACATAAATATGATGCAAAAGAGCTATTTTATACTTTTTATTAATGTACTGATACTGTAATTCATAGCTTTCTGCCTGCAAGTAACTTTCCTTTTTAAGGAAAATCAGGGTACAAAGTGGGAAAACAATTACTCATCACATTTTTTATAAACTTTTTGAAAGCAGCTTTTTCTGTCAGCTAAGAGGTCTCTTAAAAATCACTGTCTTGCTACTAGTCTGAGCTAGAAACAGGTGCTTTGTGCCATTGGACAACCTGGATTTTCAGCTCCAGTGGGATAAGTCAAGTGTATCTAGCTCAGCTAATCACAAGGCCTTGTATCTTTAAAATGGTTGCCAATTCCAGGACTAGCGATGTAAAGAAATATAATTACTAATCACCAGGGCATCTAAACACCAAAATAAACTAATTGAAGTATCTGCATTGTCCTGACTGATGGTCTCTTCTGCACCCTTGATGAAGCTGGATTGCCTCCTTAAAGGGAAATACTTAAAGGGAATTGGGGCTTTTTGGCCTAAAAATAGCTGCTTCTACTGCAGGAAGACCTGTGTAAACAGATATCTTGTTTTGCACTCTGAAAGTGGCAGGAAAACTTTTTTCCTAATATCTTGCAGAAGGGAGATCTATTCCTGGCTGCAATTTAGTACCTTATCTCCAGCTCCTGCAGGTAGGGTTGCCACTTTGGTTGGCCGTATTCCTGGAGGTTTTGTCACATGATGTAATCTTTGATTAAAGATTTATCTTTAATTCCTGGAGACCCCAGGACAATCCTGGAGGATTGGCAACCGTATTCAGATTTCATCTTCTGTATTATAGTGCATAGTCCTTGTTGATCATATAGCAAATATATTGTCTGCAATCCCTGCTTCTTTGCCTAATTCATGTTGTTTGAGGGCTTGGAAAGAGGAAGGAAGGAAACATTTTGTGATTGTGAGTTGCTCAGAGGTTTGGAATGTTAGTAATCATGGAAATGAATTCATGCGCACAATTCAAGTGTAGTGGTAAGAGGCAAAATTAATGCCACTATTCCTCACATGGAGAAATAAAGGAATTTATTCTATGCAGGGAAGTGGGAAAAGGCATAGATCTCCTCCCTCTTCGCCCCCCACACCTGACCCTCCTCTTCCCCTTCCTCCACCATCAGCAGCCTGACATGAGCCATGAATATCTACACCTGCCCCCTGTGAATTTTAATGAGTGTGACCTGGTGAAAATCTGAGTGGTGTGGCAATCCATATGCCTGGTTGCAACACCACTCAATCGCATTGTCACTAAGGTTTGGCCCAGCCAAAAGGTGGTCAGACCATGATCACGGTGGCCTCACCCACTCCCAGTTCTGCAGCCTATGCTGTGGATACCATGACCATGTGAAATCTCTTCATTTACATATTATAACTTTATTGCAAGATACAGTAATCAATAGCACATTAACTACTGGAATCCACTAGTTCTAGTAATTTGGGCTGAGATTATGCCTGAGCCTATTACAGGAGGACCGGTGTGAGGAGAGGAGATTACTCTTCCTCTTATCCCTGTACAAGGGCCAGTCTTATTGCTTATGCTGGGACTGCTAGCTCCCACTGCTCCAGGGGTGTTACACCCCAAAGTGGGTTGAAAAAGGGTAAGGCCCTGGCCACATGGCTCTAGGCTGTGTGGTAGTAGGCTGCATTCATATTTAAAAAGCACATTTCTCCAAGACAAGAAGCTGGGAGATAGATTGTGCCTCTTGAGATGTAATCCATTTCACTGCTCTGAGAGTAGAGCAGCTTCATGGATGTTGCTGGCACAAATTTGATACTTGAGCTGTGAAACCCAGAAGGCTTCTACAGTTTCCATTGTTGACTTGCCATGCTGGTGTTTTTTCTGATTTAGGAATTTATAGAAGTGTGATCATTCTAGAGAAATGAGTGTCTGAAAGTTAATTACTCATGTTACCATTCTGTAGACTTTATACTGTGTGGACTTAGTTCTGTACTTTTATATGTTAAAATTACAGGCTGAATGTTCAGTATCTTCCGGTGTAGAAACTTAGAAATGTGTTAAACTGTGTTAAAATAAAACTTTTGTCTTTTTAATTTTTATAGCTTCTTCAACAACTGAAGCGATTGATATGTGACCTCTGCAGATTATACAACCTTCCTCAACATCCAGATGTTGAGATGTTAGATCAGCCATTACCAACAGGACAGGTAAATCCAAAAGATCTAGACCTCTACTGGAAATTAAAAGCCTGTTCTTTAATTCTAACAAGATTATATACAGCAAGAAGGAAAGGAATGATCTTAAAGTAGCCAGTGTTTGGACACAAAGCACTATTGCTTTATACCAAAATTTAGGGCACCTGTCCCTCCTTTTTTAATTTTGTTGTAGGATTTACTTACCTTTTCTATCACTGACAGAATAATGTACAGCTCCCCCTTCCCTCTCTCTCTTCCCCACCCCCCCCACCCCCATCCCAATTCCAAATGAGGGGGAGGTTATGGGGAAGTGTTCGGACTGTCAGTTGTGAACTTGGCCCAAGATTTTAGTTTGGGGACTCAAAAAACCCATGTAGAATATTTTCCATGCTTCTGGAACAACTTTGAGTAACTATTTTCATACTCTTACTCTTAGTGAACAAAGGACATTCCTTCTCTATCACTCCATGCCCTGAAGCATCTAGCAAATGGCATGTTGACAATGATTTGCCTTTTTTATGTTGTTGTTCTCCTCCTGTCTATTTGCCATCCTTTGGGCTCATCTGTCAAAATTAACTCCACCATTCCCCTTCCACTCAGCTGTCACCTACTGCCTCACAACTCCTGGCTCCCCTCTCTTCTTCATCTGTCCTCTATTCTTATCCATGGTGACTTTAATTTATTATATTGACTGTCTCATCTGACCCATTGGCCTTCTACCTTTTTCTCTTGCCATCTCATTCAGTCTTCAATCCTGACTCAGCTCTGTCATATGAAATGACAGCCATTCCTTGGACCTAGTCTTCACTAAGCATGGTTCTCTCTATTACCTCTCTTGCCGAATTCCTGATCTCAGGCCAATACATCAGCATCCCACAACTGTCGTTTGTGACTTTCAGACTATCAACATCTCTGAATTTTCCACTGTTCTTGTTGCCCTTCACATCTCTAGTTTGTCCTCCCAATCTGACTTTCACCAACTGCACTGCTGCCACCGCTACCCCTCTCCACAAATGTACTTCGCTCCAGCTAGGACCCGTATTGCATTCTCCCATGGCATTGAAATCTCTGGAGAGAAAAAAATCTAGAGAACTTCTGACAATGCAGACTTTCCCTTAATCTTTTGCCATTACTGTCTAGCTCCCCAAATGACTCTACTACTTCCTCCTTGAATCCATTGTCTGTCTGCCATCTTCAACTGCTTTCTCAGTCCCCTCTTCTCATCTAACATGCTTCTTCATCTTCAAGGAGAGAGTTGTATTTTGTTATCTTCATTTATTCCTACCCTCCTGCTCTTGCTAGTAACCGATCTTTATCTCTCACCTATTCTCTTCCGACTCATACTCCTCTGACAGCCAGCCTTTCATCTTAAACCATAAAAGTCTCCTTTGTACACAGAATGGAAAGGGTCAAATAAGCTTTGGTAAGCCACATCATCTTAAAAACAAAAGCTTTGACTCTGATTAATCAATTGCCTCCCCCTTCTACTTCATCTTTCAACTTAAACAGTCTGCCTACAAGCACTGCATTAACTTCCTCACCTCAAACCACTGGATCTACTGTAATCTACCTTCCACCATCTCCATTTCATGGAAATTGATGTCACTACTCATTCTCTTTCTGGCTGTCATAGGGGGCCTATGTTTAGTCCTCTTTGATCTCTCATGTGCCTCTAATACTATTGATTCTTAACCTGCCTTTTCTTAGCTTTCATTACTGTTCTTTCCTGGTTCTCCTCTTACCTCTCCAGCGACTTTGTCAGTGGTTTCTTTGGTGGCATCTCCCTCTCTGGAAGAGGAGTCCAAAAATAGAACCCTGAGAGATTCCACTCACATGGGCCTGTCTACTCAAGTGTACTTCTCCACTTTGGATGTCATATCTGGCTGTCTTAGACATCTCTGCCTGGATGGTTTTGTTATCTCAGGCTCCCCAGGGCCGCAACTGAGCATATCTTTTTTCCCAGATGCTTTGTTACAATTAACCCCACCATTCTCCCTGTCAGCATGGGCTCTTACCTGGAATTTTCAACTCCTCCGTTCTCCACCCACATACATAAACGTCCAGGCTGTGCCAGCCTGTTGCTCTTTCCTCTGATGCTTCAAAAATTTACCCACTCCACTTTCTGGTCCCCATAGCCAAATTGCTTAGGCAGCCTAACTGGCTCCTGCTTTAGCTAGTCTAAGCTTTTGTTAAATAATTTGGATTCATTTTGTCTGTCTGACTATTGCCCACCACAAATTGAGTCACTTTTCTACTTCCCCATGTATTGCACATAACATCTTGGTCCTATCTCACAGAGCCTTTGCCTAAATCTGACATGGCTTTCTCCTTTTGTGTTTTCAGCTATTTAACTCTGAAATGTAATGGTGTTGTAATTGTAGGGGTCCTGACCCAAAAAGGATTGGGGGGGGGGGGCTTGCAAGGTTGTTGTAGGGGGGATTTGTGGTACAGCTACCCTTACTTCTGCGCTGCTGCTGGTGGTGGCGCTGCCTTCAGAGCTGGACAGCTGGAGAGCGGTGGCTGCTGGCCAGGAGCCCAGCTCTGAAGGCAGAGCCACCACCAGCAGCAGTGTAGAATTAAGGATGGCATGGTATGGTACTGCCACCCTTACTTCTGTGCTGCTGCCTGCAGAGCTGGGCCCCCAGTCAGCAACTGCCACTCTCCGGCCACCCATCTCTGAAAGCAGCAGTGCAGAAGTATGTATGTCATGGTATGGTATGGTATTGCCACCCTTACGTCTGTGCTGCCACTGTCAGGGCACTGCCTTCAGAGCTGGGCTCCCAGTCAACAGCTGCTGCTCTCTGGCCGCCCAGCTCTGAAGGCAGTGCAGAAATAAGGGTGGCAATACTGTAACCCCCTCTAAAATAACTTTGTGACCCCCCCCCCCCCCGCAACTCCCTTTTGTGTCAGGGCCCCCAATTTGAGAAACCCTGGTCTCCCCCATGAAATCTGTATAGTGTAGGGTAAACACACACAAAAGACAAGATTTCATGGGGAGAGACCAGATCTCATGGTTCGTGATGCATTTTTCATGGCCATGAATTTGGTAGAGCCCTAAGTATATGTAATAGGCTCTGAGAATATTCCTTTTATTTGTATGTGTTAAGATAACAACGTGGCTTCTAAACTTCTGTAGAACAGCAAATGTTGTCATGTGGTAACATAACTTACAGTAATATAGTAATGACTAAACTGGAATATGACCAAAAATGAGCAAGATTTTAGTTGCATAGTGTATCTGTCTTTCCCCAGTTACACACAAGGAAAATGAAACTCCACTCTGGGATGGACTTGTAAGTCACTAGATCATCATAAAAAGGAAGTAGTTTCACAGAACATTTCTGGTCACACCAGGAAGCTCGAGGCAAACCTGAGATAATCTACAGCAAGTTACTGAAGAATTGATTCAACTTGCTGTTCCCTATAATATGCGACAATTCATTAAAAATTCAAACTAAACCACATAGTCAATACCTTACAATAATTGTTGCACAATTCATATTTACTATAGAAGTAAACAGATTTTAGTTAGCTCATGACTTAATTGAGGCCATCATAATATCCATGTGGACTCTGAATGTTCTGAAAACCTAGATGACTGTCATGACATCAGAAAGCTATTTCATTTTAGTAGGTTACCACTGTCTTTAAATAGATATCCTTGTATCATATCCTTTTAAACTCCCACTTTGTTAGATTTTAATGTTACAGCTAAACTAATAATGGCATGGCAGCATTTTAACTTGGACTTTGCACAGAAATGTCTGTACCACTTTTCCTGGTAATGGAATAAATAAGACTGGGCATGCATCACCTTTCTGTTTGATCCATTTAGATTAAGCTGCAGTCCTGTGTGAATCTTGGTAAATGTAAATGTCATATGTACTGCATTTCTTTCCTGCCATACCAGAGCTGCTAATGTGATGCTAATTTAAAAAAAAAAAATCCATGCAATTCATGAAACCTAATTTTGTATTCCAGAATGGAACGACAGAAGAAGTAACGTCGGAGGAGGAGGAGGAAGAAGATATGGGTGAAGTATGTGTATATGAGAATTTGTTATACTGTAAATCTGATGTTTTGTGTTCAAGAGAATGCACGATCCTTGCCTTGATTGCTAATGAAAACAAAATGCACATATTCTAGGCAAAAATGGCCCTGTGAAAAGTGCTGCAGTATGAACATTGACCAAAAGTTCAAAGCTTTGCTGGTGTTCTCAGATAACCCTTCATCCATGAAAATATAGCTTCTCAAAGTCTTCTGCTCAGAATGAGGTACTTGTATTTTAAAACATGGACATCTGTTCATTGTTTATTCCAACAATATATTAAAAGCTTGTGCCATATCGGCAAGTTTGCATTGTGAACCCTTATTTCCAATAGTCTATGAACTGGCTTTGTTTATGTTCTAAAAAGTTTCCCAAGTTGAAACTGAGGCTTCATGTTGAGAGCAAATTTGCTCTCAACAACTCTCATAAATAAGCTGAACCATTTTAAAAAAAAACTTAACTTGAGATATATTGAAGAGATGGAGCACAGTGTGAAACAGCAGAGACCAAACTTTAAGTGGGTAATATAATTGTATAGCAACATGATACTAATTTTAATAAGCTCCTTCATATATGCAACTCCCTCCTCAAATTACTTCCATAATATGCTAGAATGGCTCAAAGAGAAGCAAATGTCTGTATTTAAACAATATAAAGGTTTTATTAGACAAGAACTGCTCAGGCTTAAAATGTATATTTTTTAATAAAAAGGATATTAAATACAGTTCCCTTTGTTTTTGGAATTGAGAATTAATGCAACTTCTTTTTTCAAAAAGAACCTAAATATACGTACCTCATGGAATGGAATAACTCTAAAGGAGTCTGCTGTGACCAGCTACTAGGTAGAGCAGATTTAACTAGTGTTGGAGCATTTCTAGAAGTGTCTTAGAACTTGCTTGCTTTCAGCCAACCCCGTATTTCTGTATAAATGGACAGTGGGCAAAAGGGTTGTCTTTATTATATGGAAGCAATACATTGCTTCTATGAAGACAGATGAGTGTCAGAAATAATCCATTTGAAATCTAGTCCAGTTTTTAAAACCATATAATTTGTGGTATTATACTAGTAGCACTGCTTATGATTATATCCTTTTTAAAAATGTTTCATCTGAAAGAATCTCACAGATGGGAAATGCACACACAATGCTGTCAAATGCACCAAGTAAGTGAAGACCCTTCTAAAACCTTTCCTAGTTTTCAGGTCATCTCTGACTACCTCAAGGTTTCCAGCATATAGTTTATACTCCCAGTCTGGACTCTTGGGTAAATAACACTTACTTTGGAATCCTTCAGTACAAAATTATATTACATCCTGTATACTTGTGGCGTTACTGAAATTCAGCCTCCTTTTAGCAAAGAGGATGTCATTTGGGCGGATGAGGGGCGGGGGGGACAAATGAAGCACAACAGTGGCAGGAGGGAAAAACTTGGACATGAACTCTAGAGCAAATCCTGCTTTTTAGTAATTTATGAACTCTTACCTATCTAGGTATTTGCATGGCCCTCATAATCATAGTACTTGAACAACTTACAAATAATGATGTTAGCTTCACAACATCCTTTGAGGTAGGGAAGTACTATCCCCACTATTTTTAAAGGCACAGAGATTAAATGACTTGTCCAAGGTCAGAATGACTGTAGAACTGAGATTTGAACCCAGATCTGAGTTGAGATCTAATGTCTTCAACCGTGACACATACCTCCTTTGTCCTTTTTAATGTCCATGTAATGTAGATGCTCCCTCTGGCCTCTTTCAGATGAAAGCTTAACGTAGTGAACTACATGCACTTTGTTTTTCTGTCTTTCATGTTTGGCAAGCACCAAATGTGGATTAGTAAAAGTCTTACAACTGCTGAGTTTCTACTGTGGAAGTGGAAAGTTGCATTTAAGATTCTGTAGAGGATGCTCTGGACAGGTTCGTTTCCAGCTTCTCTGGTCACGTTCCTTCTGCTCCCTTCAAAGGCGTTCTAGACCTCTGTTTTCTACCTGTCTTAGTGGACTGGTAAACTGCAACCTCCCCTTCCCACAAAGATGCTTTTTTGCCACCAAAGTCTCTGCCAGCAGAAGTGTAGATGAGTCTGGGCCTTGTGTACAATCATGCAGCCTCCCTAAATTACAAGAGAATGTCCTGTTAATGGTGATAGCAAAGGCTAGGCAAAATAAAAGTAACATCAAAAGATGACTAATTTGGTACTCTTCACAGTACACCATCTATGCCCCCAAACCGCAGCATGGAGAGCAATCTTTTGTGCTAACTGGACTTTACAGTTCATATGTTTCAGTGAATTTTCCTCCATCTTGTAGGATATTGAAGACCTAGATCACTATGACATGAAGGAGGAAGAGCCTGTTGATGGAAAGAAATCTGAGGATGAAGGCATTGAAAAAGAGAACCTTGCAATTTTAGAAAAAATCAGAAAGAATCAAAGACAAGACCACCTAAATGTAAGTGTCCCTAGGTATTGGACTTAATACACTTACACTGCAGCAGAACCCAGTGCTACATATATCTAGCAAATAAAGTTTGCTACTGTGTATGCAAACATTGTAGCTGACTTTTACCATGTGTTGGGAAAAGAAGCCTCAAGTCCTGAAACTTAAGAGGAGAAGCTGAACTTGGTTAAACTGGTTTGGTAAAAGACTTCTAAAACTCCAGAGTGAACTGATCACTACCCTAATGTCTTCTCAAAATCCTTCGCTCTGAAGGGGATCTGCTAGAAGCCTGGGTCCCAGAGAGGCACTGTGACCACTTCAAAGTGCTCCATGGCGTGCCCTCTTTCATCTGAGCTGGAAAATGCCAATTTAAATTTAATTTGTTTTGTAAAGTAGATTAAAGAATTTCTGGCATTTCAGCTGAAAAACGACTTTCACACTGAGAGTGAAGAAACTTACACCAAATCCATTTTTCACACTTCATAACATTTCTTGGGTCTCTTGCCAGAGGTATCTAGCTTCCCTAGTCTGTCTCCTACTTGCCTCCTCTGATAGAAGGACTGTTTTTTCTGCAGGATCAACAGGAAGCAGCTAGGTTGTAAGCAAGAGCTGTTGCTCATACCTCTTTAGGACAATTAAAGATACAAAAGGCAAAGTACAGTAATCTCTACAAGTACTGACTGAGTTAGTTTTACACTTTTTTCTGAAGTATTCTTACACATTTTGTGTACTTTATTTAAATGTTTTTTTTTTTTTTTTTTTAAAAGTGGAGTCCTATCACCTTCTCCACTTTGGCACAGAGTATATCAAAGAAGCTTGACTATTAGCAAAATCTATTTGATAACCACAGAAGGCAAGCTGTAGGCTGCAGAACACCTTCCTTCTTTCTGATGGTGGAAATCTCACTGCAGTTGAGGTGTTAGTGTTGTAGGTGTTACTTTCAGGAGGCAGAACTGGGAGCAGTTGTGATCTATAGTATCATCCTTTGGAAAGCCAGTAGAAATATCCCTAGAAAATCTAGCAGTAAAAGCACTGCTTAGCCTTGTAGCATCTATCCTCTCCTCAGAGGCTTGGGAACTTAATTTAGTGAATCACACTGTCTGCCAAATAATCTTCCATCTCCACAGGTTCATTCTGGGAGGGAATTCTATGACCTGTTAATGAAACAGACCATTCTTTTTATGGGGGAGTTTCTTTTCTTAATAAAAATTAGCATAACATCTCTAAGTCAAGATTTTTTTTTCTTGATTTTTAAATTGAGGTGATTCAAATAAAACAGCTTTTGAAACCTTCTATTCTTGGAACCAAGACTCCTGCTAAAGAAATGGAAATTCGATTAGAGACCACGGCATGCTTGCTATAAAATAAAATATAGTTGGTTCAGTATAGTATCTTCTTTTAATGCTTTTCTGAGTGGGATTTTTGAGGACCGTCTACATACTTCAGCTGTTTTGTCCCTAAATCTTTATCATGACTGTCCCACTCATAAGGCATCTTTGATTTGCTGTTGGTATTTCAGTAGCTATGGGTATTTGGAGACTGTCATCTGTCTAGAATGAAAATATTGGACAAAAAGTGGTGCTGCTTTTGACTGGAGCCAAATAATACAATCTCAGTAGCTGGGCCAGGGACATATCCAGATTTATTTTAAGCTTTTCTTGTGATTGTTAGCCTATGCCACCTGTGAAAGTCTAAATAGTTTAGGATCTGGCTACTTGAGACAGCTTCTTCCTGTTCAGTACCATCACACTTTAAAATAAGTGGAGGCACTGCACCCTGCTTTTCAAAATGGAGTGATTCAGTTGCAAGGTATTCACCATGAAGGTTCCTCAACTAGAACTGCTCCTGTCCCCGCATCAGTCTGATACTGGTTGAATTTGTTAAGCCTGGTGGAGCATTCTGAGAGTTGTGCTTTTCTTGAGGTGGTAGATTGAAGGAAATAGGGTGGCTGAATGGAGGGCACTGTGCTTCTTGAGTGATTCTTCTATATTCCCATACCCTGACTTCAGGTTCTTGGGTCAGAAAGTTATGCCGTTCAGAATGTTATCCCTAACTTTCTGTCTTTAAAATATGTATAGGCCAGCTATCTCATTGCAAAAAAATAGCAGAAAGTATCTAGGAGCAAAAAAGCAGTATTAAGCATAACGAGTCAAACTGGACTCTGCTTTTGCCATCCAAAGACTTGACCATTGAAGCTTAATTTTGTTTTTTAAACATTTTTAAAAATGTGTACAACCCCTTAGAGCTTCAGGATAGACACCACTTAAAGGAATATGTATATCTAAAATTTATGATCTTATGATGATGGTACAATAATTGTAATTAAAAAACCAAAAACTTGCACAACAATGTGAGGTGACACAATCAAGTCAGTCTGACTGTCCGTGGAGATTAAATGGAGTTGAAAATAGGCCCTGTAGTGTTAATTTTATTCTTTATGGTTAAGCTGTGAATTTTCTTTCCTTACAGATTTTGTACTTACATTTGGCAAACGTTGGCTTTTCTCTTCTCTCTTTCGGAGCTGAAATGAACATTGCTGTTTTTCACAGCAGCAGCTTCAACTTACATAATAGCTTTCTCATGCCAACACACACTTGTTTATGCACAAGCATCAACAAGGTCATCTGGGCCCAGGGAATGGTGTATTCAACTCCTGTAAGGAGCCACAGTATTTTTGTGGGTCACCAGAAATAGTAGCTCCTGTTCTGGTTAAATGCCTTAAAAGATTTTGTTCCTTCGGAGTTGAGATCTGAAAGCTACAGATACACCACTGAGCCAAAATTGCATTAATTAATCTCCTACTTGCATTAATGTCCACTGCTGCACTACTAGACAACAGATGGTGGAACCATAGCAGAATGTTGATTCTAAAATGGTATGCAATGTGCCCTACATACTAAGAAAAAATGAAATTTGACTCTAAACTCTTTGGCATTAGGCTTTCTTTTCTTATAGCACAGTATGATGGAGCATTCTCTCAGTGCATTAAGGCACAAAGGCAAATCCCAAATTCCTACCTTGGTTTTTATGCAATTACTGTTGCCATCCTCTGAAGAAGATAAAGTCAAAACAAACAAGTACATACGGAATTAGAAAAAGGAATCACATTTTTAATACCCATCAAACCTTCAAATTCAAAATAATTTAATGTTACAAGGAGGAGGCAGACGATAACTAGTTGTAGTTTTATTTGGGATCGCAAATAAAACTATGTACCAGTCCACCCATATTTGTTATGTTTCAAGTTTATCTGCGGTTTAATTTAGTAAGGGCTTTCTGACAGTCAGCACAGCACCAAGTGGGTATTGGAATCCAGAGTTTCACTGGTTGCTTTGTGCTCTTTTTCATAGATTGATAGATTCCAAGGCCAGAAGGGACCACCATCATGATCATCTAGTCTGACCTCCTGTATAACATAGGTCATAGAACTTACCCAAAATAATTCCCTGAGCAGATCTTTTAGAGAAACATTCAATCTTGATTTTAAAAATTGTCAATGATGGAGAGCCCACCACAATCCTTGGTAAGTTGTTCCAATGGTTAATTACCTTCACTGTTTAAAAAAAATACATATTATTTCCCACCAGAATTTGTCTAGCTTCAACTTCCAGCCATTGGATCATGTTGTACCTTTCTCTGTTAGATTGAAGAGCATATTATTAAATATCTGTTCCTCATGTAGGTATTTGCAGACTATTATCAGTTCACCTTCTCTGTAAACAAAATAGTTTGAGCTCCTTGAGTCTTTTGCTATAAGGCATGTTTTCTAATCCTTTAATCTTTCTCATGGCTCTTCTCTGTAACCTCTCCAATTGTTTAACATACTTCTTGAATTCTGGACACAGCATTCCAGCAGCAGTCACATTAGTGCCAATTATAGAGATTATTTAATCTGTCTACTCCTGCTAGAGTTTCCCCTGTTCATGCATTCAAAGATTGCGTTAGTTCTTTTTTGGTCACAGCATTGCACTGGGAGCTTGTGTTCAGTTGTTTATCCACCATGACCTCAATCTTTTTCAGAGTCCCTGCTTTCCAGGATAGTCCCCCATTGTGTAAATATGTCCTATATTCTTTGTTCTTAGATGTATGCATTTATATTTAGCCATATTAAAATGCATATTGGTTTTGTGCCCAGCGTACCAAGTGATCCAGATTGCTCTGCATCAGTGCCCTGTCCTCTTATTTATTTACTACTCCCCAATTTTTGTGTCGTCTGCAAACTTTATTAGTGACTTTGTTTTTGTTCCAGGTCATCGATTAAAAATGTTAAATAGTATGGGGCCAAAAACCAATACCTGTGGAATCCCACTGGAATCACACCTGTTTGATTCCCTGTTTACAGTTGCATTTCAAAATGTATCAGCTGCCAGTTTTTAATCCATTTAATATGTGCCATGTTAATTTTATATAGTTATAGTCTTTTAATCAAATGTCATGTGGTACCAAGTCAATGCCGTACACAAATCTAAGTATGTTTCATTAATACTATTACTTTTATCACCCAAACTTATAATATCATAAAAAAGATAACCAGTGAGTTTGACGATATTTTAGTTTCAATCAACCTAAGTTGATGGGCATTAATTATATCACCTTCCTTTTAATTCTGTATTAATCAAGTCCTGTATCAGTGGCTCTGTTCTCTTGCCCAGCATTGATGTCAGACTGACAGGCCTATAATTACTTGGGTCATCTTGTTTCCCCAACATTAGATTTCTTCCAGTCTTCTGGAACTTATTGAAAATCAGCATTAATGGCCCAAGCAAGTCCCTTAACTTGCATCCAAGAGTACTGAAAAAGCTGGAGATCTGTATGTGGATGTTGCACTTCTTGATGATCCCTTCTCATTCACTATATATTGTTCCTATTCTGCAGCACATGAGGTAGTGCTCCTTTGAACCCACACCTATCAAACCACACAACCCTGTATGATAACTCTGTCCCCTTGTGAGTTCAGGTTGCACAGACAACCTTAACTTTGCATTTACAGACTTGAATGCTTCATTTTGCAGTCTGAACTTTCATCTAATACAGCTTTTTATATGGAATCTCTAGTGGGTATCTTTAAAATTCCATCCATATGCAACTGCTAAACAGCAATAGAAATCTCTTCTCTGCCCAGTTATGTCAACTAGTGAGGCAAAGGCTACTGGAGAATGCCCCCATTGCATATTAAGGGGTGGGCTCTTTGTCTGGCTTAATGGAGACAAGTAGTCAGTTGCCACTGTAAAGGCTTTGCTTCTCTCTTCCCCCCTCCACCATGCACACAGAAGGTTTACCTGCTCCACCTAGGAAACAGGGAGGGTCTAACCAGGTCAGCAGAGGGACTTGTGCCCTTCCTCCCTGGGTGACCAGAAGAAGAGGGTATTTGTAAGGAGGGAGGAGGAGTCGGAAAAGCCCCTTTTTATCTGGACAATGAACCATGGTTCCTTTGAAGTATTACCTCCTTATTGTGTACCTGTGCATACCAAATGAAAGGAGACAGAGCTTCAGAGGAGCCTCTGCCTCTGTCTACATGCCTAATTGCAGACCATATTTCACAGATTCTGTGTATTAAGAAAAATGAGTGGTATTTCAGTTTGTGTATGCAGATCCAATGGAATACTAAGATGGATGGCCCAAGAGTAATATCCTTTGGCTATTTCTACACTATGAACTTCTGTTGACATAGCTGTGTCTGTCAGGGCTGAGAAAAGCTGTGATCCCTGACTGACATAGCGGTGCCAGCAAGAGCTCCCAGTACTTTTTGCTAGTGTAGCTTTTCCTCACACAGGAGGAGGGTTATGCATTCACGAGAAGAATGCTTTGCCAACCATAAGCTCTTTGGGTTTGTGTCTTACTTTTTTTATTACTGAAAAGCTCCTGGGTTTTACAAAAGCTGTTTGGTTTATCCTGATTTTGCACCAGAGTTTTGGACCAATCAAGTACAGGAAAATACTGAATGTTAAAATCCATAACTTTAGAGTACGTAGATGTGTTTTATGCTGATAATAAATTGGTCTTAAGTGGAGTGCTAGGTAAACATGAAATTCCGCTTTTTCTAGGTTTTGCTTTGAATTCTGGTTATCATTTAAAAGTTCTTAAAGACATTAAAGTTTGAGTTTTACATATTTATCCTGACTATGTTTGCATGTATTCTAGCCCCTACATCAGGGAGGATAAACTATGACTCGTGGGCCAGATCTGGCCTGTCAGGTCTTTCAGTCAAGCCCGCAGGATTGCCAGCCCCATAGTGCAGCAGGGCTAAGGCAGGCTCCCTGCCTGCCCTGGCCCCGCGCCGCTCCCAGAAGTGGCCACTACCATGTCCCTGCGGCCCCTGGGGGATGGGCGGGAGGGCAGAGGGTTCCAGGCGCTGCCCCCGCCTGCAGGCGCTGCCCCCGCCTGCAGGCGCTGCCCCCGCCTGCAGGCGCTGCCCCCGCAGCTCCCAGGGGCCAGGAACGGGGAACCCCGGGCAATGAGAGCTTCAGGGGTGCCCCATCCCCAAGAGCCACTGCCAGACATGCTGGCCATTTCCGGGAGCGGCGCAGAGCAAAGGCAGGCAGGGAGCACGCCACTGCCACTCCGGTGCTGCACGAGGTAAGCGGTGCCAGGCCGGAGCCTGCACCCTGAACCCCTCCTGTACCCCAACCCCTTGCCCTGAACCCCTTCCTGCACACCACACCCCCTCCCACACTCGGCACACCAACCCCCTCCCCCAGCCCTACATTCATGGCCCTGCATACAATTTCACCACCCAGATGTGGCCCTCGGGCCAAAAAGTTTGCCAATCCCTGCTCTACACATTTTGTGTTTGGGGGAGAGAGGACTGGGGGGAAAAGCTAACATTACCAGGTGTGGCTTTTTGAGTTTTCAAATTTTGTCTTTTTCATCCCAAAGTAAGGAAGCCAGTGTGACGGATTGAACCCCCCTTCTGGGATGCCACCTGATGTTCTGTGGTTTAACTGAGCCTCCCCTGCTTAATCAGCCTGGGTTCCCTCTTACTGCTTTGCTGAATTAGGCTCTCTCTCTCTCTCTCTCTGACATCCGCTCTGTGTGAGATGGCTTCCCCCAGCACTCACGTACCCACCCGTTTGGGGAGACTGACCCGAAATACTACTGTCTTGCACTGTAGAGAAACATTTGTACAGTGCAAGCTCATAAAACTTGCCCTCTTCCCCACTGTGAAGAGAGATGTGCATGACTTTTTGCCCCCCTAATTAGAAATTACAGAAACTGGGTTAATAAAATTTGTTTTGTTTATTATTTAACTAAAAAAGGTGAATTTTAAGTGAATATAAGAGATAAAAGACAGAACAAAGCAGTTTACTGAACAAATAAAACAAAGTATGCAAGCTAAGCTCAATATACTTAAGAAACAAGTTACAAAATGTAATTTCTTATCCATAATATTTTAGGCAGGTTGCAATGTTTCTGTAGTTTAGAGTTCCAGTTATATTGTCTCAGGCTGGACTCCCCCTGCCTTCTCTTCAGGTGGCTTTAGCAGTTTCTCCTCTTGGGCAGACAGGCCATGGAGAGGAGAAGTCCCGTTTGCCTTTCTCCCCATCCTTAAAGGATTTCTGCCTTATGTAAATCCTATTTGTTTCCCAAACTTGAACCACCCCACTCCTTCCCTTCCAGAGGAAAGTTACAGAAAGTCCCAGGTAACGTTTGATATCAGGTGACAAGACCACCTGACCTTGTACTATCACAGTTGTCCCCGATGCCTCCCAGAGGGAGAGAGATTAGTATCGTCATGGCTTCGTTGTTCCTTTCTGATGGCTTATCAGATTTGATGGCCTGTCATCTGGTGAATGTCTTCACCTAGTTGTAACTGTTACATAGTTCATATTTCTAACTTTAGATACATAAATGAAACATGCATACAAATTGGATAATAACATTCAGTAAATCATAACTTTTCCAATAATGTCTTACAAGACCCATCTTGCATAAAGTATATCTGTTATGTCACAGTCATATCATAAGTATATTTTAATAAAGAATATGGAGTGAAACATTACAACCATTATACCTTTTCCCCCACATCCTCTGGATCTTCAAACACCATTAATTTCTCGCAGTTTTAGGTAGCAGCCAATTTCCTAGAGAAAGTTTATCCTATCAGACTCATTCAGACTTCTGCTATCTGAGTTCAGCTACTAATAAACTGAAAAGTGTGCCTGTATGCTTGGCTCTTCTTAATGGAAATGTAACTTGAGTGAAACCACATTTTATTTGCTATCCCCGACTTTGTGCTCCATTTCAGGAAGAGGCTTCTAAATAAGTCCCAATCTTTTTTTTAAATTCACTGAATACGTGTGGTAAAAAGTCCCTCTGAAGTACAATATCCAGTTGAGTTTGCCGTAGCTTCATAAAGAGGTAGATACCATATATACTTGATCATAAGCTGGTTCATTTATAATCTGACCCCCCTCAAGATGGATAAGTAAAAATGGAAAATTTTTATAACCCTTTCATAAGCTGACTCTATAATTCAGGGGTCAGCAAACTTTGGCTTCCGGGCCATCAGGATAAGCTGCTGGTGGGCTGACATGGTTTATTTACCTCGAGCGTCCACAGGCACAGAGGTAAACCTAAAGTAAACAAAGTGTCCCGGAGCGCCAGCTGCTTACCCTGATGGGCCAGGACAACAACTGGTGGGGAAATTTTTTGCAGGGGAGAAGCTGGGAGTCAGGAGAGTAACCCCTATGATCACCCCCCACATGTTTTGAGGCGTTTGAATGAGGTATCAGGTTTGTAAATCTAGGCAAGAATCTGAAATGTCATTCCTGTGTGTCTTAAGTGAGCAATAATACAATACACTTTGCATAATCTTAGTAGCCCTTTTCTAAGGAGCTGATTACTTCTGAAAAGGGGAATTAATAACAGTTACATTTTATGGGCAATTTTACAGAGCCCCTGCATTTTCTTCATCTGATGTGCTCATTGGTACAATATAATAGATTGGGTTGAAAGACAAGAGCCATGTCTGCACTACGAGTGTTTTACTGGTATACTGTATAGGTAGGCTTGGAAGGATAGATTATCAGTATATTTCACTGTACACACAAACCGACAAAATATATTCCCATTGATATAAGAAATTTACAGATAAGCAACTTTTTTTTTTAAAACTCTGCCTAAGAACTTATTGAAGTTTGACTTAAGGATATACCGTATTTTCTGCACCATAAGGCGCACCGGATTATAAAGCGCAGTCTCAATTACGGGATCTATTTCTGTACTTAACCCATACATAAGGCGCACCGTATTATAAGGCGCATGCTAAAACATACGGTCTACAAAAAAAAGGTAACTGTGTTCATAGTGTAGTAAAAAGGTAACGGAAGCAAAACAGTGAGTTTAGTTGAACTTTATTCTACTATTTAACAATACATTCACATTTATTTTTTAATCAATCTTCTCCCACAAATCCATCAAAGTCCTAATCTTCTGTGTCTGAATTGAACAGCTGGGCAATTTCACCATCAAACATGCCGGGTTCTCTCTCATCATTGTCGGAGTCAGTCTCGTTGCCAGGTGGCTGTTCAGCAATCTTGTTACTGCAGTAGGTGCGGAAGATGGCCAGCTTTTCTTTGTAATCCGCCGGCAGTTGCTGCGCCACGGTAGTTCTTGCGCGGATGGAGAGATGACGCCTTTTCATAAAACGAAAGCACCAAGACGGACCTCCTTGAAAGTGTTCGATCTTCATGTCTTGTGCTATCGTTGTTGCCTTCAGTCGAATGGTGACTGTAGAGACGCTTCACCCGGCTGTTCTTTGTTCAATAATCCATTGTTCAAGTTGGTCTTCTAACTGTGGCCACCTCAATTTGTTCCCGCGGAAACTCTGTTTCGTCTTCTTAACTTGGCGCAGTTCATTTTCTTGCTTCCTCCACTTCCGAACCATAGATTCATTGATGTTGAATTCTTTCGCAGCTGCTCTATTCCCATTTACAACCGCGTAACTGATAGCCTGTAGTTTGAATTGTGCCTCGTAAGCATGTCTCTTCACTGGTGCCATTTTCGGGGGTCCTTAGACAAACAAATGTTGTTTTGCAGCATACCGGTAGTATACCTACCGGAGGAGTGGAGAAGGTAAACGTACGTACTGTACGTATTACGTAATGTTCTCTGATTGGTTTATCGCTGCCAGCGTACGTAGTTTACGTATTACGTCCCTGTGTCAGCGAAAAATGGTCTGACAGTCAACCAAGCAAAGCGCTTACCAAAGTCGCACAACAACATTTTTACAGATTTTGGAACTCAGTGCACACATAAGGCGCACCGGATTATAAGACGCACGGCCAATTTTTGAGAAAATTTAAGGCTCTTAGGTGCGCCTTATAGTACGGAAAATACGGTAATATAGTTTGTAAATTGACATGTGATATTGACAGGTTGTGTTTTTAACAAAGATAAAGCTTTAACTTTTTTTAATCGCAACATCTGCTGTTACAAAACAATGGGGGTTGACAATTATTTTACCACCACCCCATAATTTTCCGCAACTGTGAACATTTAGATATTGTAACTCCTCACTTAACATTTGTAGTTATGGTCCTGAAAAATGCGACTTTAAGCGAAACGATGTTAAGTGAATCCAGTTTCCCCATAAGAATTAATGTAAACGAGGGTTAGGTTCCAGGGAAAAAAAATTTCACACACCCACCCTGCCCCCCCCCCCCACACACACACTGTTTAAAACTTATAAACAATTTAATACTGTTGTGAAGCTTGGTTGAGGTGGAGGAGTCAGAGGGTGTGATATTTCCAGGGAATGCCTTACTGCTAAATGATGAACTAGCAATTGGCTGAGCCCTCAAAGGTTAACTCTCACACTCTACTGTACAAGGCAGCAGGAAAGGAGGAGGCAGACAGAGACACTGTGTGTGTGTGTGTGTGTGTGTGTGTGTGTGTGTGTGTGTGTGTGAGAGATGCGCGTTTCCCCTTTAAGTATGAAGAGTGGGGTCAGAAGTGCACTGCCTTGTTAATTAGATCAGCAAGCTGAGACCAGACCGAAGCTGCAGCTGCTTGGAAGCTCCCTCTGTCATGTGTTGCCTTTGCTCTATGGAAGATGGGGTAAGCAGGGTGCAGGAGCAGGGGGGAGGGAGACACCCTGACATTAGCCCGCCCCCCCCCCTCCCCCAGCAAGCAGGAGTCTTGGGGAGCAGCTCCAAGGCAGAGGGCAGGAGCAGCACATGGCAGTTTGGGAAGGGACAGCTGCAATTGCTAGCCTGCTGGGTAGCTGCTGTACAGGGAACTTAGAGAAGTGGGGAGCTGATATGGGGGGGGGGGGGGACTGTCGGTCCACCCTGGTTCCAACCACCCACCAGCTAGCTCCACTGGGCTGCCCTTCCTGCAAGCAGTGGACAAAGCAGGTGGCTGCCAAACGAACGTTAGAAGGGAGCATTACACAACTTTAAACGACCATGTTCCCTAACTGATCAGCAACGAAACAACGTTAACCGGGATGACTTTAAGTGAGGAGTTACTGTATTTAGACATGTGGCTAGTTTTCTACAATATTTGAAAACAAGCTACATGTATAAAAAGATAGATGTTTAAAGCCAGCAGCTTTGTGTAGAAGCATTAGTATTTTTTGTTTTACCTTGAAAACTGGTAAGCATTTTGAAGATACTGTGGCTGCAATCCAGTGGTGCTTAGGAACTGTGCAGCCACAGTATCTGAACTACATTGAAGGAACTTGGGTTTTTTCCTTAAATTTGTTGCTGCAATCTTTTGCACTTCCCTAAAGCATTGCCACATGTATATATTCTTGTATTGCTGTTTTCTTTGTTAAATGTAAATACAATGTACCATACTATTCCGTATGTGAAATGTTGCTAAACTAGGATTGTGGGACTGACTTGGGGATTCTGACTACATTGGTACTTGACTTCTCAACTTGCATGAATGCTAGATCTGTGAAATTAATATACTCTACCATTTTGTGGTACCTTAATAGAGTTGCATAGACTTTGCGAGTATACAGATTTTTTTTTAAAGCATTAGTAATACAAATGAAGCTGTTAACTGTTGCCTGTTTTTTAATTTTAGGGTGCTGTGTCTGGGTCAGTCCAGGCTTCAGATCGGCTTATGAAAGAGCTCAGGGATATATACAGATCACAGAGTTATAAAACAGGTAAGGTGTTCTACATTTCTCTCCTTAGAAATGCAATTCAGAAGCTTTTTATCTCTTGGTAAATATCTTCTGCTAATAGCTCTTTGTTTTGTACTTTATTTCATTATGTGCATTTTTTTTAATCTTAGCTTCAGATTTTGAAGTTGAATTACTTGAATTTTCTTTAAACATTCCACCTATACAATTTCTTTTTACTGGCTTTCATATTTTTCTAACCTGGCTTTTTTGCTACATACAATTTCATGTTAACAGTAGTAGCATTAATATAACCGCTTGAGTGCCGTCTAGAGGTGATGGTGATCTCCACAGATCACATTGACTTTAGTGGGAATTGTAGTTTTTCAGCATCTCTTGGGATCTAGCCCTCCCACGCCAGGTACATAGGGCAAAAATATTGCAGTGCTGTCCTGGTCACATGGTACTGCATGTTACATCTGAAGCAATTTAAATATTCCTGCCACACAAGGGATTGCACTTGATTCAAAAGCCCTTTTCTATTGAATGCAATAAGTGAGATTTAGTCTTAGCCATATTTTTATCTATCAGTTCCCCTTTGATAACACACTCTGATGCTCAGATTCTGTATGCATAAAGCTGCACATACACGTCCTGCCCTTTTAACTACTGAAACTATTGGGAAAAAAACATGGTTGTATGTTTATTTTGTAAACAAGTGTTCATCATTTACCCCAATAGATTAGCTTAGTCAGATAAAGGCTGGCTATCCTCTTTGTGCCATATATAGAAATTGCCTGAAATAACACAACAATGGGGTGAGTGGATTGTGTTGTCTGGTCGCTTTCTGTAGTGAGTAGAAGTTTTATAATATGGTTGTTATAGTAAATTCATCTGGTGTAACTTCCTGAGCAGAACATAGCCATACTGGCTCAGCCCTAATGTCTTATTTCTTGCCCACACAAGGGACAAGAGTACAAGTACAGGTCAGGGTGGGAATAGGGGGAATTCCTGATCAAAAGTCTTCAGATTTGCTTGTCTGACAGGAAAATGCCTGTCCCAGCTGTCAGGATAGGAAGCCTTCTTCTCAAGTAAATTAAAAAGAATGAATGCTGCTCTGATTTGTCTAAAGGCATTTTTCTGCATTTTGCCTGTCCTATTTTGAGTTACTGTGCCAGTTTTCTCATTCTAGTGTGCCTGACCCTCATTCAGTGGCTTTGGTATTTTAATTTATATTTAAGAAAGGACAGAACTGAACAAGTAAGACCACCAGTCTGAGACTGTCTCAGTTCCATTTCAGAATATTTACTTTAATGTTATTATGGATTTCCTATATTTATCTGGTTTTGAAATACAGATCTGATCATACAGAATAGTGCTAAGCTCATGCTACATGCTGCTGTCGAGTGTTCATTTTGTGACACTATCCACCACTGTCTTTTTGTTCAGATTACCCCTTCAAGCCATCAGAGACTAGTCAGTGAGGCTGAGAAGAATCTACAGTTAGGCCATTTGCTCTAATCTGCATTAAGTCATGGAGTGTGTTTTGCTGTCTATGTGGGGATTTCAGGTTCATTTTAGGAAAGCCATTTCCATCAAGAGCAGTATCCTTTTGAAAGGCAGGAAACCCGGTTGCTAAAGTCTTCATTAAATATGCATGTGCACTGTCTCAGGTGGATTTAATGGTATTGAGTCATTTTAGATGCAACTACTGACCCAGGGTGCCTTATTTCATTGCCTCTGTGAAGTGTTTAGTAGATTGGCCCATTATGCCAGTCTGTAGGTGGACAATTAGCTAAGATTATGCTACTTTGTGGAGTGAAAGTATTGAAACCATGTGATTGTCGAATGCTGTAGCCTGAGAGCCCCATAGATAATTTTTTTCCTCCCTACTGATTGCCTTGGTGTTAGAGGGCTGAGAATGTACAATTGTGGTCTCTGAAAGTTCTGCATGCAAATGTCTGTCTTTGCTGTGATGCCACATATCTAGTTTGAACACAGTTTTATAAGAAATCTGTCAAAATACACTCTGACTTCTGAGTGACTTGGTCATCCATAGCTCACAGATTTGCACCAACGCTAACAATTCCAAATGCAAAGATACTAGAATAATAACTCATAATTGATTACCGGTGATAAAATCACAGCCTTTGGTATCAAAGAATCAGATGGTGGAAGTGATTACTGGAGTTGTATATTCCTTCAGAAAGGAATGAGATTTCTACAGATTGCATAAATTACCAGGCTCGCCTGTTGGAATTATAATCTTCAGAATATTCCTGCCTGGATAAAAATCACATCTTTAAAAACATACCAGTCTTGCCTTATGCAGTGAAAGGTTTATTTGACTGTTTATGTATTCCCTGTACTTAATATACTGACTCCTTAAAATGCTGTGGTGAAGTTTAGTTATGTAAGGCAACAGGCACATTTTCAGTATAATCTGTAACTCTAATTTGTACAATAAACAGTTTTTAAACATACACAGATCAGAGTCCCAAATCATGCTGTTTACAGGCTGCCAGAGACTGACATCCTTTTGGTCTGCCGTTGGAGAGTCTGTCACTACCCACTGTGATAGCAACCCCCTTTTTTTATTTTCTATTCAGTGGTTACCTTTCTGGCAACATTGATTGATTGGATCAGCCCCCACCTGCAAATTAGGAAATTGTTGGTTTGGATTAACATGCATAATACTAATCTTTGTGCATACGTACAGGAGATGGAAGCCTGTTCAGCATTGAATGAGATGTGGCTATATATGTTAGGAAATATGAAGAGAACAGAAGTGGAAAAATTCTAGAATGGGAAAGGACACCCTTGATTTGTGTGGTATTCCCATTTGAAACTATTCCGAGATACAGATATTGAATTTTTTGCCACCTTATTCTGAAAGTACTTGTGCTTTCCCTTAGATAACCATATCTTGAATTGTGGCTTTTATCCCTTGATGTATCTGATAGATTAATTCTTGCTTATAGCCACAGACTGACCTGGTCAGGCACGTAAAAGGATATAACAGATTTTATATGCTTTTCCTTATTAATGATGATAAAACATAATCTGTTTGGGATGGTGTTACACAGTTAATTCAGAACAGTACATTCTGGTTCCTAAATAACTTGTCTTGTCTAATGCTTCCACAGGGATTTATTCAGTGGAACTTGTAAATGACAGCCTGTATGAGTGGCACGTTAAACTTCTAAAGTAAGTTTTACATTTATTTTTTAAAACTTTCTCCTAAAGAACCTATGTTAATGCTGTTACACAGATTACAATGTGGAATTGACACTGTCTAGCTAGAATGTACTATGAAAGCTTCCTAGATAGAG
Source organism: Mauremys reevesii (assembly GCF_016161935.1). Classification (NCBI taxonomy): domain Eukaryota; kingdom Metazoa; phylum Chordata; order Testudines; family Geoemydidae; genus Mauremys; species Mauremys reevesii. The sequence continues at coordinate 34,930,994 of NC_052632.1, forward strand.
GTCTTTGGAATTAATGCAGACTGAAGTGAACTGCATTGGTAGAGCTGGCACAGAATATATCTGAATTTACACTGTCAAACCAGTGCTCTTTTACTATAATATTTGACCACCACGATTCTCTCCCTAAACCCTTACAAAATCAGGGCTGCCCAGAGGGGGGGGCAAAGGGGGCAATTTGCCCCGGGCTCCGCAGGGGCCCCCAAGAGAACAGCGGAGGCTCCCGCCTCCACCCCTCTCCTGGAGCCTCAGCGCATCAAGCGCCGAGTCTCCGCCGGGGCCCCTGAGCCCCGCCCCGCTCAGAGCCGCGTGGGGAGGGGGCGGGGCTGGGAGCTCTGGGCTGAGCTCGGTTCCCTCCGCTCGGCGTGGAGCGCCCCGCCCCGCCCCCTCCCCACGCGGCTCTGAGCGGGACGGAGCTCAGGCCCCGCCGGCCACACGCTGCGGCTGTTCCGGCGACGCACTGAGACTCCGGGTGAGGAGGGAGAGGTTGGGGGCGGGGGGGAAGCGGGACCCGCCGCCGCCGAAGCGCAGCCCAGTCTTCGGCGGTAATTTGGCGGCGGGGGGGGGGGCCCGCCGCGGGTCTTCGGGGCACTTCGGCGGCGGGTCCCGGAACGGAAGGGCCCCCCGCCGCCGAAGACCCCGGGCCCCCGGAATCCTCTGGGCGGCCCTGTACAAAATGGTGACCCTGTCATACTGAATAATATTTTAACTTGAAGAATAAATAGGTTTTGATCCTTTTTGAGTTATACAAAAGAACAGAACTGCTTTACTGGCTTTAGCAGCTTTTATTTTTATGGCTCAACAATGACATATGCCTAAAATAAAAAAAATACAGTTCCAGGATATAGTCCTAATCACTGTGTGTGAACTATGAAACGTTAACAAGATAGAAAATCTTAGGCTTTTTACTACACACGTTGGCCAATATTACTGACACAGCTATACTTTTAATGTGTATATATCTTTTACCTGAAAAAATATTCCCAGAGCAATTCCCTTGAAATCATCCCTGGTGATAGGGTAACATGCTAACCTACAGATTAACCTCTAAGAAGGAAAAACATACCCCAAACCAAGCTAGTTACATCTGTCCCCTAGAAGTGGTGGAGTGGATTTCATCACAGTGCTATGAAGTTCTCCCAGGACTGGATGGACACACAGGACAACTGCTGTGAGGGAACCCTCTCTGGATGGATCACTGACCCACCCCCAGCTGCCATGAGCACAAGCCTTGTTGCCCTCTCTGAGGGCTTGTCTATACTACACAGCTTTTAGCAACAGAGCTGTGATGCTACAGCCGTGCCGCTAAAAGTAGGGGAGTATAGCCGCTGTTTGTCGGCTCTTCTGCCGTCAAAAAATTTCCTCCCGCAACGAGTGGCGTTTGCGTTCTCCTGCTGACAAGGCTCTGTTGTAGCAAAACTTTTGTCTTTCTGGAGGGTTTAACACCTCTGAAAGACAAAATTGTGTCATTCAATTATCAGTGCAGACATAGTCTTAGTGTGGTTGTAGGCATTCAGAGAAGTGCTACTGGCTTCCAGTGGAATATCTATGGTCTTCAGCAAAGTGCTTGATGCATCCAGCCCATATGTAAACAAACTTACAAGGGACTCTGTCTGTGTTCTTACTAAAAAGTTTATTGGGATTCCAGTTCTTGAGGTAGGAATAACCTAGCACTGCAAGAACTGATAACCAGGCTGCTTTTTTGTAATCCTGCCATCAGTGTCTGCCTACAAACAGGGTTGTTGAAATTGTGCTGATAGCAAACACTGTTGGCTTTACTAATGCCACAGACGCAGAATTTCTGATTCTATGGTAATCCGAAGAAGTGGGCTGTAGCCCACGAAAGCTTATGCTCAAATAAATTTGTTAGTTTCTAAGGTGCCACAAGTACTCCTGTTCTTTTTGCGGATACAAACTAACACGGCTGCTACTCTGAAACCTATGGTAGTCTAGAACTCTGCACTATACATCAAATGTAACTAGTTCAGTTAGTAAACATTGAAGGTTTGAGTACAAGTGTAAAAATCCCTTCATTTAAAAGCATTTAACTTTTATAGAAGGATACCAAATTTCAGTGACGAGAAAATGAATTACTATTTTCAAACAAAAGGGTTTTTTATTTTGAATGTCTGCATTTCAAATCCTTGAATAACATAAGTATGGTAAGAACATGATACATCACAGTGAATCTTCTTGCTACTACTTTCAACTGCAGAGTGTACCTGGCATTTGTGCTTTGATTAAGAATTGTAAAAGTTAATTGAAACTGCAAGAACATTAAAGGAGATAAAGGAACTCTTAAAGGATAACTTTCTCTTCTGTAGAAAGCCAAATGATTCATTTCATTTCTGTTTGCTTTTCCCACCTGTTTAATTCCTAGAGTTGATCCTGACAGCCCGTTACATAGTGATCTTCAGGTCTTAAAAGAAAAAGAAGGTGTAGAATACATTTTGCTCAACTTCTCATTTAAGGTAAATGGGTATCAATAGAGTACTGAGGAAATTTTTACTATCTGGATGTAGAAACCATTTTAAATGGTAATAGGCCATGTGCTCTATTTCAGGGGTTCTCAAACTTCATTGCACTGCGACCCCCTTCTGACAACAAAAATTACTTCACAACCCCAGAAGGGCAGGGGAGGGGGGGACTGAAGTCTGAGCCTGCCTAAGCCCCACTGCCCCGGGTGGTGGGGGGGGGGGGGGCGGCGGCAAAGCCCGAGCCCACTGCTCTGGGCAGGGGGGCCAAAGCTGAAGCTCAAGGGCTTCAGCCCCAGGCAGGGGGCCTGCAACTTGAGCCCTGCTGCCCAGGGCTGAAGCCCTTGGGCTTTGGTTTCGGCCCTGGGCAGTGGGGCTCAGGCTTCAGTCCCGGGCCCCAGCAAATCTAAGCCAGCCATGGCAACCCCATTCAAAGGGGGTGGCAACCCACTTTGGGGTCCTGACCCACAGTTTGAGAACCACTGCTCTGTTTGAAGGATGATGGTATAGCTTTCAAAAACAAATACGATTTTTAATATATTACTATAACATTCCAAGGCTGATGTTCTGCTAGAAGTGATGTAAACTTCTACATGAATGCAAGATGAAGATTGAACTTTTTTAACTCTATAAACTATGCATTTCCCAAAGAATAAATTGAAATATCCTTTTCCTACTGGAAATCAGTGTTGCAGCATAGCTTTTAACTCTCTACTTTGTTTTCAGGATAATTTTCCTTTTGATCCACCCTTTGTGCGAGTGGTATCTCCTGTGCTCACGGGAGGGTAAGTTTTTAACTCTGACTTGTATAAAAAGGTTTTGTAGTAGAAACTCTGCTGAAGACACCCTTGATTTCTGGGAACTACAACTGGATTTTAAGGCAAGACCCCACAATGTATATTGATGAACTGCTGTAGGACAGGAAACTATGACAGCGCTCAGGAAATGAGACAGACAGACACAGAGACTTGCTTCTCAATCACTGCTAATTCAGACCAGTCAGCCAAAGTAGCTTCCAGCTAGCTGCCTATATGAAATGTGTTGGTTTAGTCCACTGTGTGTAACAGTAAGGATAACTGCCAGTGTCGTTACCTCCATGTGATTTAATCCTGCTGTGCTCAGAGCAGATGACGTGGTGGTTATAACGCTGCTGGCCAGTCTGTACTGGCTTTCACACTGGTGGAGCTGCATCTCTGTAACAGTGGGGAGTTTTAGAGGAAAAGTTAGTGCAAGCATAGCCCAGAAGCATTTAACTTGATGACCTTCTTACTCCTAAGGATGATTCCTTTAGAGTATTACTTAAGTACATTGGCTGGGCGGTGTTGGGGAAGCTTATAGATATTTATTGGGACGAGATGGAATTCGGCGTCAGTGTTGTAGGAAGGTAAGTGACAGTTCTTATAAAAAAAAAATAAATCTGAATTTAGTGGAAACTGGCACTGATTCTGACTCTGCCGTAACCTATTGTCAACATTAATTCGAGAAATATAGTAATTTTGAATTGTAGACATGACTGCTGCTGTCACACAAATATATAAAAAGTAATATGAAAACAGTGCACATTCATTACCCATTTAGAAGCGTACTCTCTTCCTTAAACTCATTCTTCCTGGTGCAAAATTGCAGGAAAAGAAAAGGTTAATAGCTCTAAAGATCTAGATTTTTCATGACTATCGCAGAGGAATGTAACACAATTCCAGCTTCAGAAATGTGTCCAGCATGCCTCTGATAGTCCAGATGAAGGAGAACAGTCTGCACTTTGGGGCTTAAAACTCGTGGTACTCCATCCCATTCCTTTTTGTTCCCCTGGCATGTTGTGAATTGCTGATGTTCATTCAGAGTGACTTCACAGTATATATAGTGCATGCTGGGGAGTTATTTGGTTTAGAAGTGACAAAATGTTTGAGAAGGTGAGTTTTAAGATTAAATAATGAATGCCCCTCTAGCCTGTCTCTTCTGTGAAGAGGAGGCCATTGCACATACTTGTAAAGTTGCTGGAGTTATGTTAAATTCCTTTTTGGAAGTAACTCTAAAAACTATCCATTTGTACTATGTCCACAATAGAGCCATCAAAAATACCATCCCTCTGCCACATTTTTCAATTCTGACTGTGTAAACTGTCCAGACTAGCTGAGTCACTGATTCTCACTAAGACTTCCCTTGTGGTTGGACAAAGCAGATTAGTTTCTCTTGTCTCTAGACGACATTCTGCTCTATATAAATAAATGTATATGGCTAACATACTGCAATATATTGCCCTTGAAAGTGCTCTCTAATTTTTTATAGCTGAGCAAACAGCGTGACAGGTTAACTCATAATGGCCCGAGGGTATGACTGCATAGTAATCTCTTTACTAACTGGTCTTGAAAGATGCCAAATAAAAGCCATGTTGAATTCAAAATTTCTAATCTAACATTTATTTTTAGGTATGTCCTGGGTGGGGGTGCATTATGCATGGAACTTCTTACTAAACAGGTGAATATAAAATCAAAATCTTTTGTATTTTCTGTGTGTGTGTTTTTTTGTTTTTTTTTTGTTTTTTTAATTGTCAAGAGTAATGGTGAAAGGGTGCAATGCTTAGTTTCGGGGAGGGGGGAAAGGTGATTGTAATAGCAGTTAGCATCCTGACTAGAACAAAGAATATTTCTTAAGAATAGTAATAAGAAGGTGTTTTTGTATGTTTGCTTAAACACCACTGCCTGTTAGGAACAAAGGGCCAAATCATACACTCCTGTGGAAATGCTTGCCGTAGGGGAACAAGGTCCAGGAAGCTTGAGCTCTGTAAGGGTCACCTTACTGAACTTGCATCAGATCTTCCTCTTCACCCTGGAGGGACTGGGGAGGGAGAGGAAACAGGAAGTGCTGTTCTTTCTCCCCACCCCTAAATTGGTGGATTCCTGGAGTCTGAGAGGGACCCAGATCCAGTAAAAGGCGAGATCACTTTGTCCTGCTCCTTTGAACCCCCCCGCCCACCTTCTACCCTAGCAGCTGCCCCACAAAATCTGATAGGGGGGTGCAGGTGCTGAGCTTCGGTGAATGCTGCTTGAAGCAGTGTTAATTTAGGAGTAGATAGCTGCTGCCTATGGAAAGAAGATTGCAGTGGACAGCATCTCCCCTACAAAAATAGCTCCTGTAAAAGTCTGGAGACTTGTGTGAACCCTGGAAAGCTAAAACAGTACCAGAGAGGTGCCCAGATGTGTGTGGAAACAGGATCTTTTTGCTCACTTAATTAATTAATTGAGTCATTAAAAGCAGTCTTTTAAAGCTGTAATTGCTATTGTAAAGCTAGCTGAAAATGAGTAGAATTCTATAATGTAGTTGTGTTTTTTTCTTTGTTTTTTGTCTTACCAGATTCTGGAAATGTGTGCAACTTGGCTTTTTCCTTTTTCCTACAAGCTCTTTATGCTAACATAGTTTACTTTAGTTTCTTGTGTTTCTCTTGGGAATAACTAATTGTTTTATAGTTTTAAAAGCTATTAACCAAAAATACCATGGTTTGCTAGAGTTTAGCAAAAAGCAACATACTTTCCAGAGTGGATTTGCAAGGTGAGCGTAAGAATACAAGCACATATTCTGTAGAAGTATTTCCTTCTTCCTTTAGGGCTGGAGTAGTGCCTATTCAATAGAATCGGTCATCATGCAGATCAATGCCACTTTAGTCAAAGGAAAAGCCAGAGTACAGTTTGGAGCCAATAAGGTAAATATATTATGTATAATTATTGAAGTGACTTTTGTGTTGTGTGTAGATACTTGTTTTATTTTCCATTTTATGTTGACTCTTATAGAAAGCTCAAATATAAAACAACCATTTGGTTTTAAGATTAATTTAATGTCCATATAAACTTTTGATTCACTTTTGTGTGCTGAAATATATTGGTGTATTTGTGGCTAGTTTGCTGGAAATGAACGTTATGAGTTTGTTAGGAAACAATTTGTGTGAGCCGGAGGACAAATATTTTTTTACATGGAAGGGTCAAAGAAGCAGGTGAAGCTCCTACTGTACTCATTCTGGCTTCTATTAGTAATTTAATCCAACATAAACTTCAGCCTGAACTTTCTCTCAAGATTGACTCTTCTTAAGGCTTTCTCTGCCAGTGCTCTGTCACTCTGTCCCTAGTTCTCTGTACTCCTGAGGACAGGCTCCAACCCTTCTTAAATTCTGAGTAGTGCTAACTGAATCCATTCTGTATTTTCATACTAGGATGAGTAGGGAGCGCTGCATCCCTATGCAGGATTCTGGAGCATGTCACTCTGGTACAGGGAGATTGTTGTATCCAAACATGATGGGGGCTAATTTAGCTACAACGAGTCAGGAAAAAGATCTTGGAGTTATCGTGGATAGTTCTCTGAAGATGTCCACGCAGTGTGCAGAGGCGGTCAAAAAAGCAAACAGGATGTTAGGAATCATTAAAAAGGGGATAGAGAATAAGACTGAGAATATATTATTGCCCTTATATAAATCCATGGTACGCCCACATCTCGAATATTGTGTACAGATGTGGTCTCCTCACCTCAAAAAAGATATTCTAGCACTAGAAAAGGTTCAGAAAAGAGCAACTAAAATGATTAGGGGTTTAGAGAGGGTCCCATATGAGGAAAGATTAAAGAGGCTAGGACTCTTCAGTTTGGAAAAGAGGAGACTAAGGGGGGACATGATAGAGGTATATAAAATCATGAGTGATGTTGAGAAAGTGGATAAGGAAAAGTTATTTACTTATTCCCATAATACAAGAACTAGGGGTCACCAAATGAAATTAATAGGCAGCAGGTATAAAACAAATAAAAGGAAGTTCTTCTTCATGCAGCGCACAGTCAACTTGTGGAACTCCTTACCTGAGGAGGTTGTGAAGGCTAGGACTATAACAATGTTTAAAAGGGGACTGGATAAATTCATGGTGGCTAAGTCCATAAATGGCTATTAGCCAGGATGGGTAAGAATGGTGTCCCTAGCCTCTGTTCGTCAGAGGATGGAGATGGATGGCAGGAGAGAGATCACTTGATCATTGCCTGTTAGGTTCACTCCCTCAGGGGCACCTGGCATTGGCCACTGTCGGTAGACAGATACTGGGCTAGATGGACCTTTGGTCTGACCCGGTACGGCTTTTCTTATGTTCTTATGTTCTCAAACTAACTTTAAACAACTTTTTGCCTTCTCTTGGTAGTTGAGAAAAAGTATCTGAAGAAAGCTTTTTGGTAAAACACTAAATATTTTTAATAAAGGATGAAAAATTAATGAAATAACTATCATAGATCTTTGTATGTGACTCTAAAAGCTATTAAGGGGACACCTGCATAGGAACAGACTAGTAATTCACCATAAAATATGAGAGACAAACCATGTTAGGTATTCTTAAAAATGTTTACCCAGGTCCCACTTTCAAAGTGGCTTAAGCACTTAATTCTAAGTCACATGGACCTTTCATAAGGGCTTAAGTTATGAATGAATTAGGAGACTAGATCACTTAGGCACCCTTAAAATGCATTTTACCTATTGCTTCTACTTACCCTGTGGCAGGAGACTGCTGTCCTATTGGTCCAGTCCATTGACTGTTAAGAACAACAAAACTGCTTAACTTTTATCAACCTAAATTTAATTTCCATTATGTCTGTCTTAGGGTGTTATAATTTAACACTGATCAGATGTGCATTGCTATGGTCAAGTGGAGTTCTAGAGTTTGCAGGCTATTTAGGCCTCACAGTTCCAAACTGTAGCACAAATTTGTGAACCATCTCAAATTTGTGAGCCTGTTAATGTTGGAGCCATTTCTGATATTGAGTGCATGCAAACTGTGCCATTTCTACTTCTGCCTGCTCCACTTATTTTAAAAAGAATTTCTCACTCTGAGAGTCAGGTTTTTAATATTACAAGCCTTGTATGGAAGATGGCTAATTAGTTTGACAGTAAGAATCTTTTAAAACATATGTTAGGTAGGTTGACTTTTTTGAAATCTATCCACCTGGAATGTCCCTTACCCTAAAAGTCATTCATCTATGAAATGTTATGTCTACACTGCAATAAAACACCTGTGGCTGGCCTTTGTCAGCTGCGGGACTTTAAAATTGCAGAGTCTAGGCTCAGGCTGGAACCCAGGCTCTGGGGTCCTTCCCCCTTTCAGGGTCCCAGAGTCCAGGCTCTAGCCTGAGCCCAGAGGTCTACACTGCAATTTTATAGCCCTGTAGCCTGAGCCCCTCAAGCACAAGTCAGCTGACACAGGCCAGCCGGGGGTGTTTTTATTGCAGTGTAGCCATACCATTACTGTCCTAATATTTGCCTGTATTGGCACTATGTGGAAAATTTTTTTAACTTTGTACATGATTCAGAATGCAGTGGCTTAAGATCGCATATTTCACGTCCCCCTAAAAAAAGACTAGGTGCAAGAACAGCACTTTAATACAATGTACTTTGAAACCTGAAGCCCTGTATTTTATCAGTTAGCAAGTCCAATCACACAGCCACTGTACATGGCTTTTTAGTATGATGAGAGCCAACTCTTCAGTCCCTGAGGCCATGGATTTTGCAGGTTAAGACTGCAGTTGGTTTTCTTGCATGGCACCTCTTAATAGACAATTTTTTGTTCTACTTATAGTACTGTCTACCTTTTCAAACAGTTACTTTGTTGTTTTGCTTAAGTATCTGCCCATTTTTTTTGGTCCTGCATGACTTGATGGTAGTATTAAATGACTTATTTTTATTTCAGAACCAATATAATCTAGCAAGAGCACAGCAGTCCTATAAGTCTCTAGTACAGATACATGAGAAAAATGGTACGTAAATATTTACATTTTGTAATTTTGTATGTTCTTGTCTGTACAAATTGTACAGTGGCATGGAAAAGATAGTAATGCTTGAAACTTAAGGGTACGTCCATGCTACCCGCTGGATCGGCGGGTAGCGATCGATATATCGGGGATCGATTTTTATCGCATCTTGTGTAGACACAATAAATCAATCCCCGAATGCGCTCCCCGTCGACTCCAGAACTCCACCAGAGTGAGAGGCTGAAGCGAAGTTGACGGGGGAGCCGCGGCCGTTGATCCCACACCGTGAGGATGGGAGGTAAGTCGATCTAAGATATGTCGACTTCAGCTACGCTATTCTCGTAGCTGAAGTTGCGTATCTTAGATCAATTGCCCCCCCCCCCCGGTGTATACCAGGCCTAATATAATTGCCATACAATACAAACTTTTACCTGGTTTATTTGGGATAAAGCAAGAATGGCCTATGCCTCTTCCCAGGCATTGAAGGGCCTATTTTGCATTTTGTTTCCACCCTGGTTATACAGAATTTTTTGTTTATGCCTGAAATGTTTAGATGCTTCTCTAGCAAATAAGACATCTCTTCCATTCTCCAAAGAACTTATCTAAATATAGTGCAAGACATGTGAAAGCAATAATCAATGAGAGAATGGAGTAGAAGGGCTGGAAAGTACAAATTAAAATGTGTAGCCTGAAAACTGTTCAGTCTGGCTCTGAAGGTGGGGAGATATGCTTTCCCCCATACAAAACCAGTTGCCACCAGCTGATGCTGCTGTTCACCTGTTGTGTGGTAAAGTGGACATGACTCCCTCTAGAAATTAGTATTACTACTTTCCAGCTTGAGTGAGCCACCTGGGAGCAGATAATTGATCTAACATCCCACATCATGATTTGGCATTGTTTTGCAACTAGACAATTCACCTAGACTTGTCAACTACTTTCAAAGTTGACAAGGCTGTTAAAGAGAAGTACAGTAACTCCTCACTTAATGTTGTTGTAGTTATGTTCCTGACAAATGTGACTTTAAGTGAAACAATGTTAAGTGAATCCAATTTCCCCATAACAATTAATGTAAATAGGGAGGTTAAGTTCCAGGGCAGCTTCCCCTACTCTGCAAGCACCAGGGGCAGGGGGCTCAACCCTCAGTCCACCCACTTCACCCCTTCCCCCAAGCCCTCCCCCTTGACCCACCTCCTCCCCCTTACTTCGCATGCTGTGTCCTGGCTCCTTCTCCCCCCCCCCCCCCATGCCACAAGCCAGCTGATTGCCATGGAAGGAGGGGGCAGCCTGTGCTCCTCCCCCTCCCTCCTGCCTCCAAAACACAGCAAGCCAGCTGATTGCCATGGGCAGGAGGCGGGGTTGAGAGGGGGGTGGGGCTGGGGAGGCTGCCAGCTGTGGAGAAAGCAGGCAACCAAACAACGTAAGAGTGGAGCATTGCACAACTTTAAATGAGTAAGTTCCCTAATTTGATCAGCAACGTAACGAAACATGCATTTAAGTGGGACGACTTTAAGTGAGGAATTACTATTTATACTGTCTTGCTTTGCTGACTTATTTATCAAAGAATCTTCATCTAGGGACAGGGTATGATCCAGTGGTTAAAACCTGGTACTGGGAGCCAGGAGAGCTCTGTCTCAGTTGGACCTTGGATATGTTTTTCAGGGAAACTGAGGCACACATCTGTACAATAAGCATGTCTTCTGTACCAGAGGAAGAGATGTGTATTGGAAATAGTTGATTCTAAAACACTTTGAAATGTTATGATTAGCTGCTATTACTTGAGCTTTTTGGTTGTTTTCATTCTAAAAAAGTCAATATGGCTCTTTTAGTTCTACCTATACACTACACTGATTACCAGTACACACAGCATCCACAGTATTAAAGATGTTTAAAGGCTTCTTTGTTAACTTATGGCTACTGTAGGTCCTCAGGAATAGCTTAAGTAGGCACTGTACTAATCATACAAAATTTGAGGCAGATCTCTTAAAACTTTTGCTAGTGTGGTGGGTAGAATTAAATAGATACTTTGATTTTGGCAGTGTCCATTTAAACAAAACCAAACCAAACCACGCACACCTTGGTCTCACAGACTGAACCTTCACATGATCACAGGTTATTCTGGGTGTGTAGCAACTGAAATATATATTGAAAGGTAAATTGCTTAGTTGGCATTTCTGAACTTGCGGTTATAGTTCATCATTCCCATTCCGTCCTCAGCAGGATGAAACAGACTTGTAACACCAGGAACGTCTTGGTCTATATTTTCAAACACTTGTGCAAAAGTTGAGCGTGCACTTGCAAAATGGGATATTCATATGCGTATACCAATATAATCAAACAAATGACTGTATGCAAGGCTTGCCGGATTGAAAATCATAGAAATGTAGGACAGAAATGGACCTCGATAGGTCATCTAGTCTAGTCCCCTGCACTGAGGCAGGACTAAGTATTATCTAGACCAGGGGTCGGCAACCTTTCAGCAGTGGTGTGCTGAGTCTTCATGTATACACTCTAATTTAAGGCTTTGCGTGCCAGTAATACATTTTAACATAATTAGAAGGTCTCTCTCTATAAGTCTATACTATATAACCAAACTACTGTTATATGTAAAGTAAACAAGGTTTTCAAAATGTTTCAGAAGCTTTATTTAAAATTAAATTTAAAATGCAGATCTTATCAGTTTAGTGTGATCCTTGCTTTTCCTTGCTGAGTTTTCCAATGTCTGGTGGCACGTATTTAGATACTTTAAGCTGCACACAGGCTTCTGAGTTATATGTTGATAACCGGCTGGCAGGAGGTCAGCGGCTGGAACCCCAGATAGGCAGCTGAGGTGAGTGGAGCTGGCGGCTGGTAGGGCTGAGCAGGGCCAGAAGCCTGGACCCTGTCTGGCAGGGGTCCTGCGCTGGAAGCAAGGTGAGTGGGGCTGTGGCGGGGACCCTGGCTGGTAAGGGGCCAGCAGACGGAACCCCAGAGCGGCAGCGGGCTGAGCGGGTCAACCTGCCAAGCTCTGGGGTTTCAGGGGTGGTCTGAGTGTCTCTGCCAGCCCCCCTCTGGGGTTTCCACCACCGGCTCCTGCCAGCTGGGGTCTTCCCCCAGGCCAGCAGCGGGTGCTGAGTGGGACCCCAGCTGGCAGGAACCGGCAGTGGAAACCCCAGAATGGCAGCCTGCCGCCACTCTGGAGTTTCGGCTGTCGGCTCCTGTCAGCTGGGCTCACAGCCCGCTGCCAGCTTGGGGTTCCTTCCCCCAGGCCAGCAGAGTGCGCTGAGTGGGACCCGTGGTGGGACCCCAGCTGGCAAGGGGCCAGCAACAGGAACCCCAGAGTAGCGGCGGGCTGAGCGGCTCATCCCGCACATGCCATCAAAAATCTGCTTGCGTGCCACCTTTTGGCACACGTACCGTAGGTTGTCAACCCCTGATCTAGACCATCCCTGACAGCTGTTTGTCTAAACCTGTTCTTAATAACCTCTAATGACAGAGATTCCACAGCCTCCCTAGGTAACTTATTCCTGTGCTTAACTAACCTTACAATTGGGAAGGTTTTCCTAATGTCTAACCTAAATTTCCGTTGCTGCAATTTTAAGCCCATTACTTCTTGTCCTGTCTCCAGTGGTTAGAGAAAAATTTATCACCCTCTTCTTTATAACAACCTTTTACGTACTTGAAGACTGTTATCATGTTCTCTTCGCCAGACTAAAACACAGTTTTTCAATCTTTCCTCAGTCATGTTTCTAGACCTATAATCATTTTTGTTGCTCTCCTTTGGACTTTCTCCAACTTGTCCATCTTTCCTGAAGTTTGATGCCCAGAACTGGTCACAATACTCCAGTTCTGAGGCCTTGTAAGTGCTGAGTAGAGTGGAAGAATTACTTTTCATGTCTTGCTTACAACATTCCTGCTAATACATCCCAGAATCTGGACCTTTGTCTTAACTAAAGCAGAAGGAAACTAGATCACATTACTCTTTGCTGTCTATATTGGTGTCTTAAGATTTGTCTAATTCAGCAGGATGGCTGCTGCCAACAGGAGCTCAATATTAATGCTTTATTTTCAAATATAAATACTGGGTCTGATCTTGCAAGGTGATGAGTGCTTTAACTCCCACTGAAATCAATAGGAGTTTAGGGTCTGTGGTGGATTGGTCTGGTTTTCAAATACAATTTAAATTTCAATTATACATCAAAATAGAGCCTAAAGCTGTGTTGCACTAAAGTTAAGAGTGCCTAATGTGTTTCTTTGTTCTTCTATAGGCTGGTACACTCCTCCAAAAGAAGATGGTTAATATTGTGGACTGTTGTACACCTGGACCAATGTCAAACAGCTCTTTTTTATTTCTTTCCAACACACACACAGACTCAAGCTACGAGTGCCCCTATAACAGCTATAGCTGAAGACTTTAGCTATTAGATAAGTTAGTGGATAATCTGTCAACTGACACATCCAGTATAATTTACAGCCTTACCATTTTGCTCTTATTAGGTATCTTGGACTGAGCAGTTTTGGCCTTTACTGTATTTGTCCCTATGGATTAAGCATATTTGGGCCACTCCCTCCCTTCTCCATTTTTGTTTAAAAGTAAAAACTTTTTAAAGCTGGCTATTGAGTTACTAAAAGATCATCATTCAATAGGAGTCACTCACTACTTCTTACCTTTTGCAGAATGTGGACTGCAGAGACTTGCATTGTAATGTTTCATTTAAAGCCAACAAAGTTTAATACATTGTTTAATACTGTTTTAGGAAATTTCAGGTCTTGTAAATCACAGTAGTTTTTCTGGTCTAAAATGAAAACATTTGTAGTATTGCCAAATTAAAGATATAGGAAAACAACATGTATGTTAAGTCATTAAACTTTTTTCATGGCTGTGTGAGGATATGAACTGTTTCTTGGAAGAGATACTCTTTATTAGATTGTTGTATTTTTAAGCAGAGCAAGGCTGTGCCAATAAAACCTTGTAACTAGTCACTTCCACTGGGGCATCAGAATCTTGCTGGGCTGTTTCTGCTACTTGTTGGCTCAAGCTACTTAACAAAAGGAGCCACAGTATGAAGCTTGAAGTTATTTAAGATACTAAAAATCTTTTTAGGTGTTCCATTTTATTAACGGGTTGTTGCAATCATTTGTAAACTAATGAACTTATAAAGTGATTGGCACAAATCAAAATGAAAATCCTTGAACAAAAGTTTTTATATAAAAGCTACAATAAAATACAAAAAAGACATCACCTGATTCAGAGTTGTAAAAATAATGTTGCCATAGTCATGACAGTGCTTTTTGTTATTGAAAGACTAACAGGAACTATTCTTTCATTATTAGGAAATGAATCTGGGTCTGTGTAATTACTATATTTCATTGCCTTACCTAAATCAATTCTATTTTGGTTGTAGTATTAGTGATTAGACCTTTGTACTGCCAGGGATTGATATAAGGGTGTGTACCATGGATTAAGCACTTTTTTAGCCCAGAAGCATGTGGTTTTTAGTTACAACTATCAAATCTGTGCTCTTGTTCTTTTCTCTATCAGGCACCCATGGGCCTTTGTGCATTTATTTGCTTCTAGATCCAGTTTTTAAGCTTGAAAGAACAGATTGAAGGAATTTGGCACTACTCCTGATACGTACTGTTTTGTTTCAAATAGTCCTTCTAGGGAGTATAGTGGATGACTTGCCAGCCTTTCTGCTTACTTGGTTGTACATATATTCATATAGAATCCTGATAACCAATTGCTCAGATAGCAACCTTAAGTGAAAGGCAGAACTCTTTAAGCATTAAAGTTCCTTAAAACCTGAGGCTAAAATCTTTGAATACATTATTGAATTCTTTAATATTCTAATGGGCTAGCAGGTTGACAGATGCACATTTGGCATGCTTTGTTTTGGATTTCATTTTTCATTGCAGAATTATTTGGCAATGTACAGTAATTTGTAAACTTGCATCAAGTTTATGAATAAAGAACCATTTTAAGAATTAGTCTGTTTGTGGTTAGTCTTTGAATATAGATAGCTTTCTGTTCATGAACATGCGTGTGTTCCCAAACAATGCAATGTATAAAAGGAAAAATTGGTCAACAGGTCAAAACCTCTTTTGAATTTCAGGCTCATAAGCACAGGTGTAAAATGCTCATATGAAAAGCACCAGTAAGTATGTAGACCAATGCATTCTGCACTAGATGAAGTTCCTAAGTTGACTTCAGGTATGGCCCCATAAAGTACAAAAATCACATGGATCACTGGTAGTAATGCCCGTGGGGGGGAGGGGGAAATGGACTTGCACAGCCACAGATGAGAAATACTCATTCACTCCTGCTACTTTATCCTCTAAGATCAGTGGGACCTTCAAACTGCACATCTTGTTAATGAACAAGTGAGCAAATGGGAGGAAAGCAATCAGATTCAATCATCCACCTCTCTGAATATCTTCCTCCTCATCCAAACACCTTAACTTCCTTGGAATCAAGCCTCCCATATCAGCCCTCATCTAATAGTCTAATCTTGAGTGAATGCTAGGAAAGCCAAAAGCCTACACAATCACAGTCAGACAGAGTTGAAAATCATTAGCCATGTAGCCAAACCTGCCTCATTTGGTAAATAGAAGCAGACAGCACTGAATGCTGGGCTACCCCACAGTTGCCCTTTGTCAAACAACCAACACAATCCCAGCCTTGAGTTCACAATCTAAATCAGAAACAGGAAACAAAATAATTGTTTTCCAGGAAGAGCATATGAGAGTTTGATCCCCATTTACCTTGCAAAAATTGGAAAATCTTCCTAAACCTAAAGAATTAAAAATGCATTAGAGTGCACCTCACCTCAACTCCACTCTAACTTAGTGGCAATGTCATATGGCAGTCTAAGACAAAAATGGTTCTATCCTCAGCAGTTTGAGCTGCATGTGGGCAGAGGAAATGTCACCTTCAATATAGGTGACACTAAAGTAACTTTCAAGTCTCATTCTCCATATAGAAATCTCCTGCATTAAATGGACATTAACATAGTAACTGCTGACCATTTCTGAAAGTTGTTTACAGTGTTGTAGTTGTGTTAGTCCTAGGATATGAGAGAGAGAAAAGATGGGTGAGATGTTCGAACATCTTTTGTTGGTGGAAGAGACAGATAAGATTTTGAGCTAAACAAAGCTGCTTCAGGTTTCTAAAAGGACACTTAAAAAGCAGTGTTTGGTACTACAGCTGCCCAGATCTCCCTTACCTGCTTTTTTTTTCGTATGTGGTTTTAATGTTTTCATTCTCTCCACTCTTCCCCCCCACTTCCTGCCAGAGAGCTGTGCAGTTGGCTTAATAGTTACTCTTCTATAAAGTAAAATGTTGTGCAGGGTGGGGGGGGATTTTACCTTAAGATGTGCTGCTGGAGGTTTATATCCCTTTTTCTTATTCACCTAGGTTGAGAAGGGCTGTTGATCAACTCTAATCCAGCTACAGCCTGTGCCTTAAAATCACTCACTCACATATGTAACTGAGCCTGGAACAAACACCTTGAAACAGGAAGTTGGGTTTTTCCGGTTTTTTGTTGTTTTTTGAGGAGCAGAGGAAAATGTGTAGCTTTTACTTTCTCACATCAATCCACGTGTTCCAGGCCCAGTTAACGCAGCTTTTAGGCTGGACTCTTGTTATGCCAGTGGTCTGACCCATAGCTGATAGATTTCCCCTTTCCTCGTACAATGCTTGGACAGGATGTAAAGGGAAGGCATCCAGGCATGAGGCACTGCATGCTTTTGAAGCCTGTCTGCCTCTTGTGGGCTGGAGCTTAGGCTGCCGCATCCCCTTTTCTTCCCCCTCCCCACCCCTAATTCTAAAACTGCCTCCACCCAGCCCCAGGCATCGCTGTCTCTCCCTCCCCGATCCCCAGCAGCGTTAACAACAAACCACACCACAAGCTTTCAGGTATTCCTCCTCAGCCCCTGTCCCCAGAGTACAACTGGGCAGGAGTCACGGCGACGCTATGAGACGTGCCCACGGTCAGACACGAAGGCCATAGCTGAGCAGGGAGCCGAACCCAGGGCTCTGCAAGCTGCACCAGTCACACATGCCCCAACCCCCATCGCCAAGAACCGGAAGTCACGGCGCCAGCGGCTGTCGTAATGTCACGTGGTCATTTCGCAGACGTTAGCCGCCCGGTCCGCACATGCACCAGCCCCACAACAGGGAAGCGCTTTGTGGCTGGTCACGTGCTCTAGAGGCAGAGACCGGAAGTGGGCGCCGTGCGGATGACGTACTCGGAATGCGCCGCTGCCAGGGCTTCCGGCTTCCCGCCCGCTTCTTGGTGCGCGAGGCAGGCGCCGGGAGCAGAGGCGTGGGTGGCGGTTGCCATGGAGTCGGACGGCAAAGGGGCCTACGTGCTGAGTAACCTGGCTGAGGTGGTGGAGCGGATCCTGAGCTTCCTGCCCACCAAGGCATTGCTGCGGGCGGCCTGGTGAGGACCGGCCCCGGGCTTCCCCTCGATCCGCACCGGGGGAGCTGGGGTCTGTCCCCGTGGGCTGAACCCGCGCCTCCCAGCTCCTTCCCTCAGACAGCCCCGGTGTCGCCCTGGGAGCTGGCTGGGCCCTCGCTGTTCCCCGCCCCGTGCGTAGGGGAAGCCCGAGGACAGTTTGGGATCCAAGAGCACGATCCGCTCTTAGGCGCGCGTGCCCGGGCCCGTGACGCGAGCGAGTCACTCCCCGCGCAGGCGGGGGAACGGCTGGGCCCGGGGCCGGGGTGACGTGAAGCCAGCGCACAGGCTCCAGTCCCGAGAACAGTGTGAAAGAGGAAGCAAATCGGCCCTGCTCCGGGCTGATCAGGCCTCGCTGCTTCTGCAGGGAGGTGGGCAGGGGATGCGCTACGGGAACAGCCCGCGTTACCCAGCCCCTCTTGAAGTCAGCCCCGCCCTCAGAGCGGCTTAAAACCGCGCTCTTTACCTCAGCCAAGCAGCGACAGAGCCCGCGGTGCCGCCACACCGGGGTTGTTGCTTATCTAGTTCTCTGTTGCTGTCCCACGCAGCCGCCCAGCTCTGGGAGAAGCTCGTGATAGTGCTTGCCACGTTTGTAAATGTTGACAAAGTATTTTGAGCTCCCCAGATCGAAGGAGCCCTAGCAGCATAAAACAAGGTTACCTTCTCTGTACTCTGACAGCGTTTTGTTTTGCTAATTTATATATTTGTGCTGTAGAGAGGAGCTGGGAATGAATTGTTCATTATGCTCTTTTGACCAGCTGCCCCTGACAGATTATTTCCTTAATTTATTGTGACTGGTACTGAACAAGGCAATTCATTATCAAAATTGCTGGCATTTTTTGAAATTCAGAAACAAATCTTAAAACAAAACCCATACAAATAATGCATTCAGTTTGTTCTTTAATAGATGTTAGAAAACCAATCAACAATTTACACTTTGATTTAAACTTGATCTTTTTTTTTTAAGTGCAAGAGTTTCTCATAACAATGTGGGATAGATACTTCCAAGACAAAAAATAAAAAAAAAACCCAAGGTCGAATGACAGCTGCTAAAATTCCTTTTTGTATATTGTAGTAAATTTTTGTATTTTAGTGTTTGCCGGTTATGGAGAGAATGTGCCCGTAGATTACTGAGAACACAGCAGAGCATAGCGTGGGTCTCTGCACTTGAGCCTGGTCCATCTGATAGTCATTCACTGGTCCGTGCATTAGCCGAAGAACTTGAGGTAGGTAAAATACCACTGGTAAATGCATACATTGGCCATTCCAATATGAATTTCTATCTACTGTGGTATAATCCACATGCACACTTGTGAGTCTGTGGTGATACATTTTTCTAAAGTCAGTTCTTCCATACTGTTGTTGTAGTGCACATTTTAAGTTTCAATTCATATCTATACACAGCTGTATAAGGATATAACATAAGAGCGGCCACATTGTATCAGACCAAAGGTCCGTCTAGCCCAGTATCTTGTCTTTGATAGTGGCTAATGCCAAGTGCCCCAGAGGGAATGAACAGAACAGGTAATCATTAAGTGATCCAGTCTCTGTCACCTACTTGATTACCTATTCTGTTAATTTCCTCTGGAGCACTTGGCATTGGCAACTGTTGAAAGACAGGATACTGGGCTAGATGGACCTTTGGTCTGACCCAGTATGACCGCTCTCATGTTCTTATGTCCTTATTCAGCTGTTTTATGGTTACGGAATGTTCAGCCGTTTGGCCTTAAGCATCACATTATGCAGTTTCATGATTTGTCTGACTCTTTCACTAAAAAGACATAAAGCTTGGTTTGGTCATACAAATCAGACATTTCAATTCATTTTTTCTGGTCTTGATCCCTTTACCCATTGAAGTCAGAGAACCCCATTTTGTTTTGTGATCCCCATTGTATTTCAGGAGCTGTGCTTTGTATTGTAACCTTCATTTTGAAGTGTGACCTTAATGTTGTCTTGCAAGTTCTTGTGTGGATTAGAGCATCTGCAGGAGTGGGAAAAGCTGCCCTAGAGTGCTGTCACAATCAACATTGAATGACTCTTCCCTCTGGAAGATGGCGGGGTTCTATTGGTAGGACCATTGACTTTAAATTTGGGGGGAGGAAGGACTGCATCAGCTGAAGCACGTGGACCAAAGGAAGCAGAGACTGTTTTAAAAGAGGGGTGCTTCGCTAAGCAAGGGGGCCAGTCCACTGGCACAGGTAAAAAGACCAAACTAAAGAGGGCAGGAAGGGCTGCCATGCCTAAGGACACTGTCCAAAGCCAAGACACTCAGAAGGGGAGAGATCAGACTTGGAGTGGGGGGGGCTGTGGTCAGGATTTTGTTAGTTTTTGTGTTCTTTAACTCGCTAATGCTTTTTAAGAGAAAAATGTCTATAGTTCAGAAGTTCCTTTGCTAAGCCTGTGTTCTTTGCTTCTCTGCCACATTGTCCCAGAATAGTTTAGCTAGCAGCCAGAGCTCCCAAGCCAGATGAATTCTGGAGGTAACATGTCTAAGCAATTGGGAGTTCAGGAAGGCTGTGGCACTGATTCCCAAGTCCAGGCAGCTGGAATGCAGAGTCCCACTACCCAAGAAGAGTGCCAGACATGGGGTCTGCTCTTGGGAGTGTGCCTGAGAGATATACAGCTACAAACTCTGACTGGTCACTGCTGAGACCCAAGGGGGTTAGGTCCACTCACTCCAGACTGGTGTCTATTCAGAGAGTGGGACTGGGCCAGGCTGTAATAGGCAGGATTCCAGTTTTTAAACTGGATTGTAAATTTTCATTTGAGTTTTAGTAATTTAAGGTGATTGTGATAGCATGGTAAGGAAAGTTCGTTTTAAAATATATTCTTTTGTTGACACTGATCCTTAATTTGAGAGAATTTTAAGCAACTTTGTCTAACCAGGCAGACAGCAGTACTGACTAGCAAACAGTGGCAGCTAGTAAGTTATCTGTGACAAGTCTGGGGTCCCATTTTTTCAGCATTCTGGAGAATATAAGCCATCATTTTTCATCTACAATTTTTAGAAGTTCTAACACCTTTCTTAAATATACACTGGAGAATGATCAATGCATGGTTTACAGCACTTTAAAATGAGCGAAGCTGAAGCAGGTGACGTTCACTGCTACTGATACAAACTTCAGAGAACATGGACCACCGAATATCAAAAGAGTAAAGTATTTCTAGTTCCAAACATCAGTGAATATTTAAATAGAATATTTCTCTAGAAACACAGGTGTTCAAATCACGACAGTTGGACAGATTTATTGTTTCTATAAATCAGCTCTTGAAGTGGTAACTGGATGGCTCTAGGGATTTACAACTGGACGTGGAGTGCTCTGCCTTTAGGGCCAGAAATGTGGTCTATATCAGTAGTGACAAAGTTGTTCCCATCTGACAACTGTTTGGCCAGTTACAGAATTAAAGTCAGTAAAGTGCACTGAGGTTCTTTGATAAAAGGCACTAGGAGGTGTACCCATGCTTGTCATAGCCAGATCTTTCCTATCACTGACTTCCAGGAATCTCCCTCTCTTGCCTCTAGTTCATTTTGATTTTCTTTGTGGGACAAAGGTGTGGCAGCCTGCAGTTAGGTAGCAGAGTCTGCTTTTCTTATACTGTGTTTTTCATTTATCTTTTTGTACTTTACAGAATGTGCATGTGCTGCCACGAACAGTGCTCTACATAGCAGATGCAGAGACTTTCATTGGATATGAAGAGTGTCACAGACAAAAGAGGGGTATGTATAAATCCTCCTATCTATACTTTTTTAAGAGAACCTTGTCATGTACAACTGTAATGGAGTAGGATGCTTAAAGGAAAACAGTCCGGTAATGTGATATTGTCAAGAGGGCATTGTCACCTTGTTTGCATCAAGAGATGTGATCCATGTAAATGTAGGCAATTCTATATATAGAGCCCTACCAAATTCACAACCATGAAAAAACATGTTGCAGACCATGAAATATGGTATTGTAGGAGGGTTGCAGAATTGCCACCCTTACTTCTGTGCTTGCCTTCAGAGCTGGGTGGCTGGAGAGTGTAGAGCAGCAGCTGCTGGAGAGCCCAGTTCTGAAGGCAGTGCCACCACCAGCAGCAGCACAGAAGTGAGGGCAGCGTGGTATAGTGGGGGGCAGGGTTTGTCATTTTTTGCAGGGGGTCAGGGAGGGCAAATGCTCAGGGCACTTTGGTTCTGTGTCCTCTTCCCTTCCCCTCCCAGACACACACACAGACAGACCAAGGCTCCTTAAACCCACAAGTGCTGGGGCTGGGCTGGGGGTGCACCGGCCAGGCGATCCTGCATTGCGCCGGTCTCCAGCTGCTAGTCCAGCTGGACTGAAGATGGATGGAACTTCCTCTTCCCCTGCATGTTACACTCCTGGGGCTGGGTCGGACCCACCTCTGGGAACCTCCCCTGGCTGCCGGAAGCTCTGTGGCTGCTGGCTGGGAGCCCAGTTCTGAAATTTGCCTTGCCGTCAGAAGCGGTGCAGAAGTAAGGGTGGCAATATTGCATCCCCACTGCAGTAGCCTTGCAACTTCCCTCCACAATACCCTTTTGGGTCGGGACCACCATGGCTAAAACACCATGAAATTTCAGATTTAAATATCTGAAACGGTGAAATTTAAAATTTTAAAATCCTATGATCGTGAAATTTACCAAAATGGACCTTGAATTTGGTAGGGCCCTATCTATATAGGTTCATATAATAATTAAGGCTGTTGATTAATCACAGTTAATTCACGCGATTAACTCAAAAAAGTTAATCACGATTAATTGCACTGTTAAACAATAGAATACCTAAATTTATTAAATATTTTTGGATCTTTTTCTACTTTTTCACATATATTATTTTAATTATAACACAGAATACAAAGTGTACAGTGCTCACTTTATATTATTTTTTATTACAAATATTTGCACTGTAAAAATGATAAAACAAAATAAATAGTATTTTTCAATTCACCTCATACAAGTACTATAGTGCAATCTCTGTATCGTGAAAGTGCAACTTACAAATGTAGATTTTTTTTGTTTTACATAACTGCATTCAAAAACAAAACAATATAAAACTTTAGAGCCTGCAAGTCCACTCAGTCCTACTTCTTGTTCAGCCAATCACTAAGAGAAACAAATTTGTATAATGCTGTCCACTTCTTAATTACAATGTCACCTGAAAGTGAGAACAGGTGTGTGAAATTTCTAAAGGTAGCTACAGCACTCAACCTAAGATTTAAGAATCTGAAGTGCCTTCCAAAATCTGAGAGGGCGAGGTGTGGAGCATGCTTTCAGAAGTCTTAAAAGAGCAACACTCTGATGTGGAAACTACAGAACCCAAACCACCACCAACAACAAAAAATCAACCTTCTGCTGGTGGCATCTGACTCAAATGATGAAAATGAACATGCGTTCATCCGCACTGCTTTGGATAGTTATCATGTATGTCCTCTGGAATAGTTGAAGCATCAAGAGACATGTGAATCTTTAGCACATATGGCATGTAAATATCTTGAGATGCCAGTTACAATAGTGCCATGTAAATGCCTGTTCTCACTTTCAAGTGACATTGTAAATAAGAAGCAAGCAGCATTATCTTCTGCAAATGTAAACAAACTTATTTGTCTGAGTGATTGGCTGAACAAAGAAGTAGGACTGAGTGAACTTGTAGGCTCTAAAGTTTTACATTGTTTTGTTTTGAATGTGAGGGTTTTTTTGTATATAATTCTACATTTGTAAGTTCAACTTTCATGATAAAGAGATTGCACTACAGTACTTGTATTAGGTGAATTGAAATACTATTTCTTTTGTTCTTTACAGTGCAAATATTTGTAATAAAGAATAAATATAAAGTGAGCACTGTACACTTTGTATTCTGTTGTAATTAAAATCAATATACAGTAACTCCTCACTTAATATTGTAGTTATGTTCCTGAAAAATGCTATTTTAAGTGAAACAATGTTAAGCAAATGCAATTTCCCCATAAGAATTAATGTAAATAAGGGGGTTAGGTTCCAGGGAAATTTTTTTTGCCTAAGTTTGTGTGTAAGTTTTAAACAAACAATTTAATGCTGTTCACAGCAATGATGATTGTGAAACTTGGTTGAGGTGGTGAAGTCAGAGGGTGGGATATTTCCTAGGGAATTCCTTACTTCTAAATGATGAACTTGCACTCGACTGAGCCTTCAAAGGTTAACACATTGTTAATGTAGCCTCACACTCTGCAAGGCAGCACGAATGGAGGAAGGGGAGACAGCATGGCAGAGAGAGACAGAAACATACACCCTGTGTGTTAGAAAAAGAGAAACGTGTATTGCCCCCTTAAGTACACTGACCCCACTCTAAGTACATTGCCGTTTTAAGTTGATCAGCAAGTTGAGACAGCAGCTGCTGCCAGCAAGCTCCCTGCGTCCTGAGCCCTGTCGTGTCCCCGCCACTGATCTGTGGAGATGGGGTAAAGGAGCGGGGGAGCAGGGAGAGACGCACCCTGACATTAGCACCCGTCTTTCACACACACACCTATCCCCTTCACACAGCAAGCAGGGTCCCAGGAGCAGCTCCAATGCAGAGGGTAGGAGCAGCTCCAATGCAGAGGGTAGGAGCAACACACAGCAGTGCGGGGAGGGACACCTGAACTGCCTGGCAATTGATAGCCTGCTGGGCGGCTGCTGCACAGGGAACTTAAGGGAGCGGGGAACTGATTGGAGGGGGTGGGGGGAAGCTGCAGCCCACCCTGGTTCCAAGCCCCCACCAGCTAGCTCCAACAGGCTGCTTTTTCTGCAAGCAGTGGACAAAGCAGGTGGCTGCCAAATGATTTTATAAGGGAGCATTGCACAACTTTAAACAAGCGTGTTCTCTAATTGATCAGCAGCGTAACATCATTAACCGTTAAGTGAAGTTACAGTATTTGAAAATGTAGAAAACACCCCAAAATATTTAAATAAATGATATTATATTATTGTTTAACAGCGCAATTAATCACAATTAATTTTTTTAATTGCTTGACAGTCCTAATAATTATACATCAGGGCGTACTAGAACTCATTTTTTACCTCATCCTATTCAGGATCTTTAGTTCTTCATATTCTGTGTACTATAGTTCTGTAACGTACATTAGCTGTATAGGATTTGTCATGTGCTGAATGAGATGGCCAATGAGCTGCATTGTTTGATCACATTGGTTTGATGGTAAGGCACTGTTTTAATCGATATGCAAAGTCAGTTCTATTGCATATGAATTTGCAATTTAACCTTTCTGTGCCTTAGTTTTTCCTCTTTTGTTACAGCAAGGAAAAGAAATAGTAAAGAAACAGCAATTGCACTAGAAAAGCTGTTGCCAAAACGATGCCAAGTTTTGGGACTGGTCGCTCCTGGAATTGTAGGTAAGAGGAAGCGAAATAACAACCTGATTTCAAGATATAGTTCAAATGGTTAACTTTTTCAGACTACTAATTATTAGACTCCCAAATGCTCTCAAATTGAGGCACAGTCCTACAGAATTGTATGTAGACCATACTAGTATCTCACTGTCTACTAATTCCAAATTGCTCAATGTCTACCAGAGTTTAAAGAATTCATGACAGTGCTGCTTAGTTACATGATGTGACTTGAAAATTCTTAAACTTGCATTTTTCAGTTTGCATAGAAAAGATTGACTTTGGAAAAAATTGGATGTGCTAGATATTTGAACAAGGATCAAAGGCCTCAGTATCAGCTGATGGCTATTATGGAATTTCTTCTGGAGAAACCTGCTCAGCAGTCAAATATAAAGGTCAATGGTATAGCAGACTTGACCAACTCTGACATGATTTCTGGGATTTCAGACACAAATTTCGGAAAGCACTATAAACTCTATCCCAGTTGTGATCATATTAGCTTCCACACCCAATTATTATGGTGTTTTCATTATTTTAAGATCTAAGTGATACTTTGTGTCCAAGCGAGTTGTACAGTATTCAGATTTCTTAATCTTTGCTATGACTGCAGCTACAAAATAAGAGGTGACTATGCAGAGAGGTCATAGGCTGTACTCTCTATATCTCCTAGGCAGGGGATGGCATGAAGCACACATTACATTTTTTGGTTGAGGTCATGTTTCTAACCAGTCCCCTAGGTGTATGTTAAGAAAATCTTCCAAATTCGAGGAGTCTATCTCTAATAAACTCATTGATCCAGACAACTTGGCCAAACTTCCCTGGATCTGTTTGTTCAAAATTTAAAGAAACACCATGGATTTAAAAATGGCACTTCATTTTTTTTTTCACTTTCTGTGTTACAAGGGACATGCAATGGCTATCACTGAAAGAATTGAGGGAATTTTCCTTTATTTTTAGTTTACTCGTGCATTTGACTCTTTGTATATATTTTCCCCAGTTTGAATGAGTCATCACATTTTAAAAGTATGAACACGGTTGTAAACCTACAGAAATTTACAGGGGTCAGCTGTACCAAATGAGACTTTTGTTTTTAATTTGACTAGCTTTCAACTTGACCATAGGTAATATTTTCAAAAGCACCTGCATCCTATTGTTTTACTCCGTTTCCCTTTATGTATGTCATTACGTAGGCAAAAGTATTTTTATCAAAATAAACAAGATATTCACGTTACACTTCTTTATCAGTTACTCCAATGGGCTCAAGCAGCAATCGACCTAAAGAAATCGAAGACGGTGAAGCTGGCTTTGCTTTATTGTTCCCTAAAATTGATGGTGTGAAAATCCATACCTTCCACTTTTTTAAAGTTTTTGATGAAAGCAAATTGACTGAAGCAGGCAAGTCATTTAATTTTATATCAAATACTTTGTGTGCTGTAGCCTCGGTTTTGTAGGGGCTCTGTGTGAAGTGAGTTGTTGTATTTGTGACTGCAAAACTCAAGTTGCCTCCTGGCTGGGTGGGTGGGCACAGGTTCCCTGGAAGCATGGACCGCCATATAAATGCAAGGCTGCCAGTGATTGAAAACTTTGTCCCCCCAGCAGGGTACTAAAGTACAAAGTGTAATCTTGAGAGGTGATCTTGGATCTCTTCAGTTAAATTTGAGCAGTCCTGTTGTTCCAGCTCAGTGCATGAGTGGGGATGTTGCAATCCTGGGTACAGTCATTCTCTTTTGGTAGCTTCCTCCATTATTGAACAGTCATCACACAATAATCAGGACTGTGCAACTGGAAATATTTCAGATTGTTTGGGTTTTTTTAAACTGGGGCTCGGGGTGGTTTTTTCATACTTCAACATCCGTAGTCCCCAAATTGTATGCCATGGTGAGGAGCAGCGGTGTGGAGAAGAGAGCAAGAATCCCCCGGGGAATATAAAGTACAGGTCTCTCGCAACTTACGCGCATTTAACATGCGCGATTTCAGCTTTACGCTGAAAGGCCTGGAGTCCCGGAGGGGGCGTGGCCTCAAGATTTAAAGGTCCTGGGGCACCAGCTGTGGCTGGGAGTCCCAGGGCCTTTAAATCACTCAGGAGGCTCCCAGCTGCAGAGGTGGTGGGTAGCCCCTGGGGCGAATTAAAGGGCCCGAGGCTCCAGTCACCGTGGAGCTGCGGGCCCTTTAAATGCCCCCACCCTGTCCCACTGCTGGAGCTGTGGGCGGGATTTAAAGGGCTCTTCCGGGCTCCCCACCAGGGCGGGAAGCTTGGTGGAGCCCTTTAAATCCCGCCCGCAGCTCCGGCGGCGGGACGGGGGCGTGGGGGGGCATTTAAAGGGCTCCCCGCTGCGGAGGGAAGCCTGGCAGAGCCCTTTAAATGCCCCTCCCCCATCCCGCCGGCCGGAGCTGCAGGCGGGATTTAAAGGGCTTGGGGTTCTGACTATACTCGGTTTTCGCTTTACGCGATAACCGCGGAACGGAACCCCCGCCTAAGATGCGACAGACCTGTAATGTACAGTCAACACACTATGTGCTCAGCAAAATGTCTTGCTTGTGAATTGTAATTTGGCCAGTTTGTGTTTATGAGCTTGCTCATTTTTGCGAATTGACAGGTACCTCATCTGTGACTGGAAACACCCCAAATGCTAAATATCGATGAGAGCTAGAAGGGGTTTGTACAGTCCTCCTGCTAACAGAGCCAGCCTTTGAGCACTATAGGGAGTGTGGTGTGTGTGTGTGTGTGAATGCAAACTGTCCAGCCCACCACTTGAGGGCACAGGATTACTGCGAAAGCAGTGAGCTAGGCAGCATTACCGAAAGTGTTTGTGGGTAGGTGTAAAATAAATATGAGAATAATTCAAATGCTTGGATTTCAGAGACTGAGACCCTGCCTTAAAGGTAAAAAAAAATATTTTATTTGTTTTGTATTCCCAGGTCTTAAAAATAATCCAGAGCTCCGTGTGGTTCTTCTATTTGTCTACAATTCTTGGAAGCCGGGAGCTAATCGGTTTCTTAATCAGATAATCAATCCTTTAAATGAAAAAAGTATCATCTTGGCTGGGGGGTATGTGGAGAGCTTGACGTCACTGACCTCTGAGAAGTGGGTATCTCTTTCAAGTTAATTTGTGATGAAACATTGTGGAATCGTAGCAGGGTACAGACTGAACATGAAACCTCTGTGAATAGGGCTGAGTCAGACATCTGTGAAAGGCACCATCCAAGCACAGTGATGTCATTTTTATGCAGGGAGAGGAAATACCCAAGGACTTCCTTTTTCTAACCAGTGTTGTTTTTCATAGTAGTAATGAAGTATTAAGGAAAGTCTTGAAATCACAGTGAAAAATGATACAGGGCTGCTGCTGCTGTGTACTCCAGTAGGAAAAGCTGGAGACTTTGTCATATGGCTTTGCTTTGTGGCCTGTTACAAAAAGTAGTTTTAAATCTTGGATTCTAGAGAGCAACTTTCAGGTGAATTAGACGACATTTCCTGCTTTGAAGATTCTCTGCTGGTGAGAGTTTATTCCAGTTTGGCAGTTCTTTGCTTGAAATCGATTCTGCCTTCTGTATGCTTTAACCTTCAGCATTTGTGCTCTTTTCTTTCTCATTATGCATTATATAGTAACACTGTAATTGCTTGGTCATTTTTAGGGAGGCCAGTCTTGCCAGCCAGTTTATAAAGGCTTTACATTTCAGAGGTGTGTTTGTGTGGCTGGCACCTATCATGTCTTCCAATTTGTGTGTTAAATTATTCCTTAAGTGTATTACTTCCATTTTTGTCCATTGTAATGTGAAACAAATACAGCAGACCCTCACTAGAACGTGTGTCTTTATAGCGTGAATTCGGTTATAGCGCGAGCGCGCATGAATCCCAAATGTAATTACCTTCATTGGAATCCATGGTAACGCGGTCCCTGCGTTAACGCGGGACTGCGCATGGATCCAAAAACCCACGTTCTAGCGGGGGTCCATTGTACTTAATTTCTTCCTGTCAGGTGTTGAGATGTCAGTGATATCCCCTGGGTTTCTGAAAATTCTGTGACCTGGGATTCCTAACATTTGAAAAATTGTAGAGACTGAGGCTAGCAATAAGATGCTGCTTCAATATGTAGCTACTGGGTCTGTCAAGCGATCAAAAAAATTAATCTTAATCACAGTTTTAATCGAACTGTTAAAAATATTAGAATACCATTTAAATATTTGGGGTTTTTTCTATATTTTCAAATATAGGATCAGAGCTGGGGGTATGGGGCTTCAGTCGCTCTTGAGGTTTGAGGCGCTGGGCTCCATTCCCCTCCCCACCGTCCGGGGAGCTGCGGGCTAGGGCTGCTCCTGCCACCAATGCTTCCCACCCCACCCACAGGTATGCGATTAACGTGTTAATTTTACTTTCAGTTAATCGCAGGCTTTAACTGCAATTGACAGCCCTAGTAGCTATAGTAATGGATGCTCAGACAATGTTCTGATTTGAAGTACTCTTTAAACCCCATTGTGCGTAGGTATTGCAAGTCGGAGAATGCTGTGCTATAGTATGTTTGCCAAGGGAAGGGTTCAACCCAGGCAGACATCAGTATATGTCCATTATGGCTAAGAGAAAAGCCAGCATTTCCTGGTAACTAAGAAAAAGGGTGAAGCAACAGCCATCACGAGCTTTTACTATCTAGCTCCTTCCTCCTGCTGCCCAGTTTGGTTACTTGAATTCTGAGTACTAATTTGTCCAGAGCGTATCAGACCTATATAATTTCAAGGACTAAATAGATAGAGTCCCTGCAAACTACTGAACCTGGCACCTAGTTAGATGATCCCACAGATCAAATCACTATTGGTGCTCAAAGGTGGGTTTATGCCAAATGTCCAAGAAGGACATCTTTCCATTGCTGAGGCATAGGAAAGGTTTGCCATTGGCTTGTGAATAGGAGGTGTCTGCCTTCGACTTGACTTATTGGAGCATCTTTGTTGCTTTTGTGGGTGACTGAAAAAATCTCTGTAGAATATTGTCGTCTATACTGGGTGTTCAGTTTGTATAAAGTTCTAGTGCAGCCTTTTTATTTAAATGTAGACCAGTTGCTTTGGAATCTTTTCTAATTTGGTGCATGTTGTCTTTCAGTAACACTGAGGCTGGCGATTCCTATGGTCTGGTTGGATTGGCTTTCAGTGGACCCCAGCTACAGAGTGCTGCAGTTTTGTTAGACCAGGATGTAATTGATGAACGGACTGTAGAAGCAGCAATGCAGCGTCTCAAAGCAGCAAATATTCCTGAGCACAACACCATTGGGTTCATGTTTGCATGTGTTGGCAGAGGATACCAGTATTATAAAACCAAAAGGAATCTTGAAGCAGATGCATTTAGGAAATTTTTCCCTAATGTTCCCCTATTTGGCTTTTTTGGACATGGAGAAATAGGATGTGATCGAATAGTCACTGGAAATTTCATACTGAGAGAATGCAATGACATAAAGGATGATCTACTCCATGGTTATACTACAGTTATGACTCTTATTCATCTTGGTTCAACTAAAGCAAACCAAGTTTAAATATGTTTTTAAAATACACCAGCTGAGCTACTTGGTTGGTTGTTTCCATTCCAGAGAACTGAAAAATCTGGAATGATGTACATACATACTATAAAAGCACCTTCCAAAATCTAAAGTAATCACTTTTGTAATGTTGTAAAATCATGTAGTCAGGATAGTGTTTAATGCAGTAGGTATGGGGACGCTTTGCATTTTGTGTAATGTGCAAAAGTCAGAACTGCAGGTAAATGTACATGCGTTCAAATTTTACAACAGAAGGAAGCTTCTTTCTTTCTCCTAAGGCTAGAAGAGTGCACAAATGCCAGTGTAGTCCAGCAAAAACGCTCAACAGTATAGAGAAGTGAACCATCAGTATTTTGATGTGATCTCTATTATACATAAAAACTACTGATGTGTACGTGTCCGGTTCCACCTTTACCTGAGTCTTCTCTCAACAGAGATATGTACATTCCATCCAGATTCAGAACTGGGCCCTGCCTACAAGCAATAATACCTCTTTATTAGGTCAAATGAGTGAGAATATTTGGGCAATAATCATGAAGTGTTCATTAAATAAAATACAAAATATATGTAAAAGGTACAGTGTCTTCTATGTTTAGAGAAAAAAGCCAATTTAAAGGGACACTATCAGGTTACAAACTGAGTCCCTTCAAGAACACCTTGGATTAAAACAATTTTAAGTATCTGACATACTCTTTACTGTGTCTGCTGTTTTACTTTTGCATTTCTCAGCTTGGACAATGAAAATGGACCAGTCGCCTTTGCTCTTAGATTCTCCAGTACAAGCACAATGGTGCATTGTGGAGGTTGCAGATGCTGCAAAGGGCTGCTTATTCATTAAAAAACATCCCGTAGAAGCTTAAAAATAAAAATGGAAACGTTTCCATTGGCCTCAAGTTCCTTAAAAGTTTTGGACATTTTTACTGACCCTAATATGTGGGCCAAGCCATGTCTCTTTTATAAATTAGTTTTGACAAAAAGAACTTTGTTGTTGCATTTTGCTCACTTTTACTATAATGAACAGAGAATTTTTCCCAGGCTTCTTTGGGCGTAAGTTTTTAAACGCAGTTTTTCTTTTATTACCCACTCGGAGCAATACAGCTGGATTGATAAAATATTAACTTTACTAGATACTGAATTTATACATTCAGAATTTTATACAAAACACAGTATAGCTTTATTATAACAGATATTTTGGTAGTATTTCATGCTGTCTCTAAATTCCAAATCAGGCAACTATCCCTTATGTTGTATGTTGGCATCAGGGTAGATTGGGAAATCTCACAGGAAGCTCTAAAATGGGAGGAAAATTCTGATCCATTATAGTTATTTGATCTTTAGTAGGAAAGGGATGCTTTTTTTGTTCTAGGACATACTGCCTGCTTTTCTGGAAACTGTTGGAAAATAACTATCAATAGTACACACCTTGAACATTTTTGGCAATATGGCATGTCAAGGTAAAAATTGTCACTGAAATTTATGCTCACAGTTACATCAGGACTAGCTTGTTTTGTCCTGAGGGAGGAGTCAGCAGATCATTTAATTCTCTACCATGTTACTTTGGCATTTAGAAAACATCAGCTTTCTGCATTTCTTCCATCCTGAGTTTGGTAAAGCCTCAACATTGTACTGCTTTGCTGTGAGCATACTTAACTTTGGATGTATATATTGTATTTCTTCATCCTCAGCTATTTATACTTTTTTTTTTTTCCTCTTCTTCTTTGTGCTCCCACAGACATTTGTCACAGGTTTCTTCAAAAACTTTATGGTATAAAATTATAAACCTCTCCCTAGTCAATGATGCTGAAATTCTTGCTGAATCAGCAGCAGTATAATTCAGCAATAGCCAAAGGAAAGCTTGTATAAGAACTTTTTAAAGGGCACATATTTCAGATCACAAGAGCTGCTGAGCACTTGCAGCTTTTATTCTCTTCATTAATCAGACACTTAATGCAGCAGATCGGATTTTTTTTTCCTGAAGAGGATATCTGGAGTTTCAGTGCAGGCATTTGGTATTCATTTGTTCTACGATTTAAATTATTATAGAGGAGTTTATAATGTGTGGTCATGATTCAAATTCAGTTGATTCAATGGGAGTCTTTCCATTGACATCAATGGGCTTTAGGCAGAGCTCTTGTATTGGCTGTTTGTTCGGGTTTTTTAAAACTAGAAGAATTCATACTGTAACATTAATTGACACAAACTGTGACCATATAGATCATTGTTGCAACCAAGGTCCTATTGTTGCACCAAAACTTGTACAAAGGAGGTTGTAATTTGCTGGTTATGATTGTTGTCTGTATGCGTGTATCATTTTTGTCCTCTCCATGGATGATCACCTTCTAGTGATGGAGAGGTTTGCGTGTCTCCATGATCCCGAGAGTGATGCTGCCTGGAGCATTGATCTAACTAAAGCCTTTAATACAGTGAATCGCCGTGCCCTCAACTGTACTTTCTAAGATTGGATGTCCTGATAAATACATCAGTGTCCTAAAATTGCTGCATGATAACATGAAAGCGACTGTTCTGAGCAGCACTGGCTCCTAGAGTGAACCTTTTAAAGTACAAACAGGAGTCAAACAGGGATGTATCATCGCTCCAACCATGTTTGCGGTTTTTATTGCCATCATTCTTTGCTGGGAAGTTTACAGCTGGCGTTGAAATCATTTACAGAATGGACGGAAAGCTGTTCAGGCTTAGCAGGCTGAAAACCAAGAGTAAGATCTCCACAACATCTATTGTGGAACTTCAGTATGCTGATGACAACACAATCTTTGCCCACTCTGAGAAGGATCTTCAAACTATCTTGAATGTGTTTGCCGATGCTTACGCATGTCTTGGTTTCACTCTTAATATCAAGAAAACTAAAGTGCTCTATCAGCCCTCTCCAAATGAGGTATTACATGCAGGGCCGGCTTTAGGCCGATTCCCCGGAATTGGGCCCCGCGCCTTAGGCACCTGTTTAATTTTTTTACTCACTCAGCGGTGGTCCGGGTCTCTGGTGGCGGGAGTTCCTTCACTGACTCCGGGTCTTATGGCAGCATTTTGGTGGCGGGGGGTCCTTCAGTGCCACAGAAGATCCGGAGCGAGTGAAGGACCCCCCCCCCCCGCCTCCAGGTATTCGAATCGGGCCCCACAGTTCCTAAAGCTGGCCCTGATTACATGCCCCATTTATCAAAGTCAGTGGAGTGGCACTGAAGAATATCGATCATTTCCTCTATCTTGGAAGTCATCTTTCATCCAAGGCAGATATTGATGCAGAAATTCACCATCACCTGAGCTGTGCCAGTGTAGCTTTTTCTCGTTTACGGCACAGGGTTTTTGAAGATTACGACATTCGAACAGACACCAAGCTTCTTGTTTATCAAGCTGTTATTCTCCCAACATTGTTGTATGGGTCCGAAACTTGGACAACCTATAAACATCACTTGAAAGTCCTTGAGAGGCACCATCAATTCTACCTTCATAAGATTCTGAAGATCAAATGGGAAGACAGGTGCACCAATATTGGTGTTCTGGAAGAGGCAAAGACCACCAGTATTGAGGCAATGATCATCCATCAGCAATTCCATTGGACTGGTCGTGTCCGGATGCCAGACCATCGCCTGCCAAAACGGGTCCTCTTCTCTCAGCTGAAAAAAGGGCACCATAACGTGGGTGGACAAGGGAAAGCGTTATAAGGACTTGCTGAAGGACAACCTAAAAAAGTGTAATATTGACATTGACACTTGCCCAGGATTGCTTAAAATGGAGTGAAGTCCTACAAGATGGTCCCCTGTATTTTGAACTTGCTCGCCGACAAGCTGAAGAGGACGAGGCGTAGGAGGAAGGAGAGACTGTTCTCCATTCATGGTCAGCAGCCTCCTGCTGAGCCTGAAAACATCTGCCCTCGTTCTAATAGAACTTGTGGTTCAGGGACTGGCCTTATTAGCCATTTGAAGACCCATAACTCTTATGGAAGATGATCATATCAGTAAAGAGTGATTGCTCATCATCATCATCATCATTTTTGTATTTGAAGTTATGCATATTGGCTATGCACTTGTATCTCAATATGTTTGAGTCTAAGTAGCCTCAGTGAAGCATTTGGTCAACTTCTTGAGAAAAGACTATTCTTAGTAAGTGCCCAATCAAGAAACACTTAACTGACAATGGAATTTGGGAGATGCCAACCCACATCTGAGCTTTCCTGGGAATGTTCAACTAACATGTAAACAATGGCGTCAGCCTGCAAAAAGCTGAACCATTTATGGACATGTGACTTGTCCAGGTGGCTACAAACTCCATCTTGTTGCTGTGATTTTGGACAGAACAAAAAGGTTTCTGCTCACGAGAGAGAGAATAGAAAAGGCCCTTGAAGCCCCTCCATTTTGTCTTCAGCTGGCTTAAGAGATGGCCTCTCCACCTCAAAGAGATGCCTGAAAAAAACTGGAACAAAGGACCATTAACTATGGGGGTGTGAGTGATTGCTGGACCCAGACTAGGAAGGAGTCCAGTCTGTGAAAGAAGCTTATTGGAACATCTCTGGGGGTGAGATTTCATCTGTAATCAGTTTCTGTAATCAGCTTAGATTTGCGTGTTTTGTTTTGCTTGGTAACTTACTTTGTTCTGTTCTCCAGCCACCACACTCAAAACTCACTTAAATCACTAGCAGTGTCTCAAAGCAATCAGCTGTGCACAGATCCTGTTCGACCAGTCCACTGTGATGGGTTCAATCACAGAAACCGCCTTGGGACTGTCACCTGATGTGCTGAGACTACCTCTGAGCCTGTTTTCTCTGGCAGTTTGGGCCTTCAGAACCCTGCCTTGTGGTAGCAGATACACTAATCTGCTGCAACACAGACCCAGGGTCTGAACCACACGCCCCAAAGCTGCAGCCTTAACTGAAATGGCTTAGCAAGTGCTCCTGTCTCTAGCACCCAGACACTGAGCTCCCAGTGGGATCCAAACCCCAAATAAATCCATTTTACCCTGTATAAAGCTTATACAGGGTAAACTCATAAATTGTTCGCCCTCTATAACACTGATAGAGAGATATGCATGGCTGTTTGCTCCCCCAGGTATTAATTACTTAGGGTCAATTAATAAGCAAAAGTGATTTTATTAAATATAAAAAGTAGGATTTAAGTGGTTCCAAGTAATAAGACAGAAATATTCATAACTTCAGATTTAAAAAAAAAGATACACATATACAGCATAATCATAACCAGCAAATTACAACCTTTCTATAGACCACTTTCTTGACCTCCTTGGTACAAGATTTGGTGCAGCTATAGAACCTTGGTTGCAATAATGATCTATATGGTCACAGTTCATGTCAGTAATGTCAAACATACCAAGTTGTACTCTGCACTGTTGGCTTTTTAAAGCAGGAGATTAACAAGTATAGGTCTCTTTAATTTATCCTACTGGATGTTAAAGCTGTTAATTGTAGTATTCTGTTTGTTCTGCCCTTTGAGGATGTGATGTTAAAAGAGGCCTTTCAGGGGGAGTTGGGTGCCTTCCTCTTGTGTTACATTCAGTCATTTCTGGCTACTTGGTGCTAGGATTTAACTTAGTGAAAATTTAGATAAGGAAAATGTTTCATTCATTTTATTGTGCAGTTTTCCCAAAACAACCAGGACTCTTTGAATGAAGGAAAAAAAAAATCTGTTCAAAACATCATAAATACCAGTGTTTGAGTTTTGTGTAAACTTAGTATGGAATGTACCAAAAGGTGTTATTGTGCTCTTCCCCAGTTATTAATTTGGAATTTTGTGTTAATTGTACATGTGCCACCAAACAAAATAAACCAGAAGATTTCAGGGTGGACAATAATCATTTAAAGAGTGAAATGAGCAAGAACTTAAAAAGGCTTCCTTGGCAGCCTTCAGACTTTTCAGAGACTTCCCTGAGAAACATTTATATGTGATTTCAGAATGGCTGAGTTCAGGGTTGACTGCAGTGCATCTCTTGCAGGTATGTCGTCTCATCCTTGACACAAAGCAGAGCGGAGATCAATTTGGTGAAAAAAGGAAGAAGCGAACACTTCAAAGGCACAAGATCTGCAGGCCAAAAGTTGGTGTTTACGACTTCTGGTTTATAGAAAGTAAATATGATCCTGCTTCTACACACGTTGAATATGATCAGAATGTTCTTAAATGTTTGTTTTTACACTACTGTAAAATGAATAGCCTCCATATTCCAGATGAGGATACCATTGGATTACATAAAACCATAGAAGGTAATGGAAAAATGAATTGATTATGATGCATAGCCAAATAAATGTTTGTGTTTTTATATATATATAATCACACAGGAAAAAGCATTAACATGATAGTTATCCTGTTTTTAGAGCTGATGGCCGATATTTTCATACTTCATAACTGATTGGCCCTGGTGTCCCTATGTGGATGCTATTTGACTGACACATTCTAGTTTGACACAATACACTTCAACAGAGGAAATGTGGCTCCAGAATTTAAGATGCATGGGAAAAATACAAAACTTTCAAAGTTATTGCAAAATGCATTATATTACAAAAAATACTTTGATGTTTTCCCTTGGGAATTCAAACCTCCATTCAAGGAAAGTACTTAAGCAAAGTCCATGCCTGTTCAGGACAGTTCTTAAGCCTGGCTTAAATTCTATTGATTTCAGTTGGACTTCAGTACCTGCTTAAGTGTTGTCCTGAATAGGAATGTTTTCCAGAATCAGGGACTCAAATATTAAGGTGCATTTTCCTGCCCTTCCAAGTGCAATGGCAACTTCCTACTTGTTTTTACAATATATTTGAAAAAAAAAATTAAAAATAGTGTTGGGTCTTATATGTAGGTATAGTGCATAGAGTATTCATGTTAAGTTAGTTTTCCCTCAAAAAGCCCAGCTGGCATAAGGCTTAATTGGGGAATAAGGAATCCTCTTATTACCCCTGATGTGTTTTTATAGTAGACCTTCGAAAGAAAGCAAGAATAACCTGATGAAGATAAGAGACCACAAATCATATGATACTAAATCTTCACAATTGCATCAAGGGGATTTCAGTTAAAACCTGCAGGAACAGTAAATCTGCTTTTTTTGGTCATTTTCTGTGCCTGCAGATTCCTTTTGGTCCAGCTTAATATTGAAATAAGCTTTATTTTAACAGATGAAGACTCTGGGCCTGGTCAGTCATGCCCTCTTTGCGGGGAGCAATATACTAGGATCCTGTAAATTATTAAACTCCAGTCTGACTTTCAGGTACAGCAAAGGTGCCTGGTAAGACTGAACCTCAGCTATGAATTTTGGAAAAATGGGTGATTAAAAATGTTAATTTTCTTATTTACTTTTCAGGTAAAAATGAAGCTCTGCTGTATATCAAATGGGATCTTGGAATTCACTGACGTCCTGCCAAGAAAAAAAGGGTAATACTCTGTTTATGTACCGTTGTTTCATTTTTTCATCATATTTTATCTCCACTTTTGGAAGAGACAGAAGTTTCTATTTCTAAGTCAATAAACTGGTTTTTAGTCTTCATTTATCTAAAAAGGGCTATTTCTGACACATCTCCAAACTCCTCCAAATATGAAGCATTAATGGTCAAGTCAGAGAGCGTTTAAAATAAAATTTCCCCCCAAAATTAAATGGGATGACATAAATATTTTAGTCACTGGAACTACTCAGATCAGTAAATTTACACATGTGCAGAAGTTTGCACAGCTTCTGGCCCAATCTGAATAGCCACAGAGATAATGAATGTGTGTAAGTACAGGCTTTATGTCAGGCCTGCACAATTCATGAAACGTCGAGGGCCATATTACTCCAGAGAAAACAGCTGAGGCCGAACCCCCCCTGGCCCCGCTGAAACACACTTCCCCTCTCCCCCCCGTCCCCCGCGCTGCCCAGCCCCGCCGAAACATCCCCCGCCCCAGCGCCGCCTAGCCCTGCAGAAACACCCCCCCTTCCCCAAAGCATAAAGCCTCGCTGCCACTGGCCGTTCAGCTCATCATCCCCCCATGAAATAAGGGGAGGGGAAAAGGGGGACAGTTTGAAGGGATTTTCTGGGGCTGTGAACTAAGGGGAGGGGAAAGGGGAGCAGTGTGAAGGGATTGGATGTTACTGTCCAACACACAAACACAGGGACCGCAGGGAGCCGGGGGGGGGCGGGCAGGGGCAGTGTGATACAGGCCAGGAAGGGGGCAGCAGTCGGAGCAGGGCAGGTGCAACACACACACACGTCTCCCCCGGGGATTTCCTGGCTGCCCACAGACAGTTCAACCAACACCCCCCCCACACCCCCCTGATCACTATGGAGGCTGCCCTGGGACCAACCAGTGTAGTAGCTGCCCCACCCCCAACCGAAGGGGTGGGGGCTTGGCCCATCCCCCCTCCCCCCAAGCTGCAGCTTGAGCCCAGGCCGGGCGCCCCTCCCTTGCTCGGCACTTACCGACTCTGCCTCGTGCCCAGCACTTCCTGCCTCAGTGGGCCCCGGAAGTGATGCTACCGCTTTACACCAGGCGGGGGGAGCGGGAGACACGTGCGGTTCTGGCTGTTAGGGTGGTTGGAGCGTGGCACATGCGTGTGGAGCTGTGAGGCGGACCCCCCTCCCAGGCAGGGGCAAACCCAGCAGCCCCACCCTGCTGCTTGCCCGCACAGTGAGCCCACACGGGCCGCATGTTGTGCAGGGCTGCTTTATGTAAAACTTCTTTAGCACCATCTCTCAGAATCTCCAAATGCTTTACAAGCTAAATAAATGTAATCAATGTCCCTGCCAGCTGATATTTTTTTTCATGTGTGTGTTTCTGGGGAAGAAAATTTCAGCTGGCACACTCACAGTATATCTATACTAAAGGTGAGGGATTTTACTTTCTTAGTGAACCCATGGTAAATCCTAGTGTGGACAAAGCAGGTATAGTTTTTGCAAGTGTTAGCAGGACCAGGTTAAACCCTAGATCATGATTTCCATGAATCTGTTCTTTGTTTGAAATTATTCACTGAATGTTTTACAAGAAGATGGTTCAGCCAGTGGGTGGCTCACAAATACAAGTGGCAACTACACACACTGGAGCTATGAAATTTGAGCTGTTTTGTTTGGACATAGGTCATGTGGTATGTTACTGTCCCCTGAGCACAACTGTCAGTCAGACCTAGTCTGCATTTGACAAATGATGCTGTTTAGGTACACGTCAGCTCAGCTTTGAACAGCCCTCACTTCTGGCTGTCCAGTTTGGAAGTATACTCCCCAACTGGCTGCTCAGAGGTGTATCCTCTATGCAACAGGGCAAGCTGGAGCTAAATCAGGGGTTCTCAAATGGGGGGTTGGGACCCCTCAGGGGGTTGCGAGGTTATAACATGGGGGGTCATGAGCGGTCAACCTCCATCCCAAACCCCGCTTTGCCTCCAGCATTTATAATGGTGTTAAATATATTAAAAAGTGTTTTAATGTATAAGGGGGGGTCACACTCAGAGGCTTGCTGTGTGCAAGGGGTCACCAATACAAAAGTTTGAGAACCACTGATCTAAATTCTGTGGCTCTGTTGCTGGATTCTGTGACACAATAGAAGTTTTTGTGGCTGCTTAAGTTTAAATAATGAAGGTTTGTAATGAAATACAGAAATAAGACCAATTAGTACAGGAACCCTCGTGTTTATTTTGATAATGAATTTTATTTGTTATGCTGTCCACACATTTTCACAAACAAAAAGGAAGCAAAACCAGGTATATATACTTTTGGAATACGTGAGAAATGGGTAATTTTGGGTATAATAAAGAAAAACAGTTTAAATTTTTTCAGTGTCCTTTTGATATTTGAATGATCTTTACGTTCAAACTATAAGAAAGGCAGCTATGCCTGAAAGGATTTCGTACCATCTAGCATTACTCTTAATGGAAAAAAATTGACAAATGATTTGTCCTAGATTCTTTTGACTTATCCAGTGCTATTGGGTAGGGGGGATTCTTATTTTTCCATAGCTCTGCAACTGAGCATATAGTTGCTACCAATAAGTGTGTTAAGAAATCAGAGTTTTGTGGTCTAAATAGGTGCTTAACTGGTAGTTTCAGTAAAATTGCCAGTGAATGACAGTATGTCCGGACTATTATGCCTGGATTTTAGTGTAATCCCATCAGAGGGGGGGAAATACCAACCAATTCACAATTCCTCCAGCAAATATTTGAAACATCTTTATAGTGTTGTTTCAATCTGAAGAAAGTCAAATACCAGTGGAATATGATTTTTTATTGTGTTTTTTCTACATGTGTTACCATAAAAGAGAGTTGCTCCAGGCCACATGCATGACCACAGTTCATAAAAGAGCTCTTCACACAACTACTCCTCCCACGTATGTATCTAATTTATAATGTAATAATTACCAAATACCTGGCAGGAATTATATCTTCTAATCCCTTATATTTCGTAATTATTTTTTCCAATCCTGTGAGGGCTCTAACTAAAGCAACTCATAGTATGAATGGGTTTTAAATATTAAGTAATTAAAAGTGAGGATTTCTAATGGGACAACCATGTTGTATTTCATCTGTCCACTGGTTTCCCTTCTCAAATAACTGAGTCATTCTGCAAAAGCTCATCTCCTTTCCTTTACCAAAAAAAAAAAAAAAACCCACCAAAAGGTATACCAATCTCCTAGAACTGGAAGGGACCTTGAAAGGTCATCGAGTCCAGCCCCCTGCTTTCACTAGCAGGACCAATTTTTGCCCCAGATCCCTAAGTGGCCCCCTTAAGGATTGAACTCACAACCCTGGGTTTAGCAAGCCAATGCTCAAGGTGTGAGGAAGACTAGAATTCCATTTTATCACAGTAAGTTTGGGAGATTCTAGGCTATCTCTAACCCTTATTTTCTCCCATAACTTTAGGGTAAGAGGTGCTATCAAGTAGACTTCCTTCTGTTTTCCCCTTGATGTTTGGAAATAAAAATCAAAGCAATTAGTAGAATAGGAAACTCATCTTGTTCTCTTTCCACCTGTTTCTCTCTGTCCGGTGTACCTTGCCACCAATGTTCAAGATGAGTCACCCAATAAGTACCTTTTATATTGGTCACTGCCAGGGCACCTTATGATTTAGTTCTGGAAAGAATTTTCCTGTTAATTTTAGCCATTTTGTTTCCCCAGCTGGAGGATTTTCTAACATCTTATGGGAAACCTTTACTGGAATATTCTGGAAGAGGAAGGTGATCCTCAGGAGCAACATTATTGTTATGGCAGTAATGTTGCCAAAACACTATAATCATCTCTTGCTTTTCAATTACTTTTTAATTTTTTTTAACAAGCACAGGTGGCTGTCTTCATATACTGTTATTAAATGGGAAAGAAAATTGACCACTACATACTTTTATGCGATGTTTGGCTAACTTAAATTTAAAACGAATTTGTAGCCTTGTTTGACACTGATCTTTAAGGCAAATTGACATGACTTTCAATTTTGTATAATTAATTTTAAAACCTACGACCTCCCTAAATGCCATTCTTTTGAGGGATTGTGCAGTCATGAGTCGGTCTTCATCCACAAAGAACACTATATTATGGATTGACTTCTTTGCATTTAAATCCTGTATTTGTTGAATTTTTCTAATTTTCTGTGCAAATGGTTTCTTGGTTAATACAAACCATGTGGGGAATAGTGGACAACTTTGCCATAGGCCTCTTTGAAATGAGAGAGGCTCTGAATATTTACTACTGACTCTTTCTTTAGCTTTTATAGATTGGTATAAGATTTCAGTCCATTTTTTTCTTTTACTTTCTAGACCTAGTCTCTTCATAAACTTCCATTTAACTTGCTCATAGATCTTTTCGACATCTAGTGAAAGTAACATACCTGACCTCCTTACCTTTGATAGGCTTGAATGGATCACAACCAGTAACCTATGAATGTTATCTAATAGCTGTCTTCCCTGATTAAATCCCATTTGATATATACTAGTTATTTTAAGTGTAAATGATTCTGTCAACACCTTTGCAAAACTCTTAAATTCTATATTTGACAATGAGATGTGCATACGTGAAGTACATTCAATCTTGTATCTTTTGGCCTTTAAAATCACAGCAATATTGATTGATTTCTTCATATCTGCTAATGTTTTGAAGTCCTGAAAATCACTTAGAAGTTTGGGGGAAAACTGATAAGTCAAAGATTTGTACAATTCAATTGAGACCCTTTCCATACCAGGTGCTTTACTTGACAGCATATTTTTAATGACTGATTTGACTTCCTCAAATTCTTTCTGCAGATGTTCAGGTATAACTGGGAGCCCAGCTTCTCCAGGGTAAGAACTTGTATGACAGTGCATCTCACTGTTGTGTTCTCTGATACCAATCATAGTATTTTTTTCTTTTTCCTGTCTTAGCCTATATGCTGAATTGTTACGGCCCTTATTTTCCATCCCATTGTACTTTTGTTTAAACTGATATACAACACAGTCTCTTTTTTCTGGCCACAGAACAGAGAGTTGTCCTCTAAGGAAGGGAGGTTTAGCCAGGTTTTTCCTTGCATCTGTCTTTTTGTGCAACTTCTCTAATTTTTTTATTTCAGAGAGAAGAAACTTGTCTTCTGTATT
This sequence comes from Mauremys reevesii, assembly GCF_016161935.1. NCBI lineage: Eukaryota > Metazoa > Chordata > Testudines > Geoemydidae > Mauremys > Mauremys reevesii. The sequence continues at coordinate 34,974,053 of NC_052632.1, forward strand.
TTTCCCCCCTTTAATTCTAGAGAATGTCTCAATTAATTTTCCCCTCCATACTGCCTTATAAACCTTCCATAGTATATTGGTACGTAAGTTTCCATTTTTGTCATTATTGAAAGAAATTTTGGTTTTGCTAATTACATCATTCAGTACTATAAGGTTCTCAAATAATGGATTATTCAGGTCCCAGTTGCTATGCCTCCTACAACCAAACAAATCTCTAAGTGTTGTCATGATAGGAATAGGGACTAACCATGTAAGCTCACCTCTCTTTGCCTCAGTCAGAAAATCCTTTAAGCAGGCAGACAAAGATATATAATCTTTTTGCGTGAACAGCAAATGGGGATATGAATAAAACAAGTAATCGCTCACGAATGGCTTCACATTCTTCCATGAAACCAGTAGACTGAGCTGGGAAAGATTTTGTTTCAAATATGAGCCAGGGGAATTGGGTTCCTCCTTTCTACTGTCTGATCTGTCAGCTGTAGGATTTGAGGTGAGATTTAAATCTCCCTCAACAATGAGCTCTTCAGAAGAAAATGTCAGGACAGGAAGAATAGCATTGGGAAAGGCTCTTTGTCCAGTGTTAGGAGCATATACCAAGCACAGGGTAATTACTCTGCCCAGTAGATTTCCTTTAACTGTTATGAATTTCCTCATTTTAACACTGTTTTACTTCAAGTTGAAGTCTCTTAGCTAGGAGGCTGGCCAACAAGGTGATGTTTCAAGACAGTGTGAGGAACCATTGAATCACTATTTAAAACAAAAATGTAGGTCGTATATCAGCTGGAGAGAAAGTGGAGAGAGAGAGAGGCCCTTTTATCCACATCTGGTGAGTATGTCTGAAGTCAGCCAAATTCTGTACATATATCCCAGATATATTTTGAAACCACTGGATTGAGAGAGTCCCTTGACCTCTTTGTGCTGCTTCCAGACTTTCCTGGGAGAAGGGGACAATCTCGTGAAAACCCTAAGATGATATCATACTCTTTACATGGTGAAATACCTCAAAGATTCTCATGCTCCCTGTCTTTGCATTGGAAAAAGAAAGAACTCCCAGATAGAACTACTTGGCTGCGGACAGTCTGCAATACATTTGTCAGGGGAAAGCTCACAGAAGATTCAAAAATGGTTCTAATGATTTCTCTACAATGTGACTTCCCTTCTTTGAAAGTAATCAGGCACTCTGATAAATGTAACTATTTTTCCTTATTATGATCTATGTGCCATCTTCTCCCAGTACATTAGCAGATTTATTTGTTTCTAATTTCTTCTTTGCTCATCCTGGTTACCAGACCCTCCACAGCACTTGTTATGTTATGGTTCCTCTGCATGTTGTTCTCCCATGGTTCCTGTTTTATTGCTTTATTCTGTTATCTCTGAAGAGTTAAAAAAAATTTTAAAAAAAGTTTATTAATACCAATTACCCCTCTCTTCCTCCCCCAGAATAACCCTGCCACTTAATTTCAGATGTACTCACTGTTGCAGCCATTGCTGCTGGTAGTCTCAACCAGGCTGGCACCACGCTCTGTTGAGCTGGCCCTTCGAATGTGGGCCTTCCTGACCGTGAATAAGTGACCAAAAAAAGGGGGATGGAGGAGAGATGAAGAAACACAGAATGAGAAAATATTGGTCAGAGAAGAGAGACTCAGGAAATGAATGGTGCTTTCACTAACAATGTAATATTAGCACTTTGCAACTTCCAAACACAGGTGACAAACTTTAATATTCAGCCCCTTTGTGAGGTAGGGGGGAAACAGAAGAAATTTGCTCAAAACCACACAGCATGCCCATAGCAGCGCCAGCATTAGAACTCAATGTATGGGTCCCAGCTAATATTGCTCTGGGCTGCCTCTAAGGCCTTTATTATGTAATTGGTCACTATAATACAGTTTTAACTAATTAATCATTTAAATCTGCTAAAAGCCCTTTCAAAATGCTGAAGAAAGGGATGCTTTCTACACAGCTGTTTTAAACATAGCTAACCTTCCTTTGGAGAGCTCAGTGAATACCTCACCATCTTGACTCTTTAAAAAACAAACAAAAAAAAGAAAACCCACCACTTTAGCCATCTGTCTTGAGAGAAGCTGTCAGTTTTGCTCCTTTGTGTCCAGTTTTTGTCCTGTGGTGACTTTAATTCCTCCACACAATGTGTTGCCTTGTCAGCTCTATTCCTAAATGGGGTTTATTAGATGGATGGCTCTGATCTTGTTTGTTAATATACTCTTCTCACATAGGTAATTTAACCAGTCAACATGGGTTTATATTATGTCAATGATTCACTGATCTATAACTATCCCTAGCGTTCCATTTGCCCCCTCTATGCTGTATTCTTCCCCTTTTAAATTCTATTGGGGGAATTGAAGTCATAATGTTCTATAACTTAACACAATGGAAAAAAACCTCTCTCAGGTGGATTATAGACCAGATTCAAATCAGCCACCTCTTTTACTCTTTTCTGGTATACCTTGTACAGCCTTCTCCTGGGGTTAGGTGTCCCAGGGCCCTTCCACAGACATTTTGAATTGCTTGTAGTGAAATCTGCCTTTTGCTCTCTTAGTAACACCAAGCATCATAAATACCTTTCTACTTTCCTCAGTGGTCTGTCTTCATGCCATTTTTTTAGTTCCATTTAGATAACAGCTGGAGTATGCTGAGATCTGCATGGGTGGCGAGGGGAATGGCCAAGGAGCTATCTCTTCTCCCACCCCCTTGTGTGCTATACAGGAAGCTGGCACACTTAGTTCTTGCTCAGCAAACTGGTTAAGCTAGCTATATGGCCCCTTTGTGCTGCTCCACAGCAGGGGCCAGAAGCTGGCCCTACAGCATTAATAATTGTTAAAACAGAAATTCAGGTTCAGAGCTCCCCTACATAAAACCAATTCTCTCAATTAAAGAATCCTTCAAATCCCTTTTTTCAATTCACAATGTAAATATTTAGCTGCTATTGCTAAAATATGGTTAATGTTAACACTATGCCATAGATCCCAGCAATTGAGGAGGACGGTTTGGAATACCCTTGCTTGGTGAACTTTCCAAGGGCACAGTGTGGACATACTTGTACCACATTTTGGTAAAAGAGACGGTTACTCACCGTAGTAACTGTTGTTCTTCGAGATGTGTTGCTCCTATCCATTCCAGTTAGGTGTGCGCGTCGCGCGTGCACGGCTCTTCGGAAGATTTTTACCCTAGCAACTCCGGCGGGCCGGCTGGGCGCCCCCTGGAGTGGCGCCGCTATAGCGCAGGATATATACCCCAGCCGGCCTGTCCGCTCCTCAGTTCCTTCTTGCCGGCTACTCCGACAGTGGGAAAGGAGGGCAGGTCTGGAATGGATAGGAGCAACACATCTCGAAGAACAACAGTTACTACGGTGAGTAACCGTCTCTTCTTCTTCGAGTGATTGCTCCTATGCATTCCAGTTAGGTGATTCCCAAGCCTTACGTAGGTGGTGGGGTCGGAGTTAGATGTTGCAGAATGCAAACTGCTAAGCCAAAGGCTGCATCAGCTCTGGACTCTTGGACCAATGAGGCAAAGGTGTGGACCGAGGACCAGGTAGGTGCACAACACATCCCCTGCAAGGGTATGTGAGCCAGGAAGGCAGCAGAGAAGCGTGAGCCCTGGTGGAATGTGCAGTAAGGTGGCTCTATGGAACCTGGGCCAAAACACAGGAGGTGCGGATGCACAACGTCATTGAAGATGAAATCCTCTAGGAGGAGACAGGTATGCCCTTCGTCCGGTATGCCAGTACGATGAAGGTTTTGGGGGCGTTACGAGAGGGCTCTGTCCGCTAGATATAGATTGCGGACGCCCTACGGAGTCGAAGGAGGGCAATTGTTGCTCTCCTTGCAAAGAGGGTGGCTTCGGAAAGAAGACCAGAAGGAAGATATCCTGGTAGATATAAAAGGCCAACACCTCCTTAGGGAGGCAGGATGGACGTGGTAATAACTGCCCTTGTCCTTGAGGAACACAGTATACCTTGGGCCTATTGTGAGAGCCTGAAGCTCGGAGACTCGTCTGGCCGCAGGAAAGGCTACAGGAAAACTGTCTTGCAGGACAGGTATATCAATGAGCATGTTGACATTGGCTCGAATAGGGCAGTCATAAAACTGGTTAGAACCAGATTGCAGAGCCAGGTTTATGGTGGGGCCCCACGAGGGGGGGGAATATAAACGCTCCAAGCCCTGAGGAACCAGATGGAATGGAGCGGGACCTCGGCGGGAGAAACATTGCGTGTTTCGGAGCAGCAGGAGAAACGCTTCCACTTGGCCAGATACTTTAACCGAGTGGAAGATTTTCTACCACCCCGGAGAATCCTGTAGAACCGAGGCAGAACAACGTAACTTAGATCGGTTTAGCCACACAGGAGCCCTGCTGTGAGGTGCAGGGATTACAAGACCGGGTGGTGAAGGTTGCCGTGATCCCGTGTCATGGGGTCTGGGCCAAGAGGGTTGCTACCGACAGGTGTAGCAACATGGCGTACCAGTGCTGCCCGGGTTACGCTGGAGCGATCACGATCAGGGGCGCTCTGTCCCTGCGGAATTTTAGCAGGACCCTGTGAACCAGCGGGAACAGTGGAAAAGCGTACGGCAGATGGCTGATCCACGGCCTCAGGAAAATCCTCCAAGACCGAGCCTGGGGAGAGGCCTTGGAACGAGGAGAATTTCTCTCTCTTTCCGTTCTCGCGAGGGCTATGCGGGGAAAGACCCACTTCTGGAAAACGGAATAGATAAAGTCCGGAGGAAACTACCACTTGTGAGACAGGAAGGATCTGCTGAGATGATCCGCCAGCTGAAACGCCTGGTACACAAGGCAGACTGCTCTCAGCTCTCGGACATTGATATGTAAGGCCAGCTCCTGCGCTGACCGAAGGTCGTGAGTGCGAAACTACGCCAGGTGCACACCCAGCCGAGAGATGGGGTGTCTGTCATGAGGGACCCCGAGGGGTGAATGGAACAGCATCCCTGGATACACCCGGGAGGGCGCTGACTCCCGGTCGAGGGAGCCTAGGATGCTCGGGGGGAACGAGATGACCACGAGTATGCTATCTCTGCCCGGGTGGCACACCCAGGTGAGCCACGATTGAAGTGAACGGAGGCGAAGCCTGGCATGTTTGGTTGCAAACGTGCAGACAGCCATGTGACTCCAGAAACCTAGGCAAGTGCGAGCCCAAGTTGGCGGGAAGGTCCGTAGACCTTGTACAATTGTTACCCTCGCCTGAAACCAAGGCTGAGGTAAGCAGGCTCTGGCGAGTCTGGAGTCCAGGACAGCCCCAATGAGTTCCCTTCCCTGTGTGGGAATCAGAGTGGATTTTACTATTGATCATCAGGCCTAGACACAGGAATAGGTTCGTGTCGATGCCCACATAACTGGTAACTTGGGCCCGGTGGTCCTTCGAATGAGCCACTCGTCTAGATACGGAGAACATGTATCCGACGGTGGCGAAGAAAGGCGGCGACTACAGCCATGCACTTTGAATACCCCTGGGCTGTATAGAGGCCAACCGGGAGGGCCGTATACTGGGAATAACGATGGTAGGCCCCAAACCGAGGGTACCTTCTGTGTGGAGGAGAAATAGCGACATGAAAACACGCGCCCTTCATATCGAGGGCGGCGTACCAGTCTCCGGGATCCCAGGATGGGATGACGATCGTCCTGGGTACCATGCGGAACTCATCTGCATCGTGACTTGTTGAATTCCCGCAGGTCTAGGATAGGTCTGAGACCTCCCTTCGCCTAGGGGATTAGGTTTCACCCTTAGGTACCTCCTGTATAGCTCCGATGAAGAGGAGCGTCCGCACCTCTTGCCAGAGGAATCGCTCATGAGAGGGGTCCTTAGGAGGGACGAGGATGGGTAGGCTTTTGCCCCATTGGTGGTCAGAAGGACCCTAATTTCGGCTCCTTTGGGGTCCGGATTGATGGCCACGACCTTGTAAGCCACACCCGCTGGCCAAGTCCTGACTTTGTGAAGGCGCAGGGTAAGAGCGGAGGCTGGGGACAGAAATGTCGGCGCTGAATCACCGGCGTGTGCATGCCGAGAGAGAGAGAGCAAAGTGACCCTGCTGCCCTTTAGGCTTTGCAGCCTAGGGCGAGTGTTTTCAGAGAACAGGCCTGTGCCGTTAAAGGGCAAGTCCTGTATAGCGTGCCGCAGCTGCGAGGGAAGGCTCGATAACTGGAGCCATGAAACGCGCCGCGTGGCAACACTCGAGGCCAGAGTTGTGGCGGCGGAGTCAGCTGCGTCCAACGAGGCCTGGAGGGAAGCTCTCTCCAGCTCCATCCTTTGCTGCAGGAGGGCATCGAACTCTTGACGGGAGTTCCGAAGACTATTCTACAAACAAACAAAGTTAACTACAACTATAAACAGAACAAGAGAAAACTACGAGTAGCTAGGGAAGTGGAGGTCAGCTAAGCTGCGCTCCACTGTTCCAACGGCCGTCACGGGCGGAAAGAAGGAACTGAGGAGCAGACGGGCCGGCTGGGGTATATATCCTGCGCTATAGCGGCGCCACTCCAGGGGGCGCCCAGCCGGCCCACCGGAGTTGCTAGGGTAAAAATCTTCCGAAGAGCCGTGCACGCGCAGCGCGCACACCTAACTGGAATGCATAGGAGCAATCACTCGAAGAAGAAGGGGCTCCTTCTTCTAAACAGGCAAAGTTAACATGCATGTTTTGCTGTTCATGGAACAGTAGACATTTTCTGAATAGTGTTCAATAAAGCAGCAAAGAAAACTAAGTTGCTAAAACTCAAGTCATTTGTAGTACCTGCTTCCTGATGCAATATTTGTGGGTGTAGAGAGCAAGTTTCCCAGTAAAGATACAAAATCATTTTACGAGATTTCATTCTATCTGAAGAGACATAAAACCAAGATCTTGCCTATGTGACCATTAAAGTTCTCTGCATTTTTTTCTAAGGGAAGGAAGCATGTTAATCCCAGTACCCTGGCCGTATTCCAACCTGGGTAATCACATTCTGCCTTCCTGAAATTCAGCTAGGCCTTGTCTACACTAGCCCTTCCCCCAAATTATATACCACTCTAGTTCAGCTCCACAGATGCTAGCAATGATGGGAGTGTTAGGTTAAACAGCGCTCTCACATCTGTCAGCATTTTTACCACCAAACTATTAAGATCTGCTCTGAGCAGCATTGAACATCATGATGGTAAAAATAATCACCTTTCATAGAACCTCTGTCTACACTATTTCTTCACTACTACTAGCCAGGATGGAGCTGCACCACTGGAAAATTTGGGGAAGGAAAAACCCAGTGTACACACAGCCCTAGAATTTGTTAGATAATGTAGCTTTCTTTATTTCATCAGGGGAGTCAGTTAGGATTTCCTGTCCTAAACTGTTGTGGCAGTTGTTTAACAGAGCAAAATATTACACATTTCTTCCAGAGCTGGCTGCACTTTAGTAACCAGAGAAGTGATTTTTGACATATAGGAGCCAAGGAGGCTGAGTATTCAAGTCACTGTTTGAAAATCACTTTGGATCTCTCTAAATGACAAAGGTAGGAGATTATCAGGTTCTGTTTACCCCCAGGAGACAAACTGTCTCAGAGAGGTATGTGATGGAGATGATGATCTGACACAGAATTACCATTCCTCATGCCCCATCTTGATCCTACTGTGGTAAATGGCAAAACTCTCAAGAACTTCATCAGAGAAAGTGATGGGTCTTTTACAAAGGCTTTAAAGCTTCACAAAGGCCCCAATCCTGCACCTGTTAAAGTCCATGACACTTTTGCTGTTTACTTCACTACACGCAGGATGGGGCAAAAGGAGGAAAAAAAAGTATTTGTTAATAAAGTCTCACCTCCCCGTCCCATGGGAAGGATCAACAAGATCATTTCTGGGCCCTAGGGACAAAGGAAAATTCTAGCACTTTTACCCTGCACTGTACACAACCAGTGTGTCTACCACTAGCTCTATCCCTTTAGTTCTATCCTGCTGTCTCCACACCCCTGTCCATTTCTTCATTTTCCTCTTTTCCCTTCCACAGTGTTTCCGTTTCACTCAGACCTTCCTTCATTTTCTCATGCACCCTCTTCAGCCCTTTATCCATTTCAAATGCTCCATCTTTTATCACTAATTCTCTCCGTTTTCCCTCTTTCTACAGGTTCTGTCTCCCAAAATCATGTTCTGCAGATGAATCCCTGGGCATGATCAAATACAGTATAAAAATGTAGCTGTTTCAGATTGCTGGCAGGTTGGGAAGCAGCTCTGGCATAAGAAAAAACAAATCCTAGTAACCGCTTTTACTGAAATTCTTTCAGAACACAGCTGAAAAAGATTTGATTATTCAGATACATCTGAGATCCTGGATTGCTCTCTGCTGTTAACCCAGCTCTTTTTCCCACAGTCCACTTTTGTGAGCTACCTTCCCCATCAGCCACACTTGAGTTTTATAAATAAGGGGAACATTCTAGTGTATCCACACATAACATACACTGCCCAGAAATCTGCCATAACAACACAGTCCAGGGTAAGGGGCAACAAGCTAAAGGAGATCTGGGTTCTGCTCCCAACTCTGCCACAGACTTGCTATGTGACTTAGGCAAGTCAACTACTGTGTCATTTTCCCTATATATAAATTAGTGTTACTTATATTTCCTGAGCTTAGGAAGTATAAGTATGAGTCTAAATTAATTAACAGTTATTACCTGCTAAGATCATGTGATGCTAGAGCCATAGAAATTCATATAAATAAATAGAGCAATCCACTTTGTTTGGTGGAGTTTCAAATCTAGATCAAACATAATGCCTAGATTAAAGGCAGGTGAAAAAGTAGGCATTTTATAACACTCAATTTTTCAACCCAATATACTGTCTAAGAGGACAAGTCAAGAATGACATGAACTCACAGGCTGGCCCACCATAAATCCTATACTTAAGCCCCAAAAGATTCAATGGTAGCTGGGGTGGCTTGATTTCTAGGTAACAATGTATTTTAAACAAGCATAACACCTAGCCTCTGTTTGTCAGAGGTTGGTGATGGACGGCAGGAGAGAGATCACTTGATCATTATCTGTTAGGTTCACTCCCTCTGGGGCACCTGGCATTGGCCACTGTTGGTAGACAGGATGCTGGGCTGGATGGACCTTTGGTCTGACCCAGTACGGCCATTCTTATGTTCTTACCATGTACTAGAGCTTATTAACCACAGTTGATATCAATAATCCTGTTTATAATTCTGAAGAAATGGAAATGGACTGAAGCAGCCACCTTGAAAAACCTATGATCTGCTGATCACCTCAATCAAGAGCTAAAGATTTTCATCTGGCAAACTTTGTCTATCTATAGAGCCTTAGGCTATATCTACACTGGCAGAGTAACAGCACCGCTCAGAGAGTGCTGAAGGGAAACCGCTGTTGTGCGTTCATACTGTCAGTTGCCTGTGCAATAGCATGTTCACACTTGCAGCGGTATTCAGAGCAGTGCACTCTGTGCAGCTATCCCATAGAACATCTCTTCCTCTTCTGCCACTAAGAGTTGTGGGAAGGCAAAGGGGGTCGCGGGGCATCCTGGGTCCTGTCCCAATGCACCATGATGCATTGCTTCGCATCCCATGCTTCCGTCCACATTTGGCACCATCTTTCAATGGTTTGTGTACTGCGTGCGCTGCTTCTTTGGTCTGCAGGAATGGATCCCGAACTGTTAATCAGTATATTGCTCGCTCTGACTAACATGTCAGAAGTGGCAGTGGAGTTATTCCTTAAAATAGAAAGACAACAAGAGTGCAACATTGATCTTGCCACGTGTAGGAGCTACGACACTAGATTGCTTGTGGCATTCACAAAGGTGCTGACCACTTTTGACCTGAGCTTTGGGGCTCAGGAAACAAGCACTGAGTGGTGGGATCACATTGTCATGCCCATCTGGAATGATGAGCAGTGGCTGTAGAACTTTTGGATGAGGCAAGCCACATTCATGGGACTGTGTGAACTCGCACCAGCCCTGTGGCACAAGGACACGAAAGGGAATTGCCCTGCCATTGGAGAAGCATGTGGCAATTGCACTGTGGAAGTTGGCTACTCCACACTGCTACCAAATGGTTGCTAACCAGTTCAGAGTGGGAAAGTCTCGTTGGACTCAAGTTGACAGAATTGTGCAGGGCCATTAATCACAACCTGCTCCAAAACACTGTGACTCTGGGCAACATGCATGACATTGTGGATAGCGTTGCACAAATGGGCTTCCCTAATTGCGGAGAGGTGATAAATGGCATGCATATTCCAATTGGGCACCAGACCACCTCGCCAGTGAGTACATTAATCGGAAGGGGTATTTCTCAGTGGTTCTCTAGGCGCTCATGGATCACCATGGGCATTTCACAAACATTAACGCAGACTGGTCCAGAAAGGTGCATGACGCACATCTTTCGTAACACTGGACTGTTAAGGAAGCTGCAAGCACGGACTCTCTTCCCAGACCGGAAGATCACCCTAGGGGAAGTCGCAATGCCATTGTGATCCTAGGAGACCCTGCCTACCCCTTAATGCCATGGCTTGTGAAGCCATACTTGGGGTACCATGACAGCCGCAAGGAGCGGTTCAACAACAGGCTGAGCAAGTGCAGAATGACTGTTGAATGAGCTTTTGGCCATTTAAAGGCCCACTTGTGCTGCCTCTATGGGAAGCTGGACCTGGCCGATGACAATATTCCTATGCTTATAGCCACGTGCTGTACATGCCGTAATATTTGTGAAGGGAAGGGTGAAAGCTTTACTCAGGGCTGGACTGCTGAGGCTCAGCACCTGGAGGCTGAATTTGAACAGCCAGAGACCAGGGCTATTGGAAGGGTGCAGCGCAGGGCCATAAGAATGCCTCGAGGCAGCAATCTGAAGCTGAAAACCACTAATATTTGTTGCTATGCTTGGGAGTGCAGTGCTTGTAATGTTAGGAGGGGATTGTGATTGGTGCAGATGATGCAATATGAAGGTTTAAGATGATTGTCTGTTGCTTTACAGGGCTCTGTTTGCTTTCAATTAATAGAATAAAGATTGCTTTCAAACCAACACAATTATTTTATTAAAAAAAACAACAACCGCAGGAGAGAGCTAAACAGAAAAACACATCAGCATTGAGGGAGATGGGGGAAGGGAAGTTCCCAGGAGGAGGTGGGGTCCCGGGATGGTTAAAGATTTGTGTATGTCCAGGGATCAGATCCAACCTTCTCCTTTGGAGTACAGTGCAATGGGTACTGTACTTCAGCAGGGCTAAACTGCAGCGGGATGGGTGTTGAGTACAGTGGGTACTGGGAGTCTGCAGTGCTGGACTGTGAGGGGGGAGGAGTGGAATGCAGCAGGTACCGACTGGAGCCAGGAGGTTGATAAGAGTGTGTTGGCAGTGTCTGGGGGGGCGCATGGGAAAGTTTTGCAACAGCGGCTGCAGGGGAGGGCGGGTGTGGAGCTGCTTCGTTTGCAGTGCTAGTATCGCCTGGAGCGTGTCCGCTTGGCACTCCATAACCTTTAAGAGCCGCTCTGTGGCTTCATTCTGGCGTACCACATTCTCCTTTTGGTCCCTCTCTTCGCTGTCCCGCCACTCCTTCAATTCCTGATTTTCAGCCGCGGAGTGCATCATAACATCACGCAGAAAGTCCTCCTTAGTTCTTCGTGGCTGCTTTCTACTTCTGCACAGCTGTTCAGCTGGTGATAACAAAGAGGGAGGCTGGGCTCCCAAGGTCATCTCTGTAAGTTTAAATGTAACATTTTACAGAAGCAGTATTGTTTGCAACACACAGACTACTGATTAAGTGATTTAAAACACAGTCACTAACTGGCTGACCCCAGGCAAGCACACATGAGCCACAAGATCCCCAAAATGGTGAGCAGCCGCAGGGGCAGGGTAAATCAGTGTTCCCGGACCCTGCTGTACACTGGGCACGTGGCTCTTGGGGAGAGTCAGCACTGTAGAGGGGGCCTGATAATCATTCCTGTCCCGACATTTTCCACAAGCTGTGTTCCTTATGGAAGACATCTCACTGCTGAGGGTGAGCAGGGAATCAAGAGAGAGTCTTCTCCAAGACTGTGGCTTCTGCCCTGGCCCTTATGCGGCTCGCCTGTGTGCAGCAATGGTTCCCCCTCACCCCCCACTGACGGCAGAGTGGTGTGGGAAAGTTACCATTAATGGGGCAAGAAACAAAGCAGCTCTGCCAAAGAACCTGTGGCAGCGGATTGCCCAGTATCGCCATGAGAGTTTCCTGGAGATCTCTGGGAGATTCCCGTGAAGTGAGGGAGTCAACCAACAGCCTGTTTTGCCACTCAGACAAGGCATGTGGTGGTATGTGCATCATACAGACACAAGCCTGCTTTCTGCAACCCTCCTATCCCCAACAACTCACTTGAGCAATTCCAAAAATCAAATCCACTTACCAGAGGCCTCCTCTCCTGTTTGTGCTTTGCCAATCTCTGACAGCTGTGATTGGCTAGCCTCCTCTGGGGTAGAAAAGAGCTCCTGGCTGCATGCATCTCTGACCTCCGAGTCGTCCTCTGCCTCTGGGTCGCCCTCCCCATCCTCGTCCAAGATTTCCTCCTCCTGGCTCGGTCCACTCTCAACTGGCATGCGAGCCACCAAAGTGGCTTTCGCAGTGGAGGTGGGGTCACCACTGAGTATTGCATCCAGCTTTTTGTAGAACCAGTAGCTCGTGGGTGCAGCAATGGAGTGATGGTTTACCTCCCGCGCCTTGAGTAGGGCGTTCCGCAGCTCCTTCGCTTTGACCCTGCACTGCAGCATGTCCTGGTCATGGCCCCTTTCTAGCATGCATCATGAAATCTGTCCTTAGGCATCATAATTCCTATGGCTGGAGTGTAGCTGGGACTGGGCAGCCTCCTCTCCCCAAATGCTGATGAGGTCCAACAGCTCGGCATTGCTCCCAGCTGGGGATCACCTGGTGCGTGGAGCAGGCATAGTCACCTGGAAAGATGCACTGAAACCACTGCACATGTCACCAAGCAAACAGGAAGGAGACTTTCAAAATTCCAAAGGAATTTACAGGGTGGGGATGAGAGTTGCTCACGTGAGGGCAGGGCAATAGAGTTCAAACTGATGACCAGACAGGCAAGAACAGGCATTGTGGGACACCTCTTGGAGGCCAATCGCAGCGCTGTAATCAACCCGGGTGTCAATACTGGCACCATGGCACTGTGCCGCCAGCACAGAAAGCTCTATGTCTCTCATCGGGGTGGTTTTTTTACAGCGCTGCAACTGCGCAGTTTCTGTGCACTGAGTGGCTTGGCAGTGTGTCCACCTCGGGAGTTACAATGCAGAAAGCTGCTTTACTGTGCAGAAACTTACCAGTGTAGATAAAGCCTTAGGCAGTACTGAAGCATACCATATTAGGCTTCTCCAGAGTGACGAAGACTGCAAGGCTAATATTCCCTTTATACAGCAAGTGATGTTCCTTTGTGACAAGAGAAATCATTCCCTTGTTTTTTGAGCTCTCTCACAGTAGTCTGTATTATACTCTGAATTCAAGGTCCAATATGGGAAGACTGAGTTGCTGCCCCTTTGTTATTTCCCTAGGGAGGAATTCATCCTGTACATCCCCTGCACAAAGCCCCAGACAATGGACATGGAGTTTAGCATCCACCCTGCAAACCAATGAGCAGGGAAGCTGCATGCATTCTTTGTGGATATTATTCTAGTCCCTGAATTAGAATAGTGGCAGCGTTCCCTTGCATGACCCACACTCAGGGATCTTTGGCCATTAGGTCCATTTAACTGTGGACTCAGTGGTCAATGCCTCCGCCCCTTCCCCAGCTCTACTGCATGCACGTGGAGAGGAGTCCCCATGCTTGCTCACTCCTGTGCTATGCATCCTGTGTATATTAAAACCTCTGAAGTTCTGTTGCATTGGGGTCACTTTTCAGCTCCTCTACCCAAAAGAAAATCTCACCTCTAAAGAACTACAAGACTGCTGGCACGTATTTTAAAAGGTTAGTAAAGGCTTGGTTTTATTATTATTTCAGTGAATTCACAGCAATTTGAGAAAGGTATTCTCTTGCCACTAGCTCCTCTGGAACTTAATGAAATGGAGAGGGTTTCCTGTCTCAGTGATAGGGAGGATTGATTTAATCAAAATGGTGACTGCAACAGTTTTGATACCCTTTACAACTATCTCTTGATTATCGAGAGTATGTCTATAAAATAATTTTGCTGCTTCTAATTGTATTTGGTTAAGGGGGAAAATGAGCATTCAGCAAGTTTCCATTACATCAGCTGATGAAACAAGTCTATTTGTGAAAAGGGACTTTTAGTGGAGCAACTGAGTCTGCTCCATAGAGGGCCCAACATGGATTTGGAGGGATAAAGACTTGAGAAGTGCAGGAGGACGAGTCAGTAACAGCAAAGGCTGCAAGTGAGTGATGTGTGAGAGCTATAGGAGCAAAGTCACAGCTCGTGGAGTTAGTGGTCACTAAGAATAAAAGTGAACTAGACTGTATTTCAGGGATTACAATGCTGGCAAAGGTGGAAATATGTGCAGATAGTTTTATGACAGGGTATGAGCTGGAAAAGTACTGTTGATCTACTCCCGTGCTGTGACTACTGATTGGGCTGACCTATATAAATCTGAGTTAAGTCAGGGCACTAATATTAGCCCTGAGCTAACTATAGTCTCCAGATACTCAGGAGAATAAGCATAAGTAAAAACAGGATACCTGGGATGTCTAGCAAGCCAAGTATATGTGAATAATGCAGATAGGAAACGTTTTTGCACAAATGCACATTTCACTGTGTTATTCTGGAACAAGAACCTGATTTATTCTTATCTTAATCTCCAGTATAACTCCCAGCGCTTTTTTTTTTTTAAATACAACTGTAAAATATTACAGGAACATTCTGTGGCAGATGACATACCAATGTTTTAAGGTGGCCTACAAATGTATTTTAAAGTAATAACTGTGAGATTACTCAAAAAGAACAGGAGTACTTGTGGCACCTTAGAGACTAACAAATTTGTCACAAGTACTCCTGTTCTTTTTGCGGATACAGACTAACACGGCTGCTACTCTGAAATCTATGAGATTACTGTTAGTGCTGAATTGTACAAACATCTACAATCTTGTCTATGCCAGACAGGGTTTGCTGGTATAGCCTGCTATACCAGCAAACCATCCTAACAGAGATGCAGTTTATATAAGAAAAAGG
Organism: Mauremys reevesii; assembly: GCF_016161935.1. Lineage (NCBI taxonomy): Eukaryota > Metazoa > Chordata > Testudines > Geoemydidae > Mauremys > Mauremys reevesii. The sequence goes on from NC_052632.1 coordinate 34,989,191, forward strand.
GTTCTCTTGCTTATATCAGTTCCCTGAATTAAATTACTTCTTTTCTGGTTTAACTGTGTCTACACTAGGGCTTTTTCTGGCATAGTTATGTCAGCTAGGGAGGTGATTTGTCGTCCCATACTACTAACTGACATAAGTATGCTGGCAAAACTTAATTATAGTCTAGACCTCAGGTAACCATAGCTGTCAGCCACTGGCATTTTTTGCATTTTTTTTATTAACTTAAATAACAAACAAACTTGAACCTGAGTTTGCTCCTGAACTTGGCTGTTTCTAAGGTTGTCCTCTTCAGATTCCTCTGTCCCTGTGCCTTTAGTGCTCCTGGGTTGGAGCTAACTCTCTTAGTGTGGCAACCAAATTGACTCAGTAGAATAGCTCTGCTCTCCCCATTCCCAGCACAGCCATACAGAGGGAGTCAGAAATTGTCCCTGTATGTGGCAATTCTATGGTACATTTTATTTTTACAGCTGAAGGGTAAAATTCTCAAAAGTGCCTAAGTTGACTTTCAGTGGGACAGAGTATCCTATATAATGAGATGCTTTTGAAAATTTTAGCCAGTGTTCTGATTTCTGAGCACTGCAGCTGACGGGTTTCTACCTGTACTTTTTTGCAAACTGGCAATGTAAAGTGAGTTATACCTTAATGTTTTATACTCTGATTCTGGATATGCTTTTAGTTATGATAGGAAACTGTGGGTCACAATGAGCTTTGTAAAGTGAGTACAGCTGACAGAGCTGAAAAAGGTATTCCAGAGAACTACAAATTAGAAAATAAAATATTAATAGCAAAAAGGTCGATCAATTTTGCTGAATAATCATGCATATCTAATGTATAATTCATTACATAATTTTAAATTCAAATAATTAGTATATGATTACCTGAAAATACATTTCTACTTGATTGACTAGCTTCAGTACTCTGAAGCACTTTTACCTGCAAAGGATGTAGAATGCTCCAATTACAAGAATTCCTAGAACAACAACCGAAGCCAAGAAAGCTGCAAACAGTTCACTTTTAATTTGGGTCTTGAGACTAGGTAGCAAAACTTCTTCACAACGGGCTCCTGTATAGTTCTCAATACACCTGTGAAACCAAGTTTTATATAAATTAGATTTTTTGGCAGGAGGGGGGAGTCATTTTCTGACTCAGTACAATTAATTTATATTCATTTCTATAGTGCATATTCATATAAATCCCATTTATAGAATGATGGGAATTTCTGACAGTATCTCCTTTGATTTTTGTAACATGACTGGAATGGGGTAAAGAAGCATCATTCTCCCCTAAAGTACACTTAAATTATCTCTTTACTATATATGCATTGTGAATCCAGTAGCTACATTATGTTCTCCTGCAGACAAGCCTGTGGAAGGGGCAGATTTACTTGAAAAAAAACAGGAAGTTGCAGTTTGTTCAGTTCCCAGCACGTCATCTCAGTAGCGGGCATGAAATTTTCCTTGTCGCATAAGAAGAAGAGAGTGTGGCCTTCCAAATGTACAGAACTAAAATCAGTGGAGAGGAATCATGCTGCCTGTACCTCCCTACCTGCACCTTTTGTAGATTTACCTTTTTCTCTCTTCCAAGAGCTGCTACTGTTACGACAGATCAAGGAAATGGGCATTCATTGCGACATGGGACGTGAAAAACACTTGACAAATTGCAATGACAGTCACATTTGTAGTATATGCAGTGAAATAAAAGGCATACCAAAACACACATGTTTTTAAAAAGCAGTTGCACTCACAGAGGGACCTAGTTAAAAGGCTTCACTGCTACTCCTACCTTGTGTCAGGCTTCTCAAAAACTTTTCCAAAACTAAGGAGTGGCAACTTCTTTGGAGATCACTGTAGCTTCTGACACAATGTAACAAAATTCCTGCTGTTTAAGTGTATATTAGTGTCAGGAATCAGTGCCTGCACCAGATCTAGTCTGGAAGCAGAGCCTTCAGCAGAGCCAGGCTCTGGCAACCTAACAATCCAACTGGTATGTAGTAGGCTGCTTGATTGACTGAAAGAGTAATCAGACCTGCAGCAGCTCCAGTTCAGTGGCTGATCAAAGCATTTGCCCACAGCTGTGATAGCTGCTCTTGCCTTTCCTCACTCCAAGGTCACTGGGTCCTGTCTCTGTGCTCCAATTCCTGACTCTGTCTCTGGGCCTGGTGCCTGACCTCTGACTCCAGCTCTGATGCTTGGCTCAGTTTCCTCGCTATTGATTCCTGTTCAAACCACTGGGCACAACCACCCATGTCCTGGTCACCAGCAATTACAAGTAGTGCTAAAATATGTGCTAAGGGGGCACACCTCACTGAGCCATATGCACAAGCCAGATAAGCTAAGCACCCCTGTACACATTCGATTTTCCAAACTGCCAATCATTTTACCAAACTACAAACAGAAGGGTGACTCCCATGAATTTTGTATCTATCGTGAGCTCTCCTAATTTCTCTTCATGACATCCTGAGATCGACTGTTAGGCCTGGTCTACACTAGGCGTTTAAACCGGTTTTAGGAGCGTAAAACCGATTTAACGCCACACCCATCCACACTGAGAGGCCCTTTATATTGGTATAAAGGGCTCTTTAAACCGGTTTCTGTACTCCTCCCTAACGAGAGGAGTAGCGCTAGTATCGGAATTACCATATCGGATTAGGGTTAGTGTGGCCGCAGATCAACGGTATTGGCCTCCGGGCGGTAACCCACAGTGCACTACTGACCGCTCTGGACAGCAATCTGAACTCGGATGCAGTGGCCAGGTAGACAGGAAAAGCCCCGCGAACTTTTGAATATTTCCTGTTTGCCTAGCGTGGAGCTCAGATCAGCACATGTGGCGATGCAGTTAAAAATCAAAATAAAGAAAGAGCTCCCGCATGGACCATGCGGATGTGATCGCTGTAAGGGCAGGCAAATCTGTTCTATCAGCGCTCCGTTACAGAAGACGAAATTCAAAATCATTTTTTAAAAATCTCCAGACAGACGCCATAGCAGGGGCTTAGCGCACTGCTGCGTGACAAACGTAACGGAAAGCCAAAGAATCAAATGGACGCTCATGGACTGGAGGACTCAAGCTATCCCACAGTTCCTGCAGTCTCCGAAAAGTATTTGCATTCTTGGCTGAGCTCCAAATGCTTCTAGGGTCAAACACAGTGTCCGCGGTGGGTCAGGGCATAGCTTGGCAATCTACTCACCCCCACCCACCCACCCCCAGAAGTGAAAGGGAAAACAATCCTCTCTTGACTCTTTAACATGTCACCCTATCTTTACTGAATGCTGCAGATAGACCCGATGCTGCAGCACTCAACACCAACATCCTTGCTCCCCCCCCCCGCCATGGGTGGCTGATGGTGCAATACAACTGGTATCCGTCCTCGTCATCAGCCTATTGGCACATGGGGCAGTGCAAAAGGACTGGTAACCATGCAGACTAGCATCGGTGAGGTCTATCAAGGGTGCCTGGCCCTAATTTTTCCTGGTAGATGGTACAGTATGGCTGATAACCATTGTCGTCATAGCAACAGGGGGCTGAGCTCTGTCAGCCCCCACCCTTCATGTGTAAAAAAAAGATTCAATTGCCCCTGGACTAGCAGAGGGATGCTGGGCTCCTCTGCTCCACACTCCTTACTGTCCTGTCTGGACTATCATAGCAGCTGGAGGCTGCCTTCCACTCATTTCTCACTAACAAGTCAGTGTGTCTTATTCCTGCGTTCTTTATTATTTCATCACACAAGTGGGGGGACAATGCTACGGTAGCCCAGGAAGGCTGGGGGAAGAATGGAATCAACAGGTGGGGTTGTTGCAGGAGCACCCCCTGTGAATAGCATACAGCTCATAATTTCTGCAGGATCTGACACAGAGTAGCTGTGCTCTCTGATACAGTGGTTCTCTAGTACACTTGCCCATATTCTAGGCAGGACTGATTCTATTTTTAGATACCAAAAAGGAGGGATTGACTCTGGGAGTCATTCCCAATTTTGGCTTTTGCGCCCCTGGCTAAGAGCAGCCAGGTACGACTGGTAGCCATGTTCATCTTTTTACCAATTTATGGATTGGTAGATGGTGCAGTATGGCTGGTAACCATTTCTGCTGTCATGCAAAAGCAAAAGCATGCTGCTGTGTAGCGCTACTGAATCGCCTCTGTCAGCGGCATCTAGTACACATGGTGACAGTCACAAAAGGCAAAACAGGCTCCATGATTGCCATGCTATGGCATCTGCCAGGGCAATCCAGGGAAAAAAGGCACAAAATGCTTGTCTGACGTTGCTTTCCCAGAGGAAGGAGTGACTGACGACATTTACCCAGAACCACCCGCGACAATGATTTTTGCCCCATCAGGCACTGGGATCTCAACCCGGAAATTCCAAGGGGCGGGGGAGGCTGCGGGAACTATGGGATAGCTATGGAATAGCTACCCACAGTGCAACGCTCCAAAAGTCGATGCTAGCCTCGGACCGTGGACGCACACCACTGATTTAATGTGTTTAGTGTGGCCGCGCGCACTCGATTTTATACAATCTGTTTTACAAAACCGGTTTATGCAAATTCGGAATAGTCCCGTAGTGTAGACGTACCCTTACTTCGTTTTACAGTAATGAAGAATAGAGGACGTATTTACAAGCATTTGCAGGAGCTTCTACAACTAACCCAATAGGCTCGCCTTGAAGATCTGTCCAATGTCTGTCCTGGCTGTTTGGGTGCATTGCTGAGTTCTGGATTTTTAGCCTCTGTAAGTAGAACACGGATTTGTGATTCAAGAAATTCCGTCATCCCCAGTAAATGCTGTACAAAGGGCCAAAATTGTGGCTTCACTGCACAAAGAGGCTGCACATTGGCAGTAACACTTGGGTTTTAGGAGGGGTGTTCCTGAAGCAGACATAGGGCCTGACCATCCACTGCCTTGTACTTTATGTAGTCATTTACCCCTGTGAAAAGATACCCTCCCTATTTCAGAGAGGTGTAAATGGCTACACAAGATCAAAGATAATCGGGTTTCTATCTCCAGGATTATTTGAGGAGGCACAATGTAACCCAAAATGTATTGTTCTGTGGTACAGGTGTATACATCATTAAGTTTATAGAGTCTCAGGCCAAAAACCACCCATCTGAACACTTCCCCCAAGACACAAACCATCTACCTACTCATCCAAGATGACAAAATATACTCCACATGTATGAACTAGTGCACCACAAAGGATCGTTTTTTAAAAGTCCTTTAAAAAAAGCACTGAGGAAAATGAAAAATGTCATTTTTTCGCATTTAATTTAAAAAGTTCAAATTTTTTTCTTTCAGATTTTGTACTCAAAATATCACAGTTTTCAGACCAAAGCAAATTTTTACTACAGAAATAGTCGTCTAACACTTGAGTTAGAGCAGCATGAACCTGTATAGCTATAGTTAATACTTTCATGCCTAAATCAGACATAAAATTCATGCTACTATATCAGTGAATTGACCTGAGTTTGACTTCTGTTTTAGGTGAGTGATATGATTCATATGCCATCTACAATTATGGTTGTTGTAGAAGGTAGCAATGACTTTACATGTGATCAACATGGTTGTTTATTTAAATGGAGATAGGCTTCTAGCGAAAAATATTGATTTTATATATACTGTTTAAAAATTGTGAATGCATCACTGAAGAATTACTAACCAAAAACAGCACTTTGGAAAATTCAGATTAGACTTGGCAGATCACCTTTTACATGTTCCAGTTTGCTATCATTCAAATCAGGATTTATTACACTTCATAAAGAGTCAGTATATTTTTATCTTGGCTATGACGACAGTGCAATGCAAAAAAAGACAGTGGGCCAAATTCTGCTCTTAATGATACCATTGTCAATCTGGGTAATTCAAATGAAGTTGTTATATTTACACCAGTGTAACTGAGAGAAGAACTTGGCTTGCTTTTTATACAACTGTAGTTCAGGTTTCAGTTTTGCTAGGTTATAGCCAAATTTATGGGCCAAATTATGTAAATATGTTGTATAGCTACAAAAATGGTTGCATATTAATGTTGCAAAGGCTGAGTTTGCATCCCTTTTTTGGCAGACTCTGGCTTTATATACAGCTTCACTTGTCATACTGTCTCTGATTAGAACAGAAATAATCTGGGGGGGGGAGTGCACAGGTGGAATTATGAAGTCAAGAAGCACATGTGCAGAAACATATAGATCACAGTTCTTGACCCTTAGGACCCATCTCAGAATGTTCCTTGTTTCTCCTGTCAGTGAGTTCTGCAGGGAGACAGATTCAAGGCAGAAAATTTCACTTCTCCCTCCCCCACTGCCCTGTTGTACACAGGTTTCCTGGCAGGCACCTGTGTGCAATCCCCTGCTACTATTTGACCCATAAACTTATGTTACTGTGAAAAGGTTTGCATACAACATTTCATAACTGTTAACTGGATTTAGAACTAAATTACCTATTGACTGAATGTTGTTCAGTTGGTACTGGTGATATTATAACCAGTCCAACTTAATGGTTTGTTCATAATTCATACCATGTAAAAGTCAAATAAATATATTTATATAGGCTGAAGCTACAAAACTTATTTACAGACATTTCTTATCTAAAGTTCTTTTAAAGACTGGCTGACTGCACCACAGAAAACTGCATTTTATTCAGTAATCACACTGTTTATATATCAGCTACTTTCTATGTCTTCTTTCCCCATTTTTCATTACTAGGAACTTTTGAAGGAAAACAGGATCTTTGTAGTTTAGGAGTACATCTGTTCCTGCTGCTTACTACTGACTTTGAAGTTACAATCCTTTGTGACATTACTATAGCTGCTATTGTAATGACACAAAGGATTATTTGCTGAATTCTGTAAGATGCCAAGTGCCACTGGCTGATGAGGGTGTTCAGTGCATGACGTGACTGGGTTCATAATCATACATCTATACAACAGTATACTGTAACATTACAAGGACTGAAACTTCGTCAAGAAAAAGAAGTTGGAGTTGACTGTTCAACAGAGGACAATTCTAGAATATCTGTAATCAATCGCACAAAGAAATCTTCCTGATTTCTTAATTCCTCTGTCACAGAGAGATCATATTCTCAATTTGTTGTCTCAATGTTTTCATCTCATTTTCCATCATCAAATATCAAAGCTATATAATAATGACTAAATGAATACTATTTTCTTTGTCCATTGCTTGAGACCTGATCTTCTCAAATTTACTATCCATGCAGAACCTTGATTCCCTAGAGATATCTAGACCCAGCTTAATCAACTGATTGCTGTAAGCTAACATTTCAGAAATTCTCTATAGATTTTCATATAATGGAAGTTATTTGCATAGTGTCCTTCATAAAAGGTATCACAAAATGTTTCATTCTTAGAAATACAATAGAAATATAGCTTTAAAGAACAGTTTGTCTCATTCAAATACAAATGACATACAGAGCTGCAGAGAAAAACAGGCACAGAAAAACAATGTATATGCATTTTTCCTGCATTTAACTATTACTGAAGACTAGTGACAGGAAGAATGGAAGTATGCAATGTTAGGGAAGGGAAAGGGGAATAGGTTTCAGTATCAGTCTAAACCATAAAGAAGAGTTTTAAGGCAACAGCATAAAAGGAAGTAAGTGAGTGACTTAGAGAGAGGGAAACAAAATGGGTCAGGAGAAGTGAGAGAGACACAGTCATTGTGAAAAGCCACAGAGAAGGGTCTGGGGGAAAAGCGAAGGTTAGAAAAGTAGAGTCATCAGAGTAGACAGATTTGGTGGGATGAGGTGAGTAGTCAAAGAATATTTTAAAAACAGGAGGAAAACCTACAATGTGATTGTCAAGGCTGATTCCCCACTCTGTCACTCCGAGAGCAGGAAGTTGGGGGGGTCCACAAGGATTTTAAAAATTAATACTGGCCACTCCAGGCTTGTATTAAACGCCCAAGGTTACAGCTTTTTCTGACCTTGGCTTGGTAAATGCTGCCACCACCCACATGCAAAAAAAAAAACCCTTTGAACCCAGGAAGGAGCACTTGGGAATTCCTCCCAGTGGGCTACCCTCAAGCCCTTTCACTCCCCATCCCAGGAAGAGCTGAGAAAGAAAACAAAGGAAATTAGCTGTGGCTATCAGCTAATCAAACAACATGCACAAACCTCTTAGGACACCAAAACTCCAATCCAGTTCTTTAAAAAGGTCAATTTTATTAAAAACAAAAAGGAAAAAAAATATATCTGGAACTTAGGCTTTTTGTTAGATCTTAAAAGAAACAATTACAAAAATTAAGCACCCAAAATAGCTTTCTTGGAGGTTCAGCTTAAAGGTTACAAGCAAACAAAAGCATCGGGGTTAGCACAGAGGAGATCCACAAGCCAAAATAAGAAATAAACCTGTTAGCTCTAACTAAACATTCCCTATCCCAATTATTTCTTCTAGGTATGGAAGATACTTCTTCATACCTAGTTCAAACCTTACACAGCATTTCTGCTTATAGCATTACTGCTCTGTGTCCCTGCAGCCCAGAGAACAACAGACAAAGAGAAAGTTTCTTTCCCATTTTTAAAAAGTTATAGTCTTCCCATTGGCTCTTTTGGTCAGGTGCCCACTCCTTTTCTTTTACCTGTGGGCTTGTTAACCCTTTATAGGTAAAGCACGCAGAGAACAGCTACCAAGACAGATTTTACAGCTAACTGGCTGGCTGGGTGTCCATAAAGGGGGGACACACCCTTCATTTATCACAGTAATGGATAGGAAGATAGAAGAAGTCACTGAGAATGTGGTGGCACAGTTTTATTAAGTAGAAACCAGAAGTTGTAGAAGTGGTGCCTTTAACATGAAGACCCAAGAGGCAAATAGCCAGAGAATCTAAACCTGTGAATTTCTCCCTTAAATGTCTGCATTCAGAGCTACCATATCAGCTGGGAGGGAAGGTGGTATCTCTTAAGGAGTTTTCAGCTGTTCTACCCATTGTTGAAGTAGCATGTTTGTAGAATCAGGTGGGGCTGATCTGGGGTCACGCAGCTTCCCCCTACTGCTCCTGTAGACTAACCTAGTTCCCCTTCCCCCAAAAGGACCACAGTTGGAAAATATTGCCCTATAGCCTAAATATTCCTTGTACAAATTTAAAGCATCATTTAAAGTGAACTATAAACTAGTGAAGCACTTTATAGAAACAGGAATGACTAATGTCAAGGTATTGGTTTATCAATTGTTTACATTTGTACCTTTTACAAACAAAATTATGAATACAGTGACCCTGCCAATGGGCATAGGACATTGTACAATCTTTTAGTCATTTTTAAAAGTGACTAAAACATTCTATTAAAAACCATCTTTGTTAAAAACTAAATATTTGTAGGATCTGGTACACCAGAAAGGGGAAGAAATGTAACAAATATCAGGACAACAGTTGTTCTAAGGCACCCTAAGGAAGGGAAACATTTTTACTATATATGTTTTTAAAAGTCAGGAGAGACAGACTGAGCAGATTTCAAGGCGGAGTTCCTCACTCTAAGAACCCGGTTATCCTCTTATCCCTGTATAACTCCAGTGATATCAATAGGGTTTCTCATTGACATCAAGATGAAATCCAGGCCTCTGCCTCTGAAAGGCATGTGTACAAGCACAGACTCCCATCAGGATGAAACTGTAACAGGAGGTCTCAAAGGTAGCCAAGCACCATATTATTAAGGACTTTTAAAATCAACTGTACCAGTTTATAACCAATCTGCCACATTATAGGCAGTCAATGTTAGAACAAGATTAAGCATGATGTGTTTGCAGTTGCTCAGTTCAGTGGATAAATGCTGCTGTGTTGTGAAAAAGTGTCTGCAAGAGACAGAAGCCTTGCAGTAAGCCCTACTAAGAGGGAATTATACTAATTAAGGCTTGTAGTCACAAGGACACATGTTGCTGTTGCAATAGGTTACTTGCATGCTGTTGCAACACATGTTATCTGTTGGCTTTAAACAATCCTACTACGTAGGATTCTAATATGAATTTAAAAAGGAAAAATATAGTTTTACTGCATGCTAAGAAAAATTAGAATTTCTAATTTAAACAGAAAATGTTAAAAGAAAATAGATTTAAAATGTCTACTAGTAAAGCTGAGAGCTTTAAAACTGTGAAAACAGAATTTCAGATGGTAATCAAGATTTCCACTTGCCTTGTAAAATACATACTTTAAGGGCTAGATCATCTAGCTTGCCAAAGGGTTACAAACAGACTTAAAGGCAGCAGAAAAGAGACAGCTGCATTGGAGGAGGAGCCAGCCACAAGAAATCTGTGTAAGGGGAACATTTAGGTCTCATACACCACAGAATATTGCTCCATGTGGAACTCTCCATGTCAGCATCAAGGAGGAAGGGTGGGAGTGGATCAGATCTGGGAAGATATGTGGACATGTCCAGTGGGTCTGCAATTATTTATATCCTTTAGTGAATAAGTCACTTGCCAAAATGTGTGTTGTGACTCTTCATTGAGCCACAGCAGCTATTGCTGCAATTAGGCTCCAACAGTTTGTACGGTTGTGCAGGTGCTCCAGGACTTGCCCATGGCTTTAGGTGGGATGGGAGAATTCCTTTCTCCAACCATTGTAGGTGCCATGAGCAAATCTCATTTTAATAGGCTTTGTGCAGAGAACCAGGATTTGACCCTAGTAAACACACAGGAAACCCCACTGCTTTCCTTCTGATTAGTATTGTTATTAATCAGAGCAAATAATATTATTAGAACTTGTCTTCAATCAGGAAAAGCAGGAGAATTTCTTGGTTAGCAATGGTTTGTATGAAAATACCAAGCTCTAGGCAGAATCAACCTGTGGAACCTTGCCAGCGGATATTCTGAAGGCCAAGACTATAACAGGTTTCAAAAAAGAACTAGGTAAGTTCATGGAGGATAGGTCCATCAATGGCTATTAGCCAGGATGGGCAGGGATGGTGTCCCTAGCCTCTGTTTGCCAGAAGCTGGGAATGGGCGACAGGGGATGGATCCCTTGATGATTACCTGTCTGTTCATTCCCTCTGAAGCACCTGGCATAGGGCACTGTCAGAAGACAGGATAAAGGTTCATCTAGCACTGTGTCTGACCCAATATGGCCATTCTCATGTTCTTATATTATCCACCTGCCTATTCAGGCCAAGGGGCTGATATCCTGACTATTAATACAGGCTTTAGTGTCCAACAGGGTCCTAAAAGTTGTAAACTATCTTGACCCAGTGGAAGAAAAAACAGAATATCAAATATAAAAAATATTACCATTTAAGGCCAACACTTGCAAAAGCTTGGGCAGACACAAACAGTTGTTTAGGGGGGCTTTAGAGTTAAAGCTGTGTGCCCAGAGGTCTTTCAAAGCTGGCATTTGATTGTACACAAGTTGTCTGAGGCCATGTCTAAACTATGGAATTTTTGAAAATTAAAAATACCCACTTGTGCTAACAGCAGTAAGAACCTAAGTAGTGTGAAGCCAAACCAAAGGGACTTTTTCCCTAAAATGCCCTAGTGTAAACGATCTTGAGTACTTGTATGACTCCCAGTACCATAGTATCTGAGTGTCTCACACTCTTTTTAATACAGCTAACTTCAAAACACCCCTGTGAGGTAGGGGTACCCAAACAATATTTTCAGAAGGGCCTGTTCGGGGTGTTCAAAAGTAAGTTTTTTGAGCCATGAAGAAAAGCCAGGAGGTATAGGTTAGGGTGCTAAAGCAGCAGCCCTTGCACTGGCTCTTTGCATGTGTGCAGCCTGAAGACAGACATCACACAGAGCAAGGACTCTCTCATACACCCCATGGAGAGAGATGGACACAGGAATGGAGAAAGAGATACAGAAAGAAACAGACAGGATTTACTGAAGATTTATAGGATTAGTCTAGGAAAGATGGAGGAGAGTCAGGACTAGGAGAGGTGAAGGGAAGAAGTAGAAATAGTTGCCACTCACATATTGGAATTTCATGTGGGAGGCACCTTGTGGAGGTGCAGGAGTGGGGGTGAGGTAGAGGGGTAGCTTGAGGAAGAGGAAGCAGTACAGGACCTGACTATGTGAGGACTGTATAAAAAGTGAGGTGGCAGGAAATTGAGAGGCTTAGAGAAGGTGCTGTAACCTTCATGGATTCTGTGAGCCTTAGAGAGCCTTCCTCAACCTTGCTGAGCCACAAGTTACCCCAAAACCACTCAGCAAAACTAGGATGAGCTGAATGTTGACTAAAGAGGCTGACCTAAAAAAGCCAGACCCCTTCTTATCTGCGTCAAGGTCACTGAACTCAGGGCCTTTCAAAGGACCACTGGGGACACTACTAACATCAGCCAGTGAGTTGCTTCTGTGTAGAGGACTTCCTAAATCTGTGATCTGCATGATTATAGACCCACATTAATTTCTTTATGGATGGGCAGACACACCATCAAGTTATACAGGAATTCTAAGCCATGGATGACTTCCCATCTGTAGTGGCACGTGGTGCATATCTCTGTGATAATATCAAGGGGAAACTATGCCATCTGTAGTACTGCCAACACCAGGCATTTGAAAATTATGAGGCTGGGCCCAAAAAAGTAATGAGATTGTCTTACAAACAATGAGATTTGTTTAAAAATAATTGTGTTCTTTTTATTTGCTTTCTGTTTTTTGAGCCTTCAGGGTGCACTTGGTTTATGTGTTCAAGCTTTTCTCCACAACCATGAAGTCTATAAACATACTTTCATAAAAAAAGAAAGCTGAGATTTTCACATAATGTCTAGACTCCAGGAGCTGAGAGGTTTTTTTTAAACATCAAATGTTTCAAGAGTTTGCACCACTGAGTATGAAATAGAAAATGTACCTAATTCCATGGATATGATGGCTGTACCATATGTGACACACAGGTAGTGTATACAGCTGTGCTAGATCATTACCCAGAATCATGCCACTACTTCCACATTCTGCCTTTTTCTCCTATAGTATGTAACCAATTTACAACCACAACTTACTGCCTTTGCTTTATAGTGGCAGAGTGTCTTGAGCACTCAAGAGAAGGGCTACTTCTTAATTATGTTGTCAACTTCAGTGCAACTGGCAGGGCTGGATAAAGCACACAAGAACTAGGGGTCACCAAATGACATTAATGGGCAGCAGGTTTAAAACAAATAAAAGGAAGCATTTTTTTTTCACACAGCGCACAATCAACCTGTGGAACTCTTTGCCAGAGGATGTTGTGAAGGCCAAGACTATAACAGGGTTCAAAAAATAACTAAAGTTCATGGAGGATAGGTCCATCAATGGCTATTAGCCAGGATGGGCAAGGATGGTGTCCCTGGCTTCTGTTTGCCCGAAGCTGGGTATGGGTAACAGGGGATGGATCACTTTGGTGATTACCTATTCTGTTCATTCCCTCCGGGGCACCTGGCACTGGCCACTGTCAGAAGACAGGATACTGGGCTAGATGGACCTTTGGTCTGACCCCGTATGGCCATTCTTATCTAGGGCCTCTCTTGACAAATAACTAAATCAGCTAAAACCTATCACAGTACTCTCACTTGGACTTGCAGGTCTCCCTTAAAATATCAATAGTACTATTTTCAGAAGACTGAGAGTCCATTTGTTCTGGCAGAGTTAGGTACAGGAGCTCAGTTGTCTTAACACGTGGTTGTTGCCTAACAGACCTTCGCAGGGAAAAGGGCATGGAAAACACCATTTTCCACCAACCCATTAGATTGGGGATAATGGGGACTAGAGATTATATGTCTAAACTTCACTAAAAATTGCTTAAGCTCATTGCCACCAAACTGCAGCCCATTATCAAACATTACTATGTCACTTATACCATGTCTAGCAAAACAGATTTGACATACACAATCACCAGTTTAGCAGTAGTATCTCCTAGTAAAGCTATCTCAGGGAAATTAGAATAATAGTCTAGAATGCATCTTTTCCCAAGTAAATGTAAACAAATCTATGCCTACTTTGCTCCAAAGGACCAATGTTTCCTGTGCCACCAGCATGGGCTCTTTTGCTTAACTCATCATGTATTTTTGGCATGTGCAATAGGTCTTGACAACTTCCTCAATGTCACTGTTTATCTGAGACCGGTATAAAACATCTGCAGCCTACTGACGCAATAACATCTGCCTGACTTTAGAGAGAGCCTGAAACAATTGTTCTGAGAGATGTGAGCTACAGCCCGCCTCTTAATGGGGCCTTAACACAAACACCCACTTTTGAAGGGCCCTCCAACAAAGCACTCCGCGTATGGAAGGAGAAAAGTGCAGCAGGCCCAGCCTACCCACCCAGGCAGATACTCTTCCGACCCTCAAGGGGAGGGATGCCCCTGACACTGCTCATGGAGTGGAGTTGTCCCTGCCTGACTAGCCGCTGGCTCTCCAGGGTGGGACCACGAGGGAGCTTCAGCTATGATATGTCTAGGAGTAGGACTTGATTGTCTCAGTCAGTAGCTGGGCTTCTTCATGTCCTCTTATCCTCTCTGCTTCTGTCTTATAATTTGTGCCTGCCCCAACCTTTATGAGTTTGGCCACTCTTCACTGGAAATAACCATTACTTGAAAATAATCTGCTTTTACACTGCTCTTTACCGGGTGTCCAAGCTTCATTAGTATACTGCCAGTTACCACTTTATTGCGCATCTGGTGGCTGTTTCTGCTCAGCCTTAAACACTAAGGATATTTGCATGGGCACTTTGAAAATCCCACCAAGTACTGTATTCTCAAGCAATCTGGGAGCAGCCAAATCCAAGCTGGGCACATAATTCGCTCACACTAGTGCCCTTTGATGGGGACCCAAATAGTTATTTGCATCTACCTAATATTTTAAAATATTGCCATGGTGTATAGAACCTGCCCCTTCTCTGCTTCTTATTCTATTTCTGCAACCTGTGAGTACAGAATATATTCAGCTTAAACAGTGACTAACTCCTGTTCCTGATCTCTATCTCCTAGGCTTTTCTATTTGTTCAGCTGCTGCTGAGACAATGCTGTCCGTGCAGGCCACAGATTCCCCTCAGAGGATTGCTGAAGCATCTAAAATGGACTGGGAGAAGGGGAGTGGCAGTGATATTCAGAAACAAGGAGAACAGCAATGCCAGGAGAGCAGAGCACCATATACAAGTAATAGTGAAGCTTTGAAAATACATTCTCAATATTGGGTCCCCCAGCCATAGGTGGACTCCCATCCACAGAGATTTGCAAAGAGCATGCACTGCTCACATTCTGCTTCCCTTTTTTGTCTGAGTGCCCAAAACTGGGCATCCAAATTCCTCTGCGCAGATGTAAGGTAAAATAAACAAATAATTTAGTATGAGATCGGTACCACAGATGACAAAATCGCAACTTAGTACTCTTCTCCAGCTTGTTAATGATAATGGGACAGCTGTACATCAGGTGCTCAACCAAACATCTTTCAGCCTCGTGCTTAACAACGCACCTGAGGCATTTGGATTTCACATTATGTTCTGTGTGTTTGTTACTTATATATATTTTTTAAATTGGATACTTCAGTGTTGAATCTCAACCTGTGTATGGCAACAGGTGCACCTTTGGCTGCTGAGGAAATTAAGCCAGTATTAGAAATGGCACAAAAGTGAAGATGGCAGCTGACAATATATTAACATATGCCAGGTGCATTTAGAATCAGAAAATGTTATGCTGTGCAGAGAAAGTTTTTGTGCTACCCTATTTCAACTACATATAAATATCCACTTCTGCCAACTGAAAGTAGCTGTGAAATATCTAAAAGCAAACAGTAACTATCAGTTTCTATATCCTCTATAAAAGAGGCATATTTATTTTAAAGGATGATGCAATTCTACTTTAGACACAGATCATAGTTCGCAGAGTTACAACAGACTATATTGCATCATGTATCCTGCATAAACCCTGCTTGCAACATGGCATTTATCATAATGTGCTATCTATTTACATTAATGTATTTTAAGCACTTTTAAAACACTTTTCAGGTCCACATTTTTGTTTCCTTAATCCTTTGCAATCAATGGTCAGTGATTCATTCTTTGGTCTGGAGAATGTGGTTCGGAAGCCCTAAACTCTAGTCGTTCTTTGCATTGGCCACAGTTGGTCATATAAGAGCAACTTGGCGGCTATGCTATAAGGTGGCACCAGGTCCCTGCTACTTTGAGGAGCTAGGCAAGACTAAGAAACACAAAATTTGATCACTTGCTTGGTGATGTCAGTCTTAAGGACGTTTTAAAGAATCACATATTTTTGTTAATTCCACTGCACAGTGATGCCCTTTTTTTCCTGTTATTTCTATTCACATCACTGCTGATTACTCAGATATCTGTGTGTAAACAGAACCTTTCTCATTTATAATTAGCCTTCTTCTCTGACTGATTAAGGAACATGCTTGGAATGAGAATATGCTTAAACAGAATGCTTCTATTTAAATTCATATAACTTGATAAGCAGCAATTAGATACACAGGAAAAATACTTCAAAGTCAAAATGGGGTAGTGAAGAAATAAGTTTTGAGTGCTAGAGTACAACAGAGATACTCTAAAGAAGTTAGCTTTTTGCCCTTCCAGGTTGCAAAATATCCTAGTGCCAGTCAGTACCTGATTTATATAAGATTTCATTTGGAACCCTTTTAAAGTGGAAATCACCTATGCTTACAAGCATGCATTGCTACAGAATTAATTGTCCAGGAGGTCTGTTACTCCAAATATACAATTATCACATTAGATACACCTCCTTCACTATATATTGTGCTTAGGCAATTCCTAAGACAGAATGCTTTGAAACTGTATCTGAAGTTGTATAACCGACACCATCTAATTTTAATGTTCCACTTTTCCCCTACTTATTATTGCTACTAAAATGCTAGAAAGGAGGGTTTCTTTCTAGTTAACCAAAAATAAGGATTTTTCTTGACAGACTTTTATTTTCAATTTTTCTGCATTAATTTAAATTATATAATGTGAGTTAGTGTGGCCTAGTAGCTAGAATAAATGACCTGGAAATCAGGACTCCTACGTTCTATTCTTATCTCTTCATTTGATTCACTGAATGATGCTGGACAATATCCTCAAGGATAAATCTCAGTGATGCGCAGTGAATATTTTAACAAGAGTTTCCTGCAAAAATGTTCTCCCTTAGCGTGTGATAAACCCATGTACCAGGGCCAGCCAGTGGTGCATGTGCTTGCAGAGAAGAAGGATAAGGGAGGGGATAGTGTATTCAAATGGAAGAGCAAAAAGCAAATGAACAAAGGCCCTTTGTCATAACCATAATCAAGGAGAGAGGTGACAGAATGTGTCATGTTTGTATCATGTGCATTTCACTAGAAATGTTTGTACTTTTTTGTTCCAAGAAAAATATACTAAGGTCACAATTGTGCTTACTCACATAAGTAGTCCCACTTACGTCAAGTACTGTGTGAGTAGGGGTTCCAGCACTAGGTCTTGAGTTACAGACGATATAGCACAGTGCTCAATTTGTGTAATTTGAAATAGAACTGGGGATTGATTGTGTGAAGAATTACTACAGGGTTTTGGCTGCATCCTTCCCAGAGACATTGGCTAATATAGCTGTGATTTGGTGTAATCTAGTACAATCCAAAGGCAAAAATATACACTTCAGAAGGTTTTTGGTTGTCTGTTTCTTTGTTTTCAGCCTCCAAAGATAAGCAATCTCTGGCAAAGCTTAGCCAGTTAGTATTAAATTTTAACACTGTCCACTACAGGCAGGGAAATTACTTCCACTCAATCTTCAATTTGGTAGTAGAATCTCAAAAGACTCTGAGGGCACCTCTGAGCACACTACTAATCATTCTGACCCTCAGTTTATCCATCTGTAAAGTTAGAATATTACCTCTCTCACAAGAAAACTGAAGCTTAATTGAATGAGTAAGAGGGAGATTAAGGTGTTGATTTTGATTAATTTGAATGGATGTATTTGAAAAAATGGTAATGTTTTAAATGTACACACAGGCACTTTTAAAAATCACAAATTAATCTTTTATTGGACCAACTTCTGTGGGTGAAAGAGACAAGCTTTGGAGCTACACAGAGCTCTTCTTCAGGTCAGGCTCTTTGTAGCTTGAAAGCTTGTCTCTTTCACCAGCAGAAATGGCCTAATAAAAGATATTACTTCACCCACCTTGTCTCTCTAGTATCTTGGGACCAAGAAATCTACAGCACTGTATCAATAAATTAATTGATAGCACATTAAGATCTTTGGAAATAAATAGGGTACAAAGGCTAACTTCATATAAATTAGAAAATTAAAGATTTAATAATTACTGAAATCCTGTTAAAGAATTTTCCACAACATGTGTGTTACCCTGGGTTCTTCTTGCTTTTTTCTATAAAACGTATCAATTAACAATTGTGAAAATTCTCTGTTATGATGGGCTGTGTCGAAGTATTTGATGTTTTAATTTAATTTTAAGTTACAAGACTTCTACATACAGCGGGTAACATCCCTAAATTTTCAAAGTGTGAGAGAGTTTTAGCTATGCATTTTCCATTGATTTGAATTATATGGCTAAAATTTCATGCAAGGCTTTGAAAATTCAGGAACCAATTACTAACAGAGCTAGAAGAGAGACAGAATGGGCCATAACCATGGTTTAGTAGTTCTCTGGTGGGCCTGTACATTTCAGAAGAATTTAGGTTTTCATTTAAAATAAATTAAGTTTCTAACTCTTATGGCTGAAACCTTTGAAATGTGACAATTAGCAGCACTGTTTTGCTGAATCTATTGACCTCTTTAACAATAGCCGAGAGGTGGATTGACCTATTTCAGTAGAAGTTAATTCTGAAGCCTAATTATGCTGATTTAAATGTCAACTTTATTAACTATTCCACTGCTGATAATTTTAGAAGAAATAATTAATATATGCACATCTACTGTGGCTAGAAAATATAACAGTAAGAAATGGAAAACATTTATGAGATCATATAATTATCCCTTAAAAACAATGCAGGATTGTTCCCTGCAGTCTAATCTTCAGGATTTTGTCTATTTTAGATTGGAATGTCCAAAGTGAGATTATTCACAGTTTAACAGCTCTCACCATTAAAAGTTTTCCTGATTTTTTTTTTAATTCCTAAATATTTCAACCCATTACTTCTAGTTATAGCTGAAGGCTGAAAGAAGCCACCATGGAATGGGGAACAGAAGTCACCAAGCGTGAGAGAAAGAGAGCCCTAACATTCTAACATCCATAAACATAAGCTTTCAGTGTAAGGCCTGGTCTACACTAGGCGTTTAAATCGGTTTTAGGAGCGTAAAACCGATTTAACGCCACAACCATCCACACTAGGAGGCACCTTATATCGATTTTAATGGCTCTTTAAATCGGTTTCTGTACTCCTGCCCGACGAGAGGAGTAGCACTAATATCGGTATTAACATATCGGAATAGGGATAGTGTGGCCGCAATCGACGGTATTGGCCTCCGGGCGGTATCCCACAGTGCACCACTGACCGCTCTGGACAGCATTCTCAACTCGGATGCACTGGCCAGGTAGACAGGAAAAGCCCCACAAACTTTTGAAATTCATTTCCTGTTTGGCCAGCGTGGAGAGCTCATCATCACAGGTGACCACGCACAGCTCATCAGCACAGTTAACAATGCAGTCTCCTGAGAATCGAAAAAGAGCCCCAGCATGGACCGCTCGGGAGGTACTGGATCTGATCGCTATATGGGGAGAGGATTCAGTGCTAACAGAACTGCGTTCCAAAAGACTAAATGAAAAAGTATTTGAAAGAATTTCTAAGGCTATGACGGATAAAGGCCACAGCAGGGACTCTGTGCAGTGCAGAGTGAAAGTTAAGGAGCTCAGACAAGCCTACCAGAAAACCAAAGAAGCAAACGGAAGGTCCGGGGCAGGTCGAAAAACATGCCGCTTCTATGCTGAGCTGCATGCAATTTTAGGGGGCTGCGCCACAAGTACCCCACCCCTGACCATGGATTCCGAGGTGGGGGTTGTAATCTCTGCCATGTCTGAGGATTATGCAGACGGGGAAGATGAAGAGGAAGAAGAAGAGGAAGATCTAGTGGAGAGCACACAGCACTCCGTGACCCCCAGCAGCCAGGAGCTTTTTATCACCCTGACGGAATTACCCTGCTCCCAGCCCTCACAAGCAACTATTCCAGAGAATGACGCCATGGAAGGGAGCTCTGGTGAGTGTACCTTTGCAAATAGCAAACAGTGTTTTTTAAGCAAGCCTTTTTTAATGATTAATTTGCCCTGAGGACTTGGGATGCATTCGCAGACAGTATAGTTACTTAGAAAAGTTTGTTAACATGTCCGGGGATTGAGAGGAAATCCTCCAGGGACATCTCGATGAAGCGCTCCTGTAGGTACTCCAGAAGCCTTTGCAGAAGGTTTCTGGGCAAGGCATCCTTGTTCCGCCCACCATGGTAGGACACTTTACCATGCCATGCATGTAGCAAGTAATCAGGGATCATTGCGTGGCAAAGCATAGCAGCGTATGGTCCCGGTGACTGCTGGCATTCAAGAAGCATCTTGTTCTGTTATCCTCAGCAAAGTGATATCGTTCAGGATAACCTGGTTAAAAATCAGGAATTTAAGTAAGGGGGGTGGCCATTTTTCTACTGGGTTCGTGGAATGCAGCAGCTTAAAAAAAACACTTTCCTGCACGTAGCGAGCGGGGAGGAGGAGTGAAATGCCGATGATCTTTTCTGTTTGGTCACCGGCGAGGCGATCTTCCCAAGCTACCGGACAAGCAGTGGGTGGGGAGGGGAAGGTTGTTGATTAGCAGGAGCTTGCGTGGTATTAGCCATGCGTTGGGGGGGAGGGGTAAATCACTGAGACAGTGGCTTACCATGGCCGCATGCAAGCTGAATTCTGATGCCTGGACCTGATGTGTCTGTGAGATCTGTAACCCCAGAGCTGCAAGCAGTCACTATTAAGATGAAAAATGCGACCTTGTAGGGAAATCAGATGTGCTAGGTGAATAGTGATGTTCACTGTGAAACAGTATAACCATTGTTCTGTAAAATGTATCTTTCTAAATATTTATCTCCCTCATGCAGCTGCAAATTTTTCAACCATCCCTCCTCCATCCCAAAGGCTAGCACAGATAAGGCGGAGGAAAAAGAAGACGCGAGATGAGATGTTCTCGGATATTATGGAAGTTACACGCAATGAAAGAGCTCATCTGAATGAGTGGAAGGACGTGGTTTCAAATTACAGGAAAGAGGCCAGTGAACGTGAGGACAGGAGGGACAACTGAGATGAGAGGTGGCGGCAGGAAGATCGGCAGGAAAATCAGCGGTGGCGGGATGCAACTCTGGGGCTGCTGCGTGATCAAACTGACATGCTCCGGCGTCTTGTGGAGCTTCAGGAACGGCAGCAGGATCACAGAGTGCCTCTGCAGCCCCTGTATAACCACCCTCCCCCCTCACCATGTTCCTTAGCCTCCTCACCCAGACGTGTAAGAACGCGTGGGGGGAGGCTCCGTGCACCCGCCCACTCCACCCCCGTGGACAGCCCAACCAAAAGGCTGTCGTTAGTCTGAATTTTTTTTTTAAATGGCCTTCTCCATCCCTCCTATCCTCCTCCCAAAGCACACCCTTACTTCTCTCCCTCTTTTTATAATGAATCAATAAAGAATTCATGCTTTTTAAATGAGAGTGACTTTATTTGCATAAGTAAGCTGTACTCGAAGGGGGAGGGGGAGTTGCTTACAGGGACTGAGTCAATCAAGGGGGTTGGGTGTTCATCAACAAACACAGCAGTCACACTGTACCCTGGCCATTGATGAAGCTCGTTTTCAAAGCTTCTCTGATGCGCACCGCTTCCTGGTGAGCTCTTCTAATCTCCCTGGTGTCTGGCTGCGCGTAATCAGCGGCCAGGTGATTTGCCTCAGCCTCCCACCCCGCCATAAAGGTCTCACCCTTACTCTCACAGAGATTGTGGAGAATACAGCAAGCAGCAATAACATAGGGGACATTGGTCTGAGCGAGTCAGTAATGTGCGCCAGCGCGCCTTTAAACGGCCAAATGCACATTCCACCACCATTCTGCACTTGCTCAGCCTGTAATTGAACAGATCCTGACCACTGTCCAGGCTGCCTGTGTATGGCTTCATGAGCCATGGCATCAAGGGGTAGGCTGGGTCCCCCAGGATAACGACAGGCATTTCAACATCCCCAACTGTTATTTTCTGGTCTGGGAAGTAATTCCCTTGCTGCAGCCATTTAAACAGAGTAGTGCTTCTGAATACGCGGCGTCATGAACCCTCCTGGCCATCCAGCGTGGATGTTTGTGAAACGTCCCTGTGATCCACCAGTGCTTGCAGCACCATTGAAAAGTACCCTTCCGGTTTACGTGCTGGGTGCCCTGGTGCTGCGGTGCCAAGATAGGGATATGGGTTCCATCTATCGCCCGCAGTTAGGGAATCCCATTGCAGCAAAGCCATCCACTATGGCCTGCACGTTTCCCAGAGTCACAACCTTCGTAGCAGCAGCTTAGTGATTGCTTTGGCTACTTGCATCACAGCAGCCCCCACAGTAGATTTTCCAACTCCAAATTGATTCCCGACTGACCGGTAGCTGTCTGGCGTTGCAAGCTTCCACAGGGCTATCGCCACTCGCTTCTCTACTGTGAGGGCTGCTCTCATCTTGGTATTATGGCGTTTCAGGGCAGGGGCAAGCAAGTCACAAAGTTCCATGAAAGTGCCCTTACGCATGCGAAAGTTTCGCAGCCACTGGGAATCGTCCACACCTGCAACACAATGCGGTCCCACCAGTCAGTGCTTGTTTCCGGGCCCAAAATCGGCGTTCAATGGATAGAATCTGCCCCATTACCATCAGGATCTCCAAAGCGCCGGGGCCCGCAGTTTGAGAGAATTCTGTGTCTACGTTCTCATCACTGTCATCGCCGCGCTGCCGTATCCGCCTCTTACTCGCCTCGGTTCGAAGGTCCTGGTTCAGCATATACTGCACGAGAGTATGCGAGGTGTTTAAAACATCCACGATTGCGGTATTGAGCTGAGCAGGGTCCATGCTTGCTGTGCTATGGCGTCTGCACAGTTCTCCAAGCAAAAAAGGCGCGAAACGGTTGTCTGCCGCTTTCAGGGAGGGAGGGAGGGAGGGGTGAGGCTGTACCCAGAACCACCCGCGAAAATGATTTTTGCCCCATCAGGCACTGGGATCTCAACCCGGAAATGCCAAGGGGCGGGGGAGGCTGCGGGAACTATGGGATAGCTACGGGATAGCTACCCACAGTGCAACGCTCCAGAAATCGACGCTAGCCTCGGACCATGGACGCACAACACCGATTTAATGTATTTAGTGTGGCCGCGCGCACTCGATTTTATAAAATCTGTTTTAGAAACCGGTTTATGCAAATTCGGAATAGTCCCGTAGTGTAGACGTACCCTAAGTGCCAGCTTGCCAATTGAACCATTTAAGTTAACCAGTTCACTTATCTCAAATGAAGAATAGTTTAAAATTAGTAGAAGCAGACCTAAGATAATATACTGGGTAACCTTTTCTTCTTGTGTCTCTGATGGGTGATAGATAGCAGCTGTTTTACATGTGGAAGGGGAGATCTTATCTGCAAAGATAGGCAGAGTTATGTCTTTCCACATTCTGTTACATGCTCCCCTCCTGGAGGTCAGGTATTAGCTTTCCCCAAGCACTATAAACCTCTGTCATATGAGCATAGCATACACAGGCTGGATATTAGGAAACACTATTTCACTAGGAGGGTGGTGAAGCACTGGAATGGGTTACCTAGGGAGGTGGTGGAATCTCCATCCTTAGACGTTTTTAAGGCTTGGTTTGACAAAGCCTTAGCTAGGATGATTTAGTTGGTGTTGGTCCTGCTTTGAACAGGGGATTGGACTAGATGACCTCTGAGGTCTCTTCCAACCCTCTGATTCTACAGCTACTATGCTGCTTTTTTGTCAAATGGCTTTTTAGCTGTCCCCCTGAAGCTGTGCTTTGTGATTCTTTCAATTGGATTCATAGAGCACAAACAGCCTTCACTTATGCTTTTGGCTTCCATTACATTTCCCCCCCCCCCCGCCCCAAAGTAAATATGCAGTCTTCCTCAACTCCTCCCCATTTTGCTCAAGCCACACCCTTTTTATATTATAACACTTTGCTATATGATGTGTAGGAGAGGAGGGAATATACTTGTATCCATTATTGCCTCTCTGTATGCCCTTCCTCCAGTCTCTTCTCTGTGAGACTAAGGGCATTTTTCTCATTCTGTACTGCATAAGAGGAGGGGAGTATAAAGCTCTAAATTATAGATACCAGTCTGAATTCTGAAGACATAAATGGGTATTGCCTCATTCACCATTTTTCCCCCAAGCATACACAGGTTTTGAAAACATTACCCTTTCTATGAACCAGACAGAAGCATTAACATTAAACCACATGATCAAGAACTGCTGAATTTACAGATAGAAACATGTTTACAGCAGCCAGGGACACACACACATTTTCACCTACCATGCTATATTTCTTTAAAGAAATATTGTTAAACTAGAACAGTATCTGTCCTTCCAATAGCTAAATCCAATGTGTGAACACACAAGCTTAAATTTCCACTCACCTGCAAAATGGACTGGATACAGTAGGGATCATATAACAAATCCCGCCATTTAGGCAAAAAGGTCCATAACTGGTGCCACAGAGTTCTTCATGATCTGAAAAGAACAGATACATAGAGAGAGATTTATTATACTTTTACTCAGGAGGAATCAAGATGTGAAAAAATTATACCATGTGGTGTTTTGGGTTTTGTTTTGTTGTTTTCTTTAAATTATAACACAAAAGATACAACTGGCTTAAAAACACTAGAAACTAATAAGGGACAGTTTTACTCTCCAACACATCAGTATGTACCACCATGTATCTAATAAAATCAGTGATTGTAACTGTGGATACAAGTACTAAAGTTTATTTTACAAAATATATAGCAAATGTACCAGCAAATCAGAAGGCAGGCTTAAAGTCTGAGGAAGTGGGAGCAGTTCCATTAGTAAGGAGTGACAGAGCTTTGAAATCTTCCTCCTGGCTTTCACATTTGGGGAGCATAGTGAATATGTTGGGTCAGATGCTAGCCCTTATCAAGACTGCTTTGCACTGCTCTAGTGGTGCAAAGCAGCTTTAAAACCAGTTATATGGGGACTCCTGCAGCATACTGGAATCCATAGATGTGGAAGCAATATAGCCAATCCTATACTCCCGCTCCTCCCAGCCTAGGAGTGGGGCCAGGGAAAGGGGAGGATGGCCTAAGTGCTGCTGCAGTCTAACTGTCCCTGGCAGTGAATGGCCCCTTGGACCTTTAGGCTGCTCCAACCTTCAGTGAAAATTGACCTGTCCCCCTGCTGGTTCACTCAGCTGCACCAAGCATCAGTCTGGCACATCTGAGGAGCTAGTTCATTAATACTTGTGTGGAGAAACTGCAATATAAGATTACTTCAAACCATTACACTTGTTTCTTATAATGTAATTTCAAAAGAGTACATTTTTCATGATTGATTTTATACATGAATTTTCAATGTAGGCTCCTTAATAAGCTATCCAGATCAAGCATTTGGATACTCAGATTGGCATTTAGAGAAGTAATTGTCCATTTTATGTACCTAAATGCCAATCTGGGCATCTAAATGCAGGATTTGGACATCCTAGTAAGAAGACCATGTTTTTAAAACTGGGGTAGGTGGGTGGGTTGTATATGCAAGTGAATATATAGCCATATATATGTGCGGGGGGGGGGGAATTTATTTTATTAATCTCACTTATTAAACCCAAGCATTTCCTTTAAAACAGGAATAGAACAGGCCTGTGACATCACAAACCTGAGACTCATGTGTTATCTCACACTTCAGGTGTGATTATTTTCACTGTTATTTCTAGCCATATCTGAAAATGAGACTGCAGAATCCCTACTGTTCGCGTATGGCAAAATGTGCCTTCAGCAGTGCATACAAAATATACTATTATGGAAAAAGGTATCTTGATTTTCATTTTCAGATCTACTCTTTCGGAATAACCAATGTAGCTCACTTGTAACTCCCCTGGGGCAAAACTGTGGCTGTGAACAACAGTCCACACTAGCAAGTGGTGTTAAAACATCCCACAACAGGGAGCGCTCCCAGAGGCATTGCAGTCTAAGTGGGCACAATGCTTCCAGGAGTACCAGGAGAGTTTGGCCATTGCTTGTAGTATGCACCATACCCATACAGTGCACTGGGCTGACACTACTAATTCTGCCCTCTCACTGTCCTCTTTGGGTTATACAGTGATGCAACTGGCAGTGGAAACCCTGGGTGAAATCCGGGCCGTGTTTAACTCAATGGCAAAATTCCCATTGGATTAAATGGGGCTAGGATTTCAAAGTCAATGGGTGTTTTGCTGTGACTTCAACAGAGCCAGGATTACAACCCCCATGTCCATGTGCTCAGAGTGCAAAAATCAGATTAAATATGTTTTATTATCTCCATGGCAGATATGTCAGTGTAACCAGATTTGGGGTCATGTCATCTCCTGAATGAAAGAAGGGGATAAAAAAAGTAGAAATCCTACTCTATGGTCTCTGATACTGCTGGAGGGAAGGGAGAGAAGCTAAAGTAGAAAATCTCCCACCCCTTCTTCCTCTCCAACTTCCCCAAACTTATGGATGCCCATGTGAGGGAATACAGTGCTGCTGAGACTCTACAAGCTGAGATACCCAGCTGAAGGAAGGCAGGGCCAAGGGAAATTAAGTTTATGCAGCAGCATCTCTTGGCATGCCCTCAGGAAAATTTTCGTGAGAGTTAATAAGATCCTTGTTAATTTCCCTAGAGTCCTGCCCAGTGAATGGTCTTTTATTCCTCTGTAAGTAAGAGTAGGGCAAAGGCTCTGGCTCACTGAAGAGCCATGCTGCCATGGGGGAGGAGGACCTAGGAGTAGTTGATGCCACAGCCAACCTCCCAAATGTTCTGAGATCTGCAGGAAATTCTTGTAGAACACAGAACATCTGCCCTCTCTGCAGTCCCACTAGATATGCCTCCACTCCATGGCAAAATGCCTAAGGAACCCTGGAGAGGGAGAAACATGGAGAGAGAGAGGGAGAGAGAGTCAAAATAATCCATTTGAATAATTTGAGTATAATGCTCTGTGGGTGTGGGTGTAAATTACAATAATGAATATTGTCATTCTTGAGTACAGTAACATCAACAAAACCAGTTCTTCAGGGAATCTGATCACAGACTTAATTCCTGGATATACTGCCACTTTCCAGAGCCACTACTTGCAACGAAGAGGAAAAAAATGTATCCTTCATTTGTTTAAAGTAACTGCCAATAAGAGGGCTATTTAGAGAATACCTTTACACTCATGTGGGTCAAGTATGTCATCATCAATCCATTTATACTTTTCAGTCATTCTGATCTGAGCAAATAGTATTTTGCTGCTGTTTACTAAAAGTGACACTGTGTAAAGTGGCCTACAAATTTTGAATAAATGAAAGAATAAAATAAAATACAAGATGCTATAATATCAAGAGAAATTATTGCAATCAACGTCACAATTCATGGTCACCTCATTAGATAATTTTGACCAAATTCTGTCCTTAGGCATGCACAGCTCTCACCAGTGACAACAGGAGTCAAGTTTGAGTGTACAGGGCCAAAATTTGCCCCTTTAAGTTTACAGTCAGTGATTTGGAAGACTGTAATATAAGTATTATATGAGTGTCAGAAGGGGTTCTAATACAGGTAGGACCCAGATACATTAGCATCAGAGAGGGTGGAATATAGCTTGACACTTTCTACAGAGATAAACTGTTTTAATAACAAGACCTGCCAGTTCATCTAGCTAGTACTATACTTTGCTGACAAACTAATCTCTATTTTTATTCTGATTCTATTAAATCTGTTGTTAGGAAAGATTGTGTTTTATTTTGAAAGACCTTGCTGTGCCTTTTTACAAGTGAAGTTAAAAAACTGTTTTAATCTAAAAATTCAAATTATAAACTTAGAGAGTCAAATGTATTCTACAGTTAAATTAGTATTACCAAGACAGAAAGGTCATACAAGATAAATGTTGATGAGAGGGAAACATTATCAATATCAATCTAGATTATAAATAAATAATTGCATATTGTCATCAACTTTTCCAATTAATACCACTGTAGAAATGGCACCAACATATTATGGATATTCTATGTCATGTATATTTGTATTTTAATATATTGCTTTACTTGCTGAGGACAGAAAATAAAGGGTGGGCAACACATTTTATTTAGAAAGTGGTCAAACAGTTGCAACTTTATTGAACCAAAATTAAGCAAAATTGATTCTTGCAGCCCTAACACAGCAGTGGTTCAAAGTGGAAGAGGCGATAGTAGCCTCTAAGTACTCATATAACTAAGACTTACTCATATAACTAAGACCTACATTTTCAAATTGGCATATTCAACACTTTATATGCACACTCAGGTGTATGCATGTGCACATATCCAAATAGCCTTGTGCTCATGCACTGGGCCCTGTGTGTGCATATTCTGGTCAGACACATGGTAAACTGTATGCACACTTCTATCTGTACCCTTTTGAAAATTTGGGCCAGAGTGCCCTATGTGTTGGGGTAACAAAAACCCTCAACACCACCTAACCCCATAGAAACCTCCTTCCCACACATATATTTGTCCTCAATCCAGAGGCTAAACTAATTACTCTTTACCCAGCAAACATTACCCTAAAGTGCAATCATGTGAATAAAAAAGAAAAAAGAACTCAAAACTGTCAGGTGGCAGATTAGAAAGGATCTGCTTTGTCCTGCCTCTTTTTATAAATAGTCCTGGGCCATATGCCAGCCAATCCCAGAACTTCTGAGAGGTATTAAGACTCCTTACAAAGGCAATCCCTCCTTACAAAGTTGAAAGCTCTGGTCCATTGCCCCAGGAGTAGAGTTGGCTCTCAGGAGAAGCCACAACAATCCAGCACCAGCTGTTGTAATCAGTGCAACTATAGTGAACTATAAATAAACATCTGAGTAAAAATAAACTTACAAGAAATTACCTGTTCGCATATTATTCTGACAACAATTTTTATTCTTGGTTAGAGGCTAGTTTTCTAAAACAGCACCTAAAGACAAAAATTTAAATTTAGCATTTTAATCCTATTGTATTTTGCCTGAGTAAATAACTATGTGAATGTACTTTCATTTATGTTGCAAACTAAGAAGTTTGTCTACTGTAGATAGAAATATTCTGTTATACTATATGTAAACTCAATTAATTTTAAAACTAATGGCAAACATTCATACAGAGTCAAATCCCATAAATCTTTATGGGATAGTGCTACTGATAAAGCAGATACACCTTAAGACTTGTCTGAATAATGAAAACATTGAAAAATATATCTGCAGAGGAATTCCTCCTGGAAGAGAATGTAGTAATTCTGGATTGACAGTGCTTAATGCTTTTAGAAAATCTACACTATTACCTACATTGATATCTAATTAAACTCTGTTGCTTTATAAATTCCAGTGCACATAAGAAAGCCAGCCATGATTCTGAAGTCAAATTAAGTTTTGCTGCAGGATTGGGCCCCGTTTTTGCAATTCACTAGTATGTGAAACTTACTGTCTCACAATTCTTGGTTTTGTTGTTTGTTTGTTTTCTATTTTGTCTGATTGTAAAATTAAAGTAGAAGCTGTGAGTTTAATAACATTCAAAAAAGTATTAGTTATACATGGATTACAGAGGATAATTTTTATAAGGGATATAAATTCTTCTACATCAAGACACAAACCAACCACTACCAGAGACAGCTAGGAAAAAAACTTCCCTTTTGGGAAGTTTATTCCATAATTGTCCACTGTAGGATTCCCTGTACCTTATTCTAAAACATCTAGTTGTGGCCACTATCAGAGAGGATGGATCGTTGAATTAGACTGGTCTGGTATGGCAGAATAGTTTCCTATTTCTGAATTTATTTTGCTTTAATTCACATATCATACTGTATAGTAAACCACTAAAAATAGAACATGTAAGAATAAATTAATTGTGGCAGCATATAGCCACAGGTTAGGAGAAATATGGAGAAGTACCACCACCAGTAAGATCACAATGCCACCAGAGGACAATAGCCACTACATCACCTTTAAAGAGGATGCAGTGTTTACTCCTCTTTGCATCATCCATCCAAGGTACTTCCTTCCTCCCAGCATTTAAAAGATTTTTTCCCGTTAAATAGCAAAACAAAGAATTTAGAAGCATTACTAGAAAGAAATGCTTCTGCCTGAACCTCTCTAGTTGTACAAAACAAGTTTATATAGAAGCTTGTTTCAAAGGATTAAAAGGGTTTGTACTTACTGTATAATGTAAGTAGATAATTCTGTTCCTCACAGGAACTTAAATCACTTCTTTACTCCTTTAAGTGTCCTGACCCTAAAAGAGAAATCTAAAATGGCAACTCCCTACATTACAAAGATGTAATACCAAGGTCTCCACCCAAAGGGAAGTCCTCCTCTTTGGCTCTCACACATACATACAACTTTATCCACTGTAAGTGTACATAACCAAATAGAGTTAAAAGTAGTACATGGTACAAAACAAACAAAAAAAATCTCAAAAATAACTTACCTCAAAACTAAAATGTTTACAACAAACACATTATCTTGGAGATGTGGTATGTTCAGCAGAACCCAAGGTTTGCATTGTATACCTGCTGTTAAAAAGCTGAAGATTTATGTGTGTGCACAGTGCAATGTGGGTGAGGTTGAGAAAAAGACAAAGACGTGCACAGAGGCCAAGTATGGGCCGGGGAAACGCCCCTCTGTGCTCACAAAAGATTTCTCACATTTTCACAACTGTAATCCTAGCAGATCCTTGATTATAAACAAGTGCTGTATTGTAGGTGATATTTGGCTGAATTCCAAAGCAGTGTCCAAATTGCAACATAAAAAGAATACATTGCAGCCAAGTATCTGGTTACAAGGTAAATTTAAACAAATCAGAAAACTTTTAATTTTTACCCCATAAACAATAGCGTTCCTCTTTTTAAAATGTTCCACTACTGTGAAATACCTAAGGGCTCTCATTCCCAATCAGTTTAAATAAGATACATGACCTAACTTTACACTAACTGCTTCACCAGGTTTAATTAGCTGCAACCTCCTCTTTACTGTGATTGCTTGCCTAAGCATTGTTTAAAGCAGGGGTAGCCAACCTGAGCCTGAGAAGGAGCCAGAATTTACCAATGTACATTGCCAAAGAGCCACAGTAATAAGTCAGCAGCCCTCCATCAGCTTCCCCGACCCCACCGCTCCCAGCGCCTCCCACCCACCAGCAGCCCCACCAATCAACGCTTCCCCCTCCCTCCCCGCACCTCCCGATCAGCTGTTTTGTGGCATGCAGGAGGCTCTGGGAGGGAGGGGGAGGAGCGAGGGCACAACAGGCTCAGGGACGGGTGGGAAGGGGTGGAGTGGGGGCAGGGGCTGTGGCAAAGCCAGGGGTTGAGCAGTGAGCACCCCCCGGCACATTGGAAAGTTGGTACCTGTAACTCCAGCTCTGGAGTCGGTGCCTATACAAGGAGACGCATATTAACTTCTGAACAGCCGCATGTGGCTCCGGAGCCACAGGTTGGACACTCCTGGTTTAAAAGAATATCTTATCCAGATGTTTGTATGTATTGAAAACATTTGTTCTTTAAGATATATCTGTTCTTAATATAAACATGGAACAAAAAATGCTCCACTTAATCTCAGGCAAATTAACTTTCTCCAATCTGCTACATTTTGTCCCATAATCCATTACTTTTTAGACATCCAATACATAATTGAACCTGGTTAACTCTGTTATAACAAATTTCCCCACTGCCACTATCAAACCTATATACTAGTCCAACATATCAGAAACTGAATTTCCAATACCTGGTCCCTGTGTAGTCAATTACATCTGTGCAAACTAGGTGTAAACTAAAATTAATGAAGAATTTTGATTTGCTTGTAGTTTTACATTCAAATTACACAGGTGTAAATGACTAGACAGGGTGTGAGACAGTGGGGAATCAGTCCAACAAACCTCTATCTAGTCTTATTCTATCATAATTCTTATTTCCAGCACAAAGCAACAAGTTTAAAATAACTATAGTTAGTTATTTGTTACTAACACTGTAACAAAACAGGTTTCAGAGTTGCAGCCGTGTTAGTCTGTATCCACAAAAAGAATAGGAGTACTTGTGGCACTTTAGAGACTAACAAATTTATTTGAGCATAAGCTTTCGTGGGCTACAGCCCATCTGTTGAAGTGGGCTGTAGCCCACAAAAGCTTATGCTCAAATAAATGTGTTAGTCTCTAAGGTGCCACAAGTACTCCTGTTCTTTTTGTAACAAAACAGTAACTTACCTCAGGCTTTTTCTTCTTTAAGCTTTGGATCCTGGAAGCAAGTGAGGATTCATGCCATGGAAGAAGCCTCTTTACCAAAAGTAACTTTATTCAGCTAAGGGGAAAATATGAATTTATTTCAACACTTACATGATTGTTGATAATACCAACTTTAGGCATATGATTTAAACTCCCTGACCCCACCCTAATTGAAACCTTTATGAAAAGTGTAACTTCTTTACCAAAACATATTTCCCATCTGTTTTATTTTTTCCATTCTACCAAATACAATATATATTAATGCTACAACTAATTGGTGGGAAATGGATTCACACACCCTCCCACACACAAATTTCAACTAGTTCACTTTATGACCTGTAACTTTTATCTTACCTCCATTAAACTTAGAGGGCCCAATACATCCCTGGTGTAATACTGTTGAAGTTGTTAGGGTTACATCAGGGATGAATTTTGCCCAGGTATATCTCAGCTTCTGACTCCACTTTCTGTTTTAAAATAAGAAGGTACTATTCCATATGTTTCTGAATTTGATCAAAACTGAAATTAGAGTCCCTAGAAATTAGTGTCCAGGGGACACTTGAATGGGGGGGGGTGTCTCTCATCATCTTAGGTGAGTATCCTAACTGGGCTAAAAGTTATGATCCAGCCCCCCTCCCTTTTTGCAAGACACACCGTAGGCACCTAATTCTAAGAGAGGGTTCACCACTGAGAATTCCAAGCAGAGCTAATTGCCTCCCTCCAGTCCAGACTTATGTGCCAAACTCCCATTGTACAGGAAGCCTGAGCACTTGACCCAGGCTTTGTGATTTTTCTAGACATCTGCAATTTAGGCGGTGCAAGTCTGAGCACCGCTGCGTCTAAGTCCCTCTGTGAATCTAGCCCCTAGTGCTTATGCTTCTTATTTGTCTAAGGAACATATTACTAGTCTGAGGACTTGATTTTCAAAAACTCTCATATACCATCTTTGCATATAATTTGCCATATAAGTCGTTGCCAGCATTCTGCACACAAATCAGTTATTTGCATGCATAAATGACCACTTATATGTATAACTAGCTACCTGCATGTGCAAAGCCTACTTTAAACATGCAGTTGTAACGGCTCACTCAAACTAGGCCAGCAAATATGTATACTTAACTGTACATTTTCATTTTTGAAAATGAAATCCTGAAAGTCACAAAAATCTCTATCAATAAGGGACTAGCTGAGAGAAGCATTTTGTTACATAATATTGGAAATAATCTTTCAATTTAGAAATGACAGGACCCACATTGCTAGATGGTATCACTTTACTTGGTATCTCAATAGAGAAAATTTCAGACACATATTCATATATTCAACCCTAAATAGACAAAGTCTATACAGGATTCTACCTCAATCAATTCTACTCTGATGCTTTTTCTGTATCTTATCATGATACCAGTTCTGAAGACAATAAATATTGTTTGACAGACTACAGCACATAGATTAAAAAATTCTAATGTCAGCAGAACATTATGCTATACTTATATTTTTGCCTCTTCTATTATCTGAAAGTTCCATTTGATATGTCTTTAATGTCAGCTATATTGTTTGGAATTCTGTAATCCATCAAATTTTATTAGATCTGTTAATAATAATAGCCTCAATTCCACAAAGTATGTAAACATTTAAGTCAATGGGACTTAAGCATGTGCATAAAAGCTCTGCAGAACTGGAGTTTGTGAGGTATATATTGAATGTGTATATATTCTCTTATGCAGAAGCACAAGGCCCTAAACAGAGTGGAAAGCTGGGTTTTTGCTTCATGGTGGGTGATCATTTCTGTGGGTGAGTCCACTGTGCACTCTGCAACAGTTCTCTGCTCTGGAGTACAGGGTGGATTTGTTGGGGCTATGGTTTGGGAAAAGCCAGTGAGTTTCTGCACAGGTTGGATCCACTGATACACAAAGCTGCATAACAGAGAAGCAGTGGATTTTGTCCAGTGCTTGTTCACCCTACAGTTGCTACTGCAGCCCATATATGAGAATGCCTCTTTCTGTGACTGAAGGTTGGGAGGAGCCCTTTGCTCAGAGCACTATGATCTGTCTCTAAATGATCTTGTTTGCATTACCCCCTGCACGCTTACTAACAATTAATCTTTTATACTACTAATTTCCTGTATACTTGAGCTTAAATTTATATTTTTAAATTATTAAATTGCCAGCTATTCTATACATCTGTGACTTGCTTCATCCCAAGAGGACGGGAAATTGGAGGACTTGCATGTGCAGGCAGATTTTTAAAAAGGAATTAAATTAACTGCAACATCACATATATTCCATATTTTTGTTTTGCGTTGCTCACCACACACTTTTTAAAAACAATCTCCACAAAAGTCCCTAAAGATGATAGATAAATTACTGAAATAGTTTTTCTAGTATGAGTTTTAAAATACTTGCTGTTATTTTTATTATGGTAGTATCTAGAGGCGCCACTCAGAATTGGGGCCACACCATGCTATGTATTCATAGATTTTTAAGGCCAGAACAAACTATTAGATCATCTAGCCTGACCTCCTATAGAATTTCACCATGTTGTCCTTGTATTAAGTCCAATCACCTGTTTGTATATTGTAAAAAAACAAAGTAAAAGATGGTCCGTTTTCCCAAAAACGTATTATCTATTTAAAAGACACAAGTGATTGTAAAAATCAATTTGAAGCAAGTGAGACAACAGAAACATTAATACATAAACTCAGGTTCTTAGGCCAGATATACACACAGCTAGGTGGTTTTGAATGAACTAATTTTAAACAGTAAATTGAAGATACAATATTGTATCTTTTTTGTATAAGTCCTCTACTGTCCGTTCACTTACCAGTTATAAATTAGCAGTTTTCTATAGGCATTACAATAAAATAGGTCTCAAAGTATTTGAAAGTGGGCAGATTTGTGGCCTAAATGGAAATGAGTGCAGGGGACTGGACTAGACGACCTCTCAAG
Source organism: Mauremys reevesii (assembly GCF_016161935.1). NCBI lineage: Eukaryota > Metazoa > Chordata > Testudines > Geoemydidae > Mauremys > Mauremys reevesii. The sequence goes on from NC_052632.1 coordinate 35,024,433, forward strand.
GTCCCTTCCAGTCCTATGATTCTATGGTGTTCTGTGCATAAGAAGCAGCATGGAGGAAGGCATGGAGGTGCTTGTGAAAAAAATGAGCAATGGAAGCTGGCAATGTTGGTTGAGTGGAAGGGACAGGAAGAGTGTGATAAGATATAAGAATGGATAAGTTGGGCTGAGCTAAATTGTGAAAGGCCTTAAAGGTAAGAACCAGAAGCTGTATTTGATGTGGCATAGAAAAGAGAGCCAGTGGTGAGACTTGGAGGTCTTTTTACAAAAGTTAAGGAATATGCAAAAATGATACATAGAACTAACTACCCATAAAGAAGATCTTACAGGCCACTGCAACAGCCAGGAAAGCCTCTGCAGCCAGATTGCCCTCCCAGTGTGCCATATAATTTCTGCTTCTGACAGCAGAAGATTCAGACATCCAGCAGTTCCCAGCCGCAGGAAGAGAGATGCTTCTGAAAAGGTGTCACTCATTTTGCACAGAATCCCCATTGTAAGTTTCGTGATCTGAGTGCAGGAAGAGGATCAAGAAGGGGGTTTGGATGAAAAAGTGTTATTGTTCCCTCTTCCTTCACCAATAAAAACCCTGAAGAACTTTCACAGAAAGAACCCCTAGGTTGCTTTTATCTACATGAGCTACACCTCAGCATAGAACTGCCCTCAAAATTAAAGAGCTGACACTGGTTACCCTTTGGCTTCCCCTCTTACTCATGCTAAGGTGTTCTTTCCTAGAGCCGGGTAATTAATGAAGTCTCAAATGTTTTGTGATGGTGTATTTTTGTATATACAACTTGGTTTATGTTTTTACTATAGTTTTCTCAAAACTTTTTTTAAAGCGGGGGAGGGGAGGCTTCACTCTACTTGTATACGTATGCAACAGTAACCCATCAGTGACCATCATTTGTAATTCCTCCTCCCCCACCCTCAAGATTACAAGAACTGATTTCAGTCTCGTTTTACTAGAAAGGGTTCTTTTCTCCTGCAGATAATGCCCTATAGCATTTAAGGCATTTTTCTTTGGCAGCAGATTATTATCACTTCTGAAAACCAGGGTTCAGACAGTACAAGTGACAACTGTAAAACTTTTAGATAATATATTGTCTCTGTGGCAAATCCTTTAGTCTTTACTCAGACAAAACTCCCATTGAGGTCAATAGGAGTTTAGTCTGAGTTATGGCTGATGGTCAATGAAAGTAAGATTGAATTTAACAGGAGTTTTGCCATCTTCCTCAATGGGAGTGGGATTATGACCCAAGTAGGGGCTGCAGAATTTGTCCCACTGTTCTTTTTAACCTTTGGAATACTAACTTATTCTATATGTAGGACATCTAAAATTCTTGGTCTAAGGGATAAAGCATTTAAATGCTTCCTCACATTAATCCATGCTGAACTCCTATGGAAATGCTCATGACAGCTATATTAATAACAAATAATTTCTTCCATTTTATTGCTCTTATAATTTATGTAAAGTAAGCAACAATCTCATATATAAGGCAGTTAACATACAAGTGAAATGTATTTATGTATATGCATAGCCATGTGATAGTTTTATTTACTTTGCTGTACCTGCATTTTGCCTACTAATCCATCTCCCCAGGTCTTAGTCTCATGTTCCAAACATCTAAGCATCTTCAAACATATGCCTTTTAAAAATGAATTTATCAGAGAAGTATTTCTTCCTTTTTCACCCCACACATAGAAACTTACCCCAAATTACATTGGCCAGAGGCCCAGGATGATCAGTCAGTTTTAGACTCCCCAAAGAAGAGGGAGTGATGTGAGGCCAGTGCTCAGTCTCTGTTCCCCTACGCACTGGACAGCAGAGAGGGGGTAGCATACACTTGTCTGTAACAAGATTAAGCAATGGATGCTTTGTGCTTTCCCCCAGCACTTCCAGAGGCAAAGTGCCTACCACATGCACAAATGCCATTGAGAATTGCCTACAATGGCATATGGCCCATCTGCGGGGGGAGGGATAGTTCAGTGATTGCCATAATCCATCCTTCTTCTCAGTTGCGCTACCAACTGTGAATGTAGTCTTTAGAGAAGAACAAGGCCTAATGGGATATTTTTCACTCTCCATCCCTTCTCCTTCTTCATATATGTCAGCCATATTTGGTGGGAGAGGGACCTAGCAAGTTATAAAGTTACATGTGGCTGGATCCAATATCAGTGACATTGAATTGTAAATTGAATAAAAGGAAAATGTTGCCAAATAAATCATATTGGGGAGGTACAGGCACATGGAACTGACACAGCAAGAGTGCAGAGGAACAGCTAAATGTTTGGAATATTGCTGAAATAATTCAGTAAATGGACTGTGCCGTGCAGATACCTGACTGATATTTATTGCAACAATTTGTAGATACGATCTAGCATCTGACATGCTTTTGGTGAAATTAAAATAATTTGGCAGTGGATAGATGACTTGGTGGTGGTTTTGAATTTTGAGAAACATGTTTCTCTGCCCTATCACAACCCTCAGCTGCTACTGTGGACCAAATGATTACTTCACTGCTAGAGTGGAATATAAAAAGAATATCTTATTTATATATTGCCCATCACCATATCGCTAGGCACCGTGCCCAGCCAATTGGCCCAAAGAGAAGCAGCTATTCTGCCAAAAGAAGAACTAAGAAAAACATAATCCACAAATGAAGAGCTAGTGAAGAGTGCAGACACCTAGTAAAAGATGCACTGTTCTATATAGAAAGACCTAGCACTGAGCATTGAAGACAGCTACCAAGACAATCTGACAGATGTGGCAGTTTATACATGTGCTGTTGTTTCTGACAGAGCAATAGCTTTTGACCTGGATTAAGTCTAGACTTACAACAAAGATGGAAGAAATGAATCCCACAATTAAAGGTGAACCAGAAGGCACTGAAGATGATCCATGTGAGTACAAATACATTTTAGTCATATAGCAGGTATGAAGTTTTGTAGGTTATAATAAACAAGCTGGTCTACATATCAGAAATGTTTGAGTATTTGTGTGAGGGTGTGTGGGAATGCAAATATCTTTTGGGTTGAAGAAGTTATTTTTGGCGTGGCAGTATTTTTGCAGGTGGAAATATGAAAAACTTCAGTTCTTGTCTCTACCAAGTTGACAAAACACAACAGACATTTTATAACTATTGATTTTGCATTCCTGTAACTAAGAACAATGGCTAAATTTTTAAGGTAGACATTTTCATACTGGTAACTTGTAAGGTGTCATTTATGCTTTTAAAAAGTAAGTGGCAGGCATCCTATGTTTACAAGTGACAGCAGTGCATGCATAGTAACTACTTTTCATAAAGATTTTTACTCTAAACTTGTTCTTCTAAAGAAATTCTTTCAATGCACTTATCTTCATTCTGTATCTAACCACTGTTTTATTTCGCTGATCTCTCTCTTACACACACACACACACACACACACACCCTCAGTACAGCTCAATGTGCCTGCAGAAAATTGCCCACATAAGTAATTTGCTGGATTAGGGCACAAGAGTTAATCTACTTTAGTCTTGAACAGACCTAGTGATTGTGCCTCAATGATCACCTTTGCTCGCAGATGGTGATACTACTGCATATAACTGCGTATACCTGCATATACCTGTGTTGCTCATACTTGTCCCAAAACTGAATTCTTGACTTTTATGGTGGAAGGACCATCAGCAGACCACCAATGAATGTCTTAACATCCAAGAGAAAGGACAAGCAACAGCTAAATCCCTGACACAACAAGAACCTCTAGAAGTTGCACCATCAGAGAATCAATCTATGTACAACAAAGAGGACCCTTCTTGATCAGGTCCCCCTGGTTGCCTTTATACTGGGAAGAAAAGGCAAAAAGTGATCAGATGAGTCTCTCAGACACGAAGGTCAGATGGGACCATCATGATAATCTAGTCTGACCTCCTGCACATTGCAGGCTACGGAACCTCACCCACCTACTCCTGTAATAGGCCCATAACCTCCAGCTGAGTTACTTCCAGTAACATAGAATCCACCATTTACTGTAGTTCAAACCAGCCAGTGAGCTGTGCCCTATGGTGCAGAGGAAGGTGAAACATGCCCCCCCGCACCTCTCTGCCCATCTGATCTGGGGGGAAATTCCCTCCTGACACCAAATATAGCAACCAGCTACTGCCTGAGCATGAGACCCACCAGCCAGATACCTAGGAAAGAATTCTCTGTTGGGACCTTGAAAGGTCATTGAGTCCAGTCCCCTGTCTTCACTAGCAGGACCAAGTACTCTCCCTGACAATTTTTTTTTTTGCCCCTGATCCCTAAATGGCCCTGTAGTGAGTCGGTGTGGCTCCTCTCCTGCCCAGCAGAGGGAGCGCCCTTACAGACACCCAAGTGGGCGGAGCCACCACCACCTGTCCCCGCCCCCGGAAGTCAAGGGGCGGGACAGGAAGTAGAAAAGCCGGCCGCCAGAGCTCAGTCAGAGCCCAGCCACCGCAGGGAGCAGACGTGCCACCGGGAGCTCGTGACTGGGAAACCTCCAGGACCCAAGGCAGCTGTCCTGACTGGCCGGAGCTTCCTCGCGCCCGCTACGAGGAGGAGCCACCGGAGCTCCCCCGTGGCCGGTACTGGGAGGAGCCGCTGGAACTCCCCTGCACCCGCTACAAGGAGGAGCCGTCGGAGCCTCCCCGTCCCTGCTGTTACCCGGAGGAGCCGCCTGAGCAGGCCTGGCCGGACTTCCCCGAGGAGCTGCCGGACCTGCCACCAAGCCCTGGTCAAGAGGAGCCCATGCTCGTTGACTGGCCTGGAACCAGTGCCACGGACGAGGCAGGCCCTGAGGGGGAAGCTGGAAGTAGCCCGGGGGTAGCCAACCCCAGTCAGGCTGCAGACACAGACATGCCGATGTCAGTGTGTTGCGGTCAGGACCCCACTGACCTGCAGCAGCGATAGCCGCTGCTAGGGCCCCGGGCTGGGATGCAGTGGAGTGGGTGGGCCTGCGTCCCCCCTGCCACCCCACTCACGGGTGGCAGTTTTTCCCCCTCACCTAATGCTCAGGTGTAAGGACCTGGGCCTATATACCAACTGTTTGTTGCTGCTCAGCCCCTGCACCAGAGGGCCTGAGCCCTGATTGTTTGTCGCCCCGCCCTGATCCAGGGCCTGGGCCTATACTCAAACTGATTGCTGCTCAGCCCCTGCACCAAAGGGCCTGAGCTCCCTAGGTACTGTTTGCTGTTGCTCAGCCCCTTGTAACAGAGGACGTAGTGAGTCGGTGTGGCTCCCCTCCTGCCCGCAGGAGGGTCGAGCTCCAGTGCAATCGATTACAGGCCCCCTCAAGGATTGAGCTCACAACCCACGGTTTAGTAAGCCAATGCTCAAATCACTGAACTATCCCTCCCCCCGCAGATGGGCCATATGCCATTGTAGGCAATCTCATCATACCATCCATTTTGTAAACTCATCAAGCTCAGTCTTAAACCATATTAAGTATTTTGGCTCCCCCCCACACATACACACACTCCCCTTGGAAGGCTGTTACAGAACTTTACTCCTCTGATGGTTAGAAACCTTCATCTAATTTCAAGCATAAATTTATCAATGTCCAGTTTATATCCATTTGTTTTTATGCCAACATTGACGCCTAACTTAAATAACTTCTCTCCCTCCCTTGGTGTTTATCCTTCTGACGTATTGATAGAGAACAGTCATATCTCCCCATATGCTTTGTTTTGTTAGGCTAAAGAAGCCAAGCTCCTTAAGTCTCCTCTTGTAAGGAAGGTTTTCTGTTTCTCTGATCATCCAAGTAGCCCTTCTCTGTGCTTGTTCCAGTTTGAATTAATCTTTCTTAAACATGGGAGACCAGAATTGCACACAATATTCCAGATGAATTCTCACCAGTGCTTTGTCAATGGTAATAACGCATCCCTATCTCTACTGGAAATACCTTACTGGATGCATTCTAGGATTGCATGAGCCTCTTTCATGGTCACAACACGTTGGTGGCTCCCTCAGTTCTTCTAACTCAGAGCACATCTTTCAAATCTCTGAAATAGAGGAGGCTCAATCAGGATCTGCAGAGTCCGTATGCTTGGGGCAGTGGGGGGAAGTCTCTACACTGTGAGACCTGCTAGCAGTGGCAATACTCAGAAGGTGGGCTCAGGAGTATAACTAATTAAAAAGTGACAAACAATACTTTTCCAGGTGAAGCTACCAATATGACCTGGAGGTATTATCAAGACAATGATGCTTTATAAAGAAATCAAATTCCAGATAGCAGTTCTGCATATTTCAACAATTGTCACATAATGAACAGATGCTGTAGTTTTTGCAGCAGAAAGGGATTTCAGTTCTGCTTTTTGTACAGTAGCTTCAACAAACACAAAGCATATCTCAACACAGCATTTTGATCCATTTAGATCACCTCTTGACTGATATGGATTGGCCCTTATTTTTTACCAAAAGCCAGAAACAATCTTAAGGACTACTTAAAGGTTTTGTCATGTCAAGGTAATAACCTATAACCATCTTAACATCCCAGGTGCACAACTGAGCTCAGCCCAGAATATCAGAAGGCTTCCAGAAAATATTAGCAAAGAAGCTGTGTGATTTAAATGAAAATTCAAGACCCCAACAGTCGAGAACTAGGGATGGGATGTTAAGACTATTTCATTTTTATGAAAAATGTGTTATCAAGAGGACCTGCCATCAAAGTGTGCAGTTCTGAAACTCTCTCAAAAGATGCAGTAGCCACAACACATATGCAAGTACGAGCAAATACCAAGAAGCTCAAAAGTAGCCTCCATATGCTTGGCAAAACCAAGATTTCAATTCCATGGATTCATAGGTTAAACTTGTGAATGGAGATGTTCATAAAGCCTTTAATATATTGTTTTCTAAAGATGACAAAAGACTTGGTTCCCTTGCACAGATGCATGTAAATATGGCACAAATACCTTTTGGTTTTATCCCAATAAAATCCTGTATCCATGTAGGACAAAGAAAATCCTAAATGACTGGTAAAAGGGAAAGAGACTGGAGTGGTATCTTTACTCTCTCCAAATCCTTAAACTATTTCCACTAATGGATATGCGGCCATCTAGCAGAAGATTTGTGTGATTCCACATTCATAGCTCTGACTTTCCCAGAGGATTACAATCAAGTAATCAGGCCAACAGATGAAGAACATTTCCAGTTTGAGTGAAGAATTTGATCTTCCTGCTGAGGCAAGAGGCCTGGGCTCAGGAAGAGAACAAAGGGCTTGTTGTCCTTGGACTGTGCTAACAGAACTGGGAATCACATATGGTAAACCCCAGATGGGGCAACCAGAATCTCTCTGGCCCTTTCTTGCTCAATCTTTTTGGAATTTTGCTAAGAGAGGAAAAGGTGAAGAACGTGCATTTTCTTCCCCAGTGTAACAAACTTATTTGACACTAAATTGGGACTATGGATGCCATGGAGTAAAATATTGCACATTTTGTATTCTCACTCATTGCAAAGAGAACTACATATGGATGACCTCCTCTGGTTTAGAAACAAAAAAGGGAATTAGCTATAGAATCCTTTGAGTGTTGATATAATCTTGTAATCCTTAACTGCTAGCATGTTCTCTCATGCCAAAATGCAAGTTGAAGATATTGCCCTGTTATGAATGTACCAATTACACAAAAGTGATGCATGACTTGTTGTCACACCACAGGGGACTGGGATCGCCGTCTGTTCAAATATACCATTGCCACAGAATGTTGTTTGTAAGAACTCTCACTGCCTTCCTTCTAATTAGAAAAAGAAAAGCACAAAAGGCAAGTTAGATGGCCTTCAACCCCAACATGTTTACTTGTAATACAGATTTTCTGGGTAGTACCTCACAGGGCAACTGCCTTGAAATCTAGTCTTTGAGATTGGAATCAATGAATCTAAAAAAATGAATCTAAATCCCTTGCTAGGAATCTAGATACTTTTGTTGTGAGAGACAAGCTAATACCTTCCCCAAATTCTAGGAAGCCTTTAGAAATATGGGAACCTGAATGTCACTAAGACTGACTTCCACACATTTTATTTAATACTCTGTTATTTATTTACATTATACAAAAATAAAAAGGGGCATCTAATCAATACTTTACAAGTTATGAGAACAAATATAAAATTCCCTCTCTGAACCTTATAGTATTAAGTAGAAAACATTTAACCTGAGTTACTTTCTTTGCTTCTGCCTTATTAAGATGAGGAATTATGCATCTTGAAGGTTGAGGGCCCAAATCAATCTTGAGAATTTAGAATAAGGATTGTACTTTTTAGAGTTGCAATAAGGCCATGGCACCAGCACCTATGCTTTGGTCTCCATTTCCAGAAGATATTGGGCCTCATCCAATAGCAGTGTACAATGAATAGGATTTCTGAAGAGGGATGGAAAGTTTTGGCATGATCTGAAATTGAAGGGCACAGTCCCATTTGATAAACTCTGAACAAAACTACATCCTGCCATGCCTGTAAATATTTACACAATTAGGAGCTGAAATTAAAATTGGTTCTATGTCCTTCAGCAAAACTGTGGTTTCACAGTATCTAGAGTAAAATCCAATGGATTCATAATGGATAAAAGAGATCTCTGGCAATCCTAGAATGATGTCCATGGTAATTGACGTGGAAACTCCTTGAAGAAACAGTGGAAGGACTGGCCTTGAATATCAGCAAGAGAGCTACTTATACAAAGACTGACTCAATATCAGTGTCATAGCTGTTAATCTGGTAACTGAATATTATAGCCAAGAGCACCAGCAAACAATGATGGTCCTTACCAAGGACCAAGTCATCAAGCCTAAAATGTCATGAAAGGCTCACAAAAGGTATCTTCCAAACTACTAATCTTCTTAAATCTCAAGAACGTCTTACTACTTAGGGCTTGTCTACACTTACCAGTAGCTCAGTGCTGCTGCAATCAATGCAGCGGATGTCTATTTAGTGGGTCTAGTGAAGACACGCAAAAACGATGGGAGAGCGCTCTCCGGTTGACTCCAGTAATCCACCACTCCGAGAAGAGTAAGGGAAGTCAAAAGGAAAGCGTCTCCAATCAAAGCAACATGGTGTAGACACCACAGTAAGTTTACCTAAGCTATGGCAACTCCAGTTACATTATTCACGTCTGGAGTAGTGTAACTTAGGTCGACTTACTGTAATAGTATAGACAAGGCCTTACTCTCAGGGATATTTTCCAGAAATGGGGATATTGTCGTTCAACGGGTATAACAAACCATAACTGCTTGTAATTAGTAGTTATTAAAATAAGGACCAGAAAAGAGAATGCCCTCTTCCAAAATCCATTTTCTTTGATACTGTCAACATAACGAAAGAACCTGGGTGGGATTCTGGCTTGTAAAGTTTGTCATATTTCCTGTTCTCTGATGCATTAGAGACTGGGTGGTAGGGGGCCATTCAGACCGTAACATAATGACAGTTTTTTAGACCCTGCACTGGCATGCAGCGTTTATCAGTTAAGCAACAGTAAGCTCCAGTGCTAAAAGCCTGCATAAAAATGCAGATTAATTATTGCTGTATCACTCTGGCATTTGGATTTGGTTAGCTGCCACTAAGATATGAGGTGTTTTTTCTGGAATATAGAGAAGGGTCTGGAGCACAGGAAATCCTGCAAGGAAACCCAAGGGACAGCAAAGCTTGGGGAGAAAACTTAGCCAGAGATTTCTGTTATGTAATTATACTTGTCATATAAGTTGCCAATACAGTCAAACCCCAGAAAAATAGTAAATTTGGACTATATATATAGTGTGTACATGTCATTCAAAATAGGCTATGAACCTGACCTGCTTACACAGATCTTTAGGCTCTACAGAAATGATAGTATTACTATTTATTATCATCATCATCCGTTTAATTAAAGACTATACTAATAACATTTATCATGACATGGCGGTCACAGATCAAATTTGTGATGTTATAGCCAATTTAAGGGAAATCTCCCACTCCTAAAATTTTATTAAGAGTTTTCATCCAACTGTTCATTCATATATTCAGAATCCCCAGTTGTACAGTGTCAGATATTTGTCCCTCTTTTTTTCATCTTAGTTAATCCTATGTAATGGCTAATTACATATAGCTCAGCACAGTGCACCTTGTATAGGTATACCCTATCTAACCAAAGGACAAGCTGTAACATAACCCAACATAATGGAACACTCTTCATTTATCTAAAACCCTAAATGTTTTGGATGTCCTTTAAATAATGCAAGTAAACAGGGCTGAACCGTGTATTTATCTGACTAATGGATATTTGCAAGACTGTAGTATTTTGTGACATGCCTTCCAATTAAATGAGACATATCACAAGCAAGCTTCTCAATTGTGACCCACCACAGCCAAAGTTCTAAGTTTTGTTGTTGTTTTTTTAATTTGCCATGCCTTTCATTAAATGATAGGCATGGTAAAGTCTTCAATCATATTATGCATGTGTAATTTCCACTTCTGTTTCTCACACCATATCTTAAAAAAATTAAACAAAAAGAAGAATGTCTAACATATTAATACTTTGCATTAACTTATACTGAGATTACTCCATTTTATTAAAATTTCCTTCAAATTTATAAAAAAATATTTATAGGCACCCTTCCTATACTTTGCACATCTACCATAAATTAAAACCCCCCAAAATACAAGAGGACTGCCTAGGAAAATTATGCATTCTATCTGCCACCAGTGAAAAATTACAATACGTAAGTAATGAACTTGTGTTCCCTCCGAGTATCAAATGCACACATACAGGACTAAATTCTGCCCTAAATTACACTTGTGCAACCCCTCTGAGCTCAGAGGGGTTGCACAAGTGTAAATGAGAACAGAATTTGTCCCATTATTTAAATACTTGATTTTGTATTTTAATCTTTGAGTTAGCTGGCAGATGTGTAAAATCACATGTACAGTAGGCAGGGATTTCCTATTTAACTGTATCGTGAAGAGGCCCATGTACAAACATTGTTTACTCCTCTAAGTACATGGACTATATTGTGCTCATAAAGTTTGCCCCACATAGACCAATTTCATACATGGATATATAAGCAGCTGGTGGGTAATGAAGCTTCAAGCACAAGTCTAATAGGTATTAAACTTTTCCTGATTTATCTGTCTGAAGATTCTGGTACTTAGCGCAGCTTCACTTGTGAGGTGAGGATGCTGCAAATCTGTCAGGTATATACAGGGGTATGTAATTTCTGGTATTTCAGGTAGCGCTCCACAATCAGATCGTGGGCCTATGCAAGGGGAATTATTAGTTAATCAGTTTTAGATAGAAACTAGTATAAATACACACCCCAACCCCAAACAAGTCACACTATGTGCTCATACATTTAATTTCTTCTCTACGATAATCCCAGATCTCACTCTCATAGAGCCTCATCCCCAAACACTTTTGTTTAAATGTGTATTTTTAAAAATCAGTTTAAGTGTAATAAAATTTTAAGGTTCCCAATGTGGGATTAATTTTTATATTCATAACTCTGAGTTATAGATATTCCCCTACCAGAATCCCAGTTCTACCTCTCCTTCAATTTTTTAGTAAAGTTGAGGTCCAGATCCAAACATCACATCTCAAGACCATTCTTATTAGAAATTGGTATATTAATAACCAATTTGGCCAGTGGTTATTTGATAAAATAATAGGTCCATATCACTTTTGAGATACTGAAAAATGTTGTAAAACTTTAATTTTAAAATGTGGTCACTGGGTGCTTCAAGTAACTAGTCTTTATAAACTAAGCACAATCCAAACACAATCTAATTGTCTAGAAACCTCTGTAATAGCTAGGCTATTTGGGCCCTGCTAGTGTAGTGCTAAAAACTGGATTCCCTGAATTTTGTCAGTTTAAAACAGGCTCTTAACCTTATTTTGATGTTTATTTTTTGCATTTAATTTTCGATTAATTTGTTCTACTTGACTGGCACTTACTCCAATAAATGGGTATTATTTACTCTACTGGTGTAATCTCTCTCAGATAGGACAATCTGCTGAATCAATGTAATCTCTAGTCTGCCTCATGTAATCTTGCAGCTGCTCATTCTCTTAGTGATTATGTAATTGTCCTGGTGTACATATAAGCAAGCAGAACTTTAGTAAGGGGCGGGGGGAGAAACCTTTATCCTAAAAGCAAAATTAGGGAAGTCTTGGCACTACACTAGCAGGGCCCAAACATTGCTCAATTGAGGACTACATTAGCAACATGCCAGGAGCCCCAGGACAACATTTAATTTGCATTGACAGTGTAGATTGTTGCAATCTTCATATTTAGTATAAAGGTACAATTCCTATATATGACAAGTCCTAACATGCAATGATTCTAGCATCCATTTTTATTCTAGAAATGTAGCCTGTGAAAATTATGGGGCCCAGCATGCAAACATTTGTCTTCATAATCAACTAGCTCAGTCTGCAGAGATGATGGCTCCCAAGGTCCAAAACACTATACTGACTTGAATAACATAGCCTGCTGAAAAGACAAATACCAATATGCTATGCTCCATCTTGGTCCAACTGCACAGAAAAGATGACCCCCCAGAAGAAGATGATTAATCCAAGCATCACAGCCCCAGGGGACAAGAGGTTTTAGTGGCAACATGCCATTCTGACCATGATGGATTTTGGATTAAATTGGAATACAATGAGCTCTTTATCCCTGGCAATTTTGACGCAGGTTTCCTGTAATTCCAGAATTTGCCAAATGGTCCTGATTTTTCCCTTGAGTACAACCTCGCATCCCTATTCTTGAAATACAGGACGTGAGAAAGACCATGACGGGGTGTGGACTTTGGTATTTTGTTGTGGTGCTGCTTGGAGCAAATTCAGGATGGTAATGTCTCACATCTCCCCCTGCATATTAAAGATGTGGTAGCAAATAGCACCAGGAAGCCACAGAGGTGCCTCCTCCTCATGTGGGGAGGACCAAATAAGGCAACTTTGCACCTTACTGTGCACTAACAGCCAACCTCCTTGGGAGCAACAAATCCCAGGCTCAGTTACCAGTAGGGTGACCAGACAGCAAATGTGAAAAATTGGGACAGGAGGTGGGGGGTAATAGGAGCCTATATAAGAAAAAGACCCAAAAATCCAGACTGTCCCTATAAAATTGGGACATCTGGTCACCCTAGTTGCCAGGTTAGTACACACCTGTCCTTCCTGCCCCTACCCCAGAGCAACACCCCAGTGCAGGGCCCCATTTTAGGGATAGGATGCTCCTTATGAGTGACTCCCCTCCCCCACTCTAGGTTGGGGTTCCCACCTCAATAGCTCCTCCTCTCCCACAATGTAGGGCAAGAGGGGGGTCTCTCTTCAACAGCTCTTCCCTCCCCTCCCCAATGCAGGAGGAGGAGGTTTTAATAGCTCCTCCCTTCCCCCCCCCCAATCTAGGGCGGTGGGGGGGTCTCTCCTCAACAGTCCCTCCCCTCCCCCAATCTAGGCGGGGAGTGGGGGTCTCTCCTCAACAGTTCCTCCTCTCCCCCAATCTAGGTGGGGGGGGGTTCCTCTCCGCAGTAGCTCCTCCCCTCCCCCCTAAGGCGGAGAGAGCGTCTCTCAGGAGCCACTCCTAGCCCTCACGAGAGGGTGGAGTCATACGTCAGGAGCCCGCTCTCCTCAGGCGCCCCTCCCTTGCCCCATCCTTGGGTGGTGAGGCCTTTCCTCAAGGGTCCCCCCTCCTGAGACAGGGGCTCCTGCCTTCCTCCCTGCCTTCCCCCCTACCGTAGTACTACGAGCCTTACGCAGTCCGTCGTCTCCATTGGGCCTGCATGCCCCACGTGACGCTGAGCGTGTGCCCCGAGCCGAACTGAGCTGCCACAGCCGGTTGTTTCCTAGGCGACCCAGAAGAAAGGGAGCGCGCCAGAGAGCGAGCGAGGAGTAGGACAGGGCACGTGCACGCGCCACAGCGAGCTAGAGTGCGCGCGCATTGGAACCCCGATCTCTGGAGAGCGCGCGCCAGCTTGATCCCGGGAGCTGCTGCTGCTGCAGAGCGGAGCGGGATGTCAGGATTCCGGGCATCAGGTATGTGTCTCCCGGCCCCGCCCCCCCCAGCACTCCCGCAGGGCAGGGTTTGCACACGTGCCCAGTCCCACCCGCAGTGGGAGGCGCTGGGGACCCCCCTTCATAATATACCACATAGCCCTGCAAACCACCTCCGGCCTCTGCCAGAGCAGGGCATCCCCCACATAGCGGTCTGCGTGGGTCAGTATGGCAGAGAGCAGGGCATCCCCCATATAACGGGACTGTGCGGGTCCCTTTGGACAGAGCAGGGCATCCCCCATGTAACGGGACTGTGTGGGTTTGTATGGCAGGGAGCAAGGCATCCCCCATTTAAAGGGACTGTGTGGGTCCCTGTGGGGAGAGCAGGGCATCCGCCATATAACAGGACTGTGCAGGTCCCTGTGACAGGTAGCCCCTCACATAAAGGGATTGTGCGGGTCTGTATGGCAGGGAGTAGGGCATCCCCCATATAACGGGGCTGTCCGGGGCTGTGTGGCAGGGAGCAGGGCGTAATGGGTCCCTCTGACAGGTAGCAGGGCAACCTCTATAAAATGGGGCTGTTCGGGTCCCTGTGGAGAGAGCAGGGCATCCCCCATATAATGGGGCTGTGTGGGTCTGTATCGAAGGGAGCAGGGCATCCCCCCGTATAATAGGACTGTATAGCAGGTCTGTATGACAGGGAGCAGGGTATCCTCCATATAACAGGGCTGATTGGGGCAGTATGGCTGGGAGCTGCCCCATAGACCAGGACTGTGAAGTCCCTATGGCAGGGAGCAGGGCATCCCCCATATAATGGGTCTGTTTGGGTCTCTGTGGAGAAAGCAGGGCATCCCCCATTTAACGGGGCTGTGTGGGTTTGTATGGAAGGGAACAGGGCATCCCCCATAATGGGACTGTGCAGGTCTGTATGGCAGGGAGTAGGGCATCCCCCATATAATAGGGCTGTGTTGGTCTGTATCGAAGGGAGCAGGGTATCCCCCATATAACGGGTCTGTATAGTAGGTTTGTATGGCTGGGAGTTGGGCATCCCCCATATAACAGAGCTGTGTGGGTCCATATGGCTGGGAGCAGAGCATCCCCCATATAACAGGGCTGTGCGGGTCCCTGTGGCAGGGACCAGGTCATTCCCCCGTATAAAAGGGCTGTGTGGCTGGGAGCAGGGCATCCCCCATAGACTAGGGCTATGAAGTTCTTATGGCAGGGAGCAGGGCATTTCACATGTAATGGTCTGTGGGATCCTCATGGCAGGGTATGGTCTTATGATCCTATATGATCTTCTATGGCAGGGAATTCCACCCTCCTCCCCCCCCCCCCCCGCCCATAAAGCAGGCTTTAGCACAGAATGTTTCTTTTTCCCAACCCCCTTCATTTTACAGGGTATAAAGTTGCTATGTGCTGGAGCAGGGCAGGTCATCCTTCAAACACCATCCATCCCGATGGAACAGGCTGTGGGCACCCAATGGCATGGTGCATGGCACTGCCCTCCCTACATATTGGGATTTCTGTGGAGTTCCTATAGAAAGGTGCATTGTGATCTGTCTGTCTTTCCTGTCCCGAGGATAAATATACAAAACTGGTATGCTGAGGAGTTCCTAAAGCAGGTTACGTGTCAGTCCATCCTCTCCTTTCAGTGTAATAAATGTGCACTTGGTTCTGGAGGTAAGACATGGCAGCATAGCACTCACCATGCAAATAACAGGTGGACTGTGGATTCCTGTACTAGTATATATGGCAGTGCACTGCCCTCAATACAACAGGCATACTCGTGATTCCCTATAGAGGGTGTATATAAGTAGTATATTGTGTGGGCACTACCCTTTTTGTAATTGCCCCTGGTGCAGGTCGTGTCTTAGATGCCTTTCTCTGCTCGTTATTTCTATTAAGTGCATCATTAGTTTATTAATAAATATAAATAGATGAGGGAAAATGGACTCCGAAATATTTGTACTTAATGAAAAAGAAGATACTGAACTTCTTGTGTTTAAGAAAGAAAAGCTAAACAAAAAAGATATAAGCTCTGGCTGGTGTGGAGTTGTATGAAGTATGTGGAGGGTTGCCTAGGATTTGATCCAGTTCTTAGTTGCTGATGAGTTTTCCAATTCTGTGATTTGTCAGTAGCTGTAAAACCAGAAAAATTGTTTTCCATCATTGCTTAGTTGTACCTTGCTAGTCCTGGTCTACATTACTGAGTCTTTCACAAGGATACAGGTAATTAGCAACACTTTAGCAGGTACATGATTAAGAATTACATACTTGATCCTGGAAAGAGGCCTTGGGAATCACCTTATACCATATTCATCCCCAGATATAAGTATAAAGAATCCCAGGAGCCTGGGGGCATTAATGCATTTCTCTCTCCCCTCCGCCACCCCAAATCCATCTTTTGTGTGATTTCTTCAGGATAATGCTTCTTGAATCATGCCTTCATTCTAAATGCTGTAAATCCATAAAATTATACTGTGACTCTTGTCAACAAGGTTTTGACCTACATTAGCATGGTATCACATCACAGCAAGAAGACCAGCAATAGTTTTTGAAGGCCAAATCCATAAGGACTCTTTTTTTTTTAATCAGGAAAATGTTTCGTTTTCCCTCTGTAATCTGCTGCATAGTTATGTAGCACAGAATTAACAATCTTTTTTTTTTCATTACACACATGTATAGGGATGAAATCAGTAAACGTTGGAGATCCATGTGCAAACATAAGATGTCATAGCATGTCACATTAACTTAATTTAGTGAGGTTCCTAAGTTAACATGAATCAGTATTTCAGTTTGTTGTCCTATTGTCCATATATAAAGGGGCTGGTAAATGTGGTTTGATGTAAATTTCTGTATACTGTACATGCATATTTGACAACAGACAATCACTTGGCTGAACACCAGACTGAGTGCACACCCCTTGAGCCACATTTGCTTTTAGGTACAAAAGATTTAATATGTAATAGGTATAACACAAGTGTGTATAATATATAATACAAATGTACCCACACACACACACACACAAACACATTTTCTATATTGAATCCAGTGTGTGTAATATATTGTGAGGTGCATTGCCATATAATGCCAGCTAAGCATTCTGTGGTGGTTTTAATCTGAAGATGCTCGTGCTTGTATCCATTTAAGTGAAAACCAGTGTTGTTTTATTATTTTGTTTGTTGTGACCATTAATTGATATTTACAAATATGGCAAGATTTTGTTTATGATTTTTGCTTAATATATTGTAAAAATTGTATTATCTGTAAAGGGTTGAACTGAGATTATACTGGTACTGTATGGTTCTTCTAGTTCTTGTGCAGATACCTGATCTGCAGGAATTTACAGTATGTCAGAATACTTGTAAAAAGTTCATTAATGTAGTATGAGCACACTAGAGATATTCCACACAAATTAGACAACAGCTGTTCGGTATTGACATATAGAGTCTTCTGTTGAGAGATGAGATGTTGGCATTAAATAATTGTTACCTTGAGCTTGTGAACTGTTGCGAGACAGTGTACTTTGTGCAGAAAAGGAAAGGAATGCTTCTCCCTCTCTTATGAAAGGTTCAGAACAGGAAACGAGTGCATGCTGCTTTGAACACACTGTGTCCTGGGCAGCATTACAGTGGGCTGATGGTCAGAAAAATGACTGCAGGTCCAATTCAGTGAGTAAAGTGCCTGCGTGCCTGAGGCAGTGCATATGCTCACTGACTCCGGCATGTTTCTGAACAAATTGTAGTAACTTCATGTTCATTTTTCTCACTGAGTTGCAGAATTAACTATGCAGACCCTGTACACAGTGTGGTATGTTTCTCTGTCAAAGGATGAGAAAGTCTCGGTCAGACAAGAAAGTTTACGGCTAGCCTGATGGGCAACTACTCCAAATTCTACGCAAAAGAAATGTGTATCAAGAGTGAGCAATTATTTCAGTCTTAGAACTAAAATATAACAGGGCTGTATGCAGACAGGGGGTGTTAGTAAGGGCATGACAAAGGTCTGCTAAGCCAGGATCTACCTTGATCTAGCATGCATGGGGCCATGCTTGTAGTGTGTGTGTGCAATGAATAACCTAGAGCTCAGTTGAAATGTCTGTGACTGGGTGAGGTAATATCTTTTATTGGACCAACTTTGGGTAGTGAGAGAGACAAGCTTTCCAGCTTACACAGAGCTCTTCTTCAGATCTGGGCAATGAACTCAGAGGGTCACAGTTAAATACAAGGTGGAACAGATTGTTTAACATAAGTAGTTAACACATATTTAAAGGGACCATTCAAGGTGCAGTGGCCAATTAACATCTCTCCAGTCATAGGGGCAAAAAATAAAACTGGGGGACAAAAGGGGCGGTTAAGAGGGTTATAGATTGTTGTAATAAGCCATAAATCCGGCTGTGACACTCTGAGTAAATTTTCCAGACCTGAAGAAGAGCACTGTATAAGCTTGAAAGCTTGACTCTCTTTACTTCACCCACCTTGTAGCTGTATTGGTCTCAGGATATTAGAGAGACAACATTGCCTGTGATTTGTGACAGATATTCTGGATGCAACATAGGGTGTAGAGTTAACTGTTTCCATAGGCACCATGTCTGTCCCAATGTATGAGTGTGTGGGCGATGATATAGCTGTTTTAGAGGGGCACAACTAGAAAGCTATGGGGATTTATGCAGTTCAGTACTCACCACCACCATTCTCGTTGTGCCACATGGCTATTTCTGCTGCGATGGCTAATGGCAGTTTTCATGCATCCCTGGTTGGCTGGGTGCTGGATACTTGTTTCCTCTCTGATTGTCTCTGTGCTAATGTATGGTGAAGGAGCTCTGAGTTTCCCTTTGTATGGACTTCTTTTATTAAAGGGGGTGGAGGTAGCAAATTTCTGGGATGGTTAAGGGCTTTTGTGTTTTAGTATATCCAAAGCAAAAGCGGGAAAAGTTAGACTGCCGTACCAACAGAAGTCCAACCTCTTTACCAGAAGGCAAAAGTCTACATGTTCCAGCATCTGCATGTGTTTAAATTTCCTGCCCTACCTGAATGCAGAACAAGCAGTTATTCTAATTGTGCTACATAGTGTAAACACTGTACAGGAGTACAGTGTACTCTTACCTCTTTAAAGGGGTAGTGAATGGAGCTCAATGTAAGGATGCCACCTTACTCGGCCCATCTGCTTCCTGGAGGACTCGGTTACTTTACAGACAAAAAGTTTCATCTTTGTTAATGCTGCAGAGCTACTATAGCCATGGGAAAGTGAGCTGGGGTTTCTTCTGCCGCATGTGTTATCATCAAAAGTGTCAACTAAGTTCTATTTGCAGAATCTTGATTGCTAGTGGTTATATAAGAGGAAGAAAATATTAGATTTATTTATTTATTTTGAATCCTAGATTGAGTGCCTGCTCCCATGGAAACCAAAGGCAAAACTCCCATTAGCTTCAATGGGTGCAGGAGCAGGCCCCGAGTCTGCAGTGGAGCAATACAGAAAGCTTGTTCTTTTGACTTGTAAAATTGATATGACTATCGCCAACCCAGAATAAATACAAAACTTCACCAATACTTTTAGAGTTGCTTATCAGTTTAGCTCCACTTTAATGTATTTTGTGAAATTCCAGCTTTATATTTTTAAAAATAAAATAAAAATTCTTGCTTGTTGTTATTGTGGGGCTAAACTTGCCCTGTGCCACCCTTTGGCTGCACAGGCCCTTGCCCTTGGGGGAATCAATGAGCAAGGTGGTTACAGGGTGCAGCAGGCCCTGAAGTTGCACAAGAGGTAATGGGCAGATTCCTTCACAGTCTCTGTCCTTGAAGACCCAGTTACTCAAGCTATATGCTGTGCTTGGAGTGGCTTGATGAGAATGATGTAATAGAGTTTAATACTTAATTTAGTTATAGGGTCCAAATCAGCCCTCAATTACACCCGTGTAATCCCAGCAAAATCATTGGTGGTGCATGAATTTAAGCAGAGGCAGAATCTGTTATGTGTACTTGAGAAGCATATGGAGGTGATTCAATTGCTAAAGAATTCTTTATGGAACATCTGCTTATCCCTTGGTTTATTCAAAACTGTAATGTTTCCACTGTAAAAATTTCTCCCTCTGTCCCACTTCCATTTTATCTTTTCCCTTATACTATGATCATTTAGATTGTGAGCTTTTCAGGGCCAGTAACATGTTTTCCCTTGCTTTATAAAGTACCATGTACATCTATGGCACTATATACAAATATAATTACATTAAAAAATTATGTTATGGGAACTTTAGGTTGTGAAGTCAAGCATTCAAAAGTTAGGAAATGCCAGATTAAGATTGTCTGTGCAAATTTAATTCACCCCCTTGTGTGTACACCCTTTACACAGAATGAGGTGTGTGTGTGTGGGGGGTGTCCTGTGGAAAAAATTGTAATAGTAATTAAATACTGTATCATAATGCAGATTTAAAGATGCACGGGCAACCTTTAATCTGGAATTTCCTAACTTTCAAGAACTTGACTTTTCAGTCAAAATAACAGTCTTGTAACATAGAAAAACCTCAGAAATTCCAAGCAACAACTAACAGAAAAGAGAAAACATTCTACTATGTGCAACTCTAACAATTCTCCCAATGAAATATTAGCAGCAGGATTTTAACCTTAAACCTACAACACTTACCTGTCACTTGAGCTACAGACTAATTACAGAAGGAGAAGGTGGTTGTCTCAGAGTTGAAGGATAGGCTATGGGGGGCAAGTGCTGGGTCTGAAGGTGAGAAGGAGGATCCTCCCAACCCACCTTTCTCATTCTCTCCTCTCCTGGAATTGGGGGAGCTCCTGCCCTATGTGCTGTACCCAGATAGGGGGTGGACCACTAGGGACATATTTTTAATCCAGGGGAGTGGTTGGGGAGAGCCTGGCTTGGCTCTCTCCCCTCAACCCTCCTTAGGGTGACCAGACAGCAAATGTGAAAAATCAGGACAGGGGGTGGGGGGTAATAGGATCTTATATAAGAAACAGACCCAAAAATCGGGACTGTCCCTATAAAATCGGGACATCTGGTCACCCTAACCCTTCTCCTCTCCCGCCCTAGAAGCTCTTAGGCTTTCCTGATGCAGTGTGCACTGATGTTTTGACAATGTCATGAACCTGACTTTAGAATGTTCATATACAGTTGTTATTTTGGCAGGCTGCCAGATTTTTCCTGAGCCAGGCAAGCAGGGGATATGAGATGACCATTTTAAACAATATATATCTTAGCTAAATCTGCATGAAATGTCACGGGACAAAGAAAGGGCACTTTTATAGCCAGAGGGCTATTTCCCTATTGAACTTCAAAGGCCTTTTGTAAACAATGGGGGTGTCAGAGCTTCTCAAAAAAAAGTTGCAAGAAACTTTTATAATGGAGTGTAAGGAAACTTAAATGCAGGGGTCACTACCAGCTTTTCCCTGTAATTAAAGATGAGAATTCCCAAACATAAAGGGTAAAATCCTGACCCTATTGAAGTCAGTGGGAGTTTTGCTATTGGCTTCAATGGGTATATCTATGCTGCAATTAAACACGTGCAGATGGCCCATGCCATCTGATTTGTGCTCTCAGGGCTCTCCCCTCATGGGGTCCCAGAGTCTGAATGTCTACACTGCAATTTTATAGCCCTGCAGCCTGAGCCCCACGAGCCCGAGTTAGGTGACATGGGCCAGCCACAGGTGTTTAACTGCAGCATAGGTATACCCATTAAAGCTGATGGCAAAACTCCCACTGACATCATTTGGGTCAGGATTTCACCCAGTGTTTTCATTTGTCCAAGCCCACCGTATAATTTCTGTGGGAAATCCACCATCTGAACTATCAGCCCTTCTGGCTGAAGGTATACCTCTCTACTGATTTACATTTTCCATATGAAGCCTTAGGCCTTCTTACTGCAAAAACTGAATTCTAAAAAGTTTTTTAGTTAGCTCATGAGCTCTTAGCTGTAATAATTTACATTAGCAAACTGCCAAGGTATGATCACTGGGCATGTGATGTGCATCAGTCAGTAAACAACCCATGACTTTTCTCAGTATCTAATAGGCTAGTGGAATTTACAGGCCCCTTCTAATAAATTATCACATTCTTATCTGGAAAGATAAAATTAGGTTTGGAAAACAGCTTTTTTTTTTTTAAATAGAAATGGGAGGCAGCTCAAGATACTCATGTTCACTTACACAGTCGATCCATAAATAAAAGAACCTTTAAAATATGCACTTGTAACTATTATTCATCAGTTTTTTCTCTCTATCCTTTCTGCCCACTCCCATTCTGCCCAATCCCATTGATTGTTCACTGATTATTTTTAAATAAATAGGATTTTTGAGCAGGGAAACTGATAGTAAACTACATAAATAGAAATGTTTAACTTTTAAAGGTGTTAGTTATAAAAAAAATCTCAAAGGCAAATACTCCTTGGAGTCATTATAATATGTGACCATATGGTATCTTCCAGTTGGGACAACAGAGCTTAGGAAGCTCCAAGGTTCACTTAAGAATATCTGGCACAAGTTCCCCTTGGCAAGAAGAGATTCAGAGGAGACTGCTGAGTAGACATGGCCTCTAGACCTCTAAGGGCTCTATGATCCATGGGAAAAGGAAGTTCCAAAGCCTCAGGAGGGCTCATAGCTGTCCCTCTGTAGTGCTGTCTTCCTCCATACACTTCCCCCCCACCTCAAGAGCCATGATGCTATTGGTTCTTTAATCCATGCTTTTGTGATACCCACCCTTTCTCAAAAGGGTCTTTCAGGAAGTTAATCATGGTAGGTGTAACATTAATTTAATTTTCAAGACATCCACCTGCCTAGCAAGGATTATGCTGAGGAGAGAAGTGACTCTGTAGTGCCACCTTGGCATTGCCCTCCCTACCCTGATCTCTGTGTCCCAAGTTACAGTGAGCAGGGGCAGAGGAGTTTATATAGGCTCCTGGCATGGGGGCAACATGCCGCAGAGGCACCATCCTCCCTGCTCTGCCATCCCCCACTTTTCTTTCTTTTCCACCCAGTTTAATTTATCTTTGCTCACTTCCCTGCCTTGCAGTGGAGGGGAGCATATGGCACTGCAGTGTCCACCTGGTTGCTATATATGCACTTATCATGTGGTCCTCATGCAGGAACCCATCGTACATTTCTTATTCAGGAAAAACTTGCATTGACTTTAATTGCTCTTTAAGTGTTTATTCTTTCCCGTGAATGGGAGTTGTTCACAAAGAATTAACAAAACGGATCCCTATTTGTGCATCTTCAAACTCCTGTATCAGTAACATCTGTATTAAGGTAGTGCTCAAAGGCAATAAGGATTGGGGGCCCCATTGTGCCGCGTGCTGTACAAACACAGATAAGAGGCAATCTCTGCCCTGTTTAAAATCTAAAATATTTTTTGTTGGAACAATGTGTATGGTGATGAGTATCTTACCTTAGACATGCAGATAGTACTGTATATCTAATTAGTAACTCAGTCTTTATATTTTTGCTCCATAGCACAAACCCATTTCTGGTATTTTTGCTTAAGTGCAAAACCAAACATCCTAAATACTTTCTATTTTTATTGTTTTATCTGATAATTTTAAACAAACAGTTTTTTAAAATGCTTCTTTTTTATATGTGGGGTTTTAGTCTAGAGCTGCAATATATATAATTTATTTATTTTAAAGAGACATTAAAATCATCATATTTGTTACTATATGTTAATGACCAGGTCCTACAAAATCAAGTACTGTTGCCTCCTGTGGGACAACATATGAGTGCAAGGGTCTGTCTGTGTAGATTCCTTTGCCATAATCGGGCTTCAAGTTATTAAAAACTGAAATAATACATAATAGAAAGTTAGACTGTAAACATTTTGTTGGTTCAGAGAGATACCAATAAGTATATTTTTTAAAAATCACAATTTTGCATGGATTCTTCTAATCTACAAGTAACCCGTAAGATTAATACAGCTAAAAGTTCAAAGAAATTGTATCTACTTTTTCAGTTTGTTTACTTTTTGCGTGTGACAGCTAGCCCTATGTGTACTGCCCATTTCCCCCGTCATTAGTTTGGATCTTTCACACAGCAGAATGGGAGAGAAAAAAAATACGAAATGTGATTGTAAAACAACAAAGTTGGTAGGGGGAATAAGAAGCATGTATATTACCTGAAACTACCTTGGCCTTTGGAGCAGGGACTATCTTGTTGTCATATGTGTGTTCAGTGCCAACGACAGTGGGGCCATGCTCTCCTATTAAAGTATGTAGGTCATACACCAGGGGTGAGCAAACTTTTTGGCCTGAGGGCCACATCTGGCTATGGAAATTGTATGGTGGGTCATGAATGCTCACGAAATTGGGGATTAGGGTGAGGGAGTGGGTGAGGGTTCTGGCTGGGGGTGCAGGCTCTAGAGTGGGGCCAGAAATGAGGAGTTCAGGGTGCGGAAGGGGGCTCCAGGCTGGGGCATGGGGTTGGGGTGCTGGGTGAGGCAGGTTCTGGCTGGGGGTACAGGCTCTGGGGTGGGGCTGGGGATGAGGGGTTTGCAGTACAGGAGGGTGCTCCAGGCTGGGACCAAGGGGTTTGGAGGGCAGGAGAGGGATCAGGGTTGGGGCAGGGGGTAGGGGCGCAGGAGGGGGTCAGAGGTGCAGGTTCCAGGTGACACTTACCTCAAGCAGCTCCCAGAAGCAGCGGCATGTCCTCCTTCCAGCTCCTACACGGAGGCGCAGCCAGGAGGCTCGGCACGCTGCCCTGTCCGCAGGCACCGCTCCTGCAGCTCCCATTGGCCATGGTTCCAATGGGAGCTGTGGGGGTGGCACTTGGGGCGGGGGTAGCATGCCGAGCCCCCTGGCTTCCCCTATGCATAGGAGCTGGAGTGGGGACATGCTGCCGCTTCCGGGAGCCACGCAGAGCCACGGCACACGTGGAGTGGGGCAAGACCCAGCTGGAGCGCTGGAGCAGGGCAAGCCCCCCCACTCCCCCCTCCCTGGCGGAATCTCGAGGGCCAGATTAAAACATCCGAAGGGCCGGATGCGTCCCCCGGGCCATAGTTCGCCCACCCCTGCCATACACAGTACTTATTGTCACTTTTTTAAAAATTGGGTTAACTTCATTTTGACTGAGTTCTTTAATCCTCACTTTGAACAGCGAAACCAGTCTGGTTGCCACTTTTTGATTCTCATGCCACTAGCACAACATTATTTAGGTTTCCTGTAAGATTGGAAGGGAATGATTCACTTTAAAACACAAAACAATACACTTTTTTTCACTTAATTTTGAAAGCATTGGATAAAGTTAACTAGACAGAGGAAGAAGAATCAAGTATTGTTCAATTGACAAATTTAGAAATAAAAGGCAATGGTTGATAGTGAATGAATTAGTTCATATCTGATGGCTCTTTGACGGCTTAAATGAATTAGGATGTTGGCCTCATTTCGTTGTCAATTGAGCAGGTATCCACATCCTGTTCCAAAAAACACCGCCTCAGTTGGCATGCTTATTAGAGAGACAAGGTGGATGAGGTAATATCTTTTATTGGACCAGCTTCTGTTTATTGAGAGAGATAAGCTTTCATCAACAGAAGTTGGTCCAGTGAAAGATATTACTTCACCCACCTTGTCTCTGTAATATCCTGGGATGGACGCGGCTACAATAACACTGCATACAACAATGGCATACTTGTTGACAGCCTCAGTGGAGAGAGTGAGGATTTAATGGGCCATATGCAGAATGAGCTTTCATTAAAGTTGGACTTTAAGTCGCACTTAAAGTTGGAACCTCCAGATCAGGGTTGAAGCACTGATCCACACTGGCCTGGAAGCTTGCACTTGCACTATTGACTGTTTTGTAGATAAATAGAAGATTTCACTCTCAGCACCTTCCATCCTTTCACAAGCTCTGTGCCTTTCACAGGCTCTAAAATTCACGTTGAAGTATATTCATCTTTTCGATTGTAGGCAGGATTTGTCTCTTCTGTTTGAACAGTGTCTAATGCAGTGAGGCCCTGATCCTGATTGGGGAAATACCATAATTTAAATTATTATTAATAATAATGTTTAAAAGAAACAAAGAGCCAGAAACAAAAATACATCTCTTGCTAATTAAGAATTAGGTACTGCAGAGAAACAGCTGGCTTGGTGATATTTTGATCCTCTAGAAGGACTCTGGACATCTGATCTTGGTGCTAAACAGTGGTTTCATTAAAACAGTTTATCAAAGCGGTTCACAGGCTGAAATAGAATGTTTTGCTATTGCTTTCATTTCATGCACAGAGTATATTGCATGAACAGCATTTGGCAGGAGCAAACATAGTGTATCTGAAACCTTTAATTATATACTGTAGGCAGCTCTGCCTGGGTCAGAAGATACCACATTATCAAATGACATGATGTAGTCATTCAGAACTCATGCAACTGCTTGATCTTTCATTGAGTGATTGGTCTCTATCAAGCAGATAACAGCAACATTTTCATTAGAGCCTAGGTGTGAAATGTTTGACTCTCTTGTTTCTGATTGATATAAGAAATGAAGGGAGCTGTGTTCAATGAAATTTTTACAGCAGCAAAGACAGTGCATATTATGCTCTGTGTCACACTTCCACTTGCTGTATGGTACTAGCAGTTCAAAAAGTTTCCAAGGTATTTCAGTTTCATTGAATTTCATTTTGTGCGTTTATGCAGCATCACATAATACTATATAAGCTCGGTTTAAACACAAATTAAAGAGAAATGAAGAAAAATGGTAATGTTTGGGGATATTTACACTATTCCGTTTTCCAAACTAAAGGTAGAATAAGTTTAAGATTAAGGCACAGGAGTGGGAGTCAGGAAGTCTAAGGTTATGTCTACATTGCGCACCTTAAAACAGCACGACTGTGCCACTGCGCCATTGTAAGGTGCACAGTGTACCTGCTCTTTGTTGCTGGGAGAGAGCTCTCCCGGTGACAAAATAAAGCCACCCCCAACATGGGGCAGTAGCTTCATCGACGGGAGAATGTCTCCTGCTGACGAAGGGCTGTCCACACCAGCGCTTTTCGTGGTTAAAACTTTTGTCATTTAAGGCTGTGTTTTTTTCACACCCCTGAGCGAGAAAAGTTTTAACAACAAAAGTGCATTGTAGGCAAAGCCTAAATTATATTTATGGCCTTGCCACATACTTCCTGAATGACTATAGGCATTTCATTTGACCGCTCTGTATCCCAGTTTCCCCATCTGTACAAGGGAGATAGCATCTGTCTCGCACAGGGTTGTGAGGCTTACTTCATTTGTTTGTAAAGTGCTTTGAGATCCTAAGATGGAAGCTGCTATTGAATGGTAAATTATTAACTGTAGTAGAGTCTTATTAGAGGCTGATAGTTTTTGCAAGTCTGACAAAATATGGCAGTTCTGGGTTTGGCTTGCAGCTATTCCAGATATATGGGTTCCTGCTTTGAACTTGTCCATCTGGCAGTCACCAACTGCCACAGTGAATTTGCAGGGGGCGGAAAATCTTTTTTTTTTTTTGTGCCATCTCTCTTCTCCACATTTCACTCTGCCTAAAAGTTAGGCAGCTAATTTTCTCTTTCCTAGCACTTACGCTTTAAAGAAGAAACAATAGAGTGGTGGAACTGAGACTATTTGAAAAATGCAAAAAATTCTGGCCTCACACATTAAATTGGCCTGTGACTAACTACAGTGGTACCAATTAATCATAATAATAATTAATAGTGTGTTTTTCCATATCCCTGGTTTCTCAGACCACCAAAGAACTCTCTGCCTTGCAGTAGATAAGTTACATTTTCAGTACAAACTATATACCCGTTTGGGCTGGGATCAGCACTTTTACTCTTCCCCTAGGAGAAGTGATGATTGTAGCATTTATCATACATAAAGGAATCTACCATAAATAGCTGCCAAAAAGTAGATCAGCAAAGAGAACAAATTGAGCAGTATCCAGGATCTCAGAAACCTTTTCAGCTAGTATCAGGGGGTAGCCACGTTAGTCTGTATCCACAAAAACAACGAGTGGGTAAAAAACCTCACTTCTTCAGATGCAGAAGTGAGGTTTTTTACCCACAAAAGCTTATGCCCAAATAAATCTGTTAATCTTTAAGGTGCCACCGGACTCCTTGTTGTTTTTCAGCTAGTGGAGCTGATGGTGAATTAAGGAAACCACTCCCTCAGTGCTCTTCAAAAGCTCCCATTTTGGAGCAATAACAGATATGAGTGGGTATATGTGGAAAGGTGCCAATAAAGGTACCTGACAACAGAATTCCATCTGAAAGAGACCATTCTAGTATGTCAGAGCATGAGGCTGTTGAGCATCCTGACTAGACCTAGTCCTGTGGACCAGAGCACATTCATGCTCACTCAAAACATTGAGAATCCACAGACAAAATACTGTGAGCTGGATTAAAAAATATTACTGCCAGGAGAATATCGGACTTGTCCCAGTGGTGGTCTGTTGGTGCAGGAAGAATATCTTTCTGAAGGATGTACTCCAATCCCTGGTCACCCTAATTATGGATGTGACTCTCCTAGGCTGTAGGGAAGAAACAAGAAAAAACAGTACAATACAGTTGGTCCAAAAGAAAAGTTTAAAAAAAAATCCATACTAATGTGGTAAATATGAGGGTATTTCATCTGTCTTTTCTGGAACTGAGGAAAGAATGGAAAGAAAATCATGTACTGGTCTAATCAGACAGCCCTTTGCCTTTAGCAGAGAGAAATGAGGTGCAGGAGACCAAGGTCCAAAATCTCTTCTTTGCTTCCTCTAGCAGGGTGTAGGAAAAAATAGAGTAGACCCAGGTGTCAAAATGATCTCCCAAGGGAAAACTCTGAGAGTCCAAACTCCAGGTTTTCACTGCCGTGTGCAGAAATCACCAACAGAAGCCTGATCACCTCTGCTGACCTTGGCAGAAATAAAGTTGCTCTCCTCCAGACACTTTGTGCATTCCAAGCAATGGGAATGTCAAGACAGATGGGCTTTATTTCTAGTAAGTATTGTATATTTAGAGGGCTTGGATTGACTTTGTGGGAGTTGGGCTTGATAACCTTGTTTTGCCTTGAATAAAGGAAGGGGAAAGAAGGGATTAGCCAGCACGAAAAATAAGCTGATTCATGCTGATAATCAGGTTCAGTACATGACCCTTATACTCTATTTTTTCTTCCCCTCTATCTTGAGCAACAAGACTTGACTGATGGCTTAATTTTATATTACTGTTTCATCATAACCTTGCTAAGAGATCCCTCCCATTCATTACTGAAGGAACCACCCATCTGCTCACAGGGATGCTTGGGACATAAACAAGGGAGGAAATGTATGGCAAGGGCTAATCAAATATATGCTATGAAGCCACCTGCTGCCCTGGTCTCCTGTCATGGCATTTAGGTTGGTGGGGTTTGAACTGCCAATCATCCCATAATATAATCTCAAAATAAAAGGAGGGGCTGGAAGAGTTGATCTGTGGCATATTAAGAGAGACTGATCTTTTTATCCCTCTTTTTAGATTTTGTCTATGTTTTTTGTTTTTGGTGTGTATGTATGTGTGTGTGTATATATAAACCAGTTCTAGGATTTATGCACTGGCCCATGTTGCCTTTTTGATAATTATTGTTTTCAGTTGTATTTTGGTTGATGCTCAGAGGCCCTTTAGAAATAAACACCTAACAACTAAAAATCTAGCAATAGATAGTGATACTGTGCAAACTGGTTGTCTAGAAACTTGTAGCACACGTTTTCTTCACAACCTTTTACTTTATTTGAGTGCTAGAAGCTGGGACTGGATGAGAGGGGTAGATCACTTGTTAATTGCCCTGTTGTGTTCAGTCCCTCAGAAGCATCCGATACTAGTGGCCACTGACAGACGGCAGGATACTGGGCTAGATGAACCATTGGTCTGAGTGAGCCGGTATAGTCATTCTTATGTTCCATTTGGATTACGTAGTATAAATCTCAACGGTAACATTAGAAAATGTACACATCTGAAATGGCTACATTATTATAGCTAGTACGGGAAAAGGGATATTTGTTTTATTTTAAATGTTTGTGTGCAGTATTTTGGAATTTTCATATGGAAGTATTTGATAAAGCCCATAACTAGCAGATCTGAGCCTTGATCCTGCAATATTCAAGCCTGCAAAACATCCATCAAAGTCAGCCCTGGCAGGGGTACTCAACAGGGCCGCCCAGGGGGGGTGCAAGTGGGGCAATTTGCCCCGGGCCCCGCAGGGGCCCCCACGAGAGTTTTTCGGAGCCCCTGGAGTGGGGTCCTTCACTCTCTCTGGGGGCCCCGGAAAACTCTCGCAGGGCCCGGGCCCCCAGAGCTTCTTCCAGGTCTTCGGTGGCAATTCGGCAGTGGGGGCATCCTTCCACTCTGGGACCCGCCGCCGAAGTGCCCTGAAGACCCGCGGTGGGGGGTCCTTCTGCCCGGGGACCCGCTGCCAAAGTGCCCGAAGACCCACGGTGAGGGGTCCTTCTGCCCCGGGACCCGCTGCCGAAGTGCCAGGTCTTCGGCAGCAATTCGACGGCAGGCCGAAGATTCCAGGCCCCCTGAATCCTCGGGTGGGGGGGCCTGGTACTCAAACTCATTTACCGTGTAAGTTCTTATTTTAAAAACATTGTCTTGTGGACCACTTCTCTACCATTGTATAACATCTTTGTAGTAACTACAGCAAATGCTTATGTGGCGAAGTAATATTAAAAATGTGTGTGTGAGAGAGAGAGAGAGATAGTCGGTTAGTCAGTCGTTGAGGGGGGTGGGGGCGGAATCAGAG
Source organism: Mauremys reevesii (assembly GCF_016161935.1). NCBI lineage: Eukaryota > Metazoa > Chordata > Testudines > Geoemydidae > Mauremys > Mauremys reevesii. The sequence continues at coordinate 35,055,073 of NC_052632.1, forward strand.
AAGCCAGCATTTTGTGACCAACCAGATCTCAGAGGCCTATCAACAGTCCATGGACCCCAGTTTGAAAACTTCTGGATGACAAAATCCACCTCTTGAACTTTCATTGGTTAGTTCTCTGGGTTGTCAGCCACCGAGTGTATCTTTGGATACTTGAGTAAATCCTACCATGTGCTGAAGGATGCAGTCTTAGTCACTATTTTTCAGTGTCTGGAAGAAGTTAGCTCTTGAGCTCCAAAGTTAAATAAACAGGTAATTTGACTTGTTCAGCTATGTTTCTACTTTAAAAGTCTTACGCACCATCTAGTGATGATAGTGCTCTGGAAAGGGCATGACAGTGGCTTAAAGCTTTAGCCTTATGGCTGAATTCTGCCCTTACGTACTCTGGTGTAAATTCAATAATTCCACTGTCTCCTGGTGTGAGAGAGAGGAAAGTTTGTCCCCTTGTCAGGAATATATTTTAGAATGCCACATTTTCTTACCCTAAGAGGGAAAGACTTTGACAGTCAATATGATTGATTGTGTTTTGGACCATTTCTTTTCCTTTAGCAAAGCAACAATCAAGTTAAAACAGACAGGAAAAACAGATCTGTGTAGCTTCTCACATTTGTATGGCCCATACGGTATCCTCCTTTCTGCAGAATGAAGGGAAGCACTTGTAGTAACTTGCTACAAGATGAGTCAGGCAACAGCTTATGTCGGTGAGAACAGCCTGCATGACATGCTTCCAGTGTGACATACATCGTAATCACATATAGCACAGGAGTTCGTCAGGGCTCTTGAAATGAGGCATGTCAAGTCTCAAGGTGGTTTGAGCTGGCCTCAGCACCACAGAGTTATGCTCCATATGCTATCCGCAAACCAGCATGTGAATTAGTGGCAAAATACACTGTATGCGAATGCTGCTAGAGTTTGAACTAACTGTTCTGTAGCCTCAGAATCCCTTCAGAGGTTGAAAGCATGTGACTGTTCAGAGAGGACCAGTTGTGTCGTCTCTTCCTGATGGGCCTTGGCTAGGGTTGCCAGGCATCCGGTTTTTGACCAGAACGCCCGGTCAAAAAGAGACACTGGCGGCTCTGGTCAGCACCGCTGACCGGACCATTAAAAGTCCAGTCAGTAGCACAGCGGAGCTAATGCAGGCTCCCTGCCTGCCCTGGCTCTGCGCAGCTCCCCGGAAGCAGATGGCATGTCCGGCCCCTAGGTGCAGGGGCGATCAGCGAAGCTCCGCATGCTGCCCCTGCCCCCAGTGCCAGCTCCTCAGCTCCCTTTGACTTGGAAGTGCGGCCAATGAGAGCTGCAGGGGCGGTGTCTGCAGGTGAGGGCAGCACGCACCGTGCAGAGCCGCCTGACTGCACCTCCATCTAGCCGCTTCTGGGAGCAGCGTGGAGCTAAGGCAGGCAGGGAGCCTGCCTTAGCCCCGTTGTGCCACTAACCAGGAGCTGTCTGAGGTAAGTGCCATCCAGCCAGAACCCCCTCCTGCACCCCAACCCCCTCCCCCAGGTCAGAATCTCCTCCCGCACCCTAACTCCCTCCCAGACCCCACACTCCAACCTCCTGCCCCAGGTTGGAACCCCTTCTTGCACTGTAACTCCCTCCCAAACCTTGCACCTCCACCCGCGCACACCAAACCCCTCCCCAAGTCGGAATCCCCTCCCGCTCCCAAACTCCATCCAAGAGCCTGCACCCCACACCCCTTTCTGCATCTGCATCCCTACCCCAGCCCTGAGCCCCCTCGCAGAGCCCACACCCTACACCTCATCCTGCACCTGCAGCCCCTACCCCAGCCCTGAGCCCCCTCCTGCACCTAAACTCCCTCCTGGAGCCCACACCCCCTCCCGCACTCCAACCCCCTGCCCCAGCCCTGAGCTTGCTCCCGTACTCCAAATCCCTTGGCCCCAGTCTGTAGGCCCCTGGTGTACCCCAAACCCCTCATCCCCAGCCCCACCCCAAACACTGCACCCCCAGCTGGAGCCCTCCCCCCCCATACCCCAACTGCCTGCCCCAGCCCAGTGAAAGTAAGTGAGGGTGGCTGGAGTGAGTGGGAGAGGGGCCTCAGGGAAGGAACAGGACAAGGGTGTTCAGTTTTGTGTAATTAGAAAGTTGGCAACCCTGGCCTTGGCCTCCTTGAATTTGGCAAATCCCATTCCCAGTCCGATGGGTACTGCTGCCATCCATTCCTCTGACAAAAACCCCACAGCATTTTCACTGGAAATGTTCCCATTCTATGTGTATAAGGGGATGGTGTGTCTATGTCACTGGATTATTAAAGAATGTTCATGTTTATTTAAAAAGGCATACCTGCCAGAAAAATCTTTTCTGTACAATTATGGGTCCAAGTCCAATTCTTGGAAAAGTTGACTGGTCGTAAAAAGAAACTCATACCTGTTCTTTATTTCCCATGCCATCAATTGCTCCTCCTTCAAATTCTTCACCGTATCTTCAGTGTCATTCACACAAGGTGCGGTATCTTATAAATATATAATAATTTAATGGAACTATCAAGATGTATAGCTATTCCAAACTTGAGTAACTATGTCAGCGTATTGCTGAAACCTTTGTCTAAAATTAGATTGTGAGCTCTTTGGAGCAGGGCCTATGTCATTTAAAAGAAATTGCTCTGTAAAGTACCTAGCACATTTTTGTGTGCTGTATAAATAATAAAAGTGTGCCCCAATTTTTCTAGCCCAGACAGATTAGCTATCAGGATCTTAAAAATCATATAATTTTGCTTGTTCCTCTTGCGCTTGCCTCTATTTAATCCTGTCATGGTTCTAGCAGCTGAGTTCTCTGACAGCTATTACTGGAAACAAATGAAAGCCTGGAATCCCAAATTTTTCAAAGGGTATAAAACATGAATTCCAACAGTTCCTGAGCCTTCAGATGCTAAAATCATGTCTGAATTAAGTATGTATGTATGTTGAAAGTGAGGGCTGGTGCAAATAATTGGAATTATGTGATTTTTTTAAGGACTAGTATCTCATGAACTGTAAAGAATAGACATGAATGATCACAAAATATCAAACCTTAAAACTGACAGTGAACCTTTGATCTAATAGTACATTGTTGGCACTGTGCCAGGACCTACTGTAGCAAGTCCCCGATCTCAGGCCAATATAACTTTAATTCCTTGCATGTATCCTTGTTTTACTGGAGACATGTTATTGATTTGCTGTTCCTTATCTTTCTAATTAAAATAAGCCTTTAAAACAAAATTACTTAGTTGTTTTGGTGAACAGATTTCATATATACTCCCAGTAAGGAATATACTGACACTGCAGGTTTCACTTTTTCTTAGGAAGCAGCATGGTACAGCACAGTGGTTTTCAACCTTTTTTCATTTACGTACCCCCCAAAATTTTTGAATGGAGTTGCGGACCACTTTGGGAATCTTAGGCTTAGCCCCAGTTGAAAACCACTGTTCTGTAGTAACAAGACTCTTTCACAGAACCTTTAGATATAGTCTGCAAACCCCTAGGGGTCTGTGGACCACAGATTGAAAACCACTGGTGTAGCAGATTGAACCATGGGCAGGGAGCCAGGAACACAATAGTTCTAATCCCAACTCTGGTACTGACTTGTTGCATGGCTTTGGGTTTTGTTTCTAGATTCTAATTAGTGCAGAGGTTCTCAAACTCTGGTCTGTGGACCACCAGTGATCCGCGAGCTTCATTCAGGTGGTCTGTGGATAGTTCTCTCTAAGGTGCACACCTGGGCGGCCACACACAAGAGAATGAAGGGCCACCCACTTAATTAGTGGAGCCGCACAGGCGTGGCTCCACTAATTAGTTGCCTGGACCCTGGAGAAGACGCACATGTAAGGTGAAGTGGTGGCCTTGGGGGAAATAGGGGGTAGGTGGGAGAGGGCAGTGGGATGAGAAGAGGGGGTGCGGGGAATTTGGGATATGAAGGGCTGTGGCGGCCAGAGAAAGAGGCAACTTTCCCCAGTTCCAGGGCTGCAGCTGCTGGGGAGAGACTGCCATCCTTCCCAGCCCCAGCTCTGTGGCTGCTGTGGCGAGGGAGAGACCCCCCCTCCTTCCCAGCCGCAGCTCGGGGGCTGCCATGGTGGGGGAGAGAGGGCACATCCATCCTATTAGAAAGGTAAGACTACTTATATTAAAATATGAGTTGTGTGCTTTTATTTGTAGAGCAAAAAAAGTTAATTATTATTGTTTTTTTATATAGCACTTTATCCAAAGCGCTTTACAATAGTTAGCTAATGGTACAAACAACATTTTGGAAGATCATTAAGAGATCCGCCAAGACCCTCAGCAATTTTCAAGTGGTCCGCGAAAAAAAAAATTGAGAACCATTGAATTAGTAGATGGGTGCAGTTTACAGGCCATCATCACCCAGACACTAGATTTTATGATGAGTGATTATTGAAAATCAATTTAATCAAAGGGACCTTCTGATCTCAAGAGATCAGCCACATAGCCAGGTCAATATATAACTCAGATCTTACCCAATAATCACGCTGCTGCTGTTAATCCTTTAGTAACTAAAATCTAAAGGTTTATTATAAGAGAAAAGAAGAGAATTACAAATGGTTAATAGATCATTACATACAAGAATGGCAATGTTCTTATACCAGATTTGTAGCAGGGACTGTATAGACTGCTGGCTTGTAAAGTCTCTGGCAACTTCCAAAAGATTGGAAGCTCCTCAGCCCATAGTTCAAATATGCTCCTTTTAGTTGTAAGTCCACAGTCCAGAGAATCAGAGCCAGGCCCGGCTCCAGGTTTTTTACCGCCCCAAGCGGCGAACGGGGGGAGGGGGAGCCATGATCGGCGGCACTTTGGTGGTTGCTCTACCGCCGCCGCTTCCTTCTTCAGGGCAATTCGGTGGCAGGTCCTTTTCTCCAAGAGGGACTGAGGGAATTGCCGCCGAAGACCCGGACGTGCCTCCCCCTTTCATGGGTTGCCCCAAGCACCAGCTTGCTGCGCTGGTGCCTGGAGCCAGCCCTGATCAGAGCAGGAAAGAGGAAACATGGAGATGATTCAAGGGTCTTTTATATCCCCTGCCATGTGCTTGTAACGTTACTGTCCCAAAATAAAGCTCACACATTACAGTTTGTGGAAAATTACTACTGACACAAGGAGTCCAGGGTCAGATGAGCATGTCACATGCCCCTGCATGGCTTGCTGACTCACAGGGGCAGCCATTGGCCACTTGGAAGCTAAGGCACCTTCAGGAAGAGCCATCTGGGCAGAATGAGTTTCTTCTATGGCCCATTGTGGGAGTTAATTGCCTTGGGTGGGCCATCAACACAAAGCTGTCTGGCTTCAATGTAGATTTTACCTGGTTGGAGTTACTCCAGGAATACAAATCTATAGCCAATATTCATAACTTCAGATACAAAAATAATACATGCATTTAAACAGGATAATCATCTTTAGTGAATCGTAATTTTTCCATTGACAACTTACGTGACATATTTGTACAAGTTTTGTTGCAATTGTCAAACAGTGGGAATATTAATGATATAAATGGTCATATTTCAATCATACAACATCCTCTATAGAATCTATTTACATCAGATTTCCTTGTATGCAACACTATCACAATTGCAACCAGTGGAAGAGCCCAAGCTAATTCCCTTGTTTAAAAGAAAGGCAGCTGATGGTAGGTTACTGAAAGGAAGGATGATCCAGTGGTTATGGTACTAACCTAGGACTTAGGAGACCTGGGTTCAATTCTTTTTTCTGCCACAAACTTCCCGTGTGCCCTTGGGTAGGTCACTTAGTCTGTCTTTGCTTAGTTCCCCATCTGTAAAATGGGGATAATAATACCTCACAGGAGTGTTGTGAAGATAAAAACATTAAAGAGTGTGATGTATTCTGAGATCTACTGATGAAAAGCACTATTTAAGAAATATATGGTGATATTATTATTTTCTGGTACATCCTTCCCCTTGTCCAGCATGCTCTGAATTTGCCTATATATTTTTGTGGTGTTTGGAGTGGGAGGATGGGGGGGGGAGGGGGACTTGTAGGATCTAATAGTTGTACAGGGATGGTTGTTTTAGTTACGTAGGTGATCTGATGGGATGAAGTTGGTGGATTGAACTTTTTTTTTATTCTTTCAGTTAAGGATTTATGTCCTCGTGTGTATGGAGTTTTGTACAAAATTTCTAAAACTATGGGTAGGTATTTTAAACATAAATATGAAGAAATAAATTATCCATAGTTATTTGCACTGTTGGTGTATCCTTGTTGGTCTCAGGATCTGAGAGTGAAAAGGTAGGGGAGGAAATATCTTTTATTTGTCCAAAAAAAGATATTACCTCTCTTACTTTGTCTCTCTTAAGATATAAATAATACATTTTGAAAAGCTTTACTCCACCTTGCAGGAAAAAGAAAAGAAAAAAGTACCCTTTATTTTCTGTGCTTTCTTAAGCTATTCCTTACTGGTGCTTCAGTAATCCTCTTTTATATTCTACCTAAAATAACTAATGAATCAGTTAACTCTAGTCAAATAAGTTCTGAAAACCCCATTACACCTCAATTAGTGAAATGTACTCCTTAAGTTCCAGTTACATAGAAAATCGATAATTGTTTTAATATTTCAGTTCCATTGCACAGACAAATTAGAGCCTCTTGTCTCCAAAATACAGACACTTAATGATTAGCAACTAAAGTGATTTAAAAAAAGTGTAATTACCTAATTAAACTTCAAAATATCTACTTTAATTGTCCGATATAAGAGAGAAATGGAAGAAAATTTAAATTTTTGTGCAGCAGACATATTGTAAGAGGAAATATTCTTCACAGAGCCATATCTCAGATCCTACTTGTGCTTAGACTAAAGGTAACTCTGGATATTAGCCCTTTACATCTGCATAGCTCAGCTTTGCACCGGGCCAAAATACCCTTACTATGGTTGGTGAAGTGGGTGGCGGTTCTTCTCCCTGGCCCTTGGAGCAAGGTTCTGAGCCATTATGTGGGGCGGTGAGCTCATGCAAATGCGTTCCCTATTGCCCCTTCCCACCACAAGTGGCTTTTTATCTAGCCTGTTTGTGTATCTTGCTGCTCCTCCTCTCTCCTGTAGTACCCTAAAGTTATATAGCAACCCCTGTGGAGTTGCTGTGGGGGAAGGAAAGTTCCCTTCTCCATTCCTCCCCCCAAAAAGACCCCTTTGTCACATTCCTAAGTACAAGCATTTGGTATTGACACCCAACTCACTAACAGTGAGCAGGGAAGGAAACTAGACCTAAAAGATGTGCTTGTATGTGCATTTCCCTTCTGATGTAATCTTTCATAACTCAGTTAGAGTAGAGATGTAAAGTGATCTGCAAGAGTCAGGAAGGAATTTTACTGCCATGTAGAGTATTGCACTTTAGGCCATATAGATGGTGTGGGCTGCTTCACCTTCTGAGGCAGGATACAAGATTTTGATTAACAATATGTAATATGTGCACCACGATGAAATGCAGTAGTTGTTTGTGAATTTACAATCTAAGCCACCAGGCTATTTGTCACTAAAAACTAAACTACAGGGTGTTATTTTGGATTTGGGAGAAGACCAGTGTATTTCATATTAATAGGCTGACCATGTGCCATTATGCAGCTGACATTAAGATATACAGTAAAACTACTAATTCATACAAATTAAATGTATCCTTGCTAGAAAGATGCCCGTAGCATTTATGAAAGATGAGGGAACCCAGCTATTTTTCAATAGCAGCAAGTTTCTGTTGTAGTGTAGTGTTTTTTAATGTAAAATCTTCACTTCTAGATATTGAATTTGACTTCCCTGTACCTTTTATAAAGAGAAGAATTTGAAAGCCTAGTCATAATTCAAAAATTGTGCTGCACACTGTGTTGGAACACACTTCAGTATTCAGTCTACCAGTGCAATTTTTTAACTTGTTTTTTTATAAATTTCCAAATATGTTTAACAATACAGCTCTGCATGGGAGCAGAGAGTGTAGTCCAACATTTAGAAGAGTGGACTTGGTATGCGGATATTTGGGTATATTCCTAGCTGTACTCCATCCTCAGTGTATGACACCGAGCAAAAGTCAGCCCCTGTCTCAGTTTCCTGTCTGTAATATGAATATTGTATTTAACTGCCTCTCATGGGTGGGATTTGTTAAAAAGTATTCAGATGCAGGGAACTACACCTCTACCCCAATATAACGCAACCCGATATAACACGGGTTCACATACAATGCGGTAAAGCTCTGACACGCTGCTTTGAGCAGCATGTTAAGGGTGCCGGACTGGGGCCGAGGAGTTGGATAAGGGGCAGAGGGTCTTGGGGGCAGTCAGGGGCTCCCCCCCCCCAGGGTCTAGGAGGCAGGAGCTGTGAGGGGGCAATTTTGGGGGCCCCGCAGTCCCAGAGTTGCCCGGGGGATTAGCGGGAGGCCGGGAGCAGCCCGCTCCACTTCCCTTGCCCCGGCCCCAGTTGTGTCGCTGGGAGAGGGGGCTTGAGGGAAGGGATCCCCCCCGCACTCACCGGCAGCGGTGGAAGTGAAGCAGCCCGGCCCCAGCCCGCTCCACTCCGCCAGCTCCCAGCCGCGGCGCTCCACTTCCCGCTGCAGGTGAGTGAGGGACCTTCCCCCACCCCCAGGCGACGGGGCTGGGGCTGGGGCAAGGAAAGCGGAGCGGGCTGGGGCTGCATCGCTCCGTTTCCCACTGCCAATGAGTGCGGAGGGCGTCCTTTCCCCAGCCTCCCTGCACTCACTGGCAGCGGAAAGCGGAGCGCCGCAGCTGGGAGGTGGCGGCGCTCCACTTTCCACCGCAGGTGAGTGCAAGGCCTTTTACACACACACACACACACACACACACACACACACACACACACACACACACACACACACACACACACACAAAACCCGGGGCCGGGGCAAGGAAAGTGGAGCAGGCTGGGGCCACGGCACTCTGCTTCCCGCTGCAGGTGAGTGGCTAGGGATCGGAGCAGTCAGGGGACAGGGAGCAGAGGGGTTGTGTAGGGGGTGGGGTCCTGGGGGTGATTAGGGACAGGGGTCTCTGGAGGGGGCAGTCTGGGAACAAGGAACAGTGGGGGCCAAAGCAAGTTCAATATAACCCGGTCTCACCTATAAAGTGGTGTATTTTTGTCTCCCAATGACCGCGTTATATCGGGGTAGAGGTGTATATAAGTGCAAAGTAGTGTGTGTTTATTTTGGGGTTTTATGCATTTATTTTGTATCCTAATGGTAATGCTCTGAGCCTTCCATGTGGGAACAGAGTATTGCTCTATGTTTGAGATTTACTCCTGGAAAATTAACAAGTAATACTGATGGTCTCCAGAGGAGTTCTGGTCCAGGAGGATGGTGCATATGACTTGGGTTTACAGGGGTGAGGGATTTTAATTGGTGGAAGTGGGAGTCCACAAGGCTCCAACAGGACTGAAGAGTCCCTTGGAATAAAAAGAACACAAGGCAACCTTAACATTGCATTAACCTTAGAAAACATGAATGAAATCCTGGCCCCATTGAAATCAATGAGATCTTTGCTATGGACTTCAATGAGACCAGGATTTTCACCTCATATGTACAGTTAACTGTTTCTAAAAAATAAGTCTGAAAATACTTAAAAAGTTAAGCAGAAGTGCAACCCAGAACTGTAGGTAAAACTTCGGTGTGAGAAAAAATAGGAGCAGTCTAGCATAACAAGACATGGCTTTTCTATGGAATCCTCTTTACCATAGTATCCCCTCCAAACACTGACTAGGCTTACCTTGATCAACTTGTGAGAGCTGAGAAGATCACAAGACATGGTTGCAGGCTGGCAACTTTTTTGAGTAATTTGAATTCCCTGGATCACCAAGGAATGAGCTAAGGACTAGAAATAAAATCAGAGACTGAATTCTCTGTTGGCCCAAGCAAATGCAACTCCAGTGAGGTTGAGTTGGCACTGCACCCATTTACACCAGCAATGCATTTTACCCAAGTGTTTCATCTACAGTATTGCCAACCCCAGACATTCAGAAATCATGATCTGGGCCCCAAAAATCATGAGATTTAAAAAAAGAAATGAATACATTTTGGATTATTTGTATTTGCCTTCTAGTTTTGGAGCCTTCAGGATGCACTCAGTTCATATATTCAAGCTTTTTCTCTGCAGCCACGAGGGCTTGAAACTTGTTTTAAATGTAAGTTGAGGAGTTGGGGCTTTAAGTAATGCATCAGATATCAGAAGGCTCATGATAAAATTGTGTGAGTTGGCAACACAGCACCTAACACTGATCAGTACGTTCATTAGGCAGGACAGCAACCACAGAACACTAGGTAGTCTCAGATGGTCACCCATGCTGCCATTAAAACCAGCCCAAACCTGCTAACCTTTAGAAAGATGAGTAAAACCAACTTTTTAAGCATGCCATTGCAAATTTACTGTTATTTACTGAAGCAAAATAAAATACACCTCAGGTGACAGTTTGGAAATTTGAGGGATGATGTGACAATAAGAGGATGCTATCCTTGAGTAACAGCTCCAACAGATCCCAACGCTTGCCCTGATTAATAAGCTTTCTACTGAGAGAGCTAGTAGTGACCTTGATATTTAGGTTGCCTAACAGTTTCCACTATAAAAATTATTTTAAGGCTTTACTTTTTCTAACACCTCTACTATTTGCAGCAGGTCTTTAAAATTCAGTAAAGAGAAAGCCCTCAGGCTATAGAAGTGCCTTTTCTTTGTCCCATGAAATTCTATTCAGCTGTAGCTAAGTTACAGATTGTTAAAAATCGTGATTTTTCCCTGCTCTGGTGTGTGTGTTTTTTTTCAGGAAAATTTTGGAAGCATGACAAAATAATAACTGAGAAAGATTCTGGACTTATGGTGCCATGAAGGTCCCAGAAGGTGCAGTGGCACACAGTGCATTGAGAATCCTGGGTTGCTGCTGGAGCAGCAGTGGGGAGTGGGGAGCCATATCGAACTCCCTCCAACTCTCACCACAACATTATACCTGGCACGTTGCCCAAGAATCCTATCCCCATCCCTCCCTTTCTGAGGGGCCACCAAATTGAGCAGGTGCTCCCCCAATTCCTGGGTTTGTGGGAAAAGACCCAGGCTGGGATCCCTCCATAAGTGACCTGGACTAAGTGTACATAGCCCTAGCCCATTCCTCCCCTCTGGAAACACAACATGGGATAGAAGCACTCCAGCTCCCAAGGAGTGGGAAAGAGAACGGGCTGGACTGGGCTCCCTCTGAACCCTGCACATGGAACCAGAATCCTATTTTCCTACTGCAGATGATAACCTTCTCCTGCTATTAGCTAATGTTAGATCCTGTACCTCAAGCTGTGCTGCAGTGCTGAAAGTTTTGTGTTCAAACCTTAATAATGATGCACAATGGAGGGATTGTTACAGTTGTACATAACAGAATTTTTACATTTTTAAAAAACTGGGAATTTACATACAAATAACCTGTGTATATGGATTATGAGATAGTCTTTAATTACATGATCACATACTATTTTTCCACAGCATTCTGGTTCATTCAGGGCACAGGATGATCCACAAAGGGGTAGAATTAAGGCTGTTCGAGCGCCTGCAAATCTGGCATTTCCTAATGTTTCAGTGCTTGATTTTCCAACCTAAACATCTTTTAATATATTTTTTTCTTTGTAATATAGTACTGTATATACACTTGTTGACCAGTAAAGTCTTAACGATTGCAAAATCCACCCTTGCTTTCCCTTTCTTTTTAATATGAAACCTTCTGAAATCCCTCTTGTTCCCCTGCCGACTCCTCTGGAATTCCTTACATTATAACTGTCAGAAGGATTAGGAATCTGCAGTGTAAACATTTGATGTACGCCAGCATGTTTCCAAAGTGATACCAAAATTAATTTACTGTTGATGCCCAATATGTGATATTTTAATGTTAATACATTTTTTTCTAAACAGCAGTTTTGTTTTGGTTTTTCAAAACAAGTGTTCATCTTGTTGGACTACCAACATGCCATGTTTGGGGTTCTAAAAATTGACTTCTCCGAATACACCGCTTTTTTTGAAATGTAATAAGTATAGAAAGCATCTTCTTACACTGAAAACCAACTGCATAGTTTCCTTCAAACTTTCAAAAAGCATTCATTTAGAATGAGAAATATATTTACTAGAGCCCTGATGGTGAGAGTCATGTGTCAAGCCTAACCAATTGTAAGAGGAGATATTCATTTTAAATTTTAAGCGATATCTGTACAGGAGTTGGTGAAAACTCTTTCCGCCACCACAGCATCTGCAAAGTCTTAAACTGCAGAACTGTTTGGGGCAGTGGCCCTGCCAAATCCTGGTTATTGTCACACAGTTGTAAAGTGGAATCTTTTTCAGTTGTGAGGATTTTATGTTGCTGAAGGAAATCATTTGGATCTGTTACTGAGCCTCTGTTGTGGCAAAGCCGGGTCTTGAATAAATTCTATGTATACTCCACTTGAATTGAGGTCATTGTTGCTCACTGAAGTGGTGACAGAGCTGCAGGCTGTAGTTTATAAACTAGACCCAAGTTTTTCCTGACAGAGGAATTCCAGCAAGGAAGTGTTGTGTTCTCTGTCGGTGAAGATTCTTAGTGCCTCCCTTCAGAAGAGCAGCCTCTAAAAAACATTCTTTAGGCATCACTTGATGTGGAAAATGTTTCCAGCTATGGACCTGTTTTGAACCTTTATTTGGGCTGATTGAGGGAAGATTATAACAGGGTAAATCAGACAGCCTCCAGAATTCTCAGGGTTTCTTGACTCCATGCAGTAGTGTTTCAGGTTTCAGTAAGGTACATAAATTGCACTAATAGTGCTGGTTAATGATCTTTTCCTGACAGTGAATGAAGGTCACGACCATGCTGATCTTATCTTTTTCCTTTTTTTTAAGCTCTCATCTACCTTCCATGCTGTTGATCATGAAGTTTTTTGACACATCTGTGGTTCATACCCAGAGGTACGTAGAGCCACTCTATTTCTTTCTTTTTTAAAAGATCCCAGCGCAGTACTATTAGGTGATTAACCGCTCCTCCTCTCCTATGATGACTCCATCCATTTCCCTTTTCCTCTAGGCTTTCCAAAAAGTAGCGCATACATATAGTCCCACTGAAATTCAACCACCTTTTGGTTGGAAGGCAACAGTCAGTTAGTGCACTGTATGGCCAATAATATGTAAAGTAATCCATAAAGGTTAACAAAGTAACTCAAACAGGGAAGAGTTCTGGGTAACAGCACCAGCGCAAACCCCTACTGTAGTATCGTAGCATATATAATATCCAGGCAGAGCAGACAGGAACTTTAAGGTCTTCTCTAAGAAGGACACACAGTGAACTGTATAGAATTTAATTCATCTGCCCCAGAAGAATGAAGGGCTAAGTCAACCCTGCTGAGATTTGAACCTATGATGCCAGGGAGTCTATACATGACAAATCTGACTTCTCCAACTATATATAAGATTGGGAAGGCTGGATGATAAAACCATGCTTTACATCAAATTGAAGCCTGTGTATTGGCTCCAGACCTTTTTTCAGTAGGTGCAGGCTAGTATTTTAATGATTCCAGCTTAATGAATATGGGACCCCACTAGATACATCCTCCCAGTTTGACAGCAAACCATTGATAACCACTCTCTGAGTATAGTCTTTGAACCAGTTTTGTACCCACCTTATACTAATTTCATCTAGATCACATTTCCCTAGTTTGCTTATGAGAATGTTGTGTGGGACTGTGTCAAAAGCCTTACTAAAATCGAGATGTATCACATCTGCTGCTTCCCCCCTATTCAGTAGCCAGTAGCCCTGTCAAAGAAGGAAATTAGGTTGGTTTGGCATGATTTGTTCTTGACAAATCCATACTGGCTGTTCCTTGTAACCCTATTATACTCTAGATCATCTAGATGCCTATAAAGTGATGATTTAATAATTTGTTTCAGTATCTTTCCAGGTATCAAAATTAGGCTGATTTGTTCATAATTCCCTGAATCCTCTTTTTTTCACCATTTTAAAGGTGCTATGTTTGCCCCTCTCCAGTCTTCTGGAACCTCACCCATCCTCCAAGAGTTCTCAAAAGTAATTCCTAATGGTTCTGAGATTGCTTCAGCTAGTTCTTTAAGTACTGTAGGATTACTTTTATCAGGTCCTGCTGACTGAATACATCTAACTTATCTAATATTCTTTTACCTGCTCTTTCCCTATGTTGGCTTGTTTTCCCTCCCTCTTGTTAATGCTAATTGTGTTGAGTGTCTGGTCACCATTAACTTTTTTAGCGAATACTGAAGCAAAATAGACATTAAACACCTCAACTTTCTTGATGTCATCCATTATTAGCTCTCCTTCCCCACTAAATACAGTACCTAAACTTTCCTTAGTCATTCTCTTGCTCCTTTTGTATTTAAAGAACCTCTTCTTAATTACTTTTATGTCCTTTCCTTGTTGTCACGCTATCTGGAGTGGCTCACAACTGTGAGTGTCTACCTCAGGGCAGACTGTCAGAAAACAGCGCAGGCACCCCAAACTTGTGGTATGTTCTATAATTAGATTTCACCAAGCCAGTGACAAAGGTGAACTCCTGGATAACTATACCAGTCTTAACGTGGAGTCACAGACAGTCCACTTAGACTTTCCAGTCTTATCTTGCCACCCAGACAATCTGGACTTTGTGATAAATTGTAATAAATTGCCCTGGGAGGTTGTGGAATCTCGATCATTGGAGATTTTTAAGAGCAAGTTAGACAAACACCTGTCAGGAATGATTGAGTTAATACTAGGGAGCAGGGGACTCGACTAGATGATCTCTCAAGGTCCCTTCCCATCCTATGATTCTGGGAAAATGGTTACTTACACCAAAAATCACATCACATTTAGATTGCTTCCAGTCCCAAGAGACCAGTCACTTACCCCAGATCAATTGGTACTCTGGATCAATGATTCTCAAACTTTTTTTTTCACGGACCACTTGAAAATTGTCGAGGGTCTCAGCAGACCACTTAATGATCTTTCCAAATGTTGTTTGTACCATTAGCTAACTATTGTAAAGCACTTTGGATAAAAGCGCTATATAAAAAAACCTTAATTAACGTTTTTTGTTCTACAAATAAAAGCACACAACTCATATTTTAATATCAGTAGTCTTACCTTCTAATGTGATGGATGTGCCCTCTCTCCCTCGCCACAGCAGCCCCCGAGCTGGGGCTGGGAAGGAGGAGGGGGTCTCTCCCCCGCCACGGTAGCCCCTGAGCTGGGGCTGGGAAGGAGGAGGGGGTCTCTCCCCCGCCACGGCAGCCCCTGAGCTGGGGCTGGGAAGGAGGAGGGGGTCTCTCCCCCGCCACAGCAGCCACAGAGCTGAGGCTGGGAAGGAGGGCTGTTTCTCCCCAGCAGCCGCAGCCAGTGCCGTAACAAGGGCAAGGCGAGTGAGGCACTTGCCTCAGGCGTGCAAAGCGGAGGGACGCAGCTCTACCGCGATCGGTGGAGCTTCAGCGGCAGCTCTACCACCACCACTTCTTCGGCGGCGAGTCCCTGAGTCCGTCTCGGAGGGAAGGACCTGCTGTCGAATTGCCGCCGCCGCTTCATTCATTCTTCGGCAGCAATTCTAGGTAGCCTAATGGGTTGCACCGGCCCTGCTTCGGCTATTCTGTTGTACTCCTCCTTAGCAGTTTGTCCTTGTTTCTACTTTTTGTAGGATTCCTTTTTGATTTTCAGAGAGCTCATGATGGAGCCATACTGTCCTCTTACGATTCTTCTTATCTTTACTTTGCTTTGGGATAGTTTGCAGTTGTGCCGTTAATATTGTCTCCTTCAGAGACTGCCAGCTCTCCTGAACTCCTTTTCCCCTTAGATTGTCTTCCCATGGGAGTTTACCTACCAGTTCTCTGCGTTTGTTAGTCTATTTTTTAAATCCATTACCCTTATTCTTCTGCTCTCACTCCTTCCTTTTCTTAGAATCATGAAATCTATCATTTCATGATCACTTTTACCCAAATTGCCTTCCACTTTCAGATCTGCTACCAATTCCTCCCTGTAGGTCAAAATCAAATCTAAAATGGCTGTTCCCCTGGTTACTTCCTCCATTTTCTGGAACAAAACATTGTCCACAATATATTCCAGGAACTTATTTGAAATTTTATGTTTTGCTATATCATTTTTCAAAAAGATGTCTGGGTAGTGAAAGTTCCCCATTACTACCAGGTTTTGTGTTTTGGATATTTGTTTTAGAAATACCTCATCCACGTCTTCTTCCTGATTTGGTGGTCTATAGTTGAATCTCCTTTCTTTTATCCTCTCATCTCTCAAAAACAGTTGTTGGGACTTTGATCAAACTTTCCTTTAAAAATATACCACATTAGAAAATTTCAACCCGAAAGGTAGAAACTTTAGGGCGCAATGAGCTTCTCAATATAAAGCTCATCCTGGGAAGTGTTTTGTAGCCTTATCTACAATAGTCTCTACCTTTAGCTATAGTGTGATGATGCAGTTCTGGCGGGACCCAACTGAGAGTGCCAATTCAGGACCAATTGCTTAAACAGGGCAATTACAGCCCAAGGCTGGGGTTTTTCCACCTCTAAGGCAAACCAAACCAGCCAGACAAAGAGGACTTCGGTTTCACTGCCCTGGCTAACCACAAGTCACACAAGCAATTTCCTTAGACACTCCAGTCTCCCAGTATCACCACTAGTGCCACTCGTCCTGGGGATGAATGGTTATGAAAACCAACACCTCAATAAAAAAAACCGGTTCTCTCAATCCCAAAGGACCAAGCCCCAGACCCAGGTCAATATACACATCAGATCTTACCCACAAATCACGCTGTTGCCAATCCTTCAGAATCTAAAATCTAAAGGTTTATTCATAAAAGGAAAAAGATAGAGATGAGAGCTAGAATTGGTTAAATGGAATCAATTACATACAGCAATGGCAAAGTTCTTAGATCAGGCTTGTAGCAGTGATGGAGTAAACTGCAGGTTTAAATCAAGTCTCTGGAGAACATCCCCTGCTGGGATGGGTCATCAGTCCTTTGTGCAGAGCTTC
The DNA here is from genome assembly GCF_016161935.1 of Mauremys reevesii. NCBI lineage: Eukaryota > Metazoa > Chordata > Testudines > Geoemydidae > Mauremys > Mauremys reevesii. Next base: position 35,072,029 of record NC_052632.1, read on the forward strand.
AGTTTGTAGCAAAGTCCCTCCAGAGGTAAGAAACAGTATTGAAGACAAGATGGAGATGAGGCATTTGCCTTATATAGGCTCTTCCAGGTGTAAGAACACTTCTTTGTTCTTATTGTGGAACATTACAGCAAAATGGAATCTGCAGTCACATGGGCAAGTTCCTGCACACCCTGCTGAATTACAAGGCGTATCTGCCTCCTACTCAATGGGTCAGTTATGTAGCTGATGGTCCTTAATGGGCCATCAAGCAGGCTAGGCAGAGCTAACACCAACTTGTCTGGGATGTCTCCCAGAATCACAGCACAAAGTTGAAATACAGACAGTATAGAGCTAATACTCATAACTTCAACTACAAAATGATACATACATATAGACAGCATAATCATAACCAGCAACCTATAACCTGGTCTTAGACATCTTATATGACCCCCTTTACATAAAATTTGGTGCCACTGTAGGACCTTGGTTGCAACCATGTTCTATATGGTCCCAGATTATATCAATAACGTCACACCTAGTTCAGCAAATCACTTAAGCGTGTGCTTAAATCTCATTAAAGTCAATGGAACTTAAGTAAGTTCTTTGCTGCTTTAGGAGCATAATTAACAAACTTATAGCTAAGGCCTAAGCCAAGATCTATTGAAGCCAATGAAAAGACTCCCATTGACTTCAAATGAGTGTTGGATCAGCCTGCAGTGCATCAGAATGAGTTTATCTAAATACAAATGCAAATTCTGTTTTTAATCAGATTTTTAATTGCAAGTTTCTTAGATCAGTATGGTATATATGTTAGTCTATACAATTATTTATTATTTTAAGGCCAGATCATGCTTGCTCTATTCAGATGAATATTTCCATTAATTTCAGTTGGTCTACCTGCATGAGTAAAGTGGTTAAGATTTAGACCATAGCCTTTTGAATACTCAAGCATATAGGCAATCTAAGAATAAATTAATTGGCTTTTATTGTGTTACAGGCATACAGTATATGAAATAATGCTTTGGAAATTGCTATACTAGTAATTATAGTAGTACTTCTAGTAGTTATACTAGCAATTTTAGGTTAATTATTTGATATTAAGGGATTGCTGAGGTTCATACTGTCAATATATTAAACATCTTTATCGTATCCTATACATTTTTGGCTTATTTTATGAATTTTTGGAAAAAGAAGTATAGGATACCTAAATGATTTGAATGATGCAATTTGTAATTGACTTAAGTAATGTTTAAAACTCAGGAGACATTTTAGTACAATAATGGCAATTTTTCAGTGTGAATGTCAGCTATACCCTAACTTCATACATTTGTGTGTCACTCATTTTAATGTACTCCTAATTAATAAGAGTATATTTTTGTCTTTCACCAACAGTCTCCTTAACTTCATTGTGGTTAATTACATGCACTCTATAACCCTGGAAACAGCTTTTAAAAGTCTCTCATTATATCACTCAGATTCATTTTTATTTTTTATCACTACAGTTTCCCAAATACTTAATTTAAAAGGGCAGTGGCTTGTTTTGTTCAGATTTATATTTTGGACTTTTACATTGTTTTTTACAATTTAGGGTTGAATATTAGTGCTTGTGACAGCAAGGCACGTCAGCTGCTGCCAATGGCTTCATTCTAGCAAGCTTGTCCATTACAGTTTTGGTGTTGCACCTCAGTCCTGTGATACAGCACAAATGCACAGGCATATGTTTGGCCTTGGGCAAAGATTGCCCATTATGCCAAACAGGTTTATGAGCTTGATAGGTAAAAACATTCTCTAGATACTAGACAGATCATTATACATGAGAGTGTGAGTTAAGACCAAGGAGAGCTAAAGATGCTAAGGGATTTAGCAGCATAAGTCCCACAGAAGTCATTCGGACTTGTACTCTTAAATCCTTTCACCTTAACTAACACTCTCATGTGTACAGGTCTGTATAGTATGCAGGGGCGGCTCTAGACACCAGCGCGCCAAGCGGCCGTTTCCCGGGGGGGCGGCATTTGGCTCCGGTGGAGCTCCCGCTGGCATGCCTGCGGCAGGTCCACCGGAGCCCAGGACGAGCGGACTTGCCGCAGGCATGACTGCGGCGGGTCCCGTCTTCCCGCGGCTCCGGTTGAGCTCCCGCAGGCATGCCTGCGGCAGGTCCGCTCGTCCCGGGCTCCGGTGGAGCTCCCGCAGGCATGCCGGCAGGAGCTCAACCGGAGCCGCGGGAAGAGGGGACCCGCCGCGGGACCGGGGAAGGGCGGCGCAGCTTGGGGCAGCCCGATTTCTAGAGCCGCCCCTGATAGTATGTAGAGAATAAGCTCAGTGGACTTTGTGAGGACTTATGCTCCTAAACCTCTTCGCCTCTTTTGAAAATCTGCCCCTAAGACCTTGCCCATCACTCTAAATGTTCTGATTGTTTAAAGCCAAGCCTGTAATGTTATTTAAATCTAAGGGTGTGTGCGTAGGGTCTGAAAAGCTACAATATATTTTCAAAGTTCTATGATGAGGCAGTCTTAACCCAGAATAGAAGCATCACCAAAAAAAGGGGTGGGTGGGTGGCTTTTGTGGGAAATAAAACTGCTGTACAAACTACATTATATGAAAATGAATGTTACACTAACTGCAACTGAGTTCTAGATAATACATTTTACCTCTTGTAGAAACCTTGCCTTGAAATGCTGAAAATTGTCTGCAGAGGAGCTGAAGTTAGTTAAATACTGGAACAACTGCTGATTTATTTGCATCTTTCAACATGACCAATCCCCAGTAAGTACTGTATGAGAAAGTTACAAATGCTTTTCCATTCAATGAGTCAAATCCCATTCATGTAAAATCCTCTGTGCCAAATTCTCCTGATCCCAAGAAGGTTACATCAGTATTGCTGGGAGGAGAATTTTAAGTTTGGGATAAGAGATGCAGGATTTGCTCAGTTGTCTGTGGACCCAGAATTAGTGCAAAAACAACAAAATGAATATTGTAAACTTTTCTGAAGTATTGTTAATAGTGAATTACCAAGAACTAATATATAAAATTATTTTCAGGTCTATCTAAATTTTTGTTTTCCTGCCAACAATCCTGTGTTAAGACTATTTGTCAGCACTGTTTCATTTGCTTTTTCACTGTCACTTCATTATCTAGCTCTCATTTAATCTACTTAAGAGTCCAAAAGGTTTAAAAAAAACAACAAACAGTTGGAAGCTGAAAGGGCTTCTCTAACATTTTTCAGTTTGTTCTATAATACCGGTAGTCAGACTGTGGTCCACTTCCAAAATAGAAGCCAGCATCTTCAGCTAGTATATGGTACAAAAGCATTAAAGCAGAGAAGAGAAAAGTCTGGCCAAATACCAGAAAAAAATCTCCTACTAATTAGATCTTTTTAGACAGTGAAATAATTTTCAGTGGAAATGGTAAAAGTCTCATTCCTTGAGACATGTAAAATTAGATTGGACAAAGAACTAAATAAAGAGACACTGGCTAGATGACCCAAAGGATCTTTTGCACTAATTTCTATGATTGTGTGCAACAATCATAGGTCATTGCAAGCCTTTTACTTCAGTCATGATAGTGTCTTCACATTGTTAAAGTGACCTTCCCAGGTAATCCCTGCAGTGGTACTACTCCATTGTAATTCTAATGCTTAGACTCTGAGCAATACTGCCTTTTCCCACCTCTTCAACTTAGACTTTTATCCTTCTTCATCCACATCTTATGTTCCTGCCTCCAAACTCTTACAAGACACACAATTTAGGCAAGAGCTCTTCTAAATTATTCAGGTTTTGTGAGAAAGATGAAGTCTTATTCAGGTTGGTTGAATAACTGGAGGATTATAATAGGCTCTTTTTAAAAAAAATTAGTGCAACTTTTGCAGTCAAATAAGAAAGGAAAGTTGCATGTAAGGCACTTTTTAACTGTATCCCTAAGAAAGAAAAATACCTTCCCAGCCATCACACCTATCTGTCAAAAACTTGAATGAGATAGCCTGGCATTTCTTCAGAACTTAACAAGCTCTCCCAGATTAAAGCTAAAGAGGTTTATGGTTACAACACAGTGTGAGTCAAATGGAAAGAGAGGCATTCCCTGGAATCCGTAAAGAATCTATCCCTTCTGGGACTTGACAGGCAAACCCTCTACACTAACAAAGTTGTCCATCACATACACTATATATTAAGTACTGGGCAACAACTTATTTTTTCTCTAACTAAGTGGTATCTTATTGTAAGTCATATAGACACACATACATGGTAGTTTTACCCTTGTATGTGTGCATGGAGTTCCCATTAACATTAAGAAGGATAGAGAATGCATAACCAGTTTTAAAATTATGTTCTACACATATATGGATGGGAAGAATTTATCTGGGATCCTCCTATAATTTTATTCCTCTTCTTACTCAATAACTCTCCTCGAAAATCCTAGAGCATTAGCAACCTTTTCTCTGGTTGAGTAGGGCAAGATGTGGCAGCATTCAGAACTGTTCTAAATATTGACCAGAGGTCAATGAAGGGCAATAGAATGTATGTATTACCTTAGAGCACTGGTTCTCAAACCATGGGGAAGGCTTCCCAATGGAAGCACAGGAATGTGTCAAGGGAGGGGCAAACTGTGTGCTTCTTTAAAAAAAATAAAATAAAAAAGCTCTGGCTGTCAGCCCTGGCTGGCTCTGGCTCATGCAGAAAGTCCATGCACACCAAGGTGGCGGAGATAAATGGGACAGCCAGAGCCCTGTCCCCCAGGGTTAACAGCTGAAGCACCTCTCTCCTCCCTCCACCCCGTCAATCCCTCACCAGGAGGCAGCCCAGGCTTGGGTTCTCCTTCCCCTCTTCCCCCACCAACGCCTCAGTCCCTCACCTCAATGCAGCGGGGCTCTGGCTGTCAGCCCCAGAAGAGCAGCAGCAGCGCAGGAGTAAGGGTAGCAATGGGGCACTAAGTCTGTTGTGAAAAGTGATATTGATGAATATTACTTTTCTCATTACCCCCTTTATTTCTGTGCTGCTGCTGCTGGGTGCCTGGCCAGCAGCCGCTGCTCTCTGCTCTGCCTTCAGAACTGGGTGCTGGTATATGTACTCGGGAAGGGGGCACAAACAACTACAGACACCAAGAAGGGCAGCCCAGGCAAATCAGTTTGAGAATTACTGCCTTAGAGAGATTTGTACACTGGTCAGTAAAATGCTTGACCATTGTTCACTGATCTCACTACAAAAAGGAGGGGGTTTAGCTACAGGCCTTCATTTCATTGACTCTCTTTTCTAGTTTGCAAGTATACTTTGCTACGTAGTTCATAGTTTGTTTCTTTGTGTGTTTGTTGAATATTTATGTTTATATTTTATGTGCATGAAAAGGCTTCAGCTCTGCAGTCTGAATCCAATTTTGCCCTTGTGTGCATGTGAGGATCCTATTAATCTCAGTGGGAGCGACCTTTCACGGATGAGGATAGATTTTGGCACGATATAACATTTCTCCACGTGTATTATCAAAAATGACACACAAATACCAGTAATCAAGCCTTTTGCCTTCATTATGGGAAATTTTAGTCCTGCTACTTGTGGAAGTTTCCCATTTCTTACTGCTTATATTTGTTTCCATTTCCTTATTCACCATTTTTAGGCCTACAATAGAAGGTGGAGTTTCAGAAGTTGAGATCATTTCACAACAAGTAGAAGAGGAGACCAAAAGCTTAGCTCCTGTACAGCTTGTTAACTTCACTTATCGAGATTTACCCCTTGCTGCGCTTGATCTTTCTGTGGCAGGGTCCCAGCTCTTGTCAAATTTGGATGAGGAGTACCAAAGAGAAGGGTAAGTGCAAAGGATAGCCTAAAGGATTTTCATGGTTTACGGAAGGGAAAGCCATGAGATGGGGAGAGAGAAGGCCAGCTAATTTCACTTGAATCCATTCTAAAAGCACCTTTTTCTAACGTAGCTATTTAGTTGTTTTCAGACTCCTTGTAATAAAGTAATTTCTGGCTCCCATGTGAACACAGTGCATATTAGGAAACTGCTGTCAGAGAGAAAACTAAAGCTTGGTCCATACTAAAATGTTAGGTCAACCCAGCTACATCACTCAGGGGTGTGAAAAATCCACACCCTTCAGCGATGTAGTTAAGCTGACCTAACCCCTGGTATAAATAGTGCTCGGTCAACTGAATAATTCTTCCTTCGATCTAGCTACTGCCTCTTGGGGAGGTGGATTACCTGTTGCAATGGTAGAACCTCTCCCGTCAGTGTCTACACTGAAGTGCTACAATGGCACAGAAATGCTGTAGCATTTCAAGTGTAAACAAGCCATAAGTTGAGTCTTTTGCCCTGACTTTTGGCTCTTCCCCATAAAAACAAAACAAAACAAATGCAGAAAAGCCATTCCATAGGTCCTCTGTGATAGATGCCTCAGGAGAGTGTTCCATGGTGAGATGCAGGGGTTGGTGATGGTGGCCCACATGTTTGAGTGGACATTTCCTGACCTGGTGATTATGATTATGCAACACAACCTCCTAAGCCTCATGCAGATTATTTCTGTTTCTAAAAGAAGAATTTGCTCTGGTAGGCTGTGAATGAGGCTGTTGCTATTCAGAATACCGTATATATCAGGCATCGGCAACCTTTGTCATGCAGCCCATCAGGGAAAGCCCCTGGCGGGCCGGGCCCGTTTGTTTACCTGCCGAATCCACAGGTTTGGCCGATCGCAGCTCCCACTGGCTGCGGTTTGCCGTCCCAGGCCAATGGGGGCTACGGGAAGTGGCGCAGGCCAAGGGATGTGCTGGCCGCTCTTCCTGCAGCCCCCATTGGCCTGGACACGAACCGCGGCCAGTGGGAGCTGCGATCAGCCGAACCTGCAGACACAGCAGGTAAACAAACCAGCCTGGCCTGCCAGGGACTTTCCCTTACGGGACGCATGACAAAGGTTGCCGATCCTTGATATATATGCACAGTAATGTTGTTGAAAGAACATACGTGCCAGTTCTGGCTACATTTACACAGGGAGTTCAAATCGAGTTCATTATATTTGTTAGAAAATGTCTTTGGAAATGAGAGAATTAAAACACTTACTAAATATACTCTTCAACTGAGTATATCAAAGGTAAAAGAATGTTTAATACTGAATCACAATATATATGAGAATGGCAAAGCATTTTACCTAGATCCATTATTTTTATAAGTAGTGGTTTGTAAGTAGCTATCTTAAAAATTTAACAAACCTAGCACTTTGATTGTCTAAAAGGCAGGGAATACCAGTAGTGGGGGAGTGTAGAAGGCTCTGTTCTGCCTTCAGACATATGGACTTCTGTTGGTCTGAAGGCCAAATTGAGCTTTTTACAAAGGCCAGTTAAGTCAAAATTTCACTGTAATTTACAGGTAAAACAAGTAGCATGTAAACACATTTTACACATGGTAGTAGTAAGAGTTGTTTATATTTATGCCTGTATCTGTAATTTTCACTCCATGCATCTGAAGAAGTGGGTTTTTTACCCATGAAAGCTTTTATGGATACAGACTAATACAGCTACCCCTCTGATAACTGACTGTACAGTGACTCATTTGGAAAGCTGTCTCCCTTAGTGTGCGAATCTATATAAAACTAGCATCACCTTTGATAAGGAGACCAGTTGCCCAACATTGGATTATCTAGCTACTATTCATTACTATTTCAGTTTATATCATACCAAATGTATATAGCTACTTTTACTGCACGATCTATCTAAAAACACTTCACAGTAAATCAATCTGAGATTTCAAGATGAAGACATAAAAAGGTTTATATAAGCTTCAAATTGTTGACAATTAAATATGTTTTAATCTACTCTTAGAAATCAGCAAAGATGTGACATCCTTGATCTACACTCAGCAGGTATTCCATGCTGCAGTCAGGAAGCAGAATGAGAGAAAGTTCTTGCCACTAGTTTTTTTCCAAATTAGACTTCATGAGATGTCTTCAGAAATTCCAAACAAGGGGAAATACATTTCAGTTAGATTATATAAATATGATGCAATACCACGTGTGTCTAAAGAGGCACTTTATAATTAATTTGAGTATGCAGGTGTAAGCCTGAGGCTATATTGCTATTGGATAAATATAAAACAAGCTTAGTGCAAGTATTCAGCCCTAGTAGCTGCAGATTTCACCATCTGAAGCTCCATTCTTCAAGGACCAAAGATTTGTTACAATGAGTACTTCAACCTGCTTGCATCCTGGGTGCAGAAACAGACCTGTCAGTCACAGACAGCAGGGGAATGCCCCTCTCTCTGAAATTCCCGCCAGATTTATCTGCCTCTTCAGTGGCCAGTGGCTCAGCCAGGCCTCCCTGCTATGAAGCTTTTCTGTGGAAAATTCCAGACTTTATTTCAAATTTCTGACTAGCAGATTGGTTGAAAAATGTGTCTGTCTGATTCCCAGTGGTGTCACAGGACTTAATTTGCCTTGTGAGGAGATCAGGGGCGGCTCTAGGCACCAGCAAAACAAGCTGGTGCCTAGGGCGGCCAAATCTAGGGGGGGCAGGCTGCGCCGGCGCGGCGGCGGCCATGCCTGGGCGGGGAGCCCCGGACCCCGGACGGACCGACCTGGCGCCCATGCCTGCGCGGGAGGACCGGGGCCGGACGGACCGGACGACCTGCAGGCATGACTGCGAGCGGAGGGCGCGCTGCGCGCGCTCTGCGCGGACCGGCACAGCGCATCAGCAGCAGCTCAAGCGCCGCGCCGCGAGCCGGCCGCGGCGCGCCCCCGCGCCAGCCGGGCCGGCCCAGACCACCGGACCTCTGCTCTGCTCTGCAGTCAGGTCCAGGTCCGCTGCGCTGCCCGGCGCGCGCTCCGCGCGGGCGCGGCGGCTGAGCAACTGTAGATTTGCCTTGTGAGGAGATTGCCCCCTCAACTGTGCTTCCTCTTGGAGGCATTTGCAGTGGTTGGTGCTCCTGCAAGCTTCAGGGAGTGAGTTAGGCTGAGAAAAGTCAGAGGCAAAGGGAAAGGTCTGTGTGGTCTGCTTCACCCTCTTACCTACTGTTTTTTGCGGGAGCTTGGCTGTTCTATGGGCAGAGCGCAGCTTCCTCCTCACAGCCCAAACTGGGCAGGGTCACCTCAGTCCACCCTTCCCCAGGCAGGAAAGAAGCTGGGCAGGATTGGAATAGCCAACTCCAGGGGAAAGCAGCTCCTCCACCCCTATCTCCACGATGGGAGTGACTTCAGAGAGGCAGTGTGCCAGATGGTAGATTACACGTAAATCCCAATAATCCACACCAGCAACCATGCTCCCAGCTGTGAAGGTCAGTCACCTCCTCCTCCCCTTTATCTCCCCGCAGGCTGTAGATGTACACAGCACAGACTCTGCCAATATCACAGACTGCAGCAAGATGTCTTTGGGGCTATCTCCCTCTTCCAGCTGCCACCTCACCTCTATAACAGGCGTCCTGGGATTCCCAGGCTGCCACCTCCAGGGAAAACACACAACCATATGGCCGATCTACTTCTGATGTGGTAGAGAGGAGTACAGCTTCTGTGAAAGCCCATCTTTGAACCTCATGCCTGTACCTTCCCGAGAGACCCAAAAGGGACCCATGTTGGGTAGAGGACACGATATGTCCCAGCCTCTTTGAAAACAGGGAGATTGCTAGCCACCGGACATATTTTTGGAGCAGTCTTTGAACCCAGTTTCTCTCCCCCATCTGAAGCAGGATTATGAAGACAAATTCCCAAAGGGTAATTAATTAAACTTAGTTGTGTTTTCCCTGCTCACCTTCACAGAGTTCAACATGGCAGATCCATGCAAAAAGAACTGGGCCAGAGACTTGTGCAGACTCCTCTGGGCATGCCTGCACATACATACACACAAGAGGGAATTCTTCCTTTCTGGGGGGAAGGCCTGCTGTCTGAATCAGAGTTAGGGGATCAAATAATAAAAATATATTAACAACAAACAAACAAACAAACCAAAAGAAGGGGAGGATAGACTTTTAGGCAGAGTACAGAGTATTGTGAAACTATGCTTAGGACAGTGCTTCTCAAACTTTTGTATTGATGACCCCTTTTGCCCAGCAAGCCTCTGAATGTGACCCCCCCCCTTGTAAATTAATAACACATTCTTATATATTTAACACTATTATAAATGCAGGAGGTGAAGCAGGGTTTGGGGGTGGAGGCTGACAGCTTGCGACCCCCTCCAATGTAATAACCTTGCAACCCCCTGAAGGGTTACAACCCCCAGTTTTGAGAACCCCCGGCTTAGCAGGTCTGTAGCTGCCCTGGAACTTACCCTGCAGGCTGGTGCAAAGTCTGTAGTTTAATTACAGTGTTAAACAAGTGAAACATAGCCTTGAGAGTCTCCAGGTGGCCTTAATGAAAGAGTATAAAGAGTGTCCATGCAAGAAGGTCAAAGTGTTAGCAGCATGCTCAAGTAAAGGAAGTTTTGTGTGAATCTCAACATTAAGTGCTTCCTTAGGGCAACAACCCTTATAGATTGAACTCCTGAAAGTCTCATAATACTTCATATCTGTTAAAATACACTGCCTATAGCTACTATATCCAGTCAGACAAGTATTGAAGTTGGAAGCTTTCTCAGTTGAGACAGAGCCAGTTCTGTGCTTCTAATTCAGACAAGTAGTCTTCAAGCTGTCCTAGTATTCATTCCTAGAGTAAAGTAAAAAAATATTATTTCTTCTGTTAAGCATCAAAGTCTAGTCCTTAGGACTACTGACAGTCTTAGGCCAGAGAAGTTATATCCCCTGTATTAAGATTTGATAGGTGGTCACATGACCATCAATACATAAATTCACCAAAATTTAACATATTGGTTATCTGGTCTTTAACCAATGCCATTTTTTGTCAGAAGGCTTCTCCACACCATAGAGTGCAGGGGAAGATGGTGGATGTATAATATACCTCATTTGGAATGTTCGTACCTAAAAAGATAAGCCTGTTCTGACCCTGGAGGAACACCACATTGAAAATCCTATTGTAACAGATCCATGGACCTTAGCACTATGAAGAATAGATAAATGTGTGTCTGCCACAGATCAGATAATGCACTTGTACAGAGGGTGAGAACAAAATAACCAAAAAGTTCTATTCAACCCTCAGTGTTCCTGTGATGTTCTCATTAAGGCTGTTGGGAGTTGTTCATGATATTGGAGAGAGTGGACGCCAAAATAGAAGTGTTTTTGTAAGGGAAATTGTTAACCAGAAATCTAGTGAGTGTTTAAAAATGAGTTAAAAGTAGCTTCAGGTGCCACTCCTAATTTTTATGGTTTTATGTTGGTATTTTCTATTTTATAAAAATATTTTCTCTCCCCACTGCCATGTAAAAGATCCGCACAACTAATGGGAAATTGATGGGAAAGAGTGAAACTGACTATAGACAGAAAATATTAAATGCACAAATAAACAAACACATTGAAAAAATGCTAGAAAAATATTTTTAATCTCATAATAGATTTAAAAACTTAGCCAGAAGTGAAAATGTTTTGGGTTTTGTTTTTGGTGGGGGGGAGGTTGTTTAATTTAAGTAATGGACAGTGTCCCCAAATATGAAAAAAAAATTAGTCTGGTCCATATCTTGTGCTGGTTATGTGTTTTATCTGGTGGTTATACCTGTATGAATTTTTTTTTAAATTATTTGTCTTAGTTTGTTACTTCTGTGCTGAGCCACATTTTAAATCTACTTACATTTGCTTATGTAGAGAGTAAAATAAACTATAGAAAATTTTTAAAGAAAAAATTATGGGAAGTAGAATAAGAGGAGGAAGCAGAGAAGAGAAAGCAGCGAAATAGGAACGTTGGGGGCTGGAGTTTGGAACAGCTGGGGATGGAAAAAATGGTCAAAGACTTGTCAACAATATTAGGAAGTTAAACATGTGAGACTAATAAACCTTCATGCTTTTAATTTTCAAATCATTTTACAAACAGTAATTAATGCATTCAACCTTCCTGTGAGAAAGGGGTGGAAGTATCATTACACTTTACAAACAGGGAAACTGAGGTAAAGAATTTAAAGGCCAAATTTTCAAAAGTGACATTTGATTTTTGGTGCTGTAATTTTTAGGTAGTGAGTTTAAGTCATTTTATTCAGTGAGAGCAGAATCACAGCACTGAAGTATGAATTTCAGAGATGCTGAGCAGCGGCAGCTCTCAGTGAACTCAATAGCAAAATTTCTACCGACTTTAATGGTGCAGGATCAATCCCTTGGTGTCTTAAGATAGTCACTAGCCTAAGGCCAAACAGCAAGTCTTTATATTTACAATAACCCTTCTAATTTTTTCTGTAAACAAAGCTCTTTGGATAGACTTTTTTTTAAACTTTCCTGTGTTTATTTTAATGATTTCTTCTTGTGCAATGTTCTGGGCAGTCTTCTCCAGACTTGAAGTGTAGAATTAAGGCTGGATTACATCTTTGTGCTGGTTCACTCCCCTTCTTCAGATGAAATGTCAGTGCATATTTATGTAGATGTGATTCAGGATTCTTGCACCTGAATCTCTCAGCCTTTGGATATTTTCAGAATTGCTTCTCTTTCTGATTCATCAAAGTTCTTTTCATAGTCTACACTGTAATAATATACTCTACAGCATGGCTTGTTTTATTCCACAATGACCTGATTCCACTGTTTGCAGATGAACCACAGTAAAATCACTTTGATAAAATTAGAGTAATAAAGTCAAGAGGTGAAATACTGGCTCCAGTAAAGTTTGGGAGCTTCACCATTGACTTCACTTTGGGGCCAGGATTTCACCAGTACTTTGTTCACTAGTACTATTATGATGAACTGATATAACCCTGACACAATGTGGCATAACCTGTAGTTGTATAAAATAGGTCCCTCGTGTTTCTCTTATCTTGAATGAATTCCTCTCCTACAGTTCTTCAAATTTCTTGTTCTCTATCTTATGGTGGGCCATGCAAGGTAACTCCAACTCTTCCTGTTACTGTGAACATTTCTGAGAGCTGTTAGTTATTTCTGCTTTGTAATAAAGAAGTGATGTTGGGGGTAAAGGAATATTTTCTTTTTCCAAGATATAAAATTGCATACTGACTATCTCTGCATAGCATTCTTCATATCTTTTTAGAATCTATAAAGCTTTTGGTTAAGTTTGTGACATACAGAAAGCAGCACATTACTCCCAAGATTACAGGTATTGTGTTAATTGAAAAAATAACTGGACCCTAATCCAACAAGGATTTATGCACATGCATAACTTTACATGTATGTGTTAAGGTATGTAAATATTAAGCATGTGCATAAGTCTTTATAAGATCAGAGCTATAGTAGTGACATTTCATGGAAGGTTTTGCACAGCAGCTGTGCAGTGCTGCATGTCACTACAATGCTTCAACCCAAACTACTTCTGTTACTACCATGGAATGTTGTGGGGTGTTTTCTTTCATTATTCTTTGTGTTGCTGTTGCTTTTTATTAGTTTTCTTGACATGGTCAGTATTCTTATTCTAGATTTATTTTTCATCCTTGTTCCTGTTGTCTTGTAAAAGTTTTAAAAATTCTGTTCTTTCTGGCATTTTACATTGCCTCTTCATTGTCACTTTGGTTTTTGTGATCTCATTTCTTATTATTATTTTATTTGTAAAACACCAAGAATGTGCTAATTTTGCTTCTTCAGACAGTTTAGTCTGGCTTCTATGTTTGCATCAGATGGTGCTAGTTTCTTCATTTTTTCTGTTTTTTTCCAAATCTTTGAATTATTATTTTGATTTCTGTCTAGTATTTTTAACTGTTTGCTGCAAGACTTAGAGGGGCATTAACGAAAATGGGTTTAAGTTTCTGCCTTTCTTCCTTGGTTTGCCACTTGATACTGTAAGGGCTTTTACTATCCTACATCACTCCTCTTAATTACTCTGCTCAACTCATAGAGGTCCATGAAGATATCAGACTGATCCATGATGAATTCCTCAGCTCCAAGGAGGGAGATGAGGTGGAGAGCTTTTAAGGCTGAACTATATCATGCAGTGAGCAAGCTCTCTCTCTATTTACAAAAGTGATGTTTGGTTGGTTTTTGGTTTTTTTTTTTTTTAAAACTTCTGCATAACTGCCAGACATGAACTGGGGCCAGAAAGATGGAACAAAAGCTGAACAGCAAAATGCACTGAAGGAGACTGTAATGATGATTTGTTCTCTTGTGCAGTACTACATCATTGTTACTCTGTGTGCTCTGGTCCAAATCTAAGACCTGCATTGCAGCAGAAAATGTTCTCCCTCTTTTCCACTTTGAGCATTTGGCACTCTGAATTCTGTGTGATAACTGGCTCTTTATTGCAGAACATGTAAAATGTTGCACTGCTCAGTCAGTATGTTACAAACATGTTCCATGATTTCGAAATGTCTTTCTGATTCTTTTCTGACACAGATCATTCAAAATCTTCATGTGAACGCTCTTACCTCTGGTGGGTTGTTTCTGTTTGTGTCATGGTGCACAGGACCCTTTCAGCCTGATCTACATTAGCCTTTCTTCCTAATATTTCCCACCAGTACTCCCACTGGTATAGCTAAACCAGTGGAAGCACTAATACAGGTAATGCAGTGACTGCCCATGTCTTAACCAAGATGTAATGTAGACCTGCTGTGTGTAGCTAGTAATTACACTAGTGGAGCTGCAGCAGTGGTAGTAATGGTGGGAATTTCAGGGAAAAGGCCAATGTGAGTGCAACTTGAATACTTGGTAGTGTGCACAGTCTGGTACAAGCTCGGAAGCAAGTGCAGTTGGTTCTTCACATGCCTTACCCTTTTGATAGGTTCCCATTTGAACACTCGCACACCTGTAATACTAAAGGAGGAAACTTTATAACAGAGCTGTCAGAAAAGAAAGGTTGCAAATCCCCTCAGTATTAAAACTTATTTAAAGAAATAATTCATAAAGTTATTCTTAGCTAAGCCTCTAAGGAGCAATCGATTTGGAGGGTACAAGGCTGTACGTGTCTCTCAGAGTTCCTCAGGTCTTCGAGGTGCTACTTGCAAGCTTCTGCCAGGCTGTGCTGCCTGGTTTCCCTCAGCCAGGTCTAGGCTGCTACCCATATTTGCTTAATCACTTTCTAATCTAACTATCACTTCCTGGTCCGCGTCATGCCTTCTGTTGGCTAATTGCTAATCTGCATTTGTGTCCATCCCTAAATATAACCTGTTGCCCAATTTTAGCCTGCAAATCATTTTGAGGAAGGTGAATGTTTACTAATTAGTCAAAAAGGCTGGTTACTATGCCATGAATGTTTGGTTGGTTGGTTTGTTTTGCAACGCAAGTAAACAGAAACAGTGACAGATGTTAGTAGCTTGAATGAAGTGATTATGGTTGCTCATTACCAAAGAAATGTGGTAATTTTGTTCCCAATTTTGTTCAGTGTTGAACATCTTTTTTTAAAACCTGTGTATTAGTGCATTAAACTATGCTAGTAATAGATTGGCTTTGTAAAAAGCCATGTTGAAAGTGTCTTTTTTTAAATTCCTGGTCATTTCTAACCATATAGATTTCAAATGCCCCATAATAAAACTGTGCACTTGTATATTGACTTCCATGAAAAGATTCCAATATGCTTTACGAACATTCATTTGTTTTACCTCATATGGGTGTTGTGAGGCTAAGTGTTAAAAATAATTCACATTTAAAATAAAATGTTAGGAAAACTGTCCCATTATCTCTCTCATGCCCAGTCCTGAGTTCAAAGTTCCATTTCCCCCTTGCTTTGGATTTCAGAGTTTGCAATGTCTTCAGTTATTGTGGTGGAATCGCAGGCTCCTCACCCCAGGCTTGCTATGCCTGTGTTTAGGGGTCAGAGCAGATGACTTGCTGTGTGAGTTTGGGCAAATAGCTGAACCTCTTTGCATAATTTTCTGTATATGTGAAGTGAGAATGACAACTGATGGTGTAAAATTCCTTGAAATCCTCAGATGACAGATTATACTTGAGTGCACCTTGTTAATAAGTGAAAGAGCAGGTAGTTTTCCAGTTTTTAATTTTAAAATGTGTTTGTAATTTTGAGATAAAGATTCATAGTCTGTTAATTATAAAGAATCTTAAGCATTCTAATGCTTTGCAGTTCACCTTTAAGAACAATGCTTTCCAAACTATAATCCGATACTTTTGTTCCATAGTTTTTGTACAGAATGAAAAATTGCTACGTGCATAGACTGCCAGTGCAGAGCTAGAGAGGCGAACTTTATTTTTCATGCATTATCAGTTCTTTAAGTAGTTACTAACTTAAACAATTAAATAATATTAATCATTATAGTGCCAGTGTGTAGTATATGCTAAGTAATGCAATGTATTTAAGCGTATGTATGTTCAGTGTCCTTAGAAGTCTTGAGAATATTGAGATTTTTAAAGTATGTAGCTAGGCCCTCTACTGATCACACTGAGAATAGGAAAAAGGGAAAAGGGAAGAGTTACGCTTAGGAAAAGGAAGAGCTACGTATTGGTGAAATAGAAGAGAAAAAAGGTATAAGAACAAGAGAGAAGCATTAAGAAAATTAATAAGGCTATTCATTATTGTAAATAAAAATATAACCACCATGAGAGTGATCAGAAAATTATTCAAAACTAAAATAACAGCCATAATGAAGAATTAACCTGGTCTGAAATTAATTTTTTAAAAAACCCTACCAATAAATCTAATGGCAAAAGGTCTCAGTCCACATAAAGATCTGTCCCCAGACACTTTGGAAGATTAGCACTTAAGTATTGAAAAGAAGAATAGTGGTTAAAATATGTAAACAGGAAGCAGGAGTTAGAGGTTCTGTTCCCTGCTGTGCCACAGCTCTCTGTGTGCCTCTGTTTTCCTGCCTGTTAAAAGGGAACAAATGTACTAAGCTGACTTGCCAGGGATCTTGAGAGTGAGGCTTAGCTTATTTATGTTTGTGAAGCAGTATAAGATCCTTGGATAGAAGAACGTCAGAGTATTTTTATTTTTTCAATTTTCCCACAAAAAGAGCAAAAATTCTGAAAAAGAACAACTTTTGCTTCACTTTTCAGTGATGTTCCTTATAGCTTGTGGCATTGGGAGTGCTTTCAAAGCCAAGTTCTATAGACCAAACTAGCATGGAAGTTTGCAGTGTTGTTGTAGCCACATTGGTCCGAGGATATTAGAGAGACAGAATGGGTGAGGTAATATATTTTATTGGACCAACTTCTGTTGGTGAGACAGACACGCTTTTGAGCTCTTCTTCAGGTCTGGGAGCAGTTTTGAGCACTGGACTGGGATCTAGAAGATAAGGGAGTACATCAGCTTCCATCTATGAGATACTTTTTTCCCTGGTGACCAAATTGCAATTTTTCTGTGTGCCCCAGACTACTGGGAGGATTTTCCCCCTTGTTTTACCTCAAAACCCTATTTCTTCCCAGAGGCCTTATGTTTGAGCCACCAGCAGAGTAGTACTGAATGCAACTCCTTTAGGAGCCTGTCACTGTCTCACCTTAAAACTGGGCAGAAGGTTAGCAGCACCCCTTTTTCCCAACCACCTGTGCGCCTTTAATTTTTCTTTTTTTTTTTCCCTCTCTTTTTGGTGTGTTAGTTTTTTTGTTTTAATAATAGTTTAAAAATCTAGAACTCCCAGTCTTTTACAGTTCATATAGTAGTGTTTTGTTTCACATTTTTTCAGTCAGCTTGTTTGAGACAGAGAAGCAGTATCTGGTGATTTCAGACGTTTACTCCAGAGTCTTGATGCATTTGAACTAAGGATAGGTCTATGTACTGTAAACCTTGCCAGATCTTTGAAGTTTAAAGTGTCTGCACAGGAGGTCTTTTAGGGTTATTAATCAATCCACTGGGGGAAGGAACATTTCACTGAAACACTCTGTTCTGAAGAGATTCCTGAGAGCTCTAAGTCCCTGAGTGATGCTTACGTAGCATTGAGACATCCCCGTGTCTCATTTTTGAAGATGTGGCGTATGGATACATCAGGGAAGGCTGTGTGATGTTGATGTGGTGGGGTTTTTTTTCAGGTGTTTGACTCCCATATGAATTATGCCTCCACTGCATCCACTTGATCACTGATCTTGCCACCCTTCCCTTCTCCAAGCACCCACTGCCACCTTTTGTAACATCATAGGCACTGGCTCAGGTGCACAAGGTAGGCTGAAGCACGACTGCATGCCTGCTTTGGCAACTTTTCCTCCCAAGTCATCACAAAGATTAAGTGGTGTAGTGATCGAAGACTGTAATACTCACTTCCAGAGGAACTACCACCAACTTCATCACTTTCCAATCTAACTACAAAGAGTGGGTCTTTGCCTTGGCCTTCACAAATAAAAGCACATAGCACACACATCAAAACAAACATACAAGAATTTTTTTCTTCTTGGGGATTGAGGAAGGGACCACACATGATAGATGTTAGTCATATTGCTTAATGCATTGTTGAAAAGCACTCAGATATAATGGTGATGGGCCTGGTATAAAAATGTGACTAGAATAGAGGGTCTTGTTGAGTCCTCTAGACAAGGAAAAACTTCCTCCATAGTACAGGTGCAATTAAGGATGCCCATTACATTCAGGTCATTTCAGTCGATATACTTAACTAGCATCCAACTCTATACTAATTCAGAAAATTAGATAAGAGAAGAGGCTGCATTTAACAGAGAAATTAATAAAAGTAAATAGGATTTGTAAAATCTTTTAACTTTACTGATGATCACATCTATTCTAGCAGAACTTCTCTCATTTAGAGTCCATTACTCTTTACCCTCTCTTCCTTTTTCTTTTTCTCTCTTCTGCCCTCCCTGCCCCCTTTGTTTTATTTCCTTAGATCTAACTGGCTAAAGCCGTGCTGTGGGAGACGAGCAGCTGTGTGGCAGGTATTTTTGCTCAGTGCAAGTCTCAACAGTTTCCTGGTAGCCTGTGTAGTGTTGGTGGTGATTCTCCTGACTCTGGAACTCCTAATAGATATAAAGCTTCTCCAGTGTGAGTAGCAGGCTTTTTTAAAAAATTTGATCGAAGATAAATGATGTTTAGATTTAACTTGCTTGGGGGAGGGGGTTTGGTCATGTAAGTAGTTTAAAAATTAGATAATGACCTTTACTGTACTTTTAATACAGTGGAACCCTGGTATAGTGAAGTCCTCCCCATCCCCCTTCCCCACAGAGCAAATTCGTTATGGGACAGATTTTCAGAGGATGCAGGTAGAATTCACCTGCAAAAATGTGCCCACACCTTGTTTACCTGCAAAAACTGCACACTCCCATTATGATAACCATCTCCAATTTGCATACACCAGAAAACAGTGCAGTCAAAAGGGCACTTCTGTGATAATTACCCAGTTGTCCATTCACATGTACGTATGCAAATAGGTGTGCATGGATTTTGTTGGTGCAGTTGGTGCTCTCTCCTTTAGTGATTTGTCCCTATAAACAGAGATTTGTTGGAACTGAAATTCCAGTTTGCATCTGACAATGCAGTGAAACAATTAAGGCTTTCCTTCTACTTCACTAACGTATTGTAAGACAATTAACAACAACACTAGTGAAGTTTTGTTATATCCAGGTTCACTCTACACAGGTTCCATGGTACAGGCAATTTTTAATTGTATTGCTTTGCTTTCTGGTTGAGCTGTTCTTTCACTGTTCACTCCCTCCATTCTTTTTCGCTCAGTCACACAAAACTCATCTGAATGTAAGCACCAGCAATAAGTTTTCCTGTGCTAAATATTAAAGGTGCCCTTTAAAAAAGAAATTATGTAGAAATTTATAGAAATAACTATAAGGGGTTTAAACACATCCACAATGGCAAAAAATGTACTGCTAGAGGAACTCTAGGGTGAAATTCTTGAGCTTTGCTATTTGACTTCAATGGTCTCGGGATTTCATCCCAGTTTATGCAGTATAATGGAGTGCTGTAAAGCAGTGATTTTCAACCAGGGGTCCAGAGCCCCTGGCGGGCCGGGAGCAGGTTTCTGGGGCTCTGCCAAGCAGAACCAGTGTTAGACTTGCTGGGGCCCAGGGCAGAAAGCCAAAGTCCCACTGCATGGGGCTGAAGCATGGGGCCCTGAGCCCCGCCGCCTGGGGCTGATGCAGAAGCCTGAGCAACTTAGCTTTACGGTGCCCTCTGTTGCATGGGACCCTGGGCAATTGCTCTGCTTGCTATCCTTTAACGCCAGTCCTGGCAGAAACCAGTTATTGTGACACAGGTGGGCCATGGAGTTTTTATAACATGTTTGGGGGGGGCCTCAGAAAGAAAAAGGTTGAGAACCCCCTACTGTAAAGGTAATATTAAGGGAGCCACTAGAGCAGCCTGCGTTGTTATTTTATTTTATAAACCCTGTAAGAAGGAATGCTGACTGGGCCTTCTCCTGCACCCTACTTGTATTTGATCTGGTCCCCTTATACCTCTCTATATGCACACCTCAAACACTTCTATGAAAACACCCCTTCCAGCCTCAGACAACCCTATCAGCTATTTGTGAGACTCTGCTGTCCTTGCTAACCCAACTCCTCTGTGAACAGGGAAGTCAGGAGGCGGCACCAAAATGCAGTCTTCTAAGTATTGGGGGTTATCGGTTATGGGATTCAGTCTTTAGAGCTGAACTAAGAGAGGATCACAGACAAATTCAGTGATGACACGTTGACAGGTGAGGTGCATATGCCTAAAGTTGCCACTGCTAGTAAAGCTAATGGTTGAATCCTAAACATTGGATTTATTTGCTTTTGTGGGTTTGTCTTAGACTTCTAACACTATTTTGGAGGGATCGCCTGCATTCTTTACCATTTGTTCCCCATCAATACTCTTCTCGAGGAGTGCTGCATATTACATCCTTCAGAGCCCACCAACCTCTACCCTACACATCAGCCAGAGAGGTTTGTGCCAGGCAAACAGATGGTACTAGGCTGACCATTTTGTCTCTGCACTACTTTCCACTCTTGCTGGCCCTGGGCGTAACAGACTGCTGCATGGCAATGCATTGCATTGACACTAAACCATCAACACACCATGCTTCTCATTATTTCATGTAGCTTTTGTTACATTAAATTCCTTCAGTTTTGTTCTTTAACCATTTATGGAATATATGGGAGGAGTTTACATAAATACTAAAATTCTGTGAAATGAAGACTGTACTTTTAACTTAATCTTTCAAAAGCCATTAGTGTGCAATTATGTTTTTAAAAAATGTAATTGTAGCATATAATGATTCCCTGTAGTATATGAAAGCAACGTATACAAGTGTATTAAGGATATGCTATGGTACATCACTGCCAATTTTGTTTCTAATAAAAGCCATTAATCCACATTATAGACTGCAGTCACCAAGGAAATCTGTTTTTTTTAATGAGTGTTTTTAATGGTTTTGAATTACATGTGCAAAATATTGTACAAAAAATCAGGCTTCTATGATTGCTAAAATCCCAGGGCAAAATTCTCCTCTCAGATTCTTAGTGCTGATTTCAGTTGCACTCTGCACTTGTTCAGTGGGCACAACTCCTTGTTGTCATCAATGGAAATTGTATCTGCAAAAGTGCAGATTATGCAGATGAGAAATTAATAGACCTTGAGTGAATTTAGCATGAAGCATATTTTATATGACAGACTCTATGTACATTAACTAAATAATCTCTTATTACCCCAATAATATGCGGAAGTATTGTTATCCATATTTTATGGATGGAGAAATGAGGGTAGATTAAGTCACTTGTCCAGGGTCTGAGAGAAGGGGTTCATTAGCAGAGCCATGATTAGAATTCTTTAGTTTTTGGCTTCTCGTCATCTCTAGACCATGCACCTCCATCTCTTTGCCAAACCACTTCCTATAGTGGTGGGAGTGACTTACTACTGCCCTTTTCCTGCGATTGGATACATATAGGCACATTTGCATACCTGCATGAAGTCCTATTGAAATCAGTGGGGCTCCACACAGGTGCAAGAATCCACCTGTGTGTATCTGCTTACTGGATCTGGGCCTATGTAAGTACTTGTATAGCCGTACAATGAAAATGAATATAAAGATGAAACCATGCCTTAGTGGGAATTTGTTTGGCCTTATTTGTTGTAAGGATTTGGTCATTTCACAGTGTTAAAACAACAGTATGACAGCCCAGAAGAGAATTGCAGCATGTTTGAAAATGATTTTTAATGATTTTTAGAGGTGCTGAATTTCTACAGCTTCCTTCATAAGTATTGGAACTAGGGGTGCTTAGGCTGCGGCTGCACCCCCTGGCTTGAAGTGGTTTCAATTATATACAGGGTTTACAGTTTAGTTCAATGGCTGTCAACACCACCACTATAAAAATTGTTCCAGCACCCCGTCTCCCCATTTGAGTTCAGTGGGAGCTGCAGGTACTGAAAACCTACCAAAAAAAAAAAAAGTCAAGTCATAGCCTTTGTCTAGTTTTTTTGTTTGTTTGATTTTTCTTCTTTTCCTTAAGAATGTTAATTTTTTTTAAAAAGTTTACAAACCCAAGAAATTCAGAGGTAAGGCTGCACTTCTACAACAAGCCAGATTCACACAAATAGTAGCCTGTGACTCTGTCCCACTAGAGTCTGGACAATGTAGTGTTCTCATATTGTTTCTGAAACAGTCATGTTTCTACAGTTCAGTGTGAGGAAGTCTGTATGCTCATTTGGATGTCTTTAAGGAAGAGAAGGCAATTGAGAGTGGTGAAATGTCGACTCGTTTTATGGGATATTGATTCAGCTCTTGTTCAGGAACTTCTTGCCTGGAAGGTTATTTGAAACTGTTTACTGTTGATACCATTCAGGCACTTCAATTGGGTCACTATCCTGCAGTATATCCATCAGTCTTTGCTGCACATATTTCAGCATGAGAAATCCATTTCTCCCCACCCCAAATTCCCATATGTTAGACCTTGCTTGCACACTAGGGGGCAGTTGGAGGACTGCATGTCAATGGATTGCTATTAGAATGCCTCCCCACAAATGGATTTACCCCCATTTCCCAGCCTTGCCTTGTTTAAGCAGCGTGTTGGTGAAATTGTCTAAAGTATTGTTTGCTTATTTCTTTTTTATTAATCAGTAATTGTGTATCTGCTCAAATTCAGTGATACCATACATGGCAATTTCTACTGACCCCCTGTTACTATATCTTAAGGAATATCAGTGGCAATTAAATTGATGTTATTCCTTGAATCCTAATCCCCCTCCCCTCCCATTGTTCTGCTACAACGTGGCATCTTCATGCACACAAAGACGTCCAAAACACTTTTCCGTTGTGCAGTAACTCAGCCTATCTTCTCAAGCAGTTTTGATCCTTTGTAGACAAGTTCCTAGGGCCTGGGCAGCACACAGGGTTTCGGGGGAGAATTTCTTGTCTCCTTCACGTTTTTTTTATGAGACTGCAGGAATATGAACTTGGATACATGTACTGAACACGTCCTTTCAGTGTTCTGCTTTGCTATGTGAACAAAGCTCTCCTCATCCTGGACACCCACCATGTGCAGATAGCCTTGCAGCTGAACTTGTCCAGAAAGTCCTCCATGTCTCAAAGGTACATTAACCCTTTATAGACAACCCGGGCCTGAATCTTTCTGGCATGGTAATACAGTGGTCCTCAATGGGGTAACACAAAGACAAACTTGGCAGTTTGACAGCTATATGCTTACTGAAACATATTGTTTGAAATGGTGTGATTCCTGTAATACATTAGTCTTTATTTTGAACCTCCACTTACAGCATTTTATCAAGGGGGTCTGTACATTTGTTAATACAGTTTAGAGTTAAATGTGTTCATAGTATGTGTATTTTCCTGCTAGGAATTCATCTTTATTAGGTGGTTTGATGTCAGATGACATTTCACATTTTTCTAATCCACCTCAATTGGATTCATGTGCAGGGATCAAATATTGTTAAAAGGTACATTAGTTCTTCAAGGTATTTCTAATACTGGTCTCAATGCAGGTGTCCATTTTGGTTTTGTAGACTCACACTAACTGTGAGTGGGGCAGGGTCTTGATGCCTTGTTCTTCTGTGAAAGCTGTGGCCAATATGTTCCCTAGCTAGACACTGAATAAGCGATCACTTCTGAAAATCAGGCCACTTACTTAGGTGCCTAATATGGATAAAGGAATCTAAGTTTATGCATCTGTTCTTGAAAAACTTGGTCCAAACAATTATTGGTCTTCCAGAATAAATTAAAATATTTAAAAAAATTATTTAAAGAAATAATGAGTAATTATTTTTGTTAGTTTATAGAATTTTACTATTAAGTTTTCAGTTGCACAGAATTTAGTCTCATCTCCTAGTAAAGCCAATGGGACTTGTGCCCCTATATCCTGGACAGGGGCGGCTCTAGAAAATAGGCTGCCCCAGGCAGCGCGGAGCGCTGCGCCGCCCTTCCTCGGGCCGTGGTGTCCCCCCTCTTCCCGGCTCTTGAGCTCCGCAGGTCCACGGTCCACCGGAGGGGGGGACGACACTGCCATGCGCAGGCAGCTCCACCGGAGCGCCACGAGCGCGAACAGCGGGGACGGGCGCGGGCGGGGCGGGCGCGGGGGGTTCGGTCGGGCTCGCGCGCTTGCTGCCTCGCGCAGTCATGCCGGTCCAGAGCCGCCGCGCGGGCCGAGCGCCGCCCCCGCAGCGTCGCCTCAGGTCGCGGTCCGGTCCCCGCGCCTCCTCCCGCATGACAGGCGCAGCAGGCCGCCCGCCCACGCCCCCCCCCCCCTAGCCCGCCCCTAGCTTGGGCCAAGCTTGCCTTGGCTTGCCCCTGCCCTGGCTGATCCTGGAACAATGACAATACAGGGTATTGCACACCAAAGATTTGATTCTGTAGCAGCTCCACACATAGGACAAATGCAGAATCTGACCTGCACTGTCATTCCTGTGTTCCTTTTTTCCTACAGAGCTTCAAACTGGGCTGACATCTTTTGATAGAATTGTGATTCAGCTCCATCCCAAGCAGCCCACTGCCCCAACCAGGACATGGGTGGTCTGACCTAGTCGTCAGAAGTCAGGCTGGGTTAGATACCAGGAGGTCAGAGGGCAAACTGGGAGTCAGGAGGCAGGGTCAGGTTACCAGGAGATCAGGCAGTAGGAGCTGATATTGCAGAAGATGCAGTCCTAAGCAAGGGAAACCCAGTTGCATGGACAATTTCCTGTTCCTGCGATTAGTTTAAATAGAAACTGAGGACCAGTCAGGACCCCCAGCATTCCACCAATTAGATCCCAGGATAGGAGTCTTCTGTCAGAGTTCAGCTTCTATTCTTACAGCAGCTAGCAGATCACTGGTTGGTGGGTTGGAACTTATTAGCACCTAAGAGCCCAATGGACCAGGGTTCAAGATACCCACTGCCTCCAAAGCCACTACTAGAAAAGGGGAATGGAGGGTCTCCACAATCACCAAGAAGAACTGGCTGAGAGGAGAGTGGCACAAAAGCCCCTTCCTATGGAGTATTTTTCCTTTCTCAGATTGTCTTGGAGTAGCCTAGTCCCACACTGCCTATTCCAACTCCTAGCTTTGTTTTTCAGAGGCTCCAACTGCATGTTTCACTACTGGAGTAACTTGCATCCTCCTATCTGCAGGTGGCTTACCACAAAGGTGACCCACTTTCAAAACAGAAAACTGGGATGAACCCATTCATTCCTTAGCCTCTCTCCTGAGACTTCCAGTTAGAGTAGGTTTTAGTGGTGTTGGCAACTGTAAACTGTGTCACCTGGGAACAATGAGTGAGATCACCTACTAATTTTACATAAGGCACTGAACAGCCATCACATAACAACTTTGTGGTCACAACTGACCTGAATTGATTTGAATGAGCAACTTAAGAGGGTAAAGCTCCATGTCCCATTGCATCTAGAATCTTTGTTATGTTTTCATTATAGTGTTTCAGATGAAATGCCTCTCCTAAATGTAAGTGGCGATGGTACTAGTCACCATTATATATAAATTGCTACCTGGTACTAAAATTATGCTTCATTATATTGTGTTAATTACAGTTTCAAGTGCATCACAGTTTGCAGGAATTATTCACTGGATCAGCCTAGTCATCCTGTCTGTGTTCTTTTCAGAGGTATGTATAATGCATGGTGAAACACAATTGATTTGGATGCAGGGCCCAGTCCTGCTCCCACTGATGTCAATGGGAGTTTTGACACTAGGAACAGGAGCAGGCACATGGTGTGTTTTAAAAAGAAAATAAGTCAGCTTTTGCCATTCATATTTGGGAAACCAACAGATCTTGTTTGTACTGACAGTCATTCTCTTTATTAGAGATAATTAGAATGGACCAGGAAAAATGGAAGAATGTTACCATACATATATAAGAGCAAAATTTTGAGGAGAGATAATTATATCTGTATCATCTCAAATCAGTCCCTTTAAATGATGGGAAACGGGCCTGGTTCTGAAGTTCTCACTCCAGGAAAGTTCTCATTGGCCTCAATGGGAATCTTGCTGGAATAAGATATCCAAGACTTCATCTTATACAAAGCTTGGTTCTGAATAAGAATGAATCATCTCCTTTCATAACTTACTTAAGCAGTTCTCTCTATTTTTTCTAAATATTTTCCTTACATCTATATTACTGCTGTATAGGAAAGTAATTAAATACAGCAAATTAGATACAAAGTAAGAATGAACAATGGTGAATTTCTGTGCAAATATGTATTGGTACCATAATTGAATAAATTCATTCATTGGAAAAGCCCATATTGATAATACAATAAATGACTAAATTGAAATCACTGACTATAGTTTGCAACTTTAGTCCAAAAAATGTCATCTGTGTTGAAATATTAACAATATATCTAAAGTGCTTCCGAAACAGCAATTTGTATTATTCCTCCAGGACATATTATGCATATTGTTACAAAAATCCTATTACATGGTTGTGTGTTTTTAAATTACACCAATATCCATGCCATGCCAGAAGACCCCCTGGAATACCTACATACCTGAAGAATATTTTTCTAGTTTTGCTAGGGGAAAGGATTTGCATCCAAATAAAACAGAAGTTAGAGGCTGCACCTAAGAGTTCAGTTTAGCTTAAGGTTATGAGTATTTGCCTTAGAAGAAGCAGGAGCCTTGATAGTTACAGCTGTTGCTGGAAACCACTCTTGTTGGACAAATAGTTAGTTATATTACACAGCCATTTATTTCTATCGTTCTATTAATGGATTAAAAAAACATACCAAATTTAAGCAATGAATACACACAACCCTAAACCGTACACTTTTGCTCCCAACCTCCAAATCCTGAGTCTGAACCTTTCCTACTGATTATAGTTCATAAATAAATAAATATTAAGATAAACTTATTTTGAATATGATAGGCAAAGTTGTTTGGCTACCCTCCATCCCCATTTTGTGTCCGTATTGTATTTTTTCTTCTCTCTGTGTTTAGGACAATACGGGTATTGGGAGTAAATCTCCCCTCACTGCATTTAGTACCCCTTGTTCTACCCACTTTGCAGTTTGCTTTCGTCTTTCCAAATTGATGAATTTCATTCACCCGTTTGATCATAGTTTGAATTTACATTTAAAAAAACCCACCAATAAAGATATAAAGTAGCCATATGAGGAGCACAAAGCAGCTAGGATTTTTGGAGTTCGGTTCATCAATCAAGCCTTTGGAAACTTTTAAGAGTCATAGATTGGGCTAATAATAGCTGCAAACATCACGGCTCCACGGAACACCTGAAAGCACTTTGCAAACCATAAATTGAGAACCACTGGGGAAGGGGAAGAGTGAATTTTTCACCTTTGCTGCTGCTATTGTTTTGCTGGAGATAGTTTTCTACAACATTGGATTAACAGGGCAGCAACAATTCTGTTTACATTGTGATGATTATCATCAAAATAGAATAGAGAAACTTATTTTTCTCATCTAAAATATTGTCCAATGCTCCAGAAATGGCAGGCCCTGAAAAAGGCAGAGGATCTCTTACAGCATTTTCATTACATTTATTTATTTCCTGTTCCTGATGTGACATATTTGTCTTTGTTTGGGGTGGGTAGGAAAGAATTTTGCTCTGTGTTTCAGTGAGACTTTTACAATCATTCACTGTTCAGACCAGGCTGGGCAGAAGGGTAGTATAATGATTTCAAAGAGGGTAGGGCTTTTCGTTTGATTGATCAAACCTTATCAGATGCCTGTTGAATATGAGTGATCACTTATAATACGATTTTCCCCAAACCACACAAAGACACTTGTGCTCAAAATTTGGAAAATTGTGATTGATCGAAATCTTTGGTTATAATGGATAATGTTTGCAACTTTAACTATAGTAGTGCTATTAACACCCATTTTAATGTCTCATTACAGTTAAATAAGAGCTGGCTTTCTGCTTGATTGAAATGTAGTGGATAAATGTGGCAGGTACTTGCAGCTGCTAACAATATTAAGTTGCTACTCCTCCAGCATTTTCCTTCTATCTTTACACTTGTGCTATAGCCACAAGTCTTAACCTGAATTTACTGCATTGTGTTAATTTTATATTCTCCTCATGTTAGTCTCCGAAGACTTTCCAGCATATCACAATATCTTTTTTCAGTAACGTGCATATAACTTTTTGCAAATGCTCAGATTAGATTTACTGGTTGTGTTGCTTTGCCTATTAGTCTCTGTTTACATATGTCAAGCTCATACACCAAGCAATACCCAGATGTTAAGACAGAAGAGGAGATAGAATGTCAGAGGGAAATTAGGGCAAAAAACAAAAGCAGAAGTCAAGGCTAATTCAGGATTGCACCGTATCAAGAGGGTAAAACCAGCCCTGATTATACTTGGATGAGAAAAGGCAGACAGAGGACTTGGCATCGACTTTGGTAAGTGGTGTGGGGTCTGAATATATTTCAATAATCTTATGACATTGGTATTAGGGGCCAGATTCTGCAGCCCTCACTCACTCCAGTTGTTCCGTTGAAGATAATGGGACTATTCATGTGAGAGAGGCCTGCGGGTATGGGCTTTTTTAGCCTATAGTACTCTGCTGTTGCATTGCTTTATATAGGCCCAATTCAGCACAGCACGTAAGCACTCTACTGACTTTAGTCACAGGAGTAGTCCCATTGAGGTCAACCGGACGGTTCCCATGCTTAAAATTAAGTACACACTGAATCGGGGCCTTTTTTTCCCCAAAGGTTTTAGAATGGGAAAGGCATTCAGCAGGGTTTGGGGTTCCAGTAGTTAAGGTGTTAATTGTCTGGGTTTTTTAAGTTTGAGTTAAAATTTATTAATTGACTTGTCACATTAAGAAGAGAAAGAAGACAAAATGAAACATATCACTCAAATTACATATAAACAAAAAATATTCCTTGTAGTCTCTCATACTTGTACTCCTCCTTTATAACAGTCTCTAGGAAGATTAAAACATCTTAAGGGAGAGTCCTACAGAATTTAATTAGAATTAAGCCAGTATGGTTCTGTAGACGTTACTGGGAAAAAACCTATAGAATTTAATAGAAAATAATATCCTTTCTGTATGTTTTTTCCATAAAGAATCCTATAGTAGTAATATAATTCTCTATTAAATTCTGTAGTATGTTTCAAGCAACCTACCAGTATAGAAGGATTAGAATTTAATAGAAAAGTATATGATTCTTCCATAATGAACTGGAACTTTACCTTGCTGAATGTTTTCCTCCATTCCCTATGCATACTAGTTTTATTATCGTAGGGTTCCTTAAGTGTGCTGGATTGTTGGCCATGTATGTGTATTTGGGGAGTTGCTAAGAAGAATTGATATTGACAGCATTTGGTTTTGGGAACAGGTGGTGCAGAGGAAAACCTAGAAAAAATTACATGGATTTTATAAACTGATATAAAAAAATCAGTTAAACTTTGGCTGTGAAGTCTTTGATAGAGTCCAGAAGTTTAACTTCTAATGCTTTGTAAATCTAGCTCTGCTCAGCCATCCAACTTTGTAGCTACACAACAAGGTTGATTCAGGAGAGCATAGGATTTTGTGGCGGGATGGGACTTTAGCACAAAGCCTTCCTAAAATGTAATCCCTCTTATCTCAGCCCCTTTTTCTCAAGAACATTTCTGACCCATGCAGTGTGCTATACTGGTGCTTCGGCTGGACTCTCTTCAGGGTTCATTTCTAGCTGCTGATGAATCCCTGCACCTTCTACACCATGCACCAGGGATGTAGATAAAACCCCTGGTCCAGACGTGACCAGAAGGAACTTCTGATATAGGAAAGCCAAAGACTAAGTTTGTATCAAATTCATATTTGGCTCGTGGTAGCGTGCTGTGCAGCAAATAGGTCACTGAGCCAGGTCCGTAAAATACTTCTGAATCTAGAATTCTGAGTTTAGAATCCATTGTGATTCTCAGTGACTATATTCTAAGGACAAATTTGGTACAATGCATGTTACAAGAATGTTTGTCTGAATGCACCCGTAGAATGTATATGCTATGTAATATAGAAAAAAAATTGATGGCTACTAGTGTTAGAGAATTTAGGTGTTTATGCCTGCAATCTTGGTGTCACTCTGCTATTGCAGTTAAGTATTATTAATTATTGTAGATATATTGTACAATAGGACCACAACAATTGTAATGCAGAGCATGTGGAAAATATTTTGTACTGGTTTAATAATGTGTGAGATGTAGTCAATTGTTATGCTTTTCTTTCTTTTTCCTTGTAGAAGTTTGACTGAGGAGAAGCTGAATGAGATGATACCCATGTGTTAGAACCCTGAGTGTCAGGTTAAAGATGATAACATGTTCCTGATTCTCCAGTGGTATGGGAATGGGTAGGTACTAATAATTGGGGAAGCACTTCTAAGAAGTGTCAGCCCATAAAAAGGTAAATTAAAACACTTCTAAACAGTGTTTGAAATGAGTAATTTGTGGGATGACCTGGGTTGCAGGATATAAAACTCTCATAGATGAGTACAAGGTATTCTTCTTGGGGAAGGTTTACTCCAGGTATTTTGAGTGCATTGAAAAACAAAAGTTTGCTTTTCAGAGTAATTATGCCAGCAAACAATAAATGCTGTGGTGGGGGGAGGGGACGGGGGAGAGCTACACGAGGGATTGGAAAGATTGTCCTTTCCCCCACACTCCCCTGTCTTCCATTTTCTCCTTTCAGGACAAACAGTACAGCTGAGCTAAATGTAGTACTCTCCTTTACCTAAACCTAATGAGCCAAATACATCCCTTTACTCACTCCTTTGGTTTCTTTACTCTAGGGATTAATTTGACCCAGTGAGTCACAGAATAATAAATTGTATATTAACCGTGCAAGGAATAAAGTATGTAATAAAATTATTGAGTGTACATTCACAGTAGGCTAACTCATGCAAATTGTGGGAATTCACATGGCGGCTCAGCAAAGACCTCGGCCAAGTTTCCCTACCAAAGTAGATAGAAAAACTGTAGTACCACTGCAGAGAGCTAATTCTCTTTACTTGACAACAGTAGGTCACATTGTTAAGGGGACACTATCAACTACTACATTTCTGTCTGAAAACTGTGTACCTTTTTTTAGTAACACCTAAGATTACTGTAATGAAAATAATTTACTAAAAATATTTTTCCAGTTTTTCTTTGTGCATTTAATAACACTTTTTGTGTAATCCGTTATTCAGTTTCTTTCTTGATGAAAAGACATTTACAAACATGAGAGGTAAAAACATTTGTAAAGTTTTGGGATTTTTAATGATTTTTTTATAATAAATTCAGTGTGTTCTATTTAAAAGATGCTGTATCACAAACTGAATATCTTATACATTTTTCAATTTTAAATAATTCAAGTTGACAATGTCCCTTTAAGCCAAAAGGTAAAGTGTATTAGATGCTTGTATTCAAGTTTACACATCAAAATTGCAATGTACCATGACAGCTGCATTGTTAAACAGAACATCTACAGGTACACATTTACTATAATGATAGAAAATGTCTATATATAAATAACAGAATAACACCGCTTCTCATCTTTGCCTTTTTCTTACAGAGACCAGTTTAAGTGGCATTGTGTCATATTGCTAGAGTTCATGCTTAAACTTTGGTAAATATTATAATCACAATTCAGTTTTAATTCATTTACATTTTGATTGTGTAAATAAGATGTTCTAATCATTATTCTCCTTTGTCTTTCAGATCCTGCCACAGATTCTGTTTTTAAATGCACTGTACAAATATATCACATTATCACATTAAATATATTTTTGTTTGCCCAAGAAATATGTTTGTTTTGTTTTGTTTTGTTTTGTTTTGTTGGGGGGGATTAAAATGTTATTTGTAAGTAACACCAACATTTTTTTATTCCAGTATTTTTCTATTTATCCTTAACTTGACAGGTTCAAAATACTATATATGGAAATTTGTCTAATGAAGCTCTTTTGAGTGTAGGAGTTCTCAAAAACAACCATGGAAGCGTGTTGCCAACATGTGTTCTCTGTAAAGGCCAGGGGTTAGTGAGAGAGGGTGATATTAGCTTGGAATTACATTCATAAGCATTGGCTGATGTGTACGAAGATCACTGCAGGTGTATGTTGGGATACACACAGTGTTTAAGACACATTAACCATGCCCTCCTACCTATATGTCCACAGAGTAGAAAATTAATGCATGATTAAAAAGACCTCTGTACAATTTTTTTAATTAACATGTTAATGAATGTTCTGTTGATGAAAGGTGCAGCCCTGAAGACTGAAGACATCTGTCCACAGAACAAGGAGCTGTCAGGCTTGTTTACAGAAGCCCTCCCATGTGTCTGTATTCTGTTCTGGAGACTCTGCCTCTAGGTTGAGAGGCTGGTGCAGACTTCATGGTTGCTCTTCCTTTGGTCTCTGTCCAGAGACCATCAACAAGAGTGTTGATTGTGAGGGTGGTTTTCCCTGAGGTGGACACCTGTCATCTAGAAACTGGACCGAGACCCACTGGTTCATTCCACATACACCATGACACAGCCGTCAGATAATTATTTTCAGTCATTGCTGACTTGCACCGATTCACACCAGCAAAATAGAAGTAAAAAGCCTTTGTTACTGGCTACCCTGTAAAATGAGCTAGCCAAACCCCTTAAAATGACAGTATTGCAGCCTGATTAAAACATTGCGGAGAGGACTTAAAGAAGCAGCTGCATTATGTGAAAAAAATATATTATGCCCCCTAAATAGAGAGTTTCAGACAACCCATATTCAGGGTTGTGAGCCAAAGAGTTGTGCTGTTTATTCTCTTTGTAGTGGATACCTTATTATCCCAAAGATCAAATGTCTTTGTGCATTCTCTATCCATGGCAAAAATAAGTGCTTTTCATAAGCAGTTTCTGAGTATATGCTAACTCATATAGCAGTCCTCCAATTGCTCATTGACTTAGCATTTCACAAATACTGTACTTTCTAAGCATAGGACAAAATGGGCTCCATTGAAGTCAATGGAGTGGCAACAGGGAAGAATGTGTCCTAAGATTTAAATGAAGGAATGTTTCCTTTTAAATTTCCTATTAACAGCCTGCTGCAGAATTTACTTTGCCTGGCTTTTAGCTTACTTGCTGAAAGCTTCTTTGCAAATTCTTGATCAGAAGCTCAGCAGATTTTTACAGGAAAACAAATCTTCCATTATAGACATGCCTTACAGGATTTGATTCTGTTTCTGGAAAGGAGCTGGTAGGGTCAGGGCTTTTGAATATGATTTTTTGGTTTTTCAAATCCTTGTTCTTTTGGAGCAAGGACTGAGAACTCTAACACTTATAGGAATGTCAACCAATGTGTGTTTTCAGTGGGAATGCTGTGTAATGAAAATGCTGTAAGTGCAGGACTATTCAGGGCCTGATCTTGAGATTTGCTGAACACCTGCAACTCCAGTTGACTTCAGCTCAGGATTTGAATTTACTCCCGTGTTCATGCTCCCACACAATATCGGTGAGTATGGAATTGTTAGACGAGCTGTTCCTTAGATGGAACCTTAAAATGTTATGAAGTTCTTTCTGCCAATTGAACAGTTGCAGTCTTGCCCCAGAGGCAGCTGTGTAACAGGTTAATGTAGTGACCCCTGTGAATGCTTTATCAGTTTGCTAAATTTGTTAATCATTTTGGGATCCTTCAGATGAAAAGGTATTTTATATATGTAAGTTTATCAGCGGCAGCATTGGTTCGTGATGGAGGTTCAAGGTCCTATAACACTTCGCAAAGGGGAAAAGGGTAATCACACTAATTATCCTGACTGGCATACCCCCTCTCAGTAAAACAGACTTAGATGTCCAATGCTGTGTGTGAACTATTTTTAAGTGCACATTAGCTGATCCATTTGCCTGCGTAGTCATTGAACTACTGGTATTGTTCTTTTAAAAACTCTGGGCTTGATTCTGCAGTGCCTTGCAGGCAGTGTAGTCATTTATATCTATGTAAAGTGAGTATAAAAGGCTACCCATCTGATTTGGGACAGTTTCAATCACTTTTTTCAGGTGAAAACAGCTACAGAAAGTGCAAGGCAATCGATAATCAGGCTCTTGCATATGAACAGTATTATTTGGAAGAACCCAATGCTATTCTGTGTCTACGTTACACTTATTGTGTTCAGAGTCTGGTAGCAGCATAAACTCAGAGTTTTTGGTTTTTTTTAATATATTCGTATTTGGAATGAATAGAAGATACGTATATTCACAGCCATTTTCATTCTTTTTTTCCTGCAAAATTCTGACTCCTTTCCTGGCCTGGGCAGCTCTCTCACATATCTACCAAGCTCTCTCTGATTAATTATATTTTTAGATAGGCAGAATAACATTTTGGTGTATTTTACAAGCCACACATCTACGTTTTAATCTTCCTCTTGCATTTTAATCTGAGTTCTGCACTGCCACAGGCAGAATGGCACCCTAACTTTTGTGTGAGTGAAATTACAGTAATTTTTAATTTTAATTTGATCTTTTAAAAACACCAACACCAGAAAAAATGCGAAAGATGCTGTTGGAATTTTTATAGGAATTTATCACTGTTTCATGGTATGTTCACTTATTATTCCTCTTTTCTAACAAAATACTCTAACCTTATGCTGTTTGCTAAATAGCAAAAGTGGGTGCAGACATTTTCCTCCCTGCACTCTGACTCTCTGGGACTTTAAAATGAGAAAATGCTCCTTTGCTGTGAAAGCAACAAAGAATCCTGTGGCACCTTATAGACTAACAGACGTTCTGCAGCATGAGCTTTCGTGGGTGAATACCCACTTCTTCAGATGCAAGAGAGAGAAAAGCAGCCCAGGAGCATGTAGGGGTTAATTGTCTTATTAATTCAAGGCGATTTCTGAATTAGTGTCATGCAAATTATAATAAATTGCTGTCTTTTTCTTAATATTTCTTGTTAGACTATTTTGAGAATTGTGGTTCTCGGTATATGGGATTATATTGAAAACAAAATAGAGGTAAGTAAAAGTACCACAACCAACACTGTTTGTATTTCAGCATGGCAAAGTAAGAATAATTAACTATTTCTGCAGTGTGTGCTTTAGCTATAGGAATTGATGCATTTACACTCTGAGAGATTTATGCATGTTGCTTGCTGCACACAAAGGTGAAATTAGATGCAAATTTAAACACTGTCCACAGTAGGAAGTATCAGACTGATGCTGGTTAGAACAGTGTTTTAAACACATCTGTTTCTATCACAGTTTTAGTGTGATTTTGCTGACTGGTGTGGACAAGAATTTCTTTTTGAGACCCGTGCAAGTCAAACTGTGATTATATAATCCCTGTCGACATTATAATGATAACAGAGTCTGAGGATCTGGTTAACAATATGATTGAGAGTTGTAGTGTAGATGAGGCCTAACCATGTTTCCATAATCAAGTTGAAACTAGAGCTGGTAGGAAAATTTTCATCACAAAGAGTTTTGGTTGGAAAATGCTACTTTAACAACACCAAACATTTTCACTAAATCGTATAGATTTCAACAAAAAATCATTTATGGAAAAAACTTCAAAAATGTTGAAACATCCCATTTTAATATGTTCAGAACTAAAACTTTAGATTTTTGTTGTTGTTGTTGTTTCAAAAAAAATATTTATTTGGCTTTTCCTTCCAATCCAGGGTGGGAAGAAAAAATCAAAATCTCAAAATATCCATGGGGGAGAAAATCAGTTTTCCAACTGGGTCTAGTAAAAACTCTGAAAGTCCAAGCATATAGCCCATTTATGGGGACATTAAGTATCGTCTGCGATACAGTTTTTTAACTGTGTTGCTAACCCACTCCCCAGACTTGATTCTGGCTGTAGTATAGACAAGACATAGACTAATCCCCCACCATACATCTGTCACATAGTTTTATAACAGATAACAAACTCCTGTCCATACTTGTCAAGGAGACCATGGCTGGAACCTGCTAGCAATAATTGTGTTCAGGCGTGTTTGTAGCTATTAAGGTTCTGACCAAGAGTAGATAAGCCCTTAATGTACGTAACTAACAAAATGATAATTACTTAAGAATTTACACAGCTAAAGTACAACAGTAGTTAGTGTACATTATAATTTCAGTAATTGTAGGATTGCTGTGATAGAAACGGGGATTAAATGGAACGTAGAGCTACTAAATTAAATGCTGACAGGAAATTTGGTTTTCATTACATATAAAGCCACATTTAGAAGTGTGGAAATCTTCCATAACTAAACCTCAAACCATTTATCTGGCTTGCATATTCCAAGTGAGACATACAGTATGGGTTGGAAGCCAGGTGATACTTGATGTTATCCAGCAAAACATCAATTTCAACAGTTTCATTTCACTTTTTAAAGGGAAGTGTTATGTTCTAGCATCCTCCAGATGGTGCCAGTGAGGATTACGACTTGTTATTTGCATCTTTCCAGTGGATTGTGTTTATGTTCAGTTCTTGATGCGTGTTGCTTATAGTGGGGTACGTCTTGTTTCCCTGTGCAAACCATGAGTAAATGGGCCTTACACTGGGACTTTCACAGGGCCTGGGGGCACAGAATTCTGCCTTATGCCTTTCCAGGATGTGGTGGGCCAGCCCAAGCATTATTATTAGCATTGCTCTTAATTCTTTTCTCTCTGCTTTGCTAATGAGCCCAGCCTTGACATGCCATTTGTCCACTTCTCCCACAAACCTTTCCATGCCTTCTCCCACATTGCC
The DNA here is from genome assembly GCF_016161935.1 of Mauremys reevesii. NCBI lineage: Eukaryota > Metazoa > Chordata > Testudines > Geoemydidae > Mauremys > Mauremys reevesii. Next base: position 35,108,941 of record NC_052632.1, read on the forward strand.
TCCCGCACATGGAATTGCCCTTCCTGAGCTGATTCCCCGTGGCCACTAACCTCTCTTTATTCAGATCTCTCCTGAAGATCCACATTTGCCCGGACACCTACAGGAAGCTGGCCAGCTAATAATGACAGTCATGGAGTCCTTGGGGATAGTCTTTATATCTCTGACAAACACAGAACACCCCAGCATTGAATTACTAGGATGTGGTCAAGTGCCACCTGGTCACTTTACTTGTTTGTTGTTCCCCTTTACTCCACCTCTTTCTCCCTGCATCTTTTTAAAATGCAAGTTCTTTCAGGCAGGGACTGTGTCCTTTTTTGTGTTTGTACCGCTACCGCACCTAGTGGCTGGTAATAAACAGCAATAATAATACAGCTCCTGGGTTGTAATAGCATTTAGGGCATCACCTGTACATGGAGATTTTGGCCAATGGAGTGGTTGCAGAACTCCCTGGCCATGACTCCCCCTCACCTCTAAAAGTGCAGATGAAGTCACTAAGAAATTCTGCTTCACAGCATGCAGAGGATGCAGCTTTTTTGTGGCCTGCTCACCTCGAAACACACCCAGTTTATCATAACTGCACCACTTTTGTTCATTAAGAGCCTTCCAAGATCACTAAGGAGGGTGGGAGGATATGTGACCCTTAGAAAGGGTTTGGAAATGCTATTCATTTTAAAATCTTTCTCATTTTAGGTATTTGATGGTGCTGTAATAATTTTATCCTTGGCTCCAATGGTGGCCTCCACCGTGGCAAATGGCCCAAGCAGTCCGTGGGATGCCATCAGTCTCATTATCACTCTGAGAATTTGGAGAGTTAAGAGAATTATTGATGGTAAGTGGTGATTAAACTTGCTGTCTTGAGAATTGGTTGGTTGGTTAAGAAAAGGATTGTAGCCCTCGGAATTGCTTTTAGAGAATATCTTTATTGTTCTCCTTCCTCTAAATTTTAAAAGCAATGAACAGGTATTTAGTGTTGTGACTCCCACTGGTGGGTGAGAATAGGAATTAATTCCATGGCTCCTTTATGAATCCTTCTTCCAGCATCCTCTATCTTGATCCATTCTGCTTTCAGTTCCTGCCTCTGGTATAACTTTGTGTCTGATTCCTCATACTTTCTTTGTATCTTGGAGGTTCCTCACTGAACATTTTCCAAAAATCTGTCTCTGCTATTAATTTGAGCATAATTATCTGTGTGCCAGGGCTGTTTTGCCCAGGATTCCAGGACACGCCTCCATTGAGAAGCACTTGGAGAGAGGCAAGCAGCTTGAAGAGTTAAGACTGCAGAGAACAGGAGCAGTATCTGAGAGTGGAAACAAGAATTCAAGGAAGGGGCTATTAGCATAGGTGGAGGGCAGTCAGATCTATTATCAAACTGTAAATTGTTTTGCTGTCAGTGTATGGGATTCCCAGATGCAGGGAAGAGGAATGCAAAATGAATGAGGCCAAGGTAGGATCACTTTGCTTCTGTGAGAGAAAGAGCATGTCACAGTGGCATTTGTGTTCCAGATACAGTAACTCCTCACTTAACGTTGTAGTTATGTTCCTGAGAAATGCAACTATATGTGAAACAATGTTAAACTAATCCAATTTTCCCATAAGATTTAATGTAAATGCAGGGAGTTAGGTTCCAAAGAAATTTTTGGGGGGCAGGCAAAAGGCATTATATACTGTACTGTACTGTACTCAGTGGTGAGCTTGAGCCGGTTCGCACCGGTTCGCGCGATCTGGTTGTTAAATTGTAGCAGCCATTTTAGAACCGGTTGTTCCAGGACAACCAGTTCTATAAGAGCTGCTAAATTTAACAAAAGCTCCGGCCCAAGCTCTCCTGCTTCGCCCCCTTTCTCCTCCCCCTGCCCTGCTTCCCGCGAATCAGATGTTCGCGGGAAGTCTGAACAAGCAGCAGGCAGGCAGGCAGGTAAGCTGGGGAGGGGAAGTGCGGCTCCGCGGCGCGGCCTGGTTCTCCTGCCCCGGGCTCCGCGGCGGGGGCTCCTGCTGCCCTGGGGTCCGGGCAGCACGCGGCGGGGGCTCTTGCCCGTCCGGGCGGAGCGCGGAGGGGCCTCCTGCCGGTCCGGGGGCCGGGCGGCGCGGCGGGGCGCCGCGGGGCCTCCTGCCGGTCCGGGCGGGCGCGCGGGCGCAGCGGGGCCTCCTGCCGGTCCGGGGTCCGGGTGGTGCGGCGGCGCGCGGCCGGGGCTCCTGCCGGTCTGGGGTCCGGGCCGGGCGGGGCAGGGCCTCCTGCCGGGCCGGGCGGTGCAGCGGGGCCTCCTGCCGGTCCGGGTCCGGGCGGCGGGCGCGGCGGGGCTCCTGCCGGTCCGGGCGGCGGGGCGCGGCGGGGGCTCCTGCTGGTTCGGGCAGCGCAGCGGGGCGCGGCGGGGGCTCCTGCCGGTCCGCGGTCCGGGCGGGGCGCAGCAGGGGCTCGGCTCCTGCCCCGGCGTCCGGGCCCCAGCCCCAGCCCAGCTGGGCCCCCATCTCCAGGCAGCAAGGTAAGGGGAGCAGGGAGGGCGTGTTGGATAGAGCCTGGATGGGGTACGGGTCCTGGGGGGCCATCGAGAATGAGAGGAGGGGTTGGGTGGGGCGGCAAGGGGCAGTCAGGGGACAGGGAAGGGAGGGATGGGTCAGGGGTCCCGGGGTGTGTGTGTCAAGGAACATGAGGGGTTGGATGGGGAACGACCCCCCCGGGGGGGGCAGGCACGATCCCCCCCCCCCCCCGGGTGGGGAGGAGGGAACCGCTTGTTAATATTTTGGCAGCTCATCACTGACTGTACTGTACTGTGGTTGGGAAGTGCCTCTGGCTTACCCCACACAGGCACAGCCCGCTGCAGGCTAGGACATTAGGAAGCACCTTTGCAGCAGCAGCGGCAGCTTCCCCGGAGAAGAACAGACTCGGACTTTGCCGGGAATGCTCCAGGCCCACCTCTTCCTGTCCCCACTCTGGGCTCACCTCTTCCCACCCCCCCTCCACCTCCTCTCTGGAGCACACCACATCCCTTCCCCCCCTCCCCCCAAGTCCTAAGATGCAGCGCTTCCCCACTCCTGCCCCTCCCTCCCAGCAAGTCCTAAGCGTGAAGTGCTGGGAGGGAGGGGGAGGAGTGGAGAAGCCTTGCATCTCCACTCCTCCCTCTCCCTCCCAGAAAATCCTAGGCGCCACTAAACAGCTGTGGGGGAAGCGCTGGGAGGGAGGAGGAGGAGGCGGAGGCGGCAGAGAAGGAACTTGTGCAATGCTCCCTTGTAAAGTCGCTGCGCTGCCACAGAATCTTACAAGCAGGCAGCCAAACGACGTTATAAGGGAGCATTGCACAACCTTAAACAAGCATGTTCACTAACTGAGCAGGGACATAACACTGAAACAAAGTTAAGCGGGACGACATTAAATGAGGAGTGTAGCAGGGTGGACCCTGCTCCGGGGTTTTAAGGGGTTTAAAATGTGGCCTGACAGAGCTGAGCTGATTGGGGAAGTGGCTGCAGTTGGGGGCCACGCCCCAAACTGAGGAGCAGGGCCTTATAAAAGGCCAGATCAGCCAGGAAGACAGAGTCTCTCTCTGTGGTTAGAGAGAGATGGGCCTGGCTGCTTAGACATTAAGAGAAGTACCTAGGGTAAAGCAGGATGGGGAAAAGGCTGAGGTGCTGGGGAAAGCTCCAGCCTGGGAAAGCCCCAGGCCTGCGGCCTAGTACGGGGCTAAGAGGTACTGGGGTTTGCAGGGGGCAACCTAAGGATAGGCAAAGCAGCAGGTCCGAACCCCGTTGCCGGTGATGAGAAGGCTGACACTGCAGTCTGTCCCAGGATATGGGGCTCGATAGTGACTGAGCAGTAGCCATTCTGAGGCAAGTGGGGATAGCGTGGTGGCGGGGGTTCCCCTGAGAGGGGGAGACCCAGTTAGAGTAAAAGGGGCACCAGGTCCAGGGAGGGACACGGGGGCCTACGAACAGGGGGATCACCGGCCTGCAGAGGGTGCTCCAGGGCTGGACTGAGCTAAATTCGGAGAGCTACCAGCAGGAGGCGCCACAGGGGTGAGTGCGACCGTTTACAGGAGTTACTGTACTGAGGACTCCCAAGTTCCAAAGGGAGGGAATGCAGCCCTGTATGGTGACGTACTGAAACCAAAGTTCAGGATCTGATTCAGGTTGTGAAGAACATCAAGAAAAACAGTAAAACTTGCATAGTCATTCTGAACAAAGTGAGCTGGCCTTAACTGTGACTTGGTGAAGATTTTCAAAGGCATAAATGGCAGGTAGGCGACCATCTCCTATTAAAAGTCAAAGGGAGTTAGGTGCCTAACTGCTGTTTGTACCTTTGAACCTTTGAAACTCTTACCCTTAGTCTGCTATTTCCCTCATATAGATATTTCCTGCAGTTGTATTTAGGAGTCGATGTTAAAATGCGTAGGGTCTGGAATAGCTCTTCTCCTAGAAGCTGCAGAATACAAAGCAGAAAATGCTCTTAACCAGCCAGTTAGAGGATCTGTGATAAGTGCTGGAATAGATCTACATTAGTGCAAATGCATGTCAGCTCTAGTTTTGCCTGTAACTCAAGTGATGGTTCGCAGCTGGGGATCTAACATCCAGGGTTCAAACCCTGCTGATGACCCACATCGGGGGTCCTTGTGGTTGCAGGTGATCGAATTCCTTCTCCAAAAGAAATGCTACATTCAATCACAAATTGTTGGGTTTCATGGAGCAATTACTGAGTGAAATCCTATGGTCTGTGTTACACAGAAAGTCAGATCGGATGATTGTGATGATTCCTTCTGGTTTTAAAATATATGCAGACATTTCCTCTGATAAGCTAAACTGCTGCTGAATTTCTTCAAGCACTTGTTTGTTTTTTTCCAGCATATGTGCTGCCAGTGAAAGTGGAGATGGAGATGGTGATTCACCAATATGAGAAGGCAAAGGTCATTCAAGATGAGCAGCTGGAAAGGCTAACCCAGATCTGCCAAGAACAAGGGGTAAAAATTCCATTATATTTTTATTTACATGTTGTCTGTCAAAGAGACTGGTTTTGTAAAGACTGAAAGATGACAGACTTCAACTTTAGAACTCTCTAGGATGTTAAAGTTTCTAGCTACTTTCAGGAAATTGCAGCCTGTGTTGTACTTATTCTTACCTCCCATATGTGAAACTGGCACAACTTTAGAACATTTGTTGTTTGAAAGGTGGTCTTTTCCCCTTGCTTCTGTATCTGTATCTTTAAGGGGATAGTAACTGGGTTTTTTTAATAGAAGAGAATAACTTCAATAACTAATTTATCAGCTATCGATATGTCAGCTAGAGACTCTTTTGACCAACTCAAAAATGCTGCAGAAGAAGCTTCTGTCTAGTTTCTGGGAGCAATTCAAGGTTTTAGGATCTTTCCAGGTCCAAAATTTTTTAGTAATTCAGTATTAAAATAAAAGCAAGGTCAACATTAAAAAAAGAAATTGTTTCAAATGAACACATTTACAATAAAAAACTAAGAGGGAGTACTATCTTCGAAAACACTGGTTTTGTCAGTGAACTAAATATTTTGAATGACGTTTAATATCATGAAAATGGGCTTTCAAATTCCTTGCTTTTAAATTGGTTATTTTAGTAGAAACCAGTCACATACAGTAGGCCCAAACTAAGTAAAGCATCTAATTGCTTTTTAAACCAGAAAAAAAATTGCTATCCTATCAAACTTATTGCTGTAGTAGTAGTTAATTTGAATTGTATTGCACATAGAGGCCCCAGCTGAGATCAGGGCCTCATTGTGCTAGGTGCTGTACAAACACACAAAGTGATAATCAGTCCCTACTCCAAAGAGCTTACAATCAATGTACACATGTCAGATAGAAAGTGGAAGGGGAAAGAAAGGTGAAGTGACTTGCCCAAGATCACACAACACATCAATGAGATAACTGAGACTCCAGAGCCTGGTCTCCACCTATTAATTAAATTCACCTAGCTACATCACTCAGACCCTAGGTTCCCTGTAAGCTGTGCAGCCACGCAGAAGGCTGTTTAGGGCCATGCAGGTCGCCCAGCCCAGCCCAGCCCCTCCGGAGCTGCTGGGGGGAGGAGCCCCACCCTGAGTCTGTCCCAGGCCCACCGGAGCTGCTGGGGAGAGGAGCCCCTCCCCCAGTCTGGCCCAGGCCCACCAGAGCTGCTGCAGTTGGGGAGAGGAGCCCCTCCCACGGTCCAGCCCAGCCCTGCTGGAGCCGCGGCAGCTGGGGATAGGAGCCCCAGACCAGGCCCACTGGAGCTGCCAGGGAGAGGAGCCCTTTCCCTGGCCCAGCCCCGCCGGAGCTGCCGTGGCCAGGGAGAGGAGCCCCTCCCCTGGCCTGGCCCAGGCCTGTCAGAACTGCCAGGGAGGGGGGTCCTTCCCCCCAGCCCAGCCCAGGCCTGCTGGAGCTGCTGCAGCTGGGAGAGTCGCCTCTCCCCCCCCAAGCCCAGGTGCTGCTCTGGGGAGAGAGCCCTGGGGCAGCCTGCACACCAAACGCCTCACACGTCACCTCCATATTGGTGCACATAACAAAATTCATTCCGCACATGGATGGGGAAAAATTAGAGGGAACACTCCTCGGGCCTGTGAAAAATGTTGTGCCTTGTGCAACGTAGTTAGCTGAACCTAACCCCCACTGTAGATGCAGCTAGGTCGATGGAAGAATTCTTCCTTTGACCAAGCTACTGCCTCTCGGAGAAGTGGTTTAACTACATAGACAGAAAAACCCCTTCCATCAATGTAGGAAGCATCTACATTATAGTACTACAGTGGCACAGCTGCAGTGCCGTAGCTATGTCTCTAGCTGCTGTAGAATAGCCATACCCCTGGTCTCCTAGTGCTCTATGATCACGGATTGACAAATGTAGCTCCCATTGCATTAAGGGGAGTTGTGTATAGTCTGAGTTTAGAAATTTCCAGTGCCTGCTCTTTTCATGGACTGTTGTTCATAGTTCTGTTTGGACAGGGTTTGTAACTTCAGCCTTAACGAGTTTCCAAGTCTTAGGCCCCAGACTTCCCAAAACTTACACTCTTAAGTACATGTGTAAGTCTGTAGGATTGGGGCCTTAACTGTTCCAGATGTTAGTAACAATGCTTAGCACATCTTCACATCCATTAACTAATTATCCTTCTAATGCCCTTGTGAGTTAAGTAGGTAAATAATATTATCACCATTTCAGAAATGAGAGAGAAGTGATAATTGACCAAGACCATGCAGTGATCAGTGACACAGTGGGGACTTGAACCTACAATTTCCTGAATCCCATTCCAGTGTCTAATTTTCTAGCCCACGCTATTTGGTTGCCACTCTTCCCTAAATGGACAATGTCAGGTTAAAATCATCCATTTTTAATAAGTGCATTTCCGTTTCCTTCAACTATGAAAACTTAAAGTATTGAGCCTCATTCTCTCTCACTGTCTTAACCTGGGTGAGGCCCCTTTTCCTTGACAGAGTGATGTAAAAGGGTCTTCGAGTAAATGAGAATTAGTCCCATTATATCTAATCTTTCACAGTTTGTGCGTGTGTTTTCCTTCCTTCATTTTTCTAACATTGGACAACAAGAATAAGCCAGTCCCTTTTTCTTTGAGTGTGTGACATTTCACTTTTAAAAAGCGACAAAGAGTCGCTTTTTACAGATCCAGACTAACACGGCTACCCCTCTGATACATTTCACTTTTAGGTTCTCATACACTAGCACAAGGCTAAAGGCTTTAATTTGAGACACCTCAGGGGAATGATTTGATTTTCCTTTTTGTTTTTCAGTTAAAATCTCTCTTCACTAGAACGGGAAGAAGGAATTTTAGTTCATGGAAATGTTTCTTTTGATCTGAGGTTTGGGGAAAGTTTTATTTTCACAAAAGCTAAATTCTGGGATATATTTGGCTTGATGGTGCCCAGGAGGAAGAATTTCGGAAGGAAGCCTGTCATCCTTACTCAGGGAAATCTCCCATTCACTATGAGTTTTAGTTGTGCAGAAAACACAGGGTCAGTTGTTAAGAGAGATGATAGGCTCATTTCTGGCACTCAGCCCAAGCCAGGCTGAAGCAAGAGACAGGAACGGCACCACCCAAGCACTGGGCAGAAGACAAAGCAATACATACAGCCTAGAGGGATGGCAAAGTATCAGAAAACTAGAGCAAAGCCCTACAAATGCTCTCTTTCATGTATGGTTAAATACTGTCAAAACCTAGCATCCCTAGCCTGTGCTATAATGGTTAGTACACCCGTATATCCAACAAAAAGAAATGTTGCATTGCTCGACGGAGTAAATCCATGGAAACAGAATAGGGTCTTTCCTAGCTTCGAGGTGACATCAGCTACTGTAAAAATATATACTAAAGAAAAATGACAGCATACTAATCTCCTTTGTTTTCATATCTTGTGCCAAACAAATGTCTCAGCTATATATTATGAGGTAAATGCACTAATTTGCCGCAACATAAGACATTGACACAAGAACTGCATCCTCCCTTGACAGCTTCATAAGCGAGTGGAGAATAAGCTGTCAGCATTATAATATCACATTGACACTGTATGTAGTGTGTGGTTGAGAAAACATATCTTAATGTTCTTTAACATCTAAAATTCTGTCTGGCTTCCGAACACCTGCTTTTACACCATTATTAACATTTGTAGCTTTTGAAATGCTGACCTCTTCTCCTTGGAGTTTGCTGTCTTGAAAGTTTGTGTTCGTATTTTTGAGCTAACTATGTAGATTTTGGACAGAAAAGTTCCAATAAAAAGAGGTTCCCCTACGATGGTAACATCTGGAAAAGACACATGCAAAGAGGAAAAAGCATTATTTTTAAGTTTCAAAGCATCGTATATATAGTGAGAGAGAAAAAATATGGGGCAGATCCATAGCCAGAGTAAATTCCCATAGGTCCAATGGAGCTACAACAGTTTACACCAGCTGAGGATTTGCCCCATCGGTAGGGGTGTGTGTGTGTGTGTGTGTGTGTGAGGATCAGTTCTGAGCTGCCTATTCAGGCAAAATTTTCAGTGAGTTTTGCATGAGTTAGGAGCTCAGGTTTAGTCTAAAGAATCTGGACAAGAGAGAAGCAGGCAGACTAAAACTTGAGTACTCTTCCTGAAGTTTATATTTTGTGAGAAGTTAGTGAGTTGCATTGATTTACAAATTATTATAGATGGGTCTGGTAGCACTGCCTGTAGTTAAGGCTGCCTGACACTATCCATTGTAAGACCCTGTTTTCAGTTCTTATAATTTTGCCAGACATTAACCATAGGGACTGAAAATTTTTATTTCTGCTGTCTGCCTCAGGCTGAATTTTTCTGGAAAATTTCACCCAAAATGGTTCACCTGTTTCTCAAAACAGGGTTAGGGAAAATATGTTATTTTGCTCATGTTAAAAAAAAAAAAAATTGTCAGCCTTTTCTTGAGTGTCCCTCTAGTGCAGAGGTGGGCAAACTTCGGCCCACGGGCTACATCCATCCCACGGAACCATCCTGCCCGGCCCCTGAGCTCCTGGCCAGGGAGGCTAGCCCCTGGCCCCTCCCCCACTGTCCTCCCTCCCCCACAGAGCCACGCCGCCGCATGGGCAGCGCTCTGGGTGGCGGAGCTGCGCACTTCTGCTGAGCAGAGCGGCAGCATGTCTGGCTCTGGCCAGCGTGGCAGCCAGACATACTGCTCTGCATGCTCTGCTCGGCGTGGTAAGTGGGCTGGGGCTGGGGCCGGGGGGTTGTATAAGGGGCGGGGGACCCCAGGGGGCAGACAGGGAGCAGGGGGGCAGTTGAATGGGGTGGAGGTTCTGGGGGGGGCGGTCAGGGGATGGGGAATAGTGGGGGTTGGGTAGGCATGGGGTCCCAGGAGGCGGAGGTGTGGATGGGGTCGGGACAGTCAGGGGACTGGGAGCAGGGGGGTTGGATAGGGGGTGGGGTCCCAGGGGGTAATTAGGGGTGGGGAATCCCAGGAGGGGGCAGTTAGAGGACAAGGAGCTGGGGGGTTGGATGGGTCAGGGGTTCTGAGGGGGGCAGTCAGGAAGGCACAACCTTCCCTACCCATCCCTCCATCCAGTTTTGCAACTCCAATGTGGCCCTCGGGCCAAAAAGTTTGCCCACCCCTGCTCTAGTGTCCCTTGGCTTTGGAGCAAAAATTTCACATTTGGCAGGATGGTGGCCTGTGTGTCAAGGATGTGCTTTTTGCCATCACTGTGAACATCTGCCCAAATTTGACCAAGGTTTAAGCCTTTGAAAAATCACAGTTTATACATTATCCAAAAAGACTTGCTGGGGCTTTGCAGCTAAATTCCCTGAAGATTCCATCCATGCTGAGTACACTCCAGGCCAGGTCTGAGCAGGACTTGCCCTGGAATTGTAACTCTGGGCTGCTGCAGGCTGAGTCCAGGCACCAGAACTGAGAGCAGAGAGACTGTCTCTCCTGTGGTCTCAGTGCACCCTGTGCTAGGTCCAGGCAATGTGGAGGAGGAAGCTGCCTGATTCAAATGCTGAGGGGACAGGAGAGAAACCTGGGGAGAGGGGCAAGGGGGGTAAATTGAGACCAGGGTCTTGGGGATGAGGTGAGACTAAGACTGGAGGTAGCAGGAAGTTGAGCTGGGGAGACTAGGACCAACTGAGCAAGGAGACTTAGCCCTGGTCTACACTACAGGGTTAGGTCGAATTTATCCACGTTAGATCAATTTAAAAATGACTGTGTCCACACAACCAGCTCTGTTCCGTCAACCTAAAGGGCTCTTAAAATCAACTTCTGTACTCCTCCCTGACGAGGGCAGTAGTACTAAAATCGACCTTGCTGGGTCGAATTTGGGGTAGTGCAGGTGCAAATTGACAGTATTGGCCTCTGGGAGCTATCCCAGAGTGCTCCATTGTGACCGCTCTGTACAGCACTTTGAACTCCGATGCACTAGCCAGGTACACAGGAAAAGCCCCGGGAACTTTTGAATTTCATTTCCTGTTTGTTCAGCGTGGCAAACTCAGCAGCACAGGTGACCATGCAGTCCCCCAAGAATCGTAGAGCGTAGAATGTTTCTACGCTCCCCCTATCATCTCCGTCCCTGAGGTTATCGCAGAGTAGAAGGCGAAAAAAACACACTCGCGATGACATGTTTTCCAAGCTCATGCAGTCCTCCCACACTGATAGGGCACAGCTTAATGCATGGAGGCATTCAGTGGCAGAGGCCAGGAAAGAATTAAGTGAGCGCAAAGAGCGGAGGCAGGATGCAATGCTGAGGCTAATGGGGGAGCAAACAGACATGATGAAGCATCTGTTAGGGGAGCAAACGAACATGATGAAGCATCTCGTCTGTTGGAGCTGCAGGAAAGCCAACAAGAGCACAGATCCCTGCTGCAGCCACTGTATAACCGCCTACCCTCCTCTCCGTGTTCCATAGCCTTCTCACCCAGATGCCCAAGAACGCGGGGGAGGGAGGCTTCGGGCACCCAGCTACTCCACTGCAGCGGATGGCCCAAGCAACAGAAGGCTGTCATTCAAACAGTTTGATTTTTAGTGTGGCTACAATAAGCAATGTGGCCTTGTCCTTCCCTCCTCCCCCACCCCACCCGGCTTACCTTGTCCATTATCTTTTTTTTTTTAATTAATAAAGAAAGAATGCATGGTTTCAAAACAATAGTTACTTTATTTCAAAGTGGGGAGCGTGGTTGACTTACAGGGAATTAAAATCAACAAAGGGGGCGGGTTTGTATCAAGAAGAAAAACACACAACTGTCACACCGTAGCCTGGCCAGTCACAAAACTGGTTTTCAAAGCCTCTCTGATGCACAGCGTGCCTTGCTGTGCTCTTCTAATCACCCTGGTGTCTGGCTGCTCAAAATTGGCTGCCAGGTGATTTGCCTCAACCTCCCACCCCGCCATAAACGTCTCCCCCTTACTCTCACAGATATTATGGAGCACACAGCAAGCAGCAATAACAATGGGAATGTTGATTTCGCTGAGGTCTGACCAACAGCGCCAGCGAGCTTTTAAACGTCCAAATGCATATTCTACCACCATTCTGCACTTGCTCAGCCTATAGTTGAACTGCTCCTTACTACTGTCCAGGCTTCATGAACAGATCCCCCGAGCAGGAGAGCAGAGTTGTAGCGGAAGTGGTGGATGAGGATGGTTCGCAGTCCTACTGCACCGTCTGCTGCCAGCAGCACCCAGGAGGACCAGAATGTATACCCTGAGCTTGTCACTGGGGAGGAGGAGAGCAGAGTTGCAGCGGAAGCGGTGGAGCCGTACACCATGCCCTGGAGGTTGCTAGGAGCTGGGCAGGGAAGATGTTCCCAGAACCCCTGGCCAAACTACATGTCAGACGAGGACGGTTAGCAGTCCTACTGCACTGTCTGCTGCGAAGGCAAGGAGCTGATGCTGTGTAGCAATGCCAGCTGCTGCAGGTGCTTCTGTGTCGAATTCTTGGAGGTCCAGGTAGGGCAAGGTACCTCAGCGAAGGCAAAAGAGCAAGAGCTCTGGAAATGTTACATATGTCAACCACAGAAGTGCTATGGGGTGTTACAGCGCCAACCAGACTGGAATTCATGGCTGCAAGACTTCTTCACCAGTGACAAAGGACAGGAATATGATGCACCTAAAATCTAAAAAGGCCCACACATTTCCCAGAGTCACTACCCTTGATAACAGAACGTCAATGATTGCATTGGCTACTTGGATCACAGCAGCCCCCACAGTAGACTTGCCCACAACAGCAGCGGTGATGGTGAGCTGAGCGGGCTCCATGCTTGCCATGATATGGTGTCTGCATGGATAACCCAGGAAAAAAGGCATGAAACAATTGTCTGCCATTGCTTTCACAGAGGGAGGGGTGACTGACGACATGTACCCAAAACCACCTGCAACAATGTTTTTGCCCCATCAGGCATTGGGAGTTTAACCCAGAATTCCAATGGGCAGCGGAGACTGCAGGAACTATGGGATAGCTACCCATAGTACACTGCTCCGTAAATCAATGCTAGCCACGGTAGTGAGGACGCACTCCACTGACTTTATGCGCTTAGTGTGGACGTACGCAATCGACTGTATAAAATCGATTTCTAAAAATCGACTTCTATAAAATCGACTTAATTTTGTAGTGTAGACATACTGCAAGACTGAAAGTCAAGGGAGAAAGGAGACTGGGACAGCAAACCTCTGGAGTGAGAGGAAGGCTGTGGGGGAAGCAGAGTGAGACTGATTTTATAAATATGACACATTCTGTTTTAAAGAGAGTAAAATGGACAGATCACATTCTACCACTTTGCACATAACATAGTAAGTTGTGTGTAAAATTTATCTTTTGTAAATGTGTTATAGAATAGATCACAGAGCAGATGTAACAGTGAGGTCTGTTTTTAAAAAATTAAGAAACAGAAAATATACATCTGAATATTGACTTGCTCTTTTAATTATATTTATTTTTATGGGGGGAAGTTTAAAGGGGGAAAGGGAGATTGGCAGATGATCAGGTATCACATCTATAAAATACATATCCATTCTGGAATGACATAAGAGACATACATTTGCAAACATAAAAAACTCTTTCCAGATGTTGAATTTTGGCTGGTCATACATTTGAAAGTCAGAATATATTTTATGAATTAAAGTACCATACACTACTATTTTGACCTTGTCAGTGTCCCGCTGAAATTGTTTGAATTTCTGGTATTTTATTCAGTCCCCACATGTTAGAAAAGCTACAATTAAAAGAGAGGGCAGTCAAGGTAGAAAGTATTAAAAATACTGACATGACATAACTGCATTAGAACTCACAATAATAAGTATTTATAAAATGGACTGGGTTAATCTATGCCCATTGTAATTTTGTAGTAAATATTATAACAAACACATTAAGTTGCAGGTGAAACAGTTTTATTAGACTACCTTAAAATAAAAAATGAATCCAAAGCTTTCATTAATGAGTAAATTCCAATCAAGAAAGGTGTAGCTGTAACTTTGGTGTCAATTGTGAGGAAATTTCCATCCCACTACCAGTTCTGGTCATAGGTCATCAGTTTATGAATTTTCTTGCGTAAATTCCTGCTTAAGAATGCTTCAGCTTATGATCCAACCAAGACTGCAAATACAGTCATATCACAAGAGCTGCTCTTCTGTCAAACCATGTAGCACTGGGTTTTTCATCATTATTAAAACCATAACTATGGAAGCTAAGGCTTTTTTTTAACTTAGTAATTTGTAAAACAGCTGCTAGTTTAATGGCATGGCTATTTAGCTGGTAAAATTACCTATCAGAGAAATAACTTATGTTATCCTTTTGCAATAACTTTAATTTATTTCTAACTACCAGTCATTTTCCTAGTGAATGGCAGGCAGCCAAGGTCATCCTGTGTTTCATTCTGACCATAAATCATTAGTTTGCAACTGTCTCCTGATTTTTATTGTTACCAACAATGGCTAAACTAATGGAAATAAACATTGGATTGTATCCCAGTGGCAGATGAGTTTTAGGGCAGGGCATTCTGTACAAACAGCACTAATAGAATTGAGCAAAATTAATGCTAGTGCATTAGACACGAGCTAGCTTCTGGCTAAAGTGTTCATTGATCTCTCCAAGGCTCTGTCAATCATACTCCGTTGCTGGACTGTTAAAGAGAAATACCATATGATTCACTGCTAATTCTGTCCCTTCTTGATTCTTATATGAGTGTTATACAACAATAGACAGGATGGATGGCACTCTTTATAAATCCAGTCAGATAATGGCAGATGTTCCCTAGAGTTCCATATTGGTCTCTGTCATTTTATCTGTTTATAAATAATTACCTAGTGCATTGCATTAAGTGGGGATATGTATTGTAATGCACTCTAATTCTTACTTTTCTGTTTACAGCCAAAGCATCACTAATTGTGTTATAGCAGCATGTACAACTAATTTTGCAAAGGGCAAGTTAGTTTAATTCTCCCAACAATGTAGTAATGAGCTTTACCTCCAAAATGTGCAATCTAGTTATTACTCCCTTTGTTAAATCCTTCAGAATGATTGGATAGTTTCAAAAGCCAATCAGAATTTGAAGGCAATTTCTCTTAAATCAGTGTAACTATCAACAAAATCACAGGCTTAAAAAATATTAAGAATCTTGAGACAATTAATGTTCTGGCTTAGAATTTGCTCAGTCAATGACAGTTACTATAGGCTGAAATGGTAAGAAATACTATGCCCAGTATCACACCAGAAAAAGGGTTCATAACAGAAGAAAGGAGTTGCCTAATCTCACAGAAAATGGCTTTAAACCCCTTTTCCTCAATAACGAGAGCAGTAATGTTTCAGTCATGCACATCAGAGAGCTGATAGGTAAGGTCCCATGGGAATCAAGACTGAGGGGAAAAACAACTGAGGATAGTTGGCAGTTTTTCAAAGGGACACTATTAAGGGCCCAAAAGCAAGCTATTCCGCTGGGTAGGAAAGATAGAAAATGTAGCAAAAGACCACCTTGGCTTAACCACGAGATCCTGCATGATCTAAAAAATAAAAAAGAGTCATATAAAAAATGGAAACTAGGACAGATTACAAAGGATGAATATAGGCAAACAACACAGGAATGCAGGGGCAAGCTTAGAAAGGCAAAGGCACAAAATGAGCTCAAACTAGCCACAGTAATAAAGGGAAACAAGATGACTTTTTATCAATACATTAGAAGCGAGAGGAAGACCAAGGACAGGGTAGGCCCACAGCTCAGTGAGGAGGGAGAAACAGTAACAGGAAACTTGGAATAGCAGAGATGCTTAATGACTTCTTTGTTTTGGTCTTCACTGAGAAGTCTGAAGGAATGCCTAACATAATGAATGCTAATGGGAAGGGGGTAGGTTTAGAAGATAAAATAAAAAGAGAACAAGTTAAAAATCACTTAGAAAAGTTAGATGCCTGCAAGTCACCAAGGCCTGATGAAATGCATCCTAGAATACTCAAGGAGCTAATAGAGGAGGTATCTGAGCCTCTAGCTATTATCTTTGGAAAATCATGGGAGACGGGAGAGATTCCAGAAGACTGGAAAAGGGCAAATATAGTGCCCATCTATAAAAAGGGAAATAAAAAGAACCCAGGAAACTACAGACCAGTTAGTTTAACTTCTGTGCCAGGGAAGATAATGGAGCAAGTAATTAAGGAAAACATCTGCAAACACTTGGAAGGTGGTAAGGTGGTAGGGAATAGCCAGCATGGATTTGTAAAGAACAAATCATGTCAAACCAATCTGATAGTTTTCTTTGATAGGATAATGAGTCTTGTGGATAAGAGAGAAGCGGTAGATGTGGTTTACCTAGACTTTAGTAAGGCATTTGATAAGGTCTCGCACGATATTCTTATCAATAAACTAGGCAAATACAACTTAGATGGGGCTACTATAAGGTGGGTGCATAACTGGCTGGATAACCGTACTCAGAGAGTAGTTATTAATGGTTCCCAATCCTGCTGGAAAGGTATAACAAGTGGGGTTCCGCAGGGGTCTGTTTTGGAACTGTCTCTGTTCAATATCTTCATCAACGACTTAGATGTTGGCATAGAAAGTACGCTTATTACGTTTGCAGATGAAACCAAACTGGGAGGGATTGCAACTGCTTTGGAGGATAGGGTCATAATTCAAAATGATCTGGACAAATTGGAGAAGTCTGAGGTAAACTGGATGAAGTTTAATAAAGACAAATGCAAAGTGCTCCACTTAGGATGGAAAAATCAGTTTCACGCATACAAAATGGGAAGAGACTATCTAGAAAGGAGTACGGCAGAAAGGGATCTAGGGGTTATAGTGGACCACAAGCTAAATATGAGTCAACAGTGTGATGCTGTTGCAAAAAAAGCAAACATGATTCTGGGATGCATTAACAGGTGTGTTGTGAGCAAGACATGAGAAGTCATTCTTCCGCTCTACTCTGCGCTGGTTAGGCCTCAACTGGAGTATTGTGTCCAGTTCTGGGCACCGCAGTTCAAGAAAGATGTGGAGAAATTGGAGAGGGTCCAGAGAAGAGCAACAAGAATGATTAAAGGTCTTGAGAACATGACCTATGAAGGAAGGTTGAAAGAATTGGGTTTGCTTAGTTTGGAAAATAGAAGACTGAGAGGGGACATGATAGCAGTTTTCAGGTATCTAAAAGGGTGTCATCAGGAGGAGGAAGAAAACTTGTTCACCTGAGCCTCTAAGGATAGAAAAAGAAGCAATGGGCTTAAACTGCAGCAAGGGAGGTTTAGGTTGGACATTAGGAAAAAGTTCCTAACTGTCAGGGTGGTTAAACATTGGAATAAATTGGTTGGGAGGTTGTGGAATCTCCATCTCTGGAGATATTTAAGAGTAGGTTAGATAAATGTCTATCAGGGATGATCTAGACAGTATTTGGTCCTGCCATGAGGGCAGGGGACTGGACTCGATGACCTCTTGAGGTCCCTTCCAGTCCTAAAGTCTATGAATCTCTGAAACACATTGATTTTACACACCTCAGCACATATAAATATGAAACCCATCCTTACTATAACAAATCATATTTTAAATAATAGTGGAAACATAACAAATTATCCACACTGAGTGAGTTTAAGTTTGGCCAGAGTCCCTTTTACTGTTTCAAAAGAGGCATATGACCCAAGTCCTATGAAAGTTCCAGAGGTACAGCTGAAAAAAGTCCTGCAAGTTTTGACTCTCAGACAGTGGGACAACAAGATAGATTCTACCAGGTCTAGAATGAATTGTGATCTACCTTGTATTTTCTGAAGTTACTGGAAACCTGGTTCCTTTTAGATAAAAGTTTTTCTTAGATGGTAAGCTGTTTGGAGTGGGAACCATGTTTTCCAGTGTGGGATTTTTTTTTGTTTGTTTTTCCCCCCAGCCACTTAGGACAATAGGAGCCTGTTCTTGATTGCGGCCTTTGGATTCTACCACAATATAACTAGTTAAAACAATAAGCTGGTTTTACAACATACCTAGTTAAAGCAAGCCCAAAAATTAAGACATTTTGGAAAGCTGTTGGAGACTCCATAAAGGAGATAACAGGGTGTCAACTGTCAGATAACCCTTAGTATTTATATTAACTTGTCTTGAAAACTCTGTATCTTATAAAGGCCATAAAGAATTGATCACTCCTTTTGTTGTTAAAATTACTACGGCAAAGTGGTGGATAGGAGTGACTGTCCTCTAAATCTATTGAGTGGTATCAAAAAGTATGAGAAATTCTGATACTAGAATACTTATCCCATCAAAGCAAAGGTTTAGAGGGAAGAAGCAAAAAAGATAATTACTTACAAATCTGATGGAAACTTCTGGAGTGTCCTGGAAGACGGTCATCACCCGCCATCATGCCTGATAGTTTGAGAACTTTCTTTGAAAATAAAGGAAGGGTGAAACCCCTTTAATAGTCAGTTAAACTCAAAATTAAGATAATAAAATAAGGAAGATAGATAGGAACCATCTCACTACTAGTGACCTTTATTGTTATTGGCTTGTTTATACTAGATAAACCTATTTTAATAAACCCTATAGCAGTATTCCAGCATCTTAAATGTCTTATCTTAAGTATAAAGCACAACAAAAAATTAAGTTATGTAATCTCTCTAGCTGAATAATTTGGATGTAACTAATTTTAAAATGATCTTTTGGGTAAATCCCATTTGTGAGCTAAAATGATTAGAAGATGTCATGTCTCATCCTTTATTTTTCCCTAAATATTTTAATAAATATCCATTTGTTTTTCATAGTAGTATTAGTTTATAATATCCCTAAATGGTGATTTCCCCCCTCCCTTTTTTCAAACATGCTAATTTAAATTAATAGATTGTTTTTGTTTTGTAAACATTTTAACTGAATTTCATATATCTTATTTACTGTTGTCAGTAATCAGTTGAAGGGTTTACATCTCAGTTGGCCAAACTGTATAGGTTACCTTACATAAATAATGGACAAAGTGGAGTGTCATAAAGACCATTAATACAACGCGCTCACTCTTCTGCCTTGGTGGTAGAAAAGCTATAGCAGACAAATGGTAGCATTTTATGCCCACTTTCCATTGAAGTAAATGACTGCACAAGTTTCATGGGAGTGATGAATGGGAAGTCAGATGCTGACAGTTCCAAATGCAGGGGGGAGGGGAGTGAGCCTACCTCAACTCTTTATAGCTGGGTGGGTTTCTGTATGTGTGGGAGTCATCAGTATTTCTGCTATTAACTTCTACATTTCTGTGTACTGTTGCTCAGCACACATGCATTCCATTGAAGTAAATAGAACTATGCTGATTTACACCTGCTAAGCATCTGGTCCTCTAAGTGCATTCCTTTAACAGCCACTCTGATCCTCCATGTTGGTCTTTAGCCCAGCTGAACCAGCATAGAGGTAAGAGTGAAAACAGGACAAACAACCAGATCATATTTGCAAAGAGCAATAAAAAGGGATTCACATATTGTCGGGGAAGTGTGTAAGGCCTGTGTATGCTTCTCGTGCCTCAAAAACAGGGGAGGGAAACTTTCCACACTACCCGAGATATCAAGTACAGATTTCTGAGGTAGATAAAACTAGATGTTTTGCAGAAATACATAGGTGGACACTTTAGCAGGGCTGGCAATGTGGTGTGTGGTTTTGTCCTTTGGCCATAAGATGGCAGTAAAGCCACTTCTGTTATTTTACTTTATCAGCAATATTGCACTGTTCACCCAAATTACTGTTCTTCACTATCTTTGTTACTCCAGTTTCACTCACCAGTCAGAATATTTATCTTCAGCTAAGATATGAATTTTTCCAATTTAGGTTATAAAGATTTGCTTTGAGGAAGTGGAATTGTCTAGTGATTAAAGCACAGAAGTGGGAGTCTGGAGATCTGGTTTCTATTTACATTTCTGCCACAGATTTGTTGTGTGACCTTGGGTCAGTTTCTGTGCCTCAGTTTCCCCATGTTGTTTACTTATTGTAAATAGTTTACTCTGTTTGCTTTCTGAAAGAGCTTAAATTAAAGTTGGCTTTTGTTTTCCAGTCAGTCATGAACAAGATTAAAAGAAAGGGAACAGCAATGCCATTGTAAATGTTCCCCATAATCTGTTTCTCGCCTCTGATTTGTGTGTTTTTTTTAAAGATGAAATTTTGCGAGATTTTATTTTATTATTTTAGTTCATGTTCTTCTAAAGATTCAGTATTGAAAGTTGAAATTCTCTGTTATCTACCTGCTCATTGTAGTATCTAAGCTGGAAAACAGAGGTCAGGGGATTGGTAATGAAATGTAAAATCTTTCTATAAATCTATCTGTAAATTGTTGGTTCATATCTGGACCAAACTGGCATTTATGAAAAGTCATTATCACCATCTGGCTTTTGAAGTAGGAAGCTATTGTGAAAGGAGTTGGTGGTCCCTGTCCTGTTCTTTCTTCGGCCATGTCTATACTTACAAGCTTACAGGGGCACAGCTGTATGGAAGCAGCTGTGCCGCTGTAAGATTGCTCGTGTGGCTGCTGTATGCCAGTGGGAGAGAGCTCTCCCATCGACATCATAAAACCAGCTCAACGAGCAGTGATAGCTATGTTGGTGGGAGAATATTTCCTGCCAGTATTGCACTGTGCACACAAGTGCTTATGCCAGCAAAACTAATGTCACTCAAGGGTGTGTTTTTTCACACCCCTGAGCAACAAAAGTTTTGCTGACATAAGTGCTAGTGTAGACATGGCCTTAGTTAATAGGTAGCCACAAAACCACTACTGTCAATATGCTTGTTGGAAGTTTCAGTGGAGCGCTCAAGGAGTGACAGGGGATAGAGACTAAATGACTCTCTCACTCCTTACATGTGTGTCTTACAGGCCAAGTGCCCCTCCCTGTACAGTGAGTAGAAGACTTCAATCTCCAGGGCTGCCAGTCTGGTATCTTTTTTTAGTACATGGAAGCTGTTGTCCATTTCCCACTCCAGTAATACATGAATCTCAGCCTGGAAGAACCCTAGAGTGACCAGACAGCAAGTGTGAAAAATTGGGACGGGGGTAAGGGGGTAATAGGAACCTATATAAGAAAAAGACCCAAAAATCGGGACTGTCCCTATAAAATCGGGACATCTGGTCACCCTAGCACTTCTCTCTATAGCTGACCACTAATCCAGTGTTCATACTAAATCAATGGAGACCATTGCTCTGATAGCCTGACAATCATGCTGAATCATGGCTTTTCAACAGAGGACTCAGTGGAATGTACACTATAGAATGAATTGAGTCCTGCCTTACATTGAATGAACCAGGACCACCACATGTATAATCTGACAGCAAGATGGATTTGAGTCAGCATCTCGGAGAGGAAAGCCAGAGCCATATTCAATTAGCTAACGTGCCATTACACGCAAGTTTTTAAGAGCTAAGTTGCCAATTTCCCTTCAGTTATAAAAGTGTAGTGACAAGTGCATTGCAGTGTGTACACCGTAAGACTATCCTTTCGGCCATGCAAAGTCTTTTCAGATCTTTTAGTTAAGAGGCACAATGCTGGAAAATTGAAATGCATTAACCTATCACTTCACTAATTTTCTTTTCCCTCTAATATAATTAGAATTATATTGGTCACCACCGTACGTCTCCATGTTTTGAAAGAGTTGCAACCCAATGCATTCCTTCCTCAGAATTGTGGTGGCTTGGGTGTGGGGGTTGTAATGCAGAGGAAGGAGTGAAGAAATCCTCAGCCCTCAAATGAGGATTCAGAGGACCCCTCCTGTCCCTGCCAGGAGGGAGATTTCTTTCTTGCATCACAGGAGGCATGTGTCTGTCAAACACAGGGAAATATACTGGTTCTGTCATTGAGATTGCTACTCTCTAGCTCTCTGCCTTTCGATCATTGTCACTTTTATTGTACACAGTGCCGCCCAGCATCGGATGTAACTTATTAAAAAATAATAGCAATAATGGGTCAAATCCTGCCCCCTTCCCTGCAGTTCTAGAGGGCCTTGCCTGCAGCAGAACTGCTGTGGTTCAGTTGTTTGAGGGAGGAGGTCCTTGGGTGTAGTGGGGAGAATCCCCTCCATGGAATTCATCAGTGCAAAGTCCAGATATTAGAGCTGTGTGTCAATAACAGGAATCACCCTGAATGATGGTTGAAATGATTATACAGTGAAACCTGTATTGGAGATCACACTTTTATTAGACATTTTTTTCTTTTAAGAAACTGCCCCAAAGTGTATCTCCAAACTGAATGAATACAATTTCCCCCAACCTTTCTTAGAAGACAATCAACATCCAGGCAACCAAACAATAGCTTGTGTGCTAATCTAAACACTACATTTCTGGGGAATAATGATTTCCAGGTAGGGTTTACTTGTGTCACATCATTTTATGTTGTTTTTCCCATAGTTTGAAATTAGGCAGTTGAGAGCCCACCTAGCTCAGCAAGATCTGGACCTAGCTGCTGAGAGGGAGGCTGCGCTGCAAGTACCCCACATGCTGAGCAAGCAGAGCAGCAATAGATATAAGGTAGTGGCAACTGGAGACTCAGATGATGAGGCCACTGAGAACATCACCGAGTTACGACCACCACGAGGTGAGTGCTATGTATGGTGCCAATTGCTTCTGCTGTTACCTTACATGGAATTGTTGAATTCACTGATTATTCTCATTTTACAAGTGAATTGATTACATTCCCTGGAGACTGCACTTCCCCATTTGCAAGGAAGCCAGGTCTGCTTCAAAGTGGCAGATGTTCTATTTGTGAACAAATTCCAGCCAGAGCCAATAAACTGACCCTGGAAGAAAATGACTATGATGCTCTCCTTCATGGTTCTGATGCTTATATCCGACAAGCACTAAAGTGCAGCAGCCAAGTCAGAATTGGCAAAGAATTATTCGCTCAGTGATAAAAGCATGGAAATCAGGAGGAACATTGGAAAACATTATCAGCCTTGGGGCCACCCACATTTCTGTGATTTGAAGCAGGCACAGGGCAGTTTTGAATTGATGTCACATCTCACATCTGCTTGTCTGTCTGTGGAGGAACCTGGTCTCAAAGTATTTTTATTAATAGTCAAATAGTAATATTTACAGTGAAACACTCTTTATATGGATTTTTATAATAACAAATTAAATATGTTGGGCCAGGTTTGTCCCTGATGTCATCAGCACCATTACATCAGGGATTTATTTGACCTATTGTGCTAATGAGCCCAGTTTTTAAACATGGTCACCTAGGTTGAAGACCCTATTTCTCCAAATTACCAGACATATATAAACATACACACATCCCTAATATGAATGTGTCTGATTTTAGTACCCAGATGCGGAATTATGCACCCTCGCTTTGGTACCTAATTTTAAACATAGGCATCCATAGAGACCCTGCATCGTCTGTAGTATTCTGGGAGCTGTATAATATTCTGTGAACATTAACACTGGATTAGCAAACAGTAAAAACAAAGATGTATTCAGTGTGGGGAAGTGGCGAATGGCTACACACCTAAACTAAGTCAGGAGCTCTATCTAGCCTTTGTTGTTGTACAGGCTGTAGATGTTACCTTTTTCCTGGTGTGAGCATGAATCTGGGAGACTAGCACTCTGACCTTCACATTAGTATGACCCATAACTGTGCACTGTATATTACTAATGAAGGAGCATAATGCCATGTGTCAGCTTGCTGAAATGGAATAAGTAATATGTTCACCAAAAGTGTAGGTGCCTTTTCATGACATGAGCTGTGAATGTATAATTCACAGTGCACAGTTCTTGTTATGGAAACAGGATCTTGTTCACATGGCACCCTCACCATACATTCAAAGGCATAGAATGTGGCATTGTGATTGTTGGACCTGCATCGGGTGTTAAAGGTACCTCTAGCTCTTTTATCCCATTGTGTGTTACAACGGTTGTATGGCCCTGGTTATAAAAAGAGATCTGTACCAATTTTTGGAAGTCAGTATATTGCTAAAGAGTGTTGGTTTTTGTGAAGCAAGCGTATGAATATAAAGAGATGATATAGGGCAATATACAATATAGGGCAGGGTTTTACTCTCCATCTGGACCTAATAGAAGCATCTGTTCCATAACATTTCTACCACATGAGGTCATAACCCACATAATGATGTTAAAGCTGATAAAACAAACTTTTGTACTGGATTTTTTTTTTTCAAAATTTCAAAATATTTGGGAGAATAGAATCATAAATTGTAGGACTGGAAGGGACCTCGAGAGGTCTTCCAGTCCAGTCCCCTGCACTCAAGGCAGGGCTAACTATTATGTAGACAATCCCTGACAGGTGTTTGTCTAACCTACTCTTAAAAATCTCCAATGACAGAGATACAACAACCTCCGTAGGTTTATTCCAGTTTATTCCAGTGCTTAACTACCCTGACAGAAAGTTTTTCCTACTGTCCAACCTAAACCACCCTTGCTGCAATTTAAGCCCATTGCTTCTTGTCCTATCCTGAGAGGTTAAAGAGGGCAATTTTTCTCTCACCTCCTTGTAACAACCTTTTATGTATTTGAAAACTGTTATCATGTCTCCTCTCAGTCTTCTCTTCTCCAGACTAAACAAACCCAGTTTTTTCAATCTTCCTTTGTAGGTCATGTTTTCTAGACCTTTAATCATTTTTGTTGCTCTTCTCTGGATTCTCTCCAATTCGTCCACATCTTTCCTGAAATGTGGCATCCAGAACTGAACACAATACTCCGTTTGAAGTAAATCCGTTCAGAGTATAGTAGAAGAACTATTTCTCGTGTCTCACTTATAACACTCATGCTAATACATCCCAGAACGATGTTTGCTTTTTTTGCCACAGTGTTACAGTGTTGACTCATATTTAGCTTGTGATCCAGTATGACCCCCAGATCCCTTTCCGCAGTACTCCTTCCTAGGTAGTCATTTCCCATTTTGTATGTGTGCAACTGATTGTTCCTTCCTAAGCGGAGTACTTTTCATTTGTCCTTACTGAATTTCATCCTATTTACTTCAGACCATTTCTCCAGTTTATCCAGATCATTTTGAATTTTAATCCTATCCAAAGCACTTGCAACCCCTTCCAGCTTGGTATCGTCCGCAAACTTTATAAATGTACTCTCTATGCCATTATCTAAATCATTGATGAAGATATTGAACAGAACCTGACCCCAAACTGATCCCTGTGGGACCTCACTTGATATGCCTTCCAACATGACTGTGAACCACTGATAACTACTCTCTGGGAATAGTTTCCAACCAGTTATGCACTCCCTTATAGTAGCTCCATCTAGGTTGCATTTTCCTAGTTCATTTATTACAAGGTCATGCGAGACAATATCAAAAGCCTTACTAAGGTTAACATATACTACATCTACTGCTTCCCCCTCCCCCCGATCCACAAGGTTTATTACCCTATGAAATAAAGCTATTGGGTTTATATGACATGATTTGTTCTTGACAAATCCATGCTGACTGTTACTTATCACCTTATTATCTTCTGTGTGTTTAATTTCTTAATTGTTTGCTCCATTATCTTTCCGGGTACTGAAGTTAAGCTGACTGGTCTGTAATTCACCAGCTTGTCCTTATTCCCCTTTTCATAGATTGGCACTATATTTGCCCTTTTCCAGTTCTGTGGAATCTCTCCCATCTTCCATGACTTTTTGAAGATAATCGTTAATGGCTCAGATATCTGTCAGCTCCTTGAGTATTCTGGGATGTATTTCATCAGGCCCTGGTGGCTTGAAGTCAACTAACTTGTCTAAGTAATTTTTAACTTGTTCTTTCTCTATTTTAGCCTCTGATCCTACCTCATTTTCACTGGCATTCATTAAGTTAGAAGTCCAATCGCTACTAAACATTTTGGTGAAAATTGAAACAAAAAAGTCATTTAGCATTTCTGCCATTTCCACATTTTCTGTTATTGTTTTCCTCCCTCATTGAGTAATGGGCCTACCCTGTCTTTGGTCTTCCTCTTGCTTCTAATGTATTTGTAGAATGTTTTCTTTAAACCCTTTATATCTCTAGCTAGTTTAATCTCATTTTGTGCATTGGCCTTTCTAATTTTGTACCTACATACTTGTGTTGTTTGTTTATAGTCATCCTTTGTAATTTGACCTAGTTTCCACTTTTTTGTGGGACTCTTTTTTGAGTTTCAGATCATTGAAGATCTCCTGGTTAAGCCAGGGTGGTCTCTTACCATACTTCCTATCTTTCTTACACAGTGAGACTGTTTGCTCTTGTTCCCTTAATAATTTTTCTTTGAAAAACTGCCAACTCTCTTGAATTGTTTTTCCCCTTAGATCCCAAGTTTGCTATAGTCTGCATTCTTGAAATCTATTAACTTTATTGTGAATATATGGACATCAATTGCTTATACCAGTTCCAATCTCTTTTTTTCTTTCTCCATGTGCTTTTTAGACCCCCTCTGGCATTTTGCCTGATAATTTTAGTGGGATGGTCACTACCTCTAGAATGGAGAATTGCAATATTAATCCATTTCAATTAGAACTCTTCTTTCAGTCAAATACACAGAATTCAGTATGCATAGGGTTTTAACTTAAAGGCCCAAAAGAGCTCCCAAAACTTGTCAAATAATACCCTGTTCTTTGCTAAATATTAAATTAGTAACAATGAAACAAGTTAAATATTTTGGTATTTTGGTTTTTGTTCTTTCTTTTTACTAATTTGCAATTATGATCACAATTTATCTATATGTCACCCACCCAAATCAGTGGGTGGGAGAAATTGATCGGGACAGCAGTGAAAGGGGCACAGTCCCAGTGGCAAGGGAGGGAAACATTTGCCAGGGGACAATAGGTAGCTCCTTCCCCTGGGAGTCTCTGGCACCCATTGGCCAGCAGAAGGGAGAGGGGTGCTGATTGGCCAGCATTCCGCAGCTCCCAGGATTTAACTCAGCACAGGGACCATGTGGAGTCTCTTTCAGCTCCGTTTCAGCAGCCCACCCTATCCACCAGAACTAGGAATGGGAACCCAGCCTGACAGATACTATGGGTCTAGCTGATTGCCTGTTTAGGAGGTCAGGAAGGATTTTTTTTCTCCCATGGGCCAGTTGTGGAGGACCATGGAGTTTTTTGCCTTCCTCACAACACCTTCGAGCCACAGTGGGTTAAGTATGAATGTGCATAGTGCCAAACTGTTGGTGTTTATATGCGGCCATTTTCCAGTACGGTTAAGAGAATAAAATGAAGGGTTCCCAGACGTAGGAGAGCTGGAATTTTGGTGGTGGGCCTTGGGCTCATGTGATAGGTTCAGGCCTTGTAGCCCTCGCGGGCTGAGGTTCCCACCCTGCTGTCCCCCTCATGAGAGGAAGGGTGCTGGAGTCAGAGAATGCTGATTCCTTGAGGGTAGGCTGAGGAGAGCCTACCCCACATTATGGGTTATATGGTAATGAGTCTTGTAACCCCTGCATTGGAACTAATTAAATGCCTGATATAGGAGAATATGGGTGATGGGCAGGTAGCACCCCTCTCTAATGTTAAAGTTTAATAAAAAGTTGTGGCCTGCCACTTAATTCCATGCCTGGATCTGTCCTCGTTTTGCTGCTGTGTCTACATCAATAACTATTTGAGCTTTCAAATTGTATTTAGAAAAAGCAGAAAGTGGATTGTTTGTATGCTGCCCCATAAATGCATTTCCTCCTTTTTGTCAGATTTCAGAGGTTTCCCCAGGAGGATACTTTATAATTTATGCATATGTTCCTTGAGGGTTACATTTGGAACTGAAGAAAGTTGTGCATAGGATAAATACAATTGCTTAAATTATAGTGACTTCAAATAGATTGCAATATGTCTTATAGATATTAATGCTTGTTACTGAAACCTTGAAAACATACATTCAGCAAATAATAAAAACGATTGCTACTTTACATTTTCTATTCCTGAATATCATACTGTTATGTTAGAATTAAGTGGTCTTGCTGGAAATCTACAAGTAATCTCTGATGTCAAGGGAATCAACTGAAAATGTAAAGGAAAGATTTTCATTTTGAATCCTATATTGTGTACAAAAAACTATGTTAAATTAACATTTCAAGTATTTGACTTTGTAACCTAAAGTTGGAAACACCATTTTTGAGGTTGCCCAGTGCACTGAATGAAGCAGGGGTCCTATGGAAAAATAGTGTGTGATTATGTAATTAAAAACTATGTCATAAGCATACACACAAGGGGGCCAAATTAAGGTTGCACGCACAACGGTAAATCTGCCATTTACTACCTTTCAAGTGCTAAACTTTGCAAGCTTAAATAACATTATTTTAATGTCATTTTTATAGATTTAATTTTCTATATTATTTTTTTAAAAGAAAGAGGTTAAACCAAATCCTGTTATGCACAAATGTAGCAACTCTCCTCCAATCATGCATCCTCAACAAGATTTGAATCCTGAACCTTCAGTGTTGCTGCACAAATTACTGTATTAGCTGGCAGCTGGAGAAAGCTGTTATTCCAGAGAGGATGGGTAGGCCACTGGGACCATGTGCCCATCCAGGTGTGTCTGTAGAGAACCCAGCCCAATCCTTCTCCCCTTCCTCACGACTGCTCCAATATCTCCCAGGCATTCCCAGTATAATCTGTGCTGCTACTGTTGTTGCTTTGTCAGTTATTGTTTTGGCATGCTGCCAAAATTTTCCTGACCCGTGCAATAGCAATTTCTATAGAATAGATCTCAGCAAAATTTCAATGTAATTTCTTGGGACAAAGAAAGGGCATTTCAATAGTCCAAAGTGCTACTGCAGCTGGGACATTCTATCTATCTAGCAGGGGCAGGGAAATCCAGTTAGTCCCAGATCCCTTGTTTTTCCCACACATACCAGGAAGCCTGCCTACATACTAGGGCAGGTGATGAACACATACTCTCCATTCTTGGCCCCCAAAACTGCACTGATTCTGCTGAATGCAGGGCTTTCCACAGCCCTTACTTTGTCCGGCAGAAAGCCCACAGTTTTTTTCTATACATGATTATGCTCCTTTGGCCCCAGGATTGTATGTTGCAAACTGCCCTGCAAGTCAACCAGTCTTAAGAATCATTTTATCTACATCTTCTCCCAACTATGCCCCTCTTCATTAAATTCTCTATCTTGTCAAAACCACTTCTGATCAGACTAATATATTTGGGTGGTTCATATCATGGCATCTAGGAACTATGAAGAATACATGGGAATGCCGATAGCAGCTAAGGTAGGGAATGGCATGAATAATACACGACTCTGACAAACCTATTTTTGTGGACCTCTCAAGATCTTTCCAGGTTTGGAGGGCCCTGAATTGTGTCAAACCAATGGGCTTTAGCTGGCTAAAGAACTTAGTGCATGGGAAAATGGGGTGTTCCTGCCAAAGCTAATCTTATTTCCCTTGTTCATAAGGAACAATGGAAACATTCAGTATCAACTACTTTACCATGCGGTGTTACAGAATAAAAAAGCATTCAGACTTCTGCTCATTTCCCTGCATGTGAGTTTTATGGGACAGTGCATAAGTTAAAGCTCCTCGGGGGCAGCTCTAGCTTGCACTGTGGTATTTACACTGGATTTTGTGTAACCATTTTCAGCAGCATTCAATAAAATAAGTCAGGTAACCCTGCATCACATGTTACACACAGCACCTCAGAGACACAGACTTCCTCAAAGACATACAGTGCATACATACACCAGGAGAATACTTTCTGCACTGGCAACTCATGTAGCTTTCAATGTACATTTTCAAACTGGTTTTGTTATTGCACAACTGTTTTTTGCCTTCCTTTGTTTCTAAAGTGAAGTAATTACTGGTGGCATTGAGGAGAGTGAAGTGCTCTGTCCATACCATACCATGAAAGTGTTCCAAAATGGCCCTGTCAACATGCCTCATGCTTGTCACCTCTGTGAGGTGACAGCCTTGTTCGGCCTCCATAGCAGAATAATTCTTATGCTAAACCTGTGAATAATAGGCCTATTGTTTAATTGGCATGTTTTAGTCTCTGCAAGGTACGCCACTTCTGAGAATTCTACTGTGGGTAGGAATAGCTGTGTGGAATGTACTAATGTTGAATATCTTTCTGGGCCAGTTTGGCCAAGAGATGCAGGAAACATTTCCTCTTAAACTTGTCCTGAGTGTAGACTTTATGTGCTGGAAAGATTTTTTACTAGATCTCTAAAGCAGACAACTATGGAGGCTAAAAAATTGACCTTAACACACAATCAATAGGGTTCCCTTATCAATGACAATGGAGGGTGAATATCAACAGATGAGTGGATACTAATAATATGAGCACCAGGGTAAGGAGCTAGGAATTCCAGAGTTCAGCTCTGACATTACCAGTCTCTATGAATAATGCAAAATTCGGATAATAATACTTACCTATTTTACAGGAATGTTGTGAGAATTAACAAGTTGGTTTGTAAAGAGCTGAGGAAGAAAACTGCTACATATAAATGCTAAGTGGTGCTGATAAGTCATTTTTAGGAATCACATGAACATTCTTTGCATAATAGTGAAAGAAATCTTCTAGATGTTACCCTCTCTCCTCTCTTCCTCCCAGAAAAAGAGCAGTGATGCAATAGCAAAACTTATTCTCACTGTTCATCTCTAGATTACAAAGGAAGTTTTTCTTGTCAAGTTCTTGACTCACACAATATGTAACTGATCATGGTCAGAATAACATCTATTTCTTTTCTGTTTAGATTTGCTCCAGCACAAATCATTTTTAAAGCTTGAGATACAAAGTTCCATGTTTCAGGGAATGTCAAGTTCACAGTGCCCCATATAGTCATTAATACTTCCTTCCAAAATTTATTATTCTTTAATCTGTCCCATAATATGTGAATTACAGTCCCTGGTGGAAATTCCATATTTTTCTGCATATATCATTTCAGTCTTTGAAATTCTACAATACTAACATAGTTTTTAAATTAATACACAGCCCTAGGCCAGGAGAAGAGAAGCCCAACTCTGTTACTTTGCATTGCAGAAGGGTTATTTTAGATATTCTGAGACAAATTTCCATTTTTATGAGGTTGGCAATGAAGTTTTACCTTTGGGGAAAAGGTAATACTGCTGCAATTTATGAGCATGTTTAGTGAAAACGAACGCTTGCTGTACCCATTCGTATCCACATTTATGTATGTCTTTATCAAAGCAAGTAAAGAAAATGGCATTTAGTGGATATGAAAAATTCCAGTGCTTTCCAGGGGCTCCATTAAGATTATTCTCAAGCAGGCAGAAAAGTTAAAGCATTACAGTGGAAATGGATTTTACTAATTGTTGCTGATAATGGTAATTCAGTTATATGACTCAAATCTGGTTTTCAAATAGCCAGTTCTCTGTGGTGCTTGTATGTTTGTTTGTCTGTCTCCACGCATGCTACTTGATGGGAGCTTTCTTTGCAATTACTTAAATGTTTTTTTTAAAAGCCAGGAAAGACGTATACACCTTTTGAGCTGACTGTTAGACCTAATAATATCTTGATTGCACTGCACTGACACACTAAAATGCCTTGTTGGACCTTGTCTGTCCATGCAAGACTGGGAATTTGACTTTTCTGTATGTGTCTGATTTAGAAGACACAGTGTTTCATGGATCCACATGCAGTGACCTCTCACAAGAGTGGATGGGGTCATCCAAATCAATCCTTAAAACAGAACCTCCATGCATATAGTGTGTAGCTATTGAAATGTGTATTAACAATATAGAGAGGAAGACACACTTTGCATTTTGAGAACCAGGGAGCATTTAACTATCTGTACAAAGTTAAACCTCCTTGCCTCAAGTCTGTGGCTGCTTTGCATGTGTGTAGTAGACAGGTAAAGTTATACTGTGAGGGAATTTAAGTTCAAACAAAGATTCTGTAGTCATAGGGTCTTATTTACAGAGCTAATGAGCACCCACAAAGCCAACTGAAATAAAAGGGAACTTCAGACAAAGAGTAGCCTGGAGTCCAGTGTAGAAGAACAGAGGGTGAGATTTTCAGAAGTGACTGAGAAGCACAGGTCCCACTGAAAATCATTTTAAGAATTGAAATCCAGTGGGACTTGTGCTCCTAAGTCATATGGGGTATGTCTACAATGCAAAGAGAAACCTGGGGTGCCGAGTCTCAGAGCCTGGGTCAATTGATTTGGGCTCATGGGACTTGGGCTGAAAGGCTAAAAATAGCAGTGAAAACATTCCCAATGAAGACCCTCTTCACTCCCCAGGTTTCAGAGCCTGGGCTCCATGTCTACACTGCTGTTTTTTGAGTCTGAAGTGTAGACACACTTTTGGGCACTTTTGAAAACCCCAGTCCTAACAAAAAACTCAGAACTTAGGTCAGTGACTGGTGGTGTTGGCATAACACAGCAAACACTGGTTTTCTGAATCAAAGTATATTTTTTATTTTTAAATTCTTAAAATATTCTTATCACAGATGTCATTGGGCATCTTGACCTCATTTAGAGCAGACTCCGATAACACATTGATTAAATCAACACATAGTTGATTTATCAGCGAAAACTGGAGCCAAAGTCACCCTTAAAGTCACCTGCTGTCATTTTTAGAGCTTTTTCTGCTACAGCAATATGTGCTAATAAAGGAAGAGGCAGTGTGACTCAGAATTTCCCAAACCAACAACCCTTCTATGTCTCAGGTGTATTTTTGATTGTGAATCATACTGATTCTCTTGTCTCCTGTGGCTACTAACGTTGACATTTCTGTCAAGATGGATGCAGCAGATCCTTCCAAATTCTCACACGCACAGCCAGTCTCTGCAGGAACTGGATATCCGTGTGAATGGAAAAGCCTTGTGAACATTACAGCTGTCACTAATGTGAGAATCTGCTGTTGCATAGAAAACAGAAGGAAGTCTCCCCTGGAGATTGTCAGCCACCCACCCTTGTCCCATCCATGTCACTAGAGTGAAAGAGGGACTTGGTGGAGGAACCAAGGTAGGGACTGTGAAATTCCACTCAGGTCATCTTGTTTAAACCCATTAGGATGAACAGTCCAGCACAGAGGAGAGGGCATTGACATGACCCTATTGATGTTTGGCTGTAGGTGACTTCATAATAAATTGATGACAGCAACATTTGTTTGGAAATGGGGTCAGTTCTGAAGTGCCAAAGGTGAATTGTAAATAAGTAGATCAATATCAGATTACTTGCATTTCTAAAGTGCCATCAGCATAGTTTGTAGGCACTCTGCATAAGTTTGTTTAGTGCATAGAAGGTGGAATTTTCTGAAGTGCTCAATGTTGCCCAAATTTGCTCCCACTGAAGTCAGCGGTAAAACTCCTGTTGTCTTCAATGGGCACAGAATTAGATCAACACTGAGCACTTTTGAAAAATCCCACCTGTAAAGCCCCCTAAATGCAAGCCCCTCTTCTGAACAGCTTCTTGTCAGAAGGGTCACATTCCTAGTGGGATCATACTCTTCCCTAAAGAAAACGCATGCATGAAAAGATGGGTGTCGCACCATGTCCTGCAGATTATACAATTGATTCATCCCAGTGGAAAGATGTTTCATAGCCAAGAACCTACCACAAAGAAAGTTCTGCCCCCAGATACTCATGAAGGATAGTCTGTGCTCTGTCCACTGAAGTCCTTGTTGACCACAGCTGTTCTTCTGAGTCACAGAATGAGAGGCAAAGAGAGGTAGGTGGGACCTAAATACTGTTTGTAGGTGAGGACCAGGACCTTAAACTAGAGAGGCAACAATTTTAAAGTGTGAAGCACCAGTGTGTCATGGGAGAATGAAGCATATGAAGCTGCAATGTCTTTGGGGAAACTCACTTTTGTGGGTTGTCAATGTGATCTCAAAAAGCCATGTTATACCAAAAGCTTTATTTTACATTATGTATGCATTATGGTACATATCAGTCTGCTTCCTTACTATATGGCTGCATCATACTAACCCTCTTTTCTGTTTGCATGTGAACTCAAGTTGAGGATTGCTGGGAGCACTGCTGACCAAAGACAGAGTAGCACAATGCTTCTCACAGACCTTAACTTTAAAAATACACAGGTGAGCAGGGAAGCCCCTGTGAAAACTGAGGCTTGGTTATATAGCCCTGTGATCCACATGAATTAATTGTCACATGACAAGCAGTGTGGCTCTGAATGTGGGCATTCTTATTTAAGGAGCCTTTTCTAAGACAGAAACATTAATATGTATCTCCTACCCCTTCTTTATTCTTTTAGCCCTGAGCTGCTGTCTTACCATTAGCATCATGGCAAATCCCAAAGGGACATAGATTGAACACCACACAGATCGATCTTCAGCTAGGTCTTTAAGACAGTCTGGCTGGATGTTCAGTCTGTGTCCATCGTTAGCAATCTTATCCCACTGAACCTTTCAGCACTCACATGATTGCTGGCTATGTAGTAGCATTCCTTGGTAAACATGCTTTGTAATTTGCTGTTCTTCCATTCTAATAACATGTCTGTACCAAGAAAGCTTCCAAAACTGAACCAGTGCTGATGGGGAGGCAGTTGCTGGTTTCAGCTACAAATATCTTCATTGGTGATCTTATCCAGCCACTTAATATGGAGGAGCTGGTGAAGACGACGAAAATAAAAAACATCAATCCACCACTCTTCAGCCTTCCTCAGCCCCTGCCTTTCGCTGGCACACAATAAAGTTGGTATAATTATGGTTGGGTAGATCCGCAGTGTCGTAGCAATCTTGACATCATAACATCTCCACAGAGGCCACTGAAGGCCCTACGTCTTTCGAGCATCCTACACCACTGTCTGGGATGCTTCCCAAGTTTTTGACAGTTGCCATCTTTTCAATGTCCCGTTTGATCAGGTTAATACTGAGTGGGTTGTAATCTGGAGTTGCATCTGCTTGATGGTAAAGGCCATGGAAATAGTTTTATCCACATTAATAACCAGACAAATTTGTGCTGCTTTTCCTCCAACCAGATCAGCCATCAGCTGCAACCATTCACTGAACTGAGCCAACAAGACAATGTCCAAGTTGCCAGACAGCCTTCCATTTTGAACTGCTTATTGCCCACAAAGTCTTTGAGACTGTCATTTGATGAGGAATGGCTTTGTTTGTCATCGGTTCTTTTGCTGCCAGCTCAGTGCTGGGGCCTCAGCCCTTCAAACATCAACCATGGATCAGTGAGCCACTGTCTAGTCTCATATTAAAACAATTAGCTATAATGGAACCTGGAATTTTGAATATGGTTATATTATCCAGAGAGACTGCTAATGCAGATAGTAAAAGATAACCAAAATCATGAGGCAATAATGAAGTTAAGCCATCTGTAATCAGAGCTGATGTACCAGTGACAACCCTGTGTTAAAATAATAGGGAGAATTATACTGGAAAAGCACAGAAATCTGCTTTTGGAGTTCCAGTTCAAATATATGCAGGGATGTTTGTTACCGCTTTGAATTTACTTTTGAAATCATTTTTAGTTGTCAGGTTTCAAATTTAACAAGTCCCCGTCCTAATTTGACAAGGAACATACTGAACAATGGCTCAGCAGCCTTTGTTGCTGTACTTGTGTATTCATTTTCCTCTCTTTATCGTGGTTTTCCTTTCCATAGGTTTCTAAATGCTATTGGTACTCAAGGGGCTGCAAGATCTCATTCTTAAGAAACCACAGAATAAAGATTGTTTCCTAGTGGTCAGTGTGTCTGTATAGTGAGAGGTAATAATGTTGTATCACTCCACCCTAAAGACTCATGACCTCACAGAGATTCTGCTGCTGAAGAAAGAATAATTCCACGGTCTAGGAAATTCAACTCCAATAGACAGAAGTCAGCAGAATAATTGGCAATAAAAAGATGAAATAAAATGCTTTAATAATAAAATATTTCCAAGTAACATGAAGAAACTTTTTTTAGAAAAAAGACTCAATCACAAAGATGTACAAATGGTATTTATTGCATGCAGAGGTTTTGCAGATTCATACACTGGGATCATTGATAAAACAATTGTTACAGTCACTATGGAGCGATTAGAGGACTAGAAGAGGAATCTGCCTTGATGGACAGAATGGCATTTATGTTCCACCAAATTTATGATATTTTTATAGGTTCAGGAGAGAGAGAGAGATTACATTGTCATCTCATGGGTTGGAAGGGACTTTACTCCAAGTAGTTTATTATTCCCAGGAAATTTTCAGTTTATGTTCTCTATTTTTACAGGGGGAAAAAAGACAGACTATTTGGAACTGTTCATCAAAAACTTTCCAGTTGCTGTGTGAAGGTTCCTGACCAGGAGCCCCACATTTTTCAAAGGCAAGATTTTGGATAGCAGGCTAAAGTGCTAGCTCCATCCCCCGTGAAGAGAACGGATGGGCCTGGCTTTATAATGCACACAGCAGCTCAAGCAGCTGACCCACAGAAAATGGTTGACTTTAAATTCAGGGAAGAAGGTTATTTCAGTTTTCATAAGAGATAGGCTATTAACGCCAGTGTCCTGGCTAAACCACAGTTTGGATAATTACCTTCCTACTGAAATTCCCACTCTAATCTTAGGATATGTCTACACTACAAAATTAGGTCGAATTTATAGAAGTCAGTTTTTCAGAAATCGTTTTTTTATACAGTCGACTGTGTGTGTCCCCACAAAAAATGCTCTAAGTGCATTAAGTCGGCGGACTGCGTCCACAGTACCGAGGCTAGTGTCGACTTCCGGAGAGTTGCACTGTGAGTAGCTATCCCTCAGTTCCCGCAGTCTCCGCTGCCCATTGGGATTCTGGGTTCAGATCCTAATGCCTGATGTGGCAAAAACAGTGTCGCGGCTGGTTCTGGGTAAATGTCATCAGGCCCCCCCTCCTTCCCTCTCTCTGTGAAAGCAACGGCAGACAATCATTTTGCGCCTTTTTTCCTGTGTTACCTGTGCAGACGCCATACCACGGCAAGCATGGAACCCGCACAGCTGACCATCACCATAACTCTCCTGGGTGCTGGCAGATGTGGGACAGCATTGCTACACAGCAGCAGTTCATTGTCTTTTGGCAGCCGACGGTGCGTTACGACTGGTAGCCGTCGTCGTCATATTCCTGGGTGCTCTTTTAACTGACCTCGGTGAGGAATGCCTGGGCAAATGCCAGACGTGGGACTGCATTGCTACACAGCAGCAGCTCCTTGCCTTTTGGCAGCAGACAGTGCGTTATGACTGGTAGCCGTCATCGTCATATTCCTGGGTGCTCTTTTAACCGATCTTGGTGAGGTCAGTCATGGGCGCCTGGGCAGACTCCTTCTGCCGAGCACCCAGGAGACGACAATGGCTATCAGTCGTAATGCAGCATCTTCTGCTGAGCACCCAGGAGCTGACAATGGCTAGCAGTCAAACTGCACTGTCTGCTGCCACCCTAAAGATGTAAAAGATAGATGGAGTGGATCAAAACAAGAAATAGACCCAATTTGTTTTGTATTCATTTGCTTCCTCCCGCCCTCCGTGAAATCAACGGCCTGCTAAACCCAGGATTTTGAATTCGATCCTTGAGGGGGCCATTCTCTGTGACAGTTGTTTGCGTTTCTCTTTGATGCAAAGCCACCTCCTTTGTGGACTGTAATTCCCTGTAAGCCATGTTGTCGGTCGCCCCTCCCTCCATCAGAGCAGACAATCATTTCGCGCCTTTTTTCAGCCCAGACGCCATAGCACTGGGATCATGGAGCCTGCTGAGATCACCGCGGCAATTATGAGCCCTGTAAACACCACACGCAGTATCCTGGAGTATATGCAGAACCAGAACCTGCCAAAGCAAAACCAGGCGAGGAGGCAACGGCAGCGTGCTGACAAGACTGATGAGGACATAGACATGGACATAGACTTCTCGCAAAGTATGGGCCCCGGCAATGTGCACATCATGGTGTTAATGGAGCAGGCTCATGCTGTGGAACGCCGATTCTGGGCCCGGGAAAGAAGCACAGACTGGTGAGACCGCATAGTGTTGCAGGTCTGGGACGATTCCCAGTGGCTGCGAAACTTTTGCATGCGTAAGGGCATTTTCAGGGAATTTTGTGACTTGCTTTCCCCTGCCCTGAAGCACCAGAATACCAAGATGAGCAGTCCTCACAGTTGAGAAGCGAGTGGTGATAGCCCTGTGGAAGCTTGCAACGCCAGACAGCTACTGGTCAGTCGGGCATCAATTTGGAGTGGGCAAATCTACTGTGGGGGCTGCTGTGATCCAAGTAGCCCACGCAATAAAAGATCTGCTGATATCAAGGGTAGTGACTCTGGGAAATGTGCAGATCGTAGTCAATGGCTTTGCTGCAATGGGATTCCCTAACTGTGGTGGGGTGATAGACGGAACCCATATCCCTATCTTGGCACCGGCGCACCAAGCCAGCGAGTACATAAACTGAAAGGGGTACTTTTCAATGCTGCTGCAAGCACTGGTGGATCACAAGGGACATTTCACCAACATCAACGTGGGATGGCCGGGAAAGGTACATGACGCTCGCGTCTTCAGGAACTCTGGTCTGTTTCAAAAGCTGCAGGAAGGGACTTTCTTCCCAGACCAGAAAATAACCACTGGGGATGTCCAAATGCCTATAGTTATCCTTGGGGACCCAGCCTACCCCTTAATGCCATGGCTCATGAAGCCATACACAGGCAGCCTGGACAGTAGTCAGGAGCTGTTCAACTATAGGCTGAGCAAGTGCAGAATGGTGGTAGAATGTGCATTTGGACGTTTAAAAGCGTGCTGGCGCAGTTTACTGACTCGGATAGACCTCAGCAAAACCAATATTCCCATTGTTATTACTGCTTGCTGTGCACTCCACAATATCTGTGGGAGTAAGGGGGAGACGTTTATGGCGGAGTGGGAGGTTGAGGCAAATCTCCTGGCCACTGATTACGCGCAGCCAGACACCAGGGCAGTTAGAAGAGCACAGCAGGACGCGCTGTGCATCAGAGAAGCCTTGAAAACCAGTTTCATGACTGGCCAGGCTACAGTGTGAAAGTTCTGTTTGTTTCACTGTGATGAACACACCCACCCTTGGTTCATTCTACTTCCCTGTAAGCTAAAACACCCTCCCCTCCCCCCTTCGATCACCGCTTGCAGAGGCAATAAAGTCATTGTTGCTTCACATTCTTTATTAATTCATCACACAAATGGGATAACTGCCAAGGTAGCCCGGGAGGGGTGGGGGTGGAGAGAAGCACCGGGTGGGGTGGGGGAGGAGGGAAGGACAAGGCCACACTGCACTTTAAAACTTAAACTTAAAAACTTTAAAACGTATTGAATGCCAGCCTTCTGTTGCTTGGGCGATCCTCTGGGGTGGAGTGGCTGGGTGGCCGGAGGCCCCCCCACCGCGTTCTTGGGCGTCTGGGTGAGGAGGCTATGGAACTTGGGAAGGAGGGCGGTTGGTTACACAGGGGCTGATGGTCTGTGCTCCTGCTGCCTTTCCTGCAGCTCAGCCATACGCAGGAGCATATCAGTTTGATGTTCTAGCAGTCAGAGCATCAACTCTTGCCTTCTGTCAGCAAGCTGATGCCACCTATCCTCTTCAGCCTGCCAACTCTCCTCGCGTTCCTGTTGTGCTTTCCTGCACTCTGACATCGTCTGCCTCCACGCATTCTGATGTGCTCTGTCAGTGTGGGAGGACAGCAGTAGCTCTGAGAACATCTCATCCCAAGTGTGTTTTTTTTGCCTTCTAATCTTCGCTAGCCGCTTTGAAGGCGAAACATTTGCAGCTGCTGGGGGAAAAGGGAGATTGGTGGTGAAAAAGACACATTTTAGAGAACAATAGGATCACTCTTTCCATTAAACCTTGCTGTTCACATTACACAGCACATGTGCTTTCGTTACAAGGTAGCATTTTGCCTCTTATATTGAGGGCCTGCTGGTGTGGTGTGAGAGATCACTCACGCAGGGCCAGGCAACAGAATTCGGCTTGCAGGCAGCCATGGTAAGCCACAGTCTTTTGGCTTCTTTAACTTTCATAA
Source organism: Mauremys reevesii (assembly GCF_016161935.1). Classification (NCBI taxonomy): domain Eukaryota; kingdom Metazoa; phylum Chordata; order Testudines; family Geoemydidae; genus Mauremys; species Mauremys reevesii. Next base: position 35,148,625 of record NC_052632.1, read on the forward strand.
CATGTGGGAATGGTTTCAAACAGCAGCGCCCTCATTTCCCATACCAAGCAGCCATTGGGTTGGCCATTTAAAATGGGTTTGTAATTTAAAAGGAGGGGCTGCGGTTTGCGGGTTAGCGTGCACCACTAACCCAAATACCCCCCCCCCCGCCACACTATTCTCTGGGATGATCACTTCACTCCTCCCCCCACTGCTTGGCTAACAGCAGGGAACATTTCTGTTCAGCCACGGGCAAACAGCCCAGCAGGAATGGGCACCTCTGAATGTCCCCTTAATAAAAGCACCCTGTTTCAACCAGGTGACCATGAATGATATTACTCTCCTGAGGATAACACAGAGAGAGATAAGGAATGGATGTTGTATGAATGCCAGAAAACACCAGTATTTCCGTTCCATCCCCATATGTAAACAGACTTTTGCAGTAGCTGTACTGGCTGTGAATGCCAGGGCAGATTAATCATTAAACACACTTGCCTTTAAGCCATGTGTAATATTTACAAAGGTACACTCACCAGAGGTCCCTTCTCCGCCTACAGGGTCCGTGAGCATGCCTTGGGTGGGTTTGGGGGGTACTGGCTCCAGGTCCAGGGTGAGAAACATATCTTGGCTGTTGGGGAAACCAGTTTCTCCGCTTCCTTGCTATGAGCTATCTTCAATCTCGTCATCATCCTCCTCGTCCCCAAAACCCGCTTCCTTGTTGCATGATTCTCCATTGACGGAGTCAAAGCACAGGGTTGGGGTAGTGGTGGCTGCAACACTTAGCATGACGTGCAGCTCAGCGTAGAAGCGGCATGTCTGTGGCTCTGCCCCGGACCTTCCATTTGCCTCTCTGGTTTTGTGGTAGGCTTGTCTTAGCTCCTTAATTTTCACGCGGCATTGCTGTGTGTCCCTGTTATGGCCTCTGTCCTTCATGCCTTTTGAGACTTTTTCTAATGTTTTGGCATTTCATTTACTGGAACGGAGTTCAGCTAGCATGGATTCGTCTCCCCATATGGCAAGCAGATCCTATACCTCCCGTTCAGTCCATGCTGGAGCTCTTTTGCGATCCTGGGACTCCATCCTGGTTTCCTCTGCTGATGAGATCTGCACTCACCTGCACCTTGCCACGCTGGCCAAACAGGAAATGAGATTCAAAAGTTTGCGGGCCTTTTCCTGCCTACCTGGCCAATGCATCTGAGTTGAGACCGCTGTCCAGAGCGGTCACAATGGAGCACTCTGGGATAGCTCCCGGAGGCCAATACCGTCAAATTGCATCCACACTACCTCAATTCGACCCGGCAAAGCCGATTTCAGCACTAATCCCCTTGTCGGAGGTGGAGTAAAGAAATCCATTTAAAGAGCCCTTTAAGTCGAAAAAAAGGGCTTCGTCGTGTGGACGGGTCCAGGCTTAAATCGAGGTAATGCTGCTAAATTCGACCTAAAGTTGTAGTGTAGACCAGGCCTTAGTTGGATTCAATACTAGTCTTCACTTCCTGTCCTGAATTGTGCAGTTCTGCTGTGTATTGTTACACATCTGCCTCATTCCATCTAGTGGCCACATTTCACTGGCAGGTGAAGTGATTCCTTGTATCTATTTTTGTCAGGGTCAGCATTAATTTACACCCCAATTCATTGAGCAGTGTCTTGCTATAGACAGCAGTCTATCCTACCTTCTTCTTTCCAGGGCCTGTCCTTCTCCTTGCTATGCACCACAGTTTCCAATCCACTGAGAAATGTGAAATCATCTTCCCTTCCTGAATGTGCAGATAAATTGGGGTTCCTATGGGTAAGAGAGATCCTGATTCCATGGTTTTTATTAACAGCGCTGTTGCTTGCAGTCCAAATCTAAAAATTTAACAAGCTCCATCCCTGTGTAGAAATGTTTTGATTCTTCTAGGCATATCAAACAAGAAAGGAGAGCAAAGTGGCACTCTAAGCATAACTATTAGAGTCCAGTGTCTGTAACCATGTTTCCAAGGTCACCATCTCCAATGTGTGAGAGGAAAATTATATTTTTTCTTGCTTCTCCGATCCATCAGCTTAGGCTGTAGAATGAGATTGGCTTTATGGAAGAGACTGTGGAGGCCACATAATTGTATCTCATAAAGATCCAAGCTATCTGTAAGAAAAGAGAAAATAGTCTTATATCTCCTGGATCCCAGATAGCAATGCTCCGCATCATAGTCGAGCAGTCTATGGAGTGGAACTCCTCGTTGTACATCAACTTTGTTGACTATGAGAAAGCATTCGATAGCGTGGATCGAGAGACCCTCTGGAAGCTCCTTCGGCACTATGGCATCCCAGCAAAGGTGGTCAACCTGATCAAGAATTCATACGACGGCATACACTGTAGAGTGATCCATGGAGGGCAGCTCACAAACAGCTTCCAGGTGCGAACCGGAGTCAGACAAGGATGCTTGTTGTCACCACTTCTCTTTCTTCTCGTCATCGATTGGATTATGAAGACATCCACTTACAAGCGTAGGAATGGAATCCAATGGTCATTGTGGACCCAGCTTGATGACCTGGACTTTGCCGACGACCTTGCACTCCTTTCGCACAGTAAACAGCAGATGCAAGAGAAGACCAACGTAGTGGCAGCCACGTCATCACAGGTTGGCCTCAACATCCACAAGGACAAGACCAAGATCCTTAGGATCAATTCCATCAGCAACGACCCAGTCACACTGAATGGAAGCCCCCTGGAAGAAGTGCAGTCCTTCACCTACCTAGGTAGCATCATCGACCAGCAGGGTGGCACAGACGCAGACATCAAAGTAAGGATTGGTAAGGCAAGAGCAGCCTTCTTACAGCTCAAGAACATCTGGAGCTCCAGAGAGCTGTCTTTGGCAATAAAGATTCGACTGTTCAACTCCAACGTGAAATCAGTCCTACTGTATGGAGCTGAAACCTGGAGGACAACCAAAACAACCACCAGGAAGATCCAGACCTTCATTAATAGCTGCCTCAGAAGGATTCTCCAGATCCGCTGGCCAGACACCATCAGTAACATCCACCTCTTGGAGAGGACCCATCAACTCCCAGCAGAGGAAGAAATTAGAAGGAGAAGGTGGGGCTGGATAGGACATACACTACGCAAGCAGCCAACCAACATCACCAGACAGGCACTGCAGTGGAACCCCCAAGGCAAGCGGAAAAGAGGCCGCCCAAGAAATACCTGGCGACGCGACCTTCAGGTTGATAGCAAAAAAAATGGGCTATACCTGGAACCAGCTAGAGCGAATGGCCCAGGATAGAAGACTATGGAGATCTGCTGTTGGCGGCCCATACCCCGGTTGGGGTGACAGGCATGAATGAATGAAATGATCTCCTGGATCCTGGGAATTGTAAGTTCTCCATGGAATGAAATCAAAAGAAAATTCCACCTGTGAAGAGGAGACAGAGGATGAATCTGAAAGGTGAATTGATACTTAAGAGAATCAATATAGAATTTGAGAGAAGAGAACTATATAGTATTTTAGATTATACAAACAAATCCGCCCTCTCCCAAAAGCTGTTCTCTCCTCCTTGTATACACTGACATCCTTCCTACAATCAGCTGTTGTTTTAGTTCAATTGAATGTGCTAAAGGACAGGGACATTTTAATCTGATTTTTAAATCAACATGATCTGCCTTTATGGTGCTATATTATATTGCATAAATAATATGCTTTTTTTCTTCTTCTAGTAGTGTCCCTATGGGTGCTCCACTGTAGGTGTGTCTGCATCCCTGCACTGCTGATCAGAGAACTTCGGTAGCAGTGTCCGTTGGGCCTGCACCTGTGCTGTTTCTCCTCATGCTGCGCCATGAGGCTAGCCAGATAGCCAGAACCATTCCACAGCTATTGTAATAAGATGGGCGTCGTAGCTCCACCTCTTGGGATTCCTGAAGGAGATGCAGACTATGGTGGAGGACTTCCCCTTTGAGGGTGTGAACCTCGTCGCCGAGAAGACTGACACCTCTCTCCACTCAAAGGATTCCAGGGCCACTCTCAGGTCACTGGGAATCTACACATTGGGGCAAAAGAGACATTTTAGCTATCAGTACCAACAAAGGCCTTATTCGTTCCAATTCCCATCACAACGGAACTATGAGCCCCAGAGGAAAAAGGAAAAGTTCTCAAAGCGAAAGCCTTTGGGCTCCCAGTCCTCGACCCAAATGCCTGCCCCTAAACACCACTTTTGATGGGCAGGTTGAGGCACCATGAGACCACGCCCCACTATTATCTGTGACCATGCACCCATTTGGCGACCTGTGTTCTACAGTGTCTGGGAGCAAATAACCTCAGACAGATAGGTTCTAGAGATCTTCAGATCCAACTATTCCATCCACTTCACCACTCTACCCCCTCCAAACACCCTTCCCCATCCCTCTTCAGGGACCCTTCTACTACAGCGGGAGATAGATCGCCTCCTGAGGATAAGAGCCTTAGAACCTGTACCTCAACATCTACCAGGAAAGGCCTATTCTCGCTACTTCCTAATATTCAAAAGGAAGGGAGGTTGGAGACCCATCCTGGACCTCAGAGCTCTCAACAAGTTCGTCAAAGCTCAGAAGTTCCAGATGGTCACCTTATCAACGATCATTCCGTCACTGAAACAGAGAGACTGGTTTTTGACCCTCAACCTACAAGATGCCTACTTTCACATTTCAATACTACTGGCTCACAGATGTCTCCTTGGATTCACCCTGGGGCACAATTATTACCAATACAGAGTCCTTCCCTTGAGACTTTCATTGGCCCCAAGAGTATTTTCCAAAGTTCTCTCAGTGATGGCCACCCATCTACTATCACAAGGGATAATGATCTACCCTTACCTGGACGATTGTCTCCTCAGAGCCCGGTCACTTCAGGAGGCTCTTTGAGCCACCAACAACATGATACACTTGTTCATGGGCCTGCAGAGGTCGACCCTCACACCAGTTCAATGCCTGGAATTCATAGGGGCCAACCTAGATACGCTACAGGCCAAAGTCTTCCTACATCAGGACAGGTTTCTATCCCTGATATCGCGTCTAAACACTGCTCAATGCAGCCCTCAAGTGCCAGCCAGAATCTGCCTCCAGTTCCTGAGGCATATGGCAGCTGGCATGGCGGTAATTCCACCTGCCAGACTTCACATGTGGTTCAGCTCAGTTTACAGACTGAACAGGGACAATCTGGACAAACCCCTGTCACTGCCCACCAGGATCAGGAACTCCCTGGACTGGTGGAAGAACCCGGCCAATGCATACAAAGGGATCCCCTTTTTTCAGGCACCACCTTCGTCACTCCTTACCACCAACACATCCCTCATAGGATGGGGCCCGCATTTAAACAGCTTCGCAGCTCAAAGCAAATGGCCACCTGCAGAGATATCCTTGCATATCAGTCTCCTTGAGTTGAGAGCAGTCAGGAACACCTATGCCCATTTCCTCCCGCTGATAACAGGATCACATATAAAGATCCTAACAAATAACATAGCCTGCATGTATTATATCAGCCATCAGGGGGAAGCCAGATCGCCCTCTCTTTGCACTGAGGCAATGAAATTGTGTAACTGGTGCATCTCTCACAATGTTACCTTATCCGTGGCTTACCTCCTGGACACACAAAACATGATAGCGGACAAACGCAGTCACACGTTCCTGCACAACCACAAGTGGGAGATGCACCCATCAGTACTTCACGACTTATTCATACAGTGGGGAACATCATCCACAGATCTGTTCACCACTTACCAGAACAAGAAGTGTCCACGATATTATTCCAGGGCAGGGGTCGGTCAGCACTCTCTGGGTGATGCCCTCCTCCTCCCATGGGACAAAGATGTTCTTTACTCCTTCGTTCTGTTTCCTCTTCTGCTGAAAGTCCTGCTGAAGATAAAGAGGGACAGCGCTCACATAATTCTGATTGCTCCCATGGGGCCAAGACAGGCCTGGTACCCTTACCTGATGCAGCTCACAATGTTTACCTGCAGAAATGGTCCAAGTTTCAGATTTGGTGCGCATCCCACCAGATCTCTCCAGTATCAGCAACTCTTCCATATGTTCTGGAATATACCCTGACCCTTAAAAAATCGAGGTTATCCCTGAGCTCTCTCAGGGTCCACCTAGTAGCTATTACAGCATTTCACCAAACCATAGAAGGGTACTCAGTACTCTTGCACCCAACCACTAAAAGGTTTGTTGAGAATAACAAACCTCTTCCCTCAACCTCGACTTCCTATCCCCTCATGGGATCTAAACCTAGTGTTGAAAGGGCTGACTAGGCCCCCCTTCGAACCTACGCCACCTGTTCACTAGCACACTGATCGATGAAAGCGGTCTTTCTGGTTGCAATTACCTCAGCTAGAATAGGGGAAATAGCAGCTCTGATGGTGCATCACCCATACACAGTATTCTTCTCTGACAAGCTTACACTTAGGCCACATCCAAGGTTCATGCCTAAAGTGACCTCGTTTCACATGAATCAGTCTATTCACCTTCCCGCCTCCTCCCTCAAGCCTCACTGAGACAATAGGGAAGCCATACTGCATATCCTTGATGTCAGGAGAGCCCGTGCATTCTACCTCAATAGGACAAAGGCCTTCAGGAAGTCCACTAGACTATTTCTTTCTATGGCGGGAAGATCTAAGGGCTCAGCAATATCAGCCCAAAGACTTTCCAAGTGGGTCTCTAATTGCATCAGACAGTGCTGCCAAATTCATAACATGATCCCTCCGGAGTTGGTCCGTACACATTCCACTATATCCATCCCCTGCTCTGTCGCCTTCCTCAAGGATGTCCCCATCTCTGAGATCTGCAGAGCAGTGACATGGGCATCAGTCCACACCTTTGCAGAACATTATGCAATCAGCAGGGACTCTGCCTCAGATGCCATCTTTAGCTCTGTCATCTGTGACTAACCAACCCCCAAAGTCCCAGTCCTCCAAGGCGGGTACTGCTCGGGAGTCACCTACAGTGGAGCACCCATAGGGGGACACATCTTGAAGAACCATTATTACTCCACAAGGTAACTTCTTTTATACACACATAACATTCAGAGGTTTCCAACTTTAATATTTTTTTTTAAATCCTTGAGTACAACGGTATGGAAGTTAACAATGAATAACAACACTTGGGATAACTTTAGTTTATTGTAACCTATTGCTTCTAAAGCATTTGAGATTCCCATATGATTAAAACCCAGTTTGTTAATTGCCAGTTGGCTTCAATATAATCATCCAATGCTTGCTTCGTGCCTGATATGCATATGCTCATGTTGCTCTGCTATAGTATTTTATTGCAAAGGTTGCACAAGCTAAAAGGCTGGGTAATTTTATGCTCACTAACAATATTTTTAGCAATGTAAATGGAGATAATAAAGCCAATCTCAAACTCCACAGTATAGGCTATCTGCTGTGTTGGATAAAGAATGTTTCCCTCCACATATAGCACTGCACAGTTAGCTAAGTGCATTATAGGAGGCTTCCTTTGGCACATCAGATATTGGCCGCTGCCCAGGTCAAGATGCTGGATTAGTTGGACTAGTGGTATCCAAGTTTATATGGCAAATTTTATGTTGATTTATTTGAAAATTATCCATTCACACATCATAAATGTTATGTTGATTGATATACAAATTCTTAGATTGACACATACATGAAATCTGGAAGGAGTTCTGATGTCCAATATGAGTTTTGACATATGGAACCAAAAGCAGACAAGCAACTTTATTTCAGGGTGGGTTATGTTGCCTTTTCCATTTCTCTTTCCAGAATATTTCTTAAGTCATCTCTGAATTAGAGTCATATGTTGTTCAAGGATCACAAGAGATTTCTGTAACATAAGAAAATCTAGTGAGATCTTTAAATTGATCAAGGCTCTAATATCTGCACCCCCTGATGCTCGCCCCAGAAAGTTATGTATACACCTGAAAAATGCATGCTAGATCTATAAAGTGTACATATACTAGCTGTGAAGGTTGTGGCATTTATAGTATAAATTATGAATGATTGAAATGAAGTGTATTTTAAGAGCTGATAGCTGAAAAGCAATGCAATGTACTCCTAATTCAGTAGCATTGCCTTGAGCTACTCTGCGGCCTCTTTTTAAACTCAGACATTAGCACAAAGCACACCTCTGACTGCAGGCATTTAAAGATCAACAGGGGCCAAAAAAGCTTTTAAGATCCAGTGAAACCAGGAAAACAACCATGTTCCCTTTCAGTGTCAAGTTAGATTGCCATCTTATGAGTGCAGCTATTTCAGGTACAGAGTGCTTAGTGGTTTGGGTCTTGTTGTGTGGAGAAAGTGTTCCACAGAAAACATCTGTTTCTTTCACCTGCAAACCACAATGTGCTGTGAAAAGGCAGGACTGTAGCCACAGAGACCCAAGGGGATGTGGGAAATCTGGCTCATAGGGATGAGCATGATTTTCTGAAACATGGTATCAAAAGGAACACTTAAAAGGAGAGGATGCTTTTAAAGGATGTGATACACCGCAAATTGGATAGATCAGATTGCTTTTAAGCTTGAAGTTCTTACTGGATGCTCTCGTTATGTTCATAATGGTAATCGTTCAGTTCTGCTCAAAATTGTGACAAAATATGTGTATATTTTGCAGTTACTGTAAAATTCTCATTGTTTTACCATAAGAGAATTAATTCTTGGAGGGAAAAAAAATCAATAGACAGTCAGCTACTGTACAGAAAACAGAACCTCTTATGTGACTATAAAATGCACAGTACAGCTGGTGTTTTTCTGTTAGTGCTCTCATTACATATTTTTCAGTCTAAAATCAGATGCAGCTTTCATATGTGTTGTTACATACGATGGCCAGATCCTCTGCTGGCATCAGTCATCAGAGTTCAGTTGAAGTCAATAGAGAACTTACACCCCCTGATGATTGGCCCTTAATTCCTTCTGAAAATAATTATCATTGCAGAAATAAGGGGCCAGATCTTCAGCTAGTGTAAATCAGCATCACTCCATTGGCTTAATGGAGCACTGTGAATTGACACCAGCTCAGGATCTAGCCCAACGACCCTTACCATTTGGGATTGTTGTTTGATATCCCAAGCGTTTCAAGCATTGTGCTGTTTTGAGGTATAACTTCCATTGGTTTGATAAATTCTGGAACAGTCTCATGTTCTTTTGATTATCAAGTGAATCAGTGTGGCATAGTGTAGTTTCTTTCCCCCACCTAAATTCCCTGTTCTGTTTATAGGAACTTACTGGGTACAGGTTAGCATTTTTATTAGTTAACTCTGTATCAGAGCCAACAAGCTGAACATCAAGAGTGAGGGAAAAGAGGCCAGAAACAGACTGAAGCTTCCAGAGAGAAAGATGAAAAATCACCAACATGGAGTGTGACAGCAGAACAGGTTTAAAAAAAAAATTACAAGTGAAAGAAAGAGAACCCCAGAACCACCCTGGTTAGCATCCCAGAATACTGAGAAAGGGGTTGAATTAAATAATAATACCCCTAAGCCAGAGCTAAGACTTTCAAGTCAAATCCCCAATGCTAGAGAAGCTTCTAGAGGTATTTTCACTCACAGATTAAGGGAACGGCTGCAGATTGGTAAGAAATGGTCAGCATGGATTCATAAGTGGGAGGTCATGATTAATAGAGAAGCAACACAAGACAAGAGTACCACTGCTGTTCCAAAACCATAGCGAATCATCCTCTTTATAAAGAATAATCAGGTGGAAGGAGATTGCTCGGTAGTGTAACTTCAGACATCAGATTTAGAATATTTATATTCCTTGGTATAAAAGGCTCAGAAGCCAGCAGAATTGACACAAACTTTTGTCCTTTTAAAGCGAATCGTATGAGTGTGTGGGTCAAGTCTTATCCGCTCTGCGTGGACATTAAAAATCCCCTGGCATGTTTTATAGGAGTAAGGAGTTGCCGTGGTTAAAATTTACCCTCTTCCCCTGTTTTTGTTCTGTCAGCTGAGTGCAGCCCTCTACCCCAAAAGTGGCTACATTTCAGTGTCACAGTAAGTATATGGCTTGCTTACCATTTCAGGAGCTGCAGGTGACTAGCCCCTGTGAAAATGAGGTTGTTTATTTAGGTGGCTAAATGAAAATTTAGGTGCCTAACTTTAGACAATCAAATTTGAGCATGTTGACCCCAAAGCTACATCGTTCATCCCTGGTATAACCGCACTGACGTAAGCAGAGCTGCTCCCTAGAGGAATGAGGCCTCTATAGTCTAGACATTTTGAACAGTAATGTGACAAAACTGTAGAAAAAGGAAACACCCTTAATAATACATAATTCCTTGGATTTATTTTGCTGCGTTAACTGACTCCTTTTTCAGCCATATATCAATGCACAGGAGTAACTGTTCCCTAGCACAGTGTTTCCCAAACTTGGAACGCCGCTTGTGTAGGGAAAGCCCCTGGTGGGCCAGGCTGGTTTGTTTACCTGCCGCATCCGCAGGTCCAGCTGATCGTGGCTCCCACTGGCCACGGTTCGCTGCTCCAGGCCAATGGGAGCTGCTGGAAGCAGCGCGGGCCGAAGGACATACTGGCCGCCGCTTCCAGCAGCTCCCATTGGCCTGGAGCAGTGATCCGTGTCCAGTGGGAGCCGCAATCGGCCGAACCTGCGTACGGGGCAGGTAAACAAACCAGCCCACCAGGGGCTTTCCCTACACAAGCGGCATTTTATTCCTTTTATCCGTAATAAATCTGTGTTAGTGGCGTTCATTTCATCTGACTTGGGAGAATACCTACAGGTTTTATTTTTTGTTTAATCTTATGGGGAAGGGTGACTTTTTGTCTCTAAAACACAGGACTCAGAGCCAGGAGATATGTGTTCTACCCCTGCTGCTGCCTGTGTGACCTTGGGCAAACTTGTCTTGGTTTCTCCAGTCTATAAATGGGGGATAATAATATGCAGCTATTCCTCAGGGGTGCTGTGCTGCTGTGCTTGTTGCTGTTTGTAATGCACTTTGAGATCCTTGAATGCAAATCTATAGTACACCTCTACCCCAATATAACGCAACCCGATGTAACACGAATTCGGATATAATGCGGTAAAGCAGCGCTCTGGGGGGCGGGGCTGCGCACTCCGGCAGATCAGCGTGTCAGTGTGAAGGGCTCCAACATGCTGCTCTGAGCGGCGTGTTAACGATGGGAGGCGGGCAGGAGGTGGGTGGGCAAGTGGGGTGAGGAGGCGAATGAGGAGGTGAGCAGCAGGCAGGAGGGGGGTGAGGAGGCAGAAAGGCAGGAAGACAGCAAGCAGGAGAGCAGTGGGCGGGCGGACGCAGGGAGGCGCGCTGGACAGATGGCGAGGAGACTAGCAGAGCGGCGGGCAGGCGGGCGGGTAGGTGGGGTGAGGAGGCGAGCAGCAGCCGAGCGGTCGGGAGCGCTGGGCTGATGGTGAGAAGACTAGTGGGGAGGTTGATTTGTCCCGGGCCCTGCACCCCTCTAAAGATGGCTCCGACACACTGCTCTGAGCAGCCGAGGGGTTGGGTAAGGGACAGAGGGTCTCAGGGGGCAGTCAGGGAACAAGGAGCCTTCCCTACCCAATATAACGCAGTTTCACCTATAACGCAGTAAGATTTTTTGGCTCCCGAGGACAGCGTTATATTGGGGTAGAGGTGTCATGCAAACCACAATTTTATAGCTTACATTTTCAGATTAATTACAGTGGCTTTGGATGTAAGGAGATGATTAGCAGCACACAGACAATAGGGACTGTACCCTATAGAGTTAAACATCCAAACAACTTAGTATCCCTGGAGAGTTAAGCTCCCGACTGAACATGATTGTCACTTTAAATCAATTACCATTGATTGCAAAGAGTGGCATTAATTCTACTTTGTGCTGAGAGAAATTTCCCAATCTATCTCATTTAAATGATGGGGTTGCCATTCTTCATATCAGAAGGCTTGAATTAGGTGAATAACAGTTTTAGAATTTGGATCAGGAAACTTGTGTTTTGTCTTTTTAGAACCCCTTCTTAGAAGTCTTCCATTTGCTATTCTATAAAGAAACTTTAAAAGTGCTCAGTGAGGAACTGGACCCAAAATCCTTATCCAGGCCAAACTCCCATTTACCTTTAGTGCCCGAGTCAGGGCTGCAAGATCAGGCTTGTTGTGAGACTACTTCCAAATACACCATTGCATATCTAAAAGCAGTTCATAACCTCACAATGTGTGTCATCAAAGACACGATGAATGGGGCTAAGGTAAATGATGCAGGAGAGTATTGCATAGTATGGTATTTCAATCAATGGATTAGAAAAAATAAATAAATGGCTTTCTAATAGCATTCCCTCTTACTCTTCCAGAGGTCATGGTCAAGGATGATATGAACAACTACATCAGTCAATATTACAATGAGCCCAGCAGTGGTGAGTTTTCTTTAAAGATTTAGATTTAAACTGAATTTCAGAGTATCAGACATGTGTAACTGCTGTATTGCACTGAATGACATAGAACAAGCAAGACTGAGCAATTAAGTAGATCAACCTGGGAAATTAAACCAATCTCTAAACCTATCGTGTTTTCCATTAAAGTTTATATCACGGTGATAGTCTCTAAAGGATAAGGGACCTGATCTTGCTCCCACTGAAGTCAACCATAATGGTTTCAAAATCCAGGTGTGCATTTTTCCTAGAGTAAGTTATCCAGTCAATAGAGTGGTTCAAATGGCCATGGAAAAGAAACCTAGGGAGGAAATAAATGAATAGAAAATCAATTGGAAGTTAACTTAGACAAACCCCTTGCTGGGAACCTTTTAGAAAGGTTAAACTGAATGAATGAAGGATAAGAAAACTCAATGCCAGACAACATTGACTTGTGAGCAGTAGCACTGCATCATACTTCAAATGGATTTCTTTACTTTGAGTTGAATTGTAGCCACTAAAGGGTCATAAGATATCATTTTGCACTGCACTGAACGGCTTTCATACACGAATACCCAGTAGCTTGGATTTTAAAAGGTATGCAATAAAGCAAATAGTCAAAGCAGTTCACTTGACTCTCTGCAAATTTGGTTAACAAAAATACCACCGCTTATGTGGCATTTTTATGTTCCACTTGAAAAAATGTACTCCCAAATGTGTTTAAAAATAATCAGAAGTATATCAGCCCCATATACGCCTTCCTGTGTCCTTGTGACCACGGATTCCATTATGGGACATTTGCAAATATAGCATTTTTCGGATACGCAAATTTAAACTGCAAGCTCTTTGGGGCAGGGGCTGTCTTTTTTTGTTCTGTGTTCATACACCACCCAGCACAATGGGGTCCTGTTTTATTACTAGGGCTCCTAGGAACTACAGAAAATCCAAATAAAATAATTACATTTCTATGAATGAAATCTCTCTCCACTTACCAAACAATTTTACGTGAAAATGTGCTGTCGAGACTATCGTCACACATTTCAGAGGCAGGCCATTTTCAATTGACATTTCTATTATTTTACTTACAGACAACGGAGTTCCTGAAGCTGGTATTTGTGTCATTACCACAACAGCCATTGACGTGCACCACCCCAACATATCTTCTGACCTGTTCACAGTGGAAGTGCCCATGAAGATAGGAAGTAATGGAACTTCTGCTAGTGTCACATCAGGCAGTGCCTCCAGATCTACAGACAGCTCTGTAACCAGAGCCCAGAGTGACAGCAGCCAAACCTTTGGCTCTTCCACAGACTGCAGTACCACCCGGGAGGAACCCTCTGAATACGGCCCTTTAAACAGGGCTGGGAATGCAAAACATGATCAAATTGATTCTGCAAGGCATAGGGTCAGCAATGCAGTAGTTCAGGAACTGTTATCATCATTGTCAGAGGATTCTTGCTTGACACAAAAAGGCTTAGATCCAGTCAACCTTAAATTGCCTAGTCCAGCAGGGTCCGCCAAAGCCAGTCCTGAGCTAGAACATAGAGTGAACATTTACAACAAGAAGAACCAAGAGAGCTTTGATGTGCTCCAGATTAAGCCAGTTATTCACCTTCAGCAAACTGCCTCAGTGATCAATGAAAAGTACAAATCTTTGGAATCCAAAGAGCAAAAGATGAATAGGGTCCCAGATTCATAGTTCTCCACAGTGGTAGGAAAAGATGAGACATTCTAGAGCTTTAATGGCACCCTCAGAACAATTGCTGGCTGGATATCTTGCTCCTTGCGTGGTTTGAATGAATTGAATATTCATAAAATGCATGAGTTCTGAGAGCCAACATGAATCCATGACATTTCTAGCTTCAGAGGTCCACAGGCCAAGCCCTGGATGAAGAGAAAACATTCTGTATTTCAAAATAATGACCTCAAAGATGTACATATTCTTAATCTTGGTTTTGTGAGGTTTTTTTAAAAATACAACAATTTTTATGGAACTCTGAACAGCCTTCTATCAGGTCAAGCTTCAGCAGGGTATGGTACATGCAGATGTAAACTTCTCCTTCTACGATTTCTTACTGTCCCTTTGTACATGACGACAGCTGTAAACCCCTTTGTACAAATTCTGCAGTTATTTTTGTTCTACCCAAAATCTTTTTTCAAGGAGCACTTTGGGTGATACAGATTAAAGGGGGAAAGTGTGATCTGTTTTTATTTTAGCATGAGCTCTTTAAAGACAATATTTTGGAAAAGAAAATATCGTTTTCACTTCCAAGTCAACACGAGTGAAAAATGGACATTTTGCAAATTCAATTTTAATTAAAAAAAACAAAGAAAATAGATGTTCATTCAGTGTTTTTATTAATAGATTTAGAGGTAGGCTAGATTCATGAGATTATTACTGTGGCTTTAAATCTTCCATTTTGGAAAATATTTTAATCTCATTTACATTTGACTCAGAGTTTAATGAAGTAGTTCATTGAACTCACGTGAATGTACAGTGACTATTGAAAGTGGACACAAACTTTTTTTATAATCACAAGAACTTTTAAGACAGTTCAGCTACTTAAGACAATTTGAAAGGTAACGCTAAGGTTCTCCTCTAACCTGGTAGTACCTAGCAGTAGGTGTAATGCCTTTGGCCCAGATCCTCAGCTGTGGGTGAGGAGTGCTCAATACAATGCAGGAGTTTATGCCAAGGTAGATGGTCAGCTACGTGCTCAGCTCATGCCCAGGGATAAGTTAGGAGAGCCAGAAGCCTGCTTGCTGTAACTTGTGCTGCCTGCTAATAGCCTCAAGCGCCCAATATGGAGGCCAGACCTCTTTTCCCCAGCTGCATACTGCCTAAAGGCCACAGGGAGAGGGATGGCATAAGGGCCAGTACACCAGTTGTATGCCACTAGCAGATCCCCCTGCAGTGGAGTCATCCTTCCATGGCCAGCTGTTGTTGTTTATTATTATTTGCATGCCAAATTTAAGACTTATTTGTGCCAGTGGTGCGACCCAAAGCAACCACAGTACAGCTCAAAGTATGGGGCATTGAGTTTATTTCTATTTATTTATAGTTGAATTATTTACAATTTACAGAACAGATCCAGTGAAAATCCATGTGCTTTTCTGTCCCTTTTAGATACTGTGCCGGTTGTATGGGAAGGTATAGTGATCAAATCCACCTTTACAAGTATCAGGGGCCCACCTGTCTTGGCAAAAACAAATATGCAGCTCCTAGGGTGTCAGTGGAAGTTACCCATGCACTATCAGGGACAGTCAGGCCCTAGAAGACTTGCTCATATGTGAAAATTGAGCATTATCAAAGGAAACAATTGGTTAATATCTTACTTGCTAGACTAGAGCACTTGCAAGTATTTCAGCTGTAGGTTGGGATAAGAACATAGGACCTGCCATTAGCAGGTCAGACCAATGGTACATCAGTCCAATAGCCTGTTTCCACCAGTTGCCAGTGCTGGGTGATTCAAAGGAAGGAGTAAAACCTGCACAGTGCACCTAATTGTGTATCACTGTACCACGAAGAGGAAGGAGCCTTTCTGACCTCAGCTAGTGATCCGCCTATGTTCCCCAGCTAGCAAAACTGCTGCTGCTGTTATTAGTCATAGAAATTTTTATGAAACTTACTTTTGTATTCATAATATTTTGCATCATGGAGTTGCATTATAAGTGATATCCGTGTTCTAGTTTTAATTTGCTGCATCCTAAGTTCAGTGAGTGCCCCCTTATTCTTTTGTTAGATGGCTTTCTATAAAACAAATTCACAAAATGCAGCTGTTTCTGCTCACAAGACTAAGTGGACAGTAAAGGCCAGTTTTTCAGGAGTGCTCATCATTCACAATTGGGACCAGGTTTTCAAAAGAGCACAGCTGCTCTGTAGGCACCTGAATGAGAGCTGCTGGGTGATAAGTACCTCTGAAAATGGCCATAAATTGGGTCAGTCAAAAAGCTCCCCACAGAAAAGGCACAACTGCTTTCCTTTTGCTTGCAAGGCAGTCAGCTGCGATTTTTTGTGTTTGTAATTGAAGTATGTGATGTCTGGTTTTAATGAAAAGCCACATATTGTCCAACTATTTGCTAAATTGATACATTTCTCCACCATTTAATTCCCCAAACTTGTACCTGCTTCCCTAGGGAATGTTAAAAAAAGAGGCATGAGTTTCCATAAGGTTCCCCTTCAACGTTGCTCTACTCTGGATCAATCTACAAATGCCTCATTTGTATATTTGGACATAAACTGCTTATTCATTTGCATTTTGCTGAGTCTTGTGGTGAGTGGGTGGAATGAGCTTCCAAGTGAAGTGGTAAAGTCAAGTACTAATATCTTTAAACAAAAATTGGATGACTGTGTGGAATTTGATAGATTGAAGGGGATCATTAGTTCTGTGCTTGGGAGAAGCTTGGAAGTCCCTGGGGACTGAAGGGAATTTTGCATTGATCATTCTTTTTCCACAGATCAGCAATGGATTTTTTGCTTTACATGGGAGCATTTTGCCTTCTGATGGCACACCCAGCTTTTAAAAAGTATCCAGTCAAACACTGATGTTGTCAGACTCCTTCCAGGCATGCAACGTTCCTGGCTGACATTTGGTACTGTACAGCTGTGTAACTAGTTTTTAAAAAGCCAAGGCAAACACTTATGCATGAGCTTAACTTTACTACTGAGAGTAGTACTAGAGATTTGTTACTAACAGCAGTAAAATTAAGCACATGAGTGTTTGCAGGATCAGGACTGAAGAATTCGTTTTTATCAAATTGCGACATATGGTAACACAATCAAATGTGCATAAAACATACTTCTGTAATCCATGCACACTGTGGGTAGTTGTCATTTTCATAGATAAGTGGCCAGTGCTAAATTCCCTCTAAGCTGCTCAGTTGCACAGCAGGCTATAAAGGGCCGCAGCAGCAGGGGCCTGGAGAGGAGAGAGGTAGGGGGTGGGCAGGGACTGGTGAAGGGAGCAAATTGGGGTGTGCAGGGCTGCCGGGGGCCTCTCCCCTGGCTCCAGGAGCTTGCTCGCTGCTGTCAGCAGGGAGAGAGGGGCCCCTTCCCCGGAGCTCCATGCTGCCGGCAAGGAGAGGGCTGGGGGGAGTTCTCTGGCCCCAGGGCAGCCTGCCTGCACCCCACAGCTGGAGCCCTCACCCCCCCCACCTCAATGCTGTGCCCCAGCCCTTGAGTCCCCTACCACCCCCTGAACCCCTCATTCCCAGCCCACCCCGGAGCCCTCACCCACCGCACCCCCAGCCCTCTGAGCCCCTCATCCCTGGCCCCACCCCAGAGCCCACACCCCCAGCCAGAGCCCTCACCCCAACCCGCATCCCAACCTCTGCCCTAGCCCTGAGCCTCCTCCCACACTCAGAACCCTTTGCCCCCCCCCCATTAATTTTGTTATGTGCACCAATATGGAGGTGATTTGTCACACATCACCTCCATGTGGGTGCACATAACAAAATTCATTCCATACATAAATGGGAAAAATTAGAGGGAACACTGGCCGCCACTGCATGAAATAAGTTTAGGAAGGTCAGTGTGTACCTTGCAAGGTAAGTGTGATATGTTGAAATGACAATACTAATAGTAATCTGTACTCATTTTCTGTCCTGCCACAAAGGGAAAAGGCTGGGAGAAAGCATGGAGGGAAAAGAAGTGATACTAACAAGCCAGCTGACCTCTCACCAGATCTTGATTTAATGTGGGTATAATTGAAAGAGATGAGGTTTAAGTTTTCAATATCATAATTTAATGAGCGAATCGAGCTTCGGGGTAGTAGAAGGCTATATCCACTACGGTAAACTTCTCTTCAGCGTACAGCACTAAAAATGGCTGCCCATTCTTACATACAACACGCAGAGCTTGGTCACGTTAAATGTTACGGTATCACAGCCCGTGGGGGCAGAATAAAATCATTTGGGGTTATTTCCTCCTTTTTCCTCAGTGCCCATTATCAGGATCCCTCAGAGGCTGTTGTGTAAACTAAAGAGCAGCGGGCTGTGGGAGTCATAAAGCACATCATAAAGCAAGCTCAAGTTCCAATATTACTTGAAACTAACTAACCCCTGCTTCTTGCAGCCTAACTGCTAAGGCAATAGGGCAGGCAGCATCAGCTCGCAGGTCTCCATCTGCCCGTCACCCACCAACACCTCAGAAAATTAGCTGGGCCACAAAAGCTGTTTGTATATCTTCATGAGCCACAGAAATTGAATTAAAAAACCAAGAGCTCAACTCATTTGGCTTGAGAGCTCATGATAATGGTAAACCCTCCGTCACCGCCGAAAGCTGCTGTTACTTGAAAACAGCTTCCTCATTCTTGCATTTGGACCTATATTACCTGGCCTGTTACACAAAGGATTTTTTGTTTTATTTTAAGCATTTTGGTCAAATTATTTTGTTCTCATGACCTGGATCCTTTGTTTTTAAGTTACTCGCTGACAGACAGATGTGTTCATCGTCTGGGATCAGCCAAGGAGAGTCTCATTCTCTGTGCCCTCTCTCTCTCTGAGAGAGAGAGAGAGAGACACACACACACACACACACACACACACACACACACACTCTCACTCTCTCTCTCTCTCTCTCTCTCTCTCTCCCCCCCCCCCACAGGTCTTCTGCCTTTTCCCTGCATGTAATTATATAAGGGATGCTGCCCCGCCCCCAAGACAACCCAAGGAAAGCAATCACATGTAACAATATCTACAAACCAGAGGAACAGTGTTAATAGTTCTAGTCATTGGGGCGTAACTGTATTAGAGATCATGCTCCTGAGATGTGCTAGTCACACTGTATAGCAGTCCAGGTGTTAATTCACACAGTTGTGATTTGATATTGGCCACATCTGAGAAGAGAATATGATCTTATCTGTTCTACATTATGCGCTGCAATGCACATCCATTGTAGAGAGGCTATGGACCAAGTAAGGAGGCAGAATTTGCAGCTGACAAATGAATTCATGTCCTTACTGTTGTTGCAGTATATATGTATTTTTGTGATTCCCACTCCCCCCACCCCCGCCACTCCACAATGCGATCGTACTGCCTTGCAAGTCAGAAACTACATGGAAGAGACATGTGGAATGCTTGGGTACCAAGGGAGCTGTTTCTCACAGCAACAAACCATATGAAAGCTCTCCGAAGTCAGCTCCTCCTTATGTGAATTGGTTGCAGCTCCCAGACTGCAGGTAATAAAGGCAAGTACCCAGTTTGTTGCTACGATTACTCCTAGGATTTGTAAAGCAGGGGGGTTATTCTCAGAACACCCCCTACTTTACCTTCGTTTGGCTTCTCAAATGCACGAGCACACCAGCACTTTGTAGCTTAAGAATTTTGGAATGTATTTAATGTTTATAAAAGTTGGGGATTAATAGTGAAAGCCACACCCAATGCAGAGAGCGCCCAAGATTCCCCATTCTGCCTTACCAGGACACCTCAGGCATGACTTAAAACATACCTGATATTCCATTGCGGGGGGGGGGGGGGGGCCTTAAGCAGAGGCTGCCAATTTGAAGTTCAAATCAACATTGTTATTAACTGCATTGCAGATGCAGAAAAGAATCATTGGGAAAAGCAAGGCCTCAGCTGCCTCTGTGACATCTGGCCATCCACATCCCAAACCTATTTTTGCTGGACTTGCTGATATCTGTGCAGCATCAATGCTAGTGGTTCCAACAGCAAGCAGCATTGTGTAATGTTCTGGTCGTGTGGCTCATGAAGGTATGAGGCTGTTCAAGGGGAGGCCAGACCCAAGCTCTTCCTCTCTCAGGGTGCACGTTTGGTCCTGATCTAAGTCCCGTGGCTGACAAGGGGTATTGGAGCAGTCCCCAAGAACATCGAGCCAGCCAGCTCTACTAAAGATTTGTTTTCCAGAGACCATGTTTTGAATTCTCCCACCTACCCAGAACTGAGGTTGATTTTGTTTGGGAAGGAAAATACTGGAGGGGGGGGTGTCCCTGGGGCAACCCTGCTACATGGGGTTCAAGTAATTTTTCAGAGCTGTATACAGGCAGTTCTGTGCTCATCATCAGTGGAGCTCCCTGTACTCTGTTTGTTCTATGTTGTGTTTAACCAGGAGTAAATGAGTCCTTCCTTTCTCTGCTTCTTGGTCCCCTAGCACGGATCCATGTGGCAATCCTAGTAGTCTGGAATGTCTACCTTAGTGAAAGTTACAAGCATAAGGTTGCAAAGGAAGTGGAAGGAACCATTTACAGCTGGAGGCTCAGCCAAACATGAGCCGAAATAACTTGCTATCATTTAGTGCCTCATTGTGCTAGGGGCTGTACAAACATAGGAAATGACCTTGCCCCAAAGATCGCAGAATCCAAAAGACAAGACATGGGTGACACAAACAGGTTGAAGGGTGGGGAAGGAGAAAGGATGTGGTTACAAAAAGAACAGCCTGTTTTAGCTCAGACAGGGGTGTGCCTGGTCCCAGAGAGGTTAGCTTTTCCTCTGCCTTTATTGTTGTTAGGTTCTGTATGTGTCACCAACAAGAAAAGGCTACATTTTGGGGAGGGGCTTGGGGCAAATGCGCTGGGGGATGGGGGCAATGTTAGGGCTCAGCACAAGGTTCAGTGAGGAAAGGGCCAGAATGCCGAGAGAGATGCAGGAGCCAGCCAGGCAGAAGGGACAAACCGGCGGCTGCTGGGGACACAGCCCAGTGCAGTTTCTGTGTGCGTTAGGCCAGATTTACCTCCTCCTGTCTCCAATGGTCACTATTTTTTTGTACAGAAGCTGAAGGGCCCTGCGTCTGTAACCCTGGCCTAAGGCCACAGCATGCACTTCACTTCCTGGGGCTTTTGGCTGGCATCTCTTTTAGCATCCAGCAATGACGTGCGGCTAATGACCAGGGCTCAGCCAGGCAAATGCACAACACAGAGCTTCAAAAGAAGGGGAACTAAAATAAAATGACAAAGAGCAAAATCTCTCCAGACTGCAGCTAAGAATGTACAGCCCCAGGCACTGTTAGGTTAGCTTATACCACAGCTTGTGCCTCTTCTCCCTTCAGGACTCCCAAAGCCTGAGCCAGCTTTGTCACTGCTCAGGCAACTTCTTTCCTGATAGCTGCTAACAGTCCACCTGTGACTCAATTAATTCCAGCCTCTGCTCAAGACTGTGGTTTGCAGGAAGTGTCTGGTTGCAGCTCACCTCCCTTGGTGAATGGAAAGCGACTGGACCGGCCCCTTTCCCAGGCAGCTTAGTGCTAGTTCCTCTAACAAAATGAACTAGAATAAATGGGGGGGGAGGAAACCCTTTAAAAAAGAAGGACGGTCTGGATTCCTCTTTGCTCTGGGCCACAAGCTGCCACAGTGATTTATGGAAGAGAAGAACTAACAGGTAACTCTGTCACGCACCATATTCCAGTCATGTGCCTCTTCACAATCTCTAGCGGGAGGTTTTTATGGAGCTTTCAAAGGAATATGGCCTCTCTCCTCTCATACTGAACTAGTGCCTCTGTCCCACTCCTGGGGTGTGGGGGAAGGGTTGGGGGGAATAACACTCGAGCTTCAGATCTGTGCATGCAATTCACAGGCCTTGTGTGAATTGTACTACAAAGTGACTAGCACGTAACAGTGACTAATACAACCTGTGGCATCGCCGTAGTCTGTGCGCTGACAGCAGAGGAAGGGTGAGATGTGGGAATCTTGGATTCCATCCCAGGCTTTGGTGGGCAATGTGCTCTCATGGACACAGACTCTCCTGCCCATTTCCTGCAGCCTGGTCCCAGCACAGGCTGTTCTCCATCCCATGCTTCGCAGCCAGTTTTCTTATGTAGTCCTTGTCTCCCCCTCTAGGCCTCTCCGCCCCCAACGCTCAGGCTCTCCCCCAACCCCTCAGCCAGTCCCAAACTCTTGGTCCAGCCACCGCCAGTTTTCCCTCCCACCCAGTCTCCTTGCCCAGCCAGTGCCAGTCTCAGCTCCTCCTCCTCCTGGTTCCTCATCCGATCTGTAGATCGTCCCCACTTTCCTCAAGCTGGCACCCAGCCTGCGCCTCCATCCCAAGGCTCCTCATCCAGGCTCAGTCTCTGCCTCATCAGCTCCCTGACTTCTCATCCCAGGCTCTTTGCACGACCAGTCCCAGTCATACCCCATCTCTTTGTCAGCTCTCTCCTCCCTCCCTGTTCTCCCCTCTCCCCCACTGTTTCCTAGTCCCAGTCTCCTTGGCCAGCCAGTGCAAAGCCTCCTCCCGCTCCCCCAAAAGCTCCTCATCCAATC
Source organism: Mauremys reevesii (assembly GCF_016161935.1). Taxonomy (NCBI): domain Eukaryota; kingdom Metazoa; phylum Chordata; order Testudines; family Geoemydidae; genus Mauremys; species Mauremys reevesii. Next base: position 35,171,133 of record NC_052632.1, read on the forward strand.
TCACTGGTTTTCCTCCCAACACGTCTCCCCCATCCCCCACAACCATCTGGCTCCCAGTCCTGGTCTCCCACTCTCTCCCGAAGTCCAAGTTCCTTGCTGAGCCAGTACCACTCTCCCCTTCCCAAGTCCCAGGCCCAGTCTCACCCGCCTCCAGATCCAGTGTCACCAGGCTCCCAGTGGGCTCCTTTCCCTCCCCACGGGCAGAAATAGGATCTTGTTAAAATGAAGTGAAATTGGAAAAGAGCTGGAGGAGGAAAAGACCTGGCCCATGCCAGTACATCATGCACTCTAAGCCCATGCTCTAATCAGTGGAGCTGGTAATGAAACAAAATCTCTGCCCCAAGTTTCCTGGCACATCAGGCCTCCCTGTCACAGCAGGGGGTATTAATTTAGGCGCTAAGGCACTAGAACTCTTCTGTTAGATGTTGCCTGTGGGTGGAGAATTCAATGGTGCTGAATTCAACTTTTGCCACTCACTCCTGGTCTGAAATGTTTGTTGGTGCCTCGCCCTTGCATACTGCACTGAGTAATTGTTTCATGCTGTGTAGATTGAAGTCGGCTGCGGGCTGCGACTCTTTGGAAAGCCACCTGGGCCTGAAGACAAACAGAAACCACATTGCACCGGAGGGTGGCACTAGTTTAATACAAAGCAATGCAATCAGGGAGACACAGGTGCAGCAGCACCTTAAAGTGCCACAAAGGCTGTTGAGCTGCAAGGCTCCTTCGCTTCTGCCACCCTGTTTCCGTTTGGGCTTTAAGCAGTCAGTATAAAATGATGGGTTTTGGCTTCCTAGGTTTCAGTGCAGGGACATTTGGAATTGGCGTCTGGCAAATATTTAATCTAATTAGTTCCAGAGCTGATTGAACGTCTGTTGTTGAAATTTATTGTTGGTTGTGGAAGAGCCTGTTGGCAGGGCTTCATGCAGTAGCACTCTGTTCCCATCCTGTACATAATCTGCCTGAGCACTCTGGGCATGGGGGAAATGAAGCAGAAGGCTCACCTCCCTTCCCCACCCCCAGCAACCCCCTTCTAAATATATTTTGCTTGGATTTCACCTTAGCCACAAGCCTCTCCCCCTGCCAGTGCCCAGATATGGGACCCAATGTGTTGGATCCAAAATAGTCATTGATGCAGGAAATGTGACATGCTGTGGGATTTGCCCCATTACTGTAAATAACTTTCTATAATGATTTTCAGCTGTACAGTGGAGGGGGCACCAAATGTGTGTGAATCATAGACAACGTGGGACTGAAGTGAGGGCTGGCCCCTGCCGTGACAGACGGGTCAGAGGGCTGCACTCTAGAGCAAGCAGAGCCCAGGGGTGAGACAGGGTGGGTCAGCCTCCTTGCCCATTTGTTTTTTCTGAGCCAGCTACAGCCAGGCGTGCCCATAGCAATGCCATAGCTGCCTCTCCTCTGGGGGCCTACCACTGCCACCAGAGGGTAATGACTCATTTGAAGTGGTCACCGAGACGCGAAGAGCCCTAGATCCCCTTCCCAACAGTGCTAACTGAATGGAAAAGTACAAACAGCCAGTGCAGTAAAATGTGAGGCTTGCTTTGGCATCTGCCAGCTCTTACAAATGGCTAATCTAAGCACCCTCATGCCCAGCCAGTACTGAAATGGGCGTCGTCGGCAGAAAACCTAGATGCAGGCCAGCATAGTGGTGGGGTCCCCGCCGTGGGCAATAATTCCTTTAAGACACCAGCACTGAATTACACTCCAGCTTATGTGACTAGAGGTGTGATCCACTGAACGAAATTAATACTAACAGCTTAACCCCTTCCTGATGAGTAACGAGTTCATGGGACTTTTTGGTAAGAGGACTGTTCCTGTGCAGGATCTGGCCAGCATCTCCTTCTCCATTCGCCCTACCTAAATTCCCGGGTTTGGGAGAGGGCTGTAGGTAGGAGATTAGGGGGTGGGGGAGCAATCTTGCATGTGCCTGCCTTACCCATTGTGCTCTGTTATGACTCATTAAGATCCAGCCCTCTCCAATCTGGCCTTTTTCTTCACAAATGCCTTCATAGCCCCCTTTGCCTTCAGAAGAGGCCCATGTTGTGCCCTGTACTACCCAGCTCCTTTCTTATAGCCCTTGCACCCCTTTTCCTCTACTCACCCCTCCACCTCCCCCTCCCTTGGTGCTGTCATTTGCCCAGCTTCTCTTTGGCACTCGACACTTCTTGGTTCAGTTCTGCCAGCCTTTGAGACTGTTTTCACCCTGGCTCCTGCCACCAGAGCCTCATCTATCCTGTGTCACCATTTTATTACGGGCTCTAGCAGCACGCTGATGCAGATGCACAGAGCTGGCTCTCACTTGGCCTATGCTGCTAACCTCCATGTGTGCTTAGCGCACGCTACCACTGACTCGCTTTTCTACCATTGGCAGTCTCTCCCCCCACCCCCGCTTTGTTCTCATGAGCATCTGTTGAGCCATTGGTAGGCTTTGCACTTTTATCCTCTTCTCACTTTTTTTTTCTCCTCTCCCCCAAATCCCTTGTCACGCCTCAGACACGCTCTGTAACTATCTCTGCTCTTGCCAGCACCACCAACTATTATTGGAAAAAGCTAACTGCTTGTACTGCACGTTCATCTTGACTTCCCTCAACTCCTGCCTCACACGCAACTGCTTCAGTGACCCCCATGCTTGGTGTCTCAGCCATTTTGTCACTGCCACTGGCCTTAAACCCAACAGCCAAGACCAGCCACACACTAGGTCCACCAGGAATACTCATTCTCCAAATATCTTAATGCAAACTCAGTGTCTGTGGCCTACGTCCCCACACTGCAGCTCTGTACACCTGTGTGTATTTAGGGGCTGGCGTGGCTTCTGTTAGATCTTGGTATAGCAGAGTGAGGTTTAGCTCCTAGCACAAATTGCTTCTAAAGGATTTGTAACTTCAAGTTACTACCACTACTCTGGCAGGGACTCTTGCTAAGACTGGTTGGTTGGAAATCATGATAGAATGTTGACTATATTTAAAGAACTTACAGTTCTGATTCAGCTTAGACTATTACCCTTGTCAGCAATGCTTCAGAGCACATTGCAAGCCATGCCAGCTTCTTAACAGTGCAAAGTTAAATGTGGGCAGTGGTTGAGCTGTTACTTGCCAAATAACATTTCACAGCTGACTTGTACATTTACATGACCAGACTGTTTAAGTAGCCAAACTGTTACTGTGTATGCAGCCTTTTTCTAAGCAGCTGGGAAAGCAAATCCACCCTGGCACAACTTCTAGGATCAGTAACTGGGGAGGAAGGAAATCTGGAAAGGGCTGTCTGGAGACAGCGGTATAGTAGGAAGATGAAGGAAAACTCTGCAATATCGTGTGTTGAGTTACCACTGATTTGTAACTGTCTGATTTTACTTTTATTATATAGAAGTTAGGGCCAAAGCATTAGCTATTTATTAAGGAGTTTTTGCCCTGTGTGTTTAAGGCTGTTCAAATAAGTTCGTATTTCATGATTTGAAAAGTAAGCCTTTCATTCATTAGTAAAAAGGGAGTAAGTTTCCTTAGTAACTAGAGCTAACCCATTATTTCCAAGAAAGCTTTCTGTCATGGTAACGGTCTATCCCAGAGCCATTTGGAGGCAAAAATCTGCACTTAAACTCATTCTTTCCTCAGGGGACACTCAGAATACCCATAGGCTTGTACCTAGGAAATCTGGTTCCAGCCACACACATCTTGGGCCATCAGTACATGGAGCCAGCCTTTGACTTAGCAGCACCACTCAGTCATGATCTGTCTTGCCATTGATGCCCAGCTAAGCATGCCCTTTTCCTCCCATGAGGGGACAGAAGTCAAAGATTAACAATGCCGTATTTAGCAATGCTCAATAACATGGAGAATTTTACAAGGAGGCTATGCCAAGCTGTACATGAGGAGGGGTTTCTGCAGGTATAAGGGTTGATAACAGTTAAGCTCTTCTTTACCTTCACCAGTTGCCCTTCTGCAGAAAAAAAGTTAGTCTGTGACAGCTTCCTGGGACATCAACTGAGAATTCAAGAGGAAGTTTGCTGACACTGATAACAGAAGGGGTATTATATTGCCTAAGGAAGAGGGGAAGCTATCTAGCACTTTGTGGCATAAATGATTGTTAGGTACAGGGAATGTAGAGGAGGCCTTGGTGCTAAGTTATTTTGATAATCTTACAAGGGAATATTTCTCAGAACTCCCAGTAGCTTGAATCATTTATTGGAGTCAGAGGTGGCTTCACTGTTCACACCACTTACAATATAGTTAAGAACTCTATAGCATTCATCACACTTTCTTTTCTGTTGACTCTCCTCTTTCTGCATGATGGTTTCTTTATCTTCCTAACACTCAGACAGGCTGTCTGACGTTTCTGGTTTTGGTGGAGCAGTTATGCTCTCTATGGGTATGAAAACTCATCACCTCACACTCTGATTATGTTGACTAATGTGACTGCATTCACAAATCCCAGGCTAAGCACCAACTTTGCTCGATTGTGATTAACACAGGGATCACAACAGAACATCAAAGTAAATTAAAACTGAAAGACCACATAAAACTATGAGACTTTCTAGAAAAGAATCAAGAGATGAGGACATTTTAAAGTATATTCCAAGGGACCCACCATTGGACATCTGTGACCCACAGCCTATTGCTAGATGCACTATTAAGAAAAGCAGTAAATTAGTATTAGCTATTGTTTCCTCTGACTAGTTAACCTTATTTACAAAACGTAGACAAATTAAGATTCTTTAAATGTCATACATGTCACTTCCAAACATTAACAGTGATTTGTTAAATCAAAACATGTTTAGAATTGACAAATTGTCTAGAAATAACTAATTGTTCAAATGCATATTAAGAGTTTCCAGCAGGGGTCAGTGTTTGGACAAAGCATAACTACACACATGCTTGTCACTTGTAGCGTATATACACTTTATGTAAAGAACTTCACTAACAAATATAGCACTACTTTAAGTGGCAAACAGACTTAACACTATATTGCAGATAAGTTAGAGATAATAGCATTGTATAGCAGCCCAAGTAATTCATCCACAGTTAAACAGTTCTATACCACCCCCCAATGTTTTATACACAAGCCAAAATTGAGCTTTGTAAAAGCTCCTTTAAGATACACAGTGACTAAAATCTTGATTTCTGGAGGCTTTCAAGCCCATCCTTCAGATGGCAGTTCTTAAAAAGTTGATAATTTAACCTTACCCCAGAGTAGTCCAGCTGCTGCAGACTTTTTTTTTGTTTTTAAAGCAAAATAGTTGTTCCAGAAAGAATATAAAAACTTTCAAGGAGTTTTGCTTTCCCTAATTAGTACTGTGGTTATCATAATATTAATTGACATGATTGGTAAAAACTCTTGGATCAAAACTCCACTCAATAGAAAAGCACTGGCTTTTATTTAAGATCATACAGTGACTCAAAGTAGTAATTGTGTAACACCCCTTCTATGTGTCAGTATAAAATAAATTACAAGGCAGAAGGAAACTGCTACTAACAAATTAAACCAAAATCAAAGCTGAAATTCTGGTTTTAGATCCTGCAGCATATAGTCTTGAGTGTGAAGTCTAGATATAGCAGAAGGAAGTTCTTTACTCTCCATTTGGAGGATCTGGAATAAAGTTTTTGAAAGGCTATACATAACTTGTTCAAATAATCTTGTTATTAGTGATCTTGCCAAAAGAGACATGAGAGAGGCTGTGCTCAGCTAATATATAGCTCAAATGCAAGTCTGTTAGTGTGTAGACAAGTTTCTGGAAAAGAGGGATCATTTTTGTCCCCTCCACAAATCCAAGTTCTGAGTTTAAAAAAGCAGACACGCTGCCAGCTGCTAGATTTTATATTGTATGTTTTATTACAGAATTGGAAAAAAAATCAAAACTGTTTGCAGTCCAACAGTAGCTGAAAAGGTGAATGAGTGCAGTACACAAAAGATATTCAGAATTAGAAATCAGACAATTTGTACAGTTTTTCATTGTTTCAAAATCTGCCTGAAACCAGCAACTCAATGGCATTGCACACAGATTTTTTTCTTCTTCAAATTTGAAGAGTGCTTTCACTTTTTCTTTAATGCTTCAGTCAGCTCAGGAACTACCTGCAAATTTAAACAGAGACAGGAAGTATATACAAATTTCAAAGAAAAGGTTTGCTAGGACTGGGAAAGAAACAGGTTCTGACACGTTATGTTTAGAGCTCATAAAACACAGACAATACCAAGAAATGATTTGATATGCCCAGCCCTCACAGCCTAATGAACGCTTGTTTAGATTTAGCTTGTCTTTTCCTCTTTTTTTTTTTTTCTTTTTAAAGACAATGTTTTCACACCAAACTCAGTCATGGGGCTCAACCCAACTGAAAGTCAGATTCTAATCTCAATCAATACAATAACCACTTCTTGGAGGTATTCTGTAATGTCTGTGTACTGAACAGTTCTACAATTCGCCTGTTCAATATTTAAATATCAGGTGATTTTCAACAGAAAAACTAAGAAGCAGTAGTGTTGATATTATGAGAAGCATCTTTATTGTTGCTGTAAGGCCTCATTAGATACACAAGTAGAATGGCTGTAACCTACTTTCTCCTACTGAAGTCAGTGGAATTAGAACTGCACAGAGCCTTGAGTATCTGAAGATCCTTACAATAATAGTTAAAGGTCCTGTTCCTAAAATTTCTAGTTCTAGCCTGGTTAGGAATATCAGTGTTGCTTTAGGACGTTACAGTACATTTATGTGATTTACTTGAAAAACTGGTTTAGTTCCTCACATTTTCAGCAAAAATTAATTCCAAAAAGAGATGAGAAAGTGATAGGCAGTAAACAATCACAATGGCCAAAAAAATAGTTTAAGGTAAAATGCATCTACTAGTCAGGCTGCAAAAAATTAGTAACTAAGTAATAAAAAAAAAGGGAATTGTTTAATGCTAGTTAAATCAGCTTTTCAATCCCTTTACAGTGAGTCAGTGCCAAAGCCTTGGCATCTGCTGTGGTTCTGCCACTTAACACACCAGCCATGCTGCACTGTAATTCTGACTAGCACTAGGAAGAGCAGTTATGCATATAAAAAGCTGGTAGATTAATCTATAGAATACACCTGAAAACCTATCCTAGTCACTTGTGTAAAATATCAATTACCTTGTCTTTCAAGGGGCTGCAGGTTGCCCCAGCTCACAGAGATCCCAGCTGAACTCACCACTGATGAATATAGCCTCTCAATTATTTAGGAGAGCTACATTTCCATTAGGTGGAAATAATGTGTTCGTACAAAATTTATTAAGGAAATTGTCTACATGTTGTTTCTTCCGAATGTCACTTTGTCTCCAGCTTATTAAAAGGCCCATGTTTACTGCCAAGCCAGCAGGCATTAGTTCAGGAATGGCATTAAGTGCTGGCAGTGTTTCTGCCTACTTTCCTCAGTGGATATACTATGAGCTCATGCCAGTCATACAGATTACATGCTAATAGAGCCCCAAGTGTAACCTGTAGCAGCACTGTGAAGAGTTCTAGTGAATGTTCAATCTTTTCTACATAACGGCAAACACGTTTTTGGGGTGACAGGAGGAGTTCAGGTGATAAGCCTATTTAATATTAGGAAACTTACATGCTTTATCTATTTCACACTGTACAGAACTAGAACCATCACTCAAACTCATTCACTCCTATTGAAATTCAATGTTAACTGCATGTTCATTCATACTTCAACTAAAGAAATTTAGTGATTGTTCAGTATTTGGTCTTTTCTCTTCTATAATAAGTTCAAAAACAGGAAACCAAATTGTTAAAGTTTCTGAAAGTGAAGTATTTGGGATAACAATCAAGAAAGTCAAACGTGACTATTTAGATCTGCTGTGATGTGGGAATGATACATAATGGTACCTGAAATTAAATTCCTTCAATACGCAACAGAGGAGAATGAAAGAGGGCAAGCTTTCCTCAAGACTCTAAACAACAGACTCCTTTGTGGAAAGGCTAAGATTCCACATAATACTCGGTGAATGGGAGATCCTTGCCTAAGTACAGTTACTCTTCAGAACCTAGTGCACAGGATGGATGCACTTTTAGTACAAATCTAAATAAAATTCAAATGGATATTTGCAGAGGCACAGATTTCCCCCTCAGAGCTTCTTATTATGGGGATTGTTTTGATAACTTTATGTCGTAATTTTCCCAGAATTAGGAAGAGTCTGGAAAGCAAATCAATGGTAGACCAGAAACAGGACTTCTTAAAACCTTGCTTTCACACAACTCAAACCTGGCTCATCAGGGAAGCCAGTTTCGCTGTGAAATGAGAGAACACATTTCAGAAATGTAAAGGGATAGTTGCCCCAATGCAAAGCACTTATGCTTAATCATGTGCTGAATTCTCATTCATATCAATGGGATTTAAACCTCTGCATAAAATACTTTCCTGAATGAGGACCAATGAGAAGTTCTGATGGGTAAAACAGGTACTGAATCCTTCCTATAAAGCAGCGGTGGCAACCTGCGACCCATCAGGGTAATCTGATTGTGGGCTGCAAGACATTTTGCTGACATTGACCCTCCGCAGGGAGCAGCGAACCGCAGCCACTGGGACCTGCGGGGGGCCGTCCCTGCGAACGGGCAAAGTCAGCAAAATGTCTTGTGGCTCGCAAACAGATTACCCTGATGGGCTGCTTGTGGCCCGCAGGTTGCCCACCACCGCTCCAAAAGCTGCTACTCATAAACAGCACAACTTTTAGCAATTACCATTGCACAAGGAACTCATACTGGACTTGTTAATATAATCCTAAATTTGAGTTGAGTTTAAAATGGAGATGCCTGTAGGAATATGCAAGGCAAACACAACCACATCCTACAGGGAGATACCTATAGGTATGCAAAAAAACCTGTGTAAATAAGATTCATACAAGAGTTAGAATATTGCTGACATCAGAGCAGGTTCTAAGAAATTTTTGAAGAGCATGAGAAGCAATTGGGAAAATGAGACTGCAGATCTGGAAAAGGAGGCGATAATTAAAAATGATAATTAGGATGATTGCGTCAGAGTGAAATGTATATTTCAGTTTCAAAACTGCTAAACTGGAGTAAATGTTATCCCTAAACAAACACCAAGCTGAATTTCAAGCTCATACAACAATTACATCTGTTCATACCTGCACTGGAATTAAGAGTATAACTAGCTTCCAAACAACTCTGTATGCCTGCAAACACAGGGGAGATGGGACAGTCTCACTCACCCAACACTGGGATGCTGAAAGTAGGGAAAGAACATGATAGCCTAAGAGACACAGTATGCAGGATTTTTTTAAAAACTTCAATGAGGTTTTGGGCTGCACAGAGAAGCCAGGATGTAGACTTAGAAAAATATCCTATACCAAACTTTTATTCTCTTGGTTTCCAGCTCTATGTATGATACTTTTAGGAAAGTCACTGTGACGTGTTCTTGAAAACAAGCTTATGACCTCTGGTGAGAAGCAGGAGATGATGGAAAGTGCCTGACTGAGGGCACTCAGTCTAAAATATAGGAATACAAGTGGAGTCTCATCGTAGACGCATTTAACTTATGCGATTTTAACTATATGCGCACGGCAAAAACAAAAGAGAAAAATAATTTAAATACTGTACCTGTAGTGCGGGTGATTCCGCCCGCCGTGCCACTCAATGAGCGTTTGACTATATGCGATTTTTGCCTTACGCGCTGACTTCAGAACCTAACCCCTGCGTAAGATGCGACTCCCCTGTAAGTACTGCCTGTCCCTAAAAGGAGCTACCTATATGCTGGCTGGTGTAAGGAGCATGAAAAAAGCCTGATTTGTGAGGAGTAGCAGGAATAATGGACATATTACAAGATAAAAATCTTTAAAAGGGCAATTGTTCAGCATCTGTAGTAGCTAGTTTTACACCTTAATCTTCTGACAGTTTTACTATTTAAGTAAAACAGTGATGCCAGAATACAGTTATGTACTACTGGCTATAGAGTGTCATGTTTTAAACATCAGTTTGAGTAAATGATCCAAAGCATCTAAGCCTCCTCCCATATTCTAAGGGTCTCTTCCAGAATGAGTCTGATTTAATATAGATTTTGAACTGTCTTCCTGTCTCAGACTTCATTACACACAGCTCCCATCTAGGTGTGATTTTTTTTCTGGCAATCTAAACTTCTGATAAACAGGGAGGAGCAGGTGCCACTATAATGCAGAGATGCACGGACATCGAAATTTAAAGATTAATGTTTAAATTATAATTAGTCTACATGGAAATTAAAGGAAAATTTTCCAACAGTTATGAGGAGTGGTTCTCATCTACAAGCAACCACATGCAGTGGGGGACACTTTTAGAGACATCAGAGGGGTCGAACCCATGAGTTCCTTACTCATGCAACATTTTTTACTTCTATCCACATGCTTACATCAGCTTAAACACCAGACTTCCTTATTCTTAGTACCTCCTTAAATACATCTTTACTCTTCTTCATGAAATTTTGAATTGAGCAAGTTAAAAAAAAGAAAGGATGCAGAACTGATCTGTGCTAGGGCAGCTCTAAAAAATTAAGATCCCCCCACCCCCCAAGGTTACCCTTACCTTAAATAAATCTGCTACCAATCCGTAGTCCGCAACCTGGAAAATCGGTGCTTCTGGATCCTTATTAATAGCAACTATGGTCTGAAAGTAGAAACAAAAACATTTAAAATACAGCTATAGATTACATTTTGTCTATATAAAAAGTGTCTTAAATTCACACCGGAATATTAGACCCAGCAGATATGGTCAAGTGCATTTGACAAATGCTTCCCATTTCTGTCTTGAAAATAAGACTAAAGGAAATCTCAATAAAAACTAGATGTCTACAATAACAACAGAAAAGTGTTTTAAGCTCTGACTATTCTATGCTCATTTGGTCAACGGCATTTGACAAATGTTTTCAAGACAGAAATGGGAAGCAAGACTGTGAAGGAAATCTCAATAAGTGAATTAAAATGTCTACAATAAATAATGGAAACACTTATGGTCTAACTATTCCATGCTCAATTAGCAGGGCTGTCATTTGATGTAGGATGGAGGGGGGGGGAGACACTTCCTTAAAATGCTATAATAAAAAAGGACATCCACTATAAAAGGAGTGTGAGGTTCAACAAATAAAAACAGGGAAAGACATTTTGAAAAAGGACCATAAAGCCACATACTGGAGACTTAACTATAATGTGGGCAATATCATTTAGTTCACTACACAGTGAATCCCAATGCTAAATACAGAAAACTCCCTCTCCTAGAGGACAGAGTCTGTACTTCTAGACCAAGTCATTTCAAAATAGCCCAAAGACTGCAGGTGCCCAGATAAATAGCCTGTTATGGGATAGGGAGAGCTCTGTAAACACAAAGCTATACAGCTCACAAAATAAACCCTATGGCTGGTTATTGTTATAGCTACCACCTATCAATTCAAAGCAGTGAAAAGCCACACAGATATTCTAAATCAACATATTGTTCATACATTTATCTGCGATTCAAAGAGACCTTTCATTCAAATGCGTTTTTCTCCATCCACTACAAGTACTCTACCAAATCATTAATTTTGCTGAAAAAGTATGATGGTAATAATTAAATAAAATAAGGTTAGAAAATCCTATGTTTCTAAACCACAGAAATAGTTTTCTATAAATAGACTGACATTCAAAATGTGTGCCTCCAACTAAGTTGTATGTTCTAAAGCGGTGGCATTTGAGGGTATTAATGCATGATCAAGTACCAATTTTCTTTAAGTGTGTTCCCTGGGACATGCCCTATGATTTTTAAACGGAAGTGTTTGAATCAGCCTGCAGCCTTAGGAGCAGCTGATGTTGATGCCAAGCTCCAGCTGCCCTGCTGGTTGCCTGCAGCATTGCAAGGGAGGGAGAATGCTGCTCCACTGCTGTTTCCTTACTGGACTATGGAAGCCCACAGAATAGTAGCTGGACTGACTTCACTTGGCACCTAGAGACAACTAGCAAAGGATGATCTTCCTCCCCAATACAGCCACTCAGGGCAGCCCAGGTGGAGGGAGGGGAAGCAGTTATGGCTCCTCAGTTCTCTGCCCCAGCCTTGGGCACTAGTTAGAGGAGCATGGGGACTACTCTAATTTCCGCCAGCTGGCAACATTCCCTTAGGAGCCATATGTCCAGCTGGGGATAGCCTCATTGCAGGGTGCCGTGGCCACTCCAACAAGGACTGCTTGCAGGAATGCATAGGCACTGGCTGCACTGGTGTTACACCTGGTGAGAGCTTCCCTGATAGGGCTCTTCAGGGTGCTTTCTGTTCCTTCTACACTACCTAAGCAGGATAAAGGGCACAAGTCCAGAAATCTGCCCCCAAGTATTGTCATTTTGAAACAAGGTGTTTGGCCCTCTGGTTGAAAAGGCTGGAGAGCACTGCTCTAGAAGAACCTTGTGGAGGTATTATCTAATAGGCATTCAGAAAAATATTCACCACTGGCCTGTTGGAGGGGGAGATGTACCCTCACCATTGTTAGATTTGTTTAAAAACACCTCACCTCAGTTTCTCCTATAACATTCAGTAATTCAAGGAACCTCAGTCACCTGGTATTTCTTAATCAGAGCTGATTTTCTAGGTCATACATTACATTTCACAGTCTTTAGTATTGAGAAACAATCTCAATACCAAAGGATCAGGCAATCAGCATCTCTTCTCTCTCTCCCTTGCACTTCCGTAAACAAGTGTTTTTAAAATTTGTATTCAGTACAACTTAAAACTTTGTACTTTGGCTACAAGACTGACAACAATCCATCTCCTACCCTGTGTGATCACTCAAATCCATATGTTTTAAGGGTGCAAAATCAAAAGCCAATGAGAAATGACAGCCTCATGAAAACTGGTCATATTTCCATCATTTTATAGCTCCATCATCCTTCTCATGAAATACTGAAGGAAATCATCAGATGGTAACTTCGGAGAAACAACAAAACAAATACTACACCATTTAAGGTTTTCTAAGAGATAGGTCTCTTCACTAAAGCCTTTAAATTATAGTTGTTTTCAGACACTGTATTTAAGACCTAGTCTTTAACAATGCTTCGTAGCTTTGAAATATTGTATTTTAATCACTGTTCTGTAAAGTGACTGGATTCAGTACATTTAAAAATTATGCTAATCTGTTGGGCATGTAAACTAGGTAAGATATTTAAAAAAACAAACAAAAAACCTCCTAGAATGGAAAGGAATTGTGAATCCATAATGGACAAAACAACTAACATAGTCCATCCCTTCTGGAAAACTGATTTTTCTACCTTGTTGTAAAAGTACAAATAAATTATACATTTCACTCAGAGAAAGCTTCTCTGACTACTTCTGAAAACATATCCTTAAGTGTGCAAGTTCACAATGCCAGATAATTCACAGTATGGGGGGCGGGAGGAAATCACACAAGAGACTGTAGCCATGGTTACAGTTGGGTTTTTTTTTTTAAACAGTAATATAAATTGGATCTTTTCAGTAAATATAGTACCTAACTGTTTCTACTAAAAAACAGAAGTAGGTCACAGTTCAAGTAAATGTAAAAAAAAGTCTTAAGATACACAAGTTTGTTTAAATATAAAATAAATAGTATAAAGAGAAAAATTAAGCCAAGTAGTATATGACTCAAAGTTACCTAATCTTTTATATGTAATTGGGACCAAACCAAAAAAACAGGATTTTCAAAATTCAGGACACAGTATTGAAGAAAGAGAAGGGGGAATCTTCTGATATTAACAGGAATGCAAATATTCTTTATCACCTTCCCCATCTCTCTCTGTTTAATCTAGCAGAGAAGAGACTAATGTTACACAATTTCACTAATACTGGCATAAAATCTGCCTCTGCCACAGCAGATCCTATTACCTGCATCTCTCCACCTCACAATCTTCCCTGAAAGTTTTTCCTCCATTGCCCACAGCATATCCTTTAATTTCTCACTCAGGTTATTTTTCCCAACTGTATTAACTCTAAAGCAGGACACAGCTTGAATGAAGAAGGCTGTACAAAATGTATTACACTGCATCTTCCATGGAATTTGCTCTAACCTAAATCTGGCACCTGGTGTTCCACTCATTCCTATGCCCTCCAATAAAAGTTTGACATTTCACTTTAAAATGCACACACCGAACTGCAGTATTCAGAAGAAACTAGGTGCTAACATAAGTTCAAATCATCCTATTATGCAGTTTGGCTCATGCTAAGAATATCATTGGATACTTAACCAAGCTAAATTTGTTACTGTGGACAGAAAGGAATTTTAAGAACTTTTCTCCTGAAATTTCAGAAGATGAAGATCCATTTATTAAAAGGTAAAAACAGAAACGTGCGCTCCACCTATAAAACAATGGGAGACTCTCATAGGGGTTTTCCACTGCTTTATGAGCTGTTCATGCTTCAGCAGGATGCCACAACAGAAACACATTTAAGCCTGTTTGATAAATCTACTTTAACAGAACCTCCTGAAGAGGTTAAAAAAAATGGCCTCATTTTAAAAATTACTTGTAAAAAAACCCCAACACTCCCCCCCCACTTTTCTATTTTTTGGCATTGTTATTACTGTACATAATCCTGCCAATCTATTAGGAAATTGTCATTGTCCAGTCCAGAGTCAAATTTCCAAATTTACCCCATACATTTCAGCTACTAATGAGTTAAACCTTTTAAAGTTTTATTACCATTTTATAATAGGTTTCCATTTGAATGGATAAATGCAGGAATGTCAGAGTCATCTTTTACTTTATGGAATAGTAAGTTCATAATTCAAATTGCACATTGTTATGCATGAATTAATATGTCAGGTTCTGAAATATATGTGAGTGGGACCTATAATATGGTATTCAAGAATGGAATTTTTGTTTAAACAATACATTAAATCAATTAGTCTCTTCTAATGAAAAACTTCTGTTTTTGCAACATATTTCTTTTAAAGTGAGCTTACTATTGAAACACTTTCTTTCACAGTATTTAACATAATATAGAGCTTTGAGAGTTGACATTTTTAACACAGCAGAACAAACCAATCGTCTTGCTATGTTCACTTTAAACAAATGTTGGAAGAAGTTTTTCTGCTATATGTATTTTGCCAATAATAATAAATAATAATAATAATATCATCATCCCCTCTTTCAGTCTTTTCTAATACATGCAGGACTGTACCTTGCTGTCTTTCATCCCTGCTAAATGCTGGATTGCTCCAGATATTCCAACAGCAATATAAAGTTCCTAGAAGAAAATTAAGTATTAGTGTAAGTGAAAGTTTGTATCATCTTATTGAAACTATAAGAAAAATCAATATTGTAGAGTTTTAATATACAAGTAATTTCTCGCCTAGATTACCGAAATCCAGATATCCCAGGAAACAAAATTTGGTTCTCCTGTCCACCTGGCCAGTTTTGGGGTGGGAAATAAAGACCAAAAAAAGCATCTGGCACATATACAGGGCATCACTATGGTTCTGTGTATGTGAGGTTTGTAGTGTTCTAAATGCATCATAGTACACACTACTCCTTATCTGAAGGATGGGACTGTCACTGTTGGAGGGTCTTTCAGATTCTCTGAAAGATTTTTTTTAATTTATTTTTTTCTATCAGTTTTAATTAAATACAGGTTTATTTCTAAACAAACATTTTAAAAATTCAATTTGAAACTGACAACCTTTGTTAAGGCATAAATTTACTATAATCATTTAAATTAAACACAAAAAAATATTAATCAGTATATGTTTGCTAACCAGTTTCAAAGAAATTCACCCACTGACCCAGTGGTATTCACTGGCTATGCACCTGGAACCAGAGTTTGCTGACATGCTAAACCAGCTTTTGACAGCAATAACCTCTTCTGTAGGTACAAGAAACAAATTTTTTTTCTTTTCAGTTTACTCAGGTAGTTCAGTTCAATAACTAGTTCATTCAAAGTTAAGAAACCAAGTGGGAGTGGAAAAAGCAAGAAAGCTTGTTTTTTCTCTTCCAACCCATGAATAAAAACTAGGTGTGAAAGGGTGAGATCTACTAGTCCTAAAACTGAAGGATAGCTTAGTGGTTTGAGCATTGGCCTGCTAAACCCAGGGTTGTGAGTTCAATCCTTGAGGAGGCCACTTAGGGATCTGGGGCAAAAATTGATCCTGCTAGTGAAGGCAGGGGGGCTGGACTTGATGACCTTTCAAGGTCCCTTCCAGTTCTAGGAGATTGGTATATCTCCAATTATTACCTATATTACCAGAAACAAATTAGTTCAATTTGCTAACTACTGATAATTTAGATTAACTGTTTAACAAATCAGTTTTAAATGCAAAACATGTTTTGATAAACTTTTTCTTATGTATCAGCACATGTAAGATACGTTTAATTTTTTTAATTAAATAAAGCTTTGTGCATATTTACTTGAATTTTCATCCTAATGCAGCTTGACAACTCTCAAATGAAATTAATTATCTAGTAAATACAAAATGCAACACTCACAATAAAAATGTAAAAATTAAGAATCTAAACAAACATAAGTTAAGGTACATAATGGTTTAAATAAATGTGCATAGACAGAGTGAACCCACCTGGGTAGCAAGAAGCAGCATCAAATTTAGTGTAAAGAGAACATTTCAGTTGCAAATCAACACATTTTTATGTTACTAATAAGAACCAACCTTTCTTTAGAAAAATAAGTACAAATGCAAAACACGATTAAAATCAAGTATTTAAATCATGACTAAAACTGGTGATTTAAATCAATCCACCCTGCTATCTGTCTTGGAGACAAATAGGGCTAAAGTCTCCAGTGTTGTCAATGTGGCAACTTTTACATACTTTACATTTGAAACGGGTAAGAATTTATAAGCAAATAAATCTAAATTCTTCAGAAAGGCTTATTAATATTGGCAGTCTTAATTTATAGAAGAAAAAACTGTTTCCCCTTGGTTTGAAAGTCATCCTGACTACAACCTACCCAAAGCCAGGCACATTTTGAACTCATGGAACAATAGTTTTCAGTCAACAGTCCAAATTTCAGTCAACATTTTATTGTTTGTCTACCTTCAGAAATTCCCAGAAGAGAACCAAAGAGTACTTTTCACCACCTCATTCATAAAGACCAAGACAAGGAGCTACTAGCCAAAAGGAAGGTCTGTCTAAGTCAAGTCATCATTTCTCATTGCCTCTCACTCACCCACTCTCCAGTCAAGGTCCTCCATTTTGAAAACAAAAATTAAAACAATCTTAGTCACAAAACCCAGTTAGTTCATAACACCTATGTTGCAATGCAGAAAGAGCAAAGTGTACATTATGATCAAGGAGGTAAGAAAGACTACATTTTTTTAAAATCAAAGTGTGTTCTAGTTCAAGTTAACATTTTTAGGGCAGCAAATTTATCAGGGACCCCAAAAAACCACAAGTGGTGGTTCGTATGTCCTTTTCCCACATGCTCTAGCACATCCCAAAGAACCACACAATGCCAGCCATTGTCAATTTAGCCCATTATCTTACTTGAAGTATGAGCAATCCACCAAAAATTACCATATACAACAGTATCGGAGGTGCCACAGGACTCTTTGCTGCTTTTACATATATAACAGACGTGGGTAAACTACGGCCCACAGGACCGTTCTGCCCAGCCCCTGAGCTCCCAGTGGGGGAACCTAGTCCCCGGCCCCTTCCCCACAGCCACACCACCAAACGGACCGTGCTCTGGGCTGCTGCTCCTGCTGGGCAGCGTGGGGAGCACAGCTGGCTCTGGCCAGGTGTCGTAGCTGCGAGCTCCTGCTGCTGGTAAGGGGGCAGGGAGTGGGGGGAGTTGGGTAAGGGAGCGAGGGGGTTCTGAGGGGCAGTCAGGGAGGAAGGGATGGTTGGATGGGCAGAGGTTCTCGGGGGCGGTCAGGGGATGGGGAACAGGGAGGGTTGGAGTGGGAGTCCTGAGGTGGGGATGTGGATAGGGGTCGGGAGGGCAGTCAGGGGACAGGGAGCAGGGGGGACTGTATAAGGGGGTGGGATGCTGGGAGGCAGTTGGGGGGGGTCCTGGGAGAGGGTGGGCAGGGGACGAGAAGCAGAGGGCAGTTGAATAGAGGGTGGGAATCCCGGGGGGGGGCTGTCAGGGGGCAGGGAGGTTGGATAGGGGGCAGGGCAGTCAGGAGACAGGGAGCAGGGAGGTTGGATAGGGGGCAGGGGTCTCGGGAGGGGGCAGTCAGGAGACAAGGAGCAGGGGGGGTTAGATGGGTTGGAGGTCCTGAGGGGGGCAGTCAGGGAGCAGGAAGTGGGAGGGGGCAGAGGCCAGGCTGTTTGGAGAGGCACAGCCTTCCCCACCCAGCCCTCCATACAGTTGCGCAACCCCAATGTGGCCCTTGGGCCAAAAGTTTGCCCACCTCTGATATATAAAGACAGTAGAATACAGAATAGAGCACAAGGATAAAGTCCCCATACAGTACAACAAATATTAGAAAGTGATTATGTAACAGTCCTTGTCCTTAACCAAAGGCCTTCTCCAAGCCCACCCTTGGAGTCTTGTTACAGTGTTTCAATCACAAACTTTGCTAGACACAAAACTGAGGTCTCAATTTTGACACCCCACCCCACATTCCAGGCTTAAATTGGGAAAAAATCAGCTTGGAGCCTCTAATCTTGATTTCTTCCATTTTACAAGAGGCAGGTAGTACTCCGAAAATGATGCCCCAACTTTCCCTAGTCTTTATTATACCCTTCCCCTACTCCCAACTAACTGAAGCACTTTCCCATTTAGCTTTAAAGTGAGCTGAGATCTATTTTTCCTTCTGCAGGCTTAGCGGCCCCAAAGCTACAAATTGTGTGCCAGAATCTAGATCAGTGGTTCCCAAAGTAGGGTTTGCAAAATGTTACAGGGGGTTCTCGGGAAAAAGTTCCGTAATG
This sequence comes from Mauremys reevesii, assembly GCF_016161935.1. Lineage (NCBI taxonomy): Eukaryota > Metazoa > Chordata > Testudines > Geoemydidae > Mauremys > Mauremys reevesii. Next base: position 35,189,969 of record NC_052632.1, read on the forward strand.
GTGGACAGAGCTGTCCATCGGGACCCCAGGCTGCACAGGGCCAGCAGCCCAGAGCCCCTGGACTTCCAAGAGCGAAGCAGATCAAAGCGAGCATCTCTCTCACACACGCATCTGACGAAGTGGGTATTCACCCACGAAAGCTCTTGCTCCAGTACGTCTGTTAGTCTATAAGGTGCCACAGGACTCTTTGCTGCTCACACTGAGGAGATTTAAACTTCGAAACTCCTTATAAGAAATGGAAAAAGGGAGGTGGATATTTTTTTCTGTTTTTAAAATTAAATAGGCAGCTAGTACTGTTTTTAAAATTATTATGAAGAAAAAGCTTTGTTGTAACGTGCGTTGTTTGCCTGGACTGCTCAAGACCTGAATGCTTGTGTAGGAGAAACTCTTTGAGTTGGCTTCTTAAATACCTTCATGGTGTTTCACATCGGATACTCCTTGATGAAACATAGGAGCCTTGTCTTATAACAGGCTTAGTCAAAGTGATACAAGCTGCGAAAGTATGTTGCTGTTTTCATAATGTAATAAAAATACTATAATGATAAATAATAATAAATAGTGTGTAATAAGTGTGTCATAAAACCAAATTTTAATATTTCCAAGATCACTGCTTTTATAATTTATACTCAGGTAAAGGAGAAAATCCCTGGAAATACTCATTTTTAGGAGGGGGTTGGCGAGACTTGACGTTTTAGTGAAAGGGGTTCACAGGTTGTTAAAGTTTGGGAACCACTGATCTAGATCAAGGAAAGGGACTAAAGTGTAGCCTTATTGGCTCTTAGCGCGATGTTTCAACTAGAAAGCCTTGGATGTGGCTGTTTCCCTTTTTCTTCACCTCAGTTTAACTGCTACCCACTTCTGTTCAAGTCTTCCCTCTAAAATTACATGCACAGATCAAGTTTAGAATCCAGAGTTCCCACACTCTGACTTATTGTAGCAACTCCTTCATGGGGCTTCTCCTTTCCAAGGATTGGGGAGAACACTTATCTCAAAGTCACATTTTATTCTACTGGATCCCAGCACAGAAATAGCATTGTTCATTACTGTCTGATACCAAATAAGCCAAATTCCTGCCCCATTCCTCAGGGGAAACAAAGGCGGGGGGCTTGAATTAAGATGGCTGGATGTATAAGTTAGGAGAAAATTTACTTATTTCTGCCAAAGTAGTCTTCAAAAATTACACTTTTAACATTTTACTTTATTCCTATGTATTCATGAATCTCTCTCACAGTTTACATAGAAAAATCTCTACGAGTGATAAAAATTATATAGAAGAAGCACAGTGATGATTGGATATTTCCTTTTGAGTACAAGGCGGCTGCAAAAGCAGGAAAAATATGAATAAGGCTATGAAATGCATCTCAATTCTGAGCGTTTTCACAAAGATATCCAATAGTTAGAGACTACAAAATTCATTGAGCTTCCCCCTCCCCTTTACTCAATAGATTACTGCTTGAGGTCACCCCATTTTAACTGCAGCTGCTATGTCTAACAAGTGTAATATAATATGTACACAGAAGGAACCATGGTTAGACTGTAATATTGTAATTATCCCAAAGGAGAAAGTAGAGGCTTAAAAAAATGTTACTGTAATATGATTTTGAGAGAGATTCATTAAGCATTGGTCTTCTAGACTACAAGGTTTCTCTTGTCAGTTTGCTACACTTTAAAGATCAGTCTTTAGAAGGAGTCCAATTTACCAAAAGTCAGACATTCATGTCTATTTCCTAGTAACATATCTAGTAAAGACAAAGATGTTTTTATTAAAAGATAATTTATATACTACCAGATTTCTTTGTCCAAAAAGACTTCATTCTATGTTTAAGACCTATGCACATCACTAGCCTTTTAGTTTGCCTGCCTTCAGCTTCCCAAGTATGATAGCCAACACATTTTGATTGGTTTTAGTTTGTGTGGTAGATCACTTCACGTAAGCAACACTTTCACTTTATAATTACACATTCAAGACACTGTGCAGAACAGCCTGTTTCCTATTAGTAGTTCCCTACTGCAAAAAAAAGAAAAAGAAAGAAAATCCTAGTATTAAGAAGGAGACTCGGTTTATAGAGGTTACTGTTTAATTAAATGTACCAAGCTTATTTGACCAACAAAATTTCCAAGCTGCTAGGTGCTGATGTAAGCATCACCAAGGAAGGAACTGGTCACCCACAAGGCTCTCAGTCATATCCCCTGCCAAGATAAGGAAGATTAGGAAAGCCGTATTTCCTCTCAGCTCTAAGGTGAAGTCTTTGGAATTATCTGTGCTGTAATAGTGCCCAAAGTCCCCAGTCAAGTCTGTGGCCCCATTGCACCAGGTGCTGCATAAAAACAAAAGAGAACATGAAGCCAGATTTCGTACTGATGCTCTCAGAAGGCACAGTCCAGGTGGAGGGTGGGTAAAAGTGGGTTTACACCATCTGTGTGTTTCCCAGATTTGGAATCCCTGGAGCAAGTTAGAGCACTCTCCGGGGCTGTTCTAACTTTCTGTGACATATGTCAGCCCTATGCTGCTCCTGCATGGGAGAAATTTCACCAAGAGGGCACGTCAGCCTCTTTACATCACTGGGGTGGCAAAAAAGGGCAGTTGTGGGGCCAGATTCTAGTCCATGGTCCTTGCCCTGAAGAGCTCACAGTCCAATCTGAAAAAGGATGCAGCAAGTGAATGCAAGTAACATGGGGGGTGCGGGGGAATGGAGAATGATATGAATATGATGACATGGCTAAAAAATATACTCTCAGGTTGATGGTTTTGAATAATTTGAACATCCTTCAATATTACCAAGGAATATATACATTAGAAGGGTTTAGTAAATATTAACAGCATGAGTGTAAGGAAAGGGGAAAGAGGAGAGCTGATGGGGAGATGGTATGGAATGGAGGAACCAAGAAGCATAGAGGATGAAGGGACACTGTGAATAGCATACAAGGGCAAAAAGTGGAAAGGTAGAGAAGCATAAGCAAGACACTACTAGCAAATAACCGTTGTATTTAAATTAAAGAGGTGCTATTTGGGGAATTGGTGGCAGTTCCATCAGGGCAGTGATGGAAAGGAGTGAAGGCAAGGGGAGGCCAGCAGCACACACTCACCCCTTGTGCCCTGACTCCTCAGGAGGGCTACAGCAGCAGCCAGAGAGGATTCTGCTTGTGGCTGAGGAGTTTGTAACCTGCCCAGACAATCACACAGTAATTACATAAGCAGGCAGAGGCCCAACTCAAGCATTCATCCCTGGCACCTCTTAGGGCTGTAGCAGCGGGTTTGAGTCAGAACAACTCTAAAGAAAGAGAATCACCACTTAAAGCCCTGATTTTGTTCTATGCACAATCTGGATTTTGACTCAAGTTTCAAGCAGCCAGAATTCTAGGCTGAGAATAATCTTTACTCAGATCTCTCCATAAACTACCAGTTTAGAGTCAAATTAAAGTACCCAATCCTGCAAATGCCTGCATCCGTAATTTTCACTCCATGCATCTGAAGAAGTGGGTTTTTTACCCATGAAAGCTTATGCCCAAATAAATCTGTTAGTCTTTAAGGTGCCACCGGACTCCTTGTTATTTTTGTGGATACAGACTAACGCGGCTATCTTCTGATACTTAAGCCTTACTCGAGTAATCCCAGTAAAGTCAATGGGATTTCTTACACAGAATTTTGTAGGATTGCATCTGAAATCCATATATCCAGTTGCACTAAGTTTTATGGACTGTCACCTACAGGTCACTATACAGCATACCAATAGGTCAATGCAGAACGTTTTTCATGTGTACATAGATCCTCAAATTATTTATGAAATGATGGATTTCCTAAATGTGCCATGTCTTATAATGTTACTTGATATTTATTTATAAGATTATTTTAAAATGCCCAAGGCTGCCTTAGGGCAGTTACATTTGCTTAAGAGAGCCACAAGAATAATTTTTATTCTCATTTATGAGTGGGAATTTTCTTAAGGTACTGTTTTGTATCTTGCACAGGTGTAACACAAGATGAGGTAGTTGCTTTGCAAGTGTGCTGTCAGCTCCTATTGATTTTCATCCCAATTTTTGAATTATTTTTTAAATCTTTAGTGTACATCAATTTGTCATCATTGCAGTGGCATGCTTTTAAACAGCTAGTTTAATGAACCCTTTTGGCACATGTACTCTTTCTACAGACAGCCCAGAGATTTTATTTTCTTTGAAAGAGTGAAAGGACAAAAATAGAAAGAAATCTTAGTTATGAGAGTTACTTCACATGAAGGATCCCTTCCAATTACAAGCTATTAACCCAATAAAATATTTTATGGCTTGACACTGGTTATATATAAACACTGTGTATCAGACAATTATTCCAAAAAATGTACTAAGCAATAGTTGAATATCTTGCATTCAAGTAGCAGAGGTTATTAAACAGTACACAAAGTATTGCAGTTCCATCCAGTCCTAATCTTTTTCACTTAAAGAACCTTTAAGAACTTTGATCAGCCAGGGCATGTAATTACTCTTAAGAAGCATGCTTAGGGTGTCTGCTGGAGTACAGGGCCATACAGCATTTCTTTCTGCTCTCCTGGGAACTGCACATCAATTGCTTTCAGCTAAATGCACTCACATATGAATATTTTAGTACAATTTAATGTTTCTGCACCAACCCCAAAGGAACAGAGCATCAATTTGTGAACACAGTTCTCTTGGAGTTAAAAGCCATGCTGGATAATGCAGGATGAAAGGGTTGTCAATCTTTAGCTTTTTAGCAAGTCAGAGAAAGGTAGTCTGTAAATTCAGTCCCAGCTGCATACAAACAGCTCTCTAAAGTTTGCTGCTACAGAGCTACTTTTCAACACAAGTGAATTTTCAGAGGAGACAGTCCAAAAAACAAATTTCCTAAGCATGGCCATTTTTCCCAAAGCTATTCCCATCTGCTAACTACCCAATGACCTCAACTCAACCATTTATACAATAACAAGTGCGCCTGCTGGTCTGTTAATAAAATACCCAAATGTAACGCACAAATAATACATTCCCACAAAGAAGCTAACTATAGGTGTGAGAACATAAGTAATTCACCATGTGCTCGATTACTGAAACTTTAGCTATCTCAATATGCTCCTGCACCTATGGACAATTAGGAAGTAATGAAAATTTTGTCCATATAGCTGTTGATAAGCAAGTAGGGGGAATACTATAAAAAAAAAGTGAGTACGTACAAATAAGGAGGTCCAGATGACATGCAGCCTAGGGGCCTAAGGGAATTAACTAGTTCACTTACTGTTAGCAATTACTTTGAAAGGGAGTCAGAGATCTGAGAAAGAACATGAATACTGAAATAAAGACGTTGTGGAACCAACCTCACCCCCCAAAAAAGAGAACAAGTTTCACAGATACCATTCACCAGAAGGGACAAGTAAATAATCCCAAGGAAAATAATGGAATACATATTGAGGAAAGAACTTGTAAGCACCTAAGTGAGTAACAGAACCATGAGCCATTAATATAAAGAATAAATCAGGCTACACAAAATATTTGATGCTCTTTTCCCCTGGTTTAATAATGGAATTAGATTAAAAGAATGCAATAAATACAACAATGCAGCGCGGAAGTATATGATGTTTCCTCAAATGGACTGAACAAAACGGTCAAAAAAGTGTGATGCATCACATGAAGGAGAGATTGTCTAGTGCAGTGCTTCATAGAAAAGTAGATTTTCATTTTTTTGTCCAGTCTTCCTTTAAATGCCCAAAGTGATGGAGCTTCCACCACTCTCCTGGGGAGACTATTCCACTGCCTAATGTAACTCAGCACCAGGAAATGTTTCCCTACCAGGCTCCATTTTCCCTTTCTCAATTTCATCCTGTTATTCCTCACTTAAGGGTTTGTCTACACATGGAATGAGAATATCTGCATAGTAGTTATTGTGCTTTAAACACATACCCTACCTTAACCCAAGTTAATTCTGAAATGTACACAAGTCCCAAGTTGATGTTCTCCATCCTTGGTGTTTGTGCTCGTCAAATATTTTAGACTTACATCATAGACTATCAGGGTTGGAAGGGACCTCAGGAGGTCATCTAGTCCAACCCCCTGCTCAAAGCAGGACCAATCCCCAGACAGATTTTTTTTACACTCAGTTCCCTAAATGTCCCCCTCAAGGATTGAATTCATGGGTTTAGCAAGCCAATGGTCAAATCACTAGTCACATCTATTAAACCAGGGGTTCTCAACCTTTTTCTTTCTGGAGGCCCCCACAACATGCTATAAATATCTCCACAGCCCACCTATGCCACAACCATTTTTCTGCATATCCAGTAGATTAAAAACCCATGCCAGCATTAGCAGGTAGTGGCGCCCCTCCCCAGCCTCCAGCTGTGGGCCAGACCTGTTGCAGCCGGGGGAGGGGCACCTATCCTACAGCCCCAGCCCCAGAGCTGCCACGACAGGGAAAGGCACCTCTCCCCGACAGCCCCGGAGCTGCCGCGGCGGGGAGAGACACCCCTCCCCTCCAGGGCAGGTGCTGCTGTGGGAGAGAGAGCTTGGGGGAGTCCTCTCTCCCTGCCGCAGCCCCGTAGCACTCTCCTGTACCCCAAACCCCTCATCCCCAGCTCCACCCCAGAGCCCACACCCCCAGCTGGAGCCCTCACACCCCTGCATCCCAGTCCTGAGATTCCTCCCACACTATGAACCCCTCAGCCCCACCCCCACCACATTAATTTTGTTATGTGCACTGATATGAAGGTGATGTACCACACATCACCTCCACATTGGTGCACATAACAAAATTCACTCTGCACCTGGGTGGGAAAAAAAATAGAGGGAACACTGCCCGGGGCCCCAGAGGGGCCCGGACTTTGGCTTCAGACCCACACAGCAGAGCTCAAGCTTCGGCTTCAGACCTACACAGCAGGGCTCAAGCTTCAGCTTTCTGCCCTGTACCCCAGCAAGTCTGATGCTGTGCCTGCTCTCTGGTTTATTTTGGCAGACTCCCTGAAACCTGCTCATGGCCCCCCAGGTGGCTGTGTACCCCCAGTTGAGAACCGCTGTATTAAACTATACCTATTTAGCTCATTCAGTTTTTCCCTCCTAAATCAATTGTTCCCATCACTAGATACATTTTTTTGTTCTTTGTGAAGTTCCTCCAACCTGTTAATGGAAATATGGAGTAAAATCCTGGCTCCATCCAAATCAATGGAAGCTTTATCATCAAATTCAATGGGGCCAGGATTTTACCTGCGGTGCTGAGACCTGAGTGCAGTACTCTGCAGGTGGTCACACCAGGGCCATAAAGGATTATTACCTCTGCTCTGTGATGTGTCTCAACATACACAATCCTCAACTACAATAGCTGTTTATGCTATCACATCACATTGCAAACTCCCATCTAATGGGTTTCAACTATTATCCCGAAGTATCTTTCTGGACTTCCTGCTTTCTCTCTCCCACTTAGTCTTGTCATCATTATTTTTCTTCTGAAATATTAGTTGCAATGACAATAGAATTATTCATAGATTCCAAGGCCAGAAGAGACCACTGTAATCATCTAGTCTGACCTCTTGCATAAAAAAGGCTGCAGAACTGCCTCCAAATAATTCCCAGATTGTATCTTTTTGAATCGAGATTGAATGTTTTTGTAAGATTGTCAGTGATGGAGAAGTCACCATGACCCTTGGTAAATTGTTGAAGTGGTTCATTACTCTCACTGTTAGAAATGTATACATTATTTCCAGTCTAAATTTGTCTATCTTCCACTTACACTTCCAGCCACTGGATCATGTTAAATCTTTCTCTGATAGATTGAAGAGCCCATTATTAAATATCTGTTACCCATGTAGGTACTTATCAACTGTAATCAAGTCACCCATTAATCTTCTCTTTATTAAACTAAAACAAATTGAGCTCTTTGAGGCTATCACCACACGACATGTTTTCTAATCCTTTAATCATTCTCATGGCTCTTCTTTGAACCCTCTCCAATATACCAACATACTTCTTGAACACCAGAATGGGATACAGTATTCCAGCAGCAGTCAACTAGTGCTAAATACAGAGGTAAAATAACCTACTTGTCTGGAGAGTCCTGTTATTTATGCATCTAAGGATTGTATTAGTTTATCCCTTTCTAGCACTGCATTGGGATCTCATCATCTACCAAGACCCCCAAATTTTTTCAGAGTTACTGCTTCCCAGGATAGAGTCCACCATCCTGTAAGTATGGGCTACAATCTTTCTTCCTAGATGCATGCATTTTAATATGGCTAAATGTATATTGTCTGCTTCCACCAAGCTTACAAGGCAATCCAGATTGCTCTGTATCAGTGACCTAACTCTCTTCATTAATCTACCACTCCTCCAGTTTTTGCATTTTAGGTTTTGTTCCAGGGTCATTAATAAAAACGTTAAATAGCATTGGGCCAAGAACCAATCCTTGTGGGATACCACTGAAAACATACCAGGTCTATGATGATTCTCTATTTATAATTGCTTTTTCAGACCTATCAGTTAGCCAGTTTTTAATCCATTTAATGTTAATTTATATAGATCTGCTTTTTGTAATCAAAATGTTGTGCAATACCAAGCCAAATGCTTTATAGAAGTCTAAGTATATTACAGCAACACTTACAAAGTTGGTTGATAAAGGTAAGCTCAAAAAAAGATGTAAAGTTAGTTAGACAGGATCTAATGTCCATAAACCCATGTTGATGGGCATTCATTATATTACAACTCCATTATCTTGCTTAGGATTGATGTCAGGCTGACAGGCCTATAATTACCCAGGTCACCATATTTACCCTTTTTAAATATTTGCACAAAATATTAACTTTCTTCCAGTCTTCTGGAACTTCCCGAGCATTCCCAGGTGGTGGAATAGTGGTGCAGTGCAGTGAGCTCCTCAGCCAGCTCTTTTAAAAGTCTTGGATACAAGTTATCTGGACCAGCTGATTTTAAAATGTCTAACTTCTGTAGGTGCTATTTAATCTTCTCCTGAGATACTAGAGCAAGGACGGGCCTGAGGGCTGCATCAGGTTTCAGAAATTGTATGGAGGGCCAGTTTGGGGAGGCTGTGCCTCCCCAAACAGCCAGACATGGTCTGGTCCCCACCCCCTATCCAACCCCCACACACACTTCTCGCCCCCTGACAGCCCCCCTGGTACCCCTGCCCCATCTGCCCCCCCCCGCTCTCTGTCCCCAGACCCCCACCCCTAACTGCTCCCTGCCTCCCCATCCAACCCCCACTTCCTGACAGCCCCTGGGACTCCTGCCCCATACAATCACCCCTTCTTCCTGTCCCCTGACCCCCCCAGGAACCCCACCCCTGACTGCCCCTGGCACCCCTCCCCATCCAACCACCCCTTCTCCTGACCACCCCCAGAACCCCATCCCCATTCAACCCCTTGTTCCCTGCCCTCTGACCCCGCCACCCCATCCACACCCCCGACCACACCCCGAACTCCCCTACCCTCTATCCAACTCCCCTCCCCCACTCCCTGCCCCCTTACCACACTGCCTGGAGCACCGGTGGCTGGCGGCGCGGCTGCACCAGGACAGGCAGCCATGCACCGTGCAGCTCAGAGCACCAGGTCAGGTTAGGCTCTGCAGCTGCACTGCTCCAGGAGCTCGCAGCCCCACTGCCCAGAGCGCTGTCCATGTGGCAGCATGGCTGCAGGGGAGGAGGGACAGCAGGGGAGGGGCTGGGGGCTAGCCTTCTGGGCCAGGAGCTATGGGGCTGGGCAGAATGGTCCCGCGGGCTGGATGTGGCCCATGGGCGGTAGTTTGCCCACCTCTGTACTAGAGGAATTGAAAGTGTGTGTGTTTTATATCATGATATGACTACATCATCTCTTTTTCCCCAACAAATACAGAACAGAAATATTCATTGAACATTTCTGCCTTTTCTGCATTGATAATTTAACATTTCCATCTAGTAATAGACCAATACCACTGTTAGAATTCTTTTTACTCCTAATACACTTTTAAAAACGTATTATCCTCATCTCTGCTGGCCACAGATTTCACCTTGTGTTCTTTTGCTTCTCTTATCAAATTTTCTACAATCCCTAGCTTCAGATTTATATTCGTTACTATCAACTTCCCCTTTCTTCCATTTTTATATACACATCTGCCTTCACTTCCCCTCTAAACCAGGTCAGTTTTTAAACCAATATGGCCTTCTTCCTCAACTGTGGCTTTTGATGCATCTAGTAAAGTATTCTTAAACAATTCATAATCACTATTCATATTTTTCTGATTAAATTAAGGGGATGGGAGAACTTGCAAGAAAAGACTGGAAAAAAATTCCACTGAATAGCTTGGATACATGATAGCTAATGTGTATAGAACAATTATCTACAAGTATATGAAAGGTGTCAATATCAAAGAGAGAGAGGAGTTTTAGGGTAGTCCAAGAGGAGATAATGGGATGAAAGAGCAAATGGATATCTTCCTCCTAGTAGTGAGATCATTTTAGATTCTGAAGGGGCAGCTTTCACTGTTTTCCCAAAGACTACTCCACTTGCCATTTAAAACTAGATTGGATTCCTACAAGCTGAGGACATGCTGCTCTCCTTAGAATCATCTCTCCCAACATTTCCTAGGAGAACAGTTTCAGCATCTACAGAGGAAGCAGGCTCCCACAGAGTTTCAGGGGACAAAGTCAGAAGCAAGAGGGGGAGAAACTAAGGGATGCCATATTCTCCCCTTGAACACCTAAAGCAGCAGCCATGTATATCTTTGGACTTGCATCCCCTCACATTTGCCCAGATAAATGGTAGGCCTAGCCAATGGCAGCACAGCTCTTGTAGAAGCTATGTGGCCATTGTGAAAAGGGTAGCTAAAGAGTAGCACAGAGGCACCAAACCTCTGTGGGATCTGCTGATCTCTTTCCCGCAGATCTATAAGGCTGGAAGGTCACATCATCTGCCTCTCCTATAGCGTCTCTAACCCTCATCCAGCCACCCCAACTTCAAGGTTTTGCAGGACATCACATAAGGTTTACAACAATTTGCTGCCCCTCATATACCCTCTCTGAAGGAGCTTACAAATTTAACAGCTTCAAAATTCAATAGCTTTAATGATTAAATGCTAGAAAGAAAATCCTGCCATGTGCCAATTTAAGAACAACAGCAACACTGCTAATGCTAATAGCTCAAATCTCCATGAAACACCAAGGTGTTCTTTTCTAAGTGGAATACTATCATAAATGGGACATAAGTACTTGTTTTCATGTATCTGAACAGTTGATAAACATAGTATTTTATTTACCTACACACTAGCTTTTTGTGGACATCTATGCAAGTGGGTATATTTTAATTGCGTAAATTGAAATCTCTGCTTCAGAACAAAATTCCCCATCAGTTCAGCAAGAATAAGTTTCCTGTTTGGGAATGCAGTAATTTTCCAAACCGCATTAGTGTAATGAATATTTACAATCTAAACGTCTAATCAAAGACCTGTAACGAATTGAGTATCCAAAACTACTTAATTTGAGTGTCCTAAAAAGAGTTAAAGGAAAAAATAAAATAAAAAAACCACCACTAGTAAAACAGGGACAGCACATGGTACTTATTTTAAGGAACAAATTCCGTACATTAACAGAATTTTTATATGGTCAATGTAATAGAAGATGACTGTCTTTTTGTAAACAACATACTCTTAAAGCAAAGAACACAAAATAAGGTTTCTTATCACTAATTAATATTAAATTAAATTGGATAAAAAGGATTTTTCATTAGTAAGAAAGATTTTAGTTTAAGATTCAGCAGACACATGCTACTCCTTATGCCTAACAATATTCTCTGAGTTCACAGATAATCTTAACACAATTTGCCTCCTTATCTATAGGCTAAAATGCCCAGTAGGGGAGTTATTTGGATATGAAAAGTTTCAAGAAAATATTGCTAGCGTAACAGACATTTGGAGTCAACAGTAACAAAGTCTACATTAAATTAAAGTAATAAACCCCAATGTCGTAAAAAGTCTGGGACAACTGCTCAAAAATATACAAGAGCAACATTACAAAAGCTCCAGTCAACCATAAAATGCATGAAACTCAAGAATGAAAGTACTGTATATATTCGATCATGAGCTGGTTCGTTTATAAACTGCCCCCCCCGATGGATAAGTAAAAACGGAATTTTTTTTATGACCCATTCATAAGCCGACCCTATAATTCAGGGGTCAGCAAACTTTGGCTCCCGGGCCATCAGGATAAGCCGCTGGTGGGCTGAGATGGTTTGTTTACCTACAGCTTCCGCAGGCATGGAGATAAACCTAAGTAAACAGTGCCCTGGCGTGCCAGCTGTTTACTCTGACGGGCTGGGACAGCAACTGGTGGGGAATTTTTTGGGAAGGGGGAGAGAGAGAAGCTGGGAGTCAGGGGAGTAATCCCTGTGACCACCCCCGACATGACCCCACCCCTAGCCCAGGACCCCCACACTCTCCCCATCCTATCCCTTCCCACCTTTTCTGGGGAGGATGCCTCTGGCCTGGCTGGAGCTGCTCTGGCAGGCTGGGCAGCGTGGCTGCAGCCTGCTCCGGCAGGCAGGGCCGGGTGGCACGGCCACAGCATGTTCCAACAGCGGGGCCGGGCGGCATGGCCGCAGCCTGCTCTGGGGGGGCGGGGCTGCAGCTGCTTTGGAGGCTGGGGGGAGAGCAACGTGGCCAAAAGCGGAGAGACTCTGGCCTTGCCTCTTCCCTTCTGGCTCTGCTGCCTCTCCTTGCTCCCTCTGTTGGGGGGAGGGGCAGTATCTCACCTCTCCCTCTCTATACCCGTTCATAAGCCGACCCCCTTCTCTGGTGCTTCTCTTTTTTTACTAAGAAAAAAATCGGCTTATAAACGGTAGATGATTTTACAAACACAAAACTATTGTGAAAGTTAAAGTGTACCATGAAATGTACTGCACACAGAGCTAAGTCTCATGTCCATAATGGAACATTTGCATTTGAGTTTCTTATTCAACTAATTTCTCCAGTCACTGAAGAAAAGTGAAAGGTTTTATGGAAGTTTTCTAGGAACATTCCAAGAAGAATGTGTGTTGTTTAAAAAACAATAAAATTGGCCATATGGTCATATATTAGCATTTCAGAAAAGCTCTTAACTGTGCAAAAAACCTCATAAGACTGTGGGGATTCACAGAGTGTCCTGTGATGCACTAGCTGAGCTGCGTTCTTAAATCTGTAGTCAGTCAGCCAAGGAAAAATTAAGGGTCAAGGACCAAAATTTCTCCCCTCTCACCACATCCACAGAAAAAAATAAGGAAAGAAAAAGACGTCTCTCAGAGCATTACCTTCTTCACCAATTAACAGGACGAAAGCATTTCCCCCCATTAGCAGGCAAAAAGAAGCAAGACTCACTTCTTCCCTGCCTCTAAGCTCTCAGAATTAGTCTCCACCTTTCTAGTCCTTAACAACAAACCCAATTCCAGATCCATCCCAGTCCCCCACTGGGGCTATGCAAGCAGATATAAATAGAATAGCAAGAGCATACACTGAAACACTTTTCCCCTCAGAAACTAAAAAGCACAGACCTCTCACACTCTAGCAGTTTCTTGTAGCACAGTCATTTCCTGCTTTTTACAACAAATACATGCATGATTTAAGTCAGAATTCAATTCTATCTAATCCGAGTGGAAAACTAATGAGTCAAGTAATGTGATTACTTAATATACAAGGTTGTTTTGTGACTGCACTCAAGTAAAAACTTTCAGAATATACTATATTATAGGCTCCTGCTAAACTATCTTCTTAGCAAAGCTTGCAGTCACCTCTTTCCGATAACTGTTCTGTATCTAGTATCCCTTTATTCTGTTTCAGAGAATCCAATTATATTACTTTTCTAGGTGAACCTCCTCTTCAGTTATAAAGACATACTCTCTAGCTAAAGAACTGAAGTGACTACAAGCTTAAACTAGTTAACTTTCAGTAGGAAAGATTCATTGGAGGTCAAGTACATGCATTTTTAGACTTTTTCACATCTAAGATATGCATGCATTATGGTACAAAATTCTCTCTTCAAATTAGTAACTAACTTTTTTACTATCAGTTCAGCTTGGTTAAATTCCAACTTACAGACAGACATTAAAAATAGTTTATGTAAGTTGCAGTATATTGCATTTTTTGACCTGTCATTTGGGACTAAAGCAAACTTGGAACAATTCTTTCAATTAAAAAAAAAGTTTTAAGTTTTAATGCTCTATACAACTGCTTATTTTTAAAAGCATTTAAAGAAATGAGTAAATATAGCAATTTATCAGCATTTTAACTGTCTCATTTACATCCACATGGTTGCATCAATTAAGATTAATTTATTGACAAAATAGTAAGCCTTGTCTATCCACTCCAAATTATTTTGATAGTCTAACTACGGTCACCAAGACTATATGAGTTTCTTATACCTTTTACAAGTTGCTGATGTGATCAGTCATCTGGAGTGAGCGTTCTCCCTCCAAAAATTAGTCTTTTCTATTCCAACTTTTCGTAACTGCCTCTAGGGCTGAAGATCAAAAAAAGCTTAGATGTCCTTGTCTCTAGAATGCCCACTAATGCTTCCATGATCCTTGACTTTTATAAACCATTTCACAGCTGAGATGTCCCTGAACTAGCATTTTGCAATATAGTCAACATTCCTTGTTTATTTCCCACTAACTTGTAATCCAACAGGCTCTCTGATGCTTGATGTTCTGGCATTTTCATCTGTTGCACAAGCTTTGCTTAGCAGAGCTTAGAACACCACATCATTAGCGTGCATATGAGGAACAGCTCTGTAAAGTGCCTAACTACAAAATTACTAGTTAAGTTATAGCATGCACAGAATTAGAAGCCAATGCCAGCAATGATGGCATTCAGTAGGTCAAGGACTTCTCCTTGAAAGATGCAACGTGTTCACATAGACAACTGAAAGGAATCCAGCATACAGACACCTACTTGAGGTAACTTGCAGAACACTTCAGGTGAACAATAAGTGGAAAAAATGTTACACCAGGAGTTCTGTGGTTATGACCTTAAAATGCAAGGTGCATTTTTTATAGGATGTACTTGGATGCTGCTGCTAGGCTCAATATTAAATCTTGACTCATTATATGCATTACATTAGAAATACATGATCATATTTTTATTAATGATATGGAATACATACAGTTCTCTTATGAAAAAGATAGATATTTCCATACTTACTGGTGCTACTATTTTGCCTGTCTGTCCAACCTGCATGTCATTGGGAACAAAGCCAGCATCAACTGCTGCACGGGAAGCACCAACTGGTTGAAAGAAAATATTTTCAGTGTTTTCTCTTAAAATATTAGCTAGCCAAATTTAGTTTGTATATTAGCAAAGAGTCCCATGCAATGGAATGTATTTGAAAATTTCCCTCCTAAGATTATATCCTTATAGTACTCCCTCTGTACCACTGATTGAAGTTTCTAGTTATTAAGTGCTAATGCATTTCATAAGCAACAGGAAATCCCTATTCCTACCACCAAAGAGTTGTATATTTAAGTCTGGCATATTTCCACCCTTCACTTCATCAAAAAAATATTTGCACACAAGTGCTTTCTCCTACTCTTCACCTACCTTATATATGTTATGTTTGTATCATATCATGGAGATAAGAGGTCAGTTATAAATGTTTTGCTTAAATTTGATTTTTCTTTTATTTGTAAACTTAAAGTGTCTAAAGCAGGCGTGGCCAAACCATGGCTCTTTTACAGTTAAAGTGCAGCTCAGAGCCCCCAAGCCTCCTCACATTCTCCACCTACCGTGTGTGTGTGGTGGTGGAGGGGGAGTAGGGGCTTCTTCCCTGTGGTGGGGGAGTTCTCAGGGCTTTAGCTCCACACATGGGACGCTGAGGCTTGAGCCATGCCTGCTGGGACTCGGGGCTTCAGCAGGAGCTGAGCTGAAGGACCAACAGGCATGCCCCATGGGGGAGAAGCCCCGAGCCCCAGCAGGCAGGCCCTGCAGGGCTGAAGCCCTGAGCCCTGGCAGGCATGCCCTGTGGCTCTTGAACAACTGAAGATTATCGTATGCAGCTTGGAGAGTCAGTAAGTTTGGTCACCCCTAGTTTAAACATTGCCTGAAAGTCAATTTAGAACAAAACCATATTTGAAAATATCTACTTATTATTGTTACATTTAAAATCTAAAAATTACTATCGCTGAATAAAGAGACAATATTTTTTTACTTTGTATATTTTGCCACCACATTATGCAGTCAGTTTTTCCTGTCTGTACCACAGATTAACGGAGGGGAAAGACTTTAAAAAAATAAAATTAGAAAATGTGACTATAAAACCACAAAAACTGTCAGGGGAGCTCTGGTGCAGATGTAATACCTAAAGCTATTTTTAATTCACTTTTTTTAATTGACTAGATTAAGTTAAAGGGTGTGCCTTTTAGTGACATACCACCTCATCATCTACCCAAAAAAACAATACTAAAATGTTACAATGGCTAATATTAATCTTTGGTGTTTTTTTTTTAAATCAGATACAAATTTACATTTAGCAAAGACATAATTATACTTGGATATTCAAAATTACTTTAATGTATTCCATTTTCATTGAATGTCTGCATTTGAATACCTATGCTTTACATAGCAAAGGAGTTTTGAATCCAAAACTAAGTGATATTGCCATTTAAAAATACATATTAAAAATTTCCCCATGTTGAGTTTTTCTGCTTACAAGGTACCATTCAGATATTTCACCAAAACTCATGCAGCCTGAAGAAAAGAGAGTGTTTCCTTTTTACAGTGTTAAGATGTCATCAATGGCAAAAACATACCATAATGCCTATACAAAAAGCAATTTTACATCAGTAGTTGGATGGGATTTTTAACGACTATCAAAAAACTAATGCTATCAAGCCTTGTTCTTTTGTGTCAGTTTCAAACACCCACAATTAAAACAAGAAAAATTTTTTTTACCTGCAGCATGCAACTGATCTGCAAGGTCATATAACAGTTTGAAGTTGTCACCACTCTTCAAACCTCGCCCTGAAAGGTAAAAAAGGAAGGAGACATTTGATATTCTGTTCAAATACCTTGTAATAGAGAATGTATGCATACATGACGCACATTACCAATACTTGTATTCACAGAGGCACTCAAGTACTTTTTGCAAGGGGTACTTTTGACATTTTACTCAACAGTTCTAAGCACCCCTATGAATCTTGAAAATAAAAATTTTAATTCATACAGATTTTGCTCTGTTCCATTTGATTAATATGTGGTTATTTCTTATCCATGCATCAACATTGCCCTGTCTTGTTTGCCTCCTTATTTGTCAACAGCATCATCAATTCTCTCTAAAGTCTGGGAACAGGATTTGTTGTCAATTTGTGCTCCCTCTGCTGGCTTTAGTTATATAGCTCTCCTACTGCAGAGCAAACTAATAAATAAAAATATGTCATGTAACTTTTTATTTTCTTGCTCAGGGATAGTGCGATTAATTTTTAATTAACAGATAATTCTTGAGCTATTGTACACTGGTTGTACTAATTTTAATGCAGGTCACATTTGGATCTAAAAATATTTGCATAAATCTCTACGTTTGCAGAACTGCTAAACGTGATGATGACCTTAAAATATTTGTCAGCATTTGTTACAAGCTTTCACAGTTTGCGGTTTACATGATGTTGGGCATCTGCCCTCTTCCCAAAAAGAGAGCTACATACTGTAAATAAAATAATATCTAGACACAGCAGAGCAGGTCAAAGATGGAGTTCTGCTACAGCTATTAGTTTAACTGAAACTCAGCACTACTTAATTATCATCTACTTACCACCCGATATGACCACCTTTGCACTCGTGAGCTCTGGCCGATCACTTTTTGTTAGCTTCTGCTCAATCCATTCAGACTGACCAACTGGTGATGGAGCCGTTACTGCTTACGTCACAATATTTTAAAAAGTACATATTTCTTAATTTTTTAAAACAGCAATATTTTTTCTGCTTTAAGCTAAAGGACTACATAAGAAACCAAGTAAACAAGAATCCATTCCAGCACTGATTCTATTCATATGCCTCCATAATAATTTCTTTCGTACTGTGTTTGAACTATAAGTCCATTTATTAGCCACTAAGATAATTTACCTCCGTATTATACTTATAGATCATTTAAATTTTATTTGTAGTACTACATGCAAAGTTTACTGAAAACTATTTTCACTTTGCATATTAAACTGGACTAAAATGAAGGCTTGTAATATACTCACAATGTATCTCCTTAGAAGCAGCTCAACTATTATTAAAAGAGAGAGAGAGTCAAGCTGCCTAAGTGATCTAATGACAGTGCAAAATGCTAATATTCATTGATCAGAGTTGAGTTGACAAGGTCAATGCTGGAGAAGGATTCAGAGGCGGTAGCTCAACATCCCTGAATATTATCATTGATGAGAAAACGCAATACTTATCATAGTGCTACTGACTCCCTCTGGCAGATGTATGGAACAGTCTTGAATGGCCCCAGACCAAGAAAGGACACATGTGACTAAGGCCTTGTCTGTATTCAAAGTTGCACTGGTTTAACTGAAAGTGTTATTTTGAACTAGTTTATTTAAAACTGGTGCAAAACACAGTCTGGGACATTCAATCTGATTTAAATATTTTTATCAATTTATCTTAATATGATAAGAAATCAATTTAAGCTAAATTGATATAGAACTGGATTAAATCAAATTGTGAATGTTCACACTGTTTTGCACCAACTTAACCAAATTGTTTTTTAAAGCAATTTAAACTTAAACTGGTTCAACTTTAAATATATACAACTTGTAAGATTGCTGCAGCACAAGGCCAAAAAGCAGTCATAGTGAGTGAAACAGTTACTTGGTATTAAGACAGGTGTGATCAGAAGAGGAGAAAAGGCAAGTGGACGGACAATATGCATCTTTCTTTTGCTGGCAAAACTAAAAAGTACAAGCTCTTAAGCACAATACAAAGATTACTATAATTAGTTTACTTTGATAAGAAATGTTGTGAACTCAAGTTATGCTTTGCACAAAACTAAAACCAAAAAGATGAAAATATATCGAAGTAAACACTCACCTTTTTCTACATTAGCACTACCACCACTCACTGGTGCAGCTTCAAAAGAGGTTCCCCGTACAGAAAACACTTTTACTTTTTCATCACACTTCACAGTACACAGAGCATTTCCTAGGAAAGATATCATTTTGCAAAAAAACAAAGTACAGGGTATCAGCGAATCATAAGAAATACTAGTGCTTCTAGCAGAAAATGCAGTGTTTAAAAAAAAAATCCACAAGATTATCTCCCTAAAATTGCAGTTTTAGGTCACCAAAATCAGAAAATCAGGAGGCTTAAAACTGCATTTTACAAATATTTTAACATTTCCTTCCTATCACACACGATTTGAGAAACATGCCAGTATGGAGAAAATGCTTTTCCCCTTTCTGATCAGAGCAGCATGACTGCATTCAAATGAGCTCTCCACTTTTAGGTACTTTTACATTTCAAAGATCAGGATTGTAACTTCACAACACAATATGAAGAGCCTCCATTTCACGAACAGGTCTTTTAAACTGTCACATGACTTAAGAAAAAAAAATCAATCCCACTACATTTGGTTTTGGATATCTTAACTGACTTAATCTTTATAATTGGAGGTGTTAGGAACAGTGGAGGGAAAAGAAATGCTAGAATATCAGCTACCGATTAAAAAAAAACACAAACACAAACACAAACACCACAAGATACCATGTAGGCTAAGGAAAGAAAATCCTTTCACAATAAAACTTAAGAAACAGGCTAATGAGCTCATGTCTAAATTTAAAAAATTAAAACATAGGATCAGACAGGCATTAGAGAACTATGATTGAAGCAAAAACTGCAAATAATTACTAAAGAAAGTCAATTAAATATTACAAATAATCAGATCAATGTCTACATAACTACGAAAAATAACCTTATGGATATCTGAAATCAGAACTAACGCTAGCCATATTAAATAAAGTCAGACAGTTATCTGAATGTCTTACATGTTGCAAAATCTGATCAGAAGTACATTAACAGAGAAATACAATATGTAAGAAAATCACCACCAGAGATCATTAATTAAAATGCTAGATCTGGTTTCTGAGCTGCAATCCTATAGTACCAGGGAAAATTCTATATGTTTTTACAAAAATAACTTCTGTTTTCTAGTTTCATTCTGGTTAACCATAGCGATTTAGGACATTATCTTGAAATTCCTTTCACATCCCAAGTTGTAGTAATGGGAGTTTTGGTAACACAGGTAAGGAGGATCAGGTCCTTATTGTACAGCATACACACAGTCTTGTATTGCTCACCTGCATAAATAGTTCTCACAAAAGTGTCAGGTGATTTAATCTCAATGATGTCAGAAATAGGGGCAACATCAAGTTTAGCTGCCACTCTGGGAAGAAGATTCTAAAAAGTTAAATATGAGAAGTTAGCAAAATGTTCTAAATGCTGACAGGTTGAACCCTAAATATGTAAGGAAGTTAAAATAAATCTGTATCATATGAACTATAATTAAGATACATTCAGTGTCCTAATTTTAACTTTTATATAATGGTATCTGTGAGAGGACGCACAAAACCATAGACTTCTAGTACGGCTACTCATGTAGCCTTTGCAGTCAAATGAAAGCCCATTACTGTAACAACATTAGAAATTTTATGAGACTTACAGTAAGTAAACCTTAATTCAATATGTTGAATTATGATGCTTATTTGCTTTAATAGTTTAAAACTGAATATAGATGCCATTTGCTCTCAAAATTGACAGTTATGGATTGCTGGATTCTGACAAGTAGGGTTGTTGGGTTTTTTTATTTTTATTTTTTAAATATATTTAGAAGTTATTTCCCAAATACCAAGAATGAGGAACAAATCTGTACTTGAGCAGACACAAAAAAACCCCTATCTTAAAATTACAAAATTTAAGAAAGACACTCTTTTTTAGTATATAGTTGACTACGAAATGTGTACTTAGCATCCTCTCTGATGTTTTTAAATATAGAAGCAGCACAAATCTTATATGTAATAAGGACGACAATGGTTAAGTTCTTCCCCCGACTTGTACATGCACAAAACATGGGTACACTTCTGGTACCTTTAGTCATGTTAAGTAGTACCTTACTACAGGAATAGGTACACTGAATTACTCCCACAGAAAATTACTACTCAATGTAAACAAATGTGTCAGAGTTCGACATTAGGAGAATAGGTTCTTCATACAAAGATCTTAGGACAAGAAAGCTGAAGCTACCATTTTTAACCAGCTAAATATCAAGTCAGAGCTGCCAAGAAAATTTGCATTGGGACAAAAAGCATCTAAAGAACTCTATGAACAAAACTAAAACACTTATAAAGACTGATACTGATTGCAAGTGAAAGCTCATCTAAGGGAAGCCAGATCGAATTACTCATGGAATACTTATGTGGAAGACAAAGTAAAATAAAAAAAAAATAAAAAAATAAAAATAGAGAGTTGCACTTACATTTTAAATAATATAAAACGGAATTAGTTAGCAGTTTTCATGCACAATTAGAAAAAATTTTACACTCTAGTCTGCATTACTCCATAGACATATGTAAAAAAACCCAAAACAGTTTAGTGCTAAAAGGCATGCATGCTTTCCTTCATCGATGCAAACCACACAACTGAATACAAAGTAAAATAAAAGAGCTACCACGGCTAGCTTTTTATGCTAGTCTCTCTTTTCGGAAGGCATAATCGTTTCAGATCTCTAGTTCCTATTTGTTTTATTAAACATCCACATAGAAAGCAAAATTTATCTATGACTAATATATTACAATTAAACACTTGCTTTAAATTGCTCTTTTACACTGCTGTAACATTTCAGAAAAGTCCAGCATGGCTACAGAATATATGAAAAGTCTTTCACGGATTTCTGACTCACACTTACGTATAGTGGGCTCTTAGCCTCATACATGCTACAGATTTGTGTGCGTTTCTTATCTGCTCACCTTCCCAAAGGCAGATGCTCCAGCACAGATGTGTGTGTAATTAAACTGTTTTTGAGTTGCCAAAATCAATGGAGTCAGCTCCTCTGAGGAAAAACATGTCACAGTTTACAACAGTCTCATTTATAATTTTCAATTACCGTTTTAATTGCTAAGAATGACACCAGACTATTTTTGGCTGTATACAAATAATGCTCACCTGGTAGAAATCCTTTGTATACATCATGCTGAGCCACTAGAACTTTTGCAATGCCCTGTACTTTGCTGAGCTCTTCCGCTACCTACGATTACAAAAGTATTAGTAGTAGTATTACACCAGCACATAGAGGTGCAATTGAGCTTAGGGCCCTTGAGCTTAGGGCCCCAGGGCGCTAGGCACTGTGCAAACAAAGGGTACGTCTACACTACCTGCCAGATCAGCGGGTAGCGCTCAATCTATCGGGGATCAATTTATTGCGTGTAGTGTAGACGTGATAAATCAATCCCTGATCGCTCTCCCATCGACTGCTGAACTCCAGCTTGGTGAGAGGCGGAAGCAAAGTCGACGGGGGAGCCGCGGCAGGCTGCGAGGACGCAACGCAAGTAATTTAAATTCAATCTAAGATACGTTAACTTCAGCTACGCTATTCTCATAGCTGAAGTTGCATATCTTAGATCGATCCCCCCCACACACACACACACCCAGTGTAGACCAGGCCAAATAGTAAGAGACAGTGCCTTCCCCATATTGCTCATAATCTAAATAGACAAGACAAAGACAGGAGTGAAACAGAAGTGTAGATTTGCCCGAGGTCACATAGCTGGACATTGGCAGAATTCACTGGAACAGAACACAGGTCTCTGACTCCCAGTCCAGTGCCAATATACTAGACCAGAGGTGGGCAAACTACAGCCCGCGGGCCACATCTGGCCCACGGAACCATCCTGCCTGGCCCTTGAGCTTCCGGCTGGAGAGGCTAACCCCCGGCTCCTCCCCCACTGTCCCCCCTCCCCTGCAGCCATGCTGCCGCACAGGGAGCATTCTGGGCGGTGGGGCTGCGTGCTTCTGCAGGGCAGTGCAGCAGCATGTCTGGCTCCAGCCAGGCAGTGTGGCTGCGAGACATGCTGCTCTGAGTGGCATGGTAAGGGGGCCGGGCTGGGCGGGTCAGGGGACAGAGAGTGGTTGGATGGGGCAGAGATTCAAGGGGGGGGAGAGGCAGCAGTCAGGGGACGAGGAATGGGTTGGGTTGGATAAGCGTGGGAGTCCTGGGGGGGGGGCTGTCAGGGACGTGGATAGGGGGCAGAGCAAGTCAGGGGACATAGGGAGTTGGAGAGGGGCAGGGGCCCCCGGGAGGGGGCAGTCAGGGGACAAGAAGCAGGGGGATTGGATGGGTCAGGGGTCCTGAGGGGAGCAGTCAGGGGGCAGGAAGTGGGAGCCAGGTGGTTTGAAGACGCACAGCCTTTCCTACCCCGCCCTCCATATAGTTTTGCAACCCCGATGTGGCCCTCCAGCCAAAAAGTTTGCCCACCCCAGCACTAGACTATGCTGCCTCTCCAATATAAATACACACTATTTTTGAATAAGACAAAAACTGCAAAAGAAACCATCATAAGACATGTTAGCCTCATGTAAATAGTAGTGTGCAATAACCTTATGTTATTACATTGGAACTACAGTTCTCAACAGGGGTGGGACAGTGAGCCTTCAAATATTTCAGTAATTACAGTAAAATTGAAATGCCAGCAACGCCATATGCTCAAATTTGGCCCAGTCACTCCTTTGTTGTGATGAAGCAGTGGGCAGGGCAAATCTGAATGAAAGGCACTGCTATCTGGTCGTGGAGGAGCCTCCAAGTTCAAAAACAAGGATCTGAGTTAAAGAAGGTGAAGGAGAATCCCTACAAGAGTATAAACATTTATAATAAAAGTGATCAACAATTACTATGAAAAACAGTCAGCCTAATGCTTCAACTGATTTAATTGAATTATTCAAGAGCTTAATCTTACTTCCTCTGAAATCAATGAGTTTTGCCATTTATTTCAATGATATAGGGCTTATGTTACAAGTGCTAAGGAAAACAAGCAGTGATGTAGTCCTCTTGTTAATTACAATAGAAATCGTTTGTACTGAAGTCTGACATTATTAGCTGTTGAATTGCTGTAGGTTTCAGATATGCAGTTATGTTTTTGCTGTATTACATACACAAAAGCAAATTTTAAGCTACAAAAGGGTTATTGCAAATCACATTGAGGTGTATTGATAGAACCGTGTTAAGACACTTGCATTGCCCCAAACAACACTACTTCCTTGCTTTCCTGAAGACCAGTTTTACCCCCATAAACAACAAAACAAGGGTTGAGAGAGAGAAAACCAAGGGTTGTAAGAGAGGAAACCGAAGTGGCCACTACATAAGTTATTTATGTATTATGACTTTTTTGTCCCACCTGTACACATTCTTACAACTTTCTTTTTAAAGTTCACGTTATATGCAGTATCATTTTCTAAAATAACTTGGGTCACCACCACACACAACACATGGAGAATTGAAAGAGAACAAGTTTCACCATCACTATTTAGTTATGAGTGCAAAAAGTCTCCAAAATAAAAGGAGTGCAAATGGAGGTGTTACAAAAAGTGAACCAAACAGATGTTTGCTCCTGGTCTCAGACCTAAATTTAAAACCAGTCTTTACAGTTTAGTTATAATCCCTTCTCCTGAGATTTGTGACTGGAGAGGATGCCACAACTTTAATATCACTTGCCATGTGTATGGGTCTCTGCCTAAGACAAAACTTATCACTACAAGAGAAACAATTCAGAACTAACTCAGTTTAATTTTACAAATTATCAGACATGATCAACATCACTTCCACAGTCTTTATACAGTTAAACTGTATTGACCTGTAGGTGTCAGTGCTAAAAGGCTATTCTCGAAATCCTTAGTGACAATGTAACAAAACTGGTCTTCTATAGACTCTTGAGACGATTCAAGCAACAGTACTGGCAAGCACACAAGGCATTAGTTCTCTAATGTGTAGCATGCTTTTAAATTCAGGAAACACTAACATCTTAATCATACATTAGTAACACCTTTGATTGTTAAGGATTTGTTTACAGTGTAACAGTGAGATTTTTTTAAAAGTTCTGTGTGTCATTCTTTATGTTCTGTTTACTTTTTGACATTTTCACAGAATGGACAATAAAATTCAGTTAAGCAAGTTTTGCTTTCAGATTCTTAGTGCTGCAATACCTGGATTTCAAACTTTATACGAGAATATTTGTTTTTAAATAGCTATTTAAACTGGAATTTTAACATTTCTATTGGCCTTTGGATTTATAAAAACTTCATTTAAAAAGAAAAATTTAAGTTGAGAGTCCCTTTTAGCATGGTCACTTTAAAAAAAAACAAAAAAACAACCCACACCGTATATGCATATTTTCAGTTTAGAAGAGCAACAGTTTAAATGCAGGACATTTCCTTGGGACTAGTGACCATTGGTATAGCTCCTCCTATTTGGACGTCATTCTTGAAACTGATCCAAGTCTTGTTTGGTTTACTTAATGGTAGTCACTACTTTGTTTAAACACATCTAGAAAGAAAAATAATCAGGTTTCTTACCTTGTCACAGTTGGTACCAGCTACTAAACAAGATACTTCACCTCCAAGCCGCTTTGCTGCAGTGATAGCATTTAGTGTAATGGGTGTAAGAGACTCATTTGTGTGTTCAGCTATTACCAATGTACTCTGAAATCGCTGGAGCAATGAGGCCTTAAAAAAGAAAAAGAAAAGAGGAAAACACACAGGGTTAACATTAAATGTGGAAGGAACAAACAGTATTTTATAGTATTTTACAGAGACCACCTAGTGCCTTATAGAAAGCATTTCATTTGTACAAAACTACATTAACCAGTAACACTGAACAGACCAACTGAACTAACAGATGGTACTTTCAAACTGCTTTATTAAAAGTACCAAGCACTAAGCAAGTGACAATCTTCTGAACTTCATATACTGCACATATACTGAACATATACTGCATAGCCATTTTGAGATGATAGGAAGATAGTGGTCAGGACTAGGGATAACAATTTTATAAACTAGATTTTTAGGTCAATTGATCAGTCTGGTTTGTTGAGCACATGGAAGTAATTTAAGAATTTGGATGGCTGTAGGATGAAATCCACAAAGGAAAGGAAGCAGGACATAATGGAAGGGAATCAGAGGATAATTTACACTGCTATAAGGCAAGTATTTGCTTGAAACAATATATTTTTCAAACAAAGCTTTGACTAAACTCCTAGAGAAAGAACCTGCGCTTATTTTATTTTTAAAAAAATATATTGTATTCTTACTTTGCCTTTATTAATTGTTGGGAATTGGAGAAACAAACCAATAATTAGGGTCTTAGGCAGGTTTGCAGTTTAAAGAAACCATAATTTAAAAAATCTATTGGACTGTATCAGACTTGAAGCTAAGTAATATATTTTATTTTAAAATGTTCAACCCTTTTCTGATGATTCAAACAATATCCCATCAGAGTCCAATATGGCTACTTAAAATAATTACTTGACCAACCTACTTACTATACTCTCTGGTAATTCTTTAGAACTTGTTCTGGAGCACTTTACAAATCAAAACAAAATTGCAAAAGCAGGAAGAGGATCAAACTGAAATGAAACAAAAGGATTCTAAATGTTTACTTTGTTTCACTAATACTTCAGTTTACCGTATTTTTCCATGTATAAGACGCCCCCATGTATAAGACGCCCCCACTTTTCTAACCCCAAATTCAGGTTTTTGTTTTTTTTTTTCCCTCCAGCTGCAGCTGTTCCCCCCCACACACTTTGCTGCCAGGAGGGGGGGAGGAGAGGGGAGGTAGGGGGAGGGAAGGAGGAGGGCGGAGGCTCGCCGCGCCCCTGCCCCTGGCAGCCTGCCCCCCTGCCCGCCCGCCCCTCCCCTCCCCGGCCGCTCCTGCCGCCCCCCTCGGCCCCCCCCCCCCCCCCGCCCCCCCCCCCCCGCCCTCCCGCCCCCCCCCCCCCCCCGGTCGCTCCCCCCCCGCCCCGCGGTCCCCCGCCGGCTGTGCCGCGACAGAGCGGCGGGGGGGCGTGGAGCCGGGAGCGGGGAGGCGGAGGAGGGCGGCTGCCGCCGGGCCCGGCGCCCCGCTCCCCCCCCGCGTCCCCCCCCCCCCTCCCCCCCCCCCGGCTCCCCGGTCCCCGCCTCGCGCCCCGCCGCCTTGCCGGGCCGGCCGGCCGGGCCGGGGACCGGGGGGGGGGCGGGGAGGCGGAGCGGCGGGGCGGAGGGGGGGGGGAGGGGAGCCGGGGCGGCGGCTGCGAGGGGGAGGGGGCGGCGGGCCCGCCGGAGCCCTCGGCCCCCCAGCCGCCCCCCCTCCCGGCCCCCCCGCCCGCTCCCCCCCGCGCCCCCCCTCCCGCTCCGCTCCCCGGACAGGGCGGGCCCTGTGCGAGGCGCCGGGGGGCCGGGCCGGGGGGAGGGGGGGAGCGGGGCTGGCTCCCGGCGAGCCGCCCTCCCCCTCCCCCCGCCCGCTCCCCCCCCCCGCCCCCCCCCGCGCCCCCCCCCCCCGGCGGCCTCCCGGGCACCGCCCGGGAGCGCAGGCCCGAGGGGGGCCGGGGGCCCCGGGGCGGCCCGGTGGGGCTGCCCTGCCGCCTGGCTCCCCGCCCTCCCCAGCCGCCCGGCCCCCGGCTGCCCGGCCCGGCCCGCCCGTCCGTGGTCCGGGCCGCCCGGCCCCGCCCGACGCCCCGCCCCCGCCCGCCGGGCCACTGCCGCCCCCGGCCCCGCCCCCAGCCGGGCCGGGGGTGCTGGGGGGGCGGGCCAGGAGGTGGGTGGAGGGAGGGGGCAGGGGGGGGGGGGGGGGGGGGGGGGGGGGGGGGGGGGTGGGGAGGGCGGGGGGTTGGGGGGATAGGGGTGGAATAGGGCTAATTTTTTTTGAAAGAAGTAGGTTGATTACAGCCTCTTTACATGCAAGAGGTTAATTTAGCCAAGCACTGGCCACTCACAAATGATACACAAAATCACAGAACATTATTTGCAGGTAGCCTTTTGGATTAACTATATGGACTGGTTGCCTAACAGAGTGCATTAAAAAAAAACAAAAAAAACCCTGCATTATTTTCCAAAGGATTTAAGTCATGATATATTTAAGTCTCTCCCTATAAACACATAAGACCATGTAAGAGAGTAACCAGGTATTTCCTTCATGCCTAGTGCCACATAGCCCCACAAGGACAATGCACCCAAGATCCTCCAAGATCTTCATTACTGTATGGGAGGATACAAGGGAAGAGGTATCAGCTGCCTTCACAGTACCACTTCTTACCCCTGCTCTGGGGAAACTCCCTAGAGTCAGGGACCTTTGGAGTCTGCTCAGGAGGTAATACAGCTGTGCTAACAGGTTCAGGAGGAGAAGCTGCCTGGGGCCAAAAGGTGGTATAAAGATACAAGAGCTACAGCGGGTTTTAATTATAAACCTTACCCCTTACGTCAGGGATAGGCAACTTATGGCACGCATGCTGAAGGCGGCACGCGAGCTCATTTTCAGTGGCACTCACACTGCCCAGGTCCTGGCCACCGGTCTGGGGGCACTCTAAGAAGTTTAATTTAAAATTAAATTAAAATGCAAACATTTTAAAAACCTTATTTACTTTACATACAACAATAGTTTAGTTATATATTATAGACTTGTAGAAAGAGACCTTCTAAAAACGTTAAAATGTATTACTGGCACGCGAAACCTTAAATTAGAGTGAATAAATGAAAACTCAGCACACCACTTCTGAAAGGTTGCCAACCCATGCCTTACGTTAACATTCCTAATATGATAGGAATAGAAATGACCTATTGGAAATTCCATGCAGAAAACCTGAGTTTTCTTTCCCATCCCCTCAAAGGGGAACCCAGACGTTTTAGGAAGTAAAATATCCAAAAGTGAATACAGAAGATGAAAGTACTCAATGACTACCACCACTTCACCATGGAAATGCATTATTAAATTGCAATTTCTTTTAGGTTTTTAGATTTCTATTCTTTAGGTTTTAGTCTATGAAGTTAAGTATCATTTATTATTTTGGTGCTTGTCAGACAGTGATTGCTGAGGCTTTAAAATACTGCTGAGTGGGCACAACATATACTCATACTGTTTTTGCAATGTTTATGACCTATAATGCTATTGTAATACTCTTAGAAATCTCAGTCATGTTGCTCTGTAATTCCTGTATAATAAAAATTCAGGTGCATATGGATCAATCAGCTGCCTAGCCAAAGTTTTAAATGTGTGTTTTTAATTAATGTTTGAAAAAAATTACCTTCACATCAACAATAAAGACTTTTGCACTCAAAGGCAGCTCTAGGCACCAGCAAAACAAGCAGGTTCTTGGGGCTGCATAATGCTGGGGCCCCAGCTCAAACCTGAGGCAGCGCTGGATCCTGACCGCCCCGGGGGCAGTAACCAGCCTGTTGTTCTGCTGGCGAGGCAGGGAGCTGGCTAAGTGGGAAGCGTGTCCCTGCCGCTCTCCCTCAGGCAGCGGCCACTCACCCCTCCTCAGGCAGGAGCGGATAGCACGGCCCTGCCCCGGCTGCAGAGGACAGGCGGAACATGGCGCCCGGGCAGGCCGTTCCTCCTCAGCTTGTCCCCGCCTGCTCCTCCTCCTCCCCTCTGCGCCACCTCCTGCCAGGGGCTGAGCGGAACACCGAGGATGAGCGCAGCCGGGATCCAGCAGCAGCCCCAACCCCCGACCACGGGAGCAGCGGCGACGGCAGACGAGTCCACTCCAGGAGAGATCTGCAGCAAGGTAAGAGTCGGGCTGGATGGGAGGGTCCCCGGAACCCCTGGGGAGCTTCTGCCTGCTAGAGCTCCAGAGGCCGTCACGTCCCTCCCCAGCCCCGCACTGCGCGCCGGTGCCTAGAATCTCCTTCTGCCTCCCCCACTGCAGGGGATGAGAGACCTGGCAGAGAGGGGCAGCATCTATCCAGCAAGCCCAGCACCTTTTCCTTGGCTGCTCCAGCCCCAGAGCTCTCTCCGCTGCATGCCCCTTGGACTCCCAGCTGGGCGGCCTCAGCGCTGGGAAAACGCCAGCAGGGCTGGGTCCAGTGTGTGTCCGAGCTCATGGGGAGTTCTCTCACCCCAATGACTAGCACCTTACCTACGGCAAGTACAGTAGTGCGATAGGAGCGTGGCATGAAAAATATCATGTCAGGTTGTGACACAGTCACTCAAATCATGATTACGTGTGTGTACTGTGCCTCTCTATTGATGCCATTCGTGCTAATTTCCATTTCGCATTGGTTCCAGTGGTTAAAGGGGTAAAATGCCAGAACAAAAATGACTTTCCGGTGCTGCCTACCGGCAACAAAGAGAAACAGCAAAAAGAAATAGAAAAACTATTTTAAAAAGTCGAAAATCAAGGAGAAAGCTCTAAGCAATGCATTGAAGGTGATTATTCATCAACTGATGAAGACCAATCGAACCAAAGATTATCTTTATCAACTGACAAAGATGAACAACAATCTGACCAAAGATTATCTTCGCTAACTGATAAAGACGAACAATCACAATCCATCCAAAGATTTACTTCTTCAGCTGAAGAGTCCAGAAACGAAGAACTGTTATCCAAATCTAAAACTGAAGAATAATTATTGGAAGGTGGAGAGACTGACATAGGATCGGATCCAAGTACATGGCCAACAATAATTACTGATGCAATGTGAATGATTGTGAAAAAAAGGTCCTTCAAAACTAGATTCTACATTTGAATATGCATTTAATGAGTCAAATCATCGACTTATGCCATCTAGTATGAAGAAAAAAAATGAAAAATGGGGAACTTAATAGATCGTGGTTAGTGTAGTCACAGACCAAATATGTCGGGTTTTGGTTTTGCTGCAAACTGTTCTGTAACTCTGACATTCTTCTGGCAACTGCAGGTTTTAATGACTGGTGAAATTTGCATCAGCATTTGAAAGAACATGAAACATCAAAAAAAATCATTTATGCTCGTTGACAAATTGGACTGAGCTGTCAAACAGATTATGTACAACAATCGATGCAGTACAGCAATGTCAACTAAATTCAGAAATTCTACGTTGGCAAGTTGTGTTGGAACATTTACTGGCAATCATTAATTTCCTAGCCAAACAGTGCCTTGCATTCCATTGGTCCCCAGATATTTTATATGAGAACAACAATGGACATTTCTTAAAATTGGCTGAGTTATTTGCAAAATTTGATAATGTTATGGCTGAGCATGTACGAAGAGTGAAAGATGGAGAGAGTCACACCCATTATTTGGGTAAAAATACACAAAATGAGAATACAATTTACACACTCCATTAGACATTATGAAATTTTATCGAATTTGAAACATGCCAAATATTACTCAATTATAGTTGATTGTACTCAAGATCTGAGCAAAATCGAGCAAATGTCAATAGTTTTACGATTTGTGAAAATTGATGAAAATGCAGAAGTAAAAATTTGTGAACACTTTCTAGAATTTATACCAGTGAATGAAACTACTGGGAAAGCCCTCACAGGTGTAATTCTACAGAAATTGGAACACTATGGAATACCTTTAGAAAATATGCGCTGTCAAGGGTACAATAATGGCTCAAATATGTGAGGACAACATGCAAGTGTACAGCAAAGAATACTGAATTTAAACAATCGAGCTTTTTTCGTTCCTTGCCACGCGCATTCGCTCAATCTGGTTGCCAGTGATGCCACCAAATCATCTAAAGATGCCGTTTCATAGTTTACCACAGTGCAAGCAATTTACAACTTTTTTTTAATGCTTCCACACACCGTTGGGCAGTCTTGAAGAAGCATCTTGAACAAAAACTCACACTTAAACCTCTAAGTCAAACTACATGGGAAAGCAGGATAGACACTATTAGACCATTCCGATATTCATCAGAAGAGATTTACGATGCACTATTTGAAATAAGCCAGGACTTCTTGTATGATCCTTCATTTCGACATGAAGCTGAAACATTGGCTCAGAAAATGATGCAGTTTCAATTTTCATGTTGCACGGTTATTTGGCATAATATTCTAAATCAAATTAAATTTGACCAGCAAAGTTATGCAGAACATAACCAAAGACATATCCGAGGCAAAGACGCTTTTGAATAAAACGCTGGAATATTTAAAAAAAATACCGTTCAAATGAAGGATTTGAAGAAAGTGTCAAAGAAGCAACAACAGTAGCAGAAGATCTTGATTTTGAACCGATGTTTGCACCTCAACAATTCATTCGTCCTCGGGGAAAAAAACAAGACAGTTTTGTTATGAGGCTCGTGATGATCCTATTCTCGATCCAAACGAAAGGTTTAAAGTTGAATGTTTCTTTGTATTTTGGATGTAGCTATAACTTCCATTGAAGAAAGATTGTGTCAGTTACATGGTCATTGTGAAACTTTTGAATTTTTATACAATATTGGAAATATTAAAAATCAGTTTTCCAAAGAAGACCTCATGAAGCACTGCCAAGACCTACATTTAGTGCTCGGTAGTGATCACGCTGATGACACTGATGCAGTAGAATTGTATGATGAATTAATAGCTTTATCTGAGCTAATAAGTCCTAAAACTTCTCCTCTAAAAGTATTAGAATTTATAGCAAAAAATGATTTTTTCACTCCAAATACTGCTATAGCATTACTGGTAATGTTAAAAGAATGTGTATCAGTGGCTTCTGGTGAGCACAGTTTCTCAAAACTGAAATTACTAAAAAAATTATTTGAAATCCACCATGTCTCAAAATCGTTTGTCAGGACTCGCATTAATTTCAATTGAAAGTACCATTGCAAAAAATTTAGATTTCACTGACTTATTAAAAGACTACACAAGTATAAAAAAATTCAGTTCATCTAAATTCTTTTAATTTATGAGAAACTGGAAGACACTAACGTGTTTCATTACAGTGTATAGTTGAAGCCAAATTGTTGGTAATTGTGATTTTGTTAAAATTAAATGTTAAAATTAAACTAGTAGGAAAGTTTTAGTTCATTAACTACAAATTCTCGGTTTTCATTTTTTTTAAATTTTAAACAGTCAAAACAAAAACAAAACTGCAAAGTACAAATGTGTAAAAGCCAAAAAAAAGCGAGGGGTGGCAAAAAAAACTAGAGCCAGCCCTGTTTGCACTCTGGCCATATTTCAAGTGACATATTGTAGTGTTCAGGTCATCTTTCAGGAAACCTATTTATGTGAATGATCATGCCAGGCAACGGCTATTGAGGATGCAGTGAAGAATAAAATAAAGACCATGGGACAATTTTCAGATATACCAAACACTCCAAACTTGTACCAAAGTCAACAAAAACTGAAAATGCTCAACAGCATCAAAAATCAAGCCACACAGTAAAATAAGTAAAGGCACAGCAAGAATAGATTCTGAAGGAAAAAAAAAAAAAAGAGAGAGAGTATGCCTTTAGTGAAAGACTACTAGATATTAGAAAAGTCAAATTCGGGTCTGCTAGGCATGCAGAAAGATTAAAAGTTACATTTATACCATCTTTCATCCAAGGATCTCAAATATTTTTTAAAAAAGGTGGGAAATATTGAATTTATAGATATGTTGAGTCCAAAAGAGATAAGATCTTTTGTGCAATAAAAAAAGCATTATTGAAATCTGAAAAAGGTCAACAGCTTTTACCCTCCAATCTTTAAGGCCAAAACAAGGAGTTGGAAGCAGCACAAAAAGAGTGAACTAACATTCAAAATATTTTTCTTCTCCAATGTCACCCCATCATACAGAGAGAGAACTAGTAGGTTTTTTGCATCCCCATTTGGGTAAAAATACCAATATTGAGTATTTACGTTTGTAAACTTTAAAACTCCCAATAAAAAGGAAAACTTAGAAATAGGTAAGGCATAACTTTATCCAAACAACCTGATGTATCATTATTTTAACTCTCTAACATGCAACTTGGAGATAAAGTATCCACAGAACAATGATTTATGAAGTTATTAGGGCACTAATTTAAAAAATTAATGGAGTCATTGAAATACTAATATCATATAGCTATCCTACCACCATCGTACTTTACCTAGAATGTGCCTTACCAGTCATCACTATTTACTTGTAGGGAGTAAGTGGAGTTTTCCTTAGCACACAGTAGAAATCAACTGGTTTCAGATATAGGACCTGTGGTTGCCTAATTTTATTAAGTTTCTTCTACCATTACCTTCTTATTTAGATACGGTATTTGCAGGATTCTTCATTCAGAGAAGAGCTCCTCTGAAATGTATGACAACTCTCAATTATCCCCTTCCTCCCCACGTCCCCCAACAAGATACCCTATCTTGCAGCGGACACCCCTCAATCTAATTTAAGACTATGACCCGGTTTATCTTAATCAATAGTTTCTCCATTTTAAAGATATCCTAATCTGTAAAACTATCTCAATAAAAGTTGCATTAAGTAGACAATTATATTCTAGAATACCTCAGATTGGCTTTTTCCCTGATTTTTTAAGAGAATCAAACCTAGATGACATAAAAAGATGAGGCAAATGTGTTTTACTATCAATGGAGAGTCCAGGATTTAGGTACAGAAAGTCACCAGTATTTGCAAATTCCTTCTCACCATCCACATGATCTCCCAAAACTTCACTTAAATCAATTGGTCACAACTCCATTTCAATCAGTGGAGTCACATACACTTGCAACAGTGGTGAATTTGGTCTTTCACATCTGTTTAGTTTCAACTGAACAGCAGAACAAAGATTATTCCTTATCCCTATATAAACAGGCCACTGGAGCTTCCTCTGCAGTAAACAAGTTGAAAGTCCAGGTTCCTTGGCATTGTTTTGTGCTTTTGTTTACAAAGCCACTTATACAGTATATTTAAATATGATCCCCCATGACAGCTGATATCAGAGCAGGATTCTTCCATTAAAATTCCTTGCCCCTCTTCTTTGTTGCATGGGATAAATATTTTGAAATTACTAGTTTCTCCTTATCTTTCATACTTTACAAATGCTCCCTGTTTAAAAAAATGCAGGGAAGAGAGTCTTGATCACAATATTGCTAATATAGTTCATCTTACAAATTCAAGAATAAGAGTGCAAATGTTGACAATCAACAAGTTTGGCTTTGTGTTTCTCATTTTGTGGAACTTGGAACTCTAAATTGGTCATAATAAGGGATTATTATTTATACTGTACTAGCACCCAACCGAGGGGCCGTACAGATATACAGGAAAAGATCATCCCTGTCCCAAAGAGCCTTTAATCTAAAAATACAAAAAACACAAACAAATTGGTCAGGATGACAGTTTGTATCTTTTAAAAAACAGTGAAACTAACATGACAGCCTGTCCACTGCCCCGTACTAAACCATTGTTTGTTAATAACAAAATCCATTGATATATCTATAGTATGAATACTTTGAACTTCCATACCACTTTCCTTTGAGATTCTCAAATGTTCTTTACAAATAAAGCTTGTCGCCATTTTACCAAAAGGGATACTTAGGTAGGTGGCCTGTAAGTAACTTGCTTAATGTCCTTCCCCCTACAGCATGATAGATTAGATAAAATATGTCCTTCATCCACCCACCAAGTAACCCTGAGTATTCACTTAGTTGTAAAGCTTAGCAACATACAAGCTGGAACACAGAGTATGATGCAACAAAAAGTAACTAACCTTCTATGGCCTAACATATAAAAGTGATCAGACTCCACCTTTACACGCATGCCTCCCAGTTAAATTAGTTTAAGCTCAATCCTGCAAAGGATATACATGCATTCAATTCCCACTGCAGTCAACTGGAAATGAGGGCACTCAGGACCAAGATGCACTAAGGCATATTCCCACTCTCTGCCTATTTTACCACCACAAATCTGGCTAAGCCTCCCCTTGACACACACATGACTTTTTACAAACTAAGATCCAGTCACTAAAAACCAAGAGTCTTACAGCTGCAGTAATTTTTATTCATCCGTGGGCTACACAGGGTTTTTAATCACTGAAAGTGAGAGTCCTGGATCCCTGCTCCGAGTAATGCAGACCAGGACAACTTTTTAGACTTTTGCTATTAGATGAAAGTCTTATTTCACATGAGCCATTATTCGAAGTGAGATAAAAATACATCTCCATAGACTGATTAAGAACTTGTCAAGGATGTTCAGAGTATGAGAGGGGCACTCTTTTGCATAACGCAATATAAATTAGACCAAACAAACCTTTTGCTCTGCCTTTTCCTCCTTGTGCTGTCTTAAATGATCCCCCAAACCTACCAGTTTGTTCTCCAAGTCCTCCAAGGGCATGGTAAAAATGTAACAGGCTTAGTTTGCAGCAAGGGAGGTTTGGATTAAATAGTAGGAAAAGTTTTCCAACTCTAAGGATAGTTAAGCACTGGAAGAGGTTTCCAACCCCCCAGTTTTGAGAACAGGTCGGACAAACACCTGGCAGGGATGGTCTGGGTTTACGTGGCCCTGCCCCAGCGCAGGTGCCCTCCTGAGCTGCCTGCCAGCGCCAGGCTGTGGCTGGGACCACGGGTCCTGTGGGCGGCTCGCGTCTCCCTGGCTCTGGGTGACCTTTGGCCCAGTTCGGGGCGCAGCCGGCCCAGCCCTAGTTGCGGGGCCACAGGGCCGAGCCAGGCTGCTCCCCAGGACGGCGGGGGTGGGGGGAGCCAGCGCCGAAGCGGGGCGGCCGTACGGGCCCCCGGGAAGGGCTCCACGGGGGGCGCAGCTCCCCCGCCCGGCACTGAGGGGCTGCCGCTGCTCCCTGCGGAGCGGGCCCCGACCGCCGCGCCGCGCCGCACTCACCGCCCGCCTCAGGCGCCGAGCCCCGACCGCCAGCAACATGGCGACTCCCTCCGGGTCCCTCTCACCCGCCCCAGCAGCACCCACCCGAGCCGGTTGGGCGCAGCAGAGATCTCGCGCGAGCGGCTGAGGGACAACGCTACTTGGAATCCTGCCTTCTCCCATTGGCCAGCGCCAACAGCCAATCAGAGGAGGCGGAAAGTTTCTTGGGCTCTTTGAGTTCCCGGGGCGGTGCGTGCGTGGCGGGTGGGAAATGCAGCTCGAGGCGGACTCCCGGGGCGCTCGCGGAGTCACTGCACTAGCCCAGATAACTCAGCAGCCCCAAGGCCCTTCCGTGGCTGCGCCTCGGTGCAGCTTTGCAGTCAGCGTGTGCGGCGCTCATATTCAGGGGAGGAAAAGTTGGCAAAACTAGACTTGGGCACGAATCGAGACCCCAGCTTGAGAAATGGTTGGATCCACAGGCAAAAACGCGCAGCTTGGGCCTACCTACAGTCAGCACTCATCTGTCTGCCAGGGCCACTCTGGAGCATAAAAAGTGGACTCTCAAACAAGACTGACTGCTAAACACCCTTGATGCTCTGCAATTAGGGTGATTAAGCAACTCAAACTGCCCATTAGTTTCCTGGATACAGGCCAGCAGTTACAGCAAAATGAATATCCAACTGATCCCAGCTTTGCATAGGTCCAAAAACATTAAACTTAAAATTGGGGGGTGGGGGGGCATGATCCCATTAACCACATGGATGTAAACTTTATGAAATTAGTTCTTTGTATTACATAAGCCAAAAATAAAGATTCAAGGTTGTGATCTTAAGCGTACACACAAGCTTTTCTTATTTTTACATGCTTAAAAAAAAACCACACCTTTCCACAGCTGATAATGCAAATGTTTGAGAACTAGCCAGAAACTTTTACAGACAGAGACAAAGATGATCTAACAAACATTTCTGGCATGTTAAGTAGTATCATATAATATACAAGTATGCCAATTCCATCCTGAAGGGTCTAAATATGTTCCCAGGCATCACTTAGGAAAGGACCCAAAGAGGTTGTTTTTTGTGCTAATGTTGGAGAAGAAAGCTATGCGCCGTATAGACTGGGCTCAGAATCCAAGAATGGGAAGACTAGAATGGATTCATCCAGCAATTGAACAAGAACCATACAGGATCCAGATGGCAGAGAGCACAAATGGACAACCATCTACATAATACTGAGGAACAATGGTGAGCATTATATCCTCCTCTTGACCAGATTTAATAAAAAAAACTTATGATATGGTAAAAAAAAAATCGGAATCAATTTTTCCAATATTTCTTTTATTCACGTGTTTGTTTTTACCAAGAGTTAAATAAAGTTTTTAAAGAGAAATAACACCTCTGGAAGTGAAGTTATACAGACAAGTATCCAGAATTAGACTGAAATTCTTCCACATTGTACAAAGCCAAAGTAAATAGGAGGAGGAAATCCTCTGGTGTAGCCTGCAGTACTGCTATTGAAGGTTATGGGCAGCAACAACCTCTGCAGCCACTGTGCCCTCCACAATGCAGAGTATAATCAATGTATTCACACTGATAATTCCACTCTCTTTCCCAAACCCCTTGTCAATTATCAAAAATAGGACACTTGTAGAGCACAGCTTCACAGCGCATAGGAGGGTCCAGAACCTCCTTTCCTGCTGCTGGTCCTGCCCCAATGCCATGCACCTTGTATAGTCATTCATACCAATGCAAAGTAGATTAAAACTGAGTGTAGAATACTACCAAATCAGAATGGCAGCATCTTATACCCAATTTGTACAGTCTATATCGCAGAAGTGGCTAGACAGAAGAATCAAAACCTCTTCCTTTAGGACACAAGTGAAGGCACCTTTGTAAATTTGCATAACTTGTAATGTGTCCTTCCTACCTAAATGTTTCCTGCCCTAAATTGTTGGGCAGCATAGTGTTGGTGTGCATTGCAGCCCATCATGTGCAAGTAATGTATGTTTTCCCATTAAGGATAATGGCCTAAGTCTGTCCATAAGAGCCCTGTGCCAGGTTTGATCTGTGGCATGCCCAGTTCGGTCAGGGTGATGTTGACATTGCTATGGGCCAACTTACATTCTGTCTGGGGACCGGACCTGAGTACAAACTGTGTTGAACAGAGCAGAGGCATTAGTAAGCTCTTATGTTCTCCCCTACCCTTCCAACACATTGCAAAGTTGAACAAAGCCATAGAAAATGAAAGGTGGCTGTGAGCAATGCTCCTCCCTCCACACAGCAGAAGAGCCATGCAACTGGCATGCTGTGTGAAAGAGAGAGCATGGCCAAGGTGGGAAAGGACCTGGCAACAGCCACACTAAGTACCATGTTCCATTGTGAAAGCTATATATATTACACAAAAACTTGTGAAAATGTAATGCTGCTTGAAGCAGGCTGGAGTGGCAGGTCAAAGACCGCTGTGGTCAGAGCAGCAATTGTCAATATGGCTACTTCAATCCTGTGTGTTGCCATACTCTGGGGGACAAAGGGGAGTAGAGAGGCCATGGGGCTAGCCAGGGTCCATGTGCGTTGAGGCTTGGTTTCTCATAGATTGACAGCTCATCGCTGCCTTCCTTGGGCCCTGCCTCATGACTGCAACACAATCTCACTGGCCCCATGGCCTAGTAGGAGGTCATTTATTTACCTAATCATGGATCTTGAAGAAACACACAGAGCTTTTGTATTTTGTTCCTCTCTGTGCATTTCTACACAGAAGGGGAATATATGGGGTTTGGTTCCCAAAATGAAAAGAAGACTCTTTGTAGCCAAGTTCTGGAAGCCCCTCTAAGCTCCTATTGCCAAAACCAAGAAACCCAACATTTGTATCATAGCAGAGCCTATAGTAAATCTCTCTCGCGCATCTGGTAGAGACTTACAGAAAAAGAAAGAAAGAAGTGGGGGGGGGGGGTTCAGCTGTCCATAGGTGCTGGAACATGGGAGGGGAGACCAGACGTCAAGGCTTTTTCCATACTCCAGGACCTGCCAATTGTCTAAGTCATTTGATGTTTCAAAGACCAGTCAAGTAACACCAGCCCAGTATGGTATCCCCATTACAGAGGACAGATGTAGAACTGCTTCAGCCAACGCCCCTTCCTCACTTACAGCATTATAATCATCAGAGGCCACAAAACCCATTTCTGTTTTGGAGAATGGCTCATTTGCTTTTAAAAATTTATAGGTTTTTTAATTTTTAAGGAGCTGAATGTATTTTACTCAGGATTATATTTCATTTAACAATATGAAACTGATTAAAGGAAAGTTCAGCAAAATATGGTTTGCATCCTTGCTCTGTCCCTGCTATATAGAGAAAACAGATGATACACAGCAATTCCAGAGCAAATGAGTCAATCCTCCTGTGACAAACTGCAAAGCCCAAGTAAAATGGCTTTGTGGTGGGGTGCTTCTTAGGAGATGAAATCCTCCCTCCCAGGCTGCATAGCGCCAGCAGAATCTCACTGCAGCATGATTGCAGGCACCTACTGTAACAATTGTGCCCCCACCCAAGGGGTGAAGGGATTGGCCAGTAGATCCACACAGACACAAATCTAATGGCCACAACCATGTCCCTCTCTAACACACACCTTCCGCACCTCTCTGTGCGCTACTACTATAGGAAATCGCTCCCTTTGTGGATTCCTTACAGCCTGCCCCCACAGTGCGGTAGAACCACTACCCTTCAGGTAGTATATGCCTATACAAGAGGCAAGATTTGACCCTTGATAATGTTTATTGTTACCTTAGCTGTTTCTCTCCACCCAATTTATTTTCAAAACCATTCTTTGAGAGCAACCAACCTGAGTTTAGCTTAGCACTTATCCAGCACTTGCCAGCTGATGATCTCAACTACTTTATGAATTTTCCCCATTTTACAGAAAGGGAAATTGAGGCACAGAGACATTAAGTCTTCCATTTTCAAGTGGCCACTAATTCTCCATAACTCATATATTGGCTGTCCAAGTTGAGACACAGGTATCTCAGGCTAGGCAGCCATAATTAGTGGCCATCTTTGAATCTATGGACCTAAGTGACTTTCCCAAGGCTGCATAGCAAGTCATTAGTACAGCAGTGGGCAAACTTTTGGGCCCAAGGGCAATTGTACAGCAGGCCATGAATGCTCACAAAATTGGAGATTGGGGTGTGGGAGGGAGTGAGGGCTCTGGCTGAGGGTGTGGGCTCTGTGGTGGGTCCAGAAATTAGATCTGAAACAGGCCCACTCTCCTAACAAACAAGATTAGCACAGGAGTCTACTCCACAGTAAGCACCATACAAAACTCTGCACTTTGTTCTGAGAGCCATGACACTTCCCAAGCAATTATAATATACATTAGGTTCCACAGAAATATCAGGTATTGTTTTGATTTTTAAAATTTCCTAGTGGCAAAGGGATGGATTTAAAAATACATTAAGCAAAATACTCCCCTAAAAATCTGCATTGTAGATCTTTGAAAAATATGGTCACTGAAATCTTGGAGAGACTGACAGTGGCCTCTTCACTTAAGTTACAAATCAATCAATCAATCAATCAATCCAGCAGTACTAAGAGCTTATGGATTTGTAACACTACAGACTTTAAGATCCTGAAATCAATGAATGGTATGGCACAAATACAGTTTCTTCCTTATCATTAATATTCTTAGTACACCTCTACCTCGATAGAATGCTGTCCTTGGGAGCCAAAAATCTTACCGTGTTATAGGTGAAACTGTGTTATATTGAACTTGCTTTGA
Organism: Mauremys reevesii; assembly: GCF_016161935.1. NCBI lineage: Eukaryota > Metazoa > Chordata > Testudines > Geoemydidae > Mauremys > Mauremys reevesii. The sequence goes on from NC_052632.1 coordinate 35,231,402, forward strand.
TCCACCGGAGTGTGCAGCCCACCCACCCCCCACCCCCGGAGCGCTGCTTTACCGCGTTATAGCCAAATTTGTGTTATATCGGGTGGCGTTATATTGAGGTAGCGGTGTGTTCTCTAGCCATTTCACAAGGCATATTTTCCCCCAAAGTGTAAGGGGTTTGCGCATGTTGCTGATTTATCCTACAAATGCATTTCTATGACACCCATCACTGTGATTTCTCTCAGACTAGTGCAAAGCACTTCAGCTTTCCCACAACCTACGATGCCAAGAAATACTACAGCTCCGACTGCAGAATGTGTCCGTGCATATTCAGATATTTTGTATTGCTGGACAATTAACTAATGATGATTGTAAAGGTGAATGAGATTTGAGACAGCCATTAGGGCTATACAGCGCATCCTATTTCCTGGCTCTGGTGCGCTGGCAACTGTATAGACCCTGTGACGAGGGCTAGAAGAAGCAAGAATGGAGTGGACTGTACCCTGCCAATCTTGGCTGATCAGATTGTCCCTAGGGGACTCTTCCAGCCGGCATAAATTAGAGTCACCTCAGAGCCCTTAGCCTTAAAGTTACTATAACTAGCTCAGTGATGCTAAGGAACCAGCCCTCTAGGTTTCAAGGCTGTTCCCAGTTCTCTAAATTCTGGAAAGAATTCACCTCAGAAACATTGAAAAAATGACCAAAAAGTCATCACCATACCTGTTTCTCCTCTCACAATGGTGTGCATAAGAATAACTTCATGGAGCCACAGTGCTATTTTCATTTAACCCCAATTTTATAAGTACCACTGATTTCAGGGATGAGGCAACTTCCTCCCATCCCTTCAGAGAGCTGTGTCCTAAAAGGCACAACTGAGCCTTCTATAGAGGAAATGTGCCAAATATTGTTACAATTGCTTTGGAAAATATTTTTACTTAGGATGCAGAAATCTAATAAAAGGAGCAAAAATAAATTGAGTATATGGTACTCTTTATCGTGTACCCTTTATTTGACTAAAAATGTTTGTATGTAATGTATGTTTTACTCATTAAAGTGTGGCACACCCCTTGGTAATCCTATTGTAAGCCCCTGCCCCCACCCCCAAAAAAAATTAGCTTTCATAGTGCAAAAGCAGAAGGCATATTTTGTGGAATCAAGCCTTTAAAAAGGAACAAGTATAGGTTTAGAGTATTTATTACTAGACTGTAAGGAAATTAACATTAGATCAGCTTTGGCCACATGGTTATCAGTCCAGATAACAGCTCAGAGTAAGTTAAACTCTTTCTTTCTATGCATCTGTTTAATAGCATAAAGTATATTTTGATCAGCAAACTGCTGCTGGCAAACTCTAAGTCAGATTTCAAAGTAAAAGTGCCAGAGATCTAGAAAATGACAGGCTTGATATTATATTTTCTGTTTTTAATGTTAATTTAAAACCTGAATAGCACCTCAAATACATGTAATCTTTATTGAAACTGGCTTGATGAGGATTACATCTTGATGCACAAAGGAAGTCTTTATCACTTATGGCTAGTGTTTTAGGCGCTTATAAAACTGTAATCAGGTAGGGATTATATCAGCATGATCCACATGAAATAGAATAAAGCTTTTCGTCATGGTTCAGCTCATCTCCCACATAATGGGTTCTGATAATAAAAAGGTAAAACATAAAATACACAGGGACCAATGAAACTGTAGATTCAGAATCCATTGCAAGCAGAGAACATTTTTATACATTTAGAAAAAAAATGAATGATTAATTAGTGGAAGAAGCCCTGAGTATGGTGCATTGTTATCCAGGATTATTTCATTAGGATCTGCTGACCCAATTTCTTCATTGTAAAGGGAATTACATTTTTTCACACTGTGCAGTTAGATCAATACTGAGGATGGCTCAAACTTGTTTAAATATAGTAGGTTAGTGAAAACACAGCAAATAACCCTACTCCAGTAACTTAATGACCCACAGGGGAAATGAAACAGGAATGGGTACAAAAAGTATATTATGTTAGAACTGAATTTTGGTTCATGTAAAATACATAATTCCTACAAGACATGGAAACCAGCAAACACGTTCTCATGACTAATGGCTTTAGTAAAGAAGATGACTGAATTTTTTTGGTTTTTTAAATAGCAACACCACTTTTTGATACGGGGCATCCTCAGTTTACAGTTTCTGCAATCATGATGAGTATGGCTGACTTGGAGATAAAGAGCTTCATTCAGGAGCTCTACCAACAGTTGAAAGGATTCACCTACTAATCTGTCAAAATCCAATAATGTTAAAACAATCAGAATCTGCTTACCACTCTACTGAAGAATTTAAAAATTGAACAGACAGTATCTTCCTACATGACACTACAGTGATGGTCAAAAAGAGAGCAAGGTAGCAATGCACCATAAGAGATGAGAAAAATAGAAGAAGAAGAAGTGACCCAGAGTCACTAGAGAAGGTAATTGAGGATAGTTATTGCCATAATTTAAAATTATATTATCCCATTTAATGGAGCAGATAATAATTCTGTTGTCAAATAATTTAGTCCCCAATCCAAATACTTATGCATGAGAGTAACTTTACACATGCGAGTAATCCCATCGTGGCTCTGCTCACATGTTTAAAGTTACTCATGTGCATGTTTGCCATGTCAAAGTGCAAATATTGCCCATTTCTGTATATTTCAAGCCTTTTTCATTTTTTCTAATCCAGTTAATATTGATCCTTCCCCACTGACATTCATTTCTGCAGTGCATGAATATTGAAATATAGAAATGAAATGAGACCTCTCTGTATAGGGCCTGATTGTCTTCTCATTTGCCCCAGTTTTACACTAGTGGAGCTCCACTGACTTACTCCTGATTCACACCATTGTAAGTATAAGTCTCAGCCTGTCTTACAATTAGATTCCTTTATAATAAGATATAATCACAATATCATTTATTATGTCCTTTATGGCATCTTTCATCTGAGTATATCAGAGCAATTTACAATCTTTATTTAAATTAACCTTCACTACATCCCTTTGAGGTTGGGAAGTATCACCATTTTACAGTTGGAGAAACCAAGGCACAGTGCTGTCACTTGCCTTGCCCAATCATAGAGGGCTGGTGGGAACAGAATCCAAATTTCCAGGCCCTGTTCGGATTACTGTGCCACACTGCAGTTTCCCTATAAATGGCACTTCCTAATGAAGTTCTAAATATCTTATCTGGATAATTAGATAAATAATAGCACTTCGTGTTCTCTTTTGCATATTTTCATAAATCATCATTACCAGGGAGTGAAATCACTAGCCGTAATATAGGCCTGCTCCCATTGAAGTGGATGGTAAAAATGGTTCAATGGGAGCAGAATCAGGACCTACTAGGTTAGGTAAGGAGTACACGTGTTCATGAGTTAATTGATCTAGTTGCAGTATTGCTAGAATTGTTAACCTTTTTGGAAATGAAGGCTTACATTAAAAAACAGATGGAACCTTCCTTGAAAATTGTTGTTCATGCTATTTGTAATGCAATTTGCTTGGGAAGGTTTATGCTACAGTGGCTCAATAGAAAGACAGCCATCTCTTCCTGTCTGCAGTGCCCAAATAACATTGTCAACCTAGACTTTTGGCTGTACACAGCCATTGTTCTGTGTGCACAGCTCCCACTGAAGTTAATGGGAGTTGTTTGTAAAATTCAATGGCAGAATACACTGCCATTATTTTTTAAACACATATCTGCTTTTTATGCCTCTATTACATGGCTAAAGAAGAATCTGCATGCCACTAACTATTCCCTATTCACACTATCCTGAGCCTTTCCCTGTAAATCCAAGAACATGCAGTCTATGTACATGATGGCCTCGTGGGAATTACACCTTTTATGCTTACTTCCAAGCATTTCTGGAAAGCTAATTTCCAAATTTCAACCTAGAAAATAATACTTCTGCGATGAGTGCAGGAGTCACAGTCATTTCCTTATTTCTTTAAAAGTTATTAGTGATTGTTGATCCATTTGTTTTTGGATGGCTAATTTGCAGCACCAGAAACAGGCCCAGTTTTCCAAAAGCAAGCATTCCATCCTGCAGAGCATCAGACCTCTTTCTAGCTTGTTACTCAAGAATCAAAGCAGCCAAAATCATTGTCTACATGTTCAAAAATGACTAATGTTTTGCATTTCTTTCGGGCCTTCCATCTATAGCTCTTAAAGCACTTTTCACATTATTAATGAGGTAAGCATCATCACATGCCACAGATAGGTCTAACTATAAATCTTATTGTACCAATGAGAAATTTAAATCATGGAGAAGCTAAGAGCCCAATCCAATTTCAACTGGACTCCGTAGGAGAAAATTACCAGCCCTCTTTAACACAAGAATCCTGTGGCAGAGAAACAAACAGAATTCAGCTCTCCTGGTCTCTAGGGTCTGTTGTTAAATCAGTAGACCATATCATATGTACTATGATTGCATCCAGTTTGCATGGATTGAGAGTGGGAGAAGTTATCTGCAATATCCTGCCTTGAAATGCAAAATGTCCCCCTCCCACCATTTCTTCCTTGCACTCTCAAGATCCCATAATATGTCCATCATCTTAAATCCTGCAGACAACAGAGTAACAAGATCCAATGGGTGGGATTTAATTTAAAATGCAAATAAGGTGTACATTTTTAAATAGGAGTAGTAAATTAGAACAGCTTACCAAGAGGTGTGGAGAATTCTCAATCACTTGCAGTCTTTACATCAAGACTGGGTGTCTATCTAAATTAAAAGATATACTCTAGCTCATCACAAGTTACTGGGCTTGATACAAAAATTACTGGGTAGAATTCAGTGTTCTTTGTTGTACAGTAGGTCAGACTATGTGATCCTAAAAGTCCTTTCTGGCCTTAAGATCTTTATTAGATCTCCACTGAAGAAAAAAAAATGGAGAGAATATCCCGTTGCAATACCACCAAGGCTAACTCTCAATCAGTCACAAGGGTGGCAGTAGCTGTTGTACAACACTTTTTTGCATTCTACCTCTGCAGAACTCCCAATTCCTTATGGTCTGAGGCTGAAGCAGAGAAATGAATGCAGCGTTCCCACAGAGCAATACCATTTAACAGTTAACCACTGTTTAATTTTGTCATATTTGTTTTGAGAGTTATACACATACTTTTCAATTGTCAAGGAGACTTTTTAAAAGGATATAGATTTTAATTTCAAAGGCTCTTGAAAATAAAAAATGAATAACTATATTCTAAAGGAGAGTAGTTTCCTCAACAGCTGTAAATAATTTATTGTTCACAACCCAGCCAGATCAAAAGATACTTCATCAATTGATGTGGCAAAATCTGGTGCAAGCTGCATTTTTATTATCTCAGATCCAATTAACCATTTGGAGCAGACTAAAACATAACTAGATCAATCCAGAATCAGATTAATATCCAATCCATAATCACATTAATCACAATCTGTCCATAATTAGCCATCAGATAATCCCATTGGACAGGAGGTGACATGCAGTATCCCATTATCTCATTAATTATCTATTTTCAGTATTGGACATTGTCCCTAAGCACAAGAAAATGTTTTTAAAGGGGAAAATGACTGCAGAACTGTCCTTTTGATAAATCTTTCCTATAAAGATTGTGAGCAGATCCAAACTTCTGAGTTTTACTGCGTTTCTTTGCTTTTACACATTCTGTTATAACCCAGAAATGGATCCTTGAGAGATGTCATCTTTTAAAATAAAATATGATTATCTTCTCGGGAAGAGGAATAAATAAGACATTTGATTCATGTGAAGTTTATGAAAGAGAAGAAAATCATTCATCAAAGGTTTTTAATAGTAACATGATAACAATAGCTTTGCAAAGCTAAATCTTATTGCAGATGGTTCCTGTCCTTTTTGTAATGTAAGTGAAATTGTGTTCCATCTGTTTTAATTTTATAATAGACTTAATCCATGGCTGGCTCTGAAAGAATCAGCATTTACTGCCTTTGCAATCTGCTGCAAAAGTCATTGTTTCCTGTTTATAAATGAGACTGATACATCAAATTTGTGACAAAAACTGAAAATTATTCAAAAAAATCTGAAAACCTTATTGGCAAGCTTAATACCATACCCTGACATAACTGCACGTACTCAGAAGTCTCACTGAAATCAATAGGAGATTTTCCTAAAAAGTCATTGAGAAAAGTAAAGTTGTGACTTTATAGGTTACATTGACTATTGGCAATCACACATACACCTCTACCCCGATGTAACGCAACCAGATATAACACGAATTTGGATATAACGTGGTAAAGCAGTGCTCCGGGGGAGGGGGCGAGGCTGCCACTCCGGCGGATCAAAGCAAGTTCGATATAATGCGGTTTCACCTATAACGTGGTAAGATTTCTTGGCTCCTGAGGACAGCATTATATCAGGGTAGAGGTGTATTTTTAGTGATTGTAAGTGACCTGACAGTTTTTCTGTGAAGAAATATATCGCCCCCCCTCCCCCCATGATAATTCATTTATTTACCAAATGCAGGTCAAATCTCCAAGGCTAGTTGATTTCAGTGCCTCTTAGCATTATAACGGAGAATATTTTTATAGACTTTTGAGCATCACCTGCTGGAACAGTTTTGGTTTAGGATCCATCAACAGTTCCATTACAAATCTTTTTTTTCTGCGATTTCTACTCAGCTGTGCATGGGGATGATGACATGTTATGACTTGCCATTCAGAGCCAAATTCTTCTCTCAATTACACCTGTTTAAATGCATATTAACTCTATATAGGATTCAATAGTGCAACTTCAGATTTACACCAGCATTACTGAAAGAAGAATTTGGCTTCAGGCCAGAAAGGTGGTTATTTAGAAATAAAAATAATTTATCCTTGTTTGTTTATATTTAAGTGGAGGGAGGAGGTTGTTTGGAAGCGGAAAGAGAATTGGTAGCATTGCCCTCAAAATTGACAAATGATGAAAGAAAAAAAAATGTTGTATTCTTATGTGTGTTTCAGTCTTACATCAGTCTCCCACTGATGGTAGTTTATTATTATTACTACTACTACAAGATGTGCAAATACTGACTTGCCCAGGAGCCCATGCTTTTCTGGACTGGCTGAGGGTCACACTGTCTATTTCACTACATTCTGGAGTCTTATCAATCAGACTTTGCTATGCTGGCTAGCAAACTAATTTGCTCTCTGGTTCTTTTGTTTTGTCCTGCAGGTAGACTTGCCCATTTTCATCACACTTTTGGGTTGGACTCCCAGGGTGAAATCCTGTCTCTAGTGAAGTCAATGGTAAAATTCCCATTCCCTTCAAGCGGGACCTGAATTTCACCCACAAAGCATGAGTTCTTCTGTAGCAGCTGACAAAGCTAAAATGTGTCCTTTGTTGCTTTGGATTTGAGAACTAGAGTCTGGCCCTTCTTGCTCTGGACCTTCAATTTTATAATTGCAAAGTGATGCACATTGGAAAACACAATCACAACTATACATATACAATGAAGGGGTCACCATTAGCTGTTGGAATTCAAGACAGAGATCTTTGAGTCACTGTGGATAGTTCTTTGAAAGCATCTGCTCAATGTGCAGCAGTAGTCAAAAAAGCTAACAGAATGTTAGGAACTAGTAGGAAAGAGATAGATAAGATGACAGAAAATATCTTGATGCCACTATACAAAGCCATGGTACACCAACACCTTGAATACTGCAGGCAGTTCTGGTCACCCCATCTCAAAGAAGATCTATTACAAAATGGAAAAGGTACAGAGAAGGGCAACAAAAAAAAAGATTAAGGTTATGGAAAAACCTTGCACATGAGGAGAGATTAAAAAGTTGGACTGTTTATCTTAGAAAAGAGACTACTAAGGGAGGATATAATAGAGGTCTATAAAATCATGAATGGTGTGGGGAGAGTGAATCAAGAAGTATTACTTTCTTCTTCACAAGCACAAGAACCGGAGTCACCCAATGAAATTAATAGGCAGCAGGAACAAACAAGAGGAAGTATTTCTTCACACAATGCACAGTCAACCTGTGGAACTTGTTGCCAGGGGATTTTGTGAAGGCCAAAAGTTTAACAGAGTTAAAAAAATAATTAGATAAATTCATGGAGGACAGGTCCATCAATGGCTATTAAACATCTTGGTCAGGGACTCAACCCTATGCTCTGAGTGTCCCTAAGCCTCTGACTGCCAGATGGTGGGACTGGACAACAGGGGAGGGATCACTTGATAATTGCCCTAGTCTGTTCATTCCCCTTGAAGCATCTGCCATTGGCCACTGTCAGAGACAGGATACCAGGCTAGATGGACAATTGTTCTGACCCAGTATGACCATCCTTATGTTATTTCCTTGACTTCATAGGGAGGACTCACATGGATCAGGCAAATAGACCTGGCCCAAGAAAGACCTGTCTAGTTTCATTGAACAAGCTGAGTGAAAGGCAGAAGTAAACACAACAGAAGTAGGGGGGAAAAATACAGATTTATAAACATTTTTCCAGTTTTAGTAGCCTAAGAAGTTATTAGTAACACAGGAGAGATATTGTCTATTGCATTTTTATCTGGACAGCTGTGTGCCTTTAAAAATCAGAAAAGCAAATAAACTCAAGAGTCAAAGCAAAAACCACTATCCTTAGTTCACCTCCCCTGCATTACTCATGCACAAGATCTCCCAACAGCAGGAGATGTTTACAAGGTGCAAAACTGAGGAAAAATGGAGTAAGATAAAGACTTGAATCTGTCAACGCAGAATTTTCTTGCTAATGTAGATTTAGACCAACATGTTGCAGGTAGACTTAAAAAAAATTACCTAAAGAACAACTGCTCTGAGTTTCACCAGTGTAAATCTGGAGTCAAATGGAGGTGTGTGTGTGGGGGGAGGTGTCACATGGCAAATATCCTGTCTTGTCTTCTAGAGCCTCAAAAATTCTGTACCAAACAATATATGTATTTAAAGCAAGTGGGATTACTGTATCATGCTGATATTTTTGTCCTATGTTTTTTTTAAATCCCACCTTTAAAGATAATTTAATAAAGCTGTCACTGAGGCTCACTTGAGAAGGTGCTACCCCCTCTTTTTTGACCATGAGGAAGCTCACAAATCAGAGAGTGGGAAGATGAGGGTTACTAAGCCCTGATTGTGGAACAATTCATGCATATGCCCCTTAACTTCAAGAACTCAGAGTGTGTAAAGTTAAGAACTTATAAAAGTATGTAAGAGTTAAAGACAAATCCCGTAATGTGAGGAGGTTTTTTTTGGTTTTTGTTTTTTTAAGACTCTCACATCTTTCCACAGCTAAAGAGGATCATTTGTATGTGAAACTGTGTGAAGATATTTCCTGCTTTAATTTCACTTGAGAAAAGTGGCAGGAATTAATCTGAAATCCCATGGCAGAAAGTTACGGAAAAGCTTGTGCTTGGTAAAAATTAACAGATCTTTTGAGCCATTAGTGTTGAACTATAAGGGAGACACGATATCCACCATGCTACAAAGTCTTTGGGAATGTAAAGGTATTATTTTAGCCACTGAAGTGCTCTCCTATTTTTTCATTAAAGCAAGAGAAGAAACCCATGGAGACTAAAGAGGAAAACAAATAATAAAAACAATTGAATACAAGGGATACAAAGTTCAAACAAAGGGTGTTCCTTAGTTTGTACCCAGATCTCCAGGCATGTGACATTTAATGAGAATCAGACTTAATGTCCTGAGCTTTGCATCAGCAAATACTGTACATGAGAAACAATAGAAGGGTTCTCTTACATTTATGGCTTTTGTATAGGAAATTAGAGTGAGAAAACCAGCACTACATATCAAATGGTCAAGCCCCCAACATTGTGACTGCAGGAGCAGGATGGAGGGATGTTGTGCACCCACTATGTGGTCTGAAGCCCAGCTTAATTATTAATATTTATTATTTATATTATAGTGGCATCTAGGAGCCCCTCTCATGAACCAGAACCCCATAATGCTAGGGACTGTATAAAGACAGTCCTGTCCAAAGAATTTACAGTTTAAATGAGCCCTTTGAGGACTCCAGGGGAAATCAGTGAATGGGAGAGGAAAGGGAGAGAAGCAAGAATAGACTGGGGGATGGACAAGTCCAGAAGACCCTCTGTTGTATATCCTCCAGCTCTCCCTCCCCACAGTAATGCCAAATCAGCCACCTGATTCAAACCCACAGCACAGGTACTCAGTACATGCTCAGCCACTCAAAATGGGTGCCCGGGCCCCTGGATTTGGTTCTAAAAGAATACGGGTTCAGTGTTGGCCTAACTGTCCCCATTGAAGTCAATGGTAAAATTCCTTATAGACTTCAGTGGAAACCGAGCAAATCAGTTGCTACGCACTTCTGAGAATCTCACCTTAAAGTTCCATTATGAGAGCATAACCCCCTTGAGGGAGAGAGGGGGGGTTTCAATGGTTTAAAACTGTTAGTTAATTATTTAATAGTCTGAAATTATCTTATCACTAATTAAAAGGGTCAGTATAATGCAATTCCCATGACTTTTTGCATCTTACACTTGTGACTTGCTGGGGAAGGGTGGGAAAAGGAGGACATGATAAACCATCAGCCTTACCTATGTGGATGCCAGAGCAGCATTAGCCTCTTGTTGTATTTCTGCTAGGAATTCTGTAGGAATGCTGCAGGGAGTGGCTGCCCACAGTTTAATTCCCCAAATCCCAGGGAGTCCTACCTTGATGGGGATCTCACTGAAGGCCTTATATAAGTTTGGAGGAAGGAGAAGACATTTATGTGTTGTCTCTGACCCCTTCCCTCTGACAGCAATAAAGTCATGCCTTGGGAGTATCCACTTTTTATTCCCTCCATGCAGCAGAGCAGAGCGGTGACAGTATACCCTGACGTGGTCCTTCAAATATATAGTAACTTTGGACAGAGTTCTCCCTTAACTCCAATGGGAATTGAACCCATGTAATCAGAGGCAGAATCCAGCTGTAACTGGTTTTCTAAGTTGTCTCAAGTCACCACTGTGACTTTTAAGTCCCAGACTTGCAGCCTTGAGGCTGGAAAAACTGTCAGAGAAGTCAGTGGGTATTTTACCTGTGTCTGGACTAGAGGATCAGATCTTCCAGATATAGGTTTATACTGTAAAGAATATCAGAGGCTTACCACTAGGCAGTTCAGTGACATTTTCAAAGGAACCTTGAAGTATAATGAGAGAGGTAATGAAAGCCTTTGGTCAACACTAATTTAAAAAGTTCACACAAGACATTTTTACACTGTAGCCTGTACATTGCACTTTACTTTCTTTCACAAGCCATATGGTTTGATTTTGACCCAGTCATACCAAACCTCACATAAGGCAGGAAAACACTTTAGAGATGGAAGTAATTTTCCAGTTACTTGCCTTAGTTATCCCAATATAAGTGAAAGAAACTGGTGCAATTCTAAATATGAACAGTGGTAAACACTGCACAAAAACTGGGAACGGCTTCTCCATGGCAATTTTCCATATTTTCATTTGAAGTGCTAGAATATTAGCACTGTCAACATTTTTTTAAATTGCATTTATTATCTACTTTGTCTTTGAAATCTCCTAAGCACTTTTAGATAATGGAAAGCACAGGTTGCTAACAATAATAAAAGTCCTGCCACCAACCATCAAACAACAGATAACTCCACTCTGCATGCTACTAAATGCCATAGAAACCATCCACTAAATCTTTATTGCAGCTGAAATATAACTCTCTCTTTGGAAAAAAAGCTTCCTGTTTCTGCCTCAATTTATCTTGAAGAAGAAACGACTTCCTTGTTCTCTGTGTAATTAGGAATTTTCTGCAAGATGTTGTCAGATATAGCATAGCCCACCTTATACTGAAAAAGATCAGCCTTTTCAAGACATTCCCTGGGTACTAGTTGTAAAACTTTCTTTCATGTATAGACAGAAGGCACATTTCCAAAATAACCCTCATGGAACAAATATTTCAGATCCAAGTGCTGCCAACCTTTCATGCTTTTTTCAATATTCGTCAAGCTAAAGTTTTCTTACGTTTTCAGTCATTCGTGGTCTACTCTGGAAAGAAAAGGGGCTTATCTTGGTCAGGACCCAGCATACTAGAATTAAGATGTGATCACGTGAAAGGCTCATTTGGGGAGACTGATCTGTTAAGAGGGCACACTCTAGGGTAGATCTTCATAACTGTTTATTAATAGGAGGAATTTTGCTAGGAGCCCCAAATCAGGGATTAGGACCCGCCCTACAAACAAATGAAACAAAGAGAGCTCCTGCCCACAGATAAACTGAAACATACCAGTATTCAGTAAAATAAACTTCACTTCTCATGACGTTCTATCATTCGAAATCCAGGCTGGTTTTGCTTCCCCACCTGTGGCAGTTGCTGTCTGAATGTTTTTTGTGAGTAACCCACTTCCCTTACGCCCTGCTCCTTCTGAGTCAAGCTGGAATCGCGTCTATTGCAAATCGCCTCCCTGCCGACACACACCGGGCTGGCCTTTGGCGCGGGGAACCTGACGGGTGTAATCCCCCAGGAACCCACCAGCGGGCCCAGTTTAAATAAGAAGGATGGGAGATTAGCCTACACACGTGTATGCGCGCAAAGAGACGGTGCCCAGCACCCTGGAGCGGGTAAACCCAGGGGTGTTGTGGCCACTCACCCAGAGGAGCTCACTTCAGGCTACCCTACTAAGAAGTCCTGCTTCTCTCTCCACCAGAGCAACTCCTCCAAAGCCGCAGCAACAGCGGCCCAAGTCAACTGCCAGCCAGGACCTGCCCAGCACCTGTGCGTGCTCGGGTCATTAGCGTGATGGACAGCAGGGAAACGAATCCGCCCCCCCCCCCCCCATTTTGCTACGCGGGGCGTTAGGCTGGGATTCGTGGCGCTGGCTAAAACCCGGCTAGTGCCTCCCCGCTTAGCGCATTCCTCAGCCACCGGAGCGCCAAGGCTCTGGCTTGAGATCACCCAGAGCGTGTCAGTTTCTAGCCAATACGGCAATATCCATGATTTATCCTGCCTCTTCTGTCAGCCTCTACGAACCTACGGGAAACAGGCAGAGGCAATAAACCCGAATCAGCGGAGCATCACTGCGTTTTGTACCGATGTGTTTATTTATCGCTGAGATTATTTAGCCTTCTCGGGGAGAACAAGTCAGGGAGTGAAACGTGGACAGATCCCCTCCTGGCCATCAGCTCCATTTGGGTCCATTCAGAACTACTGAAGGGCTAATAAGTCCCTTTTCGGAATAATAAACCCCATTAACTTCAGCGTGCCTGTGGGGGCCACACTGTGTGGAGGGGGGCAGGGTACATCTTCGCTTGGACGCTTTAATGCCTTTGTGGCAGACCCCGGGGGGGTGACACCCCGCCCTGATCCCTTCTCTGGGTGGAGCTGGGTTGGGGTGCACGAATGAGCTAGTCAGGTTCACAGCACAGAGGCGATGATTGTGACGTGGCAATTTCGCTGCACTGAGGACGTGGTGAAACTAGAGAATCAACTTTTTGAATGTCAGCCCTTTCCACTCGGGTGTTCTGTTGTGTGATTTACATCGGATGCTGACAGTGCAGTGACATCTACATACCAGATGTATGGTATGGTCTGTGTCCATATCCCGATCCCCTGGTGGGACAAATACATCAGGCGAAATGGCACTTGGTAATTCTCTCCTCCCTAGCCGGTTTGTGGTTTAGTAAAGATCCCGGTATCACGCCCTCTGTAAAGCATTACTCAATTACTTCTGTTGGTTGATCTTCCGATTCCCCTTTGGAATAAATAATATGTCCCAAAGAAACAACTACCTCATTCCTGGAAAAAGGAAAAGAGACAAGACAACAGCCTGTCCCTTGTGACTGATTTTCAAATACTTTCCGTAGAACTGCCCGATTTGTAACAATTCGTTACACTCTCCGGGCCGGCTCTTTGTTCGGATCTGATTTCGGGCTGGCCTGTGACTGGGAACATTTGTAACTAGGGGAAGACAAACAGTTAAAACGAATCAGTCTCTCCTTGAAGTGACCAGCAGAAAGGGCCAGAGTTTCCTTCAGGAAGCAGCCTGTTTATCAATGTGAACTGTGCAAAAATCCATCACTTGCCTTATGTTTGCCCCCTACCCCTTTGAGAAGGGAGCCCAATGGCTATAATATGCGGGGTGGGCAGAGTGTTGATCTGTTGGCTTTCGAGTCTACTCTGTAGATCTCCCTCCCTCCCTTTCCGGGAACACGGTACAGATAAAGGTCCGCATCCCAAAGAGCCGAAAGGATTAGCAGTGGGTGCTGGGCAGTCCGACCCCCCCCCCCCCAGGTGTTCTTTCAGTCCAAAATGTCAGGGGAGCGCTTACGTTCCTGTTTGCACCTGACAACGTGCCTCTGTGATGGTTTTACTTCCCTGGAAACGAGGAGGTGGCACCCAGAGTTTTACAGACAGGCAGCACTGGCTGTAGTTCATGGAGCAGCCGCCTGGGAGCGAGGACTCCTGAAGTCTGGCTGTCCCAGGGGCCGGGCTCAAGCCACTTACCCTCCTCAGCTGCAAAGTAGGAGCTTTCCTGCCTCCCGGGGGCGGTAATTGGTGACTGTGCGCTGGGAATGTACAACGCACCGATATGAACCCCACCTGCAAAACCAAGCCTGGGGGCCCCTGAGGCAAGTGGGACTAACCCTTGAGTAAGAATTGCCCCAGGAGTTAGACTTTGCAATATTGGGTCGCTAGTCATTAATTCGCATGTATGTTGGGAGTGATGCATTGGTGTTTGAAACGCCGATCGTGTGGATATTATCTTTACAGTTGATTACTGAGCATAAATGATTAGTATGGTTCTGTTGTGTGACTACGTGGGGTCCGTCCTGAATCTCCGTCCGTCTCAAACTCAAAGCTTTGTCACTAAGATTTGGTCCCTCCCAAAGCCAACTCGGGGTGTGTCTGTGTGTGTACAGCAAGATTCAAACCCAGCGCATGATGTTCTTACCTGTGGTTCTGTGGGCTGCCTCTTGAGCTAAAATCAGCACCAAGCCTTTGGCCAGCATTGTTATGTAGTTCGTTTCAAGGGGAAAACGACATGCTGATGCGACTGGCAAGCCCCGCAACTCCCTCACCCCACCCCTGAGCTGTTTAGACCCCAAAAGTCCGGGTGACTGGCCCCTTTCACTACTGAAGCCTGGTCCCGCCCTTGTTTGGTTGAGTGCCGTTATTTGTCCCAGGTGTGAGTGAAGAGAGGTTTTACATCAGATCTGCTGCGGACCAGGTTTCTTTTGGATAATTCCTGATTTTAACCGTAGTGGATTTTTTTAAATATTAATTTCAGAGGAAATGTGGCAGGGGAAGGGCTAACTTCACCCAGAAACTGCCCCTTGGTGGCGATTTCAAAAGGCAGGAACTGGGGGTGATGTGTGATTTGAAGAGGGAAAAAATCTGCATAATGTTTTAAGGGAGAGGAGAATGGTTCAGCGCGGACCAAACTGGACATCCCGACGCCTGACAGATACAGAATGAAACGGTGAGTCTGTATTTAGGAGCGATCGCAGCAAGAAGATAACACCCGCGCCTGTAGTAGGGTGGCACTGTCTGTTTGCCCGGCTCATGGCAGGGCGATCTCTCTTGTCGGTGAGTTGCTCCAAAGGAGGCCCTGGGCAACAAGCTTCCAAAGTGTTTGCAGGAACTGAAACCTTGAGGGGCCTTTACATTTCAAACGTGTCTGACCCAGCCCGCCTTTTGCCTTGCGGCCCGGGTACACTTTCACTCATCATCTCTGTGGCAACTGAAGTGGCCACATTTCGATACACATTAGCACTCGGGTGCACCGAGGATGTGTGCAGCAGAGCTGCCTCGGGATGGACGCAGCTAGGCTGAAAGCACCTTTAGCTCTGGTGGAGCTGGATGGTCAAATCTTCTGCTCGCGGAGACCGAGCGTTGGGGTTTGCCAGTTGGCATCAACCTAGCGTCACAAAGCCAAACACCGCTCCTGGGCAGGAACAAACATTGTATCAAGGCACCAGCGCGGCTTGTTCAGATGTGCGCCAGAAAGAGGAACACTGAGTACCTGTCATCTTTGTTTTGGCAAACCCCTTCCTTCTCCCTTTCCCAAACTGCAGATCTCGCTAGCGGCTCCGTACAGGAGAGGAAACATGCACCTTGCCAAACCTGCCAGCTAACTAGCCCGGGTATTCCTTAAGGGTGCCGCAGCCTTGCAAGCCCGGTCCGTGAATATTGGGGATGATAGTGTTCGGGCAGGAGCGAGTTAAAAGGGACATTAACAATAGAATGTCCCTGCTAGCAGATCACTTAAAGCAATACACCCTCGCCCTGTGCGCTCCAGTCCTGAATTATTAATACTATTTCATGTTACATCAATGCGCCTTCTTGAAGATTAGAGGTTTATTAAGCCTGGCGACAAGTTTTAACCGATTAGCCATTCTCCCAGTAGAGGTCCTTCTATCCGAGTGAAATGCAGACCCTGGCTTTGGAAACCAGACAGTGGGGACCGTGTGAAGGGAGTTTAAACGTGAAAAGAGAACAGAAATGCAGTGAAACGTCAACTGACTGACAAGTCACATTAACTCCAAGATCGCGGTAACAGGTTTCTGTGGGGTGGTCACCTCTACCCCCAAAATAAACAATTGGATACTTCTTTGAACTGCAAACAGGGCATCTTATTATAGAGGGATGTTGCAAATGGGAATTCATCAGAGTACAAAAGATTTTCTAAGCAGCCCCCTTTAATATTTGTTTCCCTTTTTTATGCAAAGAATTTGCCAAGTTGCAGGTTAAAAAAAAAAGAAGGCTCCGTGCAGAAATTGTGGGGTTGTGAACTGTGGCTGTTCAGCCCTGTGATTATTTAAGCAGCTTTTCAGCACATTATAAGGGCACATTCCCCCCACCCCCTTTCCTCTGGGGAGAGGATTTTAAAAGATCAAAAGAGAGCCACACGTTTGCAGCTAGTCACCGAAAGGGCTGGTGATAGTTTGCCGTCATGAATTGCTCAAGAGACACCGTGACTGAAAGCTACAATATAGACCGTAAAAATGTCCTCAAGAAAAAATTAGTTCAATAGGCTTTTCAGTGAAACAATCTGTCCAAAATAATAAGTGCTAAAATAGTGGCTCATATCACTGTCTCCATCGGTATTTCTACAACTAATACAATTGAACAACAAAATGTTAAAAACAGAATGAAAAATTAGAGGCTCTTCCTATCAGAAATGTATTTTTAATTACAAATTGATGTTAATAAAAGGGAAAGAATAACGGATCGGTAGGATAGCAACAGTAATACCAGCTGCAATGTTCGTTAGTTTCTTATGATGACCTTTGATTTGAGAAATAAACTAAATTTAAAATAATTTATTGGGCAAGATGGGATGAAATTATAGGTGCAATGTATTAATCTGTTTAAAATATCTATTAAGCTCCTGTCAGGTTCAAGAGCAAGATCCCAGCTAATTTTTCTGCCTTTCTTTTCCCTCCAACAAATACATTAACAAGGATCACATGTAAATGTCACATGCAGAAGCACCTTTTGTGGCCACTCGTCTTGCACCGCAACATAAAATAGGTTTAAATAATACATAGAACATAAAAACAAATACAGACTAACATAGTATAGTAATTCGTTACTGAAATAAACCCAGAGTCATTCTTGGGATGTTAAGATAAAACCGTTTGAATTCGATTTTAAAATACTCGAGCGAGCTGGTTTGATTTAAACACAAGGCGAAACATACTTCATCACAAGAGGAAGATTTTTAGTAATTAATCCGGAAAGGAGAAACTCTCATTCCAATAGGAGTGAGGGCTGGGGTCATGTCTGGATTTCAGATCTCACACAAGTGTAATAATCACCTCTTGAATGGAAAGCTCTGAAGCAGATTGGAGGAGCAGTTGCTGCTGGCTAGAAGGGACTCTCAGACCAGGTAAACAGTGAGGGAACTGCTGCTTCTTGAAGCGTGGGGGGACCTGAGCGAGAAAGAATCTTTGTGTGTTGCACGGCGTTCCGCGTTCCATTGTTCACTCCTGGCCAATCAATTCGCTCCCTCTCCATCGCCTCCAATCGCCTCTGGGAGCTGCTCTGGCGGCCTGGTGAAGTCACTGCTCCCCCGCTCCCTTCCAGTGGGCTGATGCGTGCTGACGTCATGCTGCGTATGGGACAGGGCAGGCTCCACTTTCCAACTCCTCCAGGCTGGAGTAGTTAGTTAGCAAACAGCAGGCACTGGGCAGGCAGCCTGCTCTTTCTGCATCATAACACTTTGCACACATCTCTTTCTGCATGGTGGATATTATTTTTCATTATCCTTTTCTGGGTGCTATGGGGGATCATTCCAAGAGTAAGTTGATCTTTGATCCGAATGATACTTGTAAATATTTTACTTGAAACGTTTACGTTGATTCTACAAGTGGTTTATTTACAGAGATACTTTTAGAGACCATTATAAAATCGTGCATTTTTTAAACTATGATTATTTTTGCTCTTGCACAATTTATTGCTTTTTGTTATTTTTTAAATTAAAAGCTATTTTATCTTGCTGTGTCACGATCTCGGGCTGCAGAATTCGTTGTTTCTTTTTTTTTCTTTTTAAAGACTAAATAAATGTTTTGTTGGGGTTTGCTCCTTGGATGCCTTTTATTCTAATAGCTCAGGCATTCGTCATTAACTATTAATATATACAATAAGAAAAATGCAAAGAGGAAAAGAAGAGCCTAGTTGTTGTTTTTAAATAAGACGAATAATAAATGCCGATGAAATAACCGGCAGATAAAGTTCATCTGATTTTCCATTGTGTTTAAATATCTTCCAGTTCTATATTTTCCAACCTTTATCCCAGTATTTACACCTACCAATTGCTTCTGTAAAATTTCCTTGCAGTTCAGGTAACTGTAAAAGTAACAATATATGCAGAATAGCTGATTGCTGCAGTTTATCGATTTCACCTTTTTCTTTCTTTCTTTCCATTGCCTGAACATTACTAGAGAATGTCTCCTAATTACGAATGCCTCTGTGATTGCAGTCCTTTGAGACAGTTCTGATTAGAAATGAGATGCCTCCAGTATACGTTCTAAATTTCCTCTGCTCATTTCCACTGGTAGAAAAGCCCGGAATTGCCATGTGTGTGGGCTGTGGGAGTCAGATCCATGACCAGTACATCCTGAAGGTCTCCCCGGACCTCGAGTGGCATGCAGCATGTCTCAAATGCGCTGAATGCAGCCAGTACTTGGATGAAACCTGCACTTGTTTTGTGAGAGATGGCAAGACATACTGTAAAAGGGATTATATCAGGTGATTCAAAAAGCTCTTTATCTATTTAAAAAAAACCAAAACTTTCCTCCGACCGATTTCTTAAGAGCTAATTTAAAGAGCTCCCCATCTGTGAAATCGCACCTCCCCCTGCTTGCTAAAGGGGGGAGCCAATACTTTTGTGATCGGGACAAATTACGTTCCTGTTTATTCGGCTTTGGAGACAGGAAGTTATTAACAATTGATACAACCAAACAAGAATATTAATAATAACCAGCATGTCGGCGAGCAAGAGGCAGTATTGAGCTGCACATTCCCTAATGCCTGTTACAGAAAAATGTGGGTAAGGGGAAATTTTCCTATTGACCCCGAGCCCCCTTATCGAATTGAATGAGTGGGTCAGATTTGTTAGGCAGAGAGCAGAGGGGACCCTCTGGGTTTCGCAGCCGGGGTGATTAGTCACTGGGGAGGCTGAGCTGGGATCAGTGGGGGTGATCGTGTAGTAGCTTCATGGCCCTTTCTCTCCCGGCAGGTTATTCGGCATAAAGTGTGCAAAGTGCAAGGTGGGATTCAGCAGCAGTGATCTGGTGATGAGAGCCCGGGAGAACGTGTATCACATCGAATGTTTCCGCTGCTCTGTCTGCAGCCGCCAGCTCCTGCCCGGGGATGAGTTCTCTCTACGGGACCACGAGCTGCTCTGTCGGGCCGACCACGGCCTTCTGCTGGACAGGAGCTCGGCGGAGAGTCCCAGGAGCCCCGGCCATTTACAGAGCACCAGAGGCCTGCATCTATCAGGTAAAGGAGCAACAGATCTTCCAGGCGCTGGGGCCCACCTGGGGGTGTGAGATCATCAGCTAGCTCTGTAAATACGGGGCATGGACACCCCTCCCCCCCCCGTGTAGTGTTATCCCTGGGGTACAATGCCAGGCACTGTACAAACTGCTATAGCCCTGTGGCTGGGATCTGGCGAGACTGATAGATTTATGAATAATTTTCTATCCAATCTGCCTCTGCCTATTAACGATGCAGGGACATTTATATCATTAGTTGTCCCTCTTATATGGCTACAGAAAATACATCTGTTATCTCCACCACGATGTGCTGAGTTATGGAGGCCTAGGAGGTTTGGCCAGAGACTCCGCAGTTTTTAAGTGTTTCCCACCTGGCCCCACACTGGGAACCTCTCCCCCGCCCCCCCTTCCATCTCCTCCGTGTAGGCCTCTTTCTTCTGCGTCTGGGGAGTGGGAGGGACTGGACGCTGCAGGCCACTTGCCAGGGAAATGTGAGGTTCTGTACACACCCAGAAGAGGAGAGGGAGAGGCAGGCTGGGCGAGGGCAGAGCGGGGGTGGCTGGAGGCGGCTGAGAAGGGAATCGAAGTAGCTACGGGGCTGGGCGAGCGTTATACAGTCCAGGAGGCTGAATATCGAGCTCCAAGTAGCTGCAGCCAAAACAAAACCAAAACCAGCGCACCTGGGGAGGGAGGTGGGACTCAGTGAGGCCAGCCAGTCGGGCAGGGGAGAGGGACTGTGACAGCCCTGGGTGCCCAAGGGAGCAGCAGCGGATTCGCGGGAAAAGCTAGAAGAACATGGCAGAGCCGGGGAGCGGCTACATAGCCTGTTCTAGACACTGCAGTGATGCCAAGAGACACGGGAGGGGATCTCAGCCAGGACAGGAGGCTAGAGCGGTGGCTGTCCCCTTGGGGTGAGGCCCAGTGCCATTTAACCGGCCTTCATCCGCTAAGGGCCAACCCCTGCTGGCTCCCAACCCCAAGACAGTTGTGCTCAGATACTAGGTGATGGGCTCTGGCCCAGGAGAGCAGCTCGACAGATGGATCTGCAGCGTTTACCCTAACTCCAGCTCCAGAGGCAGTCCCGTAATGTGGGAACACAGGAGCGGGAAGACAGGTCCAAACAACGGCTGCGCTTGAGAGGTTTTGGAATAACGGGGCTTCAGCCAAGGCACCCTGAACTGCCCCGGCAACAGGCTGCGAAGCGCTCGCTAACCGCGGGACAGCCCCGGCAGTGGTCCTGGAGCGTTCAGTGTGAACGGGACTAGAGCTCGAGCGGTGTGAGTATGAGAGAGCCAGGGCTGCTTCCCCAGTCACTGCACACTCCGGGGCAGCTTTCTATCATTCGGGGGGAGAAAGTCAGCTAGGATGGGGGTATATCTTCGTGCACAATCTGTGCTTTTCCTAGGCTGCCCTCCTTTCCTGCGGGAATAATAACCCTGGGCCTGCACTCCGTTCGCCCGCTGGTTTAGGCCATGGATTAGTTCGGCTGGTTTGTTTCAAGAAGGGTGAGGTTTCACTCCTCGGAAACAAAATCATGTGGACTTTAAAAATATCGAGCTGCAAAAGTAAAAAAAAAAAAACAAAAAACAAACCACCCCTGCTAACACCAACACTGAGTATGAAGGGAACCGAAGCGAGATTATTCCTCTGATCAGAGAGAAATTAATGGTAGAAACAAAACAAACCCCGTCTGCAAGAAGCCGAGATCCGATGGAGAAAGAGTGGCAGACCTGGTTTCGATTGTCTATTTTGAGGTGTATTTGTGCTGGCTGATTAGGATCTGTGCATATCGAGATTATACGGCGGTCATGCCGCTGCGTCTCGATAAAGATTCTAGCCTAGTCCTGGTTTGGCTACTCTGCTCACGATGTTTTTGAATGATAATTATTGACTGATTGTAGTTAACTAGTTAACGATCGCGGCAAGCCGGCGTTTCCCCTTCTGGGGGCGATTTTATACCGCCCGTGTTATTGATTATTAAGGACGCTCTCCCATCCGCCGCGTGAGAGGGGCTCCTATTTGCACTGTTTTCCAGTAGAAATCCCGGCTAAGGGTGTTTCCCGGAGTACTCCCCGCCCGCGGAAAGCTGCGCAGATCCTACCGTTCCCAGGGCATGGAAGAAGCGCGGAGATTAATGGACAGGGTCACAATTGCTGGCTAGTTAGCACTTCGGCACCCTCTTCTCCTGATCATCCGGCTCGTCCTCCTCCGCTCGGGGGCACCGGTCGGGGCCGTTAGCCCCAGGCCCCGGTGGGCTGTTTGATTGAACGGTTTTTAACTCTGTTCCCCAGGCCCTGCGCTCTGCAACAGGCCGCGCTGGGTGGCTGGGTGAGCGGAGCCGGCCCTGATTAGATCCCTGGGAAATTTGCACTTGATATAAAATCTAATGGTCAAATCTCAGGGACAAAATGCCCGTTTGGGAATAATTAATATGGGGGGCGGGGGATTATTTATCGAGCCTGTAACGCCCAGCCGGGCTTTCCCCATGAAATGTCCTGCTCGACAGAGTCACTTTCTTCCCCGATTTCCCAGTCGGGAAGCAGCGCGGTGCTGGGCCGGGCCTAGCCGCTGGGTGCAGGGCAGCTCTGGCTCGGGGCCCCGGTTAAGTGAGTCTCGGGGCGATTTTCCTCCTGCCTGACCTGTATTTGTTCGCCCTGTTTTCAAGAACCCCTGCGGCCAGAGCCTGTTCCTGGGGGTGGCGGCAGCAGCTTCCCCCAGTGACTGGTGGGCTGTAAAGTACCGACCCCCCCCACTTGGGTGTTGGGCTGAGCCCTGGCATCCCCGCCTTGCAGTGTGTGTGATTCCGAGTCTCCCTGTTGCCTACCCGGCTGGGGAAGCAGGAACCGCTTCCGAGTGGCATCTACAACTCCCTGGCTGGCTGTGCTGGGAGGGGGGCAGCTCCGGCTTTGGGGTGCGGGTGGAAATGGCCTTTTATCTCAGAGGAGACGCAGGCCGCACCGGCTCAGGAGCGCTGGGCCTGGCAAGCTAATCTCCCAGGCTATATTTAGTGCAAGGGCTTAGCTGCAACCCCTTGCTTCAGGGAAGCCCCTAGCAGGGACCCCCCTCCCCGGGGACCCCCCAGAGTTTATCCTGGGGGGGGGCTTCACTGCAGCAGGGGAGGGTGCCTGCCTGTAATTCTCTGCGCCATGAACACAGGCCGGGCCAGAGATCACTATACATCCGTCCCCACGCTGCCTTCGCGGCCTGGCTGGGGCTAGGGGCGCCCCGGGAAGGGGCTCAGACCCCAGCGCTAACTGGAGTTGGTCGCTTCCCCCTCGCCCCGCTGCAGACTCCGTGCCCGGCCGCCAGCCCTCTCTCCGGCCCCACGTGCACAAGCAGACGGAGAAGACCACCCGCGTCCGGACGGTGCTGAACGAGAAGCAGCTGCACACGCTGCGGACCTGCTACGCGGCCAACCCGCGGCCGGACGCGCTGATGAAGGAGCAGCTGGTGGAGATGACCGGCCTGAGCCCCAGAGTGATCCGGGTCTGGTTCCAGAACAAGCGCTGCAAGGACAAGAAGAAATCCATCCTGATGAAGCAGCTGCAGCAGCAGCAGCACAGCGACAAGACAGTAAGCGCAGAGCATCTCTTTCCACCCACCGGGCAGGGGCCATTTTGCAGGAGGGAACGGTTCTCCCTGTAGTTCCCGAGGACTCTTGGCCTTGGCCCTTGATTCCCCCCCCAGTATTACTCACATGGAAATATCTGGTGGAGAAAATGTCTGTGTGGCTGCGTAACAGCCCAGCCCTGGGGTATTTGTACAAGACATCCCCTCTGCTCCACGCTCCCTTTTATGGGATAAACCAGCTCCCAGGGACCAATTCTATATCTATTTACACTATTCCTAAGATCCACAGAAATGTTTGTATGGATTTAAAACAAAAATCCAATAGTAAAGATGCGTTAAATGAATGAATGCAACCCCCAGAAGTGAAACTGGCTACAAATTGACCAGAAACCAAAAGTGAAACGGACTAGCCTGAGAGACATGTGCAGAGTAAACACACAGCAGAAATAGGGACCAGCGAGCTAGATTTAACATAAATCGTTCCGCTTTAATAATCTACGGGTTTGTTGGCTACATAAAGAAAGCGATGTAGTTTTTAAAATGCATGAATTGTTATTACGAACCTGGCCGTGACCCATTAAGATATTTTGGGGTTAAGTTAAAGCTGTTTTGTCATGACAGACACTTAAATCTTGCACTCGGAACATTGTTCAAAACGATAATAAAATAACGCTCAACCCAAAGGGAAAGTGCTCTTAGGTGCTGAAACAAACACCCTTCTGGGTGGTTTTTTAACTTCTTGGGAGAGCCCTAAATATTGGTTTGACCCTTTTCTTCTTGGGTGCTCGGTTAGGACCAAATCATGTCAATCTGATAATAATTTGTACAAGTGAAGTCCCGGACCGAGATTGCACGTTGGGGCGTGAGCCTGCGAGAGCCCGGGGGAGGCACTGAGAACGAAACCCGGGGGAGTGATTCTGTAACTCCGTTCTTGTTGGGATCGGGTAGAACCAAGGGCCCGGGCCCTGCTCCCCTCGGAGCGCCTGCCGCGAGCAGCCGGTGGAACCGAGGGGTTGCCGGGTTCTCGGCGGTAGGGAGGGAGGGAGGACAGGTCCCCGCACCTGGCGCTTCCACGGGCCCAGGGAGCCGGGAGCGCGGCGCTGGGCCGGGCTCCAGCGGGAGGCCAGCCGCGGTTGTAGAGAATCAGGACCGCCCTTGAGTTGGGAGAACCCGCGCCCTGGCGCTGACTCCTGCGGCCCCTGCAAGGCCCCGGGCCGCGCCCGATACCGCAGAGCCCGCCCGGCTGAGACTTTGCTGCTTGTCTCCCCCTCTAGAGTCTGCAGGGCCTGACCGGGACCCCCCTGGTGGCCGGGAGCCCCATCCGCCATGAGAGCGCCGTGCAGGGCAACGCCGTGGAGGTCCAGACCTACCAGCCCCCGTGGAAAGCGCTCAGTGAATTCGCACTGCAGAGCGACCTGGACCAACCTGCCTTCCAGCAGCTGGTAAGAGGCCGCTTGGCTCGGCTGCGGGAGCGGGTCCCTCCGCCTGCTCTTTATTTTCTACTCCCCCAGCGTGATCACCGCACTCCCTCCTGCTCCTTGGAGCATCGCGTCCGCGAAGGTTCCCAACTCCCACTGACATCACTAGAAGTTAGGAGCCGAAGTGCATCCGGGGATCCCTGTGCCCAGATTTTTGGGGGTTGACAGTCACCCAGTGCCCGGAGGAGGAACGGTTCAGGAGCTCTAGCAACCCACACTTCCATTTCCCTAGGTCCATTTCCATGTGAATTAGAGAAAAGGGCTGTTCCCATGGGAGCTCAGCCCAATGCAGCCCCTGAATACAGGCTGTCTTGGCAACTGAATCTACATGGTAACCCCCCTCCCCATCCCCTCCCTTAGACTGTAAGCTCCATGGGGCAGGAGCTCTGATCCACAGCAGGGCAACAGAAACGTTAAACGGCCAGGAGACCAGTAATGATAGAAAGGAGCTTAGAGATAGGCACTTGTGCCTGGCGCGTGCCCATTTCAGCGGTTCCCCGCACCCTTTGGCAAGGGAATAGGAAGTGTCCTTATTAACGAACAAACCAAAACAGCCAGTGCCGTGGCACTTGGAAAAAGGAAGCGAGAGAAATTCCCCGGGACAAATCAGCTAGTGGTTTATAATTGACCATGTGCTAGTAAACAGTTACAAGGGGCCAGATCCGGACATTCTGACTCCGGAGTTTCTCATTCCTAGTTAGACGCTGAAATTCTCTCTAGACGGGCAAAAGCGGCACTGAAGTCAATGGAAAGTGGGTGAGGATTCCAGGGGCTGGCCCACGGGCGCTCTGGGTTTTAACACTCCCGTTCCGATGCCCAGCCCGCGCTAACTTTGCTTTGAGCCGGGTGTTTGTGGAGGAGAATCGGGCGCAGAAAAAGAAGCGGACGAAGCCCCCCGTTAATGTACTCCTCCGCTAGGATGTTTTAGCAGATAATCAAAAATTAATCTTGTGTTATGTTTAGTTAATATAATGGGAAAGTGAGACAGGAGTGCTGTATGAATAATTAAACGATCATTTACTAGCATTGGAAGAGCGAATTGATGAAATATGCTGCACATACATCACCCTGTGATATGTGGAGCACAGCGCTGCGCAACTGCCACTGGACCACTGCCTAGTCTGAAATTAACTTCGAAAAGTCTAGCAGATTTCTTAATGGGCAGGAGAGCCTCTTCCCATTGCAAAGACATCCCTGGGGCTTGCAGTAGGAGCGTACAGCGCCGCTGAGCTGGGGAGATCTTTTTGCCATAGTAGTGCCCGGTAGGATTCCGCCAGGAGGAGGGAACTTCTCTCAAGGACGCCTGGGTTCTCATTAGCTTGGTTTGTGTAGTTAGTTATCGGTAATCATGTCCTATCCTTGTATGAAGGATGAGGTTTGCTTTGCCAGCACAAGCCCTGCCTGGCAGAGGGGCGCTGTGGTTTGAATGTGGACAAGAGGAAGAATGAAGGGATCTGCGGGTTGTGTAAGCCCCTGACAATAGGTGTTTATGGCATTACTCTGAACAGAATGGAGGGGTTCTTTAGCCATGGGCATCCCTGCTTGGGTAGGTCGAGGCTCGGTTTAGAACAAGTGTTATTTAAACAGGTTTGAACTAAAACGTGTACAAACCCTGGAGGAGACAGGGCATGTTGTGTTTTAGCTGCTTCTCTGCTGCAGGTGAATCTTAGCTAGTTTTTAAACCCTGCCTTGCACTTGGTGCTAGAGTATTTTTTTTAGCAGCGTCTAATTAAAACGGGTTAACACGATAAAAAAAACCTTCACCCAGTCAAGATAAGGCAGGGATTGGGGGCTCTGAATTCTGCTCGCATCGCTCTCACCCATCTCCCCCCTCCCTTTCCTCTCCCCCCCCAGGTATCCTTTTCGGAATCTGGCTCATTGGGTAACTCTTCTGGCAGCGATGTGACCTCCTTGTCTTCCCAGTTACCTGACACCCCCAACAGCATGGTACCCAGTCCTGTGGAAACGTGAGACCAGCACACCCCCCCAGCGGATTTGGACTTTCGCATGCTCCTGCTCCCTGCATGAGACAAGCCCAGCCTCAGGCTGGTCCAGAGCTCCAAACAAAACTTTTTATAAAAATATTATTTAAAAACAAACAAAAATATGTCTTGACTGCCAAAAAGCACCAGGATTCTAGCTGCCTTCACCAGACTGGAGAGAATCCCCCCCCCCCCCCGCTTATTTTTTTCCTTGCGGATTTTTTGTTCTCCCCAGAGGAAACGTGGATTTACTAAAATTAGCCCCCAAATCACGTACTGTATAATGGTAGTTTGTACATTTTTTGTTTCGTTTTCCTTTTTGGAAGAAAAAAGGATCTTTTGTGTCCTAAGACTGTTGGAAGCCACTTAAATCATCTCAGCTCGATGTTGTCTTTTGAGTAGTCATCTCCATCCCAGTGTCTCACAGCACCACATGAGTGAGATCATTCCATACTCCGCATTATCCCTGACTTGAGAACCTTGTCCTGTTTTGGGTGGGGGGAAAGGAACCCCTCCCAAGCCGCATGATTGCTGGAAAACATATATATGGAAATGAGACTTTTATTGAAAATGTTAAGTTATCTTGTGGACGGAGGACAGATTGTTTGAGCCTATAAAGAACAAAAGTAAGTTATTGTTATTTATTGTCAGAGCAGCAGTTAATAGTGGGATTAATATTTTGATTTTAATAAAAAAATAACCTCATTGAAAAGTGCTGCAACATGTGTGTGTTGTTAACCAGCTCTGTCGGGTGAAGAATAAAGAGACACCAAGGGTGAAAATTCTGCGAAAATAATTCTGAGGGGCCATCCTTGAAAACAAATCTGCAGCTCGAAATTACCATCCGGAATCAAAATGGTCAAACTAGAAACAAGATAGATAAATGACCTATTCTGCCATGGTATCAGAGGCTTTAAAGAAATACACGAAGCAGCAGGAATCCGTGTTGCTAACGAGCTCCCAGTAATATTGAGCTAATCAAACTAGCCACGTTCATCGAACGGCATTATTTATAACTGTTTTGTTATCAATTTATATTAAAAAACACCCTAGTTTGGATTTTGATTGAGATTAAAAGGAAAAGCTGAATTCCCCCCCCTCAATGATTGTATAATGTAATCGATTTGCCTTCCTGAATCATGGCACTACCTGTTAAAGCATCCTGTCTGCTATTACAGGGTATTTTTAAATTAGAAAATAAAATTATTTCCAGTTTCAATTTGAACCACTTTTCAAAACTCCAGTGCAAGCTGCCCTTCGTCACAGTGCATCCCTGCTGAACACGTTCGTTTTCTCAGCAGTAAGAGACAGAGATTTCATCTCCTGGGCAGTAGCATAGAAATGCTGGGCAGGGCTGGCTGTAATTCTGCTTCTCTTTGCAGCTTCTTATTTCAGCAATTGCCAGCGGCTGGGGGTGTCCTTACAAATCTATTAAACGTAGCACCAGACTTGGGAGCTGTTTTGCTCTCACCTGTGATTCTGTTACTGTATTTACATGTAGGCCCTGTCCTGCGCCCTCCCCCACAAGGCAGTGCATGGAGCGGTCTCTGGGTTTGTCCGGCTTTAGCTGCTGGGATCCTAATTCACAGGGAAAGTGAACTGCCCGGGGTGAACAGGGACGCTGTTAGCAGGGACTGGGCAGTCACCCGGCCCCAGGTTCTTCCCAGGAGAATGTCACTGGGTCAAAGGTTACTTCCCCTCCCCCACTCTTTATATCAGGACGTCTCCGATTCATGCGGGGCGAGGGGTGAAGGCACCTTTAGAGCGTGGGCGTGTGACATATTTGCTGTTCAATAAGGAGCTGAGGATGAATCTGCATTAGGCTCCCTTCCACCGCTGTAAAGGCGCACTCAATCCAGAGCCATTCCGGATTTACACCGGTGGAAAAGAGGGCAAATCTGGCTGTTAGTAGGGCTAATGACTTGAGCTTGGCTGTGTATTAGTTCTCTCACCCACCGTCCCACCCCAGTAGTTAGTTAAAGCCCCTCTCCCGCCGCCCTTCACCCAGGCAAAACTTCCCTCCTGTGTCGGCCGCAATGGGCAGCGTTGTCAGCAGCGCAGGCCCCAGCTGGCACTCGCTGACTGCGCACTAAAGCCTGGCCCAGCGGTGACTAAGCAGCCGCTGCTCCCGCCGCGGACACGCACACCTCGGTTCTGCGCCATAGCTGCATAACTAACAATTAGGACGGCGCTCAGGTTGGGTTTCAGTTTACAAGGCTGCTAATAGCGCTGCAGTCCGTGTAACTGGCTTTTCGGCACAGAGCCGCCGGCAACTCATTGTCTCCCGGGCTGCAATGCCCAGGCTGTGGCATTTAGCAACAAGTATCCTTTTATTTTGTTACGCGGCCTGCCACGGAAGAGGCCTAGCATTGTCCAGGCGGTGCAAACCGCTCACCCTAAACCGCTCTGCTAGCGGGGGCGGAGGGGCTGTAGCAGTAAAACCCTTTGCACCTAGGGGAGGGGAGGGGCAGAAGCCGGGGAGATCCCCCAGAGAACAGCCCCCACACAGGGAATCGCTAGTATCTAGTGAGGCAAATAACCACCGAGCCCCAGACACAAGCCTCCGGCTCGACCTTTTACAGGCCACGTAGCAACGAGCTAATTAACGCGCTAAATCCTGTGACAGCAGCTTGGGATCCCCGCGAGTGGCTCGTTTGTCCTGGCTGTCCCCAGAGTGGATTTGTGATGTGATCAATCTAGTTGCATTTATTAATTCTCCCGTCTAGACAGAGGCGAAGGCTGGGCGGCTCCTTATCTGGGTTTGGCATCACCTGCAAGCGATACACTGAAGGGAGCCACAACCACCCTCCGTTACGGGCGCTGCTAGTTCCCCTCCGAGAACCAGTCTGGCGTGTCCTGGGTTTATTTTCTTTGCAGACCCAAAGGCGAAGGGTTTCTCTGGGGAGGGAGGGGCCCCGCTTGCTGCAATGGCCCCTGGATAGGCCGTGCCCAGGTCAGCTGGTGTGACATTTCAAACCCCGCCGCCGGCCCTCTCTGTGTGTGTTTTAAAGAGAAACTGACTAGTGATCGCAGGAAATAAGAGGCAGATACTGAATCTCCACCAGGCCCCCGGGCCAGGCCATGAGCTGGAGGCTCGGGTTCTCAGTCACAAATATTTAACCCTTTGTTTAACCCTCCGGTGCCAGCTCTCCGACCCCCTCCCCCTCGGCAATGGGAACTTGCCCCCTTGTAAGGGTCTGGCGCAAGGCAGATGCCAGCTGCACGGGGCTAGAAGAGCCCCACGGACGGAGCTGCGGGTGGATTTAGGTCTGGCCAGCAGGGTTGTGGGCTTTGAGCGAGGGGCAGAGCTGGGCTTTGCTCAGAGGCGTGTCTCTCTGTGTTCCCCTAGGAGCCCCTCGGGCCAGCGGGGCTGCAGGCACGTCACTGGGGGCCGGGAGTGGGTGATGGGGAGACGGTGGAAAGGGCCCGAAGTCTGGTTTTCTTCTAGTTCCCGAGAGACAGCAGCACTTTGCCTTTAACAAGCTCTTTCTCCCGGGTGTAGGAAATGGGCCTGCAAACTCCGAGATAAGAGTCTAGATAGGCTGGGTTAATAAGGACCAGGTTCGCCTCCGCACTGCCCGGGCAGGCTTGGAATGAGCGCTGCTGGATCCTTGCAGATCGTGTGCACGTAACCTAGACCGCTCCCCTCCCTCCAGTCCTGCACACTCAGCCCTCCAGCTCTCCCCTAGGGGCAGGCGGGGCTCGACGTGAGTCAAGGGCAGCACCTCCAGACACCTTCCCCTCATCTCCACCGAGCGCCCCGAGACTACCCCGCGGGGCTGCTGCTGGAGCTGGGCGGCGCTGCCTCGTTTGCATTAAGCGGCGCGGGT
Organism: Mauremys reevesii; assembly: GCF_016161935.1. NCBI lineage: Eukaryota > Metazoa > Chordata > Testudines > Geoemydidae > Mauremys > Mauremys reevesii. The sequence continues at coordinate 35,262,191 of NC_052632.1, forward strand.
TGGGAGCTGATTGGAATCGCTGCATTGAGCGCATCCACCGCGCGCGCGGGCGTAGCTGTGTGTCTAACAGGCCCTGGTCATCTCCGCAGCCGGGCAATGCAGGAGGCGCTCGGCCATTCCCTGCCTTTGTGCCGGCTCTGTCCAAGAGAGGCTGCCCTGTCTGCCTGGGACAGGTGGAGGCTGCAGGCCCCGAGCTGGGGTCAGCGCCCCGCTGGGTTAGTTGCATCAATAAGGAAGCTCAGGTCCCCGCCAGCCCACAGGGGTCTCCCCGTACATTAAACTCTGCGCTGCAGACAAATCTCCCCTCCCGCCTGCCGGCAATTAGCGGGCAGGATTGTGTGTCTGCCGCAGGGTTTGCGCCGGGCAGGGGGCCAGGTGGGCCCTTTGGGGTGACTCTGTGTCTAGCCCCAGCTCTCTCGGGCTGCAGCAGGTTTGTTTGAAGCCTGGTGAGTGTAACTTCCGAGTCACTAACCTGTGGTGGGAAGTGGAGAAGTTGGATGCTTGGCGAACATACCAGTATCCTCCCAGGTAAGGTCTAGGCAGCGAGCAGCCTGCAAGCTAGGGGGGCTGCGGGACCCGGGAGGAAACAGCCGGAGCACCTGAGTTTGCAGAGGGGCTGAAGCGCCTGATGCACAGGGGGTCCACGTGGGAGGCTCCGCCGGGCAGCTGCGCGCGGCGGGGATGGTGAAAGGGCTGCCTGGGAGGGGCGTGGGGCAGAAAACGGGCTCTAAACCGGGACACAGAGGGAGGGAAGATGAGGGAACTTTCCTCGGCTGCAGGGTAGTTTGTGTTGGGGCAGAGCCTGTCAATACCGCGCATTAAGGTTTGCTGAGTCCATTAGGAAGCGGAGCCACGAAGCCATACGGCGGAGCGATGCTGCTGCAGCCGGACCCTGGAGCCGCCAATAGAACAACTCGGGTAATTTAGACAAATGAGAAGTGTCTGGGAGCAGCCAACCTCGCGCAAGCCCCCGCGCTAATTAGCGCAGCCGGAGCCCGGGCCAGCCCCTCGCGCGGAGCCTGGTGTGGCCAGCAGGCCCCCACCGGCGGGGAGCGGCAGGGAGGAAATGGGGAGCAGTGGGGTTGGGCCCCCTGGAGACGGGTGAGCTCCCTGCTCCCCAGGCTCAGCGGCGGGGCGGCCCCGGCCAGGCAGACCCCGCTGGGGAGCGGGAGGGACGAATGATGCCCGGCGCTGGGCAGCGCTCACCTGCCAGCGGCGGGCGGGTGGCTCCAGGGCCCCAGCCTGGGTCAGTCCTGGGGCGGCTTCCCCACAGAAGGCGGCCGGGCGCGATCCCGCCGGGCTCGGGGCGGGGGCCCGTGGCCACTCGCTGCGCCCCAGCCGCGCCCCCGCCTAGATTGAAACAAGCTGCTCCCATCACCTGGGGACTGGAGCCGCCCGCCCCTGGAATGCGACCAGCCATAAAGCGCAGCCCGGCCGGGCGGCTCCTTGAAGAGGGAACTTGAAACCCCAGCGCGGCCCCCAGTCCCGCTCCGCCGCCGCCTCCCAGGGGCCGGGCTGCTGCCCGGGTCACGCCGCAGCTCCCCCTATCGTCGGGACAGGTGTCTGCTGGGGAGGCAGCGGGGCCGGGCCCCTCCCTGTGTAGTTCTGCCGGGCCCGGGGAGGGGGCGGCTCAGCCGCCGGGCGCTGCCCGTGAACGGTGGAAGGACCAGGCCGCCCGCGGGGGGGGTTGGTTGGCGCGCGCCCTGCTCCTTCCCAGTGAGCGCCCGCAGGAAACCCCAGCGCCAGCTGCGGCGAGTCTCCAGCCCGACAGCGGGGCGCGTGGTCCCGCCTCCCTGGGGAGCCACCCCCGTCAGTGCCGCGGGCGGCAATTAGCTGTTTTAACGAGCCATGGCAGCGCGCGAGGCTGGCCCGGGTGGGAGCTGCGCCACGCCCTGCATCCTCGCGCTGCGCCGGGCCGGGCCCCTCTGCCCGGCCCTGCTCGGGGGTGGCGCCAGGCCGCTCTGCTAGCGGCGGAGGGAACCGTCCCCTTCGCCTCCGACCCTCGTGCCGGGGCCACCTGCTAGGCTCAGATCCTGGCCGCCAGAGACAGCGGAAGGTGGGGGAGGGGGACAGCTCCGGCGCTGAAGCAAACCCGAGACCAGAACCCGGGGCAGATCCACCCGGGTTTTCAGGCTGCTCCCTTCCACTGCCGTCAATGGGAGCGAGGAGCCTAAATCCCGTTGGATTCTTGTCATGAACCCGCCACACACTCAGACTCCCATTGGTTACAATTGCCCTACGCAGAATCGGGCCCAGCAGAAACCAGCAAGACCCCAACCAGGGTTGGGTTTTGATTTAATATGGCCTCCCAGGCCTATTCCTTTACTTTCGCCTTCACTTCAGCTCCTGCCACCCTGTTGTCTCCCTTCCTAAGGAGAAAAACAAAGGTTTGAAGTTTTATGTTAAAAGGACAAATGTCTCCACCATCTGGGTTCATCCGAGCCATGGCACATTTATTAGACACCAGTAATACCATGATTTATGCATCAGTTGAAAATTCAGGCAGTGAATCACATGCGGGGAGCACAGCAAGGTCTGGAGGAAATGGACACGCTGCCCTCCCCAGTGCCAGGAGCCTGCAAAGGCCATCCCAGGGGAGAGGACCACCAGGCCTCAGCAGGTTAATGATAAGGGAGAGGAATCGCAGCCAAGCAGGGCTGCTATACAACAGAAGAACCCGGTGACAAAAGGTTCATTGCAGCTGGCATATCCCTGCCTGGAAAATCTCCAGAGACTTGGACAGGCTTGAAGATCCTGTGGCTGGTGTGGAAATGGAAACGGGGCAAGAGAGTAGAGCAGAGATAGCAATTGTATTGGAAACCTCTGTGGGGCTTGCTGGACAGGTCAGTTTGCCAAAGCTGTGGCTTGTTTTAATTTTTGTCTGGTCTACACAGGGTGAACCAAGGATCTGTTCCCAAATTCTGTGCTCACACCTGGGCAGACTCACTGAAATCAAGGGGAGCTGAGCAGCTGGACTCACAGGAGTGTCCCTCATCCCAGCATTGGGCCTGAGAACCTGTGGGGTACACTCAATTACCTGCTTGTCATTGCTGCCCCCTGGCTAGTCCACTCACCTGAGCAATGAGCCCCACGACTGGAACCACAAATAGCGAGCTTCTGAAAAGAGATGGCCGAAACCCCTCCAATATCACACAAGGGCTTGTTTTCTTTAGCCTGCTCTGAACGCTGTTGGCAAGGGGCTGTTTTCTACTGAATAAAGTATTTAAGCACCGACTACCCCACCTTCCTGTCCCAGAAAAAAAGCTTGAATGAATCCTTGGTGATCAAAGCTGCTCATGATCCTTCTGGGACCTGTCTGCAAACGCTTTAAATCTACTTAATGGCTGCTGTAGCCCAAATGCTTGGTATTTCCAAGAACCACAGACTGTTCCAGCCAGCAAGATGGATACTTTAAATAGGTTTAGAGACCTTAACAAGAAAACAAAAGGCAACCTATCTTAATCCTTTCCCCCAAAACTCATTTGGCTGCTCATAAAAAGCAGTGGCAGTGAGAAAGTCAGGAAATAAAGTGCCCTCTTGTTCCCTCATTATTAACATCAACAGCAAATTTCATATTTTCCGTCTTGGATTTCCCTGTTTCTGGGAATTTTTAATCTCAAATTCCCTTTTGGTTGTGAAAGTAGGAAACCTTGAAATACAGTGACATTGTGAACTGAGTGCCTTTCCAGCTGCAACTGACACTCGCATCCAGCCACTGCCAGTAGTTTGTGAGCAGGAGGAGATTGTTACACAACCACTGAAGTGCTCAGAAACTCTTGAAAAGTAGAGGGTCCCATCCTGTTCACACTGCAGAGGGACAATTTGCCATGGACTTGAATAGGTGCAGGGACTGGCCCAGAGACTGACAGAGTTCAAGTGTGCTCTGTTTAGGCAGGGAACTGGGTTCTTTTCTCCCAATTGCATCTTTACAGTGGGGATATTACTATTAATTTGTATTACGATAGCTAGAAGGAGCCCTAGTCATGAATCAGGACTTCATTGTGCTAAGTGCTGTACAAACACGGAACAAAAACTGTCCCTGCCTCTAAGGAGCTTGCAATCTAGGAATACTACCTCCCTGACAGGGCTGTTTGTGAGGTGCTTTGATATCTTTGGATTAGTGAAGTGTTGCAATTATATATTTTAACATTTGATTATTATGTATGCAGCACTGTAAATGTGCACAGAGCTTTATCATAATGAGTGTTCTATTTCCTATGGCAACAACTTTGATTTTTCAGATTCTTTTCTACATTGTCTCCTTTCTAATCAGAATCTTCCTTCCCTTGCCCCATCCTTCATGTTATCACTGAGGCATGTACCATCAGAATCTCTGCTGTGACTGAAAATTGTTATGTTAAACAGACTGACCTGACAGTGGCTGGCTGGCTTAGAGCGAACAAATGTATTTACATGCACAAATCTTGACATTGAGGAAAAATAGGGAAAGGAAAGGGAGCCTGCAAAATCCATAATTAAAACTCTTCCTGAGTATGGTGGGGAGCTCTGTAACACTATTCTTCAAGATACTCACCCCAGTGTTCGCATATCAGTTTGTAAGCCTGGGGTCTGATTTTATACAATATACAACATTCTTTAAACATTCTACAATACAATTTTTTATTTGCTTACAACATCATAGTGGCATTTGTTACACCCTTTTTAATGCCTCTCTCAAGTTTAGTTTTGAATAAGTTTATAATATCCATATTTTCCCTTTTTGTCTCATGTTTGTGTTTGCCTGGTAAGTGTTACAATTCACCAGGGTACAATAGTAATCTGAATCACCACAGTCTCTCATATTTCTGAGAAATAATTTTAGCCTATCTAAACAAGCAAAAGAAAATCTTATTTTCAACAGAAACACTGTAATTGTTTTTTTAATATTGCCTGACATAGCTTTATGAAAACTCACCATTAACAGTACCAAGATGCATCACAATCTTTTAACAATTATTATGAAAGTCTTATTCAAACTTTAAAAATGTGTGTGGCTTAAAAAGTTTATTACAAATGATCTTATTCTAAATCACAAGAAAAGTCTAAATGAACTCTAAATTGAGTCAATTCAGCATAAACTTGCGAAAATTTTGATTAATTCAAAAGATGCCTCAATACTTCTATTTCTATTTATGAGATTGTGGTCTATAGTAATCTGAATAAGTCACACTACAAACAGAATAAGTTATTTTATTACAAGATATATAGAAGATAACATATTCTATATTTGTAACCTAATTTCAGCAGTTTTACAGTGCAAGAAGTACACATCATAGGGTAGAAGCTACCAAAACCATGATGTAGTATGTAAATGAAATAAACAATTTTCAAAATTAAAAAACAGCGCTTTAAAGTATCTACAGTACTTAAGACATAAATAGTGCAAATTATATATATCTACAGCGTAAGTATTTAGAGTATCTAGAAGTTTCCAAAACAGTTTCTTAAAGTATGTAATTAGGACAAATTGCTTAACATTAACATGTTAGATGTTTTAAAAATCGAAACAAAATGAAACACTTATTTTTTCTCTTTTTTCAAGAAGAACTGTCGTGCTTCTTCCCAGGCTTGGCAAGGGAATCTGTTAGACAGCTCAAGATAATCTTGGGAAGTGAAGAATTTTTCTGCTAAAGAGAAAACATAAAATTATCAAACTATTCTCTCAATATGGTAATGAAACAAGAATAAAAAACATGGGCAATTCAACTTGATCCACCTCTTTTACTTCCTATAAACAAAGCCCTTAAAACACAGAAAAATAGTTCTATGCAACTATGGATGGATTATTTTTTTGGTGAAGCGAGCTATCCTACCTCAGTGAAGTAATGGCAAGACACTTACTGCATCAGTCTCTCTGTTCCAGCTAAGCTCTGCTCCAGACATTAACTGGGCTTTATGCACCTTTGTGCTCCCTGTGTTTTGGGACCAGTCAGGGACCAATTCAGTCCCTTTCAGTTAAGCCGCTTTGAGACTGCCCTCATTTGTCACTGGCTACCAATTACTTTAACGGGGTTTCATGAAGGTGAAGAGATCTGCCCACAGAAAGCTCATAGCAAGATCAGGAACTTAGGGCCCTATCTTGCAAACTTTTAGTACTCTTTTCATTCATAAGTACTTGCAGTAAAGTCAATGGGACTACTCATGAAAGTAAAGGTTTGTAAGATCAGACTCCTCAACTACTGTAAATGATCATAATTCACTTCACGATTCAATATAAAAAGTAAATTCCACTGTATCAAGTAGAATGAAAGTCCAACCTTGTTTATTTAACGGGACATTATCTTTGAGGTTTAAAATGATATATTTAAAAAAATGATCCTGATTATGTTGTTAATCATACCTTAGACTGTTATAATTGGAATTAGTTTAGAAATCAAACTCACTTGTCACCATGTATTTTTGTCTTTCATTCAGTTTGGACAATGAAAATAAAATAGTTCATTTTCTCTTTGGTTTTAATTTGTTTCACTTGCAGGTTCTCATGCATAAACACAATGCTGTAATGTCTGTGTTACAAACACTGCAGCAAAGTGTTTGTTTCAAATAAAACCAAAAATGTTTTAATTGATATTAAAAAGTATCATGTAACTGCTATAATATCTGATTTTGTAAACATTTTTAAAAAACTCAAAGCCTCAATTTTGCACCTTGTCTGCCTAACAGTATCCTGTTAAATGTACTGCAATGTGCTAACTGGTTATCACCGTGAATCACTTCTTGGTGTTTGAAATAAAAAAAAGACTATAAAAGGGTCCACTGTACTGTATGCTCAATATGGAGAACCCAAAATGAGCTCCTGAGTCACTCGCACATCTAAATCTCAAGTCAGACTACTAGGCAATGGCTGTCTCAGATGAACATCTTTCAAAAATGTAGCTTGCAGTGGTTAATCATGTTCCACATTCCAAAGGTATTTACAAGCACAGGAAAACAATGCAGTAACCTTTTACAAACTGATAGAGTGCTCATGCATATAATCACAGGAGAATATTTTACTCATAGTTTCCGGCCATTGTCTGGGGGACTATTGGGGTGCACTGAAAATCTTCATCTGGCTCCAGTGACTTAAAACCCCTGAATAGAGAGCTACTAACATGAGTAAATGTATGCACGTTTAAGTGTTTGCAGGATACACTAACACATCACACTGCATTTAACAATATCTACATTCTGAATGTCTGATGCTACAAGCAGTAAAACTTATGTTACAACTCATGTAAATAACTTAAGCTAAAAGAGTCTCCCTAAATATGTGATGTCATTTTGTTGTTTACTGCACTTTTTTATTGTGAGGGCAGATACCATGAGCTAATCACAGTAAATGCAAGATCTTCCACATTTTTGTTATGTAATCGCTAAGTTGGTAAATTTCACTGGAGACATACCCCTTTGTTGAGAAGACTGGTTATCTGTTTGGCCTGAATTCTGTGTGAAATCCTATAAAATAAAACAAATGTTATTTAGTTTTCAGATCTACTATATGAAGAAGTAAAAATGAGATGAGATTTAATTTTTCATAGTTACAAGAAAATAAAATCCTTCTAATGAAACCTGTGAATGAATAAACATATCTGTTTGTTATAAAGAAATAACAAAATACTGTTAACATTTAAATCATATTATATGCAGTTGATTTTAATAACACTTCCCAGAAAAATGCCTTTATTTTGTGCACGCAGAACACCTTCTTATGAAATTAGAACCACTTCTTATCATTATATGATTTTTAACTTTAATAAAACTCTAGCTACCGCTGCATTTCTTTAAAACAGAAGTCGTCTCAGATTCATATTTTCCACTTTGTATAATATATACTTAAGGATTTCTTCAGTTGTCACTCACATATTACTAATGTTTATCATCTCTACCTACAGCAAGAGTCTGATCCTGATCTCATAGAAATCAATGGGAGTTTTGTCACAGATGTAACTAACTCTAGATCGTACAGTAACTGACTGCACAATAGTAATAGATCATAATAAAATCTAGGTGCCCAATCCTGCATACCATGTGCCCTGTTTGTAGTATTTTGCTTATGCAGGGCTCAATCCCAGTGAAGTCTGAACTTTGCCATTGATTTCAATGGAAGCAGACTCATGCCCATAAGTAGCCAGTAGGATTACTCAAGTCAGTAGTAAGGGCTTTCAGGATCAGGCCCTTCATTTAAGTATCTGTCAAACATAGCTGATATTTTTGGTTCATGCTGATATATTCTCTAAGAGCAATGATTTATCAAATCACATATATTCTGTTAAATAATATTTTGATCTATTTAAATGCATTGCATCCAGATCCAGAAACAACAAAAATAACTAGGATGATGTAGTGTGTGGAAAGAATTCTGTTTCTGGGGTGATATTAAATGTATAGCTGTAAAGTCCGATTGAATCATTTTCCTCTTCTGAGTTAGCCTTGTACACATTTCTAAAACACAACTATATTTTAATGACATATTTTTTATGATATATATTTGTATATATCCAATATATTTGCCAAATATTAAAATAACCAGAATAATTTCTTTTTGCATTTCCTAGCATAAAGGATCCCGTTCTCTAATGAGGTAGGCAGATCCTAAAGTCTGAACTCAGATAAAACTCCAATTAAAGCAAATGGTAGATTTAACTGAGTAAGGACTGCAGAGGCTGTCTCCTGATGACAGTAAGTTGACATATAAATATAAATGTAAATCTGTTATTTCCTTATTGATATCTGAAAATTCCTTGACTCTTACAGTACTTATTATGTGCTTTAAACATTTCGGGCCAGATTCTCTGGTGTAAACTGTCATAGCTCCACTGAAGTCAACAGAGCTGTGACAATTTGTACCAGCTGAGGATCTGCCATTAGATTTTTAATTTTGATGTCAAAACATTTTCTAAAAACCTGTAAGAAATCAATTTGCCATTGGCATTTGACTTCAAATGTTCCTATGAACTGCAAATCAGGACAAACAGCATCTGAATTAATATTTAATAAAGTAAAATAAAATTACAAAGGTTAGCTTATGCTGTGGCTTCTCGATCAGAGACCATCACCAATGCCTGTTTCACTCTTACAGTGAGAAAAGCTAGGTAAATAACTTCAATTATAAGGATCAGATTAGTGTCTGGAGTAATTTTTCCCCCCTCCCTTTCTGGTTGAGGAAACTGCTGTTTGCATGTGATGTTGAACTTGTGTTTCTTAAGTTATATCAAAGGCAACTAGAGATTTCCTATAAGCATATGTTTATACTTTTGAAAAATCAAAATAAAAAATGAATTATATTTTTATATGCATACAAAAATGAGTTGGTTACAAGAGGAACAAATTTTTCAGTGTTAAATTCTAGTGTTCTTTGTAAAAATTATGTAAAAATTTTGAGTATTCAAAATGATGAAAATAGAAAGTTACAGTGAAAAACGTGATGTCATCTGAAGACGTTTTAATAATTATTTAGCTTTCATGTCCTCTCCCCAAAATATATCCAGTCTAGAATTGGAAAATTTGGAAAGCTTTTGAAAAAAAACCCAACAACTTAATTTTCTCCATTCAATTGGTCATACATCATCAACTACGAACAATATTGCTTTACCAACAATTATAACTTTCACTTGACTGCTACAGAATTCAATCTGTTCAATCAACATCAAAATGTTTTAAATAAAAAAAAATCACAATATTTAGTTAAACTGCATGTATTTTTTAATTTGAAAATAGTTAATAAAACTTTTTCATATATATGTTTTTCGTAAGCTGATGAATAAAGCACAGAACATCAGTTTACAAAAAGAGAGTACAATCCTGCAAACCCTTGTTCATGAGAGCAGTCTCAATTAACTCAGTGGTTTACTTACACATGTAAAGATTGCAAGATCAGGACCATAATATATATTCTGGTATTTTTATTTATGTGTGTGCATGTGTTATGTGTGTGTGTATATGTACACACACACACACACACATGCACGAATGATCATTAAATTCTCTCTGCAAATCTGTTGTACACAGCATGTAGTTGTGTATCTATCTGTAACTAGATGCATTATAGAAAACAAACGTGAACAATAAAATATCTTCCTCAAAAAGCAGTATTTTAAAAGTTGTCTAGTAATAGCTGCAACTAGTGCAAATTTCACCGTGTCCAGTCACTTTGATGAAAATAGAGTCCCACATGTGACAGTGAGAACCCAACTACTTAGAAACCTTTTAGTACTACAAGAAGCCTCAAGTACAGAAATAATCTGTGGTTTGAAAAATAATTGGAAGATGTTTTAAAGTGCTTAAATGTTATTTATTTGTACTATCTAAAGTGAATTAATTTGATATGCACAGAAAAGACCAAAGTATTGTAGTCAGATTGTGTGTAATTGCACGTCACTAGAAAATCTACCTGAATGAATGTGGCAAGTAAAACACAACTCATCTCCTGCTCCAGAATGATCTTGTTCTGAGGGTTATTGTAACAAGCAGCTATTAGCGTAGGGAAGAGCACTTTGATTAGGCGAGGATCACTGAAATACTGGAAAGGCAACTGGCATAGTTTTTGCAGCACTGTGGGGTGACGGCCAGATTGTACAATTACCTGAAAATACAAGAGTAACACAACATTAGAACACTTGTGCTATCTGCTCTTCCTTTTACATTAACTGACAGGAATTTGGAAACTATAGTAACTAAAAGAACATGGTTGAGAAAAAAATGTGTAATGAATATTAAAAGAAAAGCTCAGAGGATTTAATCAAAATAATTTCTGTAATACAAGTATTATATCCATAGCAGTTACAAGAATGTAAGGAATATTTGATTATAAAGCATCCTTTTCTTGCATAATTAAAAAAAAACCCTAAGCAAATAAAAACAGAGTTATTTGAAGATTACTATAATGGTGCGGTAAGAGACAAAGAAATACTGCAAAGAGACAATAATTTACAAATACACACTTTTAAAATATAAGCATGATTTTAGAAAAATAATAAAGAGATCACCAGTAATGAAATAACCCTTATGATGCATATTCATCCTTTACTATAATTCTCTCTAGCAATTATAAAAGACTATGTTTCATCACAGATGTCTGCTACACATTCACCCAGGCACTGAAAAGAAAAGGTGATTGTAAATTGCACAGCAATGAGTTTCAGCAAGTATAGACTCAGAAAGATCCTCCCATCTGTATTTCTTATCTCAGTTTCTATCAGTGCCATTCACTCTAAAAGGAGAATTGTTTAGATAAATGGAACTGTTGTCATGAAGCAGGCTAGGTTTACAACTGTGTACATCTGAAGAAATAAAGCAATGCCATTAATGGTATCTTGCAGGGGACCCCTCCTAATTTACTCACTAGTCCTACAAAGTCTTGATGATAAACTAAAAAATGTCAAAATCAGATCTGTTCCGAGTAACCTTGATTAGACAATTATAATATGAAAGAGCTGCTTGACCCAAAGTTGGCTTTTCAGTATAGGAGGAAGCTCCTATAAGGTTAGGAACACTGTAAAACTTAAGGTCATGACTGTAAATTGTACTTGGAAAAACACAATTTTACAGGTACACACCCAGACAGGACTGCATTCAAATTAAAACCAGAAGGACAGAAAGAAGCAGTGGAGACCACAGGAACATAAATTACAGGGATTTACAAGTTTTCAAAGCACTTTTAACAATACGTTAAGAACACACTCTCAGTTGATAATGCAGTTTGGTTTAAGAACAAGATCAACAAAGTAATAGTTCACATTTTTTAGTTCAATAGCCAAAAAGACATTGAAAACCCTTCAGAGAATTCTGATAGGAATGTCTTAATTCTCTTAAATCCAGGAGGAATTTAAAAAAAACAACCAAATATGTGACAATTTAGCATGCATTCAGACACTGCTCTTTTGAGAAAAATATTATCTACATTATCAGTAAAGCACCAGGATGAACCTATATTTAATTATCAGCTACAAATTCTGTAACCAAACGATCACCATTTTTGAACGTACAATTACTGTTTTCAACCCTAGCTATTTCAATATTTTTAATGTAACTCTGTATTCTTCTCTTTTAAATTCTACTGCTATAAGAGTAATTAATTAAAAAATTCCACCATAGGCTGGAATAACTGCAGCTGATACAATTCTGACTCAAGGATGACAGAACTCTTTGGCTTCCTGTTAATGGCTATTGTACATGACAAAGGGGCAGGAAAAGTGATTTCCAGGGTACTTCATTTCTCATCCTACACTACCAATTCTAACTAGCTATTCAAAGAATGTACGGATAGTTAGCAACCTCATCCCCAAGTAGCTACTGCATTCATAGAATTAATATTTAAAAATCTTTTTCTTTTCAGTTTTAAGGCTGGGTTACTATGTAGGCATCACAAATAAATGCAGTGAGCTAATATACTAGAGGCACTGACTATTTTAAGTCTGGCATTTATCACATATGGAATCAATTTAATGATTTTAGTTCATTGTATCCAACATGGCTGATAAAACTGATACAACTGGGAGTATATACTCTGAAGAAACCAACAAGAGAATTACAACAAAAGTACAGCTTCTTCGTTCAGTGAATGGAGTAAATAAAATTCAGCATCTGATTTATAATAGTGAACAGTAAAGAAAACAAATCAAAACCTTCCCTTTTACTCTCCTTTATGATGGTTAAGTAGAGTCTCAACATTAAAGTTAATTTTTCTCTCTTTTTTAAAATAGTAATATCAGATCCTCACTTGCCTCTTTGCTGAGGGATCCTGGCAAGATTTGTAGGATCAGAGTAGTGATGTAAGTAAGAGGCTGTAACCTGAGCTAGAATTCCCTCTTCCCACAATTCAGTGAAGAAAAGTGCTTATTTTTTCATTGTCTATCTGAACCAGTAATTCTCCTGTAACTGGCTTTTCCTGCCACTCTTCCTCCAGCTTGCTGAGCATACACTTGTTTGTCACATTTACTAAAATCCCCAATTCAGGCCATTTCTATTCAGCAAAGGATTTAAGCACATACCTGAAGTTAAGCATCTGCTTAAATACTTTCCTGAACTGAGGCCTAAATATCAAATCAGTAAAAGCTTCATGACTTTTATGCCCATTTTCTGACCAACTTAAGCCAGTGTGTCATTTACAGCACTTCTTATTAGAATTAGTAAAAATAATATTTTGCAATTTTTTTTTAAATAAAAAAAATCATAAAGCTCTACTGCTTACTTCACTGCTGGACTCGTCTCAGAGAACTGCCGTGGGAGATGCAGCTGCTTACCTCAAGCTGTATTTTGGCCCAATACATAAACAATTAGGAAAAGAACCTGGTAAAGAGATGGGCAACTAATGCTTACATACATTGGCTGAACCACACTCACAATGTATGCAGCTACCAAGGAAGAGAAAACAGGTATCTGGAAAATACGGTGCTAAAGTAACTATTTTAAAGGTTTTTATACTGCATTTTTGTTTGTCTACAAGTAAAATCACACAGCTAACACTCATAATGTGAAGCTCAATGCACTATAGTGAGGAGTTCTCAGCTACATGTTAGAGCTAAAGGCCCCAGTATGGGACTCTCATGCTTGACATTAAGCACATATTTAAGTGTTTTTCTGTGTAGGAATGGACTTACTCATGCCCTTAACTTTAAGAAGATATTTAAATGGTTTGCTGAACTGGGGCCAATGGCACAGTCCACTCAAAAGTTAAATGTTGTTAAAATTAGGAGCTATAGTCCATCTTGTAGAGTTGAAGATAACATTGTCATATTAGCTGAAACGTAGAACTTACTGAGAACACAACTTAAAAATGGCACAAAATATATTAGTTATTTCTTATGTATATGTATTATCATAATATTCTTTACAGGTCCATGTGTGATATTTTAATTAACATCTATATCAAATCTTTGGTATTACAGCAGGTGCACTAGTTTTGACTGCTACATACAAAAGGGTGAAAAATTGTTTCCATTTTTCCTTTTTTTCACTTATTCTTAACTTTCTGAAACATTCACTTTGAAGACTGACATTTTTCATGTTTGGTCTCTGCCTGAATTTGCAACCTTCCCAATCTCTTTCACTACTTTTAGCATTTAATTTGCATATGTTAAAACAAGAGCAAACTGTTGTCAGAGCTCTCTGAGAGTTCTAGGCAGAAGGCTGATGTGATGACCTCTTCCTATTTCCTTTCCTGTTGAGTAGGTTGTGTAGGGTGACCACACTTTTTAAAATGGAAAACCTTTAAAAGGAAAGGGACACCTTTCTTGCTATTGTCACCAGAAGCTGGGGATGCAAGAGGTCTGGCAGCTAGACGAGGGTCCAATTGAGGATACTTGTCACTAGTGTTTGTGGGGGAATTTGGTACCTAGGAGGGTGTGTTTATGCTTTTCATTGGAAGAAGGGGTCATGTATAAGTTTGGCAGTTAGAAAGGCCTTTGGGAGGTGCCTACTTGTGTCTGTCCTTCACTATCCCACCAACTGACCTTTCAGCTTCCTGTCCCAACAGCATCCAGTGTCTCTAGTAACCTAGTGTCAGGCATCCATCCCTCCTTACAGGTGAATTCAGCACTTCCTGGGCCCTGGCTGCACTTTGCAAGCACTGTGTAACAGTGAAGAGCCATTCTGATCCTGAACTGGTGTTTGTGAAGCTGACCTTTTGGGAAAGCACAATTCCTCAATTCTGATGCCTCTAGATGGCAGCCTATGCCACCTACCTTTAATGCCAGCCTTGATATTTTATCCTGATTACATGTTAAATATGACCCAAGAGGGTAAAGAGAAAATTAACATATGCAATAGATTACTATGAAACAGTGCAGTGTCTGAAATTCAGCGTTACACCAAGAACTATCTCATTAAACAAGAGGCATTTCCAAATATTGTGATGAGAAAGAAATGCAAGGAGGTCTATTACACAGAACCAGTTCATTCACAGCAAGAATCCAGTGGCCACAAGATACACCTGATCTTTATAAAATAGTGTGCCTCTGGGATTTTGTTTCCTTCCTTTTACTCCCAATCCAACAGTTCATTCAGGATAATATTTACTATACAAATGTAAGATATTACTTAATAGCTTGTTGCACTATATATATATATCTATAATTAGAATGCCAAACATAAATGTTCCTAGGTATGTAATAGTTAGCACCAGTCTAGAAATCTCAGCCTTTCACAGCTGGATATATTCTAAAAGTGAATGACATGTGACAGGTGATATGCTACACAGCATTCTAAATATTAAGGAAGGATAATCAAATCAAGGCATTGGAAAAAAAAATTGTACTTGCCCCCTCCCTGTGGGATGGAATGGCTGCAAAGAAAACACAAGGTTGCCCTCACAACATTTCCTCCTAATTCTTCTGCTGAGAGACAGGGTTTTCCCCTTCATAGAACTGGCAGTGGTTTGGCCCAAAGATCTGGGGTATTGGTGCAGGGTAAGGTCATCCATACCACTTCCTGGACTTCGCAGCTCTGTCTTAGATCTCTGTCGAGACAGGAGTGCGAACAGGGCTTCCCTTCCCCACTCTTGGCACTCTCTACCTCTTAAAGGAAAGTCTCCTGTGCAGAAAGAGCTCTGCTCAGAAGTTAATAACCATAAGGCTCCAATAGCCCCTGAATGGATTTTCCCCAGGGCTGGGGATGGGAATGATGCATAAGTAGCCCAAAGCTACTCTCCTTTTCTGTATGGATTTTGGAGCCCACAAAGAGCCCTTGGAGGAGCGTGGGGAAGTGAGACACAGTCCTGAAGGGGCAGTTGACCTATTTGTTTGAATGGGCAGGAACATATCCATGTGTGGATCTATGGGGAACCTTTACACAGAGAAGCTATAATAAGATGGGGCTCTCTATTTTGGCCAACTGCCCAATCACATAATGTTTGATTTAAACAGTCTCTATATTCTTTTTGATTACACAAAGGAAAATTACTAATATGCACATATCTATGAAATTGGAGCCAGAGGAATGCATGTCAAAGCAGTATTCTGACATCTTCATAACAAATGGGATTCAGCTCTTTTGCGTGGTGTAGACTAGCAGTTATATCTCAAAGTAGAAGACAAATCTCTTGAAGTGGTATTTTAATTTTATAACAAAAACTGAGAAAAGGATCCTCTAATCTTAACAGTCATACAATTACAATTAAGTGGCTAAGAGGCATAAATATTCCATGACTGACAAATATATTTCTCATTAAACAAACTAAAACTTTGCAGTCAAAGCTACAAATCTACAGAATGAATGTATGTAAATACTGGGAAAACAAAGACTTCACATTAGCCAACTTTGAGTTCAAGATAATGATTTATATACTAGATAAAGTCTACAATACCAATCCATATGCAGGTTTTAAATATCAATGCATATTATGAAATTAACATCTTAAAGTACAGTAACTTAATCAATTGTTTTGAGAGGATTTACATTTTAACAACAAGGATCTTTGGTGACAATCCAAAATTCTTATTTCCAAATGGTAATTGCACACATTTTACGTATGTCTAGAGGTGGAGGAGGAAAAAAAAAAGAGAGAGAACGACAACGATGACTAATTGAATTTAAATTTTTGCCAGAAACTTTTAAACAGATTTAAAGAAGCTTAACTTCAGTTAAGATCACAGATTGGTTTTTAGTGTCTCCAAGCTCACACACTAAGTACTGTAAAAAATTTTATTACAAGTAACAAAAGGACAATGCAGCCTCAATCACACTCTTTTCTGCCCCTTGTATATTGTAGAAGCTGAATCTAGGATTACTGTAGAGTAGAAGTGCTGATTTTTAAAGGAATATTTAGCTTACTCCTTGTGGTAGATTTAGGTTTGGTTTCTGTGTCTTATGCAGACATTTTCAGTTTTGGAAAGGTATCATTCATGCCATTTATTCTTGCCCATATCCATGACAAAAACACTGGAATTATCTTTCAAAGAGGCTAATTAATTGTCTGATCAGAGGCAGTGGCAACTTTTAATGTGTACACAAAGGCAAAACAAAATTTGGAAGAAGAAAGTATTGAACAGATTCAAACAAGTCAAGTTCTCAATAAAACATCATCTTTTGCAAGTCATCCTCAGTGTACAAATCTCACCATTTATTATTATTTGCTGAGCACTGTCTGTATGTATGGAGCTCTACAAAACATAAAAAAATAAATTGTCACTGTCCCAAAATATTTGAATATTAATTAAAAATATTCACTCATGTTGAATTATTTGTTCTTCTGTTTAAAAAAATTGGTCACTATGCTTTATGTTAAAAACAATGTGGTGGAAAGCTGACAATATGCTGTCCTCCATAGTCAGAGAGCAAATGAGCTTTAAAGACTAGTCAAAGGAACAAACTCCCAAAAAGCATTTGACTTTACTTAGTCAAGTTGTGTCCCTATCTATCACAGGAACTCGTAAGAACATAAGAATGGTCATACTGGCTCAGACCAATGGTTCATCTAGTACAGTATTCTGTCTTCCGGCAGTGGCTAGTTCCAGGTGCTTCAGAGGGAATGAATAGAACAGTGCAATTATCAACTGATGCATTCTCTGTCACCAAGTCCTAGCTTCAGAAAGTCAAAGGTATAGGGATACCCAGAGCGTGGGGTTGTGTCCCTGACCACCTTGGCTAATAGCCATCGATGGATCTATGCTCCAAGAACTTACCTAATTATTTTTTGAACCCAGTTATACAAATTCCACGGGTTGATTGTGTGTTGTGTGAAGTAGTACTTCCTTGTGTTTGTTTTAAACCTGCTGCTTATTAATTTGGGTGACCTCGGGTTCTTGTGTTATAAGAAGGGGTACATTACACTTCCCATTCTCTTTCTCCACTCCATTCATGATTTTATAGACTGGTATCATATCTCCCCCCCAAGGCATTTTTTCTCTCAAATGAACAGTCCCAGTCTTTTTATTCTCTCATGTGGAAGCTGTTTCATCCCCCTAATAATTTCTGTTCCCCTTCTTTATACCTTTTCCAACTCTATTATATCTTTTTTGAGATGGGGTGACCAGAACTTTACACAGTATTACAGGTGTGGGTGTACCATGGATTTATATAGTGGCATTATGACATTTTCTGTCTTATTATTTCATAATGGTTCCTAACATTCTGTTAGCTGTTTTGACTGTAGCTGCACACGAAGAAGATGTTTTCAGAAAACTATCCATGTTGACTCACAAGATCTCTTTCTTGATTGGTAACAGTTAATTTAGATCATTTTGCATGGATACTTAGGATTATGTTTTCCAATGTGCATTACTTTGCACTTATCAACATTGAATTTCACCTGCCATTTTGTTGTCCAATCACCCACTTTTGTGAGATCCCTTTGTAACTCTTTGCATCAACTTTGGACTTAATTATCTTGAATAATTTAGTATTGTCTACAGAACTTTGCAACCCCAGTTTTCCAGATGATTTATGAATACGTTGAACAGCACAGGTGCCAATACAGATCCTTGAGGAACCCTACTATTTACCTCTCTCTATTGTGAAAGCTGAACATTTATTCCTACCCGTTGTTTCTTGTCTTCTAAAGTTATGATCTATGAGAGGACCTTCCCCCTTATCCTATGACAGTTTACTTTGTTTAAGAGCCTTAGGTGTGGGACCTTGTCAAAAGCTTTCTGAAAGTCCAAGTACATTATATCACCTGGATCTCCCTTATCCAAATGCTTGTTGACATGCTCAGAGAAATCTAAAAGACAGGTGAAGCATGATTTCCCTTTACAAAAAACCACACTGACTCTTCCCCAATATACTGTGTTCCTCTATGTGTCTAACAATTCCGTCCTTTACTACAGTTTGGACCAATTTGCCTTGACTGAAGTAAACTTACCAGCTTGTAATTGACAGGACTGCCTCTGGAGCTCTTTTTAAAAATTGGCATTACATTAACTATCCTCCAGTCATCTGGTACACAGGCTGATTTAAGTGGTAGGTTTCATACCACAGTTAGTCTCCAGAACTCTTGGGTGAATACCATCTGGTCCTGGTGACTTATTACTGTTTAATTTATCCATTTGTTCCAAAACTTCCTCCATTCCTCTATCTGGGACAGTTCTTCAGATTTGTCACCTAAAAAGAATGGCTCAGGTGTGGGAATATCCCTCACATCTTCTGCAGTGAAGACTGATGCAAATAATTCATTTAGCTTCTCCGCATTGGCCTTATCTTCCTTCAGTGTTCTTTTTGCACCTTGATTGTCCAGTGACCCCGACTGTTTGGCAGGGTTCCTGTTTCCGATTACTTAAAAAACTGTTGCTGTTAGCTTTTGCATCTGTAGCAAGTTGCTCTTCAAATTCTTTTTTGGCCTGCCTAATTATACTTTTACACTTGACTTGCCAGAGTTCATCCTCCTTTCTATTTTCCTCAGTAGGATTTGACTTCCAATTTTTAAAGAATGCCTTTTTGCCTTTTACTGCCTCCTTTACTCTGCTGTTTAGCCAGGTGGCATTTTTTTGGTCCTCTTACTGTTCTATTTTATTTTTTTATTGATTTGAGGTATGCCCCTATTATGGTGCTTTTAAATAGTTTCAATGCAGCTTGCAGGCATTTCATTCTTGTGACTGTTCCTTTTAATTTCCATTTAGCTGGCTTCCTCATTTTTGTATATTTCCTCTTTTTGAAGTTAAATGCCATATTCTCCCCGCTACAAGGATGTTAAATTCAATTACAATATGGTTGCTATTACTGAATGGTTCAGCTATAGTCACCTCTTGGACTAGATCCTGTGCTCCACTTAGGATTAAATAAAAAATTGCTTCTTTCCTTGTGAGTTCCAGGACTAGATGATCCAAAAGCAGTCATTAATGGTGTCTAGAAATTTTATCTCTGCATTCCATCCTAAGGTGACATGTACTCAGTCAATAAGAGGATAGTTGAAATTTCCCATTATTATTGGGTTTTCTGTTTTTGTAGCCTCTCTCATTTCCCTGAACATTTCACAATCACCATTACTATTCTGGCCAGGTGGTCGGTAGTATAATCCTACTGCTATACTCCTATTATTCAAGCCAGGAATTTCTATCCACAGTGATTCTAGGGTAATTTGATTCATTTAAGATTTTTACTATATTTGACTCTATGCTTTCTTTCACATATAACCCCACTCCCCCACCAGCACAATTTAGCCTGTAATTCCTATATATTTGGTATCCTGGTATTACTGTGTCATTGATTATAATCATTCTGCCAAGTTTCTGTGATGCCTATTATATGAATATCCTCATTTAATACCAAGCACTCAAGTCCACCTTAGTATTTAGACTTCCAGCATTTGTATATAGATACTTATAAAATTTGTCAATATTTAGTTCTCTGCCTTCATGTGATGGGACTCTTTTTCATTTGACTGATTCTCCTCAGTTCCTAGCTGTACTTTATCAACGTCTATCTTTTCCTCTTTACTAGGATATTTAGCATCCCCTTTAATAAATCCTCCCCTAAGGGATGTCTCATATGAACATCATGTGATCCTCTGCACTTGTGTTGGCTTTCCCCCAGCCCCTAGTTTAAAAACTTCTCTACAACCTTCTTAATTTTACATGCCAGTAATCTGGTTCTGTTTTGGTATGCATAGAGCCCATGCTTCCTGTACAGTCTTCTTTCCCCAAAGGTTCCCCAGTTCCTAATATACCTAAACCCCTCCTCCCAACATCCTCATATCATCCACGCATTGAGACCCTGCAGTTCTGCCTAACTGGCTCTGCACGTGGAACTGGAAGCATTTCAGAGAATGCTACCACAGAGGTCCTGGACCTTAATCTCTTACCTAGCAGCCTAAATGTGGCTTCCAGAACCCCTTTCCTGCCTTTCCCTATGTCATTGGTACCTATGTGTACCATGACTACTGGCTCCTCCCCAGCACTGCACATAAGTTTATCTAGAGGTCTACAACCTTCACACCTGGCAGACAATTCACTATCCGGTTCTTGGTCATCACAAATCTATCTATATTTCTAACAACAGAATCCCGCATTACTATTACCTGTCTTTTCCTAATAATTGGGGTCCCCACCTCTGGAGGGGTATCTTTAGTATGAGAGGACAGGATATCCTCACTGTGAGATAAATAATACTTCCCATCTACTATGTCACATACACAAAATCCCATTCATCTTGGTATGTAATATCTACAATGATAATCCATTATTCCAGGTCCCTAAAATACAGTGTTTGGGAATTTTAACAGAGCTGGTCTTCCGAGATGCAATCAGACCAATACCACTTGGATACTGTATAATGCACAGGGGGCTGTGATAATGGATTAACCTAAAACATGAAAGTGTACTTTCTTGTTATTACTTCTGTTTGATTTGAGGGGGTTGGTGAAGAAATGGCTACATTTATACATCTTAAACAAGCTGGAAGAATATGCTCAAGATATTGCAAAATGTGTTTGTATACTTGGGCGTTTCCTGCAGCAAATCCCATAGTTGAGGTTCTGTTCCAGTTTTCATTCTAACTCCCCTTTTCTTGTAACTTTTTCAGCTGCTCATAACTTTCCCCAAGCAAACTCCTTTTGGACTGAAATCTTTTATGCTTATTTTAGTCCCAAGATAATTTATTTAAGAATGTTTGAGGAAACTTGGTTTCCCTTTTTGAATTGTGTGTGTGTGTGTGTGAAGACAATATCCCCCTTCCTTACATACTCTGATTGAATTTTGTACTGGCGTAACTAAAAAATGGCTAGGAACTTCAAACTTGGCTCCTTCTTTTATAACCCTCATTGAGCAGATGAAAAGTTTGACAGAATTACTGTAACATAAGGAAATGAGAAGGGATGGAACATAAAAGAATGGTCTAATGTAGAAGTCTAAGCAGTGGTTTGGAAAGCTTTTACACCCAACTTTTAAACTGAGGGTACAGCTTTTTTTAGCTTGATGGGAGAAAAACATGCTGATGTTACAGCATATTCCATAGATATTCCGTATAAAATACACTACTTATTCTTGTGAGATGGAACTAACTCTCCAGAAGAGAAAGTTACTCACCTTGCAGTAACTGAGGTTCTTCGAGATGTGTCCCCCTGTGGGTGCTCCACTCCAGGTGATGGTGAGTCCCAGCGCCGTTGATCGGAGATCTTCAGTAGCAGTGCCTGGTCGGGATGCATGCGCTCAGCCGCTGTCTCGAGGTCTTGTTAGAGTCTGCCTGAGCGTGTGCATCCTGTGCCCCCACGGGCCTTGTTGACTCTGATCTTGTGTAGAATCCTGGGTATCAGAGGGATTGGTGGAAAGGTGTACATAAGAGAGTTGTTCGACAGGATAAGAAACCCGTCTCCTAGGGATGCAGTCCCAAATCCCACTCTGGAGCAGAATAGGTGGCATTTGCGATTCTGGGTTGTGGCAAAGAGGTCTATTGACAGTGTGCCCCAGTGGGAGAAGAGCTGTTGTAATATCGTGGGGTGCAATTCCCATTTGTGTTTTGTGGAGAAGTGTCTGCTGAGTGCGTTAGCAGTACTGTTGTGACAGCCAGGTAGGTATAAAGCAGTAATTTGTATGTGGTGTTGTATGCACCAATTCTACAACTAGATGGCCTCCATCCACAGGGAGTGCGATTGCGCTCCCCGGGTCTGTTGATGTAAAACATACATGCTATATTGTCCGTTAGGACCTGGATAGATTTGTTCTTTATGAGGGGAAGAAAGTGAAGGCAGGCTTGTCTCACTGCTCTGAGCTCTAGGAGATTTATATGTAGACGTGTCTCTGGTGCAGATCAGCGGCCTTGTGCTGTGTGTCCCCCAGGTGCGCTCCCCAACCGATCAGGGAAGCATCCGTGGTGAGCATGAGCGTTGGGGATCGTTGCTGGAAGGGAATGTCCATACAGAGGTTCTCTGGTCTTGTTCACCATTGTAGGGAAGCTAGTACATTCACTGGACGAGTTAGCAGCATGCAGAATCTGTGCCTGCTGGGTTTGTAGTTGGAGTTGAGCCAACCCTGAAGACATCTCATGTGCAGCCTGGCGTATTTGACCACGAAGGTGGTGGCTGCCATGTGGCCAAGGAGTTGTAGGCAAATTCTTGCCTGTATCCTGGGATGAACAGAGAGCGTGCATATGAGATGTGTGATAGTGAGGAATCTTTTGTGTGGGAGTGAGGCTCTGGTTCGAATTGAGTCCAGGTGAGCTCCAATGAATTCAATTTGTTGTGTAGGTGTCAGGGTGGATTTTTGGATGTTTATTTGCAGGCCTAACCTGTGGAAGAGGAAGATGGTGAAATGGGTAGCTTGTTGCGTCTCGTCGTATAAGCTGCCTTTGATGAGGCAATCGTCTAGGTAGGGGAAAAGTGTGATCCCATGTCTGCGGGGGTGGGCCACAACTACGGCTAGGGTCTTGGAGAATACTCTCGGTGCTGTGGAGAGTCCGAAAGGGAGTACCCTGTATTGAAAATAATTGTGTCAGAGTGTGAATTGTAGGAAGTGTCTGTGGGCTGGACGAATGGATATGTGAAAATAGGCATCCTGTAGGTCGAGGACTATGAACCAGTCCCCTTGTTCCAGCGCAGGTATTATTGTGACCATCTTGAATTTCTGTACCCTTATGAATTTGTTCAGTCGGCATAGGTCTAGTATAGGCCTCCCTCTCCCGGTCTTTTTCTAGGTCAGAAAGTAGTGGGAGTAGAACCGTTTTCCTCAATGTTGTGTCGGCACAGGTTCCACTGCACCTAGCTGTAGAAGATAAGCCATTTCTATGCGAAGTAGGTGCTCAAGAGAGGGGTCCTTGAAGCGGGACAGGGAAGGGTAGGAGGATAGGATATAAAAGGGATGGAGTAACCGGACTGAACTATTTCCAGGACCCAATGGTCCTGTGTAATCTGCTGCCAAGCATGGTGGAAACCCTGGAGGTGGTGGCCAAATGGGCAAATAGGCGGTGGAGTTAAGGGGTGGTCGTGCAGACCCTCGACCAACACTTCAAAATTGCTGTTTGATCCCCGATGGGTGGGAAGTAGCTGTTTGTGCTTCATTTTGTCTGTGCCTAGAAGGTCAAGCGGGTATATCGTATGGTCTGGGCTGAGGCTGGTGACACTGTTGTGTGCGTGGCCTCTGATAAGGTTGATACCATTGTCTCCTGGAAAGAGATGGGTAAATGTCCAGGGTGCGGAGGGTCGCTCTAGAGTCTCTCATTGTGTGAAGGACTTCGTCGGTTTTCTTGGGGAAGAGTTTACCTTTATCAAAGGGGAGATCCTCCACTTTGGTCTGCAGGACTTTGGGGATATCACATGCAGAGAGCCAGGAAGATCTGTGCATAACCAGTGCAGTTGCGGTAGTGCGGGCTGCTGTGTCTGCCATGTCTAGAGATGCTTGTAGGGCTGTTCTGGAGACCAACTGGCCCTCGATGAGGACTGGCTTAAAGTCTGCTCTCCTGTCCTCTGGGATATGCGAGGTAAAAATCAAAGAGTTTATTGTAGTTATCAAAGTCGTAGCTTGCAAGTAGGGTGGAATAGTTTGCAATTCTGAACTGCAGAATGGAGGAGATATAAACCTTGCATCCCAAGAGATTAAGGAGTTTGAGGTCCTTGTCTTGCGGGGTGGGCCAGTAGTGCGGCTGTTTCATCCTGTGTGTCGCTGCATCCACTACAAGAGAATTTGGTTGTGGATGAGAGAATAAGAAGTCTACGTCCTTAGCAGGAACATAATATTTACGTTCAGCCTTTTTGCAAGTTGCTAAGATAGAGGATGGGGTCTGGCATCAGCTGGTTCTAGGAGTGCTTCATTTATGGGAAGCACGATCTTTGAGAGTGCAGAGGGTTGTAGGATTTTGAGGAGTCTGTATTGTGTCTCCTGGACCTCCTCTAAAGGGATGTCTTAACTGAGTGCCACCCTCTTGAACAGTTCTTGGAATTGCTTAAAGTCGTCCACATTCTGTGGAAGTGGAGGCATGAGGGCTCGGTCTGGAGCTGATGGAAAGTTAAGAGTCGGTGAATCAGGGTATGGTCCATAGCCCACCTCTTCAGAGGTGGGTTCAGGTGCTCTAGAAGTAGATGGAGCTGGAGATAGAGGCGCAGAAGGAGCTTGTGGTCTGGTGGAAGAAGCATGAGGGTGGGTGGCAGTAGGAGTTGGCCAAGGGTACCACTGATGCCAAGTTATAATAGGATAAGAAAAGTTAGGTGCCGCCCACGGGGCCGGCGGGAGTGAAGTATGGAAACTGAGGCTGGTGGTTGTGCACCATGGACTGAGGTGCAAAAGGTTCCAGTGGAGGAGGAGAGGCAGCTGGGGAGAACTCCGCCTGTTGCTGCATATCAGGCTTGCTGTCAGTAAAGGTAGCCAGGTCAGGTGGGGAGAGCGGCTGGTCAGAGAGTGAGCACTATGTGTCCAGAAGCGGAGAGTTAGGCTCAGGTGCCACTGAGAAGTCATCCTGACTTAGGAACTGTTGTTGCTGCTCCCTGGGCTGTGATTCTGCTGAGCGCGATCTGTGCTCAGAAGCGTGCCCGGACTTCTGTTTGGCTTTTCCAGGTGCTGCGGGTCGCTTGTAGGCGCCCTGCGGGAGGTCCACTGCTGCTATCGGAGCGGCAGGCAGGCTCGGTGCTGACGTTCTTGTCGGCACTGTGTCTATTTTCGGTGCTGAGGGGACTGGTGCCGGGGAGACCTTCCCAGCATGGGAAGTCAGGTCTCTGCCTCTGCGCTCGCCCCGTGGGAGCTGTGGGTGAGGTGCTGGGACAGTAGTTGGAGGTGCCTGCCTTCGGTGCTGTCAGCACTGAAGGTAAGGATCTCACAGGAAACCCTTTACCCTTGTGAAAGTCTCTGCTCGGAGATGGTTGGGCTTCCTGCCTCTTCACCTGAGAGGGTGAAGCCGTGTTCTCAATTGGTTTGGACCTGGCCGGGGAGCATGAGGGAGAAGGCTTGTCATTGACTGTCTCCAGAGGCAGCTTCAGCAATTTCTGCATCAGAAGCATTTTCAGCCTCAGGTCCCTGTCACAATGAGCCCTGATTTTGAGGCTCGTACAATGGACACACTTGGCAGGGATGTGTGTCTTGCTGAGGCACTTCACACAACGTGAATGTCCATTGGACCTTAGCATACAGTCTTGACAGGAAGAACATTTCTTGAATCCTGAAGCCCCTGGCATTATCGCTCTGGGAATGCCAGGGGAGTGTGTCTCAGCAGGAGACTAACTTGAGGAAAAAAGTTTTTTTTTGTTTTTTGTTTACACTAAGTAACTATTCTAAAGGAAGGAAAACAACTGGGATGTTACTAACTATTTCTATGTTCTTTGTAATTGTTTCCTTCAGAGACCAGGGAAGAGGATGAGCACTGCCCCGAGTCCTATCTTCAGCCGAGGACAGTTGAGAAGGAAATGAGGGGGGCGCAGGATGCGTGTGCTCAGGCAGACTCTAACGAGACCGCAAGACAGCAGCTGAGTGCGTGCGTCCCGATGAGGCACTGGTACCGAAGATCTCCGATCAATGGCGCCGGGACGCACCGTCACCTGGAGTGGAGCACTCACAGGGAAAGCACTCGAAGAAGAAATGTATCTCATCTTTCTCAACAAAATTTCACTCCATGTGAAATGAAGCATCAAAACGTTCTCTTCTACTTGACTGTGTTCTTCTGCCACAATTTATTCCCTGTTCAGATGCAACTCTCCTAGGAGGAGCTCAGGCTAAAAAGCTAATGGATCTAAAATGGCACCACTTGCAATTTTCAGACTGTTATGTGAGTGCTGTTCCAAACCTGAACATGTCCATTATAAACACTGGACCTTTACTATTACATTGTGAATATGGAGACTATTACTATTTATATATCATTTATATAAACGTCAAATTTTAATTGGTATAAAAGAGTTAATAATTTTACTAAACAGGAACTTAAATACACTGCAGTTATTCTTTCTAGTTTCACAGTACTCCATCAAACAGTTAAGTGCTTGGGTTTTATGTCAGGTTATTTACAACTCTGTAAAAGAAATAAGTCTTTATATCAGTAGTTCAGTTTCTCTTCAAAGTTAGATCTGCATTATTTCTTTGCGCTTATATAAACAAATCCCATGCTGCTAGCATTTAATCAGCAGAATATGTCACCACTCAGGCTCTTCTTCTGTTTTAAGGTCAAGCTATTCCCCCCCTCCCCATTTTGCTAACTCCATCATTGGCAAGGCTATAACCTCTAAACAAAGTATGTTGTAAATTTGTCTCTAACATTTATCATGGATCAAAGTACTATTTCTATGTTGAAAACAGTATTCAGAATGGTACTCTCAAGGTTAAAAATGATCATTTTGTTTATCTGAAAATGTTTAGTTTCTTAAAATAAAAATATATGCTTCCAAAAAGAATGGTAGTTAGAGAACACAGAGCTTGGAAATAACATTAGTCACATCACTAGCATTTTCCTTTGTGGGATAGCTTTACGGTTTTTGGTCTAGCATGGGTATATAACTGACGGGAGAATTTGGCCAAACACTATAATAATCCCAAATCTTTCTATCACTTACTACAAAGGATAGTTATAAACCAAACAGCATATTTAAATATGTAAACATGTTTACCAAACCTGATGCTAACAAGAAATCTAGCTGAAAACATAGGTTCAATATGTTCCTAATTTAAAATTTTAATACATAAGCAAATATGTGTTAGTCTAAAAGATTTATTAAAAGTTTTGTAAGTAGCTGCTTTAATATTTTTTTCTTATAACAGATGAAGAACTAAAGCAGATTAAATTCCGTTATGAGTAGAACATACAGAAGTAACAGACGTTGGAAAAGATTAGCTCCATTACAGCATAAAAAGGTAGGAGTTTGCAATATTCCTAATGGAAAAAATTCCAAGATGCCTTGAGGCTCTCCTGCTGTAAGGTTAGCATGTGCCTGGACCAGTGTAGTCTATTTTAAAGTAGAACTACTCTCTAAGGTCTTGTGTGGGTGCCATGAGAAAAGTAGTGAAACTACAGGGAAGGTTAATGCGAACTATTTTCTGGCCTGAGCTTATCTACTGCCATACAGTGTGTTCATATTTTATTTTCTTTTTTTGTGAGCTCCAAAACAGTTATACAACATTTCTGTTTAAACACAAAAAATATTACACAAAGATTTGCTAGTCTTTTTGAATGTGATGATTTAGTGCTTTCTCAGGTGAAACAGGTTCCCCTTTGATTTTTTTCTTCTGCTTATGCTTCTCGGATGAAAGTTCAGTATGAGCAGATCCTAATTATGGTTCATAATCATTATTCAACATTCATGCTGAGTTATCTTAGTCATTTCAAAGTTTATTTATTACTCTTTAAATAAATGCATACTTCCTGTGTCTCATTCACAAAAAAAACCTTTTCTCCAGTATTTGTTCACATTAGCTCTGTGGTCAAAGCTGAAAAGAGGTTTAAAGGTTTGAGCTGGTTCATTCAGAGACTTGTAAACTCATAATAGCAATAGATGAGCATGGTCCTTTGCATGTTGTTTTCACCTGACTGAGGTGTGTACAACTGGATAACCAGCCAGTTTAATGTCCTGATTCAGCAAGTTACACAAGCACATGCCTAACTTTAAGTGTGTGAGAAGTCTCAACTACTCATGTGCTTAAAGAATCTTCCTGAACTGGGGCCTCAGTTTCTTATCCCAATCAACTTCAATTTATAAAGCACTAACCCGCAGGCCAACACACTGTAACTGTTAATCAGATGAGAAAGTTATCAGACACAAATTTGGACATGCTACAAATCACACGTATCTACAGAAATACATGTATACTGTGGCATCAAATAATAAAGATCAACGTGCAATGTCTCAATCCATATAGTCTATAGAAAAAATTGAAATGACTGAAATATTACCTCTTTTATCTTTAGTTCTACATTATCTCTGAAGAGGTCATCATCAAATTTAGATAAAATCTACCACCCTTCCTCCAACTCTCTGACCTACCTGATTACCTCAGAATTGATTAACAAGAATTGTGTCTTTATACATATTGAACCTGTATGTTTGCCACTGGTCTCCAGTTTTGTCTAAGACTATTAGAACTTAGGTGCAAAAGAACTCCTGAAAAGCCTTTATGTTTGAGCAGGACTTACATATTAAACTTCCCTATTTGCTCAAGGTGTTATTCTGTGTAATTATAGATATATTTAACATCTCAAAGTGATTGAGGATTTTTAAACTTTTTAGCTCATTGCTAGGCACATACACTACAGATTGCAGGGTTTGGATTAAATAGTTTGACTCACATATAGCATGTGGACACTGATTCTTTCAAATATGTGTTGAATTGGTTTGTGCGGATGGGAAATTCTGTACTGTAGTCATTACTAGCGGTTCAGATGTAGTATGCTGCAGGTAAGGAACTGGATCTCACTTAAAAAAATCCAAATGTGGATGCTTGGTCAGTTGAAAAACAACACTACATTAGCTTTCACTAAAATACCACTTATGTGCCTGATAATGTGGTTATTTATGTCCATTCTATATCCCACTACCTACTCTGTAGTGTCAAGTGTTTGCACACTGGCTTGGTGGACATTAGAGGATCTTTGAAGCATGCCCTTTTCTGCAACTTAATTTGGGTACTGTATCTGAACGAATGACATATTGGTGAATTTGGGATGGGTTACATGACCTCAGGTTCCATTTTCTGTGTTAAAGGGAAGGTCTTTCAAGACTGTAGGACAGATGTGGGCAAACTATGGCCTGTGGGCTACATCCAGCCCGCGGGACCGTCCTGCCTGACCCCTGAGCTCCCGGCCGGGGGGCCTAGTCCCCGGCCCCTCCCCCGGTGTCCCTCCTTCCCCACAGCCATGCCGCTGCGTGGGCCGTGCTCTGGCCCGCCGCTCCCGCTGGGCAGCGTGGGGAGCGTAGCTGGCTCTGGCCAGGTGTCGCAGATGTGAGCTCCTGCTGCTGGTAAGGGGGTGGCAAGCGGGCAGGGGGAATTGGGTAAGAGAGCAGGGGGTCCTGAGGGGCAGTCAGGGAGGAAGGGGTGGTTGGATGGGGTGGAGGTTCGGGGGGCGGTCAGGGGATGGGGAACAGGGAGGATTGGGAGTGGGAGTCCTGGGGGCCTGTCAGGGGGCGGAAATGTAGATAGGGGTTGGGAGGGCAGTCAGGGGACAGGAAGCGGGGGGGGATGGATAAGGGGGTGGTATCCCGGGGGAGCAGTTAGGAGTGGGGAGTCCCGGGAGGGGGTGATCAGGGGATGAGGAGCAGAGGGTGGTTGGATAGGGTTGGGAGTTCCAGGGGGGCTGTCAGGGGGCAGGGGTGCGAATAGGAGTGGGGGCAGTTAGGGGACAGGGAGCAGGGCGGTTGGATAGGGGGGGGTCCCGGGAGGAGGCGGTCAGGGGACAAGGAGCAGGGAGGGGTTGGATGGGTTGGGAGTTCTGAGGAGGGCAGTCAGGGGGCGGGAAGTGGGAGATGGCCAGGCTGTTTGAGGAGGCACAGCCTTCCCTACCCGGCCCTCCATACAGTTGCGCAACCCCGATGTGTCCCTCAGGCCAAAAAGTTTGCCCACCCTTGCTGTAGGAGGACTGGATAGCTCCTATCTACTCAATGGGCCTGATTCACCATGGTCTTGTCTAATCATTTACACCTATACAAAGTGAGTGATAAGAAAGGTCTAAAACTCTACCAGTTCTCATTGCTACTAGGACACATACAGGTAATATCAATGTAGGCCTCAACTATGTTGAATGATGATTAGGAGAAATCTGTACCTGAAAGAATCCCTTGGAAATGAGATCTTACAGGTACCTAATAAATATTTAAGATAAATCTGGACCAAAGGATGATGCAATACTAAAATTCTAATCAAAAGTTGACATTCACAGTTTGAGTCTTCTCTCATTTACACTGGTGTAACACAATTGACTAGAACAAAGTGGGTATTAACCCACAAAAGCTCATGCTCCAATACGTCTGTTAGTCTATAAGGTGCCACAGGACTCTTTGCTGTCTTGACTTAAATTAGCATAAATCAGAGGGGAATCAGAATCTTGGTCTTCAAGAATTAAATCTGATTATTGGAGGAGAGTTCTTCCATCACACTTGGAGAGATTCCAACCAGTGGCCCACAACCCCCAGAGGGTCATAGAAGACAATCAGGTGGGTGGCAAAGCACTGAAAATTTTACCACAATCTAAAGCAAAGAAAATCTTCCTCTCCCACTCCCCGCAGACCCTTACCCTTCAAGGTCAAGTATTCTCTGTCAACCTCTCAAAACAAACACAAATAAATTATACAACATTATCATTGTTATAAAGGAGACATTTTTGACTTGTACTTTTACAGTAAATGTAATGTGGTTGTGAAAACGTTTGAGTTCAAACAAGGGATTACCAACCAGTAACGGTTCAGAAACACTAACTCTGTGTGTTATATCACTGAGATGGCAGAAAGAAAGCTTTAAGCTGAAAATAAGAAAATACACTTTTCTGCCATGAAAGGTAAATTATCATCTACCAGTAACTAAGTTTAGTCACAGACTAGCAAGACTTTTCATAGTACTCACCTAGGCTACATTATTTTTAACTTATATTTTATAATTAGGCTTGGCAGGATTTGATTGTTTTATATGAACATTTATTTTTAAGCCTTTTTCTATATTTACCAATTACAATTTTCACAGTTGCAAAAAAATATTTGGGGTCAGACAATAATTATTTAATGATGGCTGACAATGAGTCTCAAAAAGTTAAAGCTTTATAACCATTAAAACACAAATTGTCAACATCACATGTCAAAACATACACAGTAAATAGCCTTAAATCTAACTCTAATAAGTTTTCAAGCAGCATTTTTCTTACTTTGGCTATCTGTAAATTTGGATTATTATGGAGGGAAATACTTTTCCGTCAGTTTGTGCGTGTATGTTGCAATTGACGTTTATAAACATTTACCGATAAAAAGCTAATCTTTCCAGGCCTATTTATAATTCTCTATTTCTGTACAATTCCAATAAAACATTGTTTTATTTAAGCCTAGTGGAACTGGGTCTGCAGACTAATTTGGGCTGTAGCAGGCTGGCACCCCTAGAGAAGTATCAAAATACTTTGGCCCCTCAAGGAAGACAGAGAGGAGTAGTTAATTGCCTGAGTACGAACACAGAGCAGGCTGTTGTATTTCTTTCCAAACAGTGCACAGCAGCGCTGAGGGGAGCGAGCTACTGTGGGTATGGAGAGAGTTGAATGGCTTACATTCTATGAGGCTATCACAGGAGAGTTCCCTCACACACTAGGCAAAACAGATGATGGCTCTCAGCAACTGATTAAAGATTTGCAGACTTCAGATTTTGTTTAAATTTTTGTGTGAAATTTAATTCTCATGAAAATGAGAGACTGATAGCTTTGGTTAGAGTCAGACAGAGTAAAGGCAGGCGTCATGCAAGCTTATTCATACATCTCTGCCAAAGTAGTTCTATCTTGACTGGCCAAACCCATAATATTCCAGGATTGGGTCTCAGCTGAGAAGAAACTGCCTATTAAGCAGAATCATGCCAAACTCTGTGGTGTTTTTTTTTGACATGGACAAGTGTCCACTAGGGATTAAGCTGAGGCTACCAAGATCATTTTATTTCTGACCTAAGATTAGAACCCAGTCCTCCAGGGGCTAGCAGATTAACTCTAGGCCGTGCCCAGCCCTCTTTTTCACCTTAGAATTCTGTCCAACTTTAAGCCTCAGTTATGGGCTACATTTTTAAGGCTGGAAAAAGTAGTCCTTTTAACATGTCAGGGCCTACGTTTAACTGAATGTAACTATGGTTCATCATCATAAAATCTTTGCTCAGATATGTCAATATCCCACAAAGCACAGGACCCACTTTGGTGTTTTATCAGTGCAGTTAACCTACAAAGCTATTAAAGATCTTGCCTTATTTGAATTACCTATGGTCACTGTTATTTATTGCATTTTAGGCACAGCAGTTTGAAAATTTTCACTCTTTTTAGAGTACATTTTTTGCACCATGTTTTTGTTCATCCACAATGGTAAAATACTACAAATATGTCTTGACAATTTACCTACAAGATGTTCCCATGCTTCCCCAATTGTATCTAGAGTGGAAAATCATTCTTATTGAAGGCCTTTGTCCACTTAAACTCCTCTTGAGTTATGTAAAACTCACTATAACTGTGTTTTAATTTGCTCCATTTTAAGACGAGTTTTATTACACGTGGATTTTTTCTGGTTTATCAAGACTACAACACACCATATGACTTGTGAACATGTTAAAGTATTCAAGAACATCCCCAATGATTTTTATGGTTCCAATTGAAAAATTTTTTTTTTAGTATCATATGATTGTAAACAATTCGGCTACAAATAGTCAAATTGGTGTTTAAAGTCCTATGTTAAAAGGACACTATAAATATGAAATCTATTTAGTTAAAAAACATTGAGCTAAAAGTCGTTTGGGGTACTATTTATTTATTTATTTATTTTTTACCAAGATTTGTACTAATTACAAAAAAAGAGCACCCATCCCATGCGGTAGGTCACCTTGTTAGAATCTTAAAAATACAATTTGTTCCTAACAGTCTAAAAATCAACTCACTGAGAGCACTACTAGGACCCTAAGAATGCCCCATTGCCAGAGGGCAAGAGGCTCCCTAGTAGTCTAAGCTGGCCTGAGCAGCTACATGTATCCGAACTCACTGCTGTCATAATCTATATCTAAAAGCATGGGCGCCGACTTATATGGGCTCCTGGGGCTTTAGCCCCAGGAATATTCACAGACAGGGGCTCTGCTCCAGCAATATTTGGAGCTAGGTTTCTCCCCTGCTGTGCGCTGCCGGCAGCCCAGAGCCTTTTAAATCCCAGCCGCGGCAGGGAATCAGAGGGCTCTGGGCTGCCTGCCGCGGCGGGGAGCCCAGAGCCCTCTGATTCCCGGCCGCGGCTGGGATTTAAAAGGCTCTGGACTCCCCGCGGTTGCAGGCAGCCCAGAGCCCGATAAATCCCAGCCGCGGCGGAGATTTTAAGGACTCTGGGCATACCGCCGCAGCGGGAAGCCCAGAGCCCTCGGATTCCCGGCTGCGGCTGGGATTTAAAGGCTCTGCGCTCCCGCGGTTGCAGGCAGCCCAGAGCCCTCTGATTCCCGGCCGCGGCTGGGATTTAAAGGCTCTGGGCTGCCTGCGGGAGCCCAGAGCCCTCTGATTCCCGGCCGCGGCTGGGTTTTAAATGGCTCTGGGCTCCCCGCGGTTGCAGGCAGCCCAGAGCCCTTTAAATCCCAGCCACGGCTGAGATTTAAAGGGCTCTGGGCTCCCCGCCGCAGCGGGAAGCCCAGAGCCCTCTGATTCCCGGCTGCGGCTGGGATTTAAAAGGCTCTGCGCTCCCCGCGGTTGCAGGCAGCCCAGAGCCCTCTGATTCCCGGCCGCGGCTGGGATTTAAAAGGCTCTGGGCTCCCCGCGGTTGCAGGCAGCCCAGAGCCTTTTAAATCCCAGCCGCAGCTGGGATTTAAAAGGCTCTGGGCTCCCCGCGGTTGCAGGCAGCCCAGAGCCCTCTGATTCCCGGCTGCGGCTGGGATTTAAAAGGCTCTGCGCTCCCCGCGGTTGCAGGCAGCCCAGAGACCTCTGATTCCCGGCCGCGGCTGGTATTTAAAGGGCTCTGGGCTGCCCGCCGCGGCGGGTAGCCCAGAGCCCTCTGATTCCCGGCCGCGGCTGGGATTTAAAAGGCTCTGGGCTCCCCGCGGTTGCAGGCAGCCCAGAGCCCTTAAATCCCAGCCGCTGAGATTTAAAGGGCTCTGGGCTCCCCGCCGCAGCGGGAAGCCCAGAGCCCTCTGATTCCCGGCTGCGGATGGGATTTAAAAGGCTCTGCGCTCCCCGCGGTTGCAGGCAGCCCAGAGCCCTCTGATTCCCGCGGCTGGGATTTAAAAGGCTCTGGGCTCCCGCGGTTGCAGGCAGCCCAGAGCCCTCTGATTCCCGGCCGCGGCTGGGATTTAAAAACTCTGGGCTCCCGCGGTTGCAGGCAGCCCAGAGCCCTTTAAATCCCAGCCGCGGCTGGGATTTAAAAGGGTCTGGGCTCCCCGGTTGCAAGCAGCCCAGAGCCCTTTAAATCCCAGCCGCGGCTGGGATTTAAAAACTCTGCGCTCCCAGCGGTTGCAGGCAGCCCAGAGCCCTCTGATTCCCGGCCGCGGCTGGGATTTAAAACTCTGGGCTGCCCGCGCGGGAGCCCAGAGCCTCTGATTCCCGCCGCGGCTGGGATTTAAAACTCTGGGCTGCCGCGCGGGAGCCCAGAGCCCTCTGATTCCCGGCCGCGGCTGGGATTTAAAACTCTGGGCTGCCAGAGCCCTCTGATCCTGCGGCTGGGATTTAAAGGCTCTGGGCTCCCGCGGTTGCAGGAAGCCCAGAGCCCTTTAAATCCCTGCCGCGGCTGAGTTTTTAAGGGCTGCGGGCTCCCCGCGGTTGCAGGCAGCCCTGATCCCTTTAAATCCCAGCCGCGGCTGAGATTTAAAGGGCTCTGGGCTCCCCGCGGTTGCAGGCAGCCCAGAGCCCTTTAAATCCCAGCCGCGGCTGAGAGTTAAAGGGCTCTGGGCTCCCCGCCGCAGCGGGCAGCGCAGAGCCCGCTGATTCCCGGCCGCGGCTGGGATTTAAGGCTCTGGGCTCCCGCGGTTGCAGGCAGCCCAGAGTCCTCTGACTCCCAGCCGGGGCTGGGATTTAAAGGGCTCTGGGATCCCCGGCTGCCAGCAGCCCAGAGCCCTTTGAATCCCAGCCTCTGTCCGCTGATTGCCCCCTCCCAGACCCCTGCCCCAACTGCCCCCAGAACCTCCACCCCTATCTAAGCCCCACTGGTCCTTGTTCCCGATTACCCCCTCCCGAGACCCCTGCCCCTAACTGCCCCTTGGGACCTCAGCCCCTATCTAAGCCTCCTTTCTCCTTGTCCCCAACTGCCCCTCCTGAGACCCCACCCAACTTCCCCCAGGACCGCACCCCTACCTGTCCCTGATAAACCTCTTAGACTCCCATGCCTATCCAATTGCTGCCTGTCCCCTGACTGCCCCTTCGAACCTCTGCCCCATCCAACTCCCCCTGCTCCTTGTCCCTTGACTGCCCCCCGGAACTCCCTACCTCTTCTCCAACCCCCAAACCGCTTACTGTGCCACTCAGACCAGCGTATCTGGCTCCATGCAGCTCCAGACAGTTGCTGCCATGCTCCCCCATGGAGCCCACAGCCCTCTCCCACCCCCAGCACCTGCCTTCCAGATTTGAACACCTCAAAATTCAGGAGTGCTCAAGCTCGGTTTGGGCAGCGTTTACTTCATTTCTCCCAAATCAGTTTCCTGCAAGGTGCCAACTGAAGGTGTTGGAGAACAGAGAGATCAGGTGGCCTCCTAATGCCTGGAAAAGAGACAAAGGCCGGAGGAGGGAGTGTCAGTGCCTGTGCGGACTTCTGGGAAGTGCACGGTGTGGAAGGGAATGCTGTGATGCTTTGGAACATCTCCATACAAAGCCAGTCAGGACTCTGGGGGAGCCTCCTCTCTCGGAGCATACTGTCTCCAGGGCAAGAAGCTTACACCTTCCTGGGTCTGACCTCAGAGCATTCAGCATGCCCTTCCACGTCATGCACTTTCCAAAGTGAGTCTGCCCAGGCTGGTCCTGGGGCAACCAGAGGTCGCTGCACCCCAACTCCACAGTCAGATGTGACTCTCAGCCAGACAGTAAAACAGAAGGTTTATTAGATGACGGGAACACAGTTTAAACAGAGCTTGTTGGTACAGAAAACAGAACCCCTCTGTCAGGTCCATCTTGGGGGGTGGGGAGCCCAGAACCAAGTTCTGGGTCTCTCCCCATTTCTCCAGCCAGCTCCAAACTGACACTCCCTCCTCTGGCCTCTGTGTCTCTTCCGGACAAGGAGGCCACCTGATCTCTTTGTCCCCAACACCTTCAGTTGGCATCTTGCAGGGGAAACTGAGGCACCCACACAGTATTCAGAGAAAATATTAAGAACATTCCCACTTCATCACAACAGGTGCAACAAAATATAATACTGTATATTGAAGTAGGCAAGTGCTGCTTCTGACTTTCCACTTTTAATTGACCCTTGTAATCTTGTGGCACTGACGTGTTGTAGCTTCATTTTATATCGGCTTACAAGGCGGGAGCGGGGGGGGCACCACCATTTTGGGCCCCACCAAAAATTATACAAACCTGCCGCCTATGTCTAAAAGCTGTCATGTAAGGGATCATATGCTAACTGGTAACACAGTGGTGTTAAGAATATACAGGTAATATATGAAAATAATAAATATGTACTGGAAATAGGTTATTGAAATGTGTTTGGCAGGTAGGTCTTAAACACCCTTCCCTAGACAAAGGAATGTGGTCCCATGTGCTTGCATGGTCTCCAGTGGAAAACTGAGCAAGAAGGGACAATGAAGCACATTTACATAAAAGATAAACAAAACCATCAAACTAGTGAGTGGAGGAGATTGCAACTTAACTATCCAGATGGGGGGAGGAGGGAAGATGAGACTGCAAAAATGAACATGGCATCTGCTCCCTGGTGGACATAGCAAGCTGAGCCCCCAGGAAGGCCACCTGACTTTGAAAACACAGATAATCATTGAGGATATAAGCAGAGAGAAAAAGCCATTTTGGCTTCCTTCACCTGAAGAGCCAAAAAAACCAAGCGCTTTGAGCCCTGTGTTGGATCCTGGCTAAGAACTGGCCAGTCATGCTGGAAGAACAACTGTGGTGAGAAACTGCTTTGAACAAAGGGCTCTAGTTTGTTTAATTAGGTTTTAATCTTAGAAGCATATTTTTACTTTTGATTGTAACCATTTCTATCTCAATTACTTCTATGTGGCATCACTTAAATATCTGTTCTTTATAAATAAACTTAATCTTGTTTTATTACACAGCCATCTCAGTACAGTATATCAGACTGAAGGGTAAAATCCTCAGCCAAACTAACAGGTGGGTGCTGTGTACTGTCTCTTCAAAGGAGCAGCAAACTCGATAAAGTTTTGTGAGTGCTACAGTGAGAGGGTCTGAGCACTGCAGAGGAGATGGTTTTGGGTAAATTTGGGACTGGAAAGGCTGTTGGTGTCACCCTGCAAGGAGTAACCAGGGTGATGGAAGCCAGGGCGAGGTCACTGTGTTGTAAGTAGACTGCTGGTGTCAGGCTCTGAACCAAAGTTACATACCACAGAAGCACTCAGGGTTACAGGGCAGGCGGTGACACAATCCCTTACTGGTCTGGGTGAACTCCCAATGCCTCACAACTACCCCAACAGCAATGCGACTATAACAAAAATGTAATAATCAACTCCACCAACAAAATCACTGGTGGAGTCTCCAGCCTCTCTTTCCTATACCTGTCCCCCAAGCCTCCTTGTCAATTTATAATCCCATTATCCTATTGTTAAAAGTTTTGCTCTTCCCTTTTGTTAAAAGACTGATGCAGACAACAGTAGAAACTGACAGACTACAGAAGGGAAACAGTGAAAATTATTCAAAGAAAGTGCTATCAAATGCACAAAATAAACCACCTGCAAAAATTAAAGCTTTTTTCCCCCTTTAAATTCTGTTGGTGAAGTAATCTTAGGTGTTACCTGTAAATCAACAGGAAATTATTTTCAGACATAATCGTGATTTTAAAGTTGACAAAGTCTGTTTAGACACTTTCTACGATAGTTGATGCTTCTCTTAGCAGCAGTAACTTCAGCTGGCTCCTCTGGTGGAAATACTGTTTCAGAAGGAGCATGCTGCTTAGAGTTACTGCTCCCTAGCTCCATGCCTTTCCCCTCACTCATGCAGTGGGTTTCCCTAGGCTTGAGTAAGGGAGAGAGAGAGATACACTGGCTTTGCACTCCCTTCCATGGGTTAGAGGCCCTTTTGCCCCTTTATTCCAAGTCTTTTCCTCTTTTGCATGCTGGCGAACAGCCAGGTGCACAAGGTCCCCAGTAAACAAACATCCTCTTACAGTTCTAAGAACCGGTATGTATGGAAAACTGATAGTAAATACTAGCTATATCTCTCCTGTCATAATTTAACATTTCAGAACAATAAAGGATGTCAGACACTATAGCTGAAATTTTCAAGGCAGTGCAGGGGATTTAGCCACACATTTTCCACTAAAGATAAATCCCCTGTACTGCTATGAAAATCTCAAGCTATGGTCTTGGAAAACAGTATGAAGTAAAACTTGGCATAATTAACTTTTACAGTTATGCTTTGCTGCTTCTTTCTCAAGCCCCAGCTTATGGCAACAAGTGTACAATAGTAAATAAGTATCTACTAGTAAGTATCATTTCATGCCACAGAAACAATATATTTAATAATGCTGTTATTGTGCTTTTTTAGTTATACAACTATTTAAATATTACAAATTTGCAAATATTAATTTAGGAAGATCATGGAAATAAAAGAATTTATCAGCAACTTTGATAAACATGACTTAACATATTTCCCACACATGCAACCAGTATTTGTGCCCATAAATCACATAGCTAGATGTCAAAATAATCTCACAAAGGACTGGATTAAAAAAAATCAAATGCAAATTTTAAAGGTAGGTTGAGGTTTCTTTAAAAATTTGGGCTTGATTGTCATTTACACTAATGGCCACTTTATACCACTCTGACAATGTGAAGTGGCTTTAAAGTGACTGTAAATGTAATTTAAGACCATTTTACAATTTTATGACCTTTTTGTTTGTTTTAACTTTATGTTAAATAGTTGAAACGAAGTGTTTACTCTTAGTTTTTTTTAGCATTATATTTATACCCGTGATATTACTGCTGTGTGATGTGTAATAGTTTTGAGAAAGGAGAAACTCCTCTATTGAAAAGTTCACAGATCTTTTTTCATTTTCGAATTACAGTTGGTGTTATACTTGTAAAAAAAGGTTCTGTCAGTTTTGCATTAAATCTTCCACATTAAAAATGCTATTGCTGTGTCCTAGTGGGTAGATGACAATATTCAATGAAAACTAACCCTTTAATATATGGTTCCAGAGTAGCAGCCGTGTTAGTCTGTATCTGCAAAAAGAACAGGAGTACTTGTGGCACCTTAAAGACTAACAAATTTATTTTAGCATGCAGCTCACGAAAGCTCATGCTAAAATAAATTTGTTAGTCTTTAAGGTGCCACAAGTACTCCTGTTCCTTTAATATATGTATTCCTATTTTCAACAGATGGTTTATTGTAATCCATCAATGTTATAAATTATACATGAATTTACAATAAAAACATTTTAAATCTAAATGACTTTTCTTGAGCCAATAAATGGGGAGTTTATACCCAGTGACCTAATAACATCATACTTCAGATTGATAATTTAGAGGTATAAGGCTCTGTATCGTATTGCCAATACCCAAAGTGAATCAGACTCATACAAAAGCAGTTTAAATACATTGTTTGTGTTAATTCCTGAAAGTAATAAAACTAGATTTATGATACAGGCACAACTAGATAGATGAACAGTGCAACTTCTTTTGGAGCCTTTTGATGCAAGATCATGGGTCTAAGGTCTTTAATTTGAAAAGATTTTCCAAATTAAGAATATTCCCTAACTACAATGAATATGCAAAGATTTTTATTCCCCAAACAGTAATGTGAAGGATGCCAAATCATCTGTCATTTGTGTTAATTTAATTATCAGGCTACATTCAATTATCCAATATAAAATGCAAATGAAGTAGATGGTTGACAGCACATACCAATTACGTTCATTATAATAATTAAATCAGACAAAGTAGAAAAGGGAATGAAAATGTAATAAAATACGAGGGGATTTTTAATTAACAACAACATTTTAATTAGAAACTCTAATCCTATAGTAAGTAGATGATTGGCTTAATCAAAGATAGGGACATTATTTTTATTTTTATTATTATTTTGAGTGCATCTTTAGTATCATGGGACCTGTTTTCTTAAGTTAATAGACTAAATGGTGACAAATAAAGAGAACCAGTTTCACTGACCATACTTTATGCAAAGCAGATGCCTAATAAAGCAATCTTACACTAGCGCATGATTACAGAATTCTTGTCTTGTAAAAATGCAAGCTGTCTAACCCTACAGTAAATAAAAGTTCACGTGCTGATACAAAACAGACAGTGTAGTTTACTCTCGACTAATGATGCTGAAGCATTTAACATATTAAAGGACTGTTTGCTTTAAAAATTTTTTAGTTTCATAACCTATTTATTTCATTCAGTAATAGCAGTGGCCCTGAAAAAAGCTTTATGAAGATTAAAACAGGATATAAAAAAACTATTACTAATACAATAACTGTGGGCAATGTCAGAAAGTCATAGTAATTTTAAAATAAACTTAGCAAGTATGGTCCAAACAAAAGAGAATCCCTTTATCCTGATCACTACTTGCAGTGATCATTTGGTTGCACAGACCAAAAGTTATTTTGTTATTTAAATCAGGACTCCACTGTATTACTTTTCAAAAGACAATGTCAAGGTTGGCAGACATAAAATATAACGTACCTTATTAATAACATTATTTTAAAATTTCCTCTGCTGAAAAATCTGTCCAGCCTCTAAAATAGGGGCCGCCAAATTCTGAATAATAAGATTGCTGCTTCTTAGTCCTACTCATCATATAGGGTTTTGTGTCTGTGCTTGTAGGCATACATGTGAATGTACACAGACACACTGTAATATACCACGCTACTTGTGTGCCTTGTTCTTGTGAGTAAGCAGGGAATTGAAATTTACAAGAGATAATAGGGGACTAACAATCTACAGAGGAAAAGACTTGTTTAAACTACAAACCACAACAAATATTTATATGACTGCAGGAGCAATCAGAAGGCTGATATGAAATATCCCAGTCAATGGTCCCTTAAAATGCGCTTGATGAATATACAAACACAGTGGTCAGGATCTAAGGGATATTTGTCTTCTTCGGTGAAATCTGGGATACATGCTTTGACTTCTTGGAGCACAGAATCATAGAACTGGAACAGACCTTGAGAGGTCCTCTAGTCCAGTCCCCTGCACTCAAAGCAGGACTAAGTATTATCTAGACCATCCCTGACAGGTGTTTGTCTAACCTGCTCTTAAATCTCCAATGACAGAGTTTCCACAACCTTCCTAGGCAATTTATTCCAGTGCTTTACTACCCTGACAGTTAGAAAGTCTTTCCTAATGTCCAACCTAAACCACCCTTGCTACAATGTAAGCCCTGTAGTCTTCTCTTCTCCAGACTAAACAAACCCCATTTTTTTCAATCTTCTCTCATAAGGTAATGCTTTCTAGACCTTTCTTCATTTTTGTTGCTCTTCTTTGGACTTTCTCCAATCTGTCCACATCTTTCCTGAAATGTGGTGCCCAGAACTGGGAACAATACTCCAGTTGAGGTCTAATCAGTGCAGAGTAGAGCAGAAGAATTACTTCTTGTGTCTTGCTTACAATACTCCAGCATCTTTAAGGAGGCTAATGTTTACTGTTCTAGAGCATTTGTTATTTGGCTTCTGCTTCAGGAATATACTGATTTTTTTAAAACTAGCATTGCACAAATGTTCAATGTAAAAACAGAAAGTCCAGGAACTAACATTATAGTGGTAATAAACGGACCAGTAGCACTTCCTGTATCATGGAAGGCATAATTTCAATACTGGGAATCAAGCACTACTAGCAGGGGCGGCTCTAGGAATTTGGCCGCCCCAAGCAGTCATGTCTGCGGGAGGTGCACCGGAGCCGCGGGACCAGCGGACCTCCCACAGGCATGACTGCGGAGGGTTCGCTGGTTCCGCGGCTCCAGTGGACCTCCCGCAGATGTGGAAGGTTCGCTGGTCCCGCGGCTCCAGTGGACCTCCCGCAGTCATGCCTGCAGGAGGTCGACTGGAGCCGCGGGACCAGCGGACCCTCTGCAGTCATGCCTGCAGGAGGTCCGGTGGACGCGCGGCTCCGGTGGACCTCCCGCAGGCATGACTGCGGAAGGTCCGCCGGACCCGCCTGCCGCCCTGCCGGCAAAATGCGTGCTTGGCGTGCTGGGGTCTGGAGCCGGCCCTGACTACTAGCATACAAAAATAACAGCTGCACGCAGATCCCAGTGCCTGTTCGGTACCTGATTTTATTACTAGTTGGCCAGAGACAGTCTATGCTTAAACAGTGTAAAAGAGAAACTCAGTTATTGCCCTTATCCTCACAGTACAGGCATGTAACTTTTTGAAAA
The DNA here is from genome assembly GCF_016161935.1 of Mauremys reevesii. Classification (NCBI taxonomy): domain Eukaryota; kingdom Metazoa; phylum Chordata; order Testudines; family Geoemydidae; genus Mauremys; species Mauremys reevesii. The sequence continues at coordinate 35,305,178 of NC_052632.1, forward strand.
GGTGTTAAAGCCCGAAGGGTCCAACTTGAGGTAAAGAAATGCTCCTTATTTGAGCCTACATAAATGGTTTTACAGAAGGAAAGAGAATCAAGTTGACCCAGAGATTAGTTTTTTGCTTTTCTTTAGATTAAAACAGACCAGGAGGCATGAATATCTAGTTTCTCTAAGGAGCAAAATTTGACCATTTAAAATATATGTGGATTTTTAAAAAATTAAATAACAAATTACCAGATTCTATGACATAAAAGTAAACCTTGTATCCCATTTAGTTGGAGATCTCATAAATATTATGCCACAGGCTGAAGGGTGAAACATGGTGGTTTTAAAAGATGGGTGGGATCTTGGTAGTCTTCAACAAATTGTGAACAGGGTGGAAACATGTTTTTGCTTGAGAAAAATGATTTTTGCAACAAAATTTGCAAAGCATTAAATTAAAATTGCCATTTTTATGAGTGAAATGCTCACAAAATGACCCTTAATTTTGCATATCTCTAACAGAAATAAATAGCTTGAAGAAGTGACACCAAAGCAGTCCACTATGCTACTCTGCCTCTACTGCCTGACCAGCACTGTGCTTATTTTAGCAAGAACCTAAAATTGTTTTATGTAGGTGAAGAAGTTATTTATTAATCCTCAAATTTAACCCAGTTCAGAGGTAGATTAGTGATGGCACATGACTTTAACCACAAGTGCAGATGCCGAAGATTTAGACAGACTGCAACATCACCAGCTGGGAATCATGCCCTCAGACAAACACATTTATGCACATACTTTATCTCTTGGCTACCTACTCACCATAGCCATCTGGTAGGATGGCATGGTGCCTGCTCAGAAACTGGTGGACCTTTGCCCTAGGGCACAAATCTAAACAACGATGGGCACTACAGAGCACTACAACTGACATCTCTGGAAAGAAGTTCCTCTTCTGTGCTATTATTGGCACATTAATGGTGCATGCCCCTTTTCCAATGGATCACATCTGTTTATACTTGTGAGCCAAAAAAAGAATTCTTGAAGTGGAGAGGAAAGGAAGATGGAGTTCACTGGCACTTCTGTATACCAAGAGCAGTTATACTGCAGTGGGAATCTGAAAAGCTCAGCAATATCACTCCGCTCTCAAAATGAACGCATTACAAAAATACCACCTGCAGGCAGTCTGTGTGAAAGAGCAGTGTCTCCACAGGACTTCTCGATTTCTGCTTCAATGGAGTCTAATCCCGATTCAAGTTCCAAAAGTTACTTAACATTAGCCCTGCAAAACACAGGACCATCCTTGGAGTCAGTTTTCTGAGGGAGCAGTGCCAGGCAACTTTTGGATCCTGAATTACGATTTGGCTTCACACGGTAGCAGGGCTGCAGCAGTTTCTCTGAAGCTGTGGCCAAAACCGCTGAAATTACATTTTTTACTGCATTGTCAGCCCTAAGATATTACAATGTTCAAATTGCAGTTGACAGCCCTACCATCATAGTTCAAAAGGTTTTTTGTTTTTTTTTTAAAAACTTATACTGACAAGTTGAAACATTCACTTACATCTGCTCTTCAATTTATGGAGGGGATTAAACTTCTAAGTCTGAATAAAATAGTTTAACGGAAAAGGGGCATAGCAGAAACAGACATAAAGGAGTAATAAGGCAAATGACAATGTAAAATACACCATATAACTGAATAATATCAAAGGATAATGCGACATAATACAATTTCTATGTACACATACACAGTCAGGTCCAAGTATTCAAAAATAAAGAGCAAGGGTGGAGTTCTGCCTGATTAACACACTGGTATACCCCGACTCCAAATATCCTCAAAGTTTTGCATCCTGATTATTTTGTAATAATATCTTTCTAATGTGTGAGTTCAGGGAATCCATTATAGCTGTGGACTGCAGTGTCCAGGAAGTTGAAGGGGATTTCCAATGTTGTAATATCAGGTTATGTTTTGCAACTAAAGCAGAATGTAAGAGTCATTCCCGCAGGAATCAGAGAGACCAGTGAACTATAAATATAATTTAGTACAAATAGAAAGGTTAAAATTAATAGCAGAATGAAGAACAAGGGATAAATTCTATTCTCAGATATGCATGCACAGCTCTTATTGGCTTCCAGGAGATTTGTATTTGCATATATCTAAAGGTAGAATTTGGCCTTCTCTCTGGTACAAACGTCTATTCAATAGGAAAGGATAAAAGGAAAATATATGAACCTAAGATATAACACCCTTCTGGACATGAAAAACATACTTGTCAACAGTCCTGTTTTGGCAGTGACCAGGCCTAACTATGGCTGAGCAGTGCTATGAGTATCTCAAGCATAGGAGTACCAACCATAAAAAATAAATAAATACCAAAAAGAATACCATTCCTCATTTAGTCTTCCATCCTAATACAAAACTAAGGCTCCTATCTTACAGATGCTTATGTATGTACATAAATTTACACATGTGAGGAGTCACATTGGCCTCAACAGCACTACTCACGTAATTAAGCATTTCAAGATCAGGGCCTAAACATGTGCATGATAATCCCAAACACATTTTCTGATTTTCTTACCTGATTATCTGGATGGTTGACAGTAAAATACCCAACACAAACAATGACTTCATGTAGCAGTCCTTCACAGGTATGCTGAGAACAGTACCACAGCAAAGAGCTGATAATATGACGGAATGCAAGAGAAAGTCCCTCAGCACCTACAATAGACTGATAGAAAATAGGAAATCATAACCTAGCAATATATTATAGGGACTAACTGAAACAAATGAGAGTCGAAATTACAAATCACATACTTTTCAACGTTATCAGAAAGTATTAAAGTAAGATTTTGGTTATACTTTTGATTGTATAATGGTCGTGGTTAAAAAATGACAAATCAACCTCTGCCCCTCTCTCCTCCTTAATTTTTTGATCAACTTATCAGTAGGATGTTAATTAATATGATAAATGCCACTGTAAATAAAACTGAATTTTATTTTTAAATGGGCAAAGAAAAATTTGGATTCTTCTCACTTGGCATTCTGTTAGCATTAAGTAGCCAATTTCATTAAATATGCAGAACATGTTCCAGGAAAACTTAATCCTAATAATAATTCTCAGTAATAAGCAAAGGAAAACAAATCATTCCCAATTTTTGCAAAAGAGCAAAATACATTTCTCGTTAATATCTGTGTGTTCTGAACGGAAAAGAAAGATAAATAATAACTAATAACTTTTCAAACAAACATTTTCAAAAGTTGGAAACATCCAAAATAAGACAACCATCAGCTGCAATTTTTTTGGGGGATACTTTCTGAAAGTAGGCAAATTGCTGTAGTGTGGAGATTCAGGAGAATTAGATTTTATCTGTGCAGCCTACAGCCTCTATTTAATAAACATGTCAAACAGACAGAGCGACATAAGGTCAGAGGGGAAAACTGAAGCATAAGGAATGAGCATGACAGTCTACTAACTCTAATGAAACAACAGCGCAGGCCTGTGGGAAAATATCTTTCATCTGAAAGTTTTCTTTATTTCATATCTTCTAGTCTGTGTGGACTATATATGTACATAAATCTAAGTGTGCTAGAGTTAGGTTTTAACATAATCAAAATTCAGCCCAGAAAAATGGAATTTTTGTTTTAAAAAACCAGCAATGGATATCTTCCATCTCCATAGTTAATACCCCCAATAAGTTGTTATACTTTCAAGCTTCAAAACATTATATAGTATCTATTTGCTACTTTATATCATGTAGCAATATGTTTTGGGTCCAGCCCTTATTTAATTAGTCATGTCCATGCATGCTGTGACCTAATGCTCTGTGTTTAACCTTCCCTGATAACAACAGGCCAAGGGGCACATGAGTTTGTGTATAAAAGTTAAACTAATTTTTCAAGGAAACTATGCTTCCTCTTTAGCCTGAATTAATAGTAATTCAGTATCCTGTGTATCGTTTCTCACTACCATCTTTCAATTGTTAGACTGTCAGGTTAAATGACGTACACACCCATGAACCAGGAGATTATCTGTGCTGAAATTAATTTCATACTGTGCCACAAGTGAACCTCTTCTTTTAATCAGAAAACTGTTCTAGAGTCTTACTATTACATGATAAAACTATTCCCGAGAGCTAATAATCATCAGGCAGCACATAAACTATGTTTTCTTTCTTTCCTGCCTTATATTCTGCTACAGTTCCTAAGTGTCAGGAGGGACAATAATATGTTTCAGGCGCGTGCCGCCCTTTTAACATTAACTAAATAGTTAACATTAATAGATGGAGACAAGTAGTTACTGAGATTGGAGCAGTGATTCTGTCCATCAAAACAATACTATGACCTCAATTCAGCAAAGCAGGTAAACAAATGCTTTATTGAACTGAAATTACATTTTTACTGCATTGTCAGCCCTAAGATATTACAATGTTTACAAATGAAATAATTTCTACTTTTGGGAAATTTGCCACCCTCAACAGAGTGGCCTTGATCCTGCAACTGGATCCATGTGGATGAAGGGGTCTTTCTGCACAGAACTAGTTGTAAGATCAGGACTATTCATTATAATAAAATTAAAAATCAAGAAGTGGGAGTTGATGGTGGATTATCCTGCATTCTTCACTCAGGCAAAATTTCTGCTGATTTCAGCGCAGCGTAGAAAGGAGCCCATGATGTACAATATGATTGGACAAATGTATCCATTATACATTGAATGTATCCATTATACATAAAAACTTCATTTGATATACTGCGTGAGATTGATGTTAGCAAAGAAGTTCTACAAAGCAATGTTATTTGCAATTTCATCTCACATTAATAAAAGCTTTTACTCATTTATTTCTGGAATATTTTAATATTAGTTTTTTTCTTAAAGTGGCAAAGTTATTAATTTGCATTATGGACTAATTGCCAGGCAAATTTCTTCTTCCTTTTTTTAATGAAACCAATCTGAGATTGTTTTCCCACAAAAATGGTCTATTTTTGTGGCTTAAATAAGTCAAATGTGGGCAACACATATATTTTATTTTAGAAAATTAAAATTTCAAGAGAGATTTTGTTCTCATCTGCAAAATTTGAATGTTTTTTTCCTGAGGAATTTTAAAAGATAGTACAACTCAGCTAGAAAAATACTATCTTAAATTCAAGTAAGTGGCAAGTCACACTTAAACACAGTGTGATCTAGGGATGCAGCCATCAACTCAAGGCACCTAAGCAGCTCAAAATAGCATAGAAGCAAGCCATTTCCCATTCCAAAAAGAAAAAAAATAGCTGTTTGTGGACCTTAGCACAGAAGGTTTGCAAGCTCGTAACACAGGAGATTAGATTTGATATATAACATACTGGTCACCCTCAAAACAGGTGGAACAAAAATGGTAATGTTGTACATTAAGTTTAGTTTGTGTGTTCTGTATGTCTGCCTTATAATAAAAAAATAGATTGCATTTGTTATTTCCCATAGTTAGACAATGGAAATAACATTAGCAAATAGCAATTCTATGCATGCAGAAAGAAGACCAAAGTATTTATTTTATTTGTGACTCTTCCTCAAGTTAATTTTAAATACAATTATATGCGTTTGGCTAAATTAAAAGAAAATGTACACAACAATAAATGTTCTAATTTTAAGCATAAGTTAAAAAAGCAAAAATTGTTACCTGAAAAGCTGGCAGATCAAGAACTGCGAAGCTATTGAAGAAGCATAAACTCTGAATAGCAACCTGGATCGTGTTCTCTGTATAACTCTCTTTGGGACTTGCCATGTTTGAATCTGAGATGGTGCCATGGAAAAGAATACAGTACAGCATATGCAAGACTCCAACTAGATCTGTAGTCCGAAGAACTGCAGTTAGCCCTGTGGGATCCTGACGTGTATTGTCAAATATGGGCCAAGACCTGCCAAAGAAACATTAAACTGTCTAAAACGAAAACTACCACAAGAGCTAATATTTTTAATGTCTCAAATGGAAGAAAACAAGGAAACAGTTAAACATGAAAAATCTGATGTCTATATGATGTCAGGAAACCATAGTATTTCCACAAAATGTTTGATAATATACCCTAATTTATATATAAAGTCTCTCTAGATAATTATACACCCATCTTTAAGTATCTTTCTTGGAAGATATTGATCGCTAATTCCACTCCTAAATTCTTACCAGTGTGATACCAGACAGGAACTCCATAGCTTGAAAGTTATGACCAATTGGACCATAGTAGCTCCTTGCACACCTCTCATACATATATTTAGCTACATCCCTGGGCTCCAGGTCAGTTTCTTTATGACAATGGCTGGAGGAGGTGGAGGAACTCCCTTGGGACCATCACCACCTTAACTGACAAAGAGATGGTGGCTGGAACAAATTGATATATTAAATAGCAACAAGATACCAGGACCAGATGATATTCATCCGAGAGTTCTGAAGGAATTTAAGAATGAAATGGGTGAGCTGCAAACAAAAATATGCAGCCTCTTATTAAAATCAGCTACTATATTAGAAGTCTGCAGGGTAGCAAAACCTAAGGAAAAAGGACAAACTAGTACAACATGTGTAAAGGAAAACCATGCTTCTTCAATCTACCAGAATCTCTTGTGGATGCAAAAAATCTATGGATAAAAGAAAACTGACAGATTTAATTAATCTGAACTTTTAAAAAGCCTTTGACATAGCCCCTCATAAGAGTCTACTGAGGAAACTAAATAGTCTTGGGGTGAAAGTTCTGCAATGACAAAGAGACAGAAAACAGAGAGTAGGAGTAAATGGTCAATTTTCAATAGGGCAAATGGTTAACAGTGAGTTTTCTCACTGATCTATATCAGAACTGGTGTTGTTTCACATACACCCTCTTTTCCACATTATTAAGTAACAGTGAAGTGATAAAATCTGCAGGTGAAAAATGCATTTAGGACCGTCATTATTACAGAAGACTATGAAAACTCCAGAAGAGACCTAATGGACAGCAGGACACTGGATGCAATTAAACACTGACAAATATAAGGTAATGCATATTGGAAGAGACTACTTGAACTACTCATACATGCTGCAGAGTTCTAAATTTAACCCCTAAGGAAAAGTACTGAGCCTTGCACTGAAAGAGTTCAGTGGAAACCTCTGCTTAACGTGCAGTGGCAGTCAAAACAACAATCCAGTGCTAGGATGTAATAAAAATAGTATTAAAATATTATGTCATTACAAAAATTAATAGCAGTTCTTCACCCCAGATACTGTGCTCAGTTCTGGTCACCCCATCAAAAAAAAAAAAAGAAAAGAAAAAAAGGAACAAACAGATGGGGATCTAAAATGATAGACACATGAGAGACTTCAATATTAAAAGAGATTGAAAAGATTAGTAAATGTACAAATAAGAGAGGACATACAAGATATATATAAAACAATGAATGATATAGAAAAGGTAAATTGGGTAAGGGTACATTTATTTACCCTTTCTCATAATAAAAGAAAAATGAAAATTAAAGTCAAGAAATTTCAATTAAAAATTATAAAAGGAAATACATTTTGACACAACAAATAGTCAACCATGGAACTCACTGCCACAAGATATACAAGACCTGAGAAGGATTAAAATTGGAATAGTTATTTATATGGATAATAATGTACCCACTGTTAGGAACTTCCCTGGTCTGATTTGGTATTGTGATTTCTTTGACTTTAGGAGGATGCCAACAGGAGTGTGAGATAATAATATCTAAGATCAGTTTTTGTGATGTGGACATTTATCTACTAAGAAGTGGATTGAAACCAGCACCTAATTTCATATGTGCCTCTGAACAACTGCCAGGCTTTCGGTCACCACCACCTTGTGCTGATGCTTAATTGTTTACTAGTGAAGAACCAAAGTGAATAAGAAAGCACCAGGTTACAAATGGATACCCCTGTATCAATGTGAGTTTGTGTTTATAATAGAAAATTATTGTTCCTTGGGTAGAAAATGTGACTTCAAATTGGTAACAAATGCCCCAGCCTTCATGTTTGGGATTTTTCAACATACTTGTGTAACTTTACTTGTGAAATCAACTCCTATATGTTGTACCTTTACTGCTCTTTCTTTTGTGGGATCTCGAAGCACATTAGAGAGTGAAATAAGGAGCTTATTAACAGAACTGTATTTAATCTTATTAGATGGATTTCACCTGCTACTCATTTTTCTAAGAAACTTATCTCACGATGTGGATGTAATTAACAGCACAAACTCAACACAACATAATAAAGAAGAGCTCGTAACTGAAGAAAATGTGGGTCAAATTTTGTATTATTAAGCAGAAATAAATCATGGTGATTCTCTGGCAAAGACAATTTGTCATTATTACTGGAAAACATATAGGGTATGATTATGGTTTTAGAAGTAGGATTGCTTCTTATGATAATTTGTTATGTCAACTTAAAAGGATGCTAATTAAGATTTTAAGAATATGTATTTAACATACCTGATTAATCCATTTTAGTAGTTATATATATATATTTATATCTACCCTTCTATGACTGATTGATATACATTAAACTACTGAAAACAAACAAACAATTAACACTTAGCCAGGGTCCCAGACATCAAGAAACAGTGCCCCATGCAGTTAATTCCCTACAGAGGAGTTCATTATAAATTTGCTTCTGGGGAGCTAGTAGATTAGCTAATGCTATTTTTACTTTTATTTAGTCAGTCCTGACGAGATTTTCTTAGAATATGTAAGGTGCATAGGAAATAATATGATGAATAAAGAGAGAGAGAGAGAGAGAGAGAGAAAGCAACTGAGCTGCAGTAAGTGGCATATACCCAGCTATAACAATCAGCTTTACAGGTAAGTTAAAATTAGGATGTACTAACTTTGATAATGTTCCTTTAAGCATAGCCACAATAAAATACATAGTCTGCATGGCTGGAGTATAAGTCAGTGCTATCTATCTATCTATCTATCTATATATATATATACACACACACACACACTGGATATAGTATATATTACATAGCTATAATACAGTATACTGGAAATGGAGCGTTTGACTAAGAAATAGGTTTTAGTTTCTAGTAGTTTGTTACTTTGACCTTGGCATATATTTTCACACATTTTACAGGGCAATGCTAGGTTTGGGTGGACAGTAGAAGTCAGGTGCAGTGATAGTGAGTGATGATAGATTATAGGGCTGGGAGGTGGGCATAACTAGTTGGATCCCCTGCATGTTTATTTCCAGATATTCTAATGTTTGAGTTATTTTTAAAGATGTCAAATTTTTGTGTAGAAAGTATAATGTCTGATGGTAGCTGGATTCGACTGAAACACATTGTTTTAGTGATAATTTTGGGCTGTGAACAAGCACCAAGGGTTTAAATCAGGTTGGTGTGGGAGGTCCACTGGAGGGATCTCTTCTACCAGATCTTATGATGCGCACCAAAGTGGAGCTCCTCTCCACTTTGCATACTTGAGCAAGTCCCAAGAGTATGAGTGAGCAAGCAGTTATACCTGGGTGAGATATGGGGGAGTGGACAGTGGAAGGGAATGGTGGGTGTGACAGGTTGGATCACAGAAACCCCCTTGGGGCTGCCAACTGATGTGCCAAGACTACTTCTGCCTCTGTTTTCCCTGCCAGCTTGGGACTCCAGTACCCTGTCTTGTTGAGCAGACACACCAGTCTGCTCCAACACAGACCCAGGGTCTGAACCACGTGCCCCAAAGCTGCAGACTTAACTGAAAACAACTTAAGATGTGTTCCTGTCTTCAACACTCAGATGCCCAACTCCCAATTGGGTCCAAACCCCATTTAAATCCGTTTTACCCTGTATAAAGCTTACACAGTATAAACTCATGAATTGTTCGCCCTCTATAACACTGATAGAGAGATATGCACAGCTGTTTGCTCCCGCAGGTATTAATACATACTATGGGTTAATTAATAAGTAAAAAGTGATTTTATTAAATACAGAAAGTAGGATTTAAGTGGTTCCAAGTAATAGGAGACAGAACAAAGTGAATTACTAAGCAAAATAAAATAAAACACACAAGCCTATGTCTAATACAGTAAGAAAACTGAATACAGCTAAAACCTCACCCTCAGATGTTTCAATAAGCTTCTATCACAGACTGGACGCCTTCCTAGTCTGGGCACAATCCTTTCCCCAGGTACAGCCCTTGTTCCAGCTCAGGTGGTAGCTAGGGGATTTCTCATGATTGCTGCCCCCTTTGTTCTGTTCCACCCAATTATATATCTTTTGCATAAGGCAGGAATCCTTTGTCCCTCTCTGGGTTCCCACCCCTCCTTCTAAATGGAAAAGCACGAGGTTAAAGATGGATTCCAGTTCAGGTGACATGATCACATGTCACTGTAAGACTTCATTACCCACTTGCCAGCACACACATATACAGGAAGACTTGCAAGTAAAACAGAGCCATCTACAGTCAATTGTCCTGGTTAATGGGAGCCATCAAGATTCCAAACCACCATTAATAGCCCACACTTTGAATAACTATCATAGGACCTCAGAGTTATATTTCATATTTCTAGTTTTAGATACAAGAGTGATACATTTATACAATAGGATGACCACACTCAGTAGACTATAAGCTTTGTAATAACACCTTACAAGTGACCTTTTGCATGAAGCATATTCCAGTTACATTATATTTACACTCATTAGCATATTTTCATGAAATCATATAGAGTGCAATGTCACAGTGGGGGAGTTTTTTTTTTCCATGTTCAAAACTTCAAGTGATTAAAATCTAGCAAATGTTGCGTTTTAAAATTTAACATGGATAAAAGATACTGACCCAGATTCTCCATTTAAAACAGCACAAAATGAATGCAAAGTGGATGTAAATTGTCACCCTTCTGATTTAGTAGCATTTAGCATCTATGTTGCCCTGATATAAATAACAAGACAAAGTGTAGGTCAACACAGGATCTGGCCCCATCCCTTACTCTTATTCTTTCTGTGTGCCCCCCCCCATTCCATGTGTTCCTTTCTCGTGTCCCTGCACTCACCCTACATATTTCCTCTATTTCCCTTCACCCCTTCCATGCTTCCTAGTCCCCTGAATCTCTCCTTTATTCCCTCTTGCATGGCCTAGCCAGTGTACCTCCTCTCCCAGTCCCATACATCTCCTCTTCACTCCTCCCCAAGAGAACTAATTCAAGACCAAACAGCATGGTTCCATGACAACCAGTCAGTTTCTGGCCAATCCATGTCCCTCCCTGTCCACTACCCCCTTCTCCACACCTCCTGCCCCCCCGTCACATTTTCCCCATCTATGCCTCAAGTTAGTACCTTTTGAACTTACATTTATAAACATTTAAAAATAATTTAAGCATTGCTCTGTAGACACTGCAAACAGTACCAAACAGTACCAAAAAGAACCCCAGTACACACACTGTAGCTGAGGTTGCCATGACTGTAATCAATGATACCAGTAACAATGAGTATACCACAGGCTTTGTCAAGTGCCGATGCTTTCTCTGTACCAAGGGTACCACTTGTACAGGCATCCCCGGCTGAGCTGCTTGCATCAATACTGATGATTGGGTTCAGGCGTACAATGGTACCAATGGCTGAATGAGATGCTTCAGTGCTGATGATGGGGCTGAGCAAGATGGTAGCTCGTGCTTGTTCTCCTTACTAATGGAGGGCATGGGCATCCTACTGGAGTTGTGCTTCCTCTCCTTGGAGCTCCGGGTCTTTCTGGGCCTGCCGGTACTGGAGGAAGAGTCTGTGGCCTCAACAGTACCCTGGGAGACTAGGGATCTAAATACCATTTAAAAAGTTAACTGTTTAAAGGATTAAAATATGTCCTTTAAATGGTTACCCAATTAAGCAGCTGGGGCTGATCCTGCCAGCCGGTGTGGCTGGGGCCGATCCACCAGCACGGCTGGGGTCCCTCATGCCGGGGCTGGTGCAGGGCTGCTGGGGCCAGCTGACCCATGGTTAACAGTTAAGTCAGGTTAACCGGTAAAACTAATGCTTACAAGTTAACTTTTTACATCCCTATCGGAGACCGAGGACCTTGACGGGGACCTGGTCTTTTTTGGAGGTGGCTCCTTAGATATAGTCTGTGCTCCTCTTTTCGGTAGTCTTCCCAGAGTGCTCCAAAGGCTTTCCTTTCTTAGGAGAAGCTTGCCCTGATATTGATGAGGTGCTAGATCTGTCAGGGACAGATGTGTGTATGGGGGTCATCTCCTGACCTGGTTCAAAGGGTGTTTGCAGGTTCCACAGCCATCAGTTTGAGCTTTATTTCCCTGTTCTTCTTAGCCCTGGACTTAAGGGTTAAACAAAAGGTGCACCCTGGGAGATGTGGGCCTCTCTCCCCCAGGCAGTGGACACACTTGGAGTATCTGGCTCACTGCTATAGCCTCTGGGCAAGACAGGCAATGTTTGAAGCCTGGCAAGCCAGGCATAGTCCACCAGGATAGGATTAGTCTCCAAGGCAAAAGAGAGGGAAATCAGTCCTCCCATCTAAACTGTCAACTATACTAACCTTAACAACAATCCTAAACTAACTAACTTTGATAGAAAAAGGGGATAAAGTGAAAGACCAAGTATGCTCTAGGTCAGGGGTGGGCAAACTATGGCCCAGGGTCTGCATCCGGCCCTTCAGACATTTTAATCCGGCCCTCGAGGGTCCAGGGCTAGTCCCACTCTGGCACTCCAGTCAGGGAGTAAGTTCGGGGGCTTGTCCCGCTTCGTGCATACTGTGGCTCTGAGCAGCTCCTGGAAGAAGCGGCATGTCCCCCCTTCGGCTTCTACACGTAGGGGCAGCCAAGGAGCTCCACACGCTGCCCCCACCCCAAGGGCTGCCCCTGTAGCTCCCATTGGCCAGGAACCACGGTCAATGAGAGCTGCAGAGACGGCACCTGTGGATGGGGCGGTGTGTAGAGTTGCCTGGCCAAGCCGCGTAGGAGCAGGAGGGGGGACATGTCGCTGTTTCTGGAAGCTGCTTGAGGAAAGCGTCACCCGGAGCCTGCACTCCTGACCCCCTCCCATGCCCCAACCCCTTACCCCAGCCCTGATCCCCCTCCTGCTCTCCAAACCCCTTAGTCCCAGCCCAGAGCCCCCTCCTACACTCCAAACCCTCATCCCAGCCCCACCCCAGAGCCCACATCCCCAGCCAGAGTCCTCCCCCGACAACCCAACCCCCTGCTCCAGCCCCCTCCTGCACACTGAACTCATTTCTGGACCCACCGCAGAGCCTGCAGCCCCAGCCAGAGCCCGCACCCCAAATCCCAATTTTGTGAGCATTCATGGCCCGCCATACAATTTCCATACCCAGATGTGGCCCTCAGGCCGAAAAGTTTGCCCACCCCTGCTCTAGGTAAACATACTAGTGTTCCATCTTGGGCCAAGGTGGTGGAGAAGGAACAGAGAGTGGTTTGCCTGGGCACCCCTATATAACCTTGGTGTCCACCACAAGGAGGCATACAGCATACACGAGGGCTGAACAGACACTGCTAGCTAGAAATTTCTGATCACTGGCTCAAGAGATACATGTGCACCTGAAGTGGAGCACCCTTAGGGATACTACTCAAAGAAGAAGAACCTGCTCCCACATTAACATATCAGGGGACTCACCCAGCATACTCAGTAAGGCTTCCAATGTAATTCCCTTAAGTCGGATGGTTATACAGCAAGAAGTCTAAGCTTCTACTGTTGTGAAAGGGGCTAAATGTAAAATTCTTAATGCAGCATTCAGCTTCTGTTAGAGAGGGTTACTGTACTTCCACTTGGAACTGAAATTCGCGCCTGCAGCTGTACAGCTAAAGCATTCCTAAAGCTTATTTTCTATTGGATCAAATTCTAAGATGGAGAATAATGTAGTTGCTGACCTTACATGGGGAATTTCTGCCAATATCAACAGTTATTTTCCAGTTCACAACTGTTTTGTAGCAGTGATAATTTTGGAATTCTGGGAGTGTATTCAAAAGAATAGGTCTGCGTGCAGTATATCATTGCACAATGTGACTTGCAAGCTATTTTTAAATAAATGCCCAGTTTCTTATGTCTTAATCTCCCCCTCTCCTCCAGAGTCATAAAGGATCCCATCACAGAAGAAATTAGTGTACTTCTCTAGTGGAGGAAATGTTAGAATCTAGAGCAGAGGGGTGAATCTTCTACACTGCAGAAATACAATGTCTGTGTGGGCTCTTTGGGTGGCTGAGAGAAATCATGCTGTAAGTGCTGGGCAGGGACACAGCCTGCGGATACACTGCTTGTAAGATTCTCTGTTCCTTGGGGGTAAAGGGAAGGGGGAAGCAGAGGGAGATGCTAGGGCCATCAATATTATTCCAGCCCTTAAGTTGGAGTAGCAGCTTCAAAGTGGCTCTACTCCTGCTCTCTGGCCTCCACGTAGTTCTCTCCCAATTGGAATTCCCTAATGTCCAGCTGAATTACTTGTTCTGGCAACTGGAGGCAGGATTTGGGCTGCAGGTACGATTTGATAAATAATCTTTTAGGTATTTAAATTTTCATGATGATTGTTCAGAAGAACCACTGATGCTTAGTTGATCAGACCATATGTGTCAAGAATAATTTTCTCTGAAATCGCTATAAGAGGAAAAAGCTTATTTTAATACTCTTCTATTTGCAGCCCGTCCCATGACTGATGTTATTGAAAATAGGCCTAAATTACAAAATATTTTTCTTTTTACCACCAGGATATTAGTGCCCTAGTCCTTCTCATAGATAGCTGACCTATCTTGTGCAAAGTACACATAAGGCTGCACAATCACCTCATAAAATCTTTGAAAAGAAATAACTAGCTCTTCAGATGAAATGCAGTTAAAAACAAAAAGAAGCAAACTGTGTCTATTTACCTACAGGTACCATCTGTGGTGTTACACAAACTCCTGTTTGCTATTGTCAATCGGCACTCAGCTACTTCCATTAGAGCCATAAGAGTTAGAGGTCAGCCACTTGCAGAGACTTGACTACAGACTAATGTGTCTGAGTTTATTGTACAGGTTCAAAAACAGGGCCTGTGTTTGTTTAACACTGACTGCCTTTAATAACCAACTGGGAGTCCTAAGAATCCACGAAAGAAATCATGCCATAAACCAAACTGCAACAGAGTTTCAAAAAGCTACTACTGTTGAATTCTTTCAAAATGTAATGGATCATATTGAAAGCCTTACTAACCTGCAAGTAAAAAAAAAAAAATGCTGAAAATGCTGATTTGTTATCTGCTATAAAAAAATGAAACAAACATTTCAGTCTAATTGCCAGGTTGAACACCCCCTCCGTTTCTTCTCATGGAGAGGATAAAAGGAGTAGAAAACCTACTATTAGGACTCAAACGTTGTCTGGGGGAGGGCAGTACTTCGATTAGCCAATATGACATCCTGGATTGTGGAATATTTCTTCATGAACTCTTCACTTTGGGGCTCTTTGCGTGTTTTTTGAGTAAGTGTGGCTGAATGAAGTCAGGACAGAGCTACTTTCTGTAGCATCATCCTATTTCAAATCTGCAGCATTATTATCTTATGCAAATTTTTGCTCCACAACTTCCATCCCCTTGTAGGGGAAGAGGCCATCCCAGGTGCAGACGAGGAACCAACTGGAGGGAACGCTAATTCTAACAGCTTTTGGGACACTCCTGGATTGAGATGGCCATGCCTTCTGCTCACACCATGGAGGGGGAGCTTGTGGCCTTTCCTGGCTTTCATGTGGAAAGGCATGATTTAACACAGACTGTCTAGATGAAGACTTTTAAAACTTTGCTTTCTAGGTCAGTGAGCTCCCTAGAAACTCCTTGCCTTTAAAATTTTATTTTTGTTGCCCAATTAGTTATTCTGCAATAGACTCTATAGTTACTCATAACACTCAAGTCACTAAAATACTCAAGTCACTCTTTCCCTTCATATCAAAGTATAGCATATCTGCTTTCATCAATTAGCATTTCTTAATTTTAATGATAAATCTTAGGGTTTTCAGTGATATAAAATGGAAGAATAATCAGCTGAAAACTATTCATCACCCAAAATATAACCTAATATTGAATACCTCAGAGCAATTTTTGCAACTATTTGTAATGAAAAGATGGATCAATTTTACCTGAGGTTAATGTTAACTTATTCTAATCTCCCAACCCATTAATAGTGCTAAACAAATCCATATGATAAAGTTTATTTAGCTGGATACAATTCTTTTGCAATTTTGTACTACCACGGAACAGTGAATCAATCAGAAATATATGTTAAAAGAAATCAGATGTAGAAGTGGTTAAAAAACACAAGCATTGTTTTTTCATAAAGAAGACTGCACATTTTGCAATTACACCACAGGACATAACTGTGAAAAAAAAAAAAACCCTCTGTCTGCTGTGTTTGGCTTGTACAAAACGAATGTGGAACTGAAGGAACTCTTGGAAATGTTTACTTTTGATTTTGCCTGTATTACAGATAATTTGTACATGAACAGGCCACTGGCTCCTGTTGGTTTTAACTGTCAGTTATAATCACTTTAAGCCTAAATGTTTACAATAAAAAAGTAAAAGACCTTATTCATACCAGTTGTGGGCTTTAAAGTGAAAAAAATGTATATGCAATGAGGGAAAATAAAATATGAACTTTTGTATATGTTGCTTTGAGTGATTTTGTTCAACCTAGTAAAACAGTGAATCTCTTACATATAAGAGGTTTTCAAAAATCTTTTGATTCTGTTTCAAATGTTGAGAAGTCTAACAGCAAACTCAATGGTAACTGTCAAGCAACAGATTAAAGTTTTAAAAAGCACATGGGCAGAATGTACAATTTTGCCATAGGTATTTTAGGTTTGAAGTCTGTAAATACAACAACGAAACACCAGAAAATAAGGGTTCTGCAAACAAGCACAGCCTCTCTGAGGAAGGGTTATTTGTGTAAGTCACCAGCATCTTTTCTTTCCTACTCACTAAAATTACAATACCCACAATTTTCGCACCAATGGTATCAGTCACCAATATCAAATTTTGATAATTTAACATTGTACTCCCTACACAACTAGTTAAAATTAAAGTTCTGAATAAAACTGTTGCTGAAGTTCAGAAATGAAAATGTAAGTAACTATGTGTCAGTTCCCATACGAAGGGCCAGATTTAGATTTTCTTCCTCACAATGAAGAGCCCCCTTTTCTACAAGTAGTCCCATACTTGTGGAAAAAAGTACTTTTATTTTGCTTGTTTTCTCTCTCTGGTTTTGGCCTTGTACCATTCTCTTTGAATGGCTTGTTTAAAGGCGGTTCACTCCTTATATGGGTCTGGAAGTGTGTTTAACAGAATATAATCATTAAGGGCAAATCTCTTAGCTATCATTAGCATGAAAAAACAGATGAGTATTTGAATTGTAGCAACAGCTCCTAAGATGGTGGGTGTTTTTTTTTTTAATTTAAGAAAAGCCAGGGAGTCTGCACTACTGTTATGAAAATCTGGTACCCATTAGAGTTCAAGCTCTGCCATAAGGGGATCCATGAATGGCCACAGAATTTGGGTTACTGGGAGAGACGCTTATAAAAATAATAAGTAGTAATGTAAAAATATTAATGATGTTCATACATAATATTATATCATGAGATTAATATTATACTAATCTCATGATAGCTCATTTACAGGTTAACGTATCGCTTGAAACAAATTATTTGTCAATACTGAGAAATTTAGCTACAGCACGATTATAGGAATTATTATTAGAGAATATACCATTTATATAACAATACTATTAATATTGTTGCTCTGTAGCACAAACAGTATAAAAGAAAAATTTCTGCAAGGTTTTATTTATGAGAGAAAATTGTTTATATTTAAAAATATGAACTAATCTAAAAAGCAATCGTGAATCTCTGTGCGGGATACATTTTAATGTTTGCATACACACACAAGGTTAATAACAGTAGCCAAATGAAGAGATAACTTTCAAAAAAGTCTGTGAGGACATAACCTGTCTTTTCATGTTAGGATTTACAGCTCAACAACACTGTAAAAATTAGGAGGTGAAATAATAAATAAATAAGCACATAAAGCTTTTATACCTGCTATAATTAATATAGGCCTCACTTCATTGTATGGCATGTACAGCAATGGACCCTTTTAGTTTCTTCACTTCGAAGTAAGTGTTAGTTACTTGCATGTAGTTTACAGTACTTGCTGAATCTGCTCTGTCTTGGCAATGGAGAGTAGGACAATCAGTACTCTAGCAAACTGCTTTCATCCAATTTGCCATTCAGCAGCCAAAATAGGCATTATCTTAATTACTGTAATAAAACAGAAAAACCAGCCTACTTCCCTTGTATTTCTGTGATCTGACATTTGCTATTTTCCTGGACAAAACCCTGTATATTTCTGTATACCACTGTTATAGCTTGTAATTCACAGTCTAGATTCATTAGCCACTGACAAGGATTTACACGCTGTCCAGTTCTGTTTTGAGATAACATTCAGTAGCAACAGCATAGCTTTTGTATTGATGTCACACTTTATTTTCACATTACATTAACAAGGGAGCTTGTAAATAGTTCTTACATCAAGCAATGGCAAATATATTCTGTAAACTGATGCTCCAAGAAGCTTGATGATTTGAGAGGAGTTTATTTGCAATATTCTCCTTAGGCAGAACCAAGTTTTATCATTGGAGCTGTGTTACTGTTAGTTTATTTTACAGTCCTTAATGAGAACAAGATTTGGATACAACTAGCCCTTATGATGTACTACAGCTGAAAAATTTCCTTCCTCCCATTTGCATCAGTTATAAAGTTCTTCATTCAGGGTTCATAGAAAATTATGTCTTTGACTAGCTGATTTTTCATTTATTTTTAACACAGGTCTTGATCTTGCAAGTCCTTATGCACTGCATGGCATGGTATGGTGAATTGTTACATTTTAGTATGAATGTAAGCAGAGGCTACTGATGGTGACAAGTGAGCTTAAGCATTAGCCATAGTCTTCTGCACAGAGCTACAGCTAAAATTCTTGTGTACTCAATCTTACTCACACATACTCAGGTTAAAAAAAGGGATAGGGAACATGTGAAGAATGGGCACATCTGAAGAGAAATAGACATAAGTGTGATTCTTAGCGTGTTGAAGAAGAACTTGGCTCCATGTTTTCCTTCTTAGGCCTCACTCCTGGCTACTAGGAAGGAATAAGTTGAGGCAGCACAGCAATGTTGTTATTAATGGAGGATCAGGTTTCCCTGTGCTCCCTGCCCTTTTCATAATTTTCTGTCTTGTATTTACATGCACAACATGTCACACCTGTGCAGTGCAGGATTCAAGGCCTAAAAATACACGTGTACTCCTAAAATTACAATAAGTATTGGGAAGCAGGGCCACCATCAGTGAACGCTGTTCAACCCTCCAAGAGGGGCACACATTGCTTGGTTCCCCAAGAACAGTTTTATATAAAAATAAAGCTGTTACTCGGTAAAAAGAAGAAGATTTAATAATTGCTTTTGTTTCAGGTTTTTAAAACTAACTTGGCTTTCAACTTTGCTTAAGGGTAGCTGGAGCAATGAGGAAAGCAAGGTTAACTACTAGATAATAATTACAATAGCCAAAATTTTAAATCTCAAATGCCTTGAGGTAGACTCCTAAATCTTTCGACACCAAATATAAATAGCCTATTTTTCAAAAGTGCTGAGCATTACCACACTCCACTGAAGACAAAGGGAGCTTCAGGTGCTTAGCACTTTTATTTACACATCTAAATATGGATTTAGGTGCCTAACTTTAGGCACCTAGGTTTAAAATTTCATCCAGTATATATTAAGTCTTGTATTTTATAATTATAATTACTATAGCCATTAACTATTGAAAGGATCGATCAATAGTTGCTTTTCAACTTCCAAGAATAAGATAAACTGATCTTAAGACCACATAGTGTCAGTGCACAATGTCTGATTTACCAAGAAAACAAAACTGCTATATTTTATGTAGGACTGTTCAATACAGCAGGGGGAAAAAGAAACTATTGCTTTAAAATCTGGGATGGAAATAGGAGCATCGGCGCTGACTCCGTGGGTGCTCCGGGGCTGGAGCACCCACGGGGAAAAACTGGTGGGTGCTTTGCACCCACTGGAAGCTCTCTGCCCCCCCGCCCCAGCTCACCTCCGCTCCACCTCCTCCCCTGAGTGTGCTGTGTCCCCGCTTCTCCTCCCAGCACTTGCTGCCGCAAAACAGTTGTTTTGCGGTGGCAAGCGCTGGGAGGGAGGGGGAAGGATGGGGTACATAGCGCACTCTGGGAAGAGGCTGGGGGTGGGGATTTGGAGAAGGAGTCCAATAGAGGCAGGGAGGGGGCGGAATTGGGGCGGGGACTTTGGGGAATGGGTTGGAGTGGGGGTGGGGCAGGGGCAGGAGGGGGCAGGGCAGGGGTGGAGTCGGGGCATGGCTGGAGACGAGCACCCACCAGCTCTGGGAAAAGTTAGTGCCTATGAATAGGAGCATGAAAAAAACATCTATCCAAAAGGCAGCTCATAACAGCCAGCCCATATTTACATTCAGAGACACGGCCTGGCCTCAGACACTGGTACACGATATACACAATTGAATCTGGAGCTTCCTTGGTAATTTAAGTAATTTAAATGGAAGAGACTTTGCTGGCACTCTATGGACCACTGAAAACCTTTCTGAAGTACCATTCTGCTACCTGATTAGTGGACTGATGGCAGAATTTTGCCCTAAAAAAGTTACTCCTACCTTTCTCTTTCAACATACACAATTTTCTCCTGAGAGCGTAAGTAAAAGCTGATTTTAGTTATTTTAACATGAAGTGGGTCCATAGGCTTTGAAGGTATCCTTCAAATCATACAATAATATCAAATACCCTATTATATTGCATTTAGGTTCTTATACTGCAATATAACACCATACACAAGTACACATTGGCACAATGTGCAAACCAATCTAAAATGACTCCAATATTGATAATATATATTAAATAAATATTCAAGTATTATGTGTATTCTGTATCATATATTAAAAATATAATAAAATAGTTTAAAACCCTGAATTTGTAATAATGTTTACTACTATGAATCCTATAGTTATAGCTATATAAGGTTGCATAGTAATGGCCACGATAAAAACCTGCTTAGATATAGTCAAAACTTTCTGGAAAAAAAATTGTATTAATCGGAACCTTCCCATGCCTGATCTCATTACAAATACTGTATATTATTATGACGGTTTTAGTCCACACACTAAGTTATGACTCAAAATTAGCATGTGATTTCAATAACCCTTGTTCATATGATTATTTTATATTATATTTGGCACTGCTACTTGATTGTGAGACATTTTAAATACAAAGACCTCATATAAAGGTTAAGCATTTTTTGCATTTGTATACAGTGACAGGTCAAGTGACCCATGATCTGATACAGGATCAAAGCTCTATGGTCCTGAAGTACACAATTTACTGCTGCCAGAGTCTCTTCCTGCAGCAGGGAAAGGCTCCCGCTGCAGGGAAGCAATGGGACACTACATAGCTAAAACCAGCAGTGTAGACGGGGAGGCATGGCTTGGGTGAGTAGAGAGCTGTGTAGGGTATGTACATGGGCACATATCCACACCCTTCAGGCATATCTGCATTATATTTGCCCAAGCCATGCCTCACTGTTTACATTGCTATTTATACCCTTGCTACAGAGGCTACTTGTGTATGTACTCTACACACCATTGAAAAAACATGCTGTGTAGAATAGATGTACCTATAGTATGACATGAGGACAGCTACGGACTCTCATGTAGGAAGTTCCCAACCCATTCCCATTGATTTCTTTGGTGTAAGACAGGGGTTCTCAACCTTTTTCTTTCTGCGGCCCCCCCAACATGCTACAAAAGCTCCACAGCCCACATGTGCCACAACAACTGTTTTTCTGCATGTAAAAGCCAGCCTGGCATTAGGGAGTAGCAAGCAGGGCAATTGCCCAAGGCCCCACCCTCAGGGGACATTGTGAAGCTAAGCTCCTCAGGCTTCAGCTCGAGGCCCGGCTGGCAGGGCTCTGGACAGTGGGGCTTTAACTTTCTGCCCTGACCCTCAGTGAGTCTAATGCTGGCAGAGCCCCTGAAACCTACTCTCAGATCCCCAAGGGGCTTCGGACCCCTGGTTGAGAACAGCTGGTGTAAGAGATCAAGCCATAGTACCTAATTATCAGAAAAAACACTCACATTTGAGACGATTATTAATGTTTTCAACAGCTGATCTTTTATACATATCACAGGATGTTTTGGAAACTATGATATCTCATCCATTGCAAAACTTAAATTAAAAAATATCTATCAAACATTTATTAGCCAGTATCAAAATATTAACATTTGAAAGGTAAGATCAATTTCAAAGTTAAATCATTTTTAAAACCCTGCCAATAAATGAAAAAAGAATCCCTCTTTCATTATAATGGATGTTTATAGCATACGTTCAGAATGGAGTCCTTCATTTCAATAACTAAACTTTTATGGTGATAAAATTAAGACTACTCAAATTTATGTTACTAAATTAGTGAGAATGTCCTTAATTGTATCTAACTGTACAATGTCTACCATGGGAATACAATCTGTAATCTTTGTTCTTATGTCCCAAAGTTGAACTTCTACTGTATATGAATCACACATTTCAGCTTACATCACCTGTTCAGATTCTGAAATTATTTAAGATTTTTCTCTATTTATTATCACTGTTGTGACAATTTGCCCACAACTGATCAGGTCTAGGTGTCCCACCGGCACTAGTGTCAGACACTGAGGGACACGATTTATTTTTATTTAAAAGACAGAAGGAGAATCATTGGGGTGCCACCAAGCTCCTGATGTAGAACTGTAACTCATATGCTTGGCTGCGACCTCTACATTGTCTATCAGATTTAAGAAGGTGTTTCAAGAAACAATTGTCCAAATAAGCCCTCAGTCATTGCAGGGTTTGCATGTATTCCGGTAATTGGGTAAATGTCTGGGTTTTTCAAAATGTTCTTGTGAGGTAGATAAGTAGGAAAGTAGGTTTTAGTACTCTCATGTTAAAGATGGAGAGTCTAAGGCAGAAAGGTTAACTGACTGCAGGAAGACTGCAGAGGAAGTCAGTGCCAGAGCTGAGACTAGAAAGACAGAGATCCTTGCTCAGTCTAGTTTTTACTTCAACAGACCATGCCTTTCAACCTATTGAACTGTCCTTGTTGTGGGTAGAAGCCACATAGGCTGCTCTCCCTCAAATATTTGCAATCTTATTAGCAAGTTAAAATAGTTCCAGGGAAGATTAAAGTTGTGCAACCGACAGTTTCACAGCAGATCATAACAGATACCCTTGAACTTGGCTGCATTAAGGGGTCATATGTTTTCCTAGATGAACTGCTCTTTATTTCTTCAGAGTGTAAGGCACACACTGGTTTTTCTACTACTTCAGCTATTCATGTCTTGTCTTTTGACCTACTGTGTTTAATAAATAAATATATTCTTCCCTTGGTAAACACACAACTTCCATTAGCAGTAGTGGGAATTAACTATATGCACTGGGGGGGGGGGGATAATTATTGTGGTCTTTATATGGAAGCTTCTGTCTTTCATGTTACAGTTCTTTTATGTCACTCTTTCACCAATTATAAGAGCTTTTTTACATTAATATATCTACTGTCAAAATCTCTCAACACTCCAGTGTCATAGGACTGGTAGTATTTATTCATTTTTCCAATAATAATCTGAAATTAATGTAGACAGATTATCCTACTTTGATGTGTGCTGATCTGGAGTGTGCTTCTTGTTCATGCTCATTCATGTTTATCAAGATGGTACTTCAGTATTTACAGCACTATTTTGGCATCAAAACCAGTAGAAACAGAATGAGTAGGTTATGCTGTTGAAATCCTGTCACCACTTACCCTGAATCTAAGCAGTGTTTGTGAATTACTCACAGAGGTTGCTTCTGTGGCAGTAGGTCGTGCATTGTATATTTGTGTTATTGTACTGTACCAAGTTTAAGAGCTCAACAAATATGGGGCTCATTTTTATTCTCTTATCTGTGCTGAGCAGATCTTACTTTGAAGCCTACTGAAATCAATGAGGCTACTTGAGAAGTTAGGTATTACCCAACATGGCAGAATCACACCCTTGATTGATTTCTTTAATGAGAGTGGACTGGGTGAAGAAAAAAATATATTATATTTAAACTACCATTCCAACAGGCCTCTATGTAACATTTGATCAAAGGGATCTCTCAAGGACAGTGGTTAAAAATCTAAAACCCCATTCTTTGCGTTCCCTTATATGCTCAAGTGAGTTCTAGCCAATTGAAAATGCTCTGTTCATTCTGAGATAATCAACAGCATTGTCATCATACGAAAATCACATAAATGTTGGGGTTTGTGGAAGTAGTGCTTAAGAACATAAGAACGGCCGTACTGGGTCAGACAAAAGGTCCATCTAGCCCAGTATCCTGTCTACCAACAGTGGGCAATGCCAGGTGCCCCAGAGGGAGTGAACCTAACAGGCAATGATCAAGTGATCTCTCTCCTGCCATCCATCTCCATCCTCTGACAAACAGAGGCTAGGGACACCATTCCTTACCCATCCTGGCTAACAGCCATTTATGGACTTAACTACCATGAATTTATCCAGTTCCCTTTTAAACGCTGTTATAGTCCTAGTCTTCACAACCTCCTCAGGTAAGGAGTTCCACAAGTTGACTGTGCGCTGCGTGAAGAAGAACTTCCTTTTATTTGTTTTAAACCTGCTGCCTAGTAATTTCATTTGGTGGCCCCTAGTTCTTGTATTATGGGAATAAGTAAATAACTTTTCCTTATCCACTTTCTCCACATCACTCATGATTTTATATACCTCTATCATATCCCCCCTTAGTCTCCCCTTTTCCAAGATGAAGAGTCCTAGCCTCTTTAATCTTTCCTCATATAGGACCCTCTCCAGTTGCCCTTTTCTGAACCTTTTCTAGTGCCAGTATATCTTTTTTGAGATGAGGAGACCACATCTGTATACAGTATTCAAGATGTGGGCGTACCATCGATTTATATAAGGGTAATAATATATTCTCAGTCTTATTCTCTATCCCCTTTTTAATGATTCCTAACATCCTGTTTGCTTTTTTAACCGCCTCTGCACACTGGGTGGACATCTTCAGAGAACTATCCACGATGACTCCAAGATCTTTTTCCTGACTCGTAGTTAAATTAGCCCCCATCATATTGTATGTATAGTTGGGGTTATTTTTTCCAATGTGCATTACTTTACATTTATCCACATTAAATTTCATTTGCCATTTTGTTGCCCAATGCTTACCTGCCTTGATGTTCTGGACCTGCTACAAGGTACATATTTTCTTGAAAGAGGTATTTGCACAGCTCCCCACTATTCTGAGATACAGTATTTTCTAATTCTTTTTGGGAAGGATATGCCTGCTTAGAAATTCCAAATAGTATGTCACTTATTTTTGTGGCTAGAATAATTTTTCTGCTAAGAGAAGGGTGATTCTTTAGTATCTATTTGACTTTTGGCAATATTGTGTTGAAAGTGCAAAATGACAACTTGGCAGCCCACAGGAAGAGACTAGAAAACAAATTTCATTAAATCTGGATGGTCTTTGTGGACTCATATTTGTAGTTACAGTCCTTTTTCTTGGTCCTGAAACTCCTACTTATCAGAAATTACAGCCACCTAGAGCTTTGTTCCATATTTTGTGTTTTACTGACTCATGTTTGTTTTTCATGACTAATGTTACTTTTCCCTTTCAGGAATTAAGTTCCCCCTGCATCAGTATTGTTTTCTTTTCCTCTTTTTCCTTATCATATGTTTCCCCGTGTTATTAACAAAATAATTGCATGATATTAGTTAACAAGAATGTTTTAAAAATATTCTACAATGAGAAAGAAAAACAAGCATTTGCTCCTTTCATCACTCCCCTTATAAAAATTTAAGTGTAACCTAAAATCTAGCTTATTTATTATGTGGCCAATGTATTTATTTTACAAGTAAAATTCATTATTCAAATGTTCCTGCAGAAGGACGCCATGTACAATCCTGAACCTTTAAAATCCCTTCTGTCCTGCAGAATGAATTCCACTGAATGAGTTCCTATAAAAAAAAATCACTCCCTTCTTGCAAGTGGAATTTTAAAGTACAAAGACTGAATTAGACCATACAAGAAATAAATTACTTAACAGTTGAGTTTAACTGCTAATAAAACATATATTGAAATCCTCAGGACTGATCGCTTAAAATTACTAGTGATAAAACATTTTCTATGATGATGAGTAAAGGAGATAAAGTTTGTAATTCTGATAAATTACTTACTACTAGGATGGTTGCAGGTAACTGAATATAGTTGTACAGCCAAAATGTGGACACAGTGAACTTTTGATACCAGCATCTATACCAACCCTGGTTAAACTAAAAGCAGTTCTATTCTAGAACTTCACCTAGAATGTTCAGTTCCACATGAGAAGGATATACTTGTGGCCACAAAGGTTGCTGCTTTTCAGATGCTTAAAAAAAAAAAAGGTGAAAGAGCAAATCAGATATGATAATAGCAAGAGCACTTACCTGCCACTGACAGCAAAACACAGCTGACACATTCCATGTAACACTGCTGTAGCATTTTGCAGAAAAGTAGCTATTTTTGAATTGTCATCAACAGGACCTTGGACGGAGAGGAAACAGCAGCATAACTTGTCTATCAATCCTATATTCACCACATAACTATAAGTGGAGGGAAAAAACATTGTATTAAGATATGGCACTCTGCCAGTTTCAATGAATTTTTTTTTTAGTATTATCATTATCAATGTCAACTTGTATAAAAAGCAGGTTTTGAATTCACAACTATACAAACATAAAAGGTTAAATAAAGTAGCTTAAATTGCAATAATCTTAGATTTGGCTCTCTATAGCTATAGAAGTTTCTGTTAAGAGATCTGTCTATCTTAGGGTAATTTCTATTATATTTTCACAAGTAAGATGAATGAATATGTTTATTTTACCATACTCTCAGAAGGACAATGGAATTTTGCCATAGTTAAATGATTTATAATAATCTTTATATTTTTGCAGTAGTATGATTTTTTTAACATGAAGAGAAAAAACTTCCCAGAACACAATAACACAAGAATAAGATGTTATCCAGATGCAATCTTATTACAACATAAACCAGCAATGACTACTGCATATTCTTTTTTTTTATAGGCAACAATTAAATGACTAACAAATAACAATTAGATAACAGCTTTCTACTGTTAAATGACTTTTTTTATTGTGGTAGCTAAAACTCTGGTCCAGGCCCTGATCATCTCCTACCTCATCATTTCAGGTTGCAGCTGCTGCCATCTTACCTCCTTCAACTCTATTAAAAAAGTGCTGCTCCCCAGATCATCTCCCCAGATATATCACCCCACTCTTAACCCCCCTCCCTAAGAGTTGCAGGGCTAGAAACCAGACTTTTTGCCAAAGTTTACACAACAGACAGCTATTGGAAACAACATGAGTAATTATGAGTAAAAATACATTGTGTACAAAGTAGGGATCTCATTGCAGTATTAAAAGACCATTTAAAATCTTATTAAAAAAAGACTGAAGATTATTAGTTACACTCAGATTGACTGTTCAGGTAAATTTGTGAAAAGTTGTAAGTATTAGATGTCTTCTAGATTTCTGATCTAAGCAATTCATCTGCAATACAGGTCATAAACATGCTCTCCAATATTGGCAGGCAAATACCAAGACAACAGCTAAGGAGTTAGATGTGTAAAATGCTGAGTGCTGTCTATCTCTGAGCAGCAGGAGGGGAAGAGGATGACCAGGAGATGAACTGAAGCTAATAATGATAAATTATTATCGAAGGTACACATTTTCTGGTCAATGTTATTCTTCCTTTTTCTCCAGGGACATCTCTACATTCTTATTGGCACTCCAAGGATCCCTCCATCTCCCCTTTAGTTTACTGCCCAACCTTGACGCAATGTGCTGTAAGCTATCATACTTCTGACAGAGAAGAAATGGAAGAAACTCTTCCCAGTCTATCTGTGCCATTCCTTAACTGGCTTTGGGGGCAACATGAGAGACATGAAGCACTCTCTCCCCCCCCCGGAACTAAGCGTACAGCTGAGTAGAGTTACAAAGCTTTGCTTTCCCTCCCCTTTTTCCTTTTAGTTAGAAATTTTTCCCATGGTAGAGTAGTTCCAGTATCTCTGCACAGCATAGCTGCTCTTGTGGTACACAAACTGTGTGGCAGTTAGTTGGTGCTGCTTATGCAGTGCACATTAACTTTTCCCATAGAGTTGCAAATATTTTCACTGAAACTTTGTTTTTAGTCAAACATCTTAGTTTAAATATCTCCAAAAAGAAACATGATAAAGTGGTGAGGAGGTGAAAGATTCTCATTAATAATATTAATTTATCTGTTTGTGGCTAATTTAAAACACCCACCCCTCTCCTTTTTCCTAATTGCACTATTACTCTGTCACCATGCCTTTCATTCCCCTGTTAGAATCAGATCCCTTAAAGTGCCCCAGGTGAAGGGCCTATCCTGATTCTCATGTATCTTCTTAGCTCTGGGGTATGCCTGTGCTTGGCCCTGTCCGTTTCAGATGTCAGTGCAGTACAAAATATCAATAAGCAGACCTCCCACCCTCTCATTCATATATGGGGAAAATACAACATCCTGAAATTTCACACTCTTTGAAAACCTGTTTGGGAAGGGGGCAGGGCTACATGTGAACAATAAAATTTTAGAGGTCACTGGTATCTATGACAACTGTTTGTTTTGCCTTCCTCCTACAGCTGTCCTCTTAGATTTATATCAGTCAACATTATGCCAGAGTTTAAAAAAAAGTTTTAAAATGCACTAATTATAAAATGTAAATACAAGGGGTTTAAGACTTAAAAAAAGTATTTACTTTGCTCTCTTATGTTACCTTTGCCACACTTTTGTACCACCACATAAGTATTCAACTCCTGTAGTGGTATAAAAACATTCTTGATGATTTTTATATATTTAAGACATTACTTAATTTGCAAAACTAGTTCATAAACCAGCATTTTCCAAGAGAAATGTCAGTTTCCTACCCTAGTTAAGACATTAAGCTAATGAACAGTAAAGAATGAGAATGACATAGAAATGGCAGGTGGCGGGATTCTGTATTTAGTGAAGTAGATACGTTCTGATGGTTAATTGCTAAAAATAGAAAGCCAAAGATTTAGGATAAGAAAAAAGCAGAGCAGCTGGATTACCCTTTGAATGCTACATATATCATGTATATTCACTGTCCATGAGGTTTCTGGGGTGCCTACATTACTTGTGGAAAACTTTAATAGTATAGTCTAATAGTACATCTATGGTTTAAGGAGGCAGCATTGCTCATTGGATAGGACACAGGACAAGGAGTTAGAAAAAAACGTGGTAAAGTTCATATAAAACAGGAAGACCTTAAAGAAACTATGGGCAGCTGACAGTCTGTCTGGGTTCAAGTGAAAGAGAATAGGTAGACTAGAAATTTGCAACACACAACTTCTCAAATAACTAATCTGTAGAAAATAACAAACCCAAAAAGAGTTGCAAAAAGAAAAATAGTAATGAGATTTTTCAAGTACTTAGGAAACACTAAATGAAGTCATACATTCAAGAACAAAGTACCTGAGTGATTTAGTCTATAAAATCTTTGAACAGAACCAACAAAAGTAAAAACTAGTACAGACTGTATAATCAACCTGTGGAATTCAGTGTCACAGAAGGTCATTGAGTTAAACACTGTGGCTGGATTTTATAAAGGGCTGGATAATTACATAAGTATTAACATCATTTGTAGCTATGTAGGCTAACATAATGGCAATCAATTCTCATCTTTTAGGGTGAGAAAAGATCTGCAGGAGACAGAAAGGAATTTGCCCCCTTATGTTAAGCATTGCACAAGTAAGTAGGTGCATTTTTTATTTCTATGGCTTCCTTTGCACCCTGAGGGATTAACTATTGCAGAAGATAAGATTTCTTAAACAGATCAATGGCCTGATTTGACATAAAACATTCTATGTTCCTAAAATGTAAAAGGAAAGCAAGCAAGCAATTCTGCTTCATTCTGAGAAACAAAGAACAAAATCATTGATGTAAAGATGAGGAAACATTATATGCCTTTGATAGTGATATATGACATTAGGACTGAATTGAAATAAAAAACGGGGTCATTCTATATAAACTACAGGGTGTGTGTATGTGTGTGTGTGTGCACATGTTTGTAACACACACAAAGTATGCTGAAAAAATGTTATTTAGGTTTCAAAGTCAAGCACTCAAAAGCTTTAAAATGCCAGAATCCCCCAGGTCTGGCTCTTGTCCTGTTTGCTTTCCATTCAGGCAGCTTTCTCCTCTCTTCCTGCCAGTCAGTAGAGGGGGCTTTAAGAGTACAGGAGAGACAGGCCCTCCTACCCTTTGTTCTGATGCCCAGCTCTGGCACAGCCCCCAGCAGCCCAGAGTGGCAACTACAGGGAACGTTCTGCTCAGCCCCCTGTTGCCTCAGGCTGCAGCATGCCCAGTGCAGAAAGAATGTTCAGAGAATTAAGCTGCAAAGTTCTAGCAAGCCGCTAGAGAGCATGGGCAAGCTACAATTTTTCAAAAAGGTTGCCCACCTGCCAAATTTCAAGTTGCTGCACCAAAGGAAGGGGGCACCAAACCTTCCCAAAGAAAAGGTTGCCAGAATATTTTAACATGGTCAAAACAACATATTTTCCCCATACCACTTTATGGCTGAACCATTTGGGCTGAAATTTTCCAAAATAATTCAGCATGTGACAGATACCTGGTATGGAAAATTTCAACACAAATGGTTCAAGTATGGCACAGTTATAAGCAATTTAAAGCAGGGTCTTATATTGGGATGTGTCAGGCAACCTTAATAATAACAGATGGCGCTATCAACCATTCCTAATATATGGTTTGTGTGTGTATACGTATACCTACCCCCCCCAACACACGTATGTGTAAATATGTACATATTTGTGTTTTAGCACATGGAATTATGAGAAAAAAGAGAAACAATTACTGAAATTAAATAGGATAAAACAACTGAGGGCAAGGAAACAAAAAGCAAAAGGAAAGTGCAGAAAGGTAAATTATTGTGGACCCAAATGTTGTGTGCGCCAATAAATATACTAGGAGTAAAAAAGGTCTGTAGAGATGAACAAAGAAGTGCAAAGAGTAATTAAGGGTAAGAAAGAGTTATATTATGAAGTATTATATAAAATGCAAGGTATAGAGAAAGTCTGCAACAAACGCACATTAAAGTAAAGTGTACTAAAATTGAAAAAAATACTGAAGAGGAGAATGAAAACAAAATTGCATATGAAGAGGTTAAGATAAATCACAATTTTTTCAAGTGCATAAGGAACAAGAGGTCAGTGGTGGAGACAGACAGGCTCTGTGAGATGAAAAAAGTAATTTATTAACTGAAGAGGTAGGCCTTACTGAAAAATTAAATGTATCCTTTGCCTCATGTGCTCACAAAAAAGGTTAAAAGACAGATGCTCAGAACAGACA
The DNA here is from genome assembly GCF_016161935.1 of Mauremys reevesii. NCBI lineage: Eukaryota > Metazoa > Chordata > Testudines > Geoemydidae > Mauremys > Mauremys reevesii. The sequence goes on from NC_052632.1 coordinate 35,336,623, forward strand.
AATTCCCCAAGGGAGAAAAAAATATAAGACGAAATCAGGGTGTCAGCAGAAGAAGAGACCATGAAATTAGAAGATCTGTAGACTGCTAAAATCTAGGACCACAAAGGGTCTATTCCAAAAGAGAAAGAGATAGGATTCCCATTAGCAAATTGATCTGAAACCTCTATGGAAACATAAGAGGTACGGGACTTGGAGGAGGCTAATGTAACACTATGATCTGAGAAGAGATTTATGAAGATCTAGAAAAGTACAGACCCGAGGGGGACATAATGAAACCAATAACCAGGACTACCTAGCGAGACATCAAGAATGTTATGGTTTAATTGAGGCTAGTCAATAATCAGCATGGATTTTAAAAAAGATGATCACACTTGACATACCTCATAGAATTGAAAAAATAAAATGGAATTAAATAATATCCTTAGCTTACTCCAATGCTAATTATTAAGATCCAACCCTATCTGTCCTCGACTCCCACTGAAATCAGTGAGAATTGAGTGTGCTTGCCACCTGGCAGGAGTGGGTAATAAGACAGCTTTTTATACAGTAACATACCAAAGGCTAATCTGATAAAGTTCACTAAGGGAGTGTTCTGAGTAAGTAAAGAATTCCTTAGATATCAAAGAGAAGAAATTGGGAATAATGACTACCCAAGATGGAAAGAGTTGAGTAGTTGAGTGCAACAAGGATTAATATTAGGACACTTTATTTAATGACTTAGAAGAAAGAACATATAGCACTGTGATGAAACTTGCTAATAATATTAAGTAAGAATGTGTGAATCAATAGAAAGAAGAAGGGCAGCATAATTCAGAATAACATGGATAGACTGTGTGTGTCTATGAATAAGGAACTTTTGAAAGTAAATGCAGATAAATATGAAGTGATGACAGTAAGAACAAAAAGGAAGAACAATGTATTGTACCTGTAGTGGTTGTATATTCAGTATTAAAAGAGATAAATATGGGAATATAGTGCTTTTGCCCAGTAAAAGAAAGGCAAATCACACTGTATATTAAAAAACAAAAGCAACACTATTGATCTCTAAGTCTCCTACTGTCTTATCTGTGTCTGTTTTTATACTGTAAACTCTTATAGCCAGAGACTGTCTTTATGTTGTGTTTTGTATACTGTTGGGAATCAACAAATATTATATAAAAATAATGTAAGGATCCATATACAGAGTTGCTAACTATGGACCGTCTAGAGGAACTTTTATTGTGCAAAATTCTGGTCACCTTTATTTAAGAAAAAAGGACAGAAAGAAAAATCAACCAAATAATACAAGGATTCCCACTGACATAAAGGAAACATGCATATACAAAGGCAGAATTTTGGTGATTTTAATCCAGTACAGTTAAACAAACTAGCAGACTGATGCTGTGAGGTGCTTTAAGCCGACATGATTAAAAGAAGAAGAAGAAGAAGAAAAAAAGATATTTCAGACATCACTGAGAGACATAAATTTCTACAGGGAATAAAAGACAAATGTTCAAGTGTATAAAGTAAATTACTAGCAAATACAAGAATAATTCATGCATGAAGGAAAGCTATGGAAAGTCTTGCCACTAACTTTCTTTCTGTACTGTAGCAAGTAGTTAACATATAGAAACAATAATCAAGAGCAGCAATTAGGAGCAAATAGTAGCATTTTTCAAAAAGAGATTTATCATAATTTGGAGAATGTTTTATACCCTCCATGAAAACTTGTTCTGACTTTCTCTACATTAGTTGCCTTTATTCTATGTTTATTGACAGTGATATTATTGCAGTAAATGTTACTTACTCCTGTGCCAATAAGGAGGTATTTTGCGGTTGGGGAACTTCTGCACATCAGAAGAGAAAGTTGGACAATCACAGGGCCAAATTTTTCACTTACATAAATGCACAAATCTCTATGGACTTGAATGTACATGTATATTTGAGGGCAGAATTTGTCCCATAGTTTTCTGAAAGTGCATTTTTGCTTGAAAACATATATATAGCCTTTGAGTGGTCTTCTGAACCATACATAGGTGTTAGTCTTGTTGAGTTAGGTTCAGAGGAGCTTATTACCATTGCTAGTTCTTGGCAATTTTCTTTCACTAAAATAAAAAGTTTAAAGATATTTCATCAGTTTTTACCTGATCAGGTCCTGAACCCTGCTGTTAAAGGCCTCAACTTTTGAGGGCTTGTTTTTCACTTCCTGTATTATTTTAGGTGCAGTGGGCTGATTATTTACATCTGGTAGACTGGAGATCAGACACCCAAAGACCACAGCAATAATTCTGAGAAGTCCAGTTGTTAAACCTTCAAATACTTGCTTATTTACACTTCTTCCTAATATTGCATTATATTCATCTGGAACACAAACCTGCATAAAGAGATACAATAAACACATTTCCATAAAATATGTAAAATTCAACTAAAGAGACTATTATTGTTCTCCTAAGAATATATTTTTAATTAATGCATGCAGTGAAACAATCATAAAAGCCCGATGGTATACACAGACATGCATTAGAACCATAAATAATAACTGAGGAAACAATATTCCAGCATTATTGATGAACATTAAAATACAATACTGCATCCTTTATTAGGCAGATTGTTATAAGATTATATTTCTCCATCTTCCATTTCCAGTGAATGCCATTTGAAACCTCTAACAATTACAATGCGTGAAAAATGGATGTGTAGAATGTGTACTAATGGATAAAAATGAAGTAATTCCTAAATGGAATTCAGTGTATATGAACTTAAAGAGAAACCTTATAGCAAAGGACTGCTTAACTAACTATATAAAGATATTATTATTAATTATTATGTATAGATAAGGTCTTATGATGATTCACTGGCAAAAACAAAAATATTTTCAATATAACTAATGAATTATAAAGTAAACAAACTAATTAGATGGCTCACTAACTCCTCCATTAGTGCCAGTTTTATCAAATTAAATCTTTGGGTTTGATCTTTTGCTTCTCAGGCTGCATGAGGTTTGGAATGTTACAGAGGCATCACCAGTGCTCTTTTGTGGACAGTGAACCTTTTGCTACTCTGATGATCCACCCGCCTGACTTTGCAAAGTATTCTACAGTGATAATGCCACCCATCTCTCCCTGCCCAGAAAGAAGAATGCTATGACAGTAGTGATGGGTGTATATTTAACAAAATTGATGGGGGATGGCTGGTAGAGAACGACTTGAGTCTTTCTTATATGGTACATACAAGTGAGCCTTTTGATAGAAAATGCAACACACTTAGTAATCCATGTGAATGATCAACTATCAAGATCAAATCTCCTTTGAATTTTTTTCCAGGAGTAACAAAGAGGCACAAGAAATGATTGAAAGATTTTTAATGTAAAAACTGAACATCTATTTTTTTGTGATATTGTTGTCCCAGAAGAATTATGGAGCCTAAAGAAAAACACAGAACAGGTTATTGATAAGGATGGAACTCAGAAACCAGTGTCAGGAAAAAAAAATTAGAATCAGGAGGCTGCACTATCTAACCCATTGGAAAAGGATATTAGAAGGTCTGAGCAGCAAATGTAGGCAACACAAGCCAGAGCCACAGGTGGCCTCATTTTTGTCTCAACTGAAAAGTACCTTGCGGATCAGGAAATAAATTTTCCAGTCAGCAAGAAGGAATCCAATAGTGCTCTTTAGCTTCTGCCTAGCTTAGCACAAAACCAGTACCGTTTGCTGTTGATCTCAGTGCAAACAGATTAATCTCCGGCTGGCCCTAGCAAGCAGGGCCGGCTCCAGGCAGCCAAGCAAGCTCGTGATTGGGGTGGCAGATTATAAGGGGTGGCTTCGGCCAATCCTAGGGCGGCATGGCTGCCCTTTTTTTTTTCTTTTTTTTTTTGTTCGCCACTCTGGCCACCCTGTAGGGGGCGGCGGTGCGGAGGAGGGGGGTGCCCTGATGGGAGCTGGCTGCGTGCTCCAGCTGGTGCCAGGTCTGCAGCAAGCCTGGCAGCCCGCGTCCTTCCAACCCCACCGACCGGAGCGGCGTGGAGCCCTCCCAGCAGGCGGTGTGGCAGGAGGGGCCGAGTGGTGAGTGCCCTGGCTGAAGGAAGCCCTGGCTGCCCCCCTTCTCTCTCCCCCTCACCTTCCCCCTGCTAGCTGGGGTGCGCACTCCACTGCCCGGGGCATGTCTGCAGCGCAGGGAGTCCCACTAGCCGAAAGTGTGTACCCTGGCTCTGTCCGCCCCACCGTTTTTTTTGTTTTTTTTTGCTTCGCCGCTCCAGCCGCCCCCCAGTTTTTTTGTTTTTTTTTTGCTTGAGGCAGCAAAAAAGGCAGAGCCGGCCCTGCTAGCAAGCATGCCCATCATTGAGCTAGACCACTCATATTGGTCCCACTTCATAGACTTGAAAGAAAGTTCTCTAGAGAATTTGTTTCTCCTTATAAGTGAATGGCTAATGGAAAGACTAAGAATAGTTCAGTCTACACACAAGCTGCTCTTAGGCTGTATTGAAGCTAATGTAAAATAGTTTCTAAACTTTCTAGCATTAGCTGCATTCTTACTTCAGATTAGAGGAAGGAAACTGCCAATGCCAGATGAATGACTCACAAAATTGAATATGCAAATAAGCTAAACATATCAAAGAGAGAAGCGCTCTTCTTAGGCAAGAGAAGCATCCTCAGACACATCTCTATCTCCTTCCTTGATTCACATCTGCCTCTTTTGCTTGTAATCCTGGTGCCAATCTTGACACTGAATGCTCATCTCTTCTTTGAATACCCTGAAAATGCTTTTCTGGGGATGATGCTGATGCTGATACTGTGGGTAGAGGGCTGTCACTATGGAAGTAAGATGCTAAAATGAATGAAGATTTCTCCATTGTACTCAATAGACCCAGAAAAATATACAGGCATGTCTGTATCACTGCTGGGATTGTGTCATGATTCACATGAATCATCATTTTAAGTATGGATAAACCTGTAGGTACTGTGGACAGGCTTTTGGTAAAAACCTACATCACCAGAGAGTAAAGATACTTCGTTTGTGATTTCTGAATTAATGTGTGGAAGCAAGAATCTCAAAGGCCAAGAGCATCAAATCAGAGTTCAGGGAAAAGGGAAAGGATTGTAGCATTGAAATGATTGAAAGAATATGATCTGTTTGGAAATCTGTTCAAACTTCCAAAGTCTAGAATGGGCCAAAAAGCTTCTGGAATATTTTAGAATCAAAAGATAATGGGAAAAGAAATCCTGGCCTCTGTGATTCATTGTAACAGTTTCTACTGATAAAGATTAGGAAATATGTCATAACAGAAACTTGTGAGAAGGGTCCTTGAAAAGCAGACTTTGTGTGAGAAGTTGGTTGGGATGAGAAACAAATTCATATTGAAGGGCATAGCCTTTCTCCTCCATAAATTCAAGGTCATATTAACATGACATGTTGGAATGTCAGAAAGGGAGGAAACGGGCTAATGGTGTTACAAGGGGAGCTAATGACAACTAGAAGGAACAATGGGAATTAGTTCCATGCTCTTTCTGGTTAAACCTCAAATTATGCATGATATGAGACCAAGTAGCAGGAGCCAAAGTTGCCCTTTTGTCGATGCCCTTTATATTTTGTAACTGCTAAGGACAACAGGGAAAATGTCTCTAATTCAACTGATAGTGTGGTAGCTCCACCTGGGACTTATTAATTGGCTCAGTCAAACCCAGAAATCTGGCTGAATCTCCTGTCTACTCCCTCTTAGCCAAGGTGTTATCTTTGTCTTGGTGAAAGGCAAATTAAGTTCTTCCCCTCTAGGCCACCTGGATGAGGCCTAAATTCCTCAATGAAGAATATTTTCTGTTGATTGTAACAGAAGCCAACAACCATGATGTCATGTGAGAAACGTAATATGTAGTGCTGCTTGGAGCTCCTGAGTCACAGCTGTGAAAGCTTATTTTTGAAAGGGAGTAAATCAGCAGCTGGAAGCATCTTACTCTAAAGATGGTAGTAATACCTGGACAGATTTACTACATGTAAAACATAAGGCTATATTATATATACAGCTACAAAACTGGGAGCAACTTCTTAGCTAGTGTTCACTGAAGTCAATGAGGGTATGACCGTTTATACCAGCTTAAGATTTGCCCCATTATGAGCACTGGAGGTTCCAGGATCTGGTGACAGACAGAAAAAACAAGAAGTGAATGGAATATGAATGATGTGCTAGCTTTACAGACAGAATCTTGTCACTTTAGGTACATGCATCAAGAAACATGGCTCCTAACTGGGCTCACTGCTTTTAACGGTGCTGATGTCAGCACAGTGCTGTGGTTCTGTAGAAGCAATTTAATGACAGAGAACTTGATCTTTATCCACCCTGTAATTAATGATCAATACTGCCTGAAGTTTTCTTTCATTCAATTTTAAAATCCTGTAGAATTAATGCATGCTAGTGGATTCATAAAATGCTGTTGCACCATAGTTTAGCCTGTATAGGTATCTGGGGGGATTTGGTAACACTTGGTGACAAAGAACAACATGCACATTTCTTTATTATTCATTAGCTCTGAGCCTTGTGTTGGTACTTAAAACTCATTGTAATAGTCTGGCTTCTGGTGATGAGCCAAGTCAGCCAGTGAGAAGTCTTCAGCTGCTAATTCAAGTTTGACTGAAAAAATACAACGTTGCTCCTGTAATCTACACTGACTAAAATAATTAATGCCTAATGGTTTTGATTCTCTACTAAATAAATGAATAAATTCTCTACTGAAACAGATGAATTGCATTGTAAAATGTGTATATCACTTTAAATGTGGCAGCCTTGCACTATGAACACCAAGGTTTAAAATTACTAAGATATACTCGCCATTGCTCGTGCAATTGAGATATAAAATGATGTGCAACCTTTTTCTTAAAAAGATTATTTAGTACTAATATTTTGTATTAGCAACTTTTCATTTGTTATAATGAACAGCATTTAAGACAAATTGATCTTGTGTTTTCTTACAGTGTTATACATCTAAATTATATTTTCTAAATGCATGGCACTTAGTTACACAAGTGAAAGATTTTATATTATTGTGCTATTTCTAATTATTTTAAACAAGGAGCTCTATTTTTACTGGTGTTTTCTATAATAATTATATTATTAATAAAATTGCAAGACAGTTGATTTTTACAATTTATATATGGAATATATGTATATGAGTTAATGTATTAAGGTTGCTTGTTGATAATTATATAGATTGTGGATATGGATAATTAAAATTATGGAAGGGTTATTTTATAGGTTTCAGATTCTAATTTTTTTCTGCTGTCTATATATGAAGATTCGAGTGTGGAATTAATGATGTGTGTCAAACATTATCTATGAATTTGTAAACTTTCAAATATTTCATTTCTAATATTCAAATACAGTATTCTTTGATATTTGTAAATGTTTAAATGATATATATATGCCCCTAACTCAGTGGTGGGCAACGTGCAGCTCGTGGGCCGCATGCAGCCCATCAGGGTGGTGAACCACGCCCATTGGGAGCTGTGGGGGGATGTGGGGTGGGGAGGGGGAGGAACGTGCCTGCGGATGGTCAATGTCAGCAAAATGTCTTGTGGCCCGCAACCAGATTACCCTGATGGGCCGCATGCAGGCTGCAGGTTGCCCACCACTGCTCTAACTCTGTATTGAAAAAAGGTTTGGTCTGGTAATTGGTATAAAGCATTTTTAAGTGACTGATGATGAAAGAAAGAAAAAACAATTTATCCAATGTCACAGTGCTGTTTCAACAATGTTATCAGAAAACAGCATTAGACCAAACCCTGAATTCTTTACTCATTTTTAAATCAGGAATTCTTTACTCATTTTACACAGGAAGACTCCTAGGCCCAGATTCTAGGCACTGATGCAATCCATTTGCACTGTTATGGCAGCTTGAAGCCAGCTTAACTGGTCAACTGAGAACTTCCCATATGTGGGGGAAATCCCTTGCTGGAATAGCCTCCTCAGCTGTGCCCTCCATTTAGAACTTAATCCAGCAAGGTGCTGAGCATGCTGGCTCTGATCCAGCAAAGCACTTAGCATGCACTGAACGCAGCTGAGAATCCGGTTCTCAGGTCTCATGACACCACGACTACAATTGTACTTCTATACTTCTATAAAAAACAAACAAACCCACAACACACATTTTGACTTTTTTTGTATGTGTCCAACTGAAGAAAGAAATAAGAGTTTCCACTGAGCATCAAAGTGCAACACCTTGTGCCCAATCTTGCTGTAATTGAATGCAACAACAAAACTCTCATCAACCTCAATTGGTGTAGAAGCAGATGCTTCTGTTTTGGATTGGCTGTTTCTTTCTCAGCACTACATATTGGTTTTCTTGATTTGGAATTTCAAATCAAGAATGCACTTCTGTATACAATCCATTGTATGTTACTTTGAATGTTACCTTTACAGAATTTAATATGCACTCAACAGGCATTAGCATAAGATATCAAAAGAAAGTACATGTAAAATGTTCAGAGACACACCCCAAATGTTACCATTTCTTTTGAGTTGCTTCTGTTGCCTGTAGAATTATTTCCGATAGAGATGTTGTCTTAATGTTGATAGCTTTTCCTCCATTGAGAGCTTGTCTACAAGTTGAGTTATTCAAGAGCAGCTATTGCTGAATAATTCCATGTGTGAACACTCATTTTGGAATAAGAGTGGCTTGTTCCTGTTTAGCTTGCCCCATTGGGTTAGCTATTCCTGAATAACTCCATACAAGCCCTTAGCTCTAAAAGGGAGCAGAGAAACACAGGTCTGGATTTACAAAAGAACTAATTCTGGGCCTTACATCCAGATTTTGTCAGATTGAGGAACTGTGATTTTAGCCTGGGTAGGGGACAGCATTCTCTACTCTACAATCTCTGCAGCATTGATCGAGCTAGACAGAACTTCGTGATTAATGAATGAGATGGAATTTTACATTATTTTAAATATCCCCTTGCAGACTGACTATATTTTATATCTATCTCAATGCATTAAATTTTGCTGTATAAAAGGGAATGAAATACTAATCACTGACATTTTAAAGTATACGCATGAAGACACATCAATTTAAAACAAATGTCTACTCAATAGACCACCCGGAACAGTTCCCGAATGAAAAATGTTCAGTGTTATATTTCAAAAACTTTAATTTCTTTGTGTTATAGTCCAGGTTCATTCATAAGATTTCAATTGGAAGTAAAGCTTTTAAGAGCCTGAGGGGCAGATCCTCATCTGATAGAAAATGTCATAGCTCCACTGACTTTCAATTTACATCAGACGAGGATCTGTCCCTGAAAACTTGCAGTTTTTAATCACTCTTATAAAAGTTAGAAGCCCATAGATCCCAAAACAGACCTTTTCTAAGTAATCACAAAATAATCTAAATACGGTGATATTTTGTAACTGGATTTACTCATACAAATGGTTTCTAAGCAACTTGCCCTCAGGATTTCTGTATTAAGGGGTGTTGCACACCTTGTGATGTTATCTCTGCTCACTTAGTCACTTGTGTTTGTATCCCCCAATCAGTCGTGTTGCTGTGCTTTCTGCAGACATAAAGTCACTGGGCTTGCCCGAACAGAAACATTTTGGAAAATGTGCAGTTTTTCATAGTATTCGCAGTAAATACTAGTGGCTCTCCCTATATGAACTGAACAATTAAGCTATGAAAATTGAGCTAATGCTCACCCCTAAGGTGGGTGGTCTGTGCAGGTCAGGGCTGAGGTCAATAGCAGGCTGGGTATAGAGAAAGCTTGCATTACAGCTGTCTAACTGTACCTGGCCAAGGAATAAACAGAGCTCTTTAGCTTCTGGCATTTCCAATCCTTCAACCTTTAGGCAGAAACATCAAAACACACTCCCTCTCCAAAGAAGAAGGGCTACCAATTTAACCAGAATATTACAGCAGTGCCATTCAGCCCACAGCAGGATATGCTCTGCCAGCATTTGTACTCTAAACCCATTTTTCAGAACGGTTTGCAATTTGGCTCTAAACTTTCATTCTAGGGTGAAATGTGACATACAAGGTCTCCTCTCAAAAGCAAACTGATTCACAAATTGCACAATAAAATATAAAAATGGATTCAAACCATTTTTTTAGTTACGGGATTGCAACGAAATAAAAGATGCTAGTGGTGACAGATGCATTTTACATGCCAAAACTGAAGCATGCCTTCTATTACATTAGAAGCTCCTTGATCAGGTTGGCCTGATATCCTAATTAAGTGGGTTTCCCCTATATCTGCTTCTTTTGGGTGATGATCCTCAATCCTCCAACTGGAGGTGAAGTCAGAAAGGGAGCAGTTTATTTAAGCACCTCTTGAACTTGGATGGTGCTTTGGAGATGAGAAGCTCTGCAGCTGCTTTAGCTACCCTGGAGTGAAGAAGCTCTGCACTTCCCCTACAGTGCGTGTTGCAAATTATCTTGTTGACAGCTCCTCCTAGTACCTTCAGTCTCCCCCATGCAGCTCTCATAAGCTCTTCCTCTTCACAGCTCCTGTAAGTGCCCAAAAGTGGCCCAACCCTATGGAGACTGAACATCATGGACATTGCAAACTCTCCATGAACTAAAACAGCTGAGGAGCTCCTATACTTGTCGGCTTGCAATCCTTGTAGTTATCAACGTGGAGATTGTAAACCCTTAAGAGACAGTGATGCAATTAAAAAACTGTGCAGCTGCCTCAGTTTCTGCAAAGTATAGAAGCTTCACAAAATCAGTGACATACAGAGTTGAGAAAGTAGCATATTCAGTGGGATGGACTGTCCTGTTTAAGCAGCATTACTATACCAAGGCAGCCCCTCCCAATGAATTACACTGGGGGAAAAAAAATCAGTTCCCTGGGAACTGCCCCATGTAACTGGATAACCAGATTAATTTCCCCCAAATAAATGTAGTGTACTGTATGAATAAAATTTTACAGGCCGTTTGTCTATAATATGAATATAGCTTTAAGTACTGTATTTAAAAGCATAAAATGTAATGACCAAGTTGTTTTGTTTTAGTAGTTTTCTGTGCATCTATATGGAGAGATTAATTTTTAGTACATTATACATAGGGCTGGGTTAAACAGGTAGAATCATTTTCATGAACATTTCCACCAGTTCATTTTGTACAGTTTTTGTGTTGTCAAATGATGCTTTATACAGAATTTTGAGGGCCCAAACATTTGAAGATTACCTGGAAAAATCAACTTGTACAATAACACAAGATTATGAATTTTTGAAATTTCACCTAGAAATACAAATAGCAGCCACCTCTGGAAAATTTGACTTGGGGAGAGAAAGTTGGCAGGGCTAGAACAAGAGTCATATACACATTTATTATGGAATGGCAGCCATCACCTCAGAGTTAAGAATGCAAATGAAGTTCTATTATTTTTGGTAGGGTATGCTAGAAGAAAAGCCAGTCTGTTTCCCACCAGGATCTCAGATTGTGTACAAAAAAATTACTGATTTTTCTGGCTTATACACTATGGGTTTGATTTATCACTGCAGGAGCAGAAAGATGCAATCTACATCCCTTTGCATTGAAGGAGATATCCATTTCCAGGATGGGCAGTTGACAGTACAGCCACTGGCCTCCCAGGGGTTTCTGTCATAGAAACCAGCTGTAAATTCAGACCAAGTTTCCATATCCAAATTCAGGCCTGAAAGATGATAATCTTGTGTGCAAACTCCAGTACATTAAAAGCAGGACAAAAATTTTAATACTGTATCTTGTATGGAGAGCGAACATTTAAAAAAAAACCCAAATATTAAGAATTTATCTTATATGGTAGCAAAATAGTTTAAAAGATTTTGCTTTTTCTATTTATTTCTACAAAGTGATTAGTAAGAATTTCTTTATCACAAAGTATCTTGAGAAAAGACGGTTACTCACCGTAGTAACTGTTGTTCTTCGAGATGTGTTGCTCCTATCCATTCCAGTTAGGTGTGCGCGCCGCGCGTGCATGGCTCTTCGGAAGATTTTTACCCTAGCAACTCCGGCGGGCCGGCTGGGCGCCCCCTGGAGTGGCGCCGCTATAGCGCAGGATATATACCCCAGCCGGCCCGTCCGCTCCTCAGTTCCTTCTTGCCGGCTACTCCGACAGTGGGGAAGGAGGGCGGGTCTGGAATGGATAGGAGCAACACATCTCGAAGAACAACAGTTACTACGGTGAGTAACCGTCTTTTCTTCTTCGAGTGATTGCTCCTATGCATTCCAGTTAGGTGATTCCCAAGCCTTACATAGGCGGTGGGGTCGGAGTTAGATATTGCAGAACGCAACCGCTAAGCCAGAGGCTGCAACAGCTCTGGACTCCGGGACCAATGAGGCAAAGGTGTGGACCGAGGACCAGAAAGGTGTACAACACATCCCCCGAAAGGGAATGCGAGCCAGGAAGGCAGCTGAGAAGCGTGAGCCCTGGCGGAATGTGCAGCAATGTGGCTCTATGGAACATGGGCCAAAACAGAAGAGGTGCAGATGCACAACGTCATTGAAGATGAAATCCTCTAGGAGGAGACAGGTATGCCCTTCGTCCGGTATGCCGGTACGATGAAGGTTTTGGGGGCGTTACGAGAGGGCTCTGTCCGCTAGATATAGATTGCGGACGCCCTACAGATGTTGAAGGAGGGCAACCGTTGCTCTCCTTGCAAAGAGAGTGGCTTCGGAAAGAAGATCGGAAGGAAGATATCCTGGTAGATATAAAAGGCCGACACCTCCTTAGGGAGGCAGGTCGGACGTGGTAATAACTGCCCTTGTCCTTGAGGAACACAGTATACCTTGGGCCTATTGTGAGAGTCTGAAGCTCGGAGACTCGTGTGGCCGCAGGAAAGGCTACAGGAAACTGTCTTTCAGGACAGTTATGTCAACGAGCATGTAGACATTGGCTCGAATAGGGCAGTCATAAAACTGGTTAGAACCAGATTGAAGAGTCAGGTTTATGGCGGGGCTCCACTGGGGGGGGGGGGTGCATAAACGCTCCAAGCCCTGAGGAACCAGATGGAATGGAGCGGGATCTCGGCAGGAGAAACCTTGCGCGTTTCGGAGCAGCATGAGAAACGCTTCCACTCGGCCAGATACTTCAACCGAATGGATGATTTTATACCACCCCGGAGAATCCCGGAGAACCGAGGTCGAACGTAGCTCGGATCGGTTTAGCCACGCAGGAGTCCTGCTGTGAGGTGCAGGGATTACAAGACCGGGTGGTGAAGGTTGCCGTGATTCCATGACATGGGGTCTGTGCCAAGAGGGTTGCTACCGACAGGTGTAGCAACATGGTGTGCCAGTGCTGCCCAGGTTACACTGGAGCGATCCCGATCAGGGGCGCTCTGTCCCTGCGGAGTTTGAGCAGGACCTTGTGAACCAGCGGGGACAGTGGAAAGCGTACGGTAGATGGCTGATCCACGGCCCCAGGAAAATCCTCCAAGACCGAGCCTGGGGAGAGGCCTTGGAACGAGGAGAATTTCTCTCTCTCTTTCCGTTCTCGCGAGAGCGAGGAGGGCTATGCGGGGAAAGACCCACTTCTGGAAAACGGAATAGATAAAGACGGGAGGAAACCACCACTTGTGAGACAGGAAGGATCTGCTGAAGCGATCCGCCCGCTGAATCGCCTGGTACACAAGGCAGATTGCTCTCAGCTCTCGGACATTAATGTGTAAGGCCAGCTCTTGCGCTGACCGAAGGCCGTGAGTGCGAAACTACGCCAGGGGCGCACCCAGCCGAGAGATGGGCTGTCTGTCATGAGGGACCCCGAGGGGTGAATGAAACAGCATCCCCGGATACACCGGGGAGGACGCCGACTCCCGGTGGAGGGAGCCTAGGCTGCTCGGGGGGAACGAGCCGACCACGAGTATGGCATCTCTGCCCGGGTGGCACACCCAGGTGAGCCACGATTGAAGCGAACAGAGGCGAAGCCTGGCATGTTTGGTTGCAAACGTGTAGACAGCCACGTGACTCAGGAAACGTAGGCAAGTGCGAGTCCAAGTTGGCGGGAAGGTCCATAGACCTTATACAACTGTTACCCTCGCCTGAAACCAAGGCTGAGGTAAGCAGGCTCTGGCGAGTCTGGAGTCCAGGACGGCCCCAATGAATTCCCTTGCCTGAATGGGAATCAGAGTGGATTTTACTATTGATCATCAGGCCTAGACACAGGAATAGGTTCGTGTCGATGCCCACATGACTGGTACTTTGGGCCCGGTGGTTCTTCGAATGAGCCACTCGTCTAGATACAGAGAACGTGTATGCGACAGTGGCGAAGAAAGGCGGCGACTACAGCCATGCACTTTGAACACCCCTGGGCTGTATAGAGGCCAACCGGGAGGGCCGTATACTGGGAATAACGATGGTAGGCCCCAAACCGAGGGTACCTTCTGTGTGGAAGAGAAATGGCGACGTGAAAACACGCGCCCTTCATATCGAGGGCGGCGTACCAGTCTCCGGGATCCCAGGATGGGATGACGGTCGCCCTGGGTACCATGTGGAACTCTGCATCGTGACTTGTTGAGTTCCCGCAGGACTAGGGTAGGTCTGAGACCTCCCTTCGCCTAGGGGATTAGGTTTCGCCCTTAGGTACCTCCTGTATAGCTCCGATGAAGAGGAGCGTCCGCACCTCTTGCCAGAGGAATCGCTCGTGAGAGGGGTCCCCAGGAGGGGCGAGGATGGGTAGGCTTTTGCCCCATTGGTGGTTAGAAGGACCCTAATTCCGGCTCCTTTGGGGTGCGGATTGATGGCCACGACCGTGTAAGCCACGCCCGCTGGCCAAGTCCTGACTTTGTCAAGGCGCAGGGAAAGAGCGGAGGTTGGGGACGGAAACGTCGGCGCTGAATCACCGGCGTGTGCATGCCGAGAAAGAGTGAGCAAAGTGACCCTGCTGCCCTTTAAGTTCTGCAGCCTAGGGCCAGTGTTTTCAGAGAACAGGCCTGTGCCATTGAAGGGCAAGACCTGTATAGCATGCCGCAGCTGCGAGGGAAGGCTTGACAACTGGAGCCATGAAACGCGCCGCGTGGCAACACCCGAGGCCAGAGTCATGGCAGCGGAGTCAGCTGCGTCCAACGAAGCCTGGAGGGAAACTCTCTCCAGCTCCGTCCTTTGCTGCAGGAGGGCATCGAACTCTTGACGGGAGTTCCAAAGAACCGACTCTGTAAATTTGCCCACTGCCACCCACAGTAGCGGATAAGCAGGGCTTGCTGGTTCGCTACACGAAGTTGCAGGGCCCCCTCCGGGTACATCTTACGGCCCAGTAAGACCACACGCCCAGCCTCTTTGGATTTAGGGGCTGGTCGCATTTCGATTAGAGGAGGGCCGGAGGGGTATGTTCCTGCCGCCGCCTCATCTGGGGAGGAGGAAGAAGAAAGGCCAGGGACAAGCGGGTCCTGTGTGGGCTCGAGCTCCTGGACGAACGCTGATCCGGTGGGATCTGGGAGCCCGGTGCCGAACCGGGGGTTGCTCTGTACCGGTCGGACGGGGACGACTAATTGTCACCTCTGGCACCCGGAGCTCCGAGGGAACGGAGCGAGATGGGGTCCCCGGTACGCCTCTGGCGTGGGAGTACACTCAAGGCGTCCAGAATGACCACTGATCAGATTCTTCCAGGAGACCTGAGGGCACATCGGAAAACAGAGTGCTACGCATATGAAGTGTCCGCACGGGACGACACTGATGCGTGGCTGAATGGCCCTGGAGGAGCTGAAAAGCTCTTGGTAGAGTCTCCGTCTGTAACTGACGTCGCTCGATGCGGCACCGGGGATCGGTACCGGTAGACAGACCAGTACCGAGAACGGGACCTGCCACCGAAGCTGTGCCGGGCGGTCGACTGAGGGTGCGAGGCTCGATGATCAGGAGTGGCTACGAGTGTCCCGGTGCCTGGGGCTTGATCGGTACTGAGTGTCCCGGACCGGGGATCAGAATGCTGACCGGTGCCGCGAGCACTACTGGTACCAACATGGAGAACGGTGCCAAGACCTAGATCGGTGACGGGACCGAGAACATCTGTGGGACCGCGACCCTGAACGGTGCCGCTCTGCGGTGCCGAGGTAGGGTGGTTTGATCAAGGCAGGCTTGCCCATCGACTATGTAACCCCCACCGGCGGTGCCGGGGGTTGAGGCAGCGTAGATGCTGTCGTTGCAATCAGCCCCCTCGCCGTGGACACTGTCTCCAGTGCGGAGGGAATAGTGAGCTCGACCCTAACTGGCACCACGGATGCAGCTTCATAGTGAGCTCGACCACGGCCCGTACCGGGGAGCGTTCCAGCACCGGACTCGACGGCTTTTGCCTGGCCAGAGTTAATGGTGCGGGCATTGTCGGTGCCGCGGTAGACATCGGTGCTGGGCGATCCGACGGAGCAGAGCGCTTGGCTGCGGAGCAGGCGGCTCGGACGCAGCTTTAGGGCGAGCTCGACCACGGTCTGTACCGGGGAGCTTTCTGGCACCGGACTCGGCGGCTCTTGCCTGGCCAGAGTTAACGGTGCGGACATTGACGGTGCCGCGGCAGACATCGGTGCCGGGCGGTCCCACTGAACATAGCGCTCGGCTGCGGAGCAGGCGGCTCGGACGCAGCATGCTAGCGAGCTCGACCACGGTCCGTACCGGGGAGCTTACCAGCACCGGACTCGACAGCTCTTGCCTGGCTGGAGCAAACGGTGTGGATACTGTCGGTGCCACGGCAGACATAGGTGCTGGGCGGTCCCACTGAACATAGCGCTCGGCTGCGGAGCAGGCGGCTCGGACGCAGCATGCTAGCGAGCTCGACCACGGTGTGTACCGGGGAGCTTTCTAGCACCTGACTCGACGGCTCTTGCCTGGCCGGAGTTAACGGTGCAGATATTGTCGGTGCCGCGGCCGACATCGGTGCCGGGCGATCCGACGGAGCATAGCGCTCGGCTGCGGAGCAGGCGGCTCGGACGCAGCTTCAGAGCGAGCTCGACCACGGTCTGTACCGGGGAGCTTTCCAGCACCTGACTCGACGGCTCTTGCCTGGCCGGAGTGAAAGGTGCGGATAGTGTCGGTGCCGCGGCAGACATCGGTGCCGGGCGATCCGACGGAGCATAGCGCTCGGCTGCGGAGCAGGCGGCTCGGACGCAGCTTCAGAGCGAGCTCGACCACGGTCCGTACCGGGGAGCTTTCCAGCACCGGACTCGACGGCTCTTGCCTGGCCGGAGTGAAAGGTGCGGATATTGTCGGTGCCGTGGCAGACATCGGTGCCGGGTGATCCGACTGAGCATAGCGCTCAGCTGCGGAGCAGGCGGCTCGGACGCAGCTTCCGGGCGAGCTCAACCACGGTGCGAACCGGGGAGCTTTCCAGCACCGGACTCGACGGCTCTTGCCTGGCCGGAGTAACTCTTCATCCTCCAGGAGAGGGGTCCATGCCGAGGGTACGTCGGTAGTGCCAGGAGGCCTTGGCGGTACCGGCGATCCGGTGCCGAGGGAGCGCGCCGTGAAAACTAACTAGCGCTCGGCGCCGAGAGCGGAGGAGCAAGAGCTGCCTCCCTCAGGAGCTGTTTAAAGCGAAAGCCCGCTCCTTTGTTCACTGATTAAGGGCCTCACAAATGCGGCACTTATCTGTGAGGTAAGATCCCTCGAGGCACTTAGGAGAAGATCCCTTGTCGGCAGCGGCTTGTGGCCGGCCGAGCATTAGAAAACGCTGTGGACCGGGCATCGGACCCGGCACGGGTGAGGAAGGATAAACCCCGACCCCTGCAAAATAAATACACTATACTATTCTACAAACAAACAGAGTTAACTACAACTATAAACAGAACGAGAGAAAACTACGAGTAGCTAGGGAAGTGGAGGTCAGCTAAGCTGTGCTCCACTGTTCCAACGGCCGTCACGGGCGGAAAGAAGGAACTGAGGAGCGGACGGGCCGGCTGGGGTATATATCCTGCGCTATAGCGGCGCCTCTCCAGGGGCGCCCCAGCCGGCCCGCCGGAGTTGCTAGGGTAAAAATCTTCCGAAGAGCCGTGCACGCACGGCGCGCACACCTAACTGGAATGCATAGGAGCAATCATTCGAAGAAGAAGTGCTTATTACAGATATATCTATAAACCTTCAGATTTACAACAGTCAGATCAGGATGGAAGATCCTGCATTCTTTTTACAAACATCAATATATGTATTCTTGTTTTATGATGGCAATGATGGTTCAGTTTCATGCTGGTTTGCTTTGATTTACCGTGAACGTAACATGTTGGTTGAAAATACAATATAAAACCTATCGTCTGTATGTCCATTTATAGATAATTCCTCACTATCAGTTCAGTAGGTGTCCTTCAATCCATACATTATGGATGACTGTTGCAAATTTAAAACTTTACTAGAGTACAGTTGATTAAAGTTTTCTATGAGAGACATATCATCTTTCAAGAGCTCAAATATCTTGAAAAATCAGAATTTCTTTATTCACCTTTTTTCTAAAAGAAACAGGTAGCTTTCATTTTAATTTTAAGGGGAAAAAAAAAGTCCTTTTGACTTTTCAGATAATTTCATGGGTGGAGAGATTATTTTATTTAGAGGATGCTCTTAGATAAATTTTGACAGAAAAAAATAAGCATATTTAAATATCCATGAACACAAAACATACTGTATCAAAGATTAATATTTCTGACGGTATAAAACAGTGAAGACTGCCCTGATAAAGATGTGGCATTGATAATGAAAATCCATCACATTATATGGAAGGCTTCCTATGAGATAGTTAAATACTCTAAAACAAACTCAGCTTGTTAATATAGAGTCACACCTTCATAAAATGCTTAGAGATCCTTGGATGAAAAGAATAATAATATGAGGAAAATTCCTTAGCAATTCTATAGAGTCCAGAGAAAGAACTGACCTGTGGAATGCAATCTTTTCTTTACCTTTGATACTTTTTTGTGCTATTTTCTCTAAGAAGGCTCAGTTACAATCTTGTCATGCAATTGTATGTATATTTGGATTCTGTGATCTGCTACAACTGTTGAGAATTATGCATGTTTCTGATTACTGATTACTAGAAAAAAATCATCTGATTGAGGCCTTTATGAATTAATCTTAAAGAGAAAAATAATCTCAAAAATAATGTTAATGATGTATGGAGCAATAATGTAATTGAAAAAGCATGTGGGAAATTAATATCAATGCATATGAATAGAGCCCTACCAAATTCACGGCTATGAACAACGCATCACGGACCGTGAAATTTGGTCTCCCCCCGTGAAACAGATTTCACGAGGGAGAGCAGCATTTCTCAAATTGGGGTGCCTGACCCAAAAGGCAGTTGCGGGGGGGGGGGGGGGGTCGCAAGGTTATTTTAGGAGGGTTGTGGTACTGCCACCCTTACTTCTGTGCTGCCTTCAGAACTGGGCAGCCAGAAAGCAGTGGCTGTTGGCCGGGCGCCGAGCTCTGAAGGCAGCGCCCTGCCAGCAGCAGGGCAGAAGTAAGGGTGGCAATACCATACCATGCCACCCTCACTTCTGTGCTGCTGGGTTCAGAGCTGGGCACCCACTGAGTGGCAGCTGCTGACTGAGGGCCTAGCTCTGCAGGCAGCAGCACAGAAGTAAGGGTGGCAATACCATACCAGGCCATCCTTACTTCTGCGTTGCTGCTGGCGGCGGCTCTGTCTTCAGAGCTGGGCTCTTGGCCAACAGCCACTGCTCTCCAGCTTCCCAGCTCTGAAGGCAAAGCTGCCGCCAACAGCAGTGCAGAAGTAAGGTTAGCAGTACCACAAACCTCCCCGCTCCCATAACCTTGCAACCCCTCCACAACTCCTTTTTGGGTCAGGACCCCTACAATTACAACACCATGAAATTTCAGATTTAAATATCTAAAATCATGAAATTTATGATTTTTAAAATCCTATGACCGTGACATTGACCAAAATGGACTGTGAATTTGGTAGGGCCCTACATAACAATAAATGAAATGATGGGAAGTAATTGTCTCTCTTGTGAGTCAGCTATCTTTAATTCTCTGGTATTTAGTATGTCCTTTGAAACGGAAGGAAAAAAAGAATCTGATTTTCGATGCTTATGCCCATAAAAAAATATAACAATATGAATGCACTGGGCACTAATTCTTAATGATACGCATTTGAACTAAATGGTAACAAAGTAGGGCGTATCCCGGAGGGAAAGGTCTGAATGAACAAAAGCACCTCGGTCAGCTTCAGATGAACTCAGATTGTTTACTAGCCTGGGCTGTCATGTCCAACTTGTTATTTTCAAAAGCTTTTGGAAACTTCTCTTTGATCTAGCTGAGAACATATAGTTAGAAAATAAACTATCATGCCTTTTACAGGTTATTTTTAAAGCATAAAAGGACAGGTATTTGTAAAATAGCAGATGAAAAACCAACTGAGGAATATTTACTAAGGAACAGATACATGATTTTTATTTATAAATTTATGTACAGTAGAACCTGAGCGTTATGAACATCAGAGTTATGAACTGACTGGTCAACCACACACCTCATCTGGAACTGGAAATACGCAATCAGGCAGCAGTAAAGACAAGAAAAAGCACATACAGTACAGTACTGTGATAAACAAACTACTAAAAAAATAAAGTGAAAGTTTAAAAAAAGATTTGACAAGGTAAGGAAACTATTTCTGTTCTTCTTTCTTAATCTTTCTAAATTAAGATGGTTAAAAGCAGCATTTTTCTTCTGCATTGTAAAATTTCAGAGCTGTATTAAGTCAATGTTCAGTTTGTAAACTTCTGAAAGAACCACCGTAATGTTTTGTTCAGAGTTAGGAACATTTCAGAGTTATGAACAAACTGCATTCCTGAGGTGTTTGTAACTCTGAGGTTCTACGGTATAGTGAAGTACATGCTTTATACAAATGGCTTTTTCTAGGAGTGGAAGAGAGATCTTTGTAGAAAATTACATGACAGTTCTAATTTGCTTTGATAGCTATCTGTTGAACTACAATAAAAATCAATCCAAGCTTACAGTTCAAACCTATTGACTCATTCTTCTCAGTGTCAAGCCTTCTAAAATATACATCTAGAAAGGTTCCCGCTATATACTTACAATAATCCATCTACAGGACTCAGAGACAAGGAAGAGCTGACCTGGCAACTTTGTATAATCTAATTCAAGTTATGGGAGCAGCTTCAAGACGTGCATGCATGTAAATAGCATGGTCTCATCCAACATCCAGAGAAATCAATAGAAAGATTCTCCAGGTATGTCTACACTGCATTTAAAAACCTGTGGCTGCCCTTTGTTAGCTGACTTGGGCTCGCAGAGCTCAGGCTAAGAGTCTGTTTAACTGCGGTATAGATGTTCAGGCTCGGGCTGGAGCCCAGGCTCTAGAACCCTGTGAAGGGGGAGGGTCCCCCAAACATCTACACCACAATTAAACAGCTCCTTAGCCCGAGCCCTGCAAGCCTGAGTCAGCTGGCATGGGCTAGCCGCAGGGGTCTAACTGCAGTTAGACATCCCCTCAGTGACTTCAATGAGCACTGGATTAGGCCTTGAATGACTAGATGACATAGCTCGTTAAATAAAAAGATGTAGACCAAGAAGGGGTGACCCACAACGGATTTCCTACTATTTTTTCCTTATACACAAACATATGAGTAATGTTTTAACAAGTAACTTACTGAAATGTATACTCTAGAAAGTAAGAAACGCTAAGTTAATGTTTTGCTTCTTATTTACAAAACTTTTAAGGTTAGTTGTCTGTCTACTTCCTATGTTTTATACCATGTCGACCATGTTTCTACTACAGAAAGGCTAGGATGGCTTTTTTACATAACTCTGACAATAACAGTATTTGCTTCAAAAAGAAAAAAACATTTTATTTTCTCTGTAAGGAAAAGGAACATTTGAGCACCAATAAAAATAATGATTTATTATAGCTCTGAATTTTAGCATCTGTTACACTGATGTAAATCTCTTATCCATCAAAATGTAATGACTGGATTATGAAGAAGTAGAAACAAAACCACAAATATATATAATTTGGACAGAAGTTATATGTAAATACTGAGAATGTGTAAATAAATTACAAAAATAATTTATTCAACTGAATATATTTAGATACTTCTTAAACTGACTATTTTTCTATATTTGCATTCATGAATATAAATATGATCCAGCACTAAACCTGTATCTTTCCTAATCTGTTCTTCATCTATAGGGCTAGAGACCTGCAAACTTGATGCACTCAAGAATTATCTGTGATATTATTTCTTAAGTGCCAACAATGTAGCTGGTCATGTTCAGATGTAGATAAAGGCAGCTCCTGCCCCAAAGAGCTTATCACATAAGAAATGCTGGAGTTAGTCAAACTATTTGCATGAGTAAGTGTGTGCAGTAATGGGTACAGAGAGCTAGATCCAAACGCAAATGAAGTCAATGGAAAGACATTAATTGATTTTGGACTAGGCCCAAAAGCATTAAAAAGGACAGGTATAGTTATCTTTCAATTAAAATAAAATAAAATGAAATGTTTCCCACCAAGATGTTAATTTCCTTGAATTAAGAAGCAAAATCCCAGGTGCGATCACACTTAATTTCTCTTTCAAGAATGCAGAAGTAAGAAAAGGAGTATTTATTTTCAGGAATAATACCCTAGATCAGGGATAGGCAACCTATGGCACACGTGCCAAAGGCAGCACACAAGCTGATTTTCAGTGGTACTCACACTGCCTGGGTCCTGGCCACTGGTCCAGCGGGATCTGCATTTTAATTTAATTTTAAATGAAGGTTCTTAAACATTTTAAAAACCTTATTTACTTTACATACAACAATAGTTTAGTTATAAAGAGACCTAAAAATGTTAAAATGTATCACTGGCACGCGAAACCTTAAATTAGAGTGAATAAATGAAGACTCAGCACAACACTTCTGAAAGGTTGCCAACAGGGCCGGTGCAACCCATTAGGCGACCTAGGCGGTCGCCTAGGGCACTAGCATTTGGGGGGTGGAATTTCGGGTCCTTTGGCGGTGACCGCGGCGGGGGGGGCGCGCAAGGTGGAAGCTTCTCCCAGGGCGTGAAACATCCTTGCACCTGCCCTGGTTGCCGACCCCTGCCCTAGATGTACTGTACCTTTTGCATGTATATCACTCAAGAATTATTTTAATACATATTTCATTACATCGGGAAGTTATTCCAGTTAAGGGCCATATACTACCCAAAATCTGCACAAGAGACTTTAATAATAGAAAAAACGGTTACTTACCTTTGTAACTTTTGTTCTTCGAGATGTGTTGCTCATATCCATTCCAGTTAGGTGTGTGTGCGCTGCGTGCACGTTCGTCGGAAGACTTTTACCCTAGCAACCCCAGTGGGTCGGCTGAGCGCCCCCTGGAGTGGCGCCATAACGGCACCGCATATATACCTCAGCCGACCCACCCGACCCTCAGTTCCTTCTTGCCGGCTACTCCGACAGTGGAGAAGGAGGGTGGGTGTGGAATGGATATGAGCAACACATCTCGAAGAACAACAGTTACAAAGGTAAGTAACCGTTTTTTCTTCTTCGAGTGATTGCTCATATCCATTCCAGTTAGGTGATTCCCAAGCCTTACCTAGGCGGTGGGGTCGGAGTGAGACGTGGCGGTATGCAGGACCGCAGAGCCAAAGGCTGCGTCATCTCTCGACTGTTGGACCAGGGCGTAGTGCGAGGCGAAAGTATGGACGGACGACCAGGTCGCCGCTCGGCATATCTCTTGTATTGGTACTTGCGCCAGAAAGGCAGCAGAGGACGCCTGGGCCCTGGTAGAGTGGGCGGTGAGATGGCCCAAGGGGACATTAGCCAAGTTATAGCAGGTGCGTATGCACTCTGTGAGCCACGAGGAGATTCGCTGCAACGAGACAGGAAGACCTCGCATCCGGTCAGCAATCGCCACAAACAGTTGCAGGGATTTGCGGAACGGTCTTGTCCGATCAACATAGAAAGCCAACGCCCTGCGAACATCGAGGGAGTGAAGTCGTTGCTCTCGTGGGGATGCGTGAGGCTTTGGAAAGAAAACTGGAAGGAAGATGTCCTGGTTATTGTGGAACGTGGACACTACCTTCGGGAGAAATGCCGGATGTGGTCATAGCTGCACCTTGTCCTTATGAAAAACGGTGTACGGTGGGTCCACCATGAGCGTCTTGAGCTCAGAGACCCGTCTGGCTGATGTGATAGCCAATAGAAAAACCGTTTTCCAAGACAGGTACAGCAAGGAGCAGGTGGCCAGCGGCTCAAATGGTGGGGACATGAGCATGCTGAGGACGAGATTGAGGTCCCAGGTGGGAATCGGGTGGCTCACCTGGGAGTAGAGACGATCAAGGCCCTTCCTGAAACGAGTAGTCAGCGGGTGAGAGAACAGCGTATACCCTCCCTCAGCGGGGTGGAAAGCGGAGATGGCCGCTAAGTGCACCTTGATAGAGGACAGTGCAAGACCTTGCTGTTTCAGCGACCAGAGATAGTCAAGGACCATTGGAAGCGGGAGCTCCGAAGGAATAGCATCGCGCACTTGAGCCCAGCAAGCGAAGCGCTTCCACTTGGCCATGTAGGTAGATTGAGTGGAAGGTTTCCTGCTGCTCAATAAAACGTGCTGCACGGGAGCAGAGCAGCGCAATTCCGTCTGGTCTAGCCACTCAGGAGCCACGCCGTGAGGTGGAGGGCCGGCAGATCTGGGTGACGGAGAGTGCCGTGATCTTGTGTTATAAGATCTGGGTGAAGCGGCAGAGGAATTGGGCTGGCTACCGACAGATGGAGCAGCATGGTGAACCAGTGTTGCCTGGGCCACGCTGGCACAATTAAGATGAGACGTGCCTTGTCCCGTTGGAGCTTCAGCAGGACCTTGTGTATGAGGGGAAACGGAGGAAAGGCGTAGAACAGGTGACGAGTCCATGGAAGGAGAAACGCGTCCGACAGAGAGCCCGGTGCCAGGCCTTGAAAGGAGCAAAACTCCTGGCATTTGCGGTTCAATCGGGATGCAAACACGACTACATGGGGAAATCCCCACTGTTGGAAAATGGCATGAGCGATGTCTGCTCTCAGCGACCACTCGTGGCAGAGAAAGGACCTGCTCAGGCGATCCGCGATGGTGTTCTTGACGCCAGGAAGGAACGACGCCACTAGATGTATCGAGTGGGCTATGCAGAATTCCCACAGTAGCATCGCCTCGTCGCAGAGGGGGGAAGAACGGGTCCCGCCTTGCTTGTTGATATAGTACATTGCCGTTGTGTTGTCCGTAAAGACCGAGACACAGCGGCCGTGGAGGCGAGTTTGGAACGCCTGGCATGCCAGGCGCACTGCCCGGAGCTCCCTGATGTTGATGTGCATGTTCAGTTCCTGCAGCGACCAAAGGCCTTGAGTACGAAGAGCGCTGAGATGGGCTCCCCATCCAAGGGACGAGGCGTCCGTTGTCAGGGACAGGGTAGGATGAGGAGCCTGGAATGGGACCCCCGCACATACGTGGGAAGGGGTCAGCCACCAATCCAGGGATTGAAGGACACCCGTTGGAATGGTGAGTAGGGTATCCAGAGGGTCCCTGTGTGGGCGGTATCTGGAGTGGAGCCACAGGTGAAGCGGGCGGAGGCGGAGCCTGGCAAACAGAGTGACGTGCATGCAAGCCGCCATATGACCGAGGAGGCGGAGACAAGCACGTGCCGAGGACATCCGAGAGGCCTGAAGGGCGCGGATTAGCTGCGTAAGGGCCTGGAACCGGAGCCGCGGTAGGTAGGCTCTGGCTAGGGATGAGTCCAGGGTCGCGCCAATAAAATCCAACCTCTGAGTTGGAACTAAGTTGGACTTCTCTATGTTGAGAACTAGACCTAGGTGCG
Source organism: Mauremys reevesii (assembly GCF_016161935.1). NCBI lineage: Eukaryota > Metazoa > Chordata > Testudines > Geoemydidae > Mauremys > Mauremys reevesii. The sequence goes on from NC_052632.1 coordinate 35,362,327, forward strand.
TGAATAAGTCCTTGATCTCTGCGACATGTTGCTGGACCGTGGCCTGCAAGTCCCCCCGATGAGCCAGTCGTCCAGGTAGGGAAAAATGGCGATGCCGCGCCGACGGAGGTGGGCGGCGACAACGGCCATGCACTTCGTGAACACCCTTGGGGCCGTGGAGAGGCCGAAGGGGAGTACCGCAAACTGGAAGTGTAGGTGGGCGATTATGAAGCGGAGGAAGCGTCTGTGAGGTGGGAAGATAGCGATATGAAAATAAGCGTCCTTCATATCGAGGGCGGCATACCAGTCTCCCGGATCCAAAGAAGGGATAATGGTCCCGAGGGATACCATGCGGAACTTCACCTTCAGCATGTATGCGTTGAGGTTTCGCAGGTCGAGGATGGGTCGAAGGCCTCCTTTGGACTTGGGGATCAAAAAATAACGGGAATAAAACCCCTTGCCCCGTTCCGCGTCCGGAACCTTCTCGACTGCTCCGATGGCTAGGAGCGAGTGCACCTCTTGTAAGAGGAGATGCTCGTGAGAGGGGTCCCTGAAGAAGGACCAGGAAGGAGGGTGGGAAGGTGGGGGTGAAACGAATTGGAGTTGGTAACCACGTTCCACAGTGCGTAGGACCCAGGCATCGGTGGTCAGCCGGGCCCACGCTGAGAGGAAATAGGAAAGGCGGTTGGAAAAAGGCAGGGAGGAATTTGGAGAAAGAGCTGGTATGCCGTCCCCGGGCGCATCTTCAAAAAGATGGTTTAGGCCCCGGTGGTTTAGAGGGGGTTCGCCCTTGGGACGGTTGGTTGCCAGGCTGTCGCCTACGTCCCCCGCGACCCCGTCGCCGACCAGAGTCCTGCCTGTAGCGAGGCATATAGTAAGGGCGGTTAAACTGGGGGCGGAACGGACGCCTCTGGGTAGCCGGGGTATGCATCCCCAAAGTACGGATGATAACCCTGTTGTCCTTTAGATTTTGAAGTCTGGAGTCCGTCTTTTCCGAGAAGAGCGCCTTTGAATCAAAAGGAAGGTCCTGAATGGTGTACTGAACTTCAGGAGGGAGCGTCGATCTCTGGAGCCAAGAGATCTGGCGCATGGTAACGCCCGAGGCTACAGTACGTGCCGCCGAGTCAGCTGCATCTAAGGAGGCCTGTAACGAGGTGCGCGCTACCTTTTTACCTTCCCCTACGAAGGCTGCGAACTCCTGTCGGGAATCCTGAGGCAGGAGCTCTTTGTATTTCTCTACCTCAGCCCAAGTGTCATGCCCGTACCGGCTCAGCAAGGCCTGCTGGTTAGCCACTCGGATCTGCAGGGCACTGGCAGAGTAGACCTTGCGACCAAGCAAGTCCATTCGCCTGGCTTCCTTCGACTTAGGAGCCGGGCCTTGCTGGCCGTGTCGCTCTTTGTCATTGACAGACTGCACCACCAACGACGAGGGGACAGGGTGCACATACAAATGCTCATATCCCTTGGAAGGGACCAGGTACTTGCGTTCCACCCCTTGGGCTGTGGGAGCAATAGAGGACAGAGTCTGCCATATGGTATCAGCATTAGCCTGGATAGTCTTTATGAAGGGGAGAGCTATGCGGGTTGGAGCGTCCGCGGACAAAATGGTCACTTCCGATACCTCCTCAGCCTGGAGATCCATGCGCAGTGCCACCCTGCGAAGGAGCTCTTGGTGCGCCCGTAAGTCAATTGGCGGGGGACCTGTCGATGATGACCCCGGCACCGCCTCATCGGGGGAAGAGGAGGAAGAAGAAATTCCGGGCATGATGGTGTCCCAGTCAGCGTCTGGAACCTGCAATGCTTCCTGCTCCAGAGGTTCCTGAACAGGCTGAATACCTTCCTCCGCGCCCAATGGTGCCTCATTGTCAATTGGGGGGCGGCTTACAGTAGCCTCCGGGATGCGTGACTCATGTGGTACGGTACGCGTGGTAGGTAGAGGAGCACCCTGGGCTTGGTGGTAGGCCCAAGGGGTCCAATAAACCCACTGATGAGGGTCCTGGTCCGCGTAATGGGACTGATGTAAAGCTCCCGAAGGGACCTGAGGGTCATGGTCGTCGACGTAGTAGTTATCGGCGTGTGAAGAGGCCGAGGCGTGCCGAGAGGGCCAGGATGGAGCAGATAACCCTTGTGCCGAAGTGCCCACGGATCGCATTTCCCGCCTCTGAGGTGACTGGTGCCGGGAGGCATCCCGATATCGAGAGCAGGAGCGAGAATGGGACCTGAGACTGGTATGGTGCTGGGAGGTCGACCGGGATCTCCATGACCGGTGCCAGGAGCGACTCCGCAAGTAGCGGCGGCCATATCGGTACCGAGAGCTTGAGCAGTTCCGGGAATGACGAGTAGGAGAGCGGGAGAATGACCGGTGCCGCGAGTCTGACCGGTGCCGCGTAGTGGAGCGGTGCCGGGACTGCGAGCGGCGTTGCGATCGGCACCCAGATCGAGATCGGCGTCGAGAGCGTGAGCGGTGGCGAGAACGGGAACGGGATCGGTGCCGGTCAGAGTTGGTGCCGGCAGGTGGCTTAAACATTGATGGCTTGCCCATGGAGCGGGGCACCCGCACCGGCGGCGCTGGGGGCGGTGGCACAGCCGGGTATGTCAAGGCGATAAGGTCCCGTGCCGCCACGAAGGTCTCCGGAGTTGACGGCAGTGGCATCTCTACCGCGGCCGGAGCTGGGGAGGTTACAGGTGCCGGGCTCGACGGCCTTTGAGGGGCCGGAGTCGCCGGTGCTGGCAGGAGCGTCTGCGGCGGAGGAACCGGTGCCGCGGCAGGTTTCGGTGCCGGGTGGTCTGGACGGGGCGCACTCTGGTGCTTCGGAGCCTGCGGTGCCGTAGAGGCAGCAGCCTTTCCCTTCTTCTCCTTCGGCGAGAGAGAGCGTCTTTGGGCTGGTTTCGGTGCCGATGGCGCTTTCGGTGGCACAGCAGAGTGGCCCGGCGCCGTGGAGGCGCTGCGAGAGTCCAGAGGGACAGCGGGCGGTGCCATGGCCGGAGGGGTTAAGGCTGCCTCCATTAGGAGCTGTTTAAGCCTAATGTCTCTTTCCCTCTTTGTGCGAGGCTTGAAAGCCTTGCAAATTGGGCACTTAGTGGACAAGTGCGACTCTCCTAAGCACTTTAAGCAGGAGCTATGAGGATCTCCTGTAGGCATAGGCCTGCGGCAGGCCAAGCACGGCTTGAAACCCGGGGAGCCGGGCATACGCTCCGGTCCCGGGTGCGCGTGGGGCTAACCCCCGAACCCGCTAACTATCTAACACTAAACTGATTAAACTATCGAAAACAAGAAAACCTAAGCTAAGATATTAACTATGTACAAATTTTACAGAGAAAAACTATGAGGAAGCTAGGGAAGCAGAGGTCAGACAAGCTGCACTCCACTGTTCCAACGACCGAAACGGGCAGTAAGAAGGAACTGAGGGTCGGGTGGGTCAGCTGAGGTATATATGCGGTGTCGTTATGGCGCCACTCCAGGGGGCGCTCAGCCGACCCACTGGGGTTGCTAGGGTAAAAGTCTTCCGACGAACGTGCACGCGGCGCGCACACACCTAACTGGAATGGATATGAGCAATCACTCGAAGAAGAAAGTTGAGTTTCAGTGTGGATCAAGGGAACAAATTGGTTCTAACTGGAGTTCTGCCGCAATTCAAGGCAGTATTTGGCATTATACTATGAAGTTCTGTTCTGGATTGAGGGTAGCTCTAGGAATAGTAGTTTTCTTAGTGATCACCACCATGTGAGATTGGCAATTTCATCCGTCTCTATGTAACAAATACTTTGTATATTTCTACAACAAAAGAGGAAGTTAGTCTTTGCACAGTAGTCTTGGCATAGTACTAAAATGAGGAAGGGGAAGGTGTTTGGCATCAGAATGAATCTTGACACTTGTAAAGTGCTGAAGTATTTAATGCCTTGTGTAATTAACCATGGAGTCTGTGTTTTGGCTTGTTCAGCAGAAAGAAAACAATGTTGTGGCTGGCCTAACATTATACATGCAACTTTCACTAAATATAATTAAAATCTAATACCTGGAATCCTTTTGGAAAGATTTGGTGAAAAACCATGAGTTGGCAACTACATAGAGTAGAATTTAAATGCTGCCTTCAGGTTTTCTTTGTCTGTCAAGGATCTTTAGAGTGTCGCTTTTTAAGTGTTCATTAACAGTCCTATGTCTTGTTGACTCTAACAGTGTCATGTAAATTATTTAAGGCATGTACATAATTTTTCAATTAACAAACTGCTTGGCTCATGAAAATACATACACACAATTTATAAGTAGAAATTCTAGACTAAATATCTCATGATGAGCAGGTCACTATGAATTAAAAATGAGTTTTCAAATAAAATATTTAATGATATCTGAAATTAAATGAAACATTGCAAAATTAAAAGTTTCTCAGTTAAATAGGCCTGCTGTTTAACAATTTTGCAAACCAAATTAAGGTTACAAATTGAGCAGACTTATGTTTTAGATATTAAAAGATACCCGAATTGAACATGTGCAGAAATAAAGCTCAGATAACTATTCACTGAATATAATCTCAGTGGAACTGAAGCTGGACGAGTTAAAGACAAAACACTGGCTGACCATCTGAAGTGTTTTTTGTTTAGTTCTTAAATATATTTTGTGTGTGTTCGCAGAATCTGTTTGCAGAAATTTTCAACTTATACACAATTACAGTATATACTGTATATACACAGTAACCAAATACACATGAAAAAGCAGTAGTCCATCACCTTGATTTGTATTGATATACATTCTGAGTGCAGTGGTAGATGTGATGGGGCACCACTGAAAATTTGCTAGGTACTCTTGTTTTAACTTTCCTAGTACATACAGAACATTTTCAATGTCAATATCATTGTAGAAATATATCTGACTTTGAATCCCATATTTTTCTGATATTTTAATATACCAAATATTCTAGTATACCAGCACTAAGCAAACACACTTCATTTCTATTTCAGGGTAAAAATGTTACATACCGTTAACTGATGCATCAACAGGTCCATTAAAAAGGTGATCTTATTACTAAACAGAACATAGGTGCAGTTTTCTGTGCAATTACTGCAGGCCAGGTTGTAAACATTTACGGTATTGCAGAGTGACCTAAAATAAAAAATGAAATGTCAACATACTTTTCTTCTTAAATATACTAATCTATAAAATTAAATATAAATATTAGGCTGTGAGGAATATCATCAGGCAACCTAAAGTGAAGGTAAGTTTAATGAACATGAGTATGAAAAGTTACACAGAAAATACAAATTAGCATGAGGTAGGTTAAATAAATATTGACATGATACAGAAGTTCTGCGTGAACCTATATACATACCAAATTCTATAGTGTGTTACCACTGCATCTGCTTTAGAACCAGAACTTGGGTTTAAAACTAAATTGCATGCCTTGGAAGCTGTAATGTTTAAAAGAGCAAGCTCTCCTATGTTACATGTGGTATTAAATGTCTGTGCACATTTACACACCTTCACATTCTTACACGCAAATCAAACCTTTGATTTCCCCCCTCGATCATCGGTATATTAGAAATATAGTCAATGAAAAAGGCAAAAAAGGAACATCTATACAATATCAGGTAAAACTCTTATTTTTGCACAATTTGAAAAACTAATGTTTTTTCTGGCAGAATTCATTGTCTCATGCAAGTAACCTAGGTATACAAGATCATTAGTCAGTTTGGTAGCAGAATATTCAGGCAGAAGGATATGTTATAAATTAACCAGCAGGAAATGCTAACACTGTACTGGGATCAGCTTTAGAGAGGGTCTGGCTTGCAGGCCCAGCAAACTAAGGTGAATTGTATTGAACAAAAGAACAATTAACAGGTGAAACGTCAGTCTTTTGCCTTAGGTGAATCTCCTGATGATTTTGGGACTTAGGGCTAGTCTACACTGGCAACGTTAAAGCACTGCCGCGACAGCGCTTTAATGTGGCTCACCTCCGCGAGGGGCACGGCTCTCAGCGCTGGTGCACTGTCTACACTGGCACTTTACAGTGCTGGAACTTGCTGCGCTCAGGGGTGTGTTTTTTCACCCCCCCGAGCGAGAAAACTGCAGCGCTGTAAAGTGCCAGGGTAGACACACCCTTAGAGAGACAAGGTGGGTGAGGTAATATCTTTTACTGGACCAATCTCTACTGATGAAAGAGACAAGTTTCTGAGCTTACACAAAGCTCTTCTTCAGGAATCACTGGCATCCCCATTATGGGGACTGTAAACTTGAGTGCATAACTACATTAGCAATGATGGGAGCTATACGTATGTCTGAGGGGAAATAGATGGTAGGTTTCCAATAGCAAAAGGGAGAGCGCCAATTCTGAAAAACTGGAAGAGCAAAAAGAAAGCTAAACAAAATGGGCCATAACAGTTCAAAATATATACAGTAGGCCTGGTTCTTCTCTAAGTTGCACCTCGTGGAGTTATTTATTCCTATGCAGAGTGAATGATTTATGCGGAGTCAGAACTTCCACAGGAACTGGCCCAAGGCTATGGAACTCATTGCCACATGAGATATACCTGCCTAAAGGATTTTATCACTTTCAGAATAAATTTTTTCACAATGTTTTCTTTGACTTAGCTTTTCCTCAAAAATTTCTTTGCTTACAGACAAGCACACGGACACAAAACACACATACGACACAATTATAAAATAAAATACAGTCAATAAACAATTCTGGTTGCTTTCCAAAAGGAAAGCGAAGAGAGAGATTGTTTTTATTTCTATTTTTAAATACATGGCAATCACTAATGTGATGGAGGCTAACCAGGCTCAATAGACAAGCCAGACTTGAGATCATTAGTAAAATTCACATTCTGGAATGGCTTGGCAGTGCCCACTGACAAGTTTTTATAGAGAAGCTGTCAAAGTCATCATCTGACTTTACTAACTAAATTAAATAAATAAATTTATCTTTATTTTATAGTTTTATTTTTTCTTGCAACTGGTGAGAAAATATTTAACGGCGAGAAAGCTAAAGGTCATCATTTTGTAGCAGAGTCTTAATAATATGTTTTTGTGCAGTTCCCTACTGAATAAGATTTATTTGCTACAAACATGTAGGAAGCCTGCCAAGGTATTTATTTATATTGTGCTCATTACTGTCGCAGCTGATCATCTAGCTCCAAAGGCTGACAATTTAGAGGCATCATATACATCAATTTCAAATTCTTTCCTACATTTCCCAAACCAGTAAGGGCTGGGAATGCTCAGAAGACAGTGAATTTATAGTAAATCATTCCTCTGTGTAGCTCGATTGCTTCTCCTCCAAATGAAAGCAAACATTATTGAACTCTAAAGGAAATGTCATCTAGTCTTCCTTGGCTGCTAAGAAAGTGACAGCAAATGGGGCACTAAGGATGGAGGAATGTAAAAACTTATGAGACTATTGAGACTGTGATAGGAACGTAGAACATGCTGCAACATTTAAAAATGGATCAGGAACATTTTTGGGAGAACTTATTTATATGATAGTTGATATTATAATTCCCTTCATTTAGACATGGAAATCCATATAATCATAATGCCTGTTTGTTAATATTCTGAATATAACTATTAATAAAAATATTTTGTGTATTGTTTATATTGTCTTGTTATAAATTAATATATTCACTCTGATTGGAAGGAACTCCTGGAAATGTGGTTCAAACAGTATAAAATGCAATATCAAATTACTGCTTACTGAGCTGCAATGTCATTCACTTGTTTTTCAACCTACACTGATAATTCCTGTGGAAAATTCAACTAATATGCCTCTTATCTATCATGCTTAAAACTAAAAATATATATGCAACCAAGCTCTCTTTTCCTAACCTAGCTTTTAAAAGAAGTTTATATCCTTCATTTAACAAAATGAAGGATGAAAACATATTCCCACAGTAGTACTGAAAAATTATGCTCTAGAACAGTGTTTCTCAATGACCGGTCCATGGACTGGCACTGGTCTGAGATTTCCTTGACACAGTTTAGGAAGGCAACAAGCCTGTCCCTGGTATCAAAAAGGTTGAGAAATACTGCTCTAGAGGACTTAATTTTTCTTTCAGCAAAGATAAGTCAACATATATTAATGAGGCTATTACCAGGGGCGGCTCTAGGTATTTTGCCGCCCCAAGCACAACAGGCAGGCTGCCTTCGGCGGCTTGCCTGTGGGAGGTCCCCGGTCCCGCGGATTCGGTGTCACGCCTGTGGGAGGTCTGCCGAAGCCGCGGGACCAGCGGACCCTCTGCAGGCATGCCGCCAAAGGCAACCTGCCTGCCGCCCTTGCGGCGACCGGCAGAGCGCCCCCCGTGGCTTGCCGCCTCAGGCACGTGCTTGGCGTGCTGGTGCCTGGAGCCGCTCCTGGCTATTACAATCAGAAACATAAAGGACATCTGGCAACGTTTATTTTTACTATATAAAGGACAAGTTTTAGTTCTCACCTTTTGGAAAGCTCTTTCACCTACTGCTCTAAAGGAAAGATCAATTAATTTAAATATGAAAATATATTTTCCTAACCCTTGAAATTTGAAGTTAACAGATTAACTTTACATCTTGATAATTTATTTCAAAATGTTTAGAATTATGTAGTTCTCTTACTGAAATACAGCTCAGAGTGGATGGCATATTTCATAATTCCAAAAAAGAACCGTCATTCTAGATAGATCTAAAATGAAAAATCCTGTTTTAGATGTAGAATAAATTAATCTGAAGTAATACACCCTGGTTTTGTATTTCCCAAATGAATCCTACATCCAAAAAAGTATGTGAAGTTCCAAAGACTGAAATAATGCCTTTGAAAGTGTGGCATAAGCAAATGCACGTCAAATTAATTTTTCACAATAAGGAGGGCTTTTTTAATTGATAACATAAGCTTGTTAACTATAGACTGCCATGATTAGAATGTATTTAGACATGTTCTTAACTAAGGTTCAGTTATAGAATTTTTTTATTTAAAATTGGAAGTGTCAGCACTGAAGCAGGCCCCAGGTGGTTTGCAGTGTTAAATGGCAGATTAAAGTCAGCACAACTAATTTCTTTACTTTAATCTTATTAGTAGAACAACAGCTGTCAACTGTCACCATTTCTGCACAAGGCCTCTGAGACAAGCACAGAAAGCTGTGTGTGTCAAGTAAGAACTTCATCTAACTATAACTTAAATTTACCAATCTGCAAAACTAAATTTATTTTTTGATGTTTTTATATTGGCAGATTTTATTACATACTTTTTAAAAAAATGTGAGTATCAATAAAGCTATCAAAATTATGTTAGGGTAATAGAGTATTTTCCTCACACGTAAAGCAGTTGTTTATTGACTACTGTTGTTGTTCTAAACTTTGTATCACACCCACAAATCAGCTTTAAAGCTAAGTTAGACAGCACATATACTCAAACCACATAATAAGTCTACCCTCTGATGGAGGGCTTTACTCTAGAGTAAATCCAATTATAAATACACTCTTTATGATACACAAATTTTGGCTCCAGAGAAGAGTTCTATCCTGAAGTTTGACCAAAATATATGGATATACATTATATTATTTATCTTATGTGAACATAAATAAATGTGAACAATGTTTATCATTAATATACGTCTTCATATACAGAAGAGAACAGAACAGTTTAGAATCTATGTTCCTGATTCTCCTCTAAATTACGCTCTAAGTTACTCCTAATGTACCCAAATGTAAATGAGTAGAGAATCATGGCCTCTATCTAAAATTGTATCCCACAATACAAAACTAATTCATGTTTGTGCACTGGGATATGTGGGTGAAAAGTCATAACCTTTGCTTCCATAAAATCAAGGTACCACAAACATATAGAAACAGCCTACCTCTAAAATAAGATTTTTGAATAGTAACTCCAAGTTTGAAAGACTGGAATTAAATATACACAGCATGAGGTTAAATATACTACAACCCCTCGCTCATTAAAAAAAAACCCTCAATTATTGGGTGAGTTATTACAAAACTTAAACAATCAAATTCATGGCTACCACAAGGGTGAACTGCAAAGTTTTACCAACCACTGCTGTTTGAACAGAACCTGGAGAGCTGACAGGACTTCTCATTGTTCTGACAGGGAAAGAAAGCAGTTAGTTTGGTATCTGACAAAAAAGAGCAGAATGGAGGTGACAGATGGGTTAGTAGTTAAAGAATGGAGAGAGAGAGAGAGAGACAGAATGGCAAGCAGTGGAACAGTAAAGGAAGAGACAAGGTATGGACACAGGATGAAATATAAAATTAAAAATTAACCAGGAATTGAATTATGAGGCTATAATGCCATCTCTAGATTTTGAAGACTGTATAAACAAATACTAGAGCTTCACTCACATGGTTTATAATGACATCAGAAATCCTCAAAGGAATTACATCCTCATAATTCACAGTTACCTGTTTATTCTGTATATCATCAATGCGATCTTAAATTCTCTGACTCACAAATGGGCTCTCTAAAGACTAACTACAAATAGACTAATAAATAGAAATAGTGGAAGCCAACAGAACTAACCCTCCTTTATTTTTCACCAGAAAATGTTTAAGTTTGGAACCCGTTCTTATAAATAAGTTATTATATGACATATGACAAATCAAGTGTACAATTTACCCCCAATATTTACATTTATGGTAGAATCTGGCAGACTCTTGTATAAAGTTCAGAGGCCCTGACTTATTAACTGAAAGAAACTGTTCCCACACTAAAATCCATTCTAAACAACCCAAAAGAGCGCCTTCCATCTACACGGTTTGTTCACATACTAGTGCAGCAGGGCAATGTTGATTTGTGCTTGAGTACTGTCAAATGTGAAACCCGGCTCTGTTACAGAGAGAGAAAGAAACAGTCATGAAAACCGACAGATGCTGCAGGTTTTGGATGTTGATCTTGCAAGGAGGTCATTCTCTTCAGAGAACCCTTATGCCCTCACACCAACTGCTAGTCTGGAGTGAATGTTTCCCCAGAGGGAGTAACCTTGCAGAGAAAGCTTGTTTTGGACCTCAGGTAACAAGCATTGTGAACAATACTTACAAATTGAATAAACAGAGCACTTCACATTCAGAAATATTTATAAAGTAGATCAAAACCTGTAAAATGGGAGAGCAAACTATAGAAGTATTTTCAGTCTAAGGTAGTGGTTAATCCCATCGCAACAAAATATTTTATTTTACACTGCAACTGCTAACAACTATATCCATCTACCTATAACACTACGCAGACTATTTTCTACAAACTATAGCAATGGCTCAGGCTGGCTTCCCATGATATTTACTATGACTGGATGATGAAAGAAGCAGTATGGCAAGACACAAGGAAAGAAAAACAATTTCCCCCCTCCAATCAAGTTTTTAATAGTAACAAATGTCCCCCCATCTATCTGCTATCAGCCTCTGAATAATTTGCATTTACACTGTGCAACTCACTCAGAGAACTAATTATTTAAGCCTCACAACACTATTCTGTCATATGTAAATATTACTTTATCCGTTTGGAAAATGAGTAGCCAAACTGAAGCACAGAAAGGTTAAGTGATTTGCCCACAGGTCAGTAAGCAAGACCATGGCAGAGGCAGTAATCCTGTTTCCTGCCTGGGTTTTTGCTGTCTAACTCCAATTTGATTTTCACTGAAGGCACACAGATAAAATATTACAAAACTGGGAACTTTTACTCAAATATGCTAAATTATGGCTTGTTCTGTAATCAGAAAACTGAACAACAGTGTCAATCAGTTATGAAAATTATAAAATGCTTCTCTAAGAAATAATACACCTGGACACTAATTCTTAATACCTTAACACCAATAATAAAACCTATTATAATCCAATTCTTTCTCCTCCCCTTTGAGTGTTTTGTTCTTAAAAAATGACCCTCCCACTAAATGGATCATCTGTCTTTTACAAATGCCACATCTTTCCTGCAGCATTTGCTGTCCTGCTGGTCTAACTAACAATCTGGGCAGTACAAAACAACAGGCATATTGTTAAATCTTTTTATAATAAAGCTTTATCTTGTAGACATGGGATTAAAGTTCTGAGCTGCACCATGCTGCCAGGATTTTGGGGAAAGAGAGATGTGGATAATAGCCCGTGTAATCTCCTCACCTACTTCTAAATAGCTTAACCTCATCACAAAATAGCAGACAGATTCCTAATTTAAGATGAACACAAATGGTTAAATCATACAACACCACACAAACTGTCTATTTTAGTTAAGTGGAGTGGTATCCTTTAGCAAGACCTATTTTGGTGGGGGAAGTCACGCGGATAATTAATACATGACAATGTTTAGTTTATTTCCACGTTTTTACTTCTTGCTCGTGTTAGCACTAAACACACTAAAATGCCATTTCATAGGACTCAAACTTTAAAAAGTCAGCAGAGACGTAAATTATATCAAAACACAAAATAACCTAAGAGAAGTAAATTGCAAACTTCTTTCAAAACTTAAGGCAAGAAGAAAACTGATTTACATTTTATTTTTCATTAAAGAATCAGCTACAACCAAAAACTGTGCTTTGTTTTTTTTAAAGATAGTCAGTTGGAAAACGTCGCATCTTGAAAAAATCCTCTTATTTAAGAATTTGTTTGTATGAAGGAGTTTTTGTGACAGCAGGTTTACAGGCATCAGATCACATTGATTCTCTGTACTGAGAGCAAAAAAAATGGTTGGTCTTAAACAGCCAAGTCTCAGCATGCTTTAGTTGTTCATAGAAAGTCACGTCCTATGGAATTGGAGCCCTCTCAACAATCCAGTTACAGTTTACTTACATAGCACATTCATTTTCCTGTTATCTGAACTTTAACAAAGTCACCTGGAGGGAAAGGTTTGCACCAGTTGATAGTACTAGACACTGTCTGTGAAACCTTTAAAGTTGATTTGTACAATACATTTAAGGGGTTAAAATAAAAAAGCAGATTCCATGCCAGAGTGAGGTTTTACCATTCACTAAAAAAAGCCCTGATAGCTATGGATTTCTGTTAGCAGAGCCCTCAAAAGGGAGTATGGTTTGAAAAATGGTGATGTTAGTTAACATCATCAACAACAAAAATACACACTAGATATTTTATATTGTCTGAAAAAGCTGAATCTAGAAGAAAAATTTCATCCATAAATTTAAAGGCAACCTTAGTAAGAATAATGTATACAATCCAATTTCTGCACACGTGTGTAACAGCCAATGTCTGGCTATGTGTTTTTTCACAGCTGTCACCCCAAACGCAAAGCACAACACTCAGGAGTATGAGGTGGATTTGTGACACTCCATGGTGTATTTGGGTATATAAAGGAATACATGATGATGTACTATTTTCTTGTGTAAAAGATAAATCTTGATGCAATGTTGTTCATATAATGTAAAGGGAAATTGTACCAGTAACTCCTAGTTCACCACTTCACCACATCAAAAGAAGAGAAGCATCTCTAAGAATAAGGTAAGAAATAAATTGAGCAACTAACATGACCGCACTGCACCTTTAAGTGGTGGGGAGCACTGTCCGGCTTGCCAGGAAAGGGGTATAGTAGTGCTTTATGGGCAGCAGATGAGAGAGAGACACGGAATCTGCTGCAAAGGGGGACTGGGTAAGCATTGTGATGCTGACTCATCCCCAGAGACTGGAAAGGCTGGGGAATTGCTAGGGGGGCAAGCCCAGTGGAGAAGCCCCTTTTCCCTCACCACCAGATTGGCCCGTTGGTGTGGGGCTTTTTTTGCCATCCCCACAGCAGGTTTGCCGGGACTTTGTTATGATGAGTAGGAAGGGAGACAGGCTATGATGTTGCAACTCATTATGCAAGCGTGGGGCAGATGTTCAGTGCAGGTACTCCATAGGGTAGGGATTCAGTGAGCAGATAAATGGCTTGTTAAAGACTTAAAAAAGAGGTTTTTGTTTTAAAGAGTGAAACGGGGGGAGGAGAGAGTGTTTCAGGGCTCCTATGACTGGTATAGCAGGGAGCCAACCCCCCTTCCTTATAGCCCACCTTAACCCTTGTTCGAGGGGGGTGGGTGGTAAGGTCCCAGAAATGAGTTGCTGGGGGACCAGGATGGAAAGAAGGGCAGACTGGTGGAAGCCCCCAGGTAGATGTTGGAGTTACCTGAACTGTACACTTTTATCTGTCGGGTAGTCCAAGACATCTAATAATACAGTTGTGGCCTGATTAAACCATATCCAGTGTTGCTATAGCCGGGTATTAAGAAAAACACTTAAATCAAGCTCAAGAAAGGGTGATTTTAGTTGAATACTATGTGTTTCTGAATTGCAAATCTGAAAATTCCTCTTATAGTTTCATGAGCAAAGTGAGAGCCATACTTGTGAAAAAGGGCAAAATCTGGTAGAAATATTGCTGCCTTTATAGCAATAAAAGTTCTACTAAATTTTACATCTTAACCTTCAGAACATTGCTATTTTTCAGATGCCCAGTTAAATGAATGCCACCATGATGCCTACATACAATTTTTGCCCCACTATTTTGAATTTACTATTTGTACTCAGGAGCAGTTTAACATATGACAAATAAAACTATGTTTTCAATGACACGTCTTTCAATTTTTCTGTAGTCTCATAAAATGGTCACATTTTAGCATAATCCTTTTAAATGCATTCACATATTCTTACTGTTTAAGGAATCCATTAACCTGAACATTTTAACTACTATTTTGTACCACATGAGGTCTAAAAATTGGAAGTAGAAGAGAAAAAAAGAGAGATGAAGTGATGTTTACAAGTAAATACATATGCCTCATGTAAGATATACAGGTGCAAACACAAAGATCATGAATTGCATAAAGAAATATGCATTGTATAAGATATTCTGTTAAGAAAATAATTAAAATGTCTTTCTACTTCAATGAGTTGCAATAAATACATTAGATCTGAAAAGATTAATCCTGATCACTTATTGTTTAGACAATCAGAAAAAAAATTGCAACCCTTTCCATTAATAAAAATACTATAATTTCATGAATACCTATATATCCACACACATTTAATCATAAACTCTACAACATAAAAGCTCCAAACTGGGATTTCCTGATCTACCTAATGAACTATATTGATTCTGATCTTGGCGACAGCTGATTTGGAATAGATACACCATGTGAATGAATCATGGCCAAACATGAAATGGTGCCAATACATGTTTATTTTATATACTATAATAAATAGACATACTTTAAGGTCTAATGTTAGCTTCATTATTTTAAAGGTAGTTATCTCTCACAGATCTTTTAACAGAGCTAGAAAAATAGTTGAAGTTTGACATTATAGCTCTGTTTGTGTTTCCATTCTAACCTCATTTTTGAAGGGTTTATAAATCTGCCATTCTTATTTGCATTAGGCTGAAACTTGGCCAGACAAGTTCTCAGCCTCAGTTATGTAATTTCTAATATGTAAAATTTATGTCATTTTTACATATTACATTTACAATGTAGTCAACCAACAGAATTTCTGAAAGTTTTCAATTAATCCAAAAACTTTTCAACTAAAAACCCAGGACGATATTTGCACCTGAAATGCTGATGTTGTAGAGAGCAAATAACCTATTTCGTGGAGTAGGTTCACCTGGTATATTGTTTGTGATGCATATTGGCTAGACCCTCTTGGTATGTTGAACTGACTGAGATATTTAACTTCAAAAGCAGTTTCTTATCATATGCAGTACAGTAGATTATCTTAATAATAATAGACTATGAACATGAACTGCATTCCATGGTAGTATACACATAGCATGGACACAATGTAAAATACTACTGGATTTTAATAGGACCTTTCCTATTAAAATTAATCTCAGAATAGCATACTTGAAACTATTATGTAAATTTTAACTGAAATTAGTCTATGTAGAACTGAACACTTCTGACAAATCTGTAACTGGAACTCTGTATCAATGCCTCAGAGAAATACAACACAAAATCCCAGCAAAAAGCTCCATTTGCACTGTATTTGTTGGAAGGAATGTTAGCATTAAATTTAGAATTTCTCTGTTTTGGAGTGATTTTTTTTTAAATGTATTGGTTGTACTTTATACATCCTGGAGCATTCCAGTGCTGCTGTTTGGAAAACAAACAAACAAACTTATGCATTGTTTTGGAATGTTACCATTTCTTTCAATTTCCATGAACATAAAAAATGTCAAAATAACTGACAGCTGTTTGTAAGTTCCCTACAAATGCAAAATTGCTTTATCAACTATTCAAAATGTTTTAGTGACTCATAATCACAGATTGATACACAAAAGGTCTAGGAAGCAATCTGAAAACATATATCCTATTCTAAGTAATGACTGAAACTTACTAGACAGTGTTCAGTATTTTCAAATACCTTTCAAAGAGTCATGATTTGTACTGCTAATAAATCAAATACAAATCAAAGATGCTTCACATCTTCAAACGAATGAACTATATCATAGTAAAAATAACGAGGAGTACTTGTGGCACCTTAGAGACTAACAAATTTATTTGGGCATAAGCTTTCGTGGGTTAAAACCCACTTCATCAGATGCATGGAGTGGAAAATACAGTAGACAGGTATAAATACACAGTACATGAAAAGATGGGAGTTGCCTTATTTACTTATTATTTCTTGCACAATAAGAAGTTACTAAGCTATGATTTTTCTCCATGTGCTGCAATTTTTTTGCCAATAGAAGGCTATTCAGAAAGTGAAAGAATTTTAAACTACTTTTGAGACAATATTTCCCAGCTGTAATGCATGACTGCCAAACAACTGCATTCCCAACATGCAGGCCTCACTGCTTAAAAAGTATTTTAAATATAAACAAACATATTTGAATTTGATACAATGTTTAATGGCATGTGGCTGGGCAACAGCAATGCTAATTAACCAAACTCTACTCAAGAAAGTTCTGAGCTATGCATTTGAAGATAATTTGGTACTCCTCCAAGTCAAAACTACATTGTTCAAGTGTAAATTGTCTTATTATTTAAATAGTCCAGTATAAAGGTCCATTGCTATTTTTGATGCCTCCTCAATTGGAAGTAGAGCGTTTCAATGACCAGAGCTATTGTGAAGACATGGAAGACTTTGAGAACAGTGGGCAGTTTACGAAAGCTGCAAGCCACAGATTGATAGCCTACTACAGTGGTCCCCAACCTTTTTGTGACCAGTAGCACATTCATGTTTTCAGAAGAGTGTGGCGGGCGCCAACAATTTTTTGAGGCTTATTTTGTATTTGTACATTAAATAATACAAAAAAACATATTTAATATTACATAATATATGAATCCAGAGAGACGAGAGAAGCCAGAGAGAAGCCGCGAGGACAGGGAACACTGGTGCCTGCAACCCCGGAGTATTCTGTCCCCAGCAGGCGCGGGGGCCCGGATTCTCTCCCTTGCTGGGCACTAGGCGGGTCCCGTGCCTGCCGGGGCCCGAGAACACCGGCACCCTCAGCCTGCAGCCCCGGAGCTCTCTGTCCCTGGCAGACACGGGGACACAGCTTCTCTCCCCCCTGGGGCACTAGGCAGGCCCCGCACCTGCCGGGAACAGAGAACACTGCGCCTGCAGCCTGAGTTCTCTGTCCCTGGCAGGCGCAGGGCCGCGGCCTCTCTCCCCTGCTGGGCACTAAGCGGGCACACATAAATGCCCCGGAGGGCACCATGGTGCCCGCGGGCACCACGTTGGGGACCACTGGCCTACTACATACAATGAATGCAACATAAAAAGAAAATGGCTTATTTGGAAGAAAAGAATAAAATAAGGAGTAAAATTTCTGTCTTCTTAATTGTACACAGCTTTCTTATTTTTTCACATAAAATAATTGTTGCAAGCGACTGCTTCCAGTAGGATACCTTTTTAAAAGAAGTACTAAATGGAATGTTGTGTTAATAAAACTAATTAAAATTAAATATCTGATTTTATTTCTTTTAATCCTATGTCATCATTCCCCGTAATAGTCCACTATCATCCATCATTCCTAAATATATTTATGCACTAGTGAAGACTAAAGCCAATATTTAGAAGGGCAGAATGATTTAAAATACTGAGTCAAGGTCTTGCCATCTTGTATATAGATGGAAAAAACAACCTTAAGAGATTCTTCTATGATTTTGCTGAGAGTAATATAGCAATACCTATTTGTACCTGAATGAGAAAGAGATCTACTGATTCCTTCCAATGGAGAAGAGTCTTTTTAAAAATGTCCATCATTTCCTCAAAACTTTCTGATAGCATTATTAGTGATATTCTCAAGAAACTCCTAGATTTAGAGTATTAACACATTCTTTTCACTTAGAGAAGGTTGCTATTACTTTATTTTCTTCAGAGTAAGTTACACCACACCCTGCAGTCAGACAGGTAGACATTGTTCATTTCAATGATGTGCAGGGGTAGCCAACCTGAGCCTGAGAAGGAGCGAGAATTTACCAATGTACATTGCCAAAGAGCCACGGTAATAGGTCAGCAGCCCCCATCAGCTCCCCCACCCAGCTCCCAGCGCCTCCTACCCACCGGCAGCCCCACTGATCAGCGCCTCCCGCTCCCTCCCCACATCTCCTGATCAGCTGTTTTGTGGCATGCAGGAGGCTCTGGGAGGGAAGGGGAGGAGTGAGGGCATGGCAGGCTCAGAGGAGGCAGCAGGAAGGGGTGGAGTGGGAGCAGGGCCTGTGGCAGAGCCAGGGGTTAGTGAGCACCTCCCCCCTCCCCTCCCCCCCCCCCCCCGGCACATTGGAAAGTTGGCGCCTGTAGTTCCAGCCCTGGAGTTGGTGCCTATGCAAGGAGCCGCATATTAACTTCTGAAGAGCCGCATGTGGCTCCAGAGCCACAGGTTGGCCACCCCTGAATGATGTGTTTTTAAGAGTTCCGTTTGTTTTCTTTTAGTTCTGGAAAAAAAGTTAAGTTTTAGATCTGTGGATGCTTACTAGAGATTGAAATTTATAATAACTTGAAACAAATCACTCTGAGTACTGGAGCAAAATTATTGTTACAGATGTCTCTCTGTGAATCTGTTAGATATATAAAACAGATAGAAAGATTAACCTTTATCTCTATTTTCTGTAGATATTTGATTTGGGAACACAGTTCAGAGATAGTTAAAAGCTTATATGTTAATATAAAGTATTACATTTTAAGCAAAAAGTACTTTAACAATAGTAAGTTTAGTGCTCATGAAAGTAAGGAATCACTGGAACCAGACACAGAGTGGGTAGTTAATATGTAAGAGGAGAAAAAAAAGTTTTGATTATATCTTCTAAGATTTTTTTTCAGTTATATGAACATTGCAGCTGAAGTTGGTTTTCATTTATCAGCACAGCAAGTTCCTTTCAAAACTAATACATTTTCATACTGTCTAGCAAACTTTAAACAAAATTTTCTCAGTAATATAAACATAATTTTCTCAAACTCCCTCAACAAAACCTTGCCAAAATGAGACTTTTTTTAAAAAAGAAAAAAATGCCATTCTAAACAGTTAAGGCTAATCTGTGGCCACGCAGTGTGAGAAAGGAGACAGGACTCTCACCTTTGCACATATAAGGGTCACCTACAATCACAGCTCCTGTGCTTGAGGGAGTGCAAAGACTTCTACCAAGTTACTTGCCCTAGGAACAATTCACTGGAAAAGGAATCATCCCTATGTGCTGACCAGTGGAGCAGGCCAGATGCTACATGACATAAAAGGAGTACAGCAATGTTTTTCTCCTTTCCTTCCAGAGCAAGCAGGGAATTCCAAGAGGCATTTTACCTCTGAGTGCTCTTTTTCTTGAGATGCAGCTCTGCTTCATCACACTTTACAACAGAGACAATTATTTCTCAAACTCCACAGGAAATCTATGAAGTATTGCTGTTTGGTAGTACATTAAACACTGCTGGTGTTTTCCAAACTCACAATGAAAACAGTTCACGAGAGAAGACCTTGGGCCCAATTCTCATCACACTAAAGCCTCTTTACTGTCCTTTGGCAGTGTAAGAGGGCCTTAAAGTGGATACAAATTACAGCTAAAAGATCAGATAAAGAAGGAGATCATGCTATTAATGAATTTCTTCTAAGTTACCATTTTTGCAGGAGCTCTGTCCAACTGCAGCCCATTCTGACACCTGGCCACCTTTAGGGGTCCTGATGCTTAACCTTCAGCCTTTTATTTCTCATGCACTATAATGAGGCATTCCTGAACTACCAGTGAACTTAGATATATTTCCAGCAGCAATTTTAGACAGCAATATCTAGGAGCATCAAAGACATCAAACACGGCGAAGCTCCTGGGGCTGACAGAATTCAACCAGAGGAACTAAAGGCATGAGGCAAGATTCTGACCCAGCAGCTAACAAAATTCTGTGATGAAATATGGGTGAAAGAACAAGTGCCATAAGACTGGAAAGATAGTATCATCACCGTATTGCCAGAAAAGGGTGACCTCACCCAGTGCACAAACTGGAGATGTATTATATTGCTATCAATTCTGGGCAACATATTGGCTATCGTTATGTTGCATGGAATGAAGAAAGCAGCGACTGGAATATTATGAGACTAACAGACTGGGTTCCCGCCGGACAGATCATTGTGTGAACAGATATTCACTCTCTGACAAATCACCAAAAAAACCTACTGCTTGGGGGAAAAAATCCCATCTTAATCAACTTTATTGACTTTAAGAAAGTGCTTGATAGTGTCCAGAGAAACACTGAGGAATATTGCTAGAAGCTATGGGATACCATTTAAGCTACTCAACATTTGAAGGAGTTTGTACAATGAAAGTATACGTTTAGTAAGATCAGACATAGACCTAGGTGTGTGGTTTGATATTGTGACTGGAATTAGACAAGAGTGTGTGCTATCACTAATCCTCTTTGCATTAGCAATAGACTGGGTGATGAAGCAGGCAACAAAAGTTATCATGAATGATGTAAAATGTGTTACTACTGATGAGTTACATGATCTTTGGTTTGCCAATGATATTACTTTACTAAATATGACGTGTAATGAAATGACTGCCCTTACATCAGAGATAGAACAGAAAGCAGCAAAAACTGGATTAAAAGTAAATGCAGAGAAAACAAGATTATGAAAGTAAGAAACTGAACAAGAGACGCAAAAGTCTACACGATGGAAAAGAAATTGAACAGGTAGAAGAGTTTGGCTATCTGGGGAGTGTAATGACATCTGAAAGTAGCTGCGATAAAGATATTCAAATGAGATCAGGAAAAGCAAATAACACTTTTGGAAGGATGAACATCTGGTGAGACAGAGGTCTCCACACCAAATTAAAGGTCAGATTATACCATGTGATTGTACTGAACATGCTATTATACTGAGCAGAGACTTGGCTGATGACAGTGGCTAATAAAAAGAAGTTGAAGGCTGCCCATCCCAGATGGCTGAGGAAGATATTACATATTTCATGGAAAGGCAGGTGTTAGTAATGGGAGAGTTGATTATTAGAAATGTAGATAGCTGGGTCTGTGATGACCGGGAGAACCGTATGGTGACTTGCCTGCCTGGTGCGAAGGTTGTGGATCTCTCGAGGCATCTAGATAGACTTATGTGTAGTGCTGGGGAGGAGCCGATGGTCGTGGTACACGTAGGAACCAATGACATACGGAAGGGTAGGAGAGATGTCCTGGAAGCCAAATTTAGGCTGCTAGGGAAGAGACTGAAATCCAGGACCTCTATGGTGGCATTTTCAGAAATGCTCCCAGTTCCATGCGCAGGGCCAGGTAGACAGGCAGAGCTTCAGAGTCTCAATGCGTGGATGAAACGATGGTGTAGAGAGGAGGGGTTCACGTTCATTAGGAACTGGGGAAACTTCTGGGATGGGAGGAGCCTATACAGGAGAGATGGGCTCCACCTAAACCAAAGTGGAACCAGACTGCTGGCACTAAACATTAAAAAGGCTGTAGAGCAGTTTTTAAACTAGGAGATGGGGGAAAGCCGACTGCTGCAGAGGAGCGTGTGGATCGGACACAGACTTCTCTTAGGGGAGAGTCTGATGATAGAGAATCTCCAGGTTATAGTCAGGAGCAGAGGACTGAAAAGTATAATGTAAGGGCCGGATCAGATGATAAACAGTCACATAAAAAAGAATCTGGCACATCAGAAAAAGGCAGGCTAATAAACAGGGACAAGTTTTTAAAGTGCTTGTACACAAATGCCAGAAGTCTAAATAATAAGATGGGTGAACTAGAGTGCCTTGTGATAAAGGAGGATATAGATATAATAGGCATCACAGAAACCTGGTGGACTGAGAGCAACCAATGGGACACAATCATTCCGGGGTACAAAATATATCGGAAGGACAGAACAGGTCGTGCAGGGGGAGGAGTGGCACTATATGTGAAAGAAAGCGTAAATTCAAATGAAGTAAAAATCGTAAGCGAATCCACATGTTCCATAGAGTCTCTATGGATAGAAATTTCATGCTCTAGTAAAAATATAACATTAGGGATCTATTATCGACCACCTGACCAGGACAGTAATAGTGATGATGAAATGCTAAGGGAAATTAGAGAGGCTATCAAAATTAAGAACACAATAATAGTGGGGGATTTCAATTATCCCCATATTGATTGGGAACATTTCACTTCAGGACGAAATGCAGAGATAAATTTCTCGATACTTTAAATGACTGCTTCATGGAGCAGCTGGTACGGGAACCCACAAGGGGAGAGGCAACTCTAGATTTAATCCTGAGTGGAGTGCAGGAGCTGGTCCAAGAGGTAACTATAGCAGGACCGCTTGGAAATAGTGACCATAATACAATAGCATTCAACATCCCTGTGGTGGGAAGAACACCTCAACTGCCCAACACTGTGGCATTTAATTTCAAAGGGGAACTATACAAAAATGAGGGGTTAGTTAGACAAAAGTTAAAAGGTACAGTGACTAAAGTGAAATCCCTGCAAGTTGTGGGCCCTTTTAAAGACACCATAATAGAGGCCCAACTTCAATGTATACCCCAAATTAAGAAAAACAGTAAAGAACTAAAAAGAGCCACCGTGGCTTAACAACCATGTAAAAGAAGCAGTGAGAGATAAAAGACTTCCTTTAAAAGTGGAAGTCAAATCCTAGTGAGGCAAATAGAAAGGAGCACAAACACTGCCAACTTAAGTGCAAGAGTGTAATAAGAAAAGCCAAAGAGGAGTTTGAAGAACGGCTAGCCAAAAACTCCAAAGGTAATAACAAAATGTTTTTTAAGTACATCAGAAGCAGGAAGCCTGCTAAACAACCAGTGGGGCCCCTTGATGATCAAAATACAAAAGGAGCGCTTAAAGACGATAAAGTCATTGCGGAGAAACTAAATGGATTCTTTGCTTCAGTCTTCACGGCTGAGGATGTTAGGGAGATTCCCAAACCTGAGCTGGCTTTTGTAGGTGACAAATCTGAGGAACTGTCACAGATTGAAGTGTCACTAGAGGAGGTTTTGGAATTAATTGATAAACTCAACATTAACAAGTCACCGAGACCAGATGGCATTCACCCAAGAGTTCTGAAAGAACTCAAATGTGAAGTTGCGGAACTATTAACTAAGGTTTGTAACCTGTCCTTTAAATCGGCTTCGGTACCCAATGACTGGAAGTTAGCTAATGTAACACCAATATTTAAAAAGGGCTCTAGGGGTGATCCCGGCAATTACAGACCGGTAAGTCTAACATCGGTACCGGGCAAATTAGTTGAAACAATAGTAAAGAATAAAATTGTCAGACACATAGAAAAACATAAACTCTTGAGCAATAGTCAACATGGTTTCTGTAAAGGGAAATTGTGTCTTACTAATCTATTAGAATTCTTTGAAGGGGTCAACAAACATGTGGACAAGGGAGATCCGGTGGACATAGTGTACTTAGATTTCCAGAAAGCCTTTGACAAGGTCCCTCACCAAAGGCTCTTACGTAAATTAAGCTGTCATGGGATAAAAGGGAAGGTCCTTTCATGGATTGAGAACTGGTTAAAGGACAGGGAACAAAGGGTAGGAATTAATGGTAAATTCTCAGAATGGAGAGGGGTAACTAGTGGTGTTCCCCAAGGGTCAGTCCTCGGACCAATCCTATTCAATTTATTCATAAATGATCTGGAGAAAGGGGTAAACAGTGAGGTGGCCAAGTTTGCAGATGATACTAAACTTCTCAAGATAGTTAAGACCAAAGCAGATTGTGAAGAACTTCAAAAAGATCTCACAAAACTAAGTGATTGGGCAACAAAATGGCAAATGAAATTTAATGTGGATAAATGTAAAGTAATGCACATTGGAAAAAATAACCCCAACTATACATA
Source organism: Mauremys reevesii (assembly GCF_016161935.1). Taxonomy (NCBI): domain Eukaryota; kingdom Metazoa; phylum Chordata; order Testudines; family Geoemydidae; genus Mauremys; species Mauremys reevesii. The sequence continues at coordinate 35,386,500 of NC_052632.1, forward strand.
CAACATGATGGGGGCTAATTTAGCTACAATGAGTCAGGAAAAGATCTTGGCGTCATCGTGGATAGTTCTCTGAAGATGTCACGCAGTGTGCAGAGGCGGTCAAAAAGCAAACAGGATGTTAGGAATCATTAAAAGGGGATAGAGAATAAGACTGAGAATATATTATTGCCCTTATATAAATCCATGGTACGCCCACATCTCGAATACTGTGTACAGATGTGGTCTCCTCACCTCAAAAAAGATATTCTAGCACTAGAAAAGGTTCAGAAAAGGGCAACTAAAATGATTAGGGGTTTAGAGAGGGTCCCATACGAGGAAAGATTAAAGAGACTAGGACTCTTCAGCTTGGAAAAGAGAAGACTAAGGGGGGACATGATAGAGGTATATAAAATCATGAGTGATGTTGAGAAAGTGGATAAGGAAAAGTTATTTACTTATTCCCATAATACAAGAACTAGGGGTCACCAAATTAAATTAATAGGCAGCAGGTTTAAAACAAATAAAAGGAAGTTCTTCTTCACGCAGCGCACAGTCAACTTGTGGAACTCCTTACCTGAGGAGGTTGTGAAGGCTAGGACTATAACAATGTTTAAAAGGGGACTGGATAAATTCATGGTGGCTAAGTCCATAAATGGCTATTAGCCAGGATGGGTAAGAATGGTGTCCCTAGCCTCTGTTTGTCAGAGGATGGAGATGGATGGCAGGAGAGAGATCACTTGATCATTGCCTGTTAGGTTCACTCCCTCAGGGGCACCTGGCATTGGCCACTGTCGGTAGACAGATACTGGGCTAGATGGACCTTTGGTCTGACCCGGTACGGCCTTTCTTATGTTCTTATGTTATGTAAAGACAAAATAACAAATGCGAGACTCAGGAAGATCAAAGAGCAGGCAATGTTAGAAAATATCATCAAAGAAAGCAAGCTCAGGTCATTGGGACATGTACACCGTATGGAAGATGGGAGACATGCTTGGCAAGCATTGAACTGGGCACCTGACAGTGACAGAAGATACTATATATGCTGGCATCACCAGGGAAGAAGCACCACAACCAGCGAGCGACTGTAACCAGTGGAGGCACTGGACTGCCCAATGTGTCAGCGGCACAGGAGGAATCTAAAGTGATATCTAGGAACAACTGTTTTACTTTGGATGAAGTTAGGATCACAACACATAAAAGCACTTAAAAAAACCTAAAACAAAACAGGGACCTTGATAGTCTAACTTTTTACAGAGAGATAGGTCCCTGCTGCATTCCTCATTCTGGATAGGCAGGGAGATCACCTCTCACAGAAACAGAAACAGTGAAACACTTACAGACTTAAAACTGGTCCTAGAGTTTTGGGGCCAAATACTGCCTTCCATCTGGAACTTAAATGGCAGGGTAGATTATGGCCCTTGGTTTTTAACATCTACACCACAAGGAAGGAGCAGCAAGCAGCTAGATAAATAATAAAGTCAAACGGGGTTAGTGGAAAAGAAATATTCCCCCATCAGTGATGGCACAATCTAGTAATGATTCAAAATGGCAACTGTAGCACCATACATACTTGGGAGGAATCCGTAAAACTGCATTCAGATTCGTGGAAGAAATCACTACTTGAAGAATGTGTTCAAGGGCTGTGAGTCCTCCTGCAACCCGGAATGCTATCTGATCTGCTGCATTCTGGATAAACACAAATAGAGAATAATAATTATATGGAATATTTACTGAAATTTAAAAACAAATTTAGTAATTAAAAGATGTGTCTGGTGTGTAACTGCCTTGATGTACACTTAGTAAAATCTTAATACAGTTTAATCAGATTGTTCATCTTTTTAATTAGTGCATTGATTGTTTCACTACAGAAGCACAGAGTGGAATGAATACCCCTTTGAATATGCAGGCATTAATGTTACTTGAATGTTGTTTTTCCAGATGATATTATATATGCTGTAACTTCATTATAATACCACTGCTATTTTGAGTTTTTTAAACAGATATTGGTTTAGGGCTCAATCTTATTCCCAATGAAGCTCTAATTGACTTCGGTGGAAGCAAGATCAAGCCCATAATGAAGATTATTTTAACATGAGCCTCATTTAGCTGAAAGCTGAGGTGCAATTTTGTAGGACACATTCTAACAATGAGGGACAAATATATATTTTATAACATTTCTGATTTTTTCCCCCTTTTGGGGATTAATTTCTGTAAGCATAAATAGGAATTACCCAAACTTCATGTGCATCAACTATCTATCTGATCGTGGACCCCTGGAAGTCAATAGCAAAACTTCAATTAATTTTATTGGTACAGAACCAACGCCAACACCACACATAAGAAACCTAACAATTGTGGGACCTTATTATTGTAACCCTCAATCTCTTTTTCCAATTTCCTCCCTCCTTCTCCAGTTGTTTGTTGATTTCACCTGTGTCATGTCTACAATTAGACTGTAAGAACTTTGAGGTAGGGATCATATTCACATATGATTTGTCTGTAAAATACTTAGCACTCTGTGTGTGCTGTACGTCAGAACAGCCCCCTATGAACTAAGGTAATAACAAATAATTTAATAGGATTTCATAGCCCACATTTTTTCTTATCAATATTAGAAGTCATATGTAAACACCACAGTACAAGACAAGTTTTAAGAGCCTGTAATTTTCTCCTCAGCAAGTTTAGCTCTCTCAAACATTCACACAAAGGTAAAGCTGTAACCTATTTAAATGGCTTGCCCAAGGTTTCAGAAAAAATGTTCCCATCGATATACCCATTTCACACCATGTTGGGAGCTAGATTTTGAAGAGATCATAAAGAAGCAATTTTGTTTGACTAATGTGCATTGGATGGGATTTTTAAACAATAACAAAAAAGACTTATCTTCAAAGGCTGCAACTGGTGTGAAATGACAGAAAGCTGTTTGTGTGCGCCAGTTTACGCAAGTTGTTAGATAGCCAACTAGCAATTTCTATAGGTTTAATGTTTATGTGACTCCAAAATTTCAGTCAGTTAGTTTTAGTCCAGTTAACTCTTAGGGTAGGTCTTCACTTCAGCTTTAACTTGAGTGATGAAGCTTAGCTCGAGTCCCATCCACACAAAAAAAACCTTAACTCAAGTAGGATGGTGTTTTTAATTGGAAATGGCTTGTCTATCGGGTATAGGCTAAAGCTCAAATTAGCACAACTTGTCAGTTGCTAACTAAACCATTCTGTAGTGTGGACACAGGCTAGCTCCACTCAAGTGCCATTAGTCCTCCAATGCCTTCCCACAATTCTTTCCGTGTGCCCAGAAAGGACTAACTAACAAAGTTTTCAACAATTCACTGGGAAAGAATTCATAGAGCAGCTCAGCTTATTGCAGCACAAAGAACCAAAGGAAAAGCCACCAGAAGTCTTAGTGCAGCAAATAAACAAGTGCAGAACCAGTGTGGACACTGCAGCTTGAGTATTATTTTGCAGTGTAGCCACTCTAACTTGAGCCAGACTACCTCTAGAAAAGCAACCGGAGTGTAGATAATTTGATTTAACTCTACATTGAAGATATACCATTAGTCACATCCTCCAGAAAGGTCTGATCCTGGACCACTGAGGTAAATGGGAATTTTCCCAGTGACTTTAATGTGAGCAGGACTGAGTCCTATATGAAGGTTAAAAGCATTTCTAAACTACCACTTTCTATTGTGATTAAAAGTGTATACTCAGCGTAATGACTATTGTTACCAAGAAACCGCATACACAAAATAATCAACATGTACGTACAATATATTTAGAGAAATGAATATGAGAATTCCTAGATACATTTGGTATACATGCATCAGAGAATACAAATGGAAAAGCCATTAACCTGCCAGTGCAGGACTGTTCCCTATAGTACATTTGTTAGTGTTGCATCCACTCTAAGTTTTAAATGAGACAAGCAATGCAGTTTTCACCACTTCCTATGGGAGATTATACCACAACCTATTAGATCTCACTATCAAGAAATGTTTCCTGACATTCAACCTGAATTTGCCCTTTTCAGTTTCATTTAATTACTCCAAGTTATACCCAATTTTATTATACCAGTTCTTCTCCCTCCTTTCTGATTACACCATTCCTAAAATTGTAGGCTATTACATATTCCCACTTTAGTTTTTGCTTAGCAAACAAACATATTTCATTCCAAATCTTTCCTTTGCCTTGTAATTTTTCCATACCAAATTTTCTTGCTTTTTCCAAATTCCTCCCAGTTTCTTAACATCTATATATTAGGAAATGAAGTGTCTAGAAATGAACACCTTATTTCGGGTTAGGTCACATCAAAGCCACAAAGAAAAGGACTTATCTACATGTGTGGTAACAGGGTGTCTTCACATGTGTATTCAAAAATAGCACTGGCCTTTTTGATCTCTGTATCAGATTACAAACTCATGTCTAACTTAATGTTTGCTCTTGCCTCTAGGTCTAGGTCTCTTTCAGCATTACTTTTCTAGATCTATCCCTCCCATTGAGTATCTGTGTTTCAGATTCTTTTAATCAAAAAATATTAACTTGCATTTTTTAAGAACTTATATTTTTGTCTATATTTCTAATCTTTCTAGGGTCCCTTTGTAGTCTTTCTCTGTCCTCCATTGTGTTTGCAATTCCTCCTAATTCAGTATCTCTGAAAAAATAGTTAATGTCCTATTTATTTCCTCATCCAGACCATCAATGAAATCCATGAACATTTTGTTCATTGGATACCACAATGATAAACATAATCATAAATATGAAAGACAGACAAAACAACAAGATTAAATAAAAGGATTTAATTAAAATTATTGTGGTGGATGGAGGGATGTTATACAAAAGGATCTGATTAGCTGCGGAGTTTCCAGGAACTACTTCAAGACAGCGGAATGAGGAAGGAGGACTTGAAGGGCTGACCCTATACAGATGGGACTAAGGCTAGGAGAAGAACTAAAATGATTATGGTAGCAAGATTGGGGTAAATACATGAGCTAATTATTTGTTCACTGCTCCTACTGCAGTAAAGGAACTTTAAAACCTGGCACTCAGTGATCTGGAATCTACTGTTGATATCACTGATTTCTTGCATACTCTTGGATGAATTTATCTTAAAAGATGTGTTCTAGATAGAGTGGGGGTTACAAAAGTTCAAGTGACTTTTTAAAGAGTCTTTCAACTATTTGTTGACACACATTGCTGATTATTGAATTAACTACTGATATATGGTACACGTGTGTCAGCCTAATGATTAAGTAACCGCACAACTACCTTTCTATCCAAGAATCCCAGGTTCAGGGACAACTCTGGGGCTCTTGGCCTTGGGCCAGCAGAGGTCATGGGAACCAAAGAAATGATGCCACAGAAGTATCATTTACTCTTGAATGCTGCACTAATAATGTTCCCAGAGTGAGTGTTGTGTGTCACTGGATCCCTAACAATGAAAATGGCACCTGATTGAGTGGTGAGAAAATAAGTGTGTGTGTATGGTGGAGGGCACCCTCAGCTTACATATAGTATATCATGGGCTGTATTAGAAAGATGAGTTGTGCAAAAAATAAGAATTAATAAGGGTATTAAAAAAAAGAAAAAATACCAATTTTGTTAATCTAAGAAATATGAAATTCAAAAGATATCAAATGAATTTTCATACATACTTGTAGTATTGTATCTGCTGTGAAGTGATTATCAGCTTTTGATACATCTGTGTGCTGGTCTAAGAAAATCATTTAAAAAGCATAAAAATACGGGTGCAGAATATCTGTTCCCTTGCACTTTTTTCCTCTTAAATGAACTCCTCCAGAATGTGACCCAAATTCATATAGTGTCTGGAGTGCTAAGGCTTTCATTAGCTGTTACATGGGAAAACAAACATTCCCAGATATTTCTACAGAACCTTGGTACTGAAGGAAGTTGAGGCATATTGGTTATTCTACCTACATGCTCAAACAACATTTTGATGGAAGCTTGCCCCAATTGCAATCGGTGCAGAAGGAAAGAATTACATTTAAGGGGCCTGTCATGATATTGTTATTGTTTATTTTTACTGTGATAGTGGGTGTCTCAATGAGATCAGAGCCCCATAGTCTAGCACTCTACAATAATATATGACAGTGCTTGCCTGCTAAATCCCCATTTGGAAAGGGTACAGATCCAGTATAAAACACTCTTTGCAGTGTTGAAGAATCCTCTGGATCCCTAAAATATTTAGGTTCCAAAATCTTTCAGCTTAGATGTTTATCTGGGACCCATTCTATAAACCTGACTGCAAAATCTGGCCCTTTGGAAGGGGTTACATATTTAGACTGAGAATGATATTCCTCAAACTAATCCATATAAAAGATATTTGTTCAGAAAATGTAAATCAATGCATATCAGTTGGATTGTGGAAGAGCACATGAAACTATTTTGCTCCTCCTCTCTATAGATTTGCACAAATATGCATACAACATAATTTAAAAAAACCTGATTTCCAAATGCAAAAGGATTTGCAGGTTTGAGACTACCTGCTGTGCAGAAAATCAGAGGCAAATGAACAGGTAACAAGTGAGCAAAAGTGACTATGATTATAATATATACATTTGTTACTGAAAAAGGCCTTATAAAAACTTTTCTTATTGAGCAACATAGATTTGAACTAACCTTTAGAAAACATTTTCTAGAGATGTAATCTAGTGCATAGTAATGGTAGTAACCAAAAACAATGCTGGACAGAAAAAAGGGCTTTTTTTGCCCATTCATAAGTATTTGTCATTGTGAAATGCAGTGGTCCTGTTTGTAGAGGAGGAAAGCCAATGCACTTGACTAAAGAGGTATTGAAAAATAATTCCTAATCTTCATACCATTATAAATCTGTCATACAGAAAATACAGTAACTCACTTCAATGTAACATCTTAAGAGTTATGCATCTATTCAGAAGTATCCATGTAGGAAGGGATAAGTAAACAAAGATAATTTGTTATTTCCTATATAGATTAGTTAATACAATTTTATGACAGGATTTAATTATGAAAAATAAAATATTTAAACAAACATTACTTCTTTTTATAATTAGAGTGATTTGGATTTAATTAAAGAAGCACAATCAAGAAAGTTCCCTGAAAATTGAATGTGTGTGGTTCACTCATTTTCCTACCTGTTACAACACCTTAATGGATTTGAATTCCCCTTATCTTCTCTACTATGACTTGAGTGACAACTGACTAATAGGATTACAGGCTCCATTCCAATAATACAGCTCAGCTACATGCCAGCAAAAAATGACAGCCTAAACCTGAATTGCATGGCCTGGGAATCCATCCAATTATTAACTAAAGTAACTATTATTACCTAACCTAATCAAAGGAGAAGCAGCTGTTAATCTTTGGTGGCCTGCAGTGTAGTAGCGGTCAGATTGGATGAACTGTCTTTGTACTTGACTCTTCTACAGACAATAATTATGTCCTTTGTGATCAAGAAGGAAGGGCTTCCTAGCCTTTTAGACAGAAGCAGCAGATGGGGAACAACTGTTTGCATGTTCATTAACAAGATAGGGTGGATTTTATCAAGGTTTGGCATCTGCGGTACCTCCAGAAGCACCACTTACCGAATGATGCAAGGAGGTTTGGCAAGTCTGCAAATTTGAAAGTTAGCAAACTAACCTACCTAAAGTAGTTTAAAAGAATTTTTGATCTACATTTTTTCATACAACCCACCTCCCAAATCCTTAAAATTAAAAAAAAATTGCTAAAAAGCATGTATGCTTATTCCCTATCACATTGCATTATATCAGCCTATACCTACAATACACAAAGAAACACACATGAACATGTCAATGTGTCTTCACTGCTACAACATTTAATTTCATTTAGTTATTTTACAATTCTTCATATTATATAGCTAATTTACATTTTTGAAACTATGGCAAATAATGTACTATAGGAGGTGAAAACTTGGACTTATTTGAACAAGCCAACAGACAACACACAACACCACCTACACTGAAATAAACTGAACTTTAACAAATAGTACTTTTAGAATTCTGCATGCACTACTTCAGAACATGAGTGAGACCATAACTAGAACAGCGTCATCCAGCTCTGGTTCCGCACTTTAAAAAAGGATGTTAACAAATAGGAAAGGGTTCAGAAAAGGGCTACAAGAATGAGTCTAGCTCTGAAAAACCGGCTTTGCATTGAGAGACTAAAGCAGCTCAATCTATTTAGTTTATACAAGAGAAGGTTAACAGGTGACTTCATCACAGTCTCGAAGTGCCTAAATGGAAAGAATGTTTCTAGCAGGCGAGGGCTCTATTTTCTAGCATGCCAAGATATAAGAAGATCCAATGTCTGGAAGTTGAAGCTAGACGAATTCGGAGCAGAAATAAGGCACAATTTTTTAATAGTGAGCATAATTAACAATTGGGACAACATATCGATGGATATGGTAGATTCTCAGTCATCTGAATTTTTAAATCAAAACTGGGTATTTTTCTAAAATATCTGCTCCTGATTTAACAGTAAATTATGGACTTGATGCAGGAATTACTGAGTGAAATTCTGTGGCCTGTGTTATGCAGGAGATTAGACTAGATGATCATAATGATCTCTTATGGCCTTAAAAAAATCTGTGAATGAATATTCAAATCAAGAATTCACCTTTCACATATTTCCTCTGTCACTGTCTTATCTTATTAGTTACATAGTAAAATAGGACCAGAAATAAATCAGTCTTTTTTATCTGAAATGTTTTGATGACAACTTTTCCATTTCTATCCCATGCAATTTTAAACCCTTTGAAAGTTTAAACTTGTTATTTCTTTTAAAAAAATTAAAAACTTAAAAAAAAAGTTCTTAAACTACTGCTATGCAAAAACAAACAAACAAAACCCAAAACCAAGCCATTGACACTTTGGTGAAGGCAGGGAAGAATCTTTCCTGATCCCCAAAAGGGTTGCTTGCTTCTTTGAAATTAAAAGATTCATCATGGAAAAGCCCTGCTTGCACAGACCTCACATTAGCTCCAACTGAACTTGTGTGTGTGAGAAAGACTTGCTGGATCTAAACCAAATACTTGTGTACACTTTGCCTTCTGTTATTGGGAGAATGCACTCAAACTGTGCAACTGAATTCTGTACTTATTAAATTGAAGCAGCAGTGGTCAGCCTATGAAAGAAGAGTTTGTTATTAATTAGTAAAATACAGTTAAGCTCTATTTTAAAAAAATATTTTCTTCTCCCCTATAGCCTAGTTTTTAGCAGAGATTCTATCTAAAGTGCCAGTGGCTAAGAAATACAGTTCAAAGCCTCATAAAACAAAAAATCCAGACGGGGGATCCCAGGCTGGCTCCTTGTCTTTTTTTTTTTTTTTTTAAATCATCTCTGATGACTTCTTGGTCTTGAACTTTAGGGAATCTGTGCGCTTAAGAGAAAATAAAAAACTACACCCATTTGGATCAGTGCTGTAGTATTAAAAGTTCATATGGTGACAAATATTGTGGAAAGTATTCCAAAACAATTTTTTCAATGACAATTGGCATTTTTGAGCCTAATGAATAGGGCTCTCTTTTGTGAAACCAGTATAATAATAATCCTGTGATACATGGCTAGAAAGGGTTAAACATCCTGCAAAATAAATAACCCACGGAAGACATGTGGGGAGATAATGTTTCTGTGTTGTGTATTTACATATGTATGGTTAGGATCGACAATGTAATCAACAGTCCCTGGCTATGCTATATTCTGATATCATTTAAAGGAACTGTAAACACGAGATATCTCGGTATTCATCTCTCTTTGAAATGTGAATGGTGGAGGAAAAAGCAAATGGCCATATGTTAATTTGTATAGCTAAGTACTGGTGATGGACCTCCTTCAAAGTCATCCTAATTACCTTTTGTTCCACGAGGAAACCCCAACTTGTCAAGGAGGACATGAAATTGTATAAAAGATCCTTGGGTCCTGATTCTGTCATCTCAGGTCTGTTTAAGCTTCTTCAGGGGAAGTTTGAGTCGCAAGATTGAGGTCCCAGTTATGCTGGTGCGCCCTGAATTTGATATTTGGACATTGGACTATTAACTATGAACTATCTCTGAAAGAACTTTTTGCAACTACGAAGCTCACCATCTCTGCTATGAATCTGCACCTAAATGAATTGAACTCATGTCTGTATGTATATTGATCTTTTAACCATTCTCTCTTTTGTTTTTTAATAAATTTTAGTTTAGTTAATAAGAACTGGCTGTAGTGTGTATTTGGGTAAGATCTGAAATATTCATTAAACTGGTAGGTAATGTGTCCGATCCTTTGAGATTGGTAGAACCTTTTCTTTTATATGATGAAATAAGATTTACAGAAATTTTCATCATATTTGATGGGTACCTGGATGGAGGCCTGAGGCTGGATCACTTTAAGGAAACTGTGTTGTTTGGACTTCTGAGTAACCAGTTAGGTACTAAAGAAGCTGTTTTATGCTGGTTTGGTAAATCTAGGTATTGGAATATCCACCAGCTTTATGGGGATTGTCTGCTCCATTCTTTACAGTTCACCCTAATTGAGTGACCATAGCTGGCTCCCCACTAGGGCCCCGGTCACAAATACTTTGCCCTAATATAATCCCTTCCACCCAAGAATCTCAAAGTGCTTTTCAAACATTAATGAATTAAGCCTCACAACACTGTTATGAGCAGGAAAGTATTATCCTAATTTTACAGATGGAAGAACTAAACAGAGAGATTAGGCCAAAAAAATGCAAACTAGGATACCTAAAATTAATGAGAGCTGTGGAAAATTTGAAAAAATATCAATTATTTATTTAGGTGTCTCAAGATTTTGGTTCCTAATTTTTGGCATTGAAGTATGAAAATTTTGGCCTCAGTGTCCTATCTAAGAAAGGATGTGGCAAAGCTAGGAATAAAGCTCAGATCTGCTGATTCCCAGACCTTTGTTTTAGCCACAAGACCATTCTTCTATGGATAAAAGCTCAGTGTATGTAACCATAAACCTGTTTTGATTTGGTATTAAGGATAAAAACCTTAACCTTCAATACTTAAAAATCAATGCTAGTCCAAAGGAAGCATTTCTAGTTTTGTAATTCTACTTATAAAAGTTTAAAACATTTTGACAAACCTGAAATGTATTTATATTTAAAATGAGCCAAAATGGCTCAGAAAAGTGTGTGTTCCAACAAAAAGCGGCTATTTGCTTACATTATGTACCCTACCTCTACCTGTTGTCAATCCAGTAAGTACAACAGGACAAATCCTGCCCCATGTCATTGCCCTGAATAATAGGGGTGCTTAATGGGATGGTGTGCAGGACCAAAAGGAAGAGATATGGGGAAAAAAATCCTGCCTGCAAGCTGAAAATGTGGCTGTTTCTACACCCTTGAAGTTGAGGTACCCCCCATGGCTTCTGTTCTCACACTCTGCACGGGGTAATTTCAGTAGATCTGTGGACCAGAGGATCAATCAGGCTTGCCCTGCTCCTCTGCTAGGCTGCTCCTGCCTCATCCCCACCATCTGACATGTGACAGGGTACTGGGAGCATGCAGGAAGCCCTGTTTCACAATACAGAAGGGGTTCATACTCACTGTATGGGCTATCCAGTTCTTGCCCTTGTGCAGCAGAAGCTGTAGCCAGCAAAACTACAGGACAACAACATTTCTTTTTGCTACAAAATCTTCAGCTGCACTAACTGCAATCTTGCATACCAAATACAAAGGTACAAGGAAAATGAAAAAGAAGGGGATTTGGATTCATTTAACTTTTGATTCATTAAGCTCTTGCAGCAATAAGAACGGAACTACTTTTCTCCCTAATGCAAACTAAAGACAAGAAAGTGGTGCCTTTTTGTTTTTCTTTCTGAAAGTGAACTCTGACTACCAGAGAACTCAATCAGGTACTTGACACCAAGTCATTGTAGGAAACAACTGAGGTTTAGCAAAGTTAGCATGCACAGGAGTGGTTGTGTGAAAATGAGCCCTAATATTAAGACTACAATTCTACTAAGACAATTGGTTCCTATGCCTATGGTACAAGCACACTGCTATTAACTAATTTAATTTCTTCCTAGGCTTGTTCTGTATCTTATGCCTTCTCCCCTTTCAACCTTCTGCTCATATTGTGTGTCAAACCTCAGTTTAATAAAAGGGAAACTGGCTACAGTCTTCCCTTTTCCCACAAGTTCTGCAAGTTTTTCTGGTTCATCAATCAAACCTGAGTCAGAGAGACGTTCTATTAACACCTCTGCTGATACTCTGTCTGAGGACAACCCTGGGTTATCCTTCAAAAAACGCAAATCTGCTTGTGAGCACTGAAGAGTTAGTGCAAGCTGTTAACCAGTCAGGTAAGATATTCTAATGAATACCACCCACACAGTCCCCTGCCCTCCCTTGATACTATTTGCCAAAATTGGAAAATGCCAACTTCTCCTGTAAACATAGGACTACATGTACTTGTAGGTGCTAAATGTGAATGTGATGGGCATTGGAGCACCTGTGTCATCTAAAAGCAGCATTCTCAAAAGCTTCCCACCTAGTTACAAACAACAGAGTATCTAATTGCAAGCTGAACTCTGGGCCAAATTTTTCCCTGCTGTCCTGTTGCACCATGTGGGGAATTCATCTAGGGGAATATGGATGGTGTGACTCCTGCCTGGCGTCTCCTGGGGCTTCCATCAGACAAGGCAGATTTAACAACTTCTGGGGTTTCAATAGGAACCCCACTGGCAGATGGTCACAAGGGAATATATTAAGCACATCACTAGCTGCTCTTGTTCCATAGCAGCGCCACTCACTTTTTGGAGTGTGCTTGTTGACTGCTGGCCCCTTGGCAGATTGGCAAGTTCCAGGCCCTTAGCACCACTATAACCCTACACAGTAGACTACCCACCAAAGGCAGGCTCTCTGCCATTGGATGGTAGCACTGATTCTGGGTGAATTTGGCCCACTAAATCTAACAGAATCAATCCAAAACAACTGGAAAATGTAGTAGAGAGAGAGCGTGGTTAGTATTTGAAGCACTGAATGGCAGACAAGAACTCTTGAATTCTAAACATGCTCTGATATTGACTCCTTTGGTGGCTATGGGTATTCTACTGTGACCTCTGACACACTTGACCTTAGTTTTCCCCATCTGCAAAATGAAGGTGGTAATTAAAGGTGGCTGTATAGATTATTTAGATCAGTGCTTCTGAAAGCTGGTCTGCCGCTTGTTCAGGGTAAGCACTCTGGCGGTCTGGGCCGGTTTGTTTACCTGCCACGTCTGCAGATTCGGCCAACTGCAGCTCCCACTGGCTGCGGTTTGCTGCTACAGGCCAATGGGGGCTGCGGGAAGGGCGGCCAACACATCCCTCGGCCCGCACCGCTTCCCGCAGCCCCTATTGGCCTGAAGCGGCAAACCGTGACCAGTGGGAGCCGCAATCGGCCAAACCTGCAGACGTGGCAGGTAAACAAACCAACCCGGACCGCCAGGGGCTTTCCCTGAACAAGCGGCGGACCAGCTTTGAGAAGCACTGATTTAGATGACATTGTGAAGCACTTTGAACATGAAAACATTACATACAAGGCAAGTGCTAAGTATTATGGTAATTATTGGTGGTAACAAATGAGGGATGTAATTCTTAAAATATTTTTGCTAAGAAAACCTGTGTCAAGACACACGAGCTGAACAACATGAAGGAAAAACTTCAGTCCCAAAAAGCACAGAATAATTTAACCTGTTATTTTCTGACACTGCCATGCTCTGTAAAGGGTCATAGGCATCTGGTCACTAGTGAAACAATGCCTGCCCAAGTCACTTTTTTACACCAAAACAAACCAGTGCAGGACCCTCTACACTAGAGGTTTGTACAGATGCAATTCCATCAATGCAAAAAACTACACTGGAGGCAAGGCCAAAGTACAAGAAAGAACCATACTAAGGAACTCAATAAATTTGCAATTATTTTACCCTGATTATACAAGGTCATTTGTATAATTTTCTACATAGAATCATAGATTATTAGGGTTGGAAGGGACCTCAGGAGATCATCTAGTCCAACCCCCTACTCAAAGCAGGATCAATCCCCAAATCCCTAAATGGCCCCCTCAAGGATTGAACTCACAACCCTGGGTTTAGCAGGCCAATGCTCAAACCACTGAGCTATCCCTGCCCCCTCACTTTCTGTGATGTGGAAACTCAGCAGCTTTCAGGACTGGGACCTGATTACCCATGGCCATTGACCTGAATGGGAGCAGGATCAGTCCCTATGTTAACTACATAAGTACCTGTTTTTGAGAAAAATGTTGGACACCTTAGAATGCCAGTTTTAAACTGTCTTTTAGAGAAGGAATATTAGATCCAGTGGGAAAATGCCACAAAAACAGAGCATTTTCTTGTTTCTAAATTCATTTTGAGAAAAGGCTAATTCAAAGATTATTGAAATCGTGGGCACAAACACTACTGATAATCTAAAGCAGGGATCTCAAACTCAAATCACCACGAGGGCCACATGAGGACTAGTACATTGGCCCAAGGGCCACATCATTGACACCTTTTCATATAAAGGTACAAAATCCTCCCCCAACCCTGCCCCACCCTCACTCCACCCCTTCCATGAGGCCCTGACTCTTCCCAGCCCCCATTCCAACCCCTTCCCCAAAGTCCCCATCCCAACTCCACCCCCTCCCTATTCCAATCCCTTCCCCAAATCCCTGCCCCAGACCTGCCTCTTCTCTACCTTCTCCTCTGAGCATGTGGCTCCCTGGTCCTCCTCCCTCCCTCCTGGAAAGCGCAAAGCGCTGCCAAACAGCTGTTTGGTGGCGGAAAGCGCCTGGAGGCAGGCAGAGGAGCGGGGATGCGGCACGCTGGGGGAGAGGGGAGCTTGGCAGCCACAAGAAATAACTCCAGAGGAGCGAGGGCAGGCTGGCCTTACTATGAGGCAAACTGAGGCAGCCGCCTCAGGTGCCAGACTATGGGGGGTGGGGGAGACCACTAGGATCCAGAGTGTAGAAAATTGTGTCTGCTGCTGGGGCATATGTATTCTCTCTGCTCGAGATGCATAGAGATGGTAGAGTGTTGTGCTGGAGGAAGGAGGGCACAAGAGACATAACAGGCAGGCGAAAAGGTGAGAGGGAATAAGAGAAAGCAGCAGGAGCTGCAGGGAGAGAGAAGGGGAGGAGCCTCTTATCTACCTCTCTAGCACCCCCAGGAGCCTGGACTGACTAACACCATCTTCTCAGGGAGCTTCCTGTTTCCTGCTGCTTCCCTGAACCCACTGGAGGAGAACAGGCAGTCAACTGAAGTAGTAAGAGCCAGTTAGGCCCTTAAGACGCGGATATCTTCCCTCACTCAGGCCCTGCTATCAGCTGGCTTATTTGTCCCCTTCACTAGAGTGTTGAGAGCCACTATAGCTGGCACAGAACAGCAGTCATGAGTGAAGGAAGAAAATGCCCCTCTGGGGCAGCATTCAGAAAAAGAAAAGCTTCCTTTGCTTGCTTTCTATCTAAGCAGGAAGGAGCTCTCTTGAGACACATAGACACAAATGTTCACGGGTGAGCCTTCCGGCCCCAGTGAGGATGTGAGTGGTGAGTAGATGCCTGATCTTCCAGGTAGTCAGAGTGCAGGTGACCTGGCAGCTACTGCAGCATCCATATCTCCATCTCAAATGGATGTAACCATGCACATTCCTGAAGAAAAGTGTAGATCAGAGTGTGGTGGAGGCACAAGAAACAGCTGCTGCTGAGTTTAGTTCCTGAAGTCTAGATGATCCAGGACTGTGGACCCATTTGAGCAGTAGCCTGAGGGACTTCCTTGTAATGCGTGGGCCACAGCATGTGAAAAAACTTCATGTTCCCCAAAGACAATGAAAATAGAAGTTTTCATCCAATACATTACTGGCGTGAAATCCCCAATGGTGACAAAGTGGAGAGGCCATGGCTTATGTACTCAAAACCCCAGAATGCTGCATACTGTTTTTGTTGCAAACTCTTCAAGTCTAATGTTCCAGCCACACTGGGTTCTACAGGAACAAAGGACTGGAAAAATCTGGCTAGAAATCTGGCATGCCATGAGAAGGCAGCAATCACCAGAGAGCATTCCATAGGCAGAAAGTGCTTGAGATGAGAGTAAGGTTAAAGGCCACCATAGATGATCAGCAGCATCAAGAGAATATTGCATCAGAGTCTCTTTACTGGCAACATATTCTGAAAAGGCTCATTGTCATTGTGAGAATGCTTGCTACTCAAAACCTAGCACTGCATGGCTCTTCAGATCAGCTGTAAGTGCCAAACAATGGAAACTTCCTTAAAATTGTTGAGCTGATGGCTGAGTTTGATGCTGTACTCCAGGAGCATCTAAGAAGAGTCACCACCCAAGAAATGTACACACATCACTACCTTGGAAAAACAATTCAAAATGAGATCATACAGTTACTGGCAACAAAAGTCAAACAGAAGATTGTGGCAGATCTGAAGTCAGCAAGATATTACTCTGTTATTCTGGGCTGCACATCTGATATCAGCCATACGGAACAAAAGACTTTAATGGTGTGTTTTGTAACAACAACAGAACGTAGTGAAAATGTCCCTGCAATGGTGACTGTCAGAGAGCATTTTCTAGAATTTATTGACATTGACGATACTACAGGAGCTGGTACGACAAATGTGCTTCTTAAAAAGCTGAAAGATACGGGAATTGCGATAGCTAACATGAGAGGTCAGAACTACGATAATGGTGCCAACATGAGAGGAAAGAAGAGGAGTGCAGACACGGATCCGAGAGTTAAACCCTTGAGCTTTTTTTGTCTAATGCAGTTCTCATTCATTGAACTTGGTGGTCAGTGATGCAGCATCAGCTTCTAGTGAGTCTGCTGAATTTTTTAATGTAATTCAAAGCATCTATGTATTTTTCTCTGTATCAACTCATCCATGACAAATTTTGAAGCAACACCTGGGAATATCCTCTCTGACACTGAAACCACTGAGTGCCACACGATGGGAAAGTCGAGTGGAGGTGATAAAGCCTATCAAACACCAAATTGGGAAGATAGAGGATGCCATAGTTGTCATTATGGAGGATAATGCTATGACAGGAACTGTTCGTGGGAGAAGAGTGGCAGAGGGAAATGGAATCACCAGAAACATACGTAACTTCAAATTTCTGTGTGGCTTAGTTTTGTGGCATGACATGCTGTTTGAAATAAATGTTGTAAGCAAGAGACTCCAAGGTGTTGACTTTGATATATCTGGAGCAATGGAATAACTGGACAAAGCAAACTCATATCTACAGTCTGACTGGTCAGATGAGGGATTTCAAAATGTTCTGAAGAGTGCACAGAAGTTGGCAGAGGAACTTCACACTGAAGCTATTTTCCCACCCATTCAAGAATACAAGAGTCACCGAAGAAGACGACATTTTGATTATGAGGCACAGGATAATCCCATAAGAGAGAGCCCAAACAACAATTCAAAGTTGAATTCTTTAACGAGGTGCTAGATTGTGCAATACAGTCAGTTGAAGAATGTTTCATGCAGCTCAAGGAACACAGCAGTATATTTGGGATGTTGTATGATATTCCAAAACTCCTCACTATACCTGAAGAAGACCTACACCAGCAATGCAGGGTGCTAGAGACAGTGTTGACACACGATGACATGCACGATATTGATGCGAGTGATTTAGGTGATGAACTGAAAGCCCTTTCAAGATACACTTCAGCAGGATCAACTCCAAAGGTTGTTCTGGAATGTATGTGCACAAATAAGATGACCAACCTCTTTCCAAATGCTTTTGTTGCTCTGCGCATACTTCTAACATTTCCTGTAACAGCTGCCAGTGGAGAACGTACGTTCTCCAAGCTGAAGTTAATAAAAACACATCTACGCTACACAATGACACAGAAGAGGCTGGTCGGCCTTGCAACCATCTCAATAGAGCATGAGCTGTCCTAGATTGTGGACCTTCAACAGTAAGCCATTCAAATCTTTGCAACCAAGAAGGCACGGAACACACCACTTTGATTATTCAAACAGATAAAAATGCCAGTGTTTACTATGCAGACAAGAAAAGTTACATTTGCTGTTCAGGCGTTTGAAAGTTAAGTGCTACTTAAAATTTTTGAACAAGGCATTTTAAGTTGTTAGTTCTCTTTTATTGGGGCAGATAGCAGAGCAGTACCATGAGAGGAGTAGAACAGGAAGAAGGCAGAATTGAGACCTTTCAAAGTTCTGGCCCAAGCGAGGGGGCATGGGTGTCATTTGAGCTCCCCGCCTCAGATGCCAGAATGTTGTGGGCCGGCCCTGGGCGGGGGGGCACAGGGAGCTTGGCAGGCCGCAGGAAATAACCCCGAGGGCTGCGTGTTTGAGACCCCTGATCTAAAGCATTATTACAGGAGAGTCATGTTTATATCACTACTGGTAATTTGGACCACTGGTAGATACAATAATTACAGTACAATGAAAAATATTCTAGCCTCTCATATTCTGCTGGACTTTTCCACATCCTCCAAACCAGGCATTACAAGGAATATGCAGCACTGGCACTAACTGTTTTGAAAAAGATTAATCTGCCAATTCATCTGCTGCAAGAGATACAGCATTAATTTTTAATGGCCTTTACTCCTATCTCTCTGGGCCCTGGATTTGGTGCTGTTTGTTTGTATTGCTCAAAGGTGAGGTGAAATACTTTTTAACAACAAAAACAAAAGTCCAAAAATCCAATCTAACTGAGATCTCAAATCAGTAAGAACCTGGTCCAAAGTTTTCCATTGACTTCAATGGACTTTAGATCAAGCTCTAACAGAATGTGTGTATAGATTTAAAAATGATATATAAATGTAGTTTAAAATAAAATTAGTATCAATTTCTCCATTGCCTACCTGTCTGACCAGGACCTAAGTTCAAGCTCTCAAGTTTCTGTGGTTCCCTAAGCACAACTGAAGACTCGGCTAATGCTAGCAACAAAAGCAGTATACAGATGCAACCCTCTATGCTGTTTTAATTATTAGTGATATCATTAGCTCTTGCAGGAGAAACAGAGAAACTCAATGGCCTAAATTGAGGTCTTGACAGGTAAAAAAGACTTTTTGTTCACCTTTAAAATACATTCATTTGTAAGTTTTAAGACTACACATCTGTTTAGTTAATAATTTTGATTCACAGTTTTAAATTATTTTAAAAACCCATTTCAGCTCACCTTTAAATCTATTTAATGACTTCCCATGTGATTGTTACAGTATTAAAACTATACAAACTTTGCAGTGTTGCTCAAAGCTGAATCCAAAGGCCTGATATGTTGCACTATGTCCTAAAATGTGGACCACAGATGCCCTCATCTTACAAACTTCAGGGTAAAGAAAAGGCCAGTCAACTGCAGGTTTTTATTACTGGTGAACTCAAGCAAGATATTACTGTATGTCTATCAAGGAAGACACAAGTATAGGTAAATATGATTATTGAGGGCATTTATCTTGCTGTAAAATTGGGGTATATTGATGTGCAGCTGTTAGGCTGTTGACATTTTGTCAATGAGGTCATTGGCATCAGCGCCTACATTTTATGGTGATTGATGACAGAGAAACAAATAGACATTGCAGATTAAGGGTTCCCTGTATTAAGGTCACAACATTCCATATTAGTGGCAGGATAAATATTATTTGCTAAAACATCATCTCAAACAGGGGACTCCAAATGATCAGAATTTCAAGTTTGTGATGCTTGAAGAGTTTTTTGGAAGAAAAAGAAGTCAGGCATACATTATGGCAAGCACAAATTTAGAAAGATAGGTCCACTGGCATCTTGTTGTCACTATAAGGTCCAGTCTAGCAGTGCTTACACTTGTGAGCTGGGCCTGCAGGACTGGGGCCTCAGTTTCTATCCTCTGGACTAGCTACTTGGGGAGTCTAAAGAGTCTGTGTGATCTGGTGATTGCATCAAAGAACAGGAAGATCAAGGTTCAAATTACAGCTGAGCCATTCATTCACCATGTGACCTTGCACAAATACCTGATCTGTATCTGAGTCAGTCAGCACAGCTGTAAAATTGGCCTATAAGCATTAAAACAAATCAGTAAAAGCTGCATGCTGCATCTGAGCTGTACACAGATTATTTTAAAAATTCAGCATCGATAATATGATGTACTTATCTAAAGTTTCCATCTCTTGATGAAGTCATAATGAAAACATAATTTGAACAGAAGAGGGCTGCTATTACAGTCACGAAAACTACAGTTATCAGTACAAACTGGGTAGGCAGATTCTCCAGTCTTCCTGAGAAAAGCAGCACTCAGGCACAGCTGAGAGTGGTTGTCTGCAAGAAACTATTGAGTTTCCCGATCCTTAGACATCTGATCCCAATGTAAATTAAAGCTGCAGGACAGCAGTTTCAATTTATGACATGTCAGCAGAGACTTGGGTGTAGCACTGCTGTGCCATGCTCCGCCCATCCCACACATGTCTGATCCCTAGAAGGTACTACATGCCCCTTCCTGTGGATGGAGAATTTTCCCCTGGTCATCTCTGGCTGCTTTAAAGCCGCTTTGTATCACTTATGCAGAGCAAAGTAGCCTTAGTGGAGCAAAGAATCAAGCCCAGGGTTCTTAACGGTATTTTCTTAACCTCTATTAAATTCAATTATTTTTATCGTCTTTGTTAAATCTTGATTTCACAACTGAAATTGAGATTTTTCTATGCTTCCAGCATGGCCAAAGGATCTGATATGGCCTACAGCATATACATGACCCGCAGCTTCTGAAGCTGGTATGAGACGGAGGGACGTGATAGCAATCTGCAGGAAGATAGATGCTTTTGGACTACAGTGAAGGGTCCTCTAGGCCCCAGAAGGAAACTGAATGCACTTGTTGAGAGATTTGTCCTGATGATCCCAAGCTGATAATATGAAGAGTTGAAGAGGTCAGATGTGAAGCACCGCACTACAGACTGTGAATATTGCTGATACCATCAAGCCCAGAAGATGAAGAGTTTGCCCGACTTAGATGCTCAGAGTGGCAATCACTATTACTGTGATCTCGGTAAACACCTTGGAGGCAGAAGGGCCAAAAGCAGGGCCATGTAGTAGAAAAAACAAAGGAACTTGGGAAGTGTTGAGTGAATATGAAGGTACGTATCCTTGAGGTCCACTGAGAGGTAGAGTAAGTCACTTAGGGTATGTCTACACTACAAAATTAGGTCGGTTTTATAGAAGTCAATTTTTAGAAATCGATTTTATACAGTCGATTGTGTATGTCCACACTAAGCGCATTAAGTCAGTGGAGTGTCCCCTCACTACCACGGCTACCATCGACTTACGGAGCAGTGCACTGTGTGTAGCTATCCCACAGTTCCTGCAGTCTCCACCACCCACTGGAATTCTGGGTTAAGCTCCCAATGCCTGATGGGGCAAAAACATTGTTGCGGGTGGTTTTGGGTACATGTCGTCAGTCACTCCTCCCTCTGTGAAAGCAATGGCAGACAATGGTCTCGCGCCTTTTTTCCTGGGTTACCCGTGCAGATGCCATACCACGGCAAGCATGGAGCCCACTCAGCTCACTGTCACCACTGCAGTTGTGGGCAAGTATACTGTGGGGGCTGCTGTGATCCAAGTAGCCAATGCAATCATTGACATTCTGTTATGAAGGGTAATGACTCTGGGAAATGTGTGAGCCTTTTTAGATTTTAGGTGCATCATATTCCTGTCCTTTGTCTCTGGTGAAGTCTTGCAGCCCTACATTCCAATCTGGTTGGTGCTGTAACACCCCATAGCACTTCTGTGGTTGATACATGTAATAGCTCCAGGGCTCTTGTTCTTTGCCTTAGCCGAGGTACCTTGCCCTACCGGCCCTCCAAGCATTCGACACAGAAGAACCTGCAACAGTTGGCATTGCTACACAGCATCAGCTCCTTGCCTTTGCAGCAGACAGTGCAGTAGGACTGCTAACTGTCCTTGTTGGACATGTATCTTGGCCGGGGGTTCTGGGAATGTCTTCCCTGCCTGGCTCCTAGCAACCTCCAGGGCATGGTGTACGGCTCCACCGCTTCCGCTGCAACTCTGCTCTCTTGCTCCCCAGTGATGAGCTCGGGGGATCCATTCTGGTCCTCGTGGGTGCTGCTGGCAGCAGACGGTGCAGTAGGACTGATAACCATCCTCATCCACCACTTCCGCTACAACTCTGCTCTCCTGCTTAGGGGATCTGTTCATGAAGCCTGGACAGTAGTAAGGAGCAGTTCAACTATAGGCTGAGCAAGTGCAGAATGGTGGTAGAATGTGCATTTGGATGTTTAAAAGCTCGCTGGCGCTGTTGGTCAGACCTCAGCGCAACCAACATTCCCATTGTTATTGCTGCTTGCTGTGTGCTCCATAACATCTGTGAGAGTAAGGGGGAGATGTTTATGGCGGGGTGGGAGGTTGAGGCAAATTGCCTGGCATCTGATTTTGAGTAGCCAGACACCAGGGTGATTAGAAGAGCACAGCAAGGCGTGCTGCACATCAGAGAGGCTCTGAAAACCAGTTTCATGACTGGCCAGGCTTCGGTGTGACAGTTGTGTGTGTTTCTCCTTGATGCAAACCCGCCCTCTTAGTTGATTTTAATTCCCTGTAAGCCAACCACCTTCCCCCCTTTGAAATAAAGTAATTATTGTTTTGAAACCTTGCATTCTTTCTTTATTAATTAAAACAAATGAGATAACAGACAAGGTAGCCTGGGTGGGGTGGGGGAGGAGGGAAGGACAAGGCCACATTGCTTATTGTAGCCACACTAAAAATCAAACTGTTTGAATGACAGCCTTCTGTTGCTTGGGCCATCCTCTGCAGAGGAGTGGCTGGGTACCCAGAGCCTCCCCCGCCGCGTTCTTGGGCGTCTGGCTGAGGAGGTTATGGAACACAGGGAGGAGGGTAGGTGGTTATACAGTGGATGCAGCGGGGGGTCTGTCCTCTTGTTGGCTTTCCTGCTGCTCCAACAGACACTTCATCATGTCTGTTTGCTCCCCCATTAGCCTCAGCATCGCGTCCCGCCTCCGCTCTTCGCGCTCACTTAATTCTTTCTTGGCCTCTGCCACTGAATGCCTCCATGCATTAAGCTGTGCCCTATCAGTGCGGGAGGACTGCATGCGCTCGGAAAACATGTCATCACAAGTATGTTTTTTTTCGCCTTCTAACTGTGATAATCTCAGGGACGGAGATGATGGGGGAGCGCAGAAACATTCTACACTCTACGATTCTGGGGGGACTGCATGGTCACCTGTGCTGCTGAGTTTGCCACGCTGACCAAACAGGAAATGAAATTAAAAAGTTCTTGGGGCTTTTCCTGTGTACCTAACTAGTGCATCGGAGTTCAAAGTGCTGTCCAGAGTGGTCACAATGGAGCACTCTGGGATAGCTCCCAGAGGCCAATAGCATCGATTTGCGTTCGCACTACCCCAAATTCAACCCAGCAAAGTCAATTTTAGCGCTACTCCCCTCGTCAGGGAGGAGTACAGAAGTCGATTTTAAGAGCCCTTTAGGATGACGGAACAGGGTTGGTTGAGTGGATGCAGTCATTTTAAATCGACCTAATGCGGCTAAATTCAACCTAACCCTGTAGTGTAGACCAGGCCTTCGTGAGAACTCCTGGATCAGAATGGCAAGCATTTCTCCCTAAATTTGGCTTTCCTTATTCAAGGGCAGAGGAAAAACAGATCCAGTTTAGGCTTAACACCCCCAGTCCTCTATGACACCATATGACATAATATGAGCAGGCCTCTAAATTTCTGTACAATGGAGGCATGGGTGAATAACTCCAATGTTTAACAAGCTGTAGATCCTTTGCAGGTGAGCTAGCTCCTTTTGAGCTGCAGATGGAGAAAAGAAAGTATGTTGTGAACAGGAGAAGCAGGGAAATTCTACTGAATAACCTCAGCTGGTAATTCTAAGGTATGTATGTCCATGGTGGAAACGGTCCACACAATAAGGATAAACTTCAGCCTTTCTATAAGACATACTGATCTGCACTGGCAAGCCTTTGATGAAAATTGGGGCTCTTTGGGGGAGAGGTGAGGAGGATTTAGTTGTCTGGCATAAGGAGAAGTGCCTTCTGGTTTAAGAAGAAAATAAGGAATAAAAAGGTGTTTTGTAACTCCTATAGCTTTTGTGAGTAAAATTTTTCTTCTTTTCCCGACTGGGAAACAGAAGGATGCTCAGGTCAGTTGTATCCTTGATGACCTTATATAGGCTCCCTATGGAAAGTTAAAAGTTCACTGAATGGTGCCCAGGTTACATGGGTCTGGAAATGGAGTCTGCATTCTAGTGTAGAATCAAATGTTGTGTCTCACCACAGTGGAGCAAAGGAGAGGATGAAAAGAAAACTAGATTATATCTAGGGCACTACCAATTTTATGGCCATGAAAAACCTTGACCGTGAAAAACCTGGACCATGAAATAAGCCCTTACCTGTGAAATCTGATTCCCTCCCTTGCAGCTGGGAGCACCTGAGCTCAGGGGCTCCTAGCTTCAAGTCCTGGATAGGCTTGGGAGGGAGAGGGCTTGTCCATCCCCTGCACAGCCGCTCTCGCTTTCAGGGGAGATCATACCCACCTCGGAGTGCCTTCCCCTGCAGCAGGATGCTCCAGCCCTGGAGGTTCCTGCAGCTGGAGGAGGCTTCTGGATGTGGGTCCGATCCCGCTCTGCTCTTGAGAGTGCCCCAGCCAGGGGGCTCCTAGCTGTGAGTCCCTGTTGGGCTAGGGAGAGATAGGACTTGTCCTTCCCTTGCATGGCTGCTCAGGGGGTGGGGGAGGAAGGGAGAGATCAGACCCACTTCCGGGTACCTTTTGGGTTGGGACCTCCACGGTTACAACACTGTGAAATTTCAGATGTAAAGAGCTGAAAATGTGGAATTGAACAGTTAAAAAACCCTCTGGCAATACAATTGATCAAAATGGACAGTGAATTTGGTAGGGCCCTAATTATATCATAACACAAATGCTACACAAAAGTCAGGGAGAACAGGAGACTTATGAGCCAATTACACAGGGTTGGATGTAGGTATATTGAGCCTTGACAAAGCCTCAGGTTTAGCATATCTATAAGAAGGATGCTTCATAAGGAATTACACATTTCTTGGCACCAAAACATGAGAGGAGTGAGTCATAATAGCACTCGAGTGATTGATCCTTATCTTGGTCCACTACAGCAGCCAGAGTGGCAGTCCTCTTGATGTGAATAAATACTTTCTGCCACTGCAAATACAGTGCATTTTTCTGTTTCAGATTTTGTATAATTTGTGACAGCTGTGATTATTAGATCTCTTCTAAATCCATCATCTTTTCAAGGGATCATGAAACTGTAGATGAAGTTCTCCTTTTGCTTTTCATATTTTAGGTGGGCCATCTTGGGGACAACTGCTTGAATAGATTTGTGATTTAAGATGTCTATGGTGGTTTGTACTCGCTCTATAAGTCTTATCCTGTTCCTCTGAGTTAAACAGTCTACCCTTTTTGATTCTCAAGAAATGGAAAAGAAGCAGGAGATAGTACAGAGTCCTCCTCCTTTCAAAGATGAGGAGGCATTGGATTTCTCATGCTTCCTATACTTTTTTTTTTTAACCTTGAATGCTTTTTCTTGGACTTCTTTTTGTTACAGAGAACAGAGAATTTGCACTGGAATGCCTCCTAACACAACGTATAATGAAATATTTCTTATTCACCAAAAACGTTTAGGGACAAAGTGTTCACAGGGGCCACAATATCACTTTCATTGTATACTCAAATATCTGCTTCCATACTTTTCAAGCACTAAGGCTTGCATGCATAATTTTTAATGGTCAAAAAATGCACTTACTAGTGTCTGTGCATGAATATATGGGGCTAATTGTTTGAAAATTTGGTTCTGTATGTCCAAAAATAAATTTTAGAAATTATACTAAGATATTATTAGGAAAATATTACCATTGCATAATTGCTCTTTAACTAATGGTTAACACTGATTATCTATGTGTCTAGGTCAGGGGTCAGCAACCTTTCAGAAATGGTGTGCCGAGTCTTCATTTATTCACTCTAATTTAAGGTTTAGTGTGCCTGTAATACATTTTAACATTTTTAGAAGGTCTCTTTCTGTAAGTCTATAATATATAACTACTTTATACACAACAATAGTTTAAATAAGGTTTTTAAATTGTTTAAGAAGCTTCATTTAAACTTATATTAAAATGCAGAGCGCCCCGGACCAGTGGCAAGGACTCAGGCAGTGTGAGTGCCACGGAAAATCAGCTCGTGTGCCGCCTTTGGCACTTGTGCCATAGGTTGCCTACCCCTGGTCTAGGTTTTTATGTTGTTCCCATTATCATGGTACTTGAGAACCTTATGTAAATCATCATAGTATTTCTACTTTGTTAAACATTTGACACTTTTAATGGTGATACTTGTGTCAGTGGGGTAAAATTTTTACATTTCTGACAACCTCCCATCCTTTTGGCAATATTACCATCACAAAAATGGAAGAGCTTTGAGATAAGTTAAGCACCAATGTAGATTTGCACGGCTCTCTCATTTACTTAATAGGTATTCTCCTTGTGAACGTCTCAGAACATGGCAGAACAAAATTCTCAACATATACTTTAGGTAACATGCAATAATATCAGTTTGCAAGCCATATATCTCAGCAGCAATCTGTCCTGATAAACAGGGTTGAAATCAACGGACTTGCTTGTTTTTACACTCGTATACCTTAGTGAAGAATTTAGTCTACTGTGATATATTTCCAAGTTCCTGTAATACCAATGGAGTCTGTTCCCTCCTTTATATAAATACATTATGCCATCACAGTTAGCAAGCCACATTCTGCTCTCAACTACCCTCCTAATGAAGTCAATGGGAGAGATATCCAAATAACAGAGCAGAAATAGACCCAGTAATGGTTACTATACATTAGCATATTCAGAAGAGATTAAACCCCTGTGAAATTATTATAAGCCACACCACCATTATTTCTAAGAAATATAGAGCATTAATGGGTCTGATCCCAAGTGTACTTTTCAAAATGATGATACTTTTCAATTCAGTAAAGAACCACATTTCACTGAACTGGACTAGAGAGGATTATTAACCTGTACTCTGTACTCCTCAGGCACTGGAATATGTCTTTATTTGGTACACTTCCTTCCTACAGTCTTCTGAGAAAGATAATGTTATCATATTACTTCAAGCCTGTGAGTGGCACTGCTTGACAGCTAGTGAACATTTTCCAAATAAAGAGTAATTTTAAAGTTTTTCAGCTAGACTTTCTAAGAATTATGCAACACATAACAGAACAGGAAGCTCTGCCTTAGCTGTTCTTAGGTTAAGGACAATCTTAAAGTCCATCATTAATTCTTTTTTTTTTCTTCTTACATCCATCACTTCATCTCATTGCACCGTACAGGCAGCCTAATTAAATTTGCATGACAACATGAGCTTTTAGCATGTATTCATTAGTCTCATTAATCAGTATGTTTTATAAATTGCATTATAAACGGTGCCTTTTAAAAATCTGATACTCAGACCTCTGATCCCAAGGAGTCATGACACTTCTTCCTGTTTTGAACTAGTTTTAGGCATCTATGCAAGTATAGTACAGCACCAGAAATATTTTTTTTAACTGTTCAGAGATACCAGGGAACTTACTTGACACTCTCCTACTCTAAACATCTGATATATTTAACTAAAGAAAAGACTTAATCTTGATATGAACCAAGACTTTCATTATGTAGGGACTGTATAAGGTATGCAAATATTGTTAGTTTTCATTACAACTAGGAAACTCATGAAACTTAGAGCAGCTATTTGAAGTGCATCACAAAGATTTCTGGTTAACACATGAAGCACAAATTACTGTAGCATCTACAGATATGATATAATATATCAAAATAGCAAAAAATATCCCCCCCCCGAAACATCCATCTAAACATTATCTTTTTAACATTTTGCCACCAGATGAATGTCTAGTGCATGACAATCACGTGGGTCTTTCTGGCTATCCACCACAGATTTTTTTTTAAAGCTTGTCAAATATAAAAACACAACAGCATTTTAATATATAATCATTTGCACACAATAATTCCTGTTTTAAATGTATCAGGCTTAATTTTAAAAACAAAATACCTTCTCAGAATTAAAGTCTAAAATAATTAATTTAAAATTATCATAATTATAATCAACATTAAGTGAATGAAAATGTGCATGAATTTTCCCCTTTGAAAACAAAATTTTACCTTTGAGGGCAGTTCTATCACTTTTAAGGATTCAAAGTACAATATTTGTGAAGTGTTTCTGCTAGTACTGTCCTCTAGTGGAGAAATGAGAGATTTAAAAATGAAGCAAAACAAAAACAATCCCCCGGCCCCCAACCCAGGCTACAGCAGAGAATCAAAATTTCAAGGTTATAAAGCATGAGAATGATTATCTATCACAGTGGTTCTCAAACTGTGGGTTGGGACCCCAAAGTGGGTTGCGACCCCCTTTGAATGGGGTCACCAGGGTTGGCTTAGACTTGGTGGGGCCTGGGGCCAAAGCCAAAGCCCGAGGACTTTCACACTGGGCAGCGGGGCTCAGGTTACAGGCCGCCTGCCTGGGCTGACACCCTTAGGCTTTGGCTATGGTCATCCCGCCTCGGGTGGTGGGGCTCAGGCTTTGGGGTCCCGCCCAGGGCTCAGGTGGGCTCAGGCTTCAGTCCTCCCTCCTGAAGTTGTATAGTAATTTTTGTTGTCAGAAGAGGGTCACGGTGCAATGAAGTTTGAGAACCCCTGCTCTATCACAAAGATACCTATTGGATTTTGCTTGTCTATTGAACTTTTACATGACTACATCATGTTTTTTAAATTGTAGTCAGGTAGAGAAAGAGAAATAGTGGCACAGTAAAATATGATAGCTCAGCTAACTGTTGTTAGCATACATTTCCGTGTCTTTGTGCCATCTCTAATAGCTTTTTGCTAAATCAGTCTTGTAACCTGCACTCTTTAGGCAGAGGTTTACTAACAGAAACTGTATACACATTAGAGATCTCAGGTGCCATCAGCTCCAGTACTCTGAAATCCCGATTCTAATAGGTCTGGCTGTATATTATGGGGCAGATTGTGATGGGATGCTGTATAGATATGGAGAGGAGAGGTGGCGAATGGTTCAGGAACCTCCAGCACACATACATATGTATGCACATATACAAACTCAGAGGGAAAATCCTACTGGCTTTATTGTGCAGCTGCCAACGGTCCAATACTCAGTATGGTGGTGCTGCTTAGGGAGGCTAGGAAACAAAGGAAGCTTTTCAAGTCCAAGCATGGCATGGAGTAGAGCATTCTTTGTGACAGTTGGAAGGTGGGACTGGGGAACGGGTGTGGTGTGGCCAGTGTGTCTGTGACCTGGGCAAATCCACTAGACCAATAGTTCTCAATCTTTTCCATACTGGGACCCTGCTTAGGATCCCTGTCATTTAACAGCATGGGAAGGGAAAGCAGGTTGTGATCTGCTGATGTGGTTGTGATTTTTCTGAGGATTGCAACGCCCAGGTTAATAACACACACACTAGACAAATTGCATATGGGGATGGGGCTAGGGACCATAGATGCTACCCCAACTCATTAGCTAGTGACTGTGGCTTGGCTGCAGAGGTGCTCTGCTACTGAACTGGGGAAAGAGTATTCCATTCTTGACCCCCTCAACAAACCCATCTGTTGCCCTCACCCTCAGGCAAAGGCCAAATAAAATAATTTCATAAGGAGAACCAGAATTTAATGCAGGACATTGTGAATTCAGACCATCTTGAAAAGTGGCTTCTCTGTGTTTCTGAACAAGTTATGCATTAGCTTCAGTAGCGAATACCATTGCACATAAGAACAGCCGTACCGGGGCAGATGGTAGACAGATAGTATCTGTCTACCATCAGTGGCCAATGCCAGGTGCCCCAGAGGGAGTGAACCTAACAGGCAATGATCAAGTGATCTCTCTCCTGCCATCCATCTCCATCCTCTGACAAACAGAGGCTAGGGACACCATTCCTTACCCATCCTGGCTAATAGCCATTTATGGACTTTACCACCATGAATTTATCCAGTTCTCTTTTAAACGCTGTTATAGTCCTAGCCTTCACAACCTCCTCAGGTAAGGAGTTCCACAAGTTGACTGTGTGCTGCGTGAAGAACTTCCTTTTATTTGTTTTAATAAACAACCGTTGGGAGATGTCCTATACAATCTTCTCTTTGATGGTTTCAGAGCTACAAACACCAGGGGACAGGTTGAGCTGAGTTCAGTACAAGACCAAAGAGGGGAGATGGGGGAAAAGAGGGCTTTCTGCCACTTTTAGTTCTCTGATCCTAGAGCCAACTGGGGACTAGTCTGACCTCTGGTGTAACTTAGGTATATCTGGCAGACCAAGGTTCCAAGCGGCCATTCTGGCAGGTGTGGATCACCAGAGTGCATCCCTCTGGCAATGCCCTCTGGAACGGTGTGTTGGAGCTGGGAGACACGTGTCAGAGTTGGCATAGGAGCTCCTTGCCATTTCAATAGTCCTCTGCTATGGGAATCCCAGCATAGATGTTTATCCCAGCTTTACAGCCTCTTTGAACCACCAGAGCCAAATGTGCCTAATTCCCAATACTACCCTCTTCTATTCTTATAACAGTTATAGTAGATAGCATTTGCCTCTTCAAGATCTTTTGAAACATTAGTTCTAAGCACTACAAATGGCTTAAAGTCTAATATATACTAAAAAGATTTATTCCACTTAATGCTAGTTCTGTTCTGTACCTTACTTTTGCCACAGATTAATTTAACGAATAAGTATCTCATCAGTTTTTAATTTTACACTATTGCTTTTGTTTCTTGTCATCTTTGTGGCCAGATCCATGTCAAGAGAAAGCAAGTTTCCAGTGAAATCTATACGTAGGCAACCTGGTGAACCCACTAAAAACTGTTCTATTAATTGTCACACTAGAACTGGTCACTGTGCAGAACAGGCCTGACAGTTTGTAGATCAAATTGTAAATACTGGATCTGATGCTGTACTGTTGAGGCCAACCATTTCTGACAGTCTCTGCAGTGTGATAAACACCGTCTGTCTATAGTCCCCCCGTATTTGAAAGTTACGACAAACATTTTACTGGAATGTAAATAATTGACATCATGACTGGTGCAGCAATGAGCTGCAAATTTATCTAAAAATCAAGAAAACAAAAATGCTGTTTGACACTAAATAAATTATTAGTTGCCACTGGGGGAGCACTTTTTAGAGGTCATAAATGTGCACCAGTCTTGAAAATAGTAGTGTAAAAGTGAAAAGTGTAGGCACTTAATATATAGATTCAAACACTTCT
Source organism: Mauremys reevesii (assembly GCF_016161935.1). NCBI lineage: Eukaryota > Metazoa > Chordata > Testudines > Geoemydidae > Mauremys > Mauremys reevesii. Next base: position 35,417,730 of record NC_052632.1, read on the forward strand.
GAAATAGAAAAAATAAAACATTACTAGGGGAATATTTTTTCTTCTCTGAAATCTGCTTCCTATATGGAGAAAGACATTAAACAGTACAAAATTATTTTCTTCTTAAGTTTAGTAGGGTAATTGAAAAATAGGTAACTGGAATTTTGTGTTGCCGTATGTACAGTTCTTATTAATGATGTACAAAGAAGAAATAAATGTGGACTAAGTGGTTACACCATCCTCAAGTTTTAATATCAACTTTAATATGGAACTATATGTATAATTATTATTTATTAGTAGTATTTTGGTAATCTCTAGAAACGTCAACTGACGTCAGGGCCCCACAGTGCTAGGCATTGTGCAAACACACAGTAAGAAAATATCTCCAAGGCAGTAGGGAAAAAAAAATCAGTGCATACAGCGTATGTGGCACATTAGATTATTTTCCCTAATATGTTACAGCAATGTGCCACATGTATCAGAATGTAGCCCTAAACTGAAACATTTCTTTACCCTTCAGGCAATCGAAGTTCTATAATCTTCATTTCTGTTAAATCATGCTATGAAACAAACAATCAACTTCGGGATAAATATATTTTGAATCTGCATGTAAAATAATCTCATACTGTATTTGATCCATGCTCTCACCTCAGACATTTTAAATATTCTTGATTTCAACTGAAAACAGCACCCTCAAGGTAAGATTTTCAAAAGTGCCTACATGATGTAGTCTTAGGTGCTTTCAATTAGAGTTCTGAGTACTCACTGCTACTGAAATTCAGGCCAATTGATTCTAATGAGATTTTATCTGAGCCACCTGTTGGTCACCTTGCCTTAGATAAATGCTTTTGGTGGAACGGGCAAAACTTTCCTCTGCAATTCAGTATTCTTGTAAATCGCATTAAACAGAAACAAACAAACAAACAACCCATCTCATCTCAAGCCATATGAGAAATGCCTTTGTTATATCAAAAGTTAACCATGATTAGTCAATAGGGAAAAAACACTTCAGTACTGTGCAGGGACACCAAGGATCACAAAGTCCCTCCCCAAAATGTAATGAATCTGGATAAATGTTTTATTTCAAATCAGAAAGAAGTAAGATGCAAACAGTTTTTGCACAGATTTAACTATATTGAGTTAGAACTGAGCTAGTAAATTCATCCCTAGTGTGGATGGAGCTACAGTAGTATAAAGTGCCTTTACTGGTACAGCCTATTTCTGGTAATGTGGTGAAATAAACTGTTTTTATATATGCAGTACAGAGGCAGTGCTAGCCAACTGGGGGCCCTAAGCAGGAATATTTTTGTCTGCCCACATAATAAAAAGCAAATAGGGAGCTCGCTTGACCTGCTCAGGGCCCTAAGCAATTGCTTAGTCTGCTTATGCCAGCTCTGGGTATATAAACACTTTTATTCTGTGGTGTATAACTGTGGCCACATTAGGGGGTTACACTGATTTAACTATATTGTTTCTAAATCAATACAGTTAAATTTGTCTACACAGAATTTTTGGTACGAGCCTAGAGAAGAACTGAGTTAAGAAGGAAGTACACAAAGCTTGCTGAGACATGGCACAACAGACTTTCAGAGATATGCTGAAACTTTAAGCTGACAAGTGGACAGAAGTTCTATCAGCCTTTAGGCTTAGAAACAGTTAGTCTGGGCTGTAGGTAATATTTCCATACTTTGTAAAACAATAATTGTGTCTGTCTAGAGGCGCTCCTGTTGCCTCAACCTAGATAAGTTAATTGCTATTTCATTGTGTCATTTTCTCTATTTAAGAAATACCAAATCAACTTTGCAGTGATTTATGATAATTTAAAAATTTGTGTGCAGTGAATGTTAAACTGGGGATACCACTGCTGGGTACCTTGGAGAGAAAAAACTTACTTTCTGAACTTCAAGGAGATGGAAGCACGAGAAGGGGGTAATGGCTTACGTGCTTAGTCAAGGTCACAAAGGGGTTGCATACCTCTTCCCACGCACTGCTGTAATAAAGCAGGCATAGACCAATATGAGCACAAGATGAGCAATATGACCTGAGAGGTGCCAGGTCTACTTGTAAATGTCAGTTGCCAACTGAAATTTTTTTTTTCTCAAAGTGCATCACAATACAAATCTGAAAGTGTACTTTTAACAAAGATAATTCTTGTTTATAAGATAGCTTAATATAAATGTACAGCCTCACTCTGGATTTCTTGCACACACAAAATTCCTACTGCCTTTGATGGGAGACATGTAGGATCAGGCCCGTAATGGCTAAACAGATGAAATTAAAATAAAAAGTTATGTGATGAGAGAGACATTTCAGTCTATGGGGTCTCAAACATCAATTATATCTCAGTGGGCTTTGGAATTTATTCTTTGGCATCAGCTAAACTGGTGATTTTGGGGGGCTTTTGATAGAAGGAGAGCTTAAGCTTGATATAGTTTCCAAGATCTTGTGAAGGGTGGGCGGGGCCACATATTACTGTTTACTGGGGGCTGCACACAATCTCAAGCCAGCCTTATCTGTTATTGCCTTTATTGTGTCCGTTACTGTGTTTTCTCTTTTATGTTTATATGCCCACGCATATAGATAGAGAGAGACTGATGCTTATATAATTTCTTCCCAGAGTTTCTGCCAGTCATGATGTGAATTTGCATAAAAACTATGAATTGCCTTCCAAGAATACTATGGTCTATACAGTCTGAGTGTTACAGTTTGTTTATGTAGTGCAGTGGTTCTCAAACTTTTGTACTGGTGACCCTTTTCACATAGCAAGCCTCTGAGTGCGACCCTTCTTATAAATTAAAAACACTTTTTTATATATTTAACACCATTATAAATGCTGGATGCAAAGCAGGGTTTGGGGTGGAGGCTGACAGCTTGTGACCCCCCCATGTAATAACCTTGTAACCCTCTCAGGGGTCCTGACCCCCAGTTTGAGAACTCCTGATATAGTGACTGGTAACTTTACTCCCCTAGCTTTTTTTCACTGGATGAAACTTTGAAATGTTAGGAACATACAGCGATTTTTAGAATTTTGAGTTTGTTTGACATTATTTACAGAAAGCAGCAGAGAGGAGCACTGAAAATATCTAGTGTAATAAGGCAGCTGTCCATCCTGGTTATATCCAGTAAGAACTTATAAGTCATAAGTTTATTCTTTAGCACCGTTTAAGTTTAGGTTTTACTTTTGTGATTCATAGCTGGAGAAAGTAGACACACACATACACTTTTTTTTTTAGTAGAGTACTGAGATTTCACATTCATTTAATGTACGTTTCTGTCTATTCAGAAGTTCTGCATCATACAAGTTAACTTCATATTAACATGCTACAAAAGTCACAGTTTTGATGCAAGCAGATCCACATTATACTGCAGCTGAAAGAGCGATATATATGTTTTTGCTTTAGGGAATGTCTTTACAAATATTGTACTGGATATGGTTTAAAAATTATAGAATTTAATAAAAAAGAAAGTAAGGAAAAATTTAAATGGCGTAATGATATTTAGACATTCTCCAGAGTATAACAAAAATCAATGAAAGATTCTTGCATTTTACTTATTTTTATATTTACTTACTATTACCTAAAATAATAGCAGCTGAAAGTTTTATTTAAATGGTGTTAAAAATCCTTTATTTCAGTGATGAGATTATAAGAATATTTTTGCCCTCATTGTTACTTTTTAAAGTTAAGGAAAAGCATTTAAGAAGCTACCTGTTTGAATCCTAAGGTTGAAATACAGCATTGATTCCCTTGAACATACATTCTTTCAATCAATATGAACTGCTGGCAGAAGAAACATTCAGCATGAAAACTGTTTATACTATGCCTTTAAAGGGCTTTGTGAGAACTATTTTATTTTACTTTTTTTTAATGTCGCTACTTGTAAGTCTGAAAGACTTTTAGTAAGTGGCAAGGAGCTATTGTAGTGAACTCTGTCCTCCCTTAGGGCAATTTTTTATCCAACCCAGGCCATTAGCAGAGGTAAATCAATGTAACCAGCTCACACACACTGACAGCTTGTGTGGTTCCCACTCCCTCACTCCTCCCCCTATATCATGGTATATTTTTATGCTCCCTGGGGAAATTCAATTAACAGTGTCAGTCTCCTCCTCTCAGTCAATGACTGACACCATCAAGATTCTTTTCACCACCCACTGACATGCAAGATGTGTCCGCTGATTTCTTGACTCACAAGTTAACAAGAGAATTACAACCTACTTCTATAAATGACTATATATGATCTGTGTCATAAACACACTGACAGCTACCAAAATCAATCTTTCATGACCTTATTGATTAGGACACTCAGAAATAATGAGACTTCACTGGTGGCAGGGTAATGCCTGGAAAAAGAAAAAAAAATGAGACCTTGCCTATTAACTCCACCAAATGTATCTTTTCTTTCTCCTTTCCCCACTGTAGAGCCTACTAGCAACAAAATGTTATACAGAGTTGATAATCAATGTTTAATTGTACTTCATGTGTCTTTTTTAAAGAACACTTTCAGGAAACTCCTGAAGATGAAAGGTTGTATGTAATAACATAATTACTGGTTATTCTTATGCAAGAACATCCGAAGGCCGCATAGTACTAAGCACCTGACAAACACACAGAAGTATCATGGAATCTTTCATACTCATAAGACAATGATTAGACTACTACAGTCTGAAAGGAAGTGACAGTAAATGGATTTTTCTTATGATAAAAATTTGAAACTGAGAACATGGCATAAATTGTTTCAAGAAAACTACTAAACTAGTTAAACAGCTCAGAGTAAACAGTAAAATACTAGGAGGAAGGGTTGATTTAAAAATGTTTGTGTATCACAGTCAATCTTCACTATTTAGATAAACATGACCCTAATAAGAAGATACAATATAATTTTTACTCTGTGTTGATTATACTGGGCAGCAGCTGGCCTGCAGTCTGCATGGTGTACAGCAAAGTGAGACAGTTTTTTTTCTCTATGACTACAGATGTGAAACAGAAAGAAAACTGCCTCTCACAAGTGATATTTTCTAAGGATTGGTTGGAGAGCATATACAGTGTATTCTATTGCTGGAAGATCTCTTGAACAATATTGTCCCCAGAGGGAGTAGAAAACTGTGTAATAGGACATAGGATTCTGTGGAAGAGAATTTATGCTTATTACTTTATTTTGATTTAAACAATATAAAAAAAGCCTATGGTTCTAGACACCATGCCATCAATTAATAGAACAATAAAAACTGTCCATAACAATGAAAACAGAAAAGCCTCCCCCCCCCAATACATAATATTAGTCAGCAAAAAACCACATTGCATATCAAAATCTCCCCATCTCTTAGATTCCTCCACAAAATCCCCCCACCACACACCTTCAATCTTCCCCTAAAGGCCTATTCAAAGAGACGAGCTTTGAAGCATGTCCTGAAAAGTCAACACATTTGTGCTGTTTCAGAGCAGGTTCGGGACTGAATTCTGAAGTCAAGGGGCACTTTTGGTGAATGTTCTGCCACAGCCTCCTTCAAAATAGGTTCCAGTTCAAGGGCTTCTGGTGATCTTATATATATCACTATTGCACAGGAAGAGATACAATCTCTCTGGCAGGCAGGATTCAGGCTAATTTAAAAATCAACTTTAACGCCTTAACTCCTACTGTGAAAAACCCATTCTTCTGAGGGGAAAACCCCCAACAAACTTTTGAAGATTTTTTTCATTTTTAGAACTTCTATATCTGACATAATCACATAAGAACATAATTTAAAATTTTTCAATTATAAACAGTAGACTCTAATTTCAATCTGTGAAAGAACACCATTCTAAAAAGTTAAAAGTGAAATGATGTGAAATATTAAGGTTCTTGCTGGGCCTACTAAGAAACAACAATAAAGTTACAGAACTTCCTTGGCATTAGAGAGGAAGGGGAGCATGAGGAGCTATTACTGACTGGAGAACGGGGTAGTAGATAGTAGATAAAATCAAATATCAGTGGATATTGAAGAGATTGGGGAGTGGATGAATGGATACTGAAGTAAGTGGAGTGTAAACTGGGAGGGGGCTTGGTTTCTTAGAATGTAGCTATTTCTGAAAGGTAGCAGGATAACTGATAAGATTTTATATAAAGTTGGTTTGCTCATCTTATTTTTCCAGTTTTTAGTTATGCACAGGGTTGAATTCACTAGGGGCAGGTCAACACTAAAAGCGCTACATCGGCGTAGCTGCGCCTCTGTAGCATGTCTGGTGAAGATGCTCTAAGCCGACAGGAGAGTGCTCTTCCATCAGCATAATTACTCCATCTCCGCGAGAAGTGGAAGCTATGTTGGCGGGACAGCATCTCCCATTGACATAGCGCCGATGTGGACAGCGCTTAGGTCACTGTAATTTGTGTTGCTCACGGGGGTGACTTTTTCACACTCCTGAGTGATGCAAGTTAGATTGACTTAGGCGGTAATGTAGATTGGCCTTAAGTGGCTGTTTCTTATTGTAACTGTAGTAAATGTAAAATCAGCTGATAAATATAATACAGTCAGGTGATGATTCTGCAAGTAGGACACATTCAGAGGCATCATCCTCACGGATATGCAATTGTGATGATAATTTAAGTCCCTAAATAATTTATGGACTTTCAGTATCTCTTTAACATCACCTCCATTCTGGAGTAGTGAAAGTTTAAACATTCTTTTGCACCCATTATCTGGTTCATAGTTGGTTGCCTAAAAAAAAGAAAAGGAGGATTATTGCCCTCACTTGTCAATAACACTCAGAACTCTCAGGAAAATTGCTTCTCTATGTTTGCATCCAACTACTGTAAGTATATTGAAATTTGCAATGAATACAAGAAGTACTTTGATCAAAACAGAGCACACATTTTACAAAACAATGAATTCTACAGAGATACTAAAATCGCAAACACAACTGAAGGAGGTTTCACAGGAATTTGACAGATTATAGGCAGATTATACTATTATTACAGTGTCAGCGGAAATCTGGCTTGATCTAATTAACTAAGTACTGAAACACACAAGGATAAAATAAAAAAATTATTAGGAAAAGCTACAGAACCTTTTCATCACTTGGTCAACATGAGTGAGCCCCCGCCCCCCAAAATGAATTGTTGAGCCAAAACAGGAGATTGTAGTTGATAAAAATCTTGAGTTTCTTCCTTCTGCTTTTGAATTTAAAATTGAAGATCCAGATATTTATCCCAAATCTAAGTTTGTGAAAGAGGCTGTACAATAGTTTGTTGCATCAAAATGTGGAAATTGTGGAATAAAGTGACAGAGGACACTTGAATTTAGGATTTTATCAATTTTTAAATACTGCATCATTCTGGCATGTTTTCAGCATGTTCAGATTGGTTTGTACCTAACTATGCAATATGCTTGGTGCAGAAACAACAAATACATTGGTAAACATCTACAGGTATCAAAAGACAGATATAAAAGAGTGGTAGGGCATAACTAGCTATAGACTGAAGAATCAATTGTTGTGTTTTTTAAATTTTATTTACAAAAATGCAAGCTTTTCATTTTGGACAATGTATGTGTGATCTTTTGTGTTTCAGGAATACATATGCTTAGAAAGTAAATCACATAGTATGTTTTCTGTATTTTTTTACATAGAGCTTTTGTGGGTTTTCCCTGGGGAATGAAAAAAGTGGTAAAAATCACAAAAGCCTGTGAGGAAGCCAATAGGCAGCAAGTGCAGATAGCCGAGCACTGGTATTGTATGCTCATGGTGAGATGATCCACTAGCAAGCGGGTCTCTGCAATCTACACTAGCTTCATGTAGAGCACATTACAGTAGTCCAGTCTAGAAGTGGCATGAATAATGGTAGCAAGGTCTGCATCTATGAGGAAATGCTGCTACTTCATCAAATGTAAAAGTTGTTTTGACGCTACCAAATGCACAATCCCCCTCCAAGTCTTACACACACAAACACCAAGTTCATTGTACAAACCCTGCTTATTTGGGGTGAAGGGCGCAAATGTTATTCATATATGCACAACTGCAACTTATCAAGCAGACAAGGTATTTCATAATAAAAAATCATAAAAAATCATAAGAAAAATCTGCCTCAGTAAATGCCATTACTCTGATATGCTGCTGCCAATATAGCCACAGGAAGAAAAGTGCTATTTTCACTGCATTTATATTATTGATAGATTTTCCTTTGTTTTCACACTGCCATAATGATTCTCCTCATGCACTAACCTAAACTGGTTGGCTTGGTACTGTTTATGAATGCAAAAGAAGTGGAGGCTATAAAATTCAAAATAGCTATCAACATGGAGGGCAATTATGGCCAATTGTGGTGGTTGTGGCTTTTGCATAAGTGGACAAAACAGAACCGCATCCATCAACTTTTTCACAAAGGCCACTGAACAGCATTCTGATAGTTACTACTGACATGGAGCCCAGTTTCAACCAGTGCCTGACTGCTGAAAGGCTCCATATGTCATCCGATCCACTGAGGCAGCAAGTATCCTGCAATCTGGTATATTTGTATAATTTTAAAGGATTGTTTTAATAATAAGATACACAGGAGCTGGCATATTGCCATCAGGCTCTGCACTACAGCAAAAACATACAGCTGGCGGCTAGTTCCACACTCAGGAAAAATCAGTATCACGATGACGCTGCTGGATGTGCACTCTCTCCAATTCCAGCAATAGCAGAGAGAGAGCTGCTGCCAGAGAACAGCAGAATCAATATTTTAAAAACACCACGCATTTACAGAAATGGAATTAGTCATTAGCTTTTGGAATTCACTTCTTTGACATCTGAAGTTACTACCGCTGGTAGGGTAGCTGAGATCCCAAGTGTCCCAACAATTTTTTAAAATTTATTATGTAAGGTCTAAATCTCAACACCACTCATTTCTTCTCATGGATTTTTAAATGCATCACTTCCCAGCTATTCTTAACTAGTAGGGCTATGCATAATACTCTCACATATAGGGTTCAGTAAATCTGATTGGAATAAATTCAGAAGTGTTTGGATGGAACACAGAACTTAGTTTTGCACAAAAGGAAATATTTTCTTAAGATATAGGGTATAAAACTTTCCATTTTCTCCCTAGTTAAAAGTTTTTAAATCTTACCTTTTCTGCAGTTAAAAAATATAAAGCAAAATGAAAACTGTTCCTTTCTCTAAACAGCTAAGGTAAAAATATATCTAAAGACTGAATTAATAATAATAATATTCACCCGAGGACAGAAGAGAATAATAAAGAGTTAGAGTATAATTTGTAGATGACAAATCATATTAACAGCAATCGTTGCCTGGATTCTCCCAACCCTCAGATTATTATACCGCAGTTCCACGTCCACCACACACACGCACACGTCTGGATGATTACATCTGAAAGAAGATATGCAAGCTGTGGGGAAGTGAGCTGGGTTTTTTTGTACCATGATTATTTGTTTGTGCTATTAGAACAATGATGGGCTCACAAATATTTCAGTGATGCTGACATACTTACACTGGAAATCACTTTTTATTTTAAGTAGTTTAAAGACCATGTTTTAAGAATAAGAATTATGGAACCCGCAGAAATGTTCTACTCTGTACAGATCCCATTAATGATTCTCAAAGGTT